>NC_133900.1:76718655-78095965 GCF_964199755.1 Larus michahellis | reverse complement strand
AGAGCTACAAGCACTAAAGCTTTGATGAGTTCTGTAGAAAGGGAGTGACGTATCCTGCTTGCAGTCACTGGCTCTGGTTTCTGCAGCTTCTCCTCTGACCTGAGTATTCCCACTGGACCCTCTGTCCAACAACACGAACCACCCTGCCCTCGAGGCCAGCGTTGCCGTCAAAGACGCCTGTATTACCAATTCTTCACCCAGCTCATGCAGTTGTCAGGAGCCTGCCAGTCTCTGGATACCTTGGGGGAATAACACTAAGGTGATGAGTTCTGGAAAGATGCAGTACTTTGCTGGCTGTCAGGTCACTCAAAAAATTAGCTTTATCACGAGATAAAGAGTTAAGGAGTATGTTGTTTTGGTTTTTTGGTTTTTTTTTTTTTTTTTTTTTAAAGACATGGGTTTGCAATAATCAAGCAGAATGTTATACAAAGAGATAAAATAGTGAAAAGCAGGATGCACATACTGGTACAATGACCTTTGTCTCTTCTACCACCTCAGGTAGTTATTATAGCTAATTAATTAGCATCTGTAAGAGGTATTCTGGCACAACATAGCCAAAACTGGGAAAACTACTTTCTTGCTGGCTTATCTACTCTTAACCTGTCTTTTCTTTTCTGTGATTGTGCACTGGGACCCCACGTGGCAATGCAGGGACTAAGTAATTTCTTTCCTTCCTCCTCATTAAAGTCTCTTGATTAACAGTTCTACTTCATACCTGAATCAGTACACTTTGTTATTCAGGGTGCTTTCTTCTGTAACAGCCTTCTGAATGTACATTAGCAAAATTGCATATACTATGAGAAACATTACGTACGTTGCCATTGTATTAGATCCATAATGATTCTTTCTATGTATTGTATAAATGCTAACCCTGATAAAACTGGTTCATGTTAGCAACGGATGCTAAGATTGTTTCCCCTTATACATGGGTAGTTTCAGATTCCCTTCTGGGATAACATCCATATGCATTTATACTGAAAAGCAGCGTTTCTCGTCTCACTAAACAAGTCTACCAAACACTGCCGTTTTATTTTACGATAATGTCACCATTTCTATGATTAAGCTTCTGAATAAAATTGGAGCCATCTTTGAATATAATTGTCACAGGCACTTCACATAACTCAATATCTGTATTTTGCTGCATGTAACCACTTCTCATAACTACACTGCCTTGTGAAGATCGTTCCGGCCATTCTTAGCGTATTTGTGGACAATCTACTAGGAGTAAAAAGGGAATAATCCTGTAGCTCAAAGATCCATGAGGCATTTAAGAAAACTTACACTCGTTAGAGCTAATTATGTATTTTATGACACTAGTTAGCTTTCAAAAACATTTATCTAATAAATTTTGACAAAAAATTTAATAAAGAAAAATATCTTAAAAGGACAAAAGATTCTGTCTCAGAAATAAACTAATGGGAGAAAAAGATGCACCATGAAATAATCAAATTTTGAAATGTTAATCTTTTTCAAGGAAGAACTAAATCCAAGTCTCTGATCTATATTGTTCAATGAGGGCACCTGAAGGTTAGCTTTCTGGAATGTTGTCCAACCATCAGTTATTGGCCACTTTTGGTGAGTTTTATTGACTATTTTTGACAGGAGAGGTCATGTCAGACCTGCTGTGCTTTATATCTCCACTGGAAAAAAGTTACAGAGTATCTTGGACAGGTGAAAGTATGAAAATGTTTTGCTTGAGAGTGTTCAAATATAAAATGGAGTATTTTTGAAATCTCAGAAATTTTCATGAAGTTTAACTTTGGAGGGAAAATAAAGGACTGGCTGGGAGAGAGAACAAGCTGGAATCATCTGCTTTTTAAACATTTGCGTGTGGATGTTATTGGTGAAGGATTCCATATTGAGCACACTGTGCTGATTTCTACTCAGTTGTTGAACTAGCCAGAGGATTTACTCCTAAATCAGGTAAGATACCTACCTCTTGAAGAACCCTCCATCTTTTCACAGCATAATGAACAGCTGAGCAGTTCCAGTTATAAGTGTACATTTCTTAGCTTTTTTGTTTAAGTACTTCATTAATTTTCTGGAGAACATTTAATTAGAATACTAATTTCAGATGCAATATTACACACGTGGGTCTACTTACTATATATTGAAAGTGTGATTTGGTAGGAAGATGATACCTTGCATGGAAGAATCAGGAGTCTTTATAAATAAAGTGTTTGTAGGAAGACTCAAACAGCTACAGCCAAACTGCGTGTCTTCTTTATAAAGTGAATGCTTATTTTTTGAAAAAACGAGTAATAATGATTTAGTATAGTATTATGAATTTCAATTTCAGATTTGTATTGATGACAAGTCTGTGAAGGACAAAGATGAATCTGATAAACACTCTTTTATATACCTGATAACTGAGATATTTGAAGTGACTCAGCTAAGGCAAGACAGAGTCAAGGACAGACCCTGTATTTTAACCTGGGATCACTTTATAGCCAATTTGCCTACAGGTACTAAGTACATCCAGCGAGCAGTAGTAAAAACATTATCTTGCATTTCTCATGGTAGGAGGATGGCATGAAAAATCTGTGGATCCTATAGTGCCAGGACAATTTAGATGAACTCACTAAATGTGTAATTGAGTAAGAAACACCTAGGCACCAGCATATTCTCTAGGCTTTTATTTTCTGCTGTTTGCCAGTTATTACTTTGTCTTTAATAGTTTGATTCCATGATATTCATCACTCTGGCATTTCCTCTCATTTTCTTCAGTGATCTCTTGGATCCTCTAAGATGCTATAAATTGTCAATGGACCTTTTTTTTTTTTTAATATTTAATGTCTTACTCTTTGTGTATTATATCTTCACTTTTCTAATGAAGCACACTCTGGGTTCATGAGTTACAGTTTATATTGGGCTATTTTAATCTTTTTGATTTAGAACACAGAAAAAATGCTATGAACTATATGTTTGTCTGTTATAAATCTTGAAATATTGTTTAGTTTGTACTACTGTCAGCTTAAAATGCAGTAGTGGTTAAAAGGGTAAGGCTATCCAATTAGTTTACACTTTAAGTGACAGCACAAAGGATAGCCATACATCTAATGTCTCCTCTTAAAAGAAATAATGTTTCAGCTTCATGCATCTGAGAAGAAAGTGATTCAGCTTAAACCAATTAAGGTTTGTTGTTTTTGATTTCCTTAAAATCCAATTTTATACATTCAATTTAAACGAAATCTAATTTTGGAGACATCGGTTGGCTTGCAAACTCCTGGCAAAAGAATGTGGATTGGTTAAGCAAATAGACTTTCTAATTTTCATATTGATTCTTAGCCATTGAAAATCTAATTTGAAAACTCAGGGTCTTTTTCATACCTCCTGTAGCACTTTTAGTGGGAGATACAGACTGAGAATTAACTTTGAGAGAAGGTGATGCTATACAGGACAACTTCCTAATATGATGATAATTTATACTCAGATTTTGTAAAGTGCAAAACAAAGAATGATATTTCTGCTTATTAAGATTACTGTAAAAGCTTTTACATTTTCAAAATGCAGCCCATTAATTACTGTTTAGGATGTATTCTCTCTGCCTATCTCATGCACAATGTTCTGACTTTCAGCTGAATGTTTTTGTCAAGAAATTTGCTCACTTCTGGCACAGAACATCGTGTTTCAATGGAATATTCTTTATTTTACCATGAGCTACTTCCCTTAGAGTTTTAGTTTCTTCTGTGTGTTTGTGGAGATGATGTGTATAAAACTTGCAATGATACTTTGCTGTTAACTGAAAGGGTAAAAAAGAAAAGTCTTAGGAAAGTTTCCAGCAAGAAACAGCAGATGTTTCCTGAAGGAAAGAAATTCTGTCCCTGGGAGAGAGGTGGCTCTGGTGGCCATGGGGAGGAAAAGCATCCTCTCCCTCCTGTTGGGCCATACCCATATACTGAATGTGTGGCGACGCTGGGTCTCTAATGGAGGGCTGGCGGGAAAGGCGACACATTAGCGCTTCTAGCTGCTGCGTATGAGGTGTCTCCCTGGCTCCGAAGGAATCGAGATGTAGATAGCAGGAAGGCACTAGTGAGATTTGCCACAGGGTAGGGAGGACAGAAGTCCTCACAAGCCCCTGTGATAAATCTAAGCCTTTAACTATCTTTACTCCTCTGCAGTTTCTTCCATAAAAATCACATTCCTCTGCATTCTCTTATTGCCAGATGAGGCTACCTTTCTGATTTTGGTGTAGTAGGAAAGACCAAACTAACTTCAAACTAACTGTATAAATATATACACCAAAGACATCACTGGGTACCAACGTGCCTGCAATCACTGTTTCCATTGCTTTCCACGTTTTTTTTTCCCACCCCTTCTCTGTTGTGATCTAAGCGGTAGAAACATAGAATATTTTTGATGTTGGTTTGCATAGATAATGAGCTCTGCTCTGTCATCAACATGGGAAAAGGCTGCACATTCCATTTCTTTGGCTACAAGATATCTTAGCTACTACCAACCAGTTCTTTGCTAATTGGAATTACTGACTACATACTTGTGTTGGAAGCTGTGACTTATGCACACAGCTAATTATTTAATCAGTATATCTTTGATGATGTAGTAGAAAGTTTCCTGTAACCTATAATGCCACATTTTACAAAAATAACCGAACTATGAAAATTTTACATTGTTGATGGCACTTATTATCGTAATTTTTATGGAACTGCACTTTAAATTGTTTCTCGCTCTCCTAAGCAGGGGATATTTCAGGATTTTTTGGGGAAAAATATTTCTCATATTGTTCTATAGGTGAATCCTGTCATCCCAATTACTGCTGACAAATGATCAGGCTACTACAACAGAGAAATATAAAGAAGATACAGAGTTCTTAAAAACAGATGAAAATAATCTTCCTATGCCATCTTTATGGCATATTTATGTAGATATTAAACCTAATTTTTTAATTATTAAACCTATTAAACCTATATTTAGCTAGGTTTGCTTTTGAAAATGTGGATATAGCCTCAAAGAAATGCTATAGTTGAGGAAAAAGATGAAACATTTACTGGAGGATGTAATGATTATCTGACGCTATTGTAGGACTATTAAAATAAAACCTGAGACAAGGTATTGCACATGGAGATTACATGATCAATATCTAACCAGATATATTTGTTTTAAGACACGGCTGTGTGTTTTCCATAAAAGATCTCAGCGTTGTCCTGTTACTGGAGAGTCAGCGTGGTTTCTGTTACTTCAAATTTGCGTCATCTGTAATTGGGGAGAGAATTTTATACCACCTCTGGCAAAGTATACTGTTTTATAAAAGTGTTTTCTTCATAGAACATAGCCATCTGTGAGCTGCATAGTAATGCAAACATATTTAAATAAAAACATCAAATCCTAAAAAGAGATTTCTTCGTACAGAACAAAAAAGGCATTTCTTCTGGCATTTATTTGAATATTCCATTTTATATGGAGCCACTGGGACAGACACTGGGGATTTAGGGTCATATTTTAACTCTGATGCAAAATTCTGCTGTGACTTTGTGTTTGTTTCCCGTCTATAAAACTATGGTAATATTTATCTTCTGTCACCTGTGATCTAGTTGTCTATATGACTTGTAAGATTTTCAAGGCAGTCCCTTATTTTATGTTTATAAAATGAGGAGCACAACTGAACCCTGATCATGTTTGGGACCTCTAGATGCAACTCATCTTTCCTCCTTACCAGTAAGGTAAGTACACCTTACTGTATCCCTTCTCTAATACCTTCGAATGTGTTTTCTTTTCCTCATCAAAATTCTGATAAAGAGGATAAAAAAGAAATGAATATGAGAAAAATTGAGTAACAAATTCCATATAGAGGAACACGGAATAATAATTTACTCTCTTTTATATTCACAGTTGGAGCAGGAATAAGATTAAAGAGACTGTGGCTTAATAGAAGATTTTTAAAGCATTTTTTGTTTCCATTTTGCCTGAAGTAGCCGTATGTTTGTAGTGGATGAAAATGTTTTATTTCCTTTGGCATATTTTAATTTAAGGTTGTTCTCACTATATAATTCTACACCTGTTGGCATGGCCCCAATAGCAGGTATATAGACATATTAATTCTTCTTTTACAGTGAAAGTCCCTGTTGCAAAGGAGCAGCATATCCACTCTGCTTTGGAGATAATGGCGTGGTTTGACACTGAGTGAGTTATTGCTAGCAGTTACTGTGTTTTTATGAGAGCCTTGTTAGCAAGTGAATACGGCAATTTGTTCTGTCTACTACAAAGCTCATACTACTCCACCTTTTTGGCAGGAGAAACACTTTTTATTTTGTTCTTTTTTCCGCTTTGCATAATTAGCCAACATAAAGGCACGAGGTAAGGGTGGAAAGCAGAATGTGTCCCTTTGTGACCTGGGAATCCCATAGCGCTCCGTGTTGTGGGAGTGCTGCTGCTAAGGCTGCCCATCCAGGGAACGAAGCAGAACCGCAATTAGCTGGATACTGGAGAAAGGACAAGGCATTCTTACACCTTCCTATATAGCTGAACTGATCTTGGCATTTATATTTATTCGCTAATGAGGAAAGTGGACTTCCAGAAATGGTAATTCAGCACATCATTTGAATCTACTTCATGTAAAATCTAGAAGACAATGTATAAAACCAGAGAGGTTTGGTTGCCTAACTTGACCTGATAGCTTATGATTTCTAGCAGACCACAGGCAGAATACTTCTTTTTGAACTTATATCTATATCTAGAGCTTCTTCCATGATTTTTTTTTTCTGCTAGAAAGATATTTTAACTGAACCAAAGTGTGCTAAGGAACTTCGTCAATGTTATTAACATTCTCAGTAGGCCTTTAATGTAAATATTCCACAAGTCATCATTTATCACCAGATAGTTTTAAATAACAAAAGCAATTGTTCATTAAATATATAAGAATCTGTATTTTGGGGATTTATCTTTGTGGTAAAATGGAATGCCCTTTCATAAAAACTTGAATGAAATTATTTTGAGAAGACTAAAATGTACCATTACTTTTACAGAATATAACATTCTGCCGTTATGAAACAGATCTCAATATCCTTATTAAAAAAAAATCAGATAAGCAAGTATTACAACATAACAGGTTTTAATCTTGTCATATAACTTGTCTTTCTTACCTGTAGGCTTTTTTGTCTACCTCGGAATGAAAGGAATGTAAAAATTTCTCCTTTTTGCAGCCAATTCTAGATAGACTCAAGTTATAGTAAAAAATATACATAGTTTAGAATAGAATCATAGAATCATTTAGGTTGGAAAAGGCCCTTGGGATCATCGAGTCCAACCATCAACTCCACTCTACAAAGTTCTCCCTTACACCATATCCCTTAACACCACGTCTAAACAAGTCTTGAACACATCCAGGGATGGTGACTCCACCACCTCCCTGGGCAGCCTGTTCCAGTGTCTGACCACTCTTTCTGTGAAGAATTTTTTCCCAATGTCCAGCCTAAACCTACCCTGCTGCAGCTTGAACCCATTCCCTCTTGTTCTATCGCTAATTACCTGTGAGAAGAGACCAGCACCAACCTCTCTACAATGTCCTTTCAAGTAGTTGTAGAGAGTGATGAGGTCTCCCCTCAGCCTCCTCTTCCGCAGACTAAACAGTCCCAGCTCTTTCAATCGCTCCTCATAAGATTTATTCTGCAGGCCCTTCACCAGCTTCGTTGCCCTCCTCTGCACTCGCTCCAGCACCTCGATATCTCTCTCGTATTGAGGTGCCCAAAACTGGACACAATACTCAAGGTGTGGCCTCACCAGTGCTGAGTACAGGGGGACAATCACCTCCCTGCTCCTGCTGGTCACACTATTTCTAATACAAGCCAGGATGCCATTGGCCCTCTTGGCCACCTGGGCACGCTGCTGGCTCATGTTCAGCCGCTTGTCAATTAGAACCCCCAGGTCCTTTTCTGCTGGGCAGCTCTCCAGCCACACTGCCCCAAGCCTGTAGCGATGCATGGGGTTGTTGTGGCCCAAGTGCAGGACCCGGCACTTGGCCTTGTTGAAGCACATTCCATTAGCATTGGCCCATCGGTCCAATCTATCCAAGTCTCTCTGTAGAGCCTCCCTATCCTCATGCAGATCAACACTCCTGCTTAGCTTCGTGTTGTCTGCAAACTTGCTGATGATACACTCTATGTCCTTATCAAGGTCGTCAATAAAGATGTTAAACAGAAATGGTCCCAACACTGAGCCCTGAGGGACACCACTTGTGACCGGCCGCCAGCTGGATTTAACTTCATTGACCACCACCCTTTGGGACCGCCCATCCAGCCAGTGCTTGATCCAGCAGATCGTATGCTCATCCAGGCCATGAGCCGCCAGTTTTTCCATGAGAATTCTATGGGGAACAGTGTCAAATGCTTTTTCAAAAGTCTAGGTAGACAAAGTCCACAGCCTTTCCCTCATTCAATAATTGGGTCATCTTGTCATAGGAGGAGATCAGGTCCGTCAGGCAGGACCTGCCTTTCCTAAACCCATGCTGACTAGGCCTGATCCCCTGCTTGTCCATTATATGACTTGTAATGGCACTCAAGATGATCTGCTCCATGACCTTCCCTGCTACCGAGGTCAGACTGACAGGCCTATAGTTTCCTGGATCCTCCTTTCTGCCTTTTTTGTAGATGGGTGCTACATTTGCTACCCTCCAGTCCATTGGGACCTCCCCAGTTAGCCATGACTTCAGGTATATCATGGAAAGTGGCTTGGTGAGCACGTCTGCCAACTCTTTCAGCACTCTTGGATGTAACCCATCCGGTCCCATAGACTTGTGCGCATCCAAGTGGTGTAGCAGGTCACTGATCACTTCCTCTTTAATTGTGATGACCTCGTTCAGCTTCCCCTCCCTGTCTCCTAGCTCACGAGGCTGGGTGCCCAGGGAACAGCTCGTTCCACTGCTAAAGACTGAGGCAAAGTAGGCATTGAGCACCTCAGCCTTTTCCTCATCCTTTGTGACTATGTTTCCCTCTGCATCCAATAAGGGAGGGAGATTTTCCCTAATCCTCCTTTTGTTGTTAATGAATTTATAGAAACATTTTTTGTTATCCTTAACAGCTGTAGCTAGGTTGAGCTCTAGCTGAGCTTTGGCTCTCCTAATTTTCTCCCTGCATAGCTTCGCTATATCCTTATAGTCTTCATGAGAGACCTGCCCCCTCTTCCAAAGGTCATAAAGTTATTTAGTTCATAAGGTAGTTCATAAGGTCATTTAGTTATTTGGCTTGCAGAAAAAAACAACTAGTTACCTTATAAATACCAATATTACCTCATAATTTAAAGCTTCAGAAATTTTGAGGGAATTTGAAACACTGGCAAGGTTTACCATTTAAAAAGGGGTTTAATCTGAATTGATAACACTGGTATGTAATTTGACAGTTCCTGACTCTCATGCAGTTAACATTCTCACTTAGAAAAACATACTTTTATCCATTACTATGTGCACTTGTATACACATAGAGATCAATGTAGCTAATACAGAACTAGGAGAAACTCCTCCTGTATGTGAGATCTGCCAGTAACCTACATAGTGGCAGCTGCTATTTTTCTTTACGAAATCAGATTTGAGACACTCTGCTTTCACAGTTTTATGCATCAGAGGAAATTATGAACCTCCAGATACTCGTTGTGATTTTTGCATAAAAATGAAGCATATTAAGGTTAATCTACTTGATGTAAAGATGCATTCATTAGTTTGTGTTTAACATAATGCTTTTTTAAAGTGGCATCTAATTATCGCCCTTGTGCAGCAGAAATACCTCTGAGGAAATGTGTGTCAGCTATTTAAGAAATATATCTGCCTATTCTTTTTTAAGAACATGCTAATTGTTCTTTGGGGCTGTAATATAAAATTATTTCTAACTTTTTACTTCATTTTTAAAGGTAATCTTTTCTTAAAAAGAAAAGAAGTTGTCTTGACTGCTGTGCTGGTCATTTAAAAATGCCTCTGCTTAGGAAAAATGCATAACATTAGGGAGCAAGTGGCATCTCAGTGAGGTTGTACTCAGAGCACACGTTTTGTTTGACTCTTCAGATGTGCTTAAAGAGATCCCAACACATGCCAGCATGTTAAGATCTAGAGTGGGCTATGGGGATTTTCCAGTTTACCTATGAAGTAAAGTTGGAGATTAGATGAAAATAAAAAATGTATAGAAACATTTCAGCGTTGTTGTGTGGCTAGTCTATGCAGTCTATTTTCTTTAGTGTCTCTTCAGTATAAAAATGCACATAATCAAAGAAAGCGCAGGGGAACAATATCTAAATTTTGGGTTATAAGGTCAGGGACAACACATGTCCCCGCTTTTATAGCATGCGTTGTTTTTTCCTCAGTTCTGTTCATTGCTCTGTCTGGTCCCCTGTCTGGTTTTGCATCTTTTCCTTCCTGTTCTGTGGGAAAATGGACAGTAGAATATATTTCTCCTCTTGTTTTTAACTTTTCTTCAGTAAGAACTTCATAAAAATGAGCAGAGTTACCCTAAAAGCAGTGTTTTCTGTGCTCACATAAATGCAAATGAAGCCTTGTAGCTACGTAGCTTTTAACTCCTGATTATTTATTTCAGTACACTTTCTTTTTTCTCTCTCTGGTGTTTGTATGAATCCATAATACCCTTGTTTCTTTTAACATCTGTGCTTACATTATTATAGTCATCTTCAAAATATTTTCCTAAGCAATGCTTCATTAAGTGACAACTCCAATTTCCAAGGTGCTACCCTATAATTTACTAATGTTCCTCAGGATTCCTAAGCATCTTTTAACAGTTGATACTGTTTGCCACAGGGCTGTTAAATAGTGGATACCCTGCACTTATTGAGGTATCCTTGAAGGCCTGCTCTCATGAAAAGCGTTTAAGTAAATAATCGTCAGTTGTGATCTGTAATCTAGCATAATTTTTTTGGTCTGCTTCATTGTCATACAAATTTTATGAAGGATATAACATGTTTGGCAGTCGTATCTATGTTAGATAATGAACATCGGCACTAAGAGTTTTAGAACTGAGGAAGGCAAGAGACTAGCACCTCTGAGTCCAGACCTGCTGGTCAAACTAAAGGGCAAGAAGGAAATGCACAGGCAGCGGAAGCAGAGACAGGTATCCTGGAAAGAGAATAGGGATGCTGCCTGGTTGTGTAGGGATGGGGTCAGGAAGACCAAGGCGCAGCTGGAGCTGAACTTAGCAACGGATGCAAAGAATAATAAGGGCTTCTACAGGTATGTCAGCCAGAAAAGGAAGGTCAAAGAAAGACTGGCAAACTGGTAACGACAGACAAGGAGATGGCTGAGGTGGTCAGCAACTTCTTTTCCATTTTTAAAAAGAGTAGAAAGGAGGACCCCGGGAACTACCAACCTGTCAGCCTCACCTCTGTGCCTGGCAAGATCATGGAATAGATCCTCCTAGAAGCTATGCTAAGGCACATGGAACACAGGGACGTGATTTGAGACAGCCAGCACGGCTTCACCAAGGGCAAGTCCTGCCTGACCAACCTCGTGGCCTTCTATGATGGAGTGGCTACATTGGTGGACAAGGGAAGAGCTATGGGTGTTGTCTATCTGGACTTCTGACATGGTCCACCATGACATCCTTCTCTCTAAATTGGAGAGATATGGAGCTGGCAATGTGTGCTCACAGCCCAGAAAGCCAAATGCATCCCGGGCTGCATCAAAGGAAGCATCGCCAGCAGGTCAAGGGAGGTGATTCTAACCCTCTGCTCCGCTCTCATGAGACCCCACCTGGAGTACTGTGTGCAGCTCTGGAGCCCTCAGCACAGGAAAGACACGGACCTGTTGCAGTGGGTCCAGAAGAGGCCATAAAAGTGATCAGCGGGCTGGAGCACCTCTGCTATGAGGACAGGCTGAGAGAGTTGGGGGTGTTCAGCATGGAGAAGAGAAGGCTCCATCCAGGGAGACCTTAATGCAACCTTTCAGCACTTAAAGGGGGCCTGCAGGAAAGACAAGCTTTTTAGCAGGGGCATGCTGTGATAGGACAAAGTGTAATAATTTTAAACTAAAAGGGGGAAGATTTAGACTAGATGTAAGGAAGGAATTTTTTACAATGAGGGCGGTAAGACACTGGCCCAGGCTGCCCAGAGAAGTGGTAGATGCCCCATCCCTGGAGACATTCAAGGCCAGGTTGGACGGGGCTTGGAGCAACCTGATCTAGTTGAAGGTGTCCCTGCTTATTGCAAGGGGTTTGGACTAGATGACCTTTGAAGGTCCTTTCCGACCCAAACTATTCTATGATTCAATTATTTGATGATTCTATAATTTGTTTTTTAGTTCTTTGAAAAGACAAATTTATCTCAGTTTTGGATAATATCTAAACTCCTATTCATATTTACATATGTAAGGGGTTCTGCTGTTAATATTTTTGCTAAAAAAAAATCTTTTTGAAGAGATGTGTCTCCTATTGGTTTCTCATGTGACATCCACAAGTTCTTTTTTCTGGAGGGGTAGTATTCTACAAATCTGATGGCTGACAGTCTAATAAAAATGTAAACTTAGGTAAAGCCAGAAGTATTTAAATAATAGTTAACACTTCTTTCTCCTCCTTTCCAGTAGCTCAGCTTTCTCAATAAGGAGATTTTCTGTCTGAATTTTTTTTATTTGTCTGATAGATCTCTGGAAATTTTGGCCTGTGCTGGCATACTCAGATTGGGAATATTTTGTAGTTCACTTCCTTTCCTAACACTCACCTATTTCTTTGTCTACTCTTGGAACCATGTAGATGCTAAGATGATTAAAGAGGTCTGGTTCAGAGCTTTTAACTAAGATATGAGTTTAATATAACAAAAGGTAAATTAATACATGAATTAGGATGGCATTAGGCTGCTAGCTCTAGTAACAGGAACAGCAACTTTTTAAACTTAAATGTGCAGCTCCAGTTATCTCTGTGCTTCTCCCTGCTTGGTTTTCTAGATCTAGTCTCAGATGTTTTAAATTCATTCCACCTTATGAGTTTTATTTCTCAACCCCTGTAAGGTTATGACTCCATCCCCTTTGCCCCTTGCTAGCGCTCTGCAGTTTTCTCTCAGTAATCCTGTGTAATCTTTGCTAGTACTACTGTATATGGCATTTATTTTTCCTTGGAAGCCATAAACAGAACTACAGGGTTTAAAGCGATTGAAAAAAAACAAAAGCAAAAATTGCATGCAATTTTCAAATTTATCTTTGATATTTTAGTATTTCTGTACTTGTTTTCACATTCACAAACAACATGAATGTGACCTGTTGGACATTTGAGTTGCATACAAAGAGCCAGAAATATTTACCTATACTTGGCTCAAAGTAAGCATGCTGTTAACTGTAAGGGTTTCTAGAATCCGTGTCTCTATACTGAATTTAATTGCTACGAGCAGATGTTCTTGTTAAACACTGTGGGGCTGAATCAGGGACTGTTGATATCTTTGGGAAACTGCAGATCTTCTGTCTGTTTGCTCTTCCTCTGCTTGTGCCGAATTCAACATCCTGTGCTGTTTTGTAAAGAAGTAAACAAGTGATAATTGGCTTGGACAGTTTACAGCGTCCTCTGAATTTTCCAGAGAAGCTTCCAACGTCCCATATTTACAGATGCTTTTTCCCTTGCACAGCTTATGAACATGAAGACTGTTCAGGCAAAAAGATCTGCTTACACAGAAATTAAGTTTTAGTAAGATGTTTTGCAGGAGAGCCGACTGCACAGATCCCATTACAAGACAGGAGCAATAGCTGTTTTTGCAAGTGAAAATTCTATGAGCCAGCAAATGTGCAGATAAACCAGCTTAAAGTGATTTCAGCATGTGTACAAAGCTAGTAAACTGCTCACTATCAAATTTCACAAACTACTGCATATGTTCCTTACCTCTTTTTCATGTCGAGCAAAAGAACACCTAATTTTTTACTCTGACCATAGAGAAAGAAAAAAACTGTGAAGGATGGACTTAGAGCATGCTTTTATTCATTTAATTCACCTATGGGCCCCCTGGCTTGGTCACACTGCCCCGCACAATGCAGAGCCATGAACCCTCTTCAGTTCTTTCACTCTTGCCCTCACCCACCCTGCTACTGCCTCTCTACCCATTTCTTCCTGGAAGATTAAGCAACTTGTGATAAGAAGATGGTTTTTATATTTTTCTGGGAGTCCTATCTAAGTTTTTCAGCTACTTTGAATAATGCTATCCTTTAGATTCACTTCTCATTCCACGCAGCAGGGAGTTAAGATCCTTTAATTGCAACAACTTGAACCTTACTTTCCTTTTCTTTCTGTCAGGTCTTGAGATGAAGATTTAAGGGGAATCCACTGGAAGATTTGTGTTTAGCTGAGGGCTTAAATGGTCCGTCTTTATACAGCAGTAGCTAGGCTATTTAGGAATGGATGACTTCATCATCATTGTCATGGGAGAAACAGCTGAACAGGGGTTGCCTTCATGCCAGCATGGACAGTATGTTGCTACATAGAAATAATAGAGGAGTGATAAATTTCAGGGTAGCAAGGTTAGGGTTTCTTTGAGCACTGGAGCTTTAAAATCTGGACTGTAGATACCTCATTCCCTGTTCTGAAGAGGAAAAGCTTGTGTGTGTGTGAATTGCTCGTGCTTAGTCTATCAGCCAAGTGGTTGAAGCATTTTTTTTTTTTTTACAAAGATGACGACCTCTCGCCCTGCTTGAAGGGATTTCAAAATGGTATTTCCACGTCCTTGGAGAGTATCCTAACTACTAAAATTTGTGGTGTGGCATGAAGATGTGAAGGAAGGGATACCACCCCCTAACTCCTCTGGAGAAGCTTAGCTCTTTTGGGGAAAATGGTATGAGAGGAAGCGTGACTACAGCTTGGTGCCTAGGGGGAAACATGATTTACACACTGGTCTCATGACTCTTCCTGTGTTTTTGTCCAATAGCTGCGAATGGGCATTAATCCTCAGAGAAGTCATCTGTACAGTAACGTGAAAAGCTTGTTCCTAGACCCGCTCACAAATTTTACAGGGTTGCCTTCTAGGGTTCGATAACTGATGATGTATGACAGTACATTTCAATCAGTTTTAGCCTTGGTTGTGATAATTTCTTTGGTGTTAGTTCTGCAGAGAAAAATCCTGAACTGAAGGCAACTCCTGTGTACCCGCTTGAGAGTTTTCTTAACAGACTGTCTTTTTTAACGTCTCTGCCAGCATCCTGTGTATTAGTCTCTTTGCCTTAGGAAAGTAAAGGCAGATGCACTGCCCCCCTTCCCCCCCATTTTAGTTTGAGTGCACTGAATATCGCTGGTCCGGGTAAAAACTTCTAAGTACAACCTGGAGAGCTAATATGCCTTGAGTAATAAAGAACAATGAATATGTAAAGTATGCGGCTTTTCTTTTTGTTTCGTTTTTCACTTGAGAGGGAGACTCCCTTTTTGTTGCCACAATTTCCCTGCTTATTTGTTTCCATTTGGGACACGAGAAAGTGTGTTGAGCAGGGGGCATTAACTGCGTTTGCTCTCAAGTGCCAAGAGTCTTCAAGCTTTGAAATATCTCTACCTGAAATGTTTCAAGACATTTTTCTACTTGCCTGAGAGCTCCCCTTGATCCTGGGTGTTCAGTTCTGTGCGCTCTACATGCTTTCATTCAAGCTAGAAATAGTAATAGTCTGGCTGAACAAGGTCCATGTGCAATGCCTCTGATGATTAGCAGGGTTTGACAGCAAAGGGGAATGGTGGTTATGGGAAAGATCTTGCAAGAAAATGTGAAAAATAAATATTTAAGTGTGGGTTTGTTTTTTTTTCCCCCTCCAGCGCCATGTATGCTGTTTGCAGAGCTATGGTGAGATTTGGCATCTGATGTTCTTCAGTGCATTCACCGTCTCTTACTTTTGCATTGACAGTCAGATAAGAAAAATGAATCCCACTGTCTTCCTTCTGAAAGTAAATTCACTCAGTCTTGTGATTCTGTGGATCTCGTGATATTTCAAATGCAGAGATCTCCTGGCAGATCCATTTCCTTAAAAAGCAAGATCTTACTAATTTTCTATTTGTGTGATTTGTTACTCTTACTCGTATTACTGTGAGCTATATTCTAAAGGAAATAATGAGATGTTATATTATGAAAAAATGGTAATTACTCATAGATTTCTATTGCTGGAAAACAGCCCTTGAAAACTGATGCAACAGCAATAAGAAATAGTTTTGCTGTAAAGAAAAAAATAATTCCATTGATAGTTCTGAATTTCATGTGAAGTGCTGGGTCCACATAGGGTCTACCTTGTAGATTTTGTTTAGGTCTTGTAAGGCAGAATGTATAGGCAAGAGGTGCAGAGCCAAAGCTTCAAAGTGGGTGAAACTCTTTATTGAAAGTTGTCAATAAAACTAATAAAACTAATTTTTTTATATATATATATAATATATATATAAAATGAAGAATTTTAAGTGTTACAAAGTGCTGACATGAGGAAGAACACCTGATTATACGGTAGCTCTGAAAAAGAAAGATTGATTATACGGTAGCTCTGAAAAAGAAAGAAAAATTGATTATACGATTGTTATATTTAAGCCAGAGGATTTCAGAGTGCAGCTTTGTGAATTGTTCTGGTAGAGAGCAAGGTTTATTGTTACTTTTGATTAGTAAGTTCTTGCTCATTTTCAATTTCATGCACTGTTCAACACTGCTGGATAGTTCATGGAAGAGCACATTATCCCCCACTGGAAAATTAATTCCTTGTGGTATCAAGTGTATAAAATTTCTAAATCTCTTGGCTTGGGACCGTCTAAACACAGGAAGGTGATTTGTTCATCTCCTCAAAATCATGAGATTTTGTTGAATGTTTTGCAATTGTCTTTGAATAATTTTTTGAAGTGAACTGCAAGCTTGAAGTGAAGTCAACTCTCGTTTCCTAGAAGGCTGCTACAGTGTCATTTTGGTTGTGTTTTTATAGGACAGACAAACTGGCATAAATTTGTAACTGTAGCTACTGGACTATCAGCAGAACTCATAGCTAAAGGGACTACCTGCAGAAATTGTTGGCTTTTAAGAAAAAACTCATAGTTCATCTTAACCACTGTAATGGAACTTCATAAATAAAATATTTGGATTCATATGAAATCTTCCTACGGAGTCACTTAATTCTATCCTTCTCCCTTATTTTTAAATATGCAGATAAATAATTTCTTGCAGTCTCTTTTTCTAAAAACAGGGAGACTGACATGCACAGCATTGAAGAACTGGAACTCTGACCTGTCATTCCTGCATGCAGTCAGGCCCTGGGAGGTTTATTAGAAATGAGCTATTGTTTAGTGACTTGGGCTTTGACTTCTGGACCAAGCTAACTGTTTTCTCACTAGTTCGGGCCTCTTGAGTTATGTTTTTGTTATGAAGTCAGCTGTGGTGACTAGCATCTGCGTTGGAGCATCTTGGTTAACCTAATCTAGAGATGAGCTGCCATACTGCAAAGCTGCCTATGCTTGCATCGGACAGGATCACAAATATTTCTTAGTGGTGGTGGTAGTGGAAATGTGTCACAGATCCTAAAGCTAGGGTAGCTAAAACAGTACTAAAGTATTTTTCCTATGTGTTGTACAGGTTAATTCTCCAGCAGTTAACTTCACTGGCATAACACACAGACAGTTACTTCCATTTTCACCAAATATATGAATTGTCTGCATTGGTGCTTGTCTTTGTAGCTTGAAATGTGAAAATTAAAATTTTCAAAAAATGTAGTCCATAAATAATTTGTTAGCACTAGTCTTAAAAATTGCAGTTCCTCTGGATAGTCAAGCCAAATGTCTGTCATGTCTAATTCACTTAATAAATAATTGAGGCTAGATTTGGACAGTCCGTGTCACTACATTTCTGAAAACTTGAAACTTTAGCTAAAGCAGCTTTGACCAGATGTGTGGCTTAACAGTCAAGAAAAATTGTTCTGTTGCACAACTCTAAATTGTCCTTTTGAATATGTGTTATGCATTCTTGCCAAAGTCTGGAAAGGTCTTGAGTGCTTGCTTCTGTCTTTGGGCAATTGCATAGCGGATAAAATTATTGCATGACCACTTTCATTATTGATATATAACTACATGAACTGAACTGATGACTTTGAGAACCCAATAGGCAAGTTTTTGGGATATCCCAATATGACTTCATAGAATCATAGGATGGTTGGAGTTGGAAGGGACCTTAAAGATCACGTAGTTCCAACCCCCCTGCCCTGGGCAGACACCTTCCACTGGACCAGGTTGCTCAAAGATTTGCTTGTGTGTATACATGTGCATGCATGCGTTCTTTTAAATGTAAACTAGAATTTGTAGAATTTGGAAGAAGTCTGGAAATTTGTATTAACTTCTTTTTCTTTTTTTTTCTCCTGTAATGAAAGTCTGTGACATTTGCATATACAGATTACTTGTTGGATAACCTAAAATAATGGTCTTATGCAACTTAAGCCTGGACATCAAAAGAATAGTACACTGTGCTCAAAATATTACCCATCTGCACAAAATTGTGAGCTCTGCAGCGACTCTGTAGGTCTTGCTTAGTAATGTTAGAGGAAACATTCTTGCTCACTTTTTGGAATAAGTCAGTTAAAGATGTGCAACGGTATTAAGACTTTGACAAATTGAGGGTTGTCTTTGAAATATGTAAAAGCCATTTGTGATGCAGCTGGATAGGTTTATGAGGATCTTGGAGAATGTTGTACAATCCTTTTTTTTTTTTTTTTTTTTTTTTTTAATTTGGATTATTCTTTTAGCCCTGAGTAATGGATTATGCATAGAAAATGTACTGGTGCTGCAACAACAAACAGATCAACTGAGAGAACACCCTTTGCCTGAAGTATCTTTAAAACTGTGAATGTGAAGTTGGGTGATGAATTGAACAGTCTGCTTCAAAGGACAGGTATATAGTGTGTGAATATGGAAAAGCATAAGTGCATGAGAGCATGTCACAACCAAATGTAGTGCTGGCTGCTCTCAGTGATAAAACAGTTTACTATTGTCTTTGCCACCAACAAAGTATGTCAATTTAGGGTGTGATGCACTGTCTGCCTTATTTATTGGAGTCTGTTTACAGTATAACATTTTGCAATGCCTGTTGCTTAAAAGTAAAACCGAAAAGTTCATCTTTGGCTTTATTAAAAATAAATGTTTCCTTCAGTTCATTTTTTCCCCCCAGAGCAGCTGCAGTCCTTTATTTGATTCTTGTCCCTTTTAGTTATTCCTGAAATGTATAAAACTTATGATTTATTCTAACGTTAGTTTACTTGCAGTTGGAGGACTGAATAGTTTCATTAGCATAACTATTTAATGTAGACAGAATTTAATATTCCTCAGAAGACAATAGAATTATGTTTGGGTAAGTTTCAAATAAAAGCAAAGGCTTAAGTTTCTGGCTCCTGTTTTATGCATAAAGACTAAGCTGACTTCTGTAATTCTACTTTCTGACCTGAATTGGCGAGAAAATAAATAAAAGCCAGCTTATGCTAGATAATAAATGGTCTTCTAAAATACCAGTTTATAACACCCCAGAACCAGATTCATTACATGAGTAGGACAAAGCCTGATTTTTAGAATATAGTGGACCTTCCTTGACCTTGTAGAAACCATGATTCTGCCAATAAAGTTCAATCTTTCCTCACAGTACCTCGATGTAACTTTCCACTCTCCTGGTTTTTTGGTTTTGTTTTTTTCTTTTTTTTTTTTTTTGTTTTTTCATTTGTTTTAAATATTCTTTATGAAATCTTTCTTTGTTTCACTCTCTCTATTTTTTCCCTTCCTTTGTCTCTGGGAATGAGAATGTGTGGATATTGAAACACACTTTATTTCCTCACTTTGTATACTTCTTTGCTGCATCCTACCCCTTTGCCACCCTCTGCTCTTGATGTTTCATGGTTTTATCAGATATAGTTCAGATTCTGAAATCTAAGACCAGTAAAATGGAATAAGTAGGCTTGTTCTTGCCTGCTGTGTGGTAAAATTCCATTTAAATCAGCCTAAACTAACACCAGAGGATGACTCTGGCAAATCAGTTTTTGAGAGACCATCTTTAAATTTAGGCTGAAACACTAAACTGAAAGAAAAGGAATTTTTACTGATCTTGGAAATATTTGGTACTTTAACTTTTCAGGCCTGATTCTCTAGAATGTTTGAATGCTCTTAATGCCCTTTAAAAGACAAACTTGGAGAAGATAGTGATGATCTTTTTCATTCCCATTTCTAACAATTCAGTGGTCAGGATACTTGCTTGGGGTAAAGGCAGACATTCAAATCCCTTCTGTGAGTTAGACAATATTTTGAGGAAACTCTGCTAAAAGGCTATGTGTTCATAGCCACTATACCCCTTGTAACTCTCACGGTTATTATGGGAATGTTTAGCTTCCAATGTGCGGTCAATGGAAGTCTAAGATGTTTTGTCTGCTGTTTTGTGTAACAGCCTGCGCGCTTACTGCAGCACAGACAGCACTGTGCCTTGTCATGCTACGCTAGTTGTGAAGACAGAAAGGTATTGCAGGGTGTTGTTCCCTTTCAGACATGCCCCAGATCAATACCAGGATTCCACAGTCTTGTTGATTGATCTGAACTTGGTGCCTGACCACGGTCATTCTTTTATCTTACATATAGAAATCCCTTGAAATATACAGATAAATGTAAGAAGCATTGTAATTATCCCGTCCGTCAAATATGCCTTTCAGGGTGATGTAAGGATCCATAAGACATTGGTTGGATGAATCACCACAAAATTTAAAGATTTATTGATTGTTTTCGATCAAAGTAAATGTGTTTATATTCCACCTAGCTGTTACTTTGATGTTTTTGAACAGTGTTTATGGGATGGAGATGACTCATCATGTCTTTAAGAATGCTAGCAGCACCATTGATGAGTTTTAGGCTTTTTGAGAACTCCAAGCTTTACCAAAGTAAAAGAAAATTAAGCAAGATTACATGAATTCAAAAGTACCAAATAGGTAAGCAGAATATTCTGTTCTAAATGTCCAATATATTTTCAGGAAGAAAATAGTAAGCTGTGTACATGAGGAATTTGTACATTTGAAAATTTGTAGTAATAGAATGTTGCCTAATGAATTGCTTGTTAGTTCAGTGAAAGGATTTGTCTGTTTATCTTTGAATATATCGGTAGTGAATGGTAGGAAAGAGAAAGGCAAAACTTGTTTAAATATTTGTAGGAGGGAAAAGCTCTAAATTCAGCTACCTAGATGATATGAAATGAGAAAGACTTAAAAAGCTTTCCTTGAAATCCCTGAAAAAAAGACAGTGTTTTGAAATATTACTGTCTCCAGCAGTAATAATATAAGATTTATGTAAGGATTCTGAAATGCAAGATGACAACATTAGTTGTGAAGAGTGAAAGACCAGTCAAGTACTCTCTTGTAACCATTGGCAGCAGTCAAGCAATTAAAGACCTTTCAGACAGCAATTCATTGTATTAATGAGCATAGCCTTAAAAGACAGCATTTGTGTTTGTAGATAGCTGAATTTATGGTGATGATAATTATGAATATAATACTTAGCAAATGTACTAGCTGAATAGCTTGGATGAATAGTGTTCTCTCTGTGGATCACATGTGCTTGTTTCTTGGTCCGAAACCTTGGTAAATAAACTGATGCACCACCATTGACAAACAAGGGGAAGGAAAATTCAAATAAGTCTTTTTTGCTTCTCTGGGATGGGTATACACAGCGCCTTTGGCTAGTTGTGGTTCAAGAATAGAAGTGAAGAATAACCCCAAGAACTCTGATACCTTAGAGGAATGGCTCTTCTCTCATAGGCTTCTCTACTCAAAGTCCTTCTTCAAGCCTTAAGTCTTCTTCTGCTGTTTTCCTTCAGTAAGACCAAATTTTTTCTGAATACTTAAAGGACCCATGTAGTCTTCCAGATAAATCAAAATAAAGAATTAAGGATCATTATTTTTTGGAACCGTGACTGGAAATCAGTCTTTGCTAATACCTCATTCATGCTTGCAGCAAGAAAATGTCCTTTAATTAAAGTAAATGATAGTGAGTTGGAAAACTCTGGCATACTTTACTTACTCATCTACTTGTAATACTTTTATTTAGGAATATTTTCACAAATTGGTGTTATTTTGTAAGTACATAAATCACAGTGCCATGGTTCTAAGGTGACAGCAATACAGTAACTGAAGGTAAGTTCTGGGTTTTATTTATTTATATATTTATTTTATATTTTTAATACCTTTGACATTATTCATATTAGCATTGCTGGAAAAGGCTTTATAATGATTGCCATGTTTCTCTGAAAAGGGAAAAAGCAAAGTCATTTTATTTCCAATGTGACAGGAAGGTCAGATAATAACTACCCAAATCACATCTTCCATGATTACAGCAAATCTCTCTTTCCTACAGAAAATGTGTTATTTCTGCAGAAAGAAAATACAGAAAAAAAATTTATTTTCTTACTGTTGGAAGCATTGAAGTACATGTCTAATTTACAAGAACATTTGAAAATCTTTGAATTTAAGAGGGGAACTTGCTTGATTCAGTAGGGATCAAAACCCATCAAAGTAGACAGCTTGGCATATCTTCCTCATGTATAAAAATAATTCATTTGAGCCAAAGACTCCTATCATGAGACATGTTTCTGTCAGCATCTTAAAAAAAAAAAAAAAAATCTTGCAAAGAGAGCTACAGGTTTTGATTGGATTGTTAGCACGCCTTTTTTTTTTTTTTTAGTAGCCTAGTCTGATTTGCTTGGGGATATTTTTCTTTTTTCTCTTTCCTCTTCTCATCGTTTCTTCAAATGGTCTACTACTGTTTTCTTATTTATTAATATTTCAGTGTTTGTATTCAAAGGGAATACAAATAGACCTTTTTTTTTTTGTTTGTTTCCTAGAGTTCATAATTCCTTCAGCTGGTGCCAGGAAATCTTTTTCTTCACAAATATTAAAAATTCGTTAACTTTTTGACCTTCTTAATTTCTTTTCACTGGCCAGTGGTCCATGATGAGAGTCGGAAGCTTTTGTTTACCATCTTTGAGTAGGATTCTGTTCTGTATTTTGTGGATGGCTGCAGGCTCCATCTGTTCCCGATACCAGAATTCAGACACTTTGACCATTTTTTGCCACTCACAGGCCAACTGTCTCCTTCTGGTCTGCTCTTATACCTTCATCCAAAAATTGTGAGGAGGGTTTCTTCATTCTTGCTCCTTACCTTCAAGGTTTCCCATTAAGAAATATATAGGAAAAGCTTGGTAGTATGTATAATACAAGCTTTCTAATGTGGGAACTGATTTCAGTTTGGTGCATTGTAAGCTTTGAGCTGTTCTGAGACATGAACCTAATCATGTTTTGGTTGTGGTGAAAAGTTGTGAATATACTTTATTTGCTGTTTACCCTGTTCTACCTTGATACTGCTGAAATAAAAAGAACCAAATACTACTACATCATGCTGGAAACATTGCTACATATTGACATCTGTCTAGGGTTGTGTATCTTTCTAACTTACCATTTTTGTAGATAAAAACTGTAGTTGTGTATTCCTGAAACATTAGAACTGTTAGAGTAAACAAACTTGGTTTGTGTACATTTTCTGGAAGACTGCTGTTAAACTTTTTGAAATTATAGTGCTGGTGGGTGTTGCAAATATTGCCTTTCTTTAGTTGACCCTGTTCATATTTTTTCTTATTTTTAAACATAAACCACAATATTTTTAGGATTTATCAATCTTAGTTTATCCTTTATGCTCAATATATAGAAATATTATCTATGTATTTTTAGTTTGTGATGCAAAACAGGTACTGTGAAACATTTCAGAGTAAAACAAAGGCATAGCAATCTGTTTCTTATTACAAATGTTAAATAGACAAAAATAAATGGGCAAGAAATGTTATTTTTTATGATCCTTAATGCTGTAGAATTTTTATATATACTCAAAGTATAAAATATACCGAGAAGAATACAATAGGGTTTCATCTTGCATAAATCATGCAATGGCTAATAGAAGCAAACCCCGGATTTAATTGCGTTGATCACATCAGGCCAAGTTATGGAGTAGTGGAAGCAGATACTGCTTCATTTTCCGTGAGCAGACCTGAATATGGTCTGTCATTATCTTGTTGCTATCAGTCACTTTTTATTTACTCCAACATGAAATTTCATTTCTCTCTTTCGTGAGGTTGAAATAGATTTACCAAAACAACGTACCTTGATAAAATAATCTTTGGTCTAATCAATGTCATAGAAAGAATAGTATAGTGGGAAAAGCCAAAAATCAAGTGTTATTCAGTTCCAGTGCTATTAAAGATTAAACCTTTTTGTTGATTTTTGAGTATTGCTTTTTTTCCTCCCCACCTAAACAAAGACCTTTTTAATGTTAGTCCTATTTCAGCAATATTTACTGACATATACTTTACATAATTTTGTTATTGGATCATGTTCTTCCAAGGATAATGGTCATAATCCGAAGCCTGCTAAAAATGGTGAACAAAGAGCACTATTAAATGTCATGCACGTATGTACAATGAAAACGTTTGCATTAATTGAGGAAAGAAAACATCTGTGTGTGCTTTTACTAGTGATGCCATGCTTTTTGCTTATTAGTGCCACTTTCTGTGAACAAATACAAAGATTAAATAAGCAATAAATGTAGAATTCTGGAGTGCCTTCCTTGAAAGCTCAGAACTTTACTAATTAGTCTTTACAGCATTGTGCATATTGTCCACTCGCTCCATCAGCGGCTTAGCTGATGGGAGCTCTGCTGGGAGATGGTTCTGGACAGTAAGTGAAGTGAATAAGGGAACTACAACTAGCTTGGTAAGTGAAGGTAGGAAGAATGCAATTAGCTTGATTGACCCAGAGTTTGGAAGTTTCTCTTACGTTGGGGCCAATATCTCTGTTGCACCCCAGTGAAAGGGCAACCCCAGCATAGCTGTTTATAGCAAAGCAACAAGTTCTTCATGTGCCCCTGCTCCGTTGCTTCCCAGCATGCCAGACTTTTCGCATCTCCTCTAGGTAAGTATGAAGTAGTCCTAGGTACCCAGCTAGCCTTTCACAGCAGTGCTTAACTGAACAGGGAATTTTACCTTTTTGAAGGTGAATGTTTTATTCCTGTAGCACTTTCAAACATAAGCAATGCTTGCCAGAAGTTGATGCTTGTGCTCAGATATTGTCAAAATCAACTTTTGCAGCGAAAATGGTATTATTTGTCTTCAGTTGTGCTCCTCTTCCTGCGTAACATTCGTCAGTGGAGTGTCATAGCAACAAGGGGGATGCTGTTCAATTTTCATTTCTGAACAATGTAGAAATACATATTAATACAAAGATTAATATTTAAAAAATCCCACTTCTGTCTCTCCAGGAGGACTTCTACTTTGCAAAGCAAATGAGTTCTCTGTTCCAGATCTCTGTCTAAATAACATCACATTTTAAAAAGAAAAATAAAACCTGAAAATACTTCCTACTGAAAGCTTTACCCACAAAATAATCACCTATCTTTTCTTAATTTGTAGGCTAAACTTTTCTTAGGACAAATAGGTCTTTTATTGAGAGACCACCATAACATATCTGCTTATTAAAATAACATTTTATGTTGAACATGCAGGATTAGTTTAATAAAGGGAAAACTTGCTTTTCAAAGAAAAGTTTACTTTATTAAAACGGTGAAATGTTTTGAAGACAGAAGTAGCAAAAAGCATGTTATTAGAAAATGTTTTGATCCTAATAACTTTGTCCTGTTTTAACAGAAAAGCTTAATGCCTCAATGTTATTAACAGGACAAACAGGCTGTGCTAGACACAATTTATTATTTTTCTGAAAGTCATTATGTTTTTAAAGGAAACATCTTTCTTCTCTTTCACTTTAGGGGTGAAAAATGCAAGCTAAAGTATTTTCACATATCAAATAATCCTGAGTATCTTAAAAAAATTAACATATAGGGAAAGTACGCTTTATTTAAATTCACTGTATTTGACAACAATATGAAAGGGAAATCTTATTTTTTGAGCTTGCCAGCACTTTTAGCAAGGATTTAATCTGGAATTTCAAGTAAATAATAAAATGGGAACCCATGACACACACCCCCCCCCCTTTTTTTTTTTTTTTAACCTTAATCCTGTCTTCTAATCTCTGCTGCGCAGCCGAGGCTTTATCTTCTCTGCTTCATACAACTAGTTTCTACTGCCTGTATTCAGTAGCATAAGTTCAGAGCCAACCTTCATAGTCTATTCGTTTGCTTTCTTCCTCTTACACAAAATACAGGCAGTGACAGTGACAAATGTTTGGTGGCTCTGTTCACTGGCCAAGGAATATACCCACATCAGACACTTCAATGAGTCATGTGGCTGTGCTTCTCACACTTCTGCCGCAGGGAGCCCAGATTTCAAGGGGTGCATAGGAACGGGACCATATGCTCCTGTAGTGCAAGTGTTGGCTCTGGCAGACTTGCACACTGGCAAGAGGATGCTGATTTCTTATCCTGGCTCCTGTGTTACAACTGCTGAGATGGGGAATAATAGAACGGGCCATGGCAAGACAGAACGGTTTACATTTAAGAAAAACAGTTTCTGTTAACTTTGTACAGTTTGTTATTACATGTATGTAGCATTATGGTCATGCTTATAAGATTTTTCTGACTGATTTTCCTCATCACCATGTAGTCTTTATCCTCCTCTGGACTGTGATGCTGGTAACCATACAGTACAAATAATCTTTTCATGTATGTCTTTGTAGGACAGTGATAAATAGTAGATGCTTAGGGAAATTGTGAAGAAAAATGATATTTTTGGAATGATCCTACTGTTAGCATATCCCTGTTCTTTCTGGCAGTTAGTGGATTAGGACTTTCCCGAGTTGATGGTGGAAGGCCAACTGTGGTACACAATAACCTCCTACAGATTTGTATCCGTGAATCTGTGGATCTTTCAGATATCTTTTATGTTTTTTGCATCCTGTGTCCTATGGATATGAGTTTTGTAAATTAGTTGTTAAGTATTGTGTGGGAAAAAGTACTGCTGCTTTTTGGTTTAAACCAAAGGCAGACTGAGTCTGTGTTTGTGCTTCCAGGCTGACTGTTCTTCAACCCACTGAAACAAAACAAACAAATCATATAAGAGACAACGAGGTGTCTCCAGCTGTCTAGAGAGGAATTTTTCATTTAGAAATACAAATGTTCTGGCAGCAGAATATTTCCTGTTTCCACACTGAAGTGTTGTACAAATCCAGCTCTATTAAAATGTTCCACATTCTTGGATTTTCTTCCTGATTTGGAATTTCAAATTCTAAAAACTTGCATGAGCCTTAGACCTGTTTTCTGATTACCAGCATAATGTGAAGTGTTTGAAGCATACGGTATCCACTTCTGTGCAGGTATAATATTTATATAGAGCACCCAAGTAGCTGTAGGTTTAGTCGGGGCCCTCTGAAGGCTTCAATAGTCCACCAAAACATCTATTTCCATGTGTCTTCTACAGTTGGAAGCATTCTTACAAATTTAGTATAAGATCAGTGTGAAATGAACAGTCTATGGAATGAACCGGGTATGTTAAATTGAATTTTGCTTTTATTATTGAAAAGGTATGGGGGTCCTGTTCCTCAGAATCTCTGAGTTACTTTGCTCAGAAATCCCCCAGGCTCTCCAGCCCAACAAATCCTGTGCTCAAGCAGGCTTGTCCCTCTGCTCTTTCTTTGGCTGCACTAAAATTGTCTTCAACTGTCTTTTCGGGTTTGTTTGTTTGTTTTTTATTTTTTTCCCCGCCAATCTTTGTACTCCAGTTTTTGCGGCTAACGAAGCCTCATTATTGACGTGGTTCCGCTCAGACCCACCATGCAGTGTATAACTTTTGATGGTCTCTGTTTTATGTAGCTGTATTTATTACCAAAAAGAGTTCAGTCCCTCCCTCTCCTGGGTCTGCAAGGACATTCTCATTAGGTCTTGAGATGTTGTTTGCATCCAGTTCTGGCTTGCTGGCAGCCGTTTGTACTTTGCAACATAGCAATAAATCATGTCAGGAAACTAAAGAGGTTGCGAGGCCTGGACAGCAATATTCTTAGGTCTGGACACCTTTCAGAGAGCAGGGAGGGTCCATCTGTAAGTGTCAGGCTTTAGCTGCTGCCAGAAGTTTTTTTTTCTATGTCTAACAAGGAATGAAACAATTAGGAATGATTCTTTCACGGACAAGTATCACTCCACAGAGAGTAGACTGCTGTTGTTTATGAAAGAGATGATCGGTTTTTTTACTCCTCAGTGCCTAGAACTGATGGGAATGTCACCACCAAAACCACGAGTAAAGGGGAGTGAGAAGAAAGGAAATATTCATTTGATGAAGATGGACTGTGACAATTTCAGCCCTCTTATGAGTAGAGAGATGATGAAATGATTTCCTTTTTATTGTCAGTGAAGTGTCCTGAGCTTCTCCCCAGAGGCAAGGCTGTTATCTTCTATGTGTTCCGCCCCTCCCCCCTCTTTTTTTTTCCCTCTCTAGCTACTATGATATAACATTTAGCTTTGATTCAGCGTCTTCTCCTTACTAAATGAGTACAATGCATTCGATCAAGATGTGAGGCAGGGAGGTGGCACTCAGAAACATTTCTGTGGTGGGAAGAATATCCAGGAGTTGCATAATCCTCTGGTAGGAAAACCTGGAAAGTAAAAACAGACCGGAAATCTATGTTTTTCTGATGCAATTAATTTTGTAATGGTTAACTCTACATCGTCAGTTCTTGCTTTTTAATCCCAGTTGTTTCAAAAAGGAAAGAAACAACAGCCAAATTAAAAAAAAAAACCCACAAAACCAAATCAAAAAACAGTGCAAAATAACTTCCCTTGTGATAGTATTACCCAGATGAAATTTTTCTGGATTAAATATCAGTAGTTATCTTAGTAGGCTGCCAGTAACTTAAGGTCTCCTAACTTAAGGTGGTGTGAGCACGCTGTCCGAACAGGGAGTCAATGTGTTGTTTTAGGGAAGCTGTGGGGCTGTTGGTGTATGTTTGTGCATGAATTAAACCCACATGGAAATCCTGTTAATAGGCCATAATTATTAGAATACCTGTTTTTTTTTTTTTTTTTGGAAGACTATTGCAGCCTGGCAACTAGCCTAACTTGAATAACTAGCCTAACAATATGAATAATGTAATTTTATTTGTTGTCATATTTGTTACTTATTTCAATCTGTGTGCCGTTTCACCTCTTCCTCTTTGACTTGAATTTTACAGGGGCAGATGACAGAAAAGTCTCAAAACACTCGGAGAATTTCCTGTTAGACACAATTTCCTGTTAGATATCACCCATATCTGCCAGGCTGTACTTCATAATTATACAGCAGTGTATACATGATCAACCCTATAAGACATTTTCTGAACAATTAATATCCTTAATGACTTCTGAGCTACAGAAGTGTCATATCTGTTCATGCGTGGCTCTGCTGGTGACATAGGGGCAATGTGCTATCATTCATGAGGGTTGTTATGTAGGTGTCATTATGATACAGCTCTTTTTTTACATTGCTTATTTGTGACAGATGTCTGACTTCACCTTGAAACAAGATTGCAAGCTGATGGAATGGGTCACTTTAGAAAAGTGGGCCACTTCTGTTTTATTTCAAGTTTAGAAAGGTATACCTGCTGCAATTTGGAATTATCCATATTTGTGTATAAGAAAAGTCCAGAAACTCATCAACAATGAGTTGCACTGGATATTATTTTTTATTCAAATGACTTCACTTGGAAAAAACAAACCTTCCAAACATTGTTCTAGTTTTTTCTTAGTAAAGCCATGTCCAGCACCATGAACTCAGTCTCATGTTTCTCATGTTCAACAAGTTAATTGCAATTTCTGTCTTCAAACTGAAATAAATTACACAAATTTAATAAATCATGAACTGCCACAATAGCAACCAGGCTAGCTCTGTCTGAAAATTCTCCCTATTGACCCCATTTTAGAGACATGCCGTCTTTGTAAGTTAAGAATTATAATTTATTCAGGGAATACTCCTGGGAACCTCTAACGGATAAAGCTTTTGATGGGAAACGGTAGAAGACAAAGAATAGGAGGCTCAAACCTTTTATTTATTTATTTTTTTAATATATAGTTAATTGGAAGGGATGTACTGATTTAAAAGCAATGCAGCTCATTTCAAATGTAGTTGTAGGAGACATGACCTTGGAGAAGGAAAGAGAAGATTTCATTCTCATTGATTATTCAGATTTTTCAAAAGCATGGAAGAGTTACTCAGTTGCCATTAAAAATGTAGTACAGTTAGTGTCCATCGCCACAGTGTTTCTGTAAATCAGACTCGCTGTTGAGTTTATAAGCTTTGAATCCTATGCAGCACGTTTGTACACTATCAGTTCAGAAAGCAGCTTTGTATTCTGTGTAATTAGAAATGGATATTATGTCCACAGACACAGAGAGGAATTCAGTCACATGATGAAAGATCTTAGTGGGTCTTATTTAACTAGTTCTGTTTGGAAAAACCTTGAGGATTTACTAGTATTTGAAGGTACTTACCCAAAGGTACAACACAGTGGCCTGTTTTTCCGCCATCCTCATTCACTTCCATTGAGCATTTAGGGAACATTGTGGATAGTAAATGCTTCAGTGAAACTGCAGGGTTTTTTACCAAACTCTTATGAATAATAGAGCATAACTGGAGTTCAGCTGTTTTAAATTCATAGATTATTAGCAGTAATTGGGTCTAGTAAAAAAGCTAGACATACTTCCTTTCTCTCCATGTATACGTGTGTATATAAATACACACACATGCTCTATTATTTTTCCCCATAAAGCTTTTAAAATATTTTATTCTTATCTGCAGGAAACTAGGATGAGAAGCAGTGAAGAATTCTAAAAAGTGATGGTGAGAAACCTCAATAGTGTATCATTTTTATGTCCTCCCCTTGTAGTTCTCTCCCTTTTTCATAGAATCATAGAACAGCTTAGGTTGGAAGGGACCTTTAAAGGTCATCTAGTCCAACCCCCCTGCAATGAGCAGGGACATCTTCAACTAGATCAGGTTGCTCAGAGCCCCGTCCAACCTGACCTTGAAGGTTTCCAGGGACGGGGCATCTACCACCTCTCTGGGCAACCTGTGGGCATTTCCCCTCCCTCATTGTAAAAAATTTCTTCCTGATATCTAGTCTAAATCTTCCCTCTTTTAGTTTAAAGCCATTATCTTTTGTCCTATCAAAACAGGCCCTGCTAAAATGTTTGTCCCCATCTTTCCTGTAGGCCTCCTTTGAGTACTGGAAGGGGCTCGAAGGTCTCCCTGGAACTTTGTCTTCTCCAGGCTGAACAACCCCAACTCTCTCAGCCTGTCCTCATAGCAGAGGTACTCCAGCCCTCTCATTTTTGTGGCCTCCTCTGGACCCGCTCCAACAGGTCCATGTCTTTCCTGTGCTGAGGGCTCCAGAGCTGGACGCAGTACTCCAGGTGGGGTCTCACCAGCGCGGAGCAGAGGGGCAGAATCACTTCCCTTGACCTGCTGCCCATTCTGCTTTTGATGCAGCCCAGGATATGTCTGGCTTTCTTTTTTCTTCCCATCTTCCCTCCACCTCCCCCACCCCCAATTTAAATTAATACCGCAATAATTAAAGAACTTATAATAATTTAAATCTGTGGTGTTGTATATTTTCATTTCTCTAAAGTGTTACAGGTACTGCTCAGGACGCAGTTCTTTTCTCACCTTTTTGCTATATGTATTTATCAGACACCCCAAAGATATTAAAGCCATGTTAAACATATTAAAACCATATGTATAGACCATGGCAGAAAGATGATTTCCCTAATGTGATTATATCCACACATTCACAATCTTCAAGACCGTGGTACAAGATTTTTTTTTTTTAATCCATTTATTACTCCTTTACTTTAAAACACTAACTTCCATTGCTAAACTGCATTTGAAACAAATAATTTTGTGGGTTTTGTATAGGAAACCATGAGAAGCTGGGAACAAGTGTAGAGTACGGTCTCAAAACTTACTTTGTACCCTCACTTTCTTTTTTTCCCCTTTCTGAAGAGTATAATAATAATGCCACTGTGTGTCAGTGGATGGAACAAAATAACTTTCAAATTTCTTGTTTAAATTTTTATGTTAATTTAGTAGTGTGTTTGCAAATATCGCTACTCAAGTCTGGGTTAGGCTTCTTCATTGTATTGCACATGCTGGTAATTAGTGCATCATTTGTAATAACAATTTTCAACCTTTGTATTTCAAAAAAATCCTTCTGCTTCACAGCAAAGTGTTCTCTCTTTCCTTGCTAGCTGGAATGAGTCTTTTCAGTCAGTCTTTTCTCTGACTGATATATTGGTTAAATTATATATTTATTATGAACCAGCTTCTTTTCTTCTTTAGTTACGAATTGAAATTCAATAAAGCAAATCAGGAGAGGAAAGAACTTGCAAGACATTATGGGATACTTGGGAAGGATGTGTTTTCTGAAGTCTGTTGTGCAGTTGTGTGTGATTTCGTTGTGTAACTATTAGAGGCTCAATGGGATCAGGTTCTCCATTATTGAAAGTTAAAGCTTCCTCAACACGTATTCCGAAGCTAAAACCTCTATGGTTTCAATAATTTCTAAAGGACCAGACTCTTTTGTCCTTGCTATCTCTCCATCTGTGCTAATCATCCTGTAGTCTTGAACTACCCCCAAACAAGTAGATCTGGATTTAAGTGTAGAGCTAAAGTTGACTAAGGATCATAGGACTCCTCCTTTAACATTTTTATCTCCTGAGATGGCAATTTGGATATCCATTGTCTGTTTGTCCCTAAGCAGTCTCACTATCAGCAATTATTTAAATTAGCAACATACAGTAACTGATGGTTATGGAAAGCAATGCTGTCTTTTCGGTGGTTTAGGGATAAAGATTTCACCTAGAGAAAATGTCCTCAAAGAAGCTGCAGTCGGATTGTATTTGGGTTGGAAAATACACATTCCCAAGGGAAAACGATTATTTCATTCCTGAGAGAGGAAGGAGAAGAAAAAGCTATGATCTAGGTTGCTGATGAGGATGAGTTTACAATGTAAGATAATGGAAGTTTTCTTGTTGTTGTTGTTTCTGAGTTTTTTGAAAGTCTTTTCATGTACTGAAATATATATTTTAAATTGTCAGTTATGTAACAGTCTTAAGAACTGGCGACTTCCATCTTCTACTAAATTTTTTAGTTTTTGTCTCTGATACAGCCTATCTAGCGGATGCAAGGGGCAAAAAATGCATAAATTTGACAGGGAGAATAATACAAACAGCAGTTAGTGACTTGTGGTACCTATTTCTAGAAACAGTTCATAAGAAAATTTGACCGTAAGCTTTGAACAGTTGCATAAATTCCATTTTTGTTGTTTGACTTTCCTTCAGTTTTAGGATTTCATTCAGAAAAAAGGTTTCCAGGAGTTAGGTTTTCATTTCAAGTTTTTTTCAGATGTTATTTTAGGGAAAAGAAAAAAAATTTGTTAAAAGAAATTGCCTGATCTGTCCAACAATCTGATGAAGGAAAACACTTTACAACTATGGTGTAGATATAGATATAACATATCTAGTCCAGTAGAGGGAGGTAGAATGCTATGCTACTTTCTTTCTCTGTGTTTATACTAGAGATAGCTGTTTATCTAACCTAACTATATTTAATTTCGGTGTGGTTTTTATCTTTAAAGTCCAAATTATTTTCATAATTATTGTATTTTAGAACAGCTAGACAGCCAGAGTTGGTTTTATTTTACCTTTTCTGTCTTTTCTATATTCTTAGTGTTAATTTGCCCATGTAAGTAATTCTTTGTATCCCTTCACAAGGGTTATGAAACAAAAATGTTAAGGATTAGCAGCCTCTAAAATCGATCCCTAATCTCCGTACCTAATTAATGTGTAAATGTGCATAGTATATCTGTAGAAGAAAATATACTGAGCAGAACATCTCTGAAACAAGTATAAAGCCAGTGATAGAAATGACATACTGGTAGGTCTGTTGTATCACAAATTTGCGACTACTGTATGCTTTTTATCATGTTCAAGTGTTGTGGGTTGTCGGTATTTATTTCTGGTCTTTGTTTGGTTTTCTGTCTTGGCAAATTAGGTGCTTATATAAATTGGTTTACAATTTATATCTTTATATCTATATTACAATCTTTGCAAAGTCCCTTACTAGAGCATTTCAATCTAGTCTTTAGTTGAAACATACAGTAGTGCTAAAGACTGAAGTTTTCCATACTGATATATGTACTTTGGAATGATTCTTTTTCCCCAAAAATTATTTTTATCGCTACAGGCTGTTTTGTCTTGCAGCTTGGGATGGAAGAAAATCCATACTCTTCTTAAAGTTGCAAAATCCTTGTGGATAATGTCTTGATGAAAAGTGTTTCAAATCTAACTAAAATAATAATGAAAACATACTTTTGCATTTTTGCTATTAAAATGAGTCATAAATATTTTTTTATAGTGTTGTGGAGAGTAACAATCACAGAATAGATGAGGTTGGAAGGGACCTCTGGAGGTCACCTGGTACGGCCCCCAGCTCAGGCGGGGTTGCCTGGATCAGGCTGCCCGTTGCCCAGGACTGTGTCCAGACAGCTTTTGGATATTTCCAAGGAAGGAGACTCCACAACTCTCTGGGCAATCTGTGCCAGTGTTTAGTCTCCTTCACAGTAAAAAAAAAAAGAGTTTCCTGATGTTCAGATGCATTTCAGTTTGTGCCCACTGCCCCTGGTCCTGTCACTGGACACTACTGAAAAGAACCTGGCTTTTTTGTTGTGGTTGTTTGGTTTTTTTGGGGGGGGTGGTTTGTTGTTGTTGTTTTTGTGGGGTTTTGTTGTGGTGCTGAGTTTTTTTGGTTGGTTGGTTGGTTGTTTTTTGGTTGTTTTTTTTTTGGTTTTTTTTTTTTTTTAAATGAAAGTTTAGCTGAAACAGCCCCGAAGCCTCATATGGAAAAAAAGTATCTTAGTAAGCATCTGATTAAAAAGAAACTGGCTTAGGACATTGCTTGACAGTTTTTGGAAAGCAGATTGTCCTTGTGCTATGTGAACTATTTGCTGGTTTTGTCAAAATTTTATCCCAGTTTGGTCAAAGTTTGTGGGTGATGGTGGTTTCAGTTGTGCGTGGTAAGTAGAGTCTTTTGAGAAGTTAGAAGGGAAATTTTCTACAGATTTTATTTGTGTTCAGGGTCATCTGCTGCCCTAACCCTTCTATTGCACAGGTGTTACAAGCACATCCTCTTTCCAAAATCAGTGGGGTGTGCATCGATGTAAGGATGTCATGGTTAAGTGGGATCTTTTCTGGTTGTTTTGTGTCTATATCTATATGTATTTGACATATATATGTATATGATTTTTTTCTTTTGAGAAAGCTTTCTAAGTTAAGACTTCATAAATTAGGGCTTTGAGTGTATGGGAGACAAAGAGAAGATATGAAGGGAAGAAAAATGGGAATAGGAATGGACAGGAGATGGTAGAGGGAATGAATTTTTCATCTTCTTAGCTAGAATTGACCACAGAAAAAATTTAAATTAATATTTGTAGCCAAGGACTTTGAAAAACCCTCAAGCTGAAGACTAGATCTGCTCTGTCTAGAAACCAGGGGACGAATTAAGTACATCTACTTATATTTGTAATAATGCAGCTTTATATTAGTGATTAGATAATAAAGAATTTTCCCTGAAGCAGTGCTCCTGTTGCATTAAATTATGTTTCTGCTGATATTACTACCTGCAAGTGCAATGAGATCTTCATTTTCTCACAACTCAACCTCTAATTTTTTTAAAGTAAGGTTGTCATCCAATTAGTTTCTTAAAGTCTTAAAGCATAAGTGTGTCAGTATTCTTTTCGTTCTGCTTAGTTTAAAAAATTATGCAGCCTATATATATTGCATGTGGGGTTTTTGCATGTTCATTTTCTAAAAAAAAGTCAGTTATAGAATACAGGAAATTTCTTTAAAAGCTTTGAAAATCCAGAATACCTAGGTATTTTTTCTGGTTCCTTTAAGTCTCTTGATTCCCAGGACATGTCAAAGGGTCAACATTAGTCACAGAAAGTGAAAGGAGAGCAGAGTGACTCAAATGAGCGGGACTCAGGTGTGTGAGGGGGAAAATATAAAGACAGGAAAAAAAATTGTAGTTGTTCAGGAAAGAAGGCGGCTGAGAATGGGTGGTAAAGGGTGGTGCTCAGGCACCAGTCAGGGAAGAACAGCAAGGGAATAACAGTAGATGCAAAATTTGAGAAGAAGCTGGCAGAATATGGCTGGAAATAAGAAGGATGGGGAGGTAAGTTTGTGAGGAATATGGTCGTGAAGAAAAAGCCTGAAGGTTCAGAAGGTCATCACCACAGCATAAGCTCCCCCAGTGAACTTGGAATTAAGTGTAGGCCTCCTGAGTCTTAAATAAGCCTTTACTTTCACAAGATTGTTCATGTGATCTCTGAAAACCCTTTTTTCCTTTTCCTTTTCCTTTTTCTTTTAGTGATTAAAATAGAGGATGTGCAAAACAGGATGTAAAGGGATGAATAAAAGGTAACCTGAGATACTGTAAGGCTTCTTGCACTAAATATTTTTGCACAGAAACATCTAATGACTCAATGATTTAGACATCTCTAAATCTGGAGCTGTAGCTGATGAGGTCACACTGAGAAAAGTGAGAGTGTGTTTTATCACTTAAGCTTCGCGTGATGGCATTTAAAAGAATGATGCAATAGAGTGAATTTTTGAAGCACTAAAGAAAAAACTGCAGAAATCTAGTGCCACATTGAATAAAGCATAAAAACTGTTACTAGAGATGTTTCTCCATACCGCAAAAGTAATACATTTTCTTGTTCCGTTTGTTTAGCGAGCTCACAATCCATGGACACTCATGCTTTTAACCAAGGAACTTTTTTCCCACCTTAAAGTAGTAACAGACTTGTGTTCTATTTTTTTTTTTTCCTTCGTATTTCTTTCTTTGTTGCCTCAGCTGATAGTTTTCTAAAAGGTAATCCCTCATAATCAGGATTAAGCACATTTTAAAAGTAGAGCTCTTTCCCCCTTGAAGGAGCTTGTATGCTGGCAGAGAGGACTGCTTGCTTCTACTGGTGTAAACCTCCCTGTCATTTAAAGGTTGTTCTTTTGCAGCAATTCATTTTAGGATTTTTTTAAACTTTACAAATGTAGCAAATTAATATGACACTGTGATAATCTGGCAAGTGCAGTTCTTGAGATGCAAGTCTCTTGGTGTTTTGCTGTGATATTATTACAGTGGTAGGTATTTTATCATGGAAAGTTTGATGTTGAGGGTCTTGCGAGGACTGCAGGTGGGCAGGAAAGTAGTCTTTGATTTGCTGTTTTTCAAAGCATGCTTGTTATCTGGGAAATTGGCAGCGATGTTGAGGTAAAATCTTAAAAGTCAAGGTTATCTTCCTTTTATTTCACTACTTCCATTTCAGTTCTGTTGAGTAAGTGCAGACAAAATGAGCTTAATTTACAGGGTACCCAGACATCATTCCACTGAGAATCCAAGCTGTGAGGCATTTGCGCCTGCTGTCCCTTGGCAGAAGTGTGGTGCTGGACCTGAAAGTAGGCCAGGTTTGTGGTTCGTTGTTCCAGTATGTACAGAGAAATTGACTTGAGCTGAAGCTGCGGAATAAAAGGCAACAAGTACAGAATCCATTCTATAACTTTGTGGAACACCTCTGAAGTTTAAATTTTGGGGAGAGGTTGTGAAAGTGGGTGATTAATCTTGCCTTAGACTGCTTGTCTTTTTTTTAGGAGAAGGACTGCTAAGAAGGACTTCACCCCTGCTGTTATGTTACGTTTCCACACACTCCATCTACAGAGCCATTTGGAGGTTTTCTGCAGATTAAGATCTGCTCTGATTCAAAACAGTTACCCAGAGCTGGGAGGTCTGTGCTCTTAAGTTTTCATTTATAGCCTCTTCTTTCCACCTCATAATAAGCAATGAAAATAAGAGATTATACAGTACATAAAAGATGCAATGAAATAAAGCGATGCAATGAAATAAAGCAATGCAACTTTGTTTTGCTAAACTGTGGACTAAGTACAAAAAACATTGGATAATATATTCATTGAAACTCTGTGGACTATTGACAAATGAATCCTAAACCACTAGAAACATGGCCATCAATTCTTCATACCCTGATCACTTATGTCAAAAAGCTGTTAACAATTACAGAATATGTCAAAAAGCAACATTTCCCAGATCAAAAGCAATGAGTCATTGTCTGACCTTTGTTTAGCCTGGATTCAATAACTTATTAGATTTCAAATGATGGAAAACTGGTGATGAGACCATGCTTTCCAACTACTTACAGAAGAAAGGCAGTATGAATTAATTTTAAAAAGCACTTGAATATAGAAAGTCTTTGTTTAACAAAAGTTCTTTGAATAAATGATGGTATAGTAACGCAAACAGGAGAGAAGGAACTGAAGCTTCAGAACTGTTAGGGGACATCAGACAAAGTATATGTGTTGTTAGAGTTTTGTAACAAGATATATTGGCACAAAATCATATTATGCTTTTCCAAGCAGTTGAATGACAGGCTATAACCAAGCAATTTATTGCATTTATACTACCAGAGATAAAGAATTGACTTTTCTTTCTACAATAGACTGTTTTAGACTGAAGCAAAAGCATTTATGTGTCCCTGTATACACAATAGCACACAAACACCAATTTCAGTATTTATGTACAAAATCGGCCTGAACAGAAAAATTACATTAAAAATGTGCTTCTGTTCATATTCTCAAATCTATATTCTGTAGTTTTATTGTTCTTTGAGAAAATGTAGCTAAGGAAATGCAGTTCATTTCCAGCCTTTTGAGGCCGGCTGTAGGTGAGTGAGCATAGTCCTTGCACAGATGTTGAATCCCTCTAGATGTGGTTAAAAAAGTTTTGGCATGGTAGTGTCTGAGAATAATAATAATAATAATAATAATAATAATAATGATAATAAAGAAATGCTCAGATTGGAATTTTTGCTAATGGCTGGTGATGCTTGGCTCATCTTCTGTAGCTGAAAGTGCTGAATATGTACAGCTGTGTATAGCTTCTTCCCTGGTTGTGTTCTTATGGTTGTCTGACATTCATGTGAGAAAGGAGGAAATATTCAATAACCGTGGCACTGTACTCGGTCGGGCAGAAAGGCTGATGTGATGCAAGTGCAATTGCTTCAGTTCTTCTGGATAGGTTTTGTGCCCATGTAGTTAAAAACAGAGATGCTCTCTCTATTGAGAGGTACAGGTATTTGTGGTAGTATTAAAAAAATTGTCTAAAAGTCTCGAACTTGGAAAAGAGACAGTGCTTCATGACTTCTCAGTAACATCTTCTTAAAGCTTTCCCTTGTGATATGGGTAGGTTGCGTTTACTTCAGTATACCACTGGTTAGAAAAAATGTTTGCATTTCCCTTTTCTCGGGAATATTTTGTACTGACAGATTGAATTTTATAAGATTTAAGTTTGGTTATATTTCAGGTGGATTTGATCTGGATTAAGTTTTCTAACGATCATGACTTTAAATTTTAGGAGATGAATGAGCTAATAATATTCAATTTCCAAAATAGAAAGCTTACTGTAATTGCTCTGCTTGCAAGAAAAAAGATATTATTTGCCTTATAAGGAAAAACAGAAGACAAAAGATGACTGCATTTTTAATCTGACTGGTTTTGTTGCACTAGGATTTTTTCCCTGAGCCTATATTGCTATGGATATTATTATTGTTGTTGTTCTTAATAACTCTGTACCTTCTCCTTTCTTTCACCCATGCCCTAAATTGGGGTAGTTTGTGTCATGGAAACACTCTGTAGATGTAAGACTTCATCAACCTAAAACTTCTCATTCAGATTTATCGATAATAGGTACTTCCTGTGAATATTTGAGTATAAAACATGACAGGGTTGGGTTCTAAATGTCGAAAAAGCAGTCTATGCATGTGTACAGGACATACAATCTCCTAGTGTAATTATTTTCTGTTTTGTTACCTTTCCACAGTGACGTAAGAGTGTGCATACTGTCCTTCTTGCAAGGTGATCATTGCTACTTCTTTCTTCCTAGTCAAGAAGGGAGTTCTTAGGGTTTTTGTTTGTTTTGAAATACTGGACGTACTTGAATGCCTTGCTGCTGAAATGGTCGGGCAGACAGGTGCACGCTCTCTTGCTGCGGTTGCACATAATATCAACCAAACTGAATCCTGCCTTTCTTCCGGCTGTCCTTTGGTCCTGCACCCCTGGTCGGACACTCTGCTGTTTTGACAGAGGTCTGCAATATTCCTTTAATTGACAAGACACTGAAATAACTGAAAAGATTCTCTCTACTCTGAACTCCTTATAATACTGATGTGGAAGTGCCTGAGCAGCTGCCTTTCTGTTGCAAACTGGTTTTGTGATAGTTTTGCTGCATAAATGTTCAGAAAACATAAGATGTTGAAATCTGTAAAATTTACCCATGTTTTCCATTGACAACATTTCTGTTTGAAAGTGTTTTAATTTGCCTTACTAATTATCTACTAATCCTTCAGAGAGTAGAAAATGGTAGAGTCTATTGTGATTTATATGTCCTTTCCTGTAGCTTGTTAGCTACTTCTGCCATCAAAATGATGTGTTAGAATAGTATAATCGTCTAGACTCAGGACTTCCAAGCTTCTGCAGGATCTTTTGTTTTCCTAAATGAAACCTAAGTACCCATAATTTCTCTGCTTTTAACTCAGTGCAGTTTGACTTTTCTTATTCCTTTGAGTTCCTCAGGAGATAGCAGCTGTAGCTATCATTCAGCATTTTAATAAAAACAGAAGGGGGAGGGGAAGAATGCTATTTAGACAGATATAATTTAATATTCCTGAATATCTTCCCTCAGTCCAGATGTATTGTTTTGTTTTTGTCTGCCCACCCTGCCCCCCAACATCAGTTTGGCTGTGCTCATGATGCTTCACAACACTCTTGCATTGCAATATTCTGGTGCTGCATGTTTAATATTACATGAATTAATACAGTTAATCAAACTCAACTGTGGTTTTGGTGTATGGGTGGCAGAAAAATGTACAATAGAAAAAAAGACTCAGGTTCTTCAAAGGAAAAATAAGTGCTCTAAGTATAAACAGTGTTATCTTCCGTCAGTCCCCGTAATGGTTCCGACTCCCTCATTCACATGTCCTTGAGCAGCCATTAGTATAATTTTAAAAGATACTCTTTCCCCTGCCAGAAATCTACCAATTTTTTTCCTAAAGATATTTCGCTCATCAGACAAATTGATTCATGTTCACTTACTCAGGCAAAATTACTCCTAAATGAATATGAAATAGTGAACCTCTAGGAAGTAGCCATATCTTATGATATCCTTCATCAGTTGCTCAGACCTTCTAACCCGAGGATTTGTTTTACTTTATCTTGTCTTTTCCAAGCAATTGATAAAAGATACTCTGTCAAAGTTGTCAAGGTGAGAGGGATTCCAGGCTGAAGTACAAGAATGAGACAGTTGTTTGGTTTATATATATTTCATATCTACTGTATTTGCGAGTTGTTATTTTAAGTTAGATTGGATGGGATGTGTCTAAGTTCAGGGTGAATTCAGAGTTTACTGGAGTTATCACAACTAATATATGATTGGATCTTGTCAAAATTTATTGTCAAAAAAGTGTATAAAATTTTGCAGAGATTAAGAAGAAATATCAAAACTGAACAGAACTAATTTTCTTCTGAAACTAGAGCAGTAGTCTTGGGAACCATTGGCTTGTGATTATTTACTGCAGACGCACTGTTCTACAACTGTGGAGCTCAATTTTAATAGTGATTTCAACATACACCCACCAGAATAGCTGAAGGGCTGGTTTTTATATTTATTTTTTTAAGTCCATCTGACATTTTGAGTAGACCTTCACAAACTTGGTTTACACATCTAATCTCCATCTTCAGCATCAACACCATGTCAACTCTTTCCCCATTTTCAAAAGGAATAGTAATCTCTGAAACATGAAGTCCTTCCACAAAACAGAAGGTGGCTCAAGGGTGGTGACCAAATACATTGTATAAGATCACGACGAGAGTGCAGAGAGCAACATGAAAGGCTGGGGATGATGCTCTGAGCCAACTCCTGGTCGTGGTTAATACATGGTGTTTTTTAAATTGTTCTTCCTTGGATTTCGGTATTGATTTCCACGTGTTGCCATATAATCTCACTGGTACCACCTACACTACTAAGGACTGTATCAGAAAGGAAAGGTAAGATCCTTCCGTTTAGGTACAGCTCTCCATCCAGCAAGGAGGATACTTTGTCTACGAAATTGTTCTGTATTTCCATATCTTGCATTTATGCAATCAATTATTATTTCCTGTGACAAGTGCAAAGGAGAGCATTCTACTGAATCATTTTCCAGAGCACTTTTTCTGGTTTATCAACATCATTTTTCATTTCTAATTTTGCACTCCAAAATTACTTTCAGTAGTTTCAGCCTGGGATAATTTTTCAAATTAACAGATTATCAAATCTGAATATATAATTTATGATCTAAATATTAATAAAAAATATTGAATGGTGTTTGGACCAAAAGTGCATCAAATTAGCTCTCTCTGTATGTCCTTGCAGATAACTGAATACATAATGACTGAAGAACTTTTTTACAAGACGAGTGTGCCTGTTTAAAAGGAGATCCATGCAGTTGTTACCCTCATCACCTATGGAAATATCACATGTGAATGCATCAAAAATCTTGCAGATGTAAAGATATCTCCCACCTGTTGCTTCTGTTCCCTTGGGTCAGGAAATCAGGCTGGTTTGACCTCAGCGGTGTTATTCATTAAGACTAGTTTTCAACAGCTTGTCTTGTATGTCTGAGTAAGAATCTCTCTTTAAGAAGAAATGGCCCTTCCAGGGAATCAGCCATTGCTTTGGAGACTCAGAGGAATCTGTCAGGATCCTGGGCTCCTTATTCACACTTTCAGTTAGGTGTACCCTGATCTGTCCCTCACCCAGCACCTTTGCCTACTGATTCCCCCCCAAAATTGGTGGTGGCTATTACTTGTAACTTCTCTTCAAACTGCTTACGCAATTGGTAATATTTTCTCCACTAAAAAGAGTCTTGTCTGTAAATCTTTCTCTGTCCTTTTGTGGACTAATGAAACCTCTCAAATCGTCCTTAGACTCTTCTCTGTGAGTTTGTTGAAGTCAATAACCTCAGGATTCAGAAGTGAATCTCATTAAGCTCTAGGAACCTGAAGCTATCTCAACTTTATTTAGGTATTTTATTTTCTGTTCTTTTTCTATGTGTTGTCACAGCTAGGCCGAAGCTGGCACTTGGGTTTTGTTGGTCTCAGAGGACATATCCTCTCCCTGTACCTCCCTCCCCCCTTCAGCATAGGCGCAGTTTTAATAATAAAGCAGAGTTACAATTAAAAAATCACCTAGTTTATCTTTCTATAGATCACAGGCATGTCATCCAGATATCCCTGTCTGGAGTCTTGTGTTTCATTAAAAGGTAAGGTGCCAGTGAGGAACAGTTTTTGAGTACTGATATTCCTAGAGATTGTGGGTTATCTGCCGAGGCATTGGATCATACATTGAAACGTGGCCACTGACTCCATCTTCCCTTTGTACTCATCAGCAGAAGTTGCTAGCTACCAAGGCAAGGGGAAGAGATAAACTTCTTTTCCATGAAACAAATTAAGTGCATTTTGGGAATTTAAAATCCATATGAATGGCTACTTTGATATCTCTATTGTCTGGTGTAACTTGACATTAGGGTGGTGAGACACCGGAACAGGTTGCCCAGAGAGGTGGTGGAGGCCCCATCCCTGGAGACATTCAAGGCCAGGCTTGATGAGGCTCTGAGCAACCTGATCGAGTTGAAGATGTCCCTGCTTACTGCAGGGGGGTTGGACTAGAAGACTTTTAAAGGTCCCTTCCAACCCAACACCTTCTATGATTCTATGATCCTCTCTGGCATGGGAAAAAGGTATTTTCTGCTTAGTGGATTAGTGTTTCCTGTATGTTTTCCCCTTATTTGCTCAACTTCAAAACATGGGAACATAAGCCAAAACTAGAATTTGATACCAGAACAATGTTTAAGGCTGAGATTAATAATTTAAATTAAAGGTTTAAAATTATCAAATTCTTATCTGTAAAATTGGCAGAGACATGCGCTGAGTGTGCTTTTAAGGTCTTTTTGTGCAAAGTTTGCTTGGTAGGATATTAAATTCATAAGGTGGTCATCCTCCCAAATACCCAGCACATAGTTCAATTATAGGCATTTTAAAATTGGAAGCCATAAATAGCATAATGACTATCAAGAATAGGAGATGTAAGATTAGCTAAAATTTCAGTTATTATAATTCCAAGAGTTGTATTAAGGCCTGTTTTGATACAGCAAGCAGTCAGAAAGCTCAGATTAAAAATCTAGGAGGACTAAGAAAAGAAACGTGCTGAAACTAGAACTGGAAGTTTAGTGTGAAGTCTTGAGATTTATCAATTATTAATACAAAGTATAAGCAATGAAATGTTCATAAGGAAACAATAAGCTTTTTTCCAGCTGGAGACTCCTTGGGGTGAACTGCTGGTGAGTCTCTAAATATTGCTGATGCTTGGAATGAGGAATGTGCCCTCACACTGAGAGGTACCGTTGGGACCAGAAAAAATGGCTTGGAAAGGCTTTTGCTGTAAGTGCTATTTCTGATCTTGTGTGTGCTCCTGCTGGATCCAGGAGGACATGGAGCACTGGAGATCACAGAAGCTTAAACAAACCACATGTTGTTATCTCTAGCACTCTGCTTACCGGATTTTCCTTTTTTTGCATCTCTCTCTCCTAACCCTTCACAAAATTCCAAAGAGACAGAATTAAAAATGAATGCTAAAACTGTGAAAACAAATACAGACAGTAGATAAATAGCTTATGTATAGTAATAACTTTTCAAGACTACTTTTTTCCTCATTCATAGAATAAATATTTTCTAAAAATACAGAGTTCAGAAGAGAAACTTGATGGGGGGAAAAACAGTTCAATTCGGACTGTGAGTGAAAATTACTAATACAGGTATATGAAATCAACTCCAAGGTGGGCTACAGAAAAGGCACCTAATGTTATTACCTGAATTGATTTTTATCAAAAAAGGTGCCTGGAGGGGTTAGTCAATGAGTTGATGTTTGGCTGTCCACTGTATGTCCAGACAATAACAGGAAATAGTATAAATTCTTCCAGCAAAATTGCTATTATAGTCTTCCTTTCTTTTGGGCTCTCAAGGACTTAACTTCTATATAACTGTATTGTGTAAGTTTAAAAAAATTTCTAATGCTTATTACATTTATAAGTCTATGAATTCACAGCCTCCCTGCCCTCCTACTCCCCAAAACCAACAGATCTTTATTATACTTACTGTTTTCTAGGGATTTTCAATGGAATTCCAACAGTAGAATAAACTGAGTACTCAATAGATAAACCTTCTTTGAGAACAAATTTCCACATTGTCAGTGTGTGTTGGAAGACCTTGCTTTACTGAGTCGAGTCTTTCTGAAAGTAATTTCACAAAACAAATACCACTTCTATTTTTCAATTCCCAGGGCATGCACCATCAAAATGCATGGAAAGGCTAGGGTCTCCTGACTTATGCCAGGTTTTACAAAAACTACTGCACAGACTGGAAGATGAAAGCAGCAGTGTTAGTCAAATTGTGAAACAAAGGATCAGTAAGGAAATAATTTACAGAAATGGGCATCTCTAGTCTATTACCCACAAATTGCTGCCAGGCACTCAACAGCTCTCTGTGAAAAGAAGGCAAATCACTCACATGGATTTTTAGGAACAATTCATTGTTAGTTCTTTAACAAAAATCGGCAAACGAAGAAGGCTCTGTTGCTTAAGATGAAAGACACGAAAAATACCCAATCATTCTTTCTCTTTTGTCCTGCATTAGATTTTTTTTTTTCCATGTACAAATAGTTTTGCAAAATATCCAATTGTATGGGACAATTTGTCTACATTTTCACCTGATACTATTTCCATTGCTTGCAAAAATGAATCTTGCATAGTTTTGGTGTACTTAGCTATGTTAAAACTTCTGTTGTAGGGGGAAAAAATATTTAAATAGATACAAGGTACATTTAATTTTTGAATATGGTTAGTCTTTCACATTTGGCCATTCTCAAACTGTATTAATTCCTTCTCCTGGGATGTGGGCAAAAAGTTTAGATACGGCTTATGCCTTGACAAAGTGCCGTAAAGAAAACTGTGGCCATGTCCAGCTTAATGAAATGGATGCTGGTAAAAACCTACTTGAGCCTGATGTCTGATTTCTAATATGTAGTTGCACCAAATACATATATGAAGAAAGCTCATAAATCACAACAGCAGATGAAAGAAGAATTTTCGAGGGTTCATAGTCTGTGCGAGTCTTTTAAAGCATCAGGTGTGTCATAGATCATAAAACGTTCTCAGGTTTTTCTCAGAAGAATGCATGTGTGAGCATATATATATGAGTGCTTGAATCAGCATATAAATTTTTTCTGCTCGTTATCTCATTCTCTTGTCTCCCTTACCCTCTGTTACATTTTCTTTTTAAATTTTGTTTTATTGTCATTCACTATTTCATTTGCTATTTCCCAACAGTGTTTAGGTACTTATTCCCTGGTCTTAGAGAAGACTTCACTTAAATCCATTTGACTCCAAAGTGACTATACTAATCCCTCCTCAAATTTATCTCAAAGTCCCTGAACAAACTATTTCTCTGTTTTTTTTCAAGGTTTTCTTCTAAGATTTTTAAATGTGTTTCAGCACAGTTCCTGACCTCTCCACTCTACTGAGAACAATATTACTAGATTCTGTTGTTCTGATAATGCATTTCATCAAGATTAACATAAATTAAAAAAACAAAAAAATTAGTAGACCTCTGGAACATAGCATCTGGATTGGAGTCACCACAGAGAAACATGATTAGGAACACCAGTGTCTCATTTAATGCTGCTGCAGTATCATGGTGGACAGCATATGGCACATCCACTTTGTTTTGAAATGGTTGGAAAAATACAAAAGACATCACTTCCCAAACCAGGGGTATGTAGAGTGGTCAATAATGATCTTTCTTCATCAAGGTAAGCCAACCGAATTCCATCAGATCTTTTGAAAAACTGGAAACAGTTTATTTACCTGTTGTGTCTTCAGGTCCAGGCATCTAATAGCTGTTTGACTTGAATCTTGTTGAAGAAATGTATGAATGTAGACAACGTCTCTTAACTCTTTTTTTTTTTTACTTCCAGAGAATACTCCAAGTTCTTGGAGTCTTATTTGCTTTTAGTCTGTCCATGCTGAAGCCTTAGGTGAATTAACTTTGCAGTCTAGTTGGGTCTCCAAAAGTTAGGAAGAGTAGGATGAATGCACCATCTGTTTTTCCTGGAAAACCAAGGATTGTTTTTGTACCCCATGAAATAGATCTCCATACTTATAAAAGCTATTACAGCTTAGCATGAGCTTAATGGTCCCAGACACATCTGTGATTTTCACTATCCGTTTAAAACAGTTGAGGATCAGGCATGCTGATGTCATCTCTATTTTTGTACTTAGATAGTATTAATGTTAAGCAGTCTGCATCCTTTCCGTGCTCACCTTTTGCAATAATTTCCTTTGTGCATCTTTTAAAATGACTATTGCCCAAGTTTATAATTGGAGGTTGTGAAAATATTAACTTGATCATGTGTGATTTCCTCCAGCCGCCTTCTGATCTTTCATGTTTGTGAGGATTTAAATGGAGACTCTTGATATTTCTGTCCAGTGATAACTTGTACGGATAATTTTGCCGCTCTGGTTTTCTGCAGTTTTTATTATGTCAGTATTACCTATTTTCTTGTGCTTGTGATGTAGTGGGTTTTTCCTCAGATGCTTTCCTGGTCTTGGTTTATTTTCTCAGGTCACCTCATGCTTCCACTTCCGTATGGGAGTGTGTGTTTGTGTTTTGCTCATCTCCAGATCCAAGATGAAGGGTTCTGCATATACATATCAAGAACACTGAAGTCATCTCAATTTTGAAAAATGGTTGTTCTATTGATGTTAGTACATCTTTACTTCATTGCAAGGTAGAGTAGATTAAAACTTTTTTTTTTTTTTGAGTGGCACTGAGGTAGAATATTCTGTTTTTTCATTGTTTCCACGTATGTGGCAGTTCTAATAATTGCAACATAAAGTATTTGGAGGGAGTAACTGATCTTAGTTCCTTCTGTTGATGATTTCTAGCTCTGCATTGAACACAATGACTTTTTGACAATGACAATTTAAGGGTATGACTGTTTACTTGAAAAACTTGGAGAATACATTTCCAAATGTCTACTTCTGAACATTAGGCACTGCTCCAATGGATATTTAAGGATTTTATATAACTACTTTGTCATCCTGGTCATGAGTGGATGTGGGGAAACTGTTTGCAATTAGGTTGTTCTCACAGCATTTGAATAGGTAATACAAGACAAAGTGTCGTTGTGTTTGTAGAGACTGAGGACACAGGCAAAACAAAGTCTGCAGGGAAAGGCACCTCTGGCTACACATCTCATCTATTGTATGCTTCTTTATTCTGGATATAATGGACTTTCAGATTACACTACTGGATAGAAACATTTCTAAGAATATTATTTTGCTAGCATCACTAATGAGCTCTCAAGAGAGGCTTTTATTATTAAAGCCTTGAAAATTATTTGTAATGAACTTTCCAGCTGTAAATTTAAATGAGTGAATTGCTTTGCACCAATAAATTCAGACTTTTTTTTTTTTTAACGAAGTGTAACTATTAACTTGTTAAAAGTAGCCACAATCCATGAAGGCTCAGTGAGCCCTTACATGAAGGAAGAAATGTATTTGATTTGATTTCTCCTTGACTATATTTGAAAGAGTCCAGTAAAATTCACAGTAAGGTTATCTACAGATCTAAATACTTTTTCACAGTATTGAGGCAGAATGTCAGTGCTTTAAAGACTGCTTGATGTAGCATCCATTGCATCCCTACCTGTTTAAAATAGAAGAATAAGCTTTTCTTCGAGTCCACATTTGTTTGGTTATGTTTTCTGGACCTTTGATATTATAATAGGGTTGTTAGGAGATATTCTCCAATATTTGAACTTGGAGTATGACTGCCATCAGAGCGAAACATGATAAAAACCATATTGAGATGTTCCCATGTGCTGCATCTTGGTGTTACTTAAAATGAGATGCTCATGCAGTCAGTAGTTGAATTCTGTTTCCTTCTAAACTTGTCTTTCCTCCTACGACATGAATACTCTGCGGGATGAATGTTTTCAGTGCTTCCTGACATTGTACTTTTATTGTACTTTTCTGGGACTAGTTCTTTAAAATAAGCATTGAAAGATGGATGAATTCCACAACGTATCTTTTTCCCTTTTATTTTACTTGCTAGCAGTGAAAATGAAATCTGAAGTAATAGTACAAATATTGCCAGTGCTCAATGTTTAGAAATGGGGAGTTGTTCTTTTGTGAGGCTTATGTACATTCCATCAATGGTAGGTCTGCATGGAGTTTTTGAGAAATGTGTGTTAAAAATAGAAAAGTACATTTAGTAGCTCATTGATTGCTTAAAATAGGGAAACATATTACAGCTTCTGCTGATGAATGTGGGTAGTGCATAAAATGTCAGTTATCCAGACCATTTCACAGTCCAGCTGAACTTACCTTCCTTGAACTAATTTATTGAGAGGGGCACATTTATTTTACTATTCTGTATTTTGTCTCTCGGTCAGTTTAAAAAAAAAAAATAATCTGCAGTCATTGCAGCTCTTTGGCATGTAATGCAGATAATAGAAGCCAATTGACAAAAATATCTACATCAAGTCTTAGCCACCGAGTAATTTTTCTCAATTATTTCCTTGGCAAGATAAATATGTTTTTGTATGCAAAACTCGGTGTTGTATTTAATTATCTCTGTAGATACAGTACATCAATAAGATTTTAATTAAGAAGTTCTGCGGTTATCTCTTCAGCAATCTGTTTTGGAATAGGATTGTAACTGCTAGGTAATGAAGACTCTGTTTGTGATATTTCAACTCTAATTTAAAGTCAATTTTCATGTCTCAATCTTTGGCCTTCTCCTCTCCCAGAAGTTACCATCAGAAAGCTTACGACAAGTCTTTTTGATGAAGTTATTTTGACTTGTCAGTTCTGATAATGATAAACATAAGCTCTTGGAGATTAGATGATAGCAACAGCGGAAGTTGGTGAACTGATATTTCTCATGGAGGAAAAAAATCCATACATTTATTAAATATTAAAAATATCAAAATACACTCGGGTTTTTTTTTTGTTAAAATAGATGAGTGGAAGGTATAATTTACTGTATTTAATATATAATTACAAATAAATAATACTTGTAATTAACTTTTACAATTTTTATTAAATCACAAACAAATATATGGGTAAAATAGCAAGTTAAAATTTCTGTGACTTCCATAAAATTGTTTTTAATCAGTAGTGTCACATACAAAAAATACTAGGAGGTCTTCACAGTAAAAAGAAATGCATTCTTTCTTTTAGTAATCAGTACTTATGTGCTGTGGACTGTACTAAATATCAGGGAATAAAAATGAAGGCCATCTTTTTCTTGGGACACTTTGAAAAGTGATCCAAGAACCCCAAACCAGCGATGTAGCTCTGAGGCAGTCAATAGTGTTAAAACCACGAAGCACAGGAATTGCATATCCATTTGGAATCTGTATTTATTTATACCACAGAGGTGATCTGCAGAGCTCTTATAAATCCTGTTATCAGCACTGCTAACAATATATCACATTGATGGGGTTGCAGCTTAAATGCTTGAATTTGTACTTCAAGTTGTGACTTCATTCAGGATAAGTTATAACCCAACTAATCCCCTCTTCTCTTTGACATCATTTTTCAAACTCTGAATGAAAATGCTTATCTTCTTGTAACTGAAATAATGCTTGGATGGGTCAAAAAAAAAAAAAAGAAGAAAACTGCTCATAGTATATATCATCTCAGACGATGAGTTTTTATGCTGCTGAAAGATGGTGAATCCAGGCAGAAAAGTTTTTAAAAATCAGCTTCTGTATTGTTCCTTCCATCGTCTGCCTCTCGATCTAATTTGCTCTTTCCTGCCAACAGCAGTGCTTCTATGTTTGTTTAGACACCATTCCCAGAGGAGCCCTACCCTCCGAAACCTTTTTTAACATGTAAACTTCACAAGGCAAGACAGATTGTTACAAGGGAGATCATCAACTACTGTAATTTTTCTGTAGTTCCTTGGTATCCGATCAATGTAGCAATTATTCAAAGTCAGCACAACGCAGTGTTGTGGCTCTTTATACATCCCCGTGTTGGCTTAGGAGTGCGTGAGCCCCAGGACAATAAGGGAAAACTACATATAGCTAATGAAGTATATAAAATAGATGGCTCTACATTCTAATGCTGCTCTTCATCCACCAGGTCACCTTGGGTAAATTCTCACAACTGTATGCAAACTGTTTTTCTTCTCAGTTTATTATTTTACTCCATATTTACCCCTTTGCAGAGGATTAGCGACTTTTCCTGGTCTATCACGTGTAGCTTGAAATTTGATCATTGCTGAGAACATTCTGTAATGTAGTATCGTAGTGGATTTTATGTCAATAAACTGACATTAAGTTGCTCATGATGTTAAATATGCATTTAAGATTTTTTCTTTTTTTTAGATCTTCTAGCCTTTAACTGTGTTTTACCAGTTGCTTCTACTGTGCTTCATTTTCTAAGAAAAAGACCTTTTAAGGTCAATTTCCCATCCAAAAGGATTTTTGATTTAAATACATTTTTCAGACTATTTTCTTATTAAGCATGTCTTGAGATGATGCTACTCTACAAAAATCTCTTTTTACCTCCGAGTGAAAAATCTCTGAAGTAACTGCAGTGCTGCAGTGATGTCTTATATTTGTTTTATGAGAAGAAAAACTATTTCTTTGCGATGAATAGATTCTTATAGTGATCACCAACAGTAGGAGAACAACTACTCGGCTTCTTCTGGCAGCATGTTACAAGATGGAAGTGTTTCTTAATTTCTTTTTGCGCATTTCAGTTACTGCCTGATGTTGCTGTACCTCAGAACAAATGTTTCTGTTACTAATGGAAACGCTAACAAAAGTGGACTCAATTCCCCTGACCAGTCTCTTAAAATTATGCATTGAATTCCTTATCATACGTCTTACGCTTTGGAAGAAGTTTATATATCTTGCTCTAATTAACATTGATCTTGTTCCTGATGTTTTAAGCTCTCTGTGGAGTTCACAGTCTCTCGAGCTCTGTCCAGGGAATTAGAGGTGCGCATAGTCCGATTAAATATTTAATCAGACCCTTAAGAATATATTTTCTCCTAATTCCCTTGCTACAAATTGGAGTTTAGTCCTGACCTAAAGAAGATAATATGGAAAAGATGTACTGTGAAAGAGAATGACTACATCTTTTCTGATTTTTTTCTCTGAAATCCCATTATCTAAGGATAGAATCAAGACAGAGGTTTAAGTCTTGCATTTTAGATTTCCATTTGGTATAAACGTAGTCAGCATAAATTGTGGAAGACCCAAATATGAGTCAGTACCGCTATATGCAATCATACATATGTATGTAAAAAAACCTCTCTTGCTTTGAAGTGTGTCCTGACTTATGCTTATATTGCATAGAAAAGTGCATGCAGAGCGGGAAGCGCAGGGAAATCAACAATCTGCCCTCGATGAGCTTGGTGGGTGCTGGTGCTAGGATTTGGAATGATGAGAGGTAAGATATTAAGACAAGTAGGGTGTAAATGTTTTTCTCAAGTGGGTTTCTGTTATTTACATTAAGTGCCAAAGAGAATGCTCAGAATTAGTCCATGGAATGTCTTTTTCACTCAATATTTTCTGATTAATTGCGCAAAGACAACACTTATTTTCAAACACATAAGTACAAGTATAGTGCAGGTTATGCAGTAATAGAGAGAATATTACAGTGATCTAGGCACACCTCGAAGTGAAGCTATATCACTTCACTAACGAGGATTGTGTCCATGTTGTCACTATAAATTCTCATTTCTGTGGGGAAAGTGAAGTCCGCACAATTGGAAAAAGGTTAAGATGGGACTCAAAAATGCTGAACATCGCTAATGAACTTTAAGTTGTGCATTGCTTGTAAAACGGACTCTGCAGCTCTGTGGAAGGTGGCCAGGCTTCTTAGGCACTGAGTGAGTGTGGGGGTCAGTTAGATGCTGCAGGATGCGAATCATAACAGTCAGTATGCTGACAACAGGATGATGTCTAACATGCTAAATAATAGGGAGGAAAAATTGATGCAAGATGCATGGTATACCTTTTTGGGCATCTAGCTGGAAGATGAAAGGAGTTAACTTAGATTTTTTGGGGCAGACCCTTCTGCAGGATTTGTGCATGTGCGTGCATTCTTTCGTTTATACATTGTTGTGGAGTTTGCATTCTTTCCTGTCTTAGCCTCCACATGTTCTTTTGACTGACAATGTTCAAGCCAGCCTTTTCCAATGAGCGTGGTTTAGTTTGTTCTAGAAAGGAAGAACTTTTTGTCATTTAGTTACTTCTGCTGGAGCTGTTCAGTTTTGCATACAATTAGAAGAGGACTGCTGAGGTCAAGGGAATGCTTGGGTCACTAAGTACAGATCTATAGATCTCGTGTGTTGTAGCCACAGTCACCTCACACTATCACTTGGAATGGTTCAGCCTCCATCTCAAATCTGATTAAGGTTTTTGGCCAAAAACCTTCTACAGAAGTTCTAGCACCTCACTTGTGTGATGCTTGCAAAATATTAAACATCTAGTGTATTTTGGCAAACTGGAGAAAGCAGAGGAACTGAAGAGTGGATCTTTAGCTGTGCTGTGTTTAAGACTTGGACTTAGGTCCATAGGAGCGGCATAATACACTCGGAGTAGGCCAGGCCTCAGGATCATAGGGTAGATCTGGTTTTGGGATCCCAGAGGCATTTGGTGTGAAACTGAATGTGAAGCTGCTCAGTGCTGACTGTCCTAAGATGCTGCTGGATGTGATGCAAACATATAGGTGAGATACGTTGAACTCAAGGGGTCCTGGGTAACCTGCTCTAGCTGACCCTGCTTGAGCTGCGAGGGTGGGCTAGACGTTCTCAAGAGGTGTCTTACAACCTAAATGATTTTGTGATTCTTCTAAACAAATCCAGGAAGGCTTTTTGTCAAAATCTGTTTTAACGTGAAATGAATCTTCCTCTAGAAAGACCTGCCTCAGAATTCCTGCAAATACTAGATTAGATATCTAACTCCGAGACACACACCACATCAGAGAAGTATGCTGGTTAAACTTAAGTGTTTGAGGGACTGCGGCCTTTTAGATGTTAGCACTTAAATTTCGTCTCGTGAAGGAACGGGTCTTATGCTTTAGGAGTGTGTTGTTCTAAAGGCGGAATAACTTGGAGCTGCTATTATTTCTGCAGAGTGAAAAACTGTTTTGGATCTTCTACTGTACTTTTAATAAAGTGGGTTTTATTTTAAAATACTTTACTGGCTGCTACTTTGTAATATATACTGCAGCCCTTAGGTAACTGAAGGGTAAGAGAGGAAAATGATTTATTAGACTGAGAAATATTACTTCTATACAAAGGCAACCAGCTGGTTTAAATAAGTGTATGATGTTACTTAGGAGGCAAACTTTCATTATATGTATAATGATAGCATGAGATCCATTAGAGACTCGTGGATTAATGAAGTATATGCGAATAATTCTATTACCAGGCTGCAACCCAGTAGACCACTCAGACCTCACTAAAGGTAACCTTACAGTGGTAACGGCAGAGATAAGTGAATTAGACAAAAGAGAGACTGACTCACGTCTTCAGTCCTTTTTTGAATCAAACTTTGAATAATGACCTACTTTACTGTTAAAAAGGACCAAATGTCTCTCTGGTGGGAATATTAAAATCTATGCCTTCTTTAGTTTCAGTAGTCTTTCCACATTTGATTATCTTAGGTTGTAATGATGACATAGAGGACTATTAGCTCTGTGGAACGTTAACTGAAATTGGAAACATGATCTCCTGATAGGCTCTTGGGTTTGGTTTCTCTTTAAAATAGTTTTTTGGGGCTATATTGAAAGGTAGTAAGCCCAGGATTTCCCTTCTGACGTTGTTACAGTATACCAGTTTCTCTCTCTAAAATTTTGTGTCTCTGAGACTTCTTGTATAAGCCCTTCCTCTTCTGCCCATCTTTCCAGACTTTCTCACCCTGGCAGATATACAAATGATGCTAAACCCTGTCACGAAGATTAATCCAACTGGAAGCAGCTCTAAGGTCTCCCCAGAGCCTTTTCTTCTCCAGGCTGAACAACCCCAACTCCCTCAGCCTGTCCCCACAGGAGGGGTATTCCAGCCCTCTGGTCATCTTCATGGCCTCCTCTGGACCCGCTACAACAGGTCCATGTCCTTCCTGTGCTGAGGAGTCCAGAGCTGGACGCAGTACTCCAGGTGGGGTCTCACGAGAGTGGAGTAGAGGGGCAGAATCACCTCCCTCGACCTGCTGGCCGCGCTGCTTTTGATGCAGCCCAGGATGCGGTTGGCTTTATGGGCTGTGAGTGCACATTGCCGGCTCATGTTGAGCTTCTCATCAACCAACATCCCCAAGCCCTCCTCAGGGCTGCTCTCAATCCATTCTCCGCCCAGCCTGCGTTTGTGCTTGGGATTGCCATGACCCAGGTGCAGGACCTTGCACTTGGCCTTGTTGAACTTCATGAGGTTCGCACGGGACCACCTCTAAAGCCTGTCCAGGTCCCTCTGGATGGCGTCCCTTCCCTCCAGCATATTGACAGTTCCACACAGCTTGGTGTCATTGTCAAACTTGCTGAGGGTGCACTCGATCCCACTGTCCATGTGAAATGGCATCAGTCCCAGTACCAAACCCCGAGAAATGTCAATGGTCTCCACTTGGACATCGAGCCAGTGAACACAACGCTCTGAGTGTGACCATACAGTCAATTCCTTACCCACTAAGTGGTCCTTTGGTCATCCAATTTAGAGACGAGGATGTTGTGCGGTGTCATGGTTTGGGCCAGATGCCTTGGACAAGTCTGGGTAGATGATGTCAGTTTCTTTTCCCTTATCTACCAGCACTGTAATGCCATTGTAGAAGGCCATCAAATTTGTAAGGCATGATTTGCCCTTAGTGAAGCAATGTTGGCTGTCACCAGTCACCTCCTTATTTTCCATGTGCCTTAAGGAAGATAATAGAGGAGTCATTTTCTTCAGTGATTTTTTAAAATTATTGTTTTTATTGAATTGTTAACATTTATCCTCTGCTCTACTCAATATAACAAAAACTGAAAAAAGATGAAACACAATAGAAGAGCAATCCCACATGTGAAGACATTCAGATGTTAAAATACAGTTTGTAAGAGACAGAAAATGATATCAAAGTTTAAGAAATCAGGACAATAAAATATATCACACTCCAAGACTGAATGGAAACCATGAAGTGTTAATTGCTCAAGTCTAGGAAAAGAAATGAACAGGAGAATAGAAGCAGGCAAAAGAAACTGATAAGGGTAGAAATAACGATGGACTGTCATAAAAGTTCTAAATGTTGAGGTTCATCATCAGGTCCTTAAAAAAGGGATATGCCTCATATTTCAGACGTGACTTTGAACTAAGGTCAAGTAGAAACATTTTCTAGCAAAGCAATATGCAGTATACCTTTGTACTTGCATTTACTACTGTGATTTTTATTTTTCTGTTTTGGGGGTCTTGTTTTTAAGTTAGATGACTGCACATTTTGGAGGCAATTTGTTAGAACTGAAAGGAGCCGGAAGTATTACTAAAGTGCCTTTAGCAAAAAACGCACAGCAGGTGAGGATAATCCATCCATCCATTCATCATTTCAATACCATGTCTAATGGTATTGTCTAGCTCTTCAAGCTGTTTGACAAGCAAACAATATTTCAGCTTCTCAGCCTAGGCGCTTTCAAAGCAAATTTTCTAACCCCATAAGCAATATCCATAGTGGAAAATCATCAGATTCAGTAACATTTCTGTCGTGATTTTGAGGCAACAAGAGTTGCAGAAAAGAACTGGAAATATGTTTTAGCTGATATTTTGGAAGCAGTCATTTTAAGAAGGCCCCTTCATTTTTGGTTTTTTTTTTGTTTCCCCTCATAATTTTCTCAAGAAAATAGCATTTAAAAAGTGAATTGTCTCCAACTTGAAATAGGATTGTGAAAGTTTCTGCTTATAGCTGAGAAAGTGACTTATTTTTGGTTTTGTTTTTGAAACCATGGAAAGAGAGCAAACAATGACCTGGTATTACTAGAAGAATCAGTGAACCACCACAAAGGCCATTGCACTGAGTCTAAACTGTCTGCTGGTATTGATTTTTGAGAGGAGATGAGCCTTACGAGTACTAGGTAATGGTGTCAATTGTATTGATAAGGAGAGCAGCAGTACAGTACCTTCGTCATATGACCCGGAGAATTTACCAGCTACCAGAAATGTGAATTATAATCACAGTAAAGCTCTATCTTTATTAAACTTTTAATCATTGTCTTAGCAACAACTTTGTAGATTTATTTTTAAACCTTTTGTTTGTAGCTTCTTTTAACTAGAAGCTGCTTACTTAGCATCTAGCATATAGAGAATTTAGGTGTGTGTAAGCTGTTTCTGCAGCTTCCATCCTTCTCTCGGGGAGAGGAAATAGGACCTTTGGCACTCCTATTGACAGGGAAATGTGCATGTTCTCATGTGTCACTGCAAGTGAACTGATTTTACCCACTGGAATTTTTGCTCAGCTAGAGATGAGGGTCATCCTCAATTCTGTCTATCAATTTCCTGCCCTGATCTGAAATCATGTCAGTCGATTGAAGAAAACAGGACTTGAAACAGAGACCTTGCTCAAAGGCAGGATGAACTGTATTTTTGATAGGTAATTGTCCAACTTCCTCCTGAAAATATCCAGTGATGCAGATTCCAGAGTCTCTTCTAGTATTAATTTTCCTTAGTACCGAAAAGCTTTTTCTTACTATTGAAAAGCTTTAAATATCCAGCTAAACTTTCCTCCCTATGGTTTAATGGAAGAGCTTCTCTACTCTGATTTCTTATGCTTGCATATCTGAAAACCACTATTAAGGTTTTATCTTCAAAGAGAGCTTAGTCTTCTGTAACTAAAATTTCCAAATCCTTTCAGTCTGTTCTCATCAGTTATGTATTCTGCATCACTGATCGTTCCCACCGCTCATCTGTCCTACCCCGAACTGATTCATATCCTTCAGTTGCTGTGGCCAGACTGGAAATTGTGCTAGTCTATGCTTGTAAGCCTTCAGCTGGATGGTAGGAGAGTTATTTCACACTTTAAAATGATGTTTCTATTTGTGTGTATGTATTTTAGCAGCCTGATGTTCTTGACTCGTGATCACATTGTGATTCACTGTATCTCCCTTCCTTCCACAGGGTGGGGTGCGGGATTTTGCCTCTGTCTTTAGTAAACGGCATCTTTTTCCAGGGACCTTCTCCCAGTGTATTTTCTGGTTTGAATCCTAATTGAGCCTGTTGTCTGACATGCTTGCTGCTGCTTTCAGTTTGCAAATTCAATACATGTATTCTTCCATCCAAATCATTAAAGAACATGTTGAACAGCACCAGAAGTAGGACAGACTCCTGCAAAACCTTGTTTTGTTTGTTCCCCCATTTGACAGTGAACTAGTGATGACTCTTCCTGGGCAATGTTTTCATTCCAACTATTTTACCCTATCTTGTTGTATGAGCATGTTATGTTAAACAAATGCCAAAAACCTGGATAAAGTCAAAATACGTTTATCCCACTGCATCTGCCCCTCTACCAAATCCTCAAACTCTCCTGCAGAAAGAAATGAGATCAGTTGAACAGATTTTATCTTTGCTAGGGCCCATCACTTTTTTTCCTTCTGTGTGCTTACAAATTATTTTTAGAATGTTTTTTTTGACAGCATTTTTCCAAGAATTAATATTGAACTGGTCTATAATTTTCTTGTTCTTACCCAGTTTTATTGCATTTTAAGGGTAGCCCAAGTGATTTTTTGATCTTCTGGACCCCTCTTGTCCTTTACTAGTTCTTAAATGTAAAAATGAGATTGACTCTTCTAATTCTTAGTGTTGTGGGCTGAATTTCATCAGCACTTTGTAATCAGCTGAGAATCACTAGCTAGTTCTATCCTTTTATAGCCTGGCTCTTGTCCACTACTGATGCTAGTTATCAGCAAATTCCATCTTTAACGGATATCTGGTGGAAGCTGAAGCTGATATTGATTAATAAATAAAGGTTTCACATTCTTGGTGTTGTCTGTCAATTACATTCACTTCTGATTTCATTCCCTGCTTGCTCCTGATGTGTTTGTGGAGTATTTTTCCTGCTATGCATTGTGTCTCTTGCCTCTGGTAGCTGATTTTGTGGAATAGCTTGTGACGCTTCTTCTCTTACAGTAGAGAGCAAGCTTTATTCAGAGATTTGTACCACTCCTCTAGTCTGCATTCAGACTACAGCATCTTCTGGTCGTGCGGTGCAGGATTCCTGATGAGGCATCACTCCACCAGCTGGAGAAGCTGGGAGTCTCACTAGAGGGCATGGTATCTTGGCATTTACCCCTTCAGCGCAGTAGAGTCCCAGTGGGGCTTACCTGGCTGCAATGGAGAAGAAAAACAAATATCTCTAGCAGAAAAGAATGCTTTTTGTTTATACACATAGAAAAAAAACAGTGAGGAAAATGAAATAAGGAAATAAACTCACTGAGAAAGATGAATTCTTGCATTTAGTTGATTCCACTGAATCCATTTGTCTAGTTATTTAGAAATCTTCACCTATTGATGCCCCAGGTAATCATTCAGCAATAAGCATTAACTCTTCATGCATGCCAATACTAGTAGGGTACTTTTTATTTTCCAAGCCTGTGTTGCTTCAGATAATTCTGAGCAGCCCCATTAATAACTGTGAAACTCTATGAGAAATCCATTTTGAAAAAGGGATGCAAGAATGATATCTTTTATGATCTCCTTCAAAGATATGTTTCAACTGTATTGATTCCATTCAGTGACTCTGAATTAGCTGACAATATGTAGCTTTATTCACATTAATTTATGATTTGAAAATCTTAGCATGAAATTATGAATACAGTTTACTTCTTCAACATGAGTAAATGCTTATGCTTTCAGCACTGAGATACATTTGTTATGTTAAATAAATTATATTTAATAAGCACAACAGCCACTTTATCACTAAATAAATACAGAAATATTTTCAACACCCAGCTGTTCATAAAAATGTATCCAGAAATGAAGTGCATAGTGAAAGAAAGGCTTGATGCTTTACAATTCAGCAGTATGAAATCCTCAAGATAAAATCTTTATTTGTTATATCATTCCTGTAAATTTATGAACCCTGAATTTGGATAGTTTATGTATTCCCAAAATGCAAAATTGGCCAAAGATGACCTGTTTTTTGTAGAATCCAAGGTAATGGGAGAAGAAAAAAAGATAAAATCTGACGTGTGTGTGGGTGCTGCTGTTTTTTTGGTACTGTTGAAAGCTGTATTGTTGGTAACACTACGTAGTACTGAAGTATTTTTCACGTTTCATCTGTCATCAAAGCAAATATATTCTCGACTTTTTCCAGTGCTTCAACCAACATAACATTCTCCCAAGTGAGACAGACTTCCTTTGAGGACCATCAGAAAATTCAGTGTTTATTTGACAAGACTTTCTAAAGGCATACAGTCCTGGAACTGACTATTCCTTCATAGCAGAGAATATCAACTTAAAACATTAGGGAGAGACATAAGAGGAAAAGGGTTCATGGAGGTAATGTTTGCTTGCTGCAGAAATGGCCCAGAGCAGTGACAGCTTTGGGTAGCAACTCTTGAAACTACCCCTACGTATATCACTAGCAGTTCTGCCATGGAGACCGCGCTCTGAACATGTTGGTAGTGAAAACACTGCACTGCACCCTTATGTTTGCCACAAGCCTTGTGGAGGCTGTCGTGCAAATTCAGCTTACTGCCTGGTTTGGGGGATAAACAGGGAATGCTCCGTTCTCTGACACTGCCAAGCACTAATCTCCGAACTGCCTCCTGGTGTTGCTCTCAGCAGACGCGTGGTGTTGGGAGTGCACGAGGGATGGATGTGCATCCTCCCCTCTTCACCAGGACGTTGGAAGTGGGATAGAAATTACATTAATGTTTTCAGCTTTGTGTTGCTAGCGTTGCCCTTGCTGCTTTGCCAAAAGCACTCATTTCTTCTCAGAGGTGTACAGCCAAAGTGATGAGTATGTCTGTTTGAGATTTGTAATAAGAAAAAAGAAATGTTTGCTGTGTAGTTTGAAACGTGGGTAAACCAGGGAGGATCTGGTCCTTAATAAAGAGTTACACTGTAAAGCAGTGAGACTCTACACTGTTTTTTATCAAACCATTATAAAATTGCTTTGTAAAATAAAGATGTTTCTGTCTCTACTTTTCTGGTCTTCTCTTCTCGTTACTTCTCTGGCCTCCATCATCAGAATATCTCCCAAGCATCTGCACAAAGTATGGCTACTAAGGTAGCTTTAATTTGTGTGGCTTTGGTACTTGCAGCAGAACGAATGTCTCACAACTGTGATTTCACTCACTGCAATGCAAAATTTATAGTTGCTGCTTCCTGGTCTCCTTTCTCTGGAGCTCCTGGGCAGTATAAAAAGTGGATGTGTCAGTCTGCCAGTGGGGGCATATGTGTGTGTGTGTGTGTGTGTGTGTGAAAAATGTTATAAAAGAAGCGATGAGGACATGAAGTGTTCAGTTGTGATTGTGGAAATTTTAATACTTGTTTTAGTCTTTGGTCTGGATCAAGTTTATAGTTGTATTTCACTGCCAGGTTGTGGTGGTGCCATTTTTTTCACGTTGTTTTTCTCCAAAAATCAGGGATACGCTGTCAGTGGGATTTGGTACTTCGAAAAAATATAATTATATCGGGCACTGGCAGAACCTTGTTTTTTTCTCCCAGACTGTGTACTTGTCTGACAAATAGGTAAATTAAAAGATGAAGCTAAACGTAATGCTAAAAGAGAGGCACAACTGTATAATTAAATTTTAGTTAGATCCTGAGGACAAAGTAGAGTCAAGTGTGTTTTGTCCTATATTTCAACATACACACCCCACCTCTGTCATTGTTTAAATTGCGTAAAAAGGACTTGGCAAATGAGGAACTAAAAATGAGTATCGCTTTCTCCCCCTTCAGTCCTAGAAGGCTAAAAAAGAATAACAAGAAATAGTGATGCTTTGTTTATATTGTCTGTAAATATGAATAAAGCAACAAAAAAGTTAACAATGATTTTAGTTGTTCCAAATGTTTGAATAGACAGGCAGTGTTTCTAAATCACTCCTGCTTAGCATTTGAATTTTGACTGAATTTAACCTCGTTAAAAAGAATAGAAGGGGAAAAAAAATCTTCAACCCAGCTCCTCACAGGGCTTGATTTCTTCTCTCCGCACTGCCCGTTGCCTGAAATGTTGCTGTTCAGGCTGTATTTTAAGCTTGAGCCTGCAGAGCTGCCATTCAAACTTAACATTTCCCAATGGTTACCACGGGGTGGTATCTCAGATACCTTCTGAGTTTTCCTCTGCTTATCTCAAATACCTCTCAGCATGAGTAAATCATAACTTTTAATGGTGAAACTAGAGTTCAGCTTGAAAGGTGAAGCTGGCAATTTATATGAAAGTTGCTCAGTAATTTTTGTGTTTTCTGATTGGCTCAGGCTATTTCACATGATCAAACAGGACGATCTTTCTCAGTAGAAATAATTTTCAGAGAATTTTGCAGAGGCATGAGATGTATTTTGGCTGAGCTGTCTTATCCGGCTGGGGGAAAAAAAGAACAGCTCTCCATTTATTTGAATCTGGTCATTTGTTTGAACATGATCTCCTTTTATTATCTGCTGCAGTTCTCATGGGCACATTTAATTTATTAATTAATTTAAGTATTTTCATTATCTCCTGATTTTCATATGGAAAATGTTTGTTTTACTGAAAATTGAATTTCCTGCTAATGGAATGCATTGAGGAAGGCTGTATAGTGTGCTTATGAAGGGAGGTGTTAAGAATACAAATCTGGAAAGAGCTTAAGCCTTCTTCATATTCCTCTGCTCTGACTTCAGTTGGGGACAGTTTTAGATTGCAGTAAGGTCCGCGCTGACATTCTCATTTCAATTTTGTGGCTGCTTTTTTTTTTTTTTTTTGATAGCCTGAAGCAGAGGTCAAATGCCTCTTCGTTTTGATAAAGTTTATCTTGAGATTTCAGTGTTGAAATGTAAAGTAGATTTTATCTAAGCACAACCTATGCATCCTTGATATTGTCATGCAATTAAGACAGAGTTTTAAATTGCTAAATGCTTTTAGGTGGTATAAGGTGTCATGCTCTTATGCCCTCAATTTCTGTCATGGCATTATAGGAGCAGTGATATAGCAAAGGTGTCGAAGTGGAGGGTTTTAGTAAGCAGATACATACCTATTTATGTTAAAATATATTTCTCAGCCAATACAGACTCTTTCTAGGATGCATTAACTCTCATGACTTCTAAGAGGAAGTTTGCAGCGATATTCTGCCCTTAAAACTGTCTGTTCTTTTAGATTTTTTTATTCTGGTCTTAGTATGTTTTTTTCTAAAAACTGTGCAGAGGTTACCGTGGTCTGGTTCTTAGGGACTTCAGCTTAGGGCTGTGTCTGATTTCAGATCAGTCTGGGCTGTGTTCCTGACAAAGGGATCTTCAGTGGCTGGGCCAAACCATGCCCCTTTGCAAACAGGAGAGATTACAGAATGTTTTCTTGAAGAATCTTTCCATTTGTGACCAGCTCTGATTTACTCCCACCACCAGGAAACAAAGATGGTTCAGAGCAACTCCATCTTTTCCCTTACGTCAAAGGGTTTTCTTAGGTGGAGTTCTCTGGCCACTTGTGGCCTTCATATAGATTCTGGCATGGCAAGGAGTCTGCAATATCTATAGATAATTTTGGCTATACTTCATGGGGTAGGGGTTATTTGTGTCTTTACAAGCACAGGGGTTGCTTGACACAAATAGTAGAGAAGTGCTTTCTAGAAATGGAGGCCCAAAGATGAATTGGGTTTATTGATGTTATTTTGCTTTGCTTCTGCCATGTGCAGACTCCTTCCAAGTACAAAAGTACACTTTCATTTCAGCAGAAACTGATCTTTGTTTCTGTACTAGAACAGATAAAAATATTCATGGTATCTCAGTATAATGATGAAAACAAACAGTGCCTTTTATTTCCTGGTGATAAAGTGTGATCTAAATTAGGATCACCATTAAAAATACATAATTAGTGATACAATTAGAATTGATAGCAACAGATGGCTTGTTACTTAAAATCCTGTTTCACAAATCAGACTGCGAGTGTTAAAAGGCCCTAATTGCCTCACTTTCATGTTATTTGGCTGTAAAATATGTTTAAAGTCACAATATTGTTAACAGTATCTGGAGAGATGGTTATGAATTAAGAAGACAAGTGAAACATATGCATATTGTTTCAAGTGCATGTGCAATTGCTTCCTGTAGTCTAAACAGAGCATAGCACGTAGAATTATATGGTCAGAAGTGGGTTTGCTGCTTCATGTCTTCTCCAGTAATCTACAATCTCCATCAGTTACGAAATGTAGTTCTAAAAAATTGCCTAACAGAATAGTCCTGGGGTTGAACAGAGGGGTGGCACAAGACTAACAGAGAATGAGTAGTGGCACTGCAGCAAGGTGGTAGATCCACCAGCCACTGATCACCTCTCTTCTGAGAGGGAGACACCTGTGTCTTGGCCAAGTGTGTCTGGGGTATAGAAGACCCCAGTTTGCTTCCCTGCTCCAAAATAAGGCCATGCATCCTCCCATTGAAGTGGCACTACTGGCTTTTAGTGTGTGCGGTGTGTGTGTACCTTAAGGCTTTCGCTAGAACTTCTACTGTGGACTGAAAAAGATTTCCTGATTTAGGTTTTATTTTCTAACCAAATCATATTGGACTTTTTTCTTTTGCCCCAACTCTAATAAATGTGGGGACATTTTTTGTAAGAGGATTTATTTTTTAAAGTCTTTTCCATTTTTATAATCAAGTGTCAGTAAAACTTATGTTTTCCTCTCCAGCTTCTTTGTGTCCTAACGGTATTTTTTACAGGAACATAAAGATTATAAAACCATTAGCATTTTAGTAAAAGTAACAGCATAGGATTTTTAAAGATATCTCTCTAACAAGTAAAAAAAGCCCTAGGAAATGCTGCAATTCTCTAATTCACGATAAGTGAAACCATAAATTTTCCATCAGAGAAGGGTTCCAGGAAAAACTGAAATTCAGCTTTTTGCAGCACGGGGTCTGAGTTTACTCTTGCCGTGTACCCAGCAGTATTCACTGTCACAGTAGGAGTTAGGGACCAGGGAGAAAACATAAAATGAAATTACAACTGCATAATTTCTAAAATTAAGAAAAATAATCACTTTTTTCTCCCTCTTTTGTGTTTTGAATTAAATTGCTTGGCTGTATGATTACAGAAACCGGACGTCAGTAACACTTTGTTACGTGAAAAAGAATCGTGAGGAGTGCTCAGTAGGAGACATATTTGAAACTCCTATGCAGAGTAAACAACTTTTCTCTTTGCAGATAAACTCATACTTACTTACACTCTGCCCCTTCTGTATAATGTCTTTGATTCCCACGGGATTGTACTTGAGAAACAAAAGGTAGAACCTGGCCATAAGGTTCCCCCCCACTTCTGATTTTGGTGTCCAGTTGCTCTGCCTTTTGGAAAGCGAAAGATCTGAGGTGCTGAAGCATGAACTTGTTCATGTCCAGGACGTGCTTAGCCAGGTGTGTCCCCAAGGAATTGAATTGTCAGTAACTGAACCGCGATTCAAACCGCTGTGCAGAAGTTATACATTTTACCATTGCTTTTACAGTCAAGAGAGAGGCATTGCTGTGTTCACGCTTAGCTCTAGTTCTTAAAGGAGGAAATGTAAAATCAGGCAGTAGTTGGTCCTGTTTAACCTTTGCCTTCGTGCTTATTTGCTAAAGGTGTCCGAGAGTGCTCCAGTGGAGCAGCCGTGAGGCTGGCTGAGCCAGGGCCAGGAGAAGTCTTGGCTCAATGTGTGGAAGGGGCTGGACAACGGGCTGTTTGGTGGTGGTGGCAGCAAAATGCTTGTTATCTGCAGCCTGCTACTTATACCACTGGAAGAAGGGTAAGGAAGGTAGATCAGTGATCGTTTCGCAGGGAAATTTAGTTCCATAGCTACTGTCATACCCAAGTGTCCTCATCCCTCTCTAGTAGAGATTGCAACAGCAAGCCCAACCTCCTAGCTCTTGGCTTTTCTTCTGCTCCTCTTAGTTTCATCCTCTCCTTCCTGGGGTAGCATGATTACGCTGCAAATAATTCTCACTACCTTTGGCTCGAGGTTTCCCGAATTATAATCCCAGGTTTTTATTAGACTTGCAGTGTTTGAGAAGAAAATTGTTTCCTGTTTGCCTCACTTTCTCTGTTGTGTAAGATAGTATCGACTACCTGCCCTCACTTTGCTGTGGGTCGGTGCAAAGTATTTTGTATGCCTGATGGAAACACTGGAATTTAGATCTCATCTAAGCATCTAAATAATTTTCTTTTAAAAGGCCCCTACCAATAAATAAAGCATTGGTCATTTACTGAAGAAAACAGTGTTTAAAATGGAGTAAAACAATCTATTCTAACATTGGTGAGGTGGCATTTTTATTATTCCTGTGTGTTTTCTACAAAATCGTATCTTGAAAAAAAATAACGTTAGCAGGTGTTTTATTGGTAGAGAATTATACAGATGAAACCACAGACTTTGGTTTTTTGCAGGTTAAAAACATATGGTGAGTGTAATTTAAGTCCTATGGAAGTCTATTCACATATGGAGCCTGGCTTGATTTACGGGATGTATTCTGTAGCCGCTTTACAAAATTTGTTCTAATTTTTCTTGGTTAATGGCCATATGCTCCTAGTGCATTTTAAGACTATGTGGGCTCCATCTGGTGGCTAACTGAACACCTGAACTTTCTTGTTACTTGATAATTAAGGATTCTTTGTAGACTAATCAATAAGATGTCTGACTGATAGAATGTGGGTTCTAAGAGAAAGGAGGACAGCTTTTCAGTAAATGTTTTGCTATTTACGTGACTGTTCAATGGGAGTGACAGGAATGCATGGGTGAATTCTTGCTATTTAACTGATTTTCCAGACAGAACTGAGGGTGACATGGTGTCTGATCACAATAAAGGCATGTACAAATAAAAGAAATTTAAAAAAAAGTGAAGCGCTTATTGGTAGGATAATATCCTTTTCAGTTAAAGGAATGTTCTGATTACAGATGAATAAATAACTGTATGTTTCACAAGCCCACGATATATAAACTGAAGAGTGGTGTTAGATTTGGCCTGCTGTGAAATATGAATGTCTATGGAATTCCAGTCAGTAAATGAAAACCTATTTCTAATCTTGATATTTTGTTCTCAAGCTTCATCTCATTAGTCTGACAGTAAAGCAGGAGTTAAATTTATTAACCTTCTTTATAATGTGTTCAGAAGTGAATGATCTGCACTGATTTTATAGATTGTGCTGAAAGCCTGAGCAATTGTTCATTTAAATGTATTTCTGACAGAAAAGCAGGGGGAAACTGGATTTCTACTGTATTTTCTTTGAGCTGGTGAGTTCTTTATAAATCTTCAGATCCGTCAAACTCAAAAGCAGAAAATGTTACATATAAAAAAGGCTCACTTGAATGGTAATACAGTGAAAATGAAAAATTTCCTCTAAAGTTTTTAGTTTTTTGGAAATAATATAAAATTTTTCTCATGGCTATTCAGTATTTTCTAATAGGTCAGTTGTCATGTCCTTCAAGCACATGCTACAAGGATATTCCTACATCACACTCCTTGTTCCTACAAAGGAACAAGAAAAGCAACTCAATATTAGATAATTTTAAAGCCTATTATCAAAATCAGTAGTGTAAAATAGTAGCCAAGATATAACATATACATTTATTAAACTGTAAAATACTAAGTATAAATAGACGCTCATTTTACAAGTTTGAGATGTTTCCAGCATTCAGGTCCTAGCTGTCACCATGCTATATTTGTCAGTCTGACCCTGATTGTGAAAAATATCCAAACCAGTATAAAAAAAGGTTTTATCAGCGTTTTCTAGTACAGATATCTCAACAATACAGGAAAGAAAAGTAAAGCTGCAGTCAGTATGGTGGAGGACACGACCATCGACTGAGGTACCTCTTTACTGGAAACATACTGAATGATTATATGTTACAGAGTGGCTTGTATCTTTGTCGGGCGTTTTCCATAGCTGGGAATATTTCTTTCACTAGCCAGCAGGATCAAGGCTTTATTTTACAGGTGTAATCTGCTGTCCAGTGTTGTACTGTTACTACTTGTCTTATTTCTGCCAAGGAAAGTAGAATGATTGCTGCTATTCGATCTTCGCACTGGCCTAAAACTATATCCTGCTTTATGGACACGGTTCTTAGTGAGAGGGTAAGCTTTTTGAGGCTGGTTCCTATAGGGTTTTAGCTTTGATGGGCTGGGGGCGAGGGAGGTCTCTAAGAGAGTAATTCAACTTGAAAACTGGAGATTGTTCTTGTCTCTCTTGTTGATGCTATTTCACTTGCAAGAAAAAATTACTTATAGAGAATGTGAGAATGACCATAATAGTATGGCTATATCACTCGCCTGGGTGGTAAGATACACAAATTCTTTATTCTGTAGAGTATTTATAGATATCTCTGCAGCTTTGGTAGATTTTGAGAAAGTTGTTAACTGCAGGATAGTCTAAAACAGCTATACTGAAATATTCTTTTGAAGAGCGGGGGATAATTTGAAATCGTATCTTTGCATATTTTACAATAATTTAATTTTTGGTCTGTCCTGGTTTCAGCTGAGGTAGAGTTAATTTTCTTTCTAGTAGCTGCTGTGTTTTGGATTTAGTATGAGAAGAATGTCAATAACACATATTGTTTTAGTTGCTCGGTAATCTTTACATTAATCAAGGACTTTTTCAGCTTCCTGTAGAAGCTGAGAGGGAGCATAGACAGGACAAGCTGGCCAATATTCCATACCACAGATGTCATCCTTAGTATATAAGTGGGGGTTGGCCAGGGGGACAGGAATCCGCAATCACTGCTCAGGACAGGTCGGGCAACAAACCATCGGGTGGTGAGAGTAACTTGTGTTGTATCACTCTATTTCGTATATTCTTTTGCCATTATTATTATTGTTATTTTTCTCTTCTGTTACTGTTCTATGAAACTGTCTTTATCTCAGCCCATGAGGTTTTCCCCTCCTTTTCTTCCTCTTCTCCCTACCCTATGGAAGGAGGAGGTGGGGAGTGAATGAGCGGCTGAATGGTCCTGGTTGCTGGCTGGGGTTAAACCACAACACAATCTCAAAAATAACTGGTTTTGAGGAGAAAAAAAAAATCTTAAAAGTTTTCATTTTGGTTTTATCTTAAATAATGTTTATTATTTTCCAGTTTGGCTGCCAAACTGATAAGATTTGTGTGCATGTGTAATGTTAGCTGCAAGCAGGTATCTCTGTAAACACAGTACAGCCTGCAATGGGTCTCTATAGCAGAGGTACCCAGGGGACAAATTCCCAAAGTGATGAAATCTGTATCTGCAAGCACTAAACCAGGCCTGTGAACAGAGATGAGCTGCAAGAAGAGGCTTGATGACATATGAGGACTAACATATCTATCACACGTATAGGTACGGCCCCAAAAGATCAATTATTTATCAGCTTTACCTCACAAGTCTATTGGTGTGGCCACTGGACTGAGAAGCAGCAATTCTGTCTCTTACCCCAGCTACATAACCATTATCAACTTGACATTGAAGACTTTAAAGTAAACCAATAGGTATCTTTAACCTCTTTGTGGACATGTATTTGCTCTTTGAATTGTTCAGCATTTCAACACTTCATGTCAAGTAGGATTTTAATTTTTATTCATACAGGTTAGATGGTATTTACAAACTTCTTTAGTAAAAAGATGTAGAAAAGTGTAATTTTAATAGAGGAATGGCAGTATGCCTTAGAAATCATGGATGGTTTGTTCAGGTGTCTCTATGCAAGAAAGCATGCATTTGTCCTCATTCAACCCTCCGTTGGTCCCGCTTTCTTCTCCCTGTAGATACACAGAAAGGTTGTTTCTATGGTAATGCAAAAACTAGATTAGCAAATGGGAAGCTCAGGCAGTTTCTGAACCTAGACGTGCTCCACCTCTCACCTCAAATTAGAGATTCCAAACTTTATTCCCATATGCAGATCTGGTTTACATGAGAAACATGGTCTTAAGGTCCTAATTTTTGTCCTCACATCTTTAATCAGCGTCACAGTCACTCGCTGTCTTGGTGTGGATTGCTCTGCTTTAAAGTGGAGAGGCTTCTTACTATGCGTACAGTGCCCAGCACAGTGCTACCTCATTAGTTTTTGATGGATGCTGTTGTAGCACAAATAATAAATGGTTGTGAGAACACGTATTTTCTGTGCAATCAATCTGATTTTATAGTGTTTTAAATATTGGCTCATGCTATAAGGATTCAGTGAGACTTGAGAAAATAGGGGATAACTCTTATGCAAATAATTAAATAAACTGCATACATTATTTACATAGATGTCCTGTTCAGTCTCGGGTATAATGGTTCAGACTCATTATTGCATTCTGAGTGGGTGCTTAAAGGGAAAAAAACCCACTGACAAACCATTGGAAAGAACTGGAATACAGTTAATTTTGGATCTCTCCTTTCTGAAGTTCTGTACTGTAGTTAATGCTTTCTGAATTCCAATAGAAATTGTCCCTGCTGAGAGTGAAATTGGTGGCAAATGTAGAATACATGATGTGTTTTTTTCTTGTTTTCCTTCTTTGCTGATGTGCAGAAATATTTAGCACAGATAAGAATAAAGTCTGGTTTATCTGATGCAGTTTTGCAATTGTATGCAATGAAGACGCTAGTGAAAAAAGTAAGTGGTAGGAAGTGTTTTATTCATCCTGTTTATGAAGGTGTGTTTCGCAATCACTGTTCTTAAGTATAAAAAAATTGCCACATACTAAGGAAATATGCACTTTTACATAAAAACACTGCAAATCAACTATGCTTAGTTTAAAGTATATCTGTTATGGAAAGAGTGTCAATTTGTACTCCTCCTCCAACCCCCAAATGGACCTGAGAATTATTAATCCAACATCGATCTTCGGCATTTTGAAAGTGGTGTGACTACCAGACACTTCCACTTTTCGAGTGTCCAGCCTGAAAGCCCTTGTAGAGCCAGGTTTGATATGGTTGTCTGTTCAGCATTCTCTGAAGGTGAGATCCACTTAAATACTCTCAAATTGCTCACTGAATTGCTCAAAATGACTAGTCAGTTCTTAAACCTGGTGCCCGTGGCCTTGCACTTTATTTGAAGTTAGGCCAAATACCAGTAGGAAGTGAATGAAGTTTTTCTGGACAATGTATTTTGGCTGATATGCCAGTTCCTCTGTCAGTCTATCAGAGAACAACGCTGTAAAACTATTGAAGCTTGAGGCTTTTTCATTTGGAAACGCGCTGGAGTACCTGATGCAATCACCTAGGCGCTTCATGCCTAGTAGGAAAGACTTCCATTCTACAAGACTCAAGAAGCCTAGGAAAAGAATAAAATCAGAAAAAGAACTCAAATAGCATGTAGAGCACAGCTGACAGGCACGTAATGATGGTTAAATTATCAAAAAAGCTTTCTACTTTAAATAGTCAGCGCAATGTGTGTTTCCAAGACTTCCCTTAAGAGGGAGGGGAGAAAACGAACCCAAAACACCAGGAAGGTAAATATCTTGCAAGATGTGAGAAACCGACACTGCTGTGATTTCTCAGCTGAATGTAATTCAAAGAAAATTAATCCTCTTTAGCTCTTCCATCTTTTATGAAGCTTACAACAGCAGGAAGAAAAAATAAAAAAGATAAGTTAAAAAATTGATAAGCACTTAAAATGCAGACAGCAAATTAATATGGATAATAGTAGCAGCAGATGCTTTGTTACTGGTCAACAGTCAGTTCTGATCTCTGTCTTCCTTACTGTCTGTATCTTTTACAGGTAATTTGCACTTTAAATATTCATCCCTATTTAGCACCATTTAAATGGGACACACTAACATTTTTTACATGAACAGCTAAAAAGGGTTGTTAAGGATGGATTTTTGTTGTAATTTCTTTACAGTTCCTCTTTTGTCTTTACTTAGCTGAACAGTGCTCAGCATTTTACGTACTTGTCTTGTGAGGCTGCATTTTGGAAGGATAGCCTAGTATTCTCCTTTCCGTAATCTTGATTAATTTCCTCTCACTCGTCCCTTTTGCTTTTACTTCCCATTCTTCTTTCACTTTTCTCATGGAAAATAAGTTTTTTAAAAGCTGTTCCAGTCTTGTCTTACTTTGGAAACTTTAAGCTTGTGATGAATGATCTAGACTTGTACAGATAAATTTGAGTAGACCTTGGTGGGAACGTAACTATAAACCATATTCTGTATCTGAATGCAGTATATTGTGCTGTGTCATATTAGATGTTAGATGTAGATGGGGTAATACCTGCCCCTGTTGGGATCTAGATTTAATTACTGAAATCTGGTTTTAAACTAAAAATACATGTGTCATAAATTCTCTCCCGGTTTAAATAGCAACAACTATTTTCCTTGGCAGGGCAGGGGTTTGTGAGCCATTTTCACTGGTGTTTGTGTGACTGCCCCGCTCTCTCCACTGGATGCTTCTCCCTTTGGGCTGTTCAGGTGTCTTCTGGGGTGCGACTCCAGCTGAATCAGGTACAGATTCTTCTTCTGTAACTGTGGTGGCCCTGGAGAACAGCAATCCTCAGGAACGATCATAGAATCATAGAAACAGGATAGTTTGGATTGGAAGGGACCTTAAAGATCACCTAGTTCCAACCTCCCTGCCCTGGGCAGGGACACCTCCCACCAGACCAGGCTGCTCCAAGCCCCATCCAGCCTGGCCTTGAACACCTCCAGGGATGGGGCAGCCACAGCTTCTCTGGGCAACATGTGCCACTGCCTCACCACCCTCACAGTAAAGAATTTCTTCCTGATATCCAATCTAAGTCTCCCCTCTTTCAGTTTAAAACTGTTACGCCTCATCCTGTCGCTACGCTCCCTGGCAAAGAGTCCCTCCCCAGCTTTCCTGTAGCCCCTTTAGGTACTGGAAAGGGCTCTAAGGTCTCCCTGGAGCCTTCTCTTCTCCAGGCTGAACAACTCCAACTGTCTCAGCCTGTCCTCACAGCAGAGGGGCTCCAGCCCATCTTTTTGGCGCTCCTCTGGACCCACTCCAACAGGTTCGTGTCTTTCTGATGTTGGGGGGCCCACAGCTGGACGCAGGACTCCAGGTGGGGTCTGAATATGTACCCACAGATGTATGAGTGCAAGAGAAAGGAGTTTTCACAGACTTTAGACTTTTCTAATGGATGACACAAAGGGAACCATTTCATCTATCTAAGCCACACTAAACTCAAGGCCTCTTTGACCCCAGTTACTGTTTTCTGATTGCTGTGTGAAATTTTCTTTCTGACTTTATCCTCATGCTTTTAGTAGTTTCGTTGAAAGATAAATTGCTATGTTTACTTGTGTGGTATTTAAATTAATGTATACACGTTTTTCTTAGGCTCCTTGGCTTGTGAGTAGATTACATTAGTTACATTATAGGAATGTTGGTTTTGTCTCTCATCAGTAACAAGTTTTTCGGTGTAGAAACTGGATCAATTGTAAAAGCAAACCTGAATATGTAAAGGCAAATGAATGTACTTCTGAAGTACAAACGTACTTCAGGTACAATCCAGAGTCTTAATTTTTCTTGTTAGAAGGAAAGTGGGATTCTTGGCCTTTTGGTTACTCTCAGGTTTAAGACTCATTTAATATTGGTTTTCTTTTGGTGTTAGTTTATGGATAAAACCAATGGAATAATTCATTCTGTCTCTCAGCAGACACAAGCACTAGGTGTGCTTCTACCTTGATGGCAGAGAGGTGTGATTTTTTAAAGAAGGGCTGAGTCTTCTGGATCCCAAAGCTTGAGACAAAAACAAACCCCAAATACGAACTAATTGCTAATAGGGGACTTTTGATCTTCTGATGTATTTGATGAAATTGGCATTTGAAATTCTGTTTCCTCTTCATTTTATTGTGTTTGATTTTGAGCTAAGCAGCCATCACAAACTGAGAGTGGAAGGAAAACAGGACAATAATTTAAGTAGTGTTTTAAGGACAGTGGCATAAATTAAGACAGCAAGATGCTCATGGCTCTGTTGTTTTCAGTAATTGTTACCATTTGTGGCAAAACTTACAGTGGCAAAGATACATCTTTTATTACAGAAAGATATACCCATAAAAGATTAATAAAATATAAAATTCTGAACGCTATCTGACATACAACATTCATGAAATAAATGAGTTTTGAAAGCCATATTTGGGTGTCTGGAGTGTAGGTGTCCATGTCTATATAGCTGAAATATGCAGCTGAACATCTGCCTGGACTTGTGCAAAGCATTTGACACTGTCTCACACAACATCTCTGCCTCTAAATTGGAGAGAATTGGATTTGGCCAATGGACCACTTGGTGGATAAGGAATTGGCTGATGGTTGCACTCAAAGAATTGCAGTCACCCGCTTGATGTCAAGTGGTGAGCAGTGACAAGTGGTGTTCCTCAGGGGTCGGTATTGTGACGGGTGCTATTTAACATCTTTGCTGGCGACATGGGCAGTGGGATTGAGTGCACCCTCAGCAAGTTTGACAATGACACCAAGCTGTGTGGAACTGTCAATATGCTGGAGGGAAGGGACGCCATCCAGAGGGACATGGACAGGCTTTAGAGGTGGGCCTGTGCGAACCTCGTGAAGTTCAACAAGGCCAAGTGCAAGGTCCTGCACCTGGGTCATGGCAATCCCAAGCACAAATGCAGGCTGGGTGGAATGGCTTGAAAACAGCCCTGAGGAGAAGGACTTAGGGGTGTTGGTTGATGAGAAGCTCAACATGAGCTGGCAATGTGTGCTTGCAGCCCATAAAGCCAACTGCATCCTGTGCTGCATCCAAAGAAGCATGGCCAGCAGGTCGAGGGAGGTGATTCTAACCCTCTAATCTGTTCTTGACAGACTCCACCTGGAGTACTGTCTCCAGCTCTGGAGCTCCCATGGGCCTGTTGGATTGAGTCCATAGGAGGGCCACAAAGATGATCAGAGGGCTGGAGCACCTCTCCTGTGGGGACAGGCTGAGGGAGTTGGGGTTGTTCAGCCTGGAGAAGAGAAGGCTCCAGGGAGACATTATAGCCGTACCTTGCAGTACCTAAAAGGTCCATTCCAACACAAACCATTCTATGATTCTATGATTCAACGGTATGTAGTGTGGCCAAAATGGAGCTAAAAATATTGCCAAATGGTTTTAATACATTTTATGAGATGTTTGATAAGTCTGCTTTTGTAATGGTTCCCACTCTATGAGAAAAATAATGGCTTTAAAGGAAATATACCTCATCACAAAGATATTGTATAGAGTGATTAGTGGTCCAATTAAATTTCATGTTAATTCACATTAACATGAGTTAAAGAGAAATTTTCAGGACAGTAATACAAAATAATTTGTCAGTTCTTTGAAATACTTTTCATATTCAACAAGTTTGATTATAATAGGATTGTAATTAGTAGTAGGAATATAGTTACTCATATCAAGTGGAGAGGAAAATACTACACACATACAACAAGTTTAATGTAGAATAATCTTATTACGAACTCTGTGTTTGGGGGTTTTTTTGGTTTTGTTTTGTTTGCTTTTTTTTTTTTTTTTAAGACAAAGTCTTTAACTGCTTGAGCTACGGACCAAATAGTAATGTGTCATATCCTTAATGAATCATATGATAGGTATGTTAAGTTCTAAAATGCTTGGTTTGGTCCAGGATTGCACAAATCACATATGTACCCTGAGACTTTGATCTAAGTGGCATCAAGTTTTCTCTAACAGGGCTGTTGAATGGTATTATTGGATATTAAAAATAGTTTTCCTCTTTGATGCTCTGACTGTATCTTTTGAATCTATGAATGGTAGAACAATTTTGCTCTTGTCCCACTGTCGGTGACTGTAATAACTGGCATTGCTGCACATAGTGGAGGACGAGATGGTAGGGAGATGAGAGTAGGAGTGAGGAAACCTGGCACTATATTGTCTCTGCATTTTCCCAGTCCTGTATGAAATTCAAACCAATGTACGTATTAAAATAGGCAATGAATGCTATTATTTCAATACAACTCCTTCCTGCCATGTCATTTTCTCTGGCACATGCTGCTAATTAAAGATTACTAGAGAGAGTTCCCTTGAGGTAGTGCATGGATTTAATCTCAATTTGAAAAGAATCTGGAAATCTAAGGAGTATTTTGTTATTCATTGTACGTGCACTGGATGTTCATTGACCTTTCCACATTTAAAATGTTTTACGTAGTTGCCTGCGCTTGCAGGGACCTTGACGATGCGGATTTTCCATCCCGTGTTCAAGTACATAGGTATTGTCATTTTGAACTGTGATGGTCCTATTATCCTTTAATTCTTCATAAGGAGAACCAGTTGTCTCTTCTCCTTCTTTCAAACAAATGTTCCTTCCGTGACAAAAGAAATAGAACCACATCAGGTAAGTTCTTCACAAAGACAAGGTCACAGTAAGTTGTAATATGAAATACATGATTCTTGGAAGAATAGAGAGTTTAATCTCAACTATGTTATGCAATGAACAAAACCCATTTTTTACAAAATACCAACCTGTTATGCGAATGCAGAAAGTTAAGCCAAGTGCTAGATAAGTTTCAAACAAAGAAATGATAAATGACTGTAGTATGAAAGCAGGAGAGCTAAGATAAGAAAAACAAAAGGGATGGACTTGGTGGACAAAGTAATTTTTTCCATTTTGTGAGATTACATTTATGAATAAAAGTCTCCTAGGGAGAGAACCGAACACTGTTGTGAAATATGAAAAAAGGTAAAGAAAACCATAGACAAGTGGATGTAGTAAATTTAAACTTTAAGATTTGGTCATGGACAATCTCTGGAAGTTTGATGTCACCCTCCAAATTTTATATATCTTTTGCATTCTTATCTGTAGTACAGATTCTAAGTGAAATGAAAAATAATGAATTTAAATAACACTTCACTGGGCTAAGAATAGTTCTGATCCATTGATCCCATTTTCACAATCCTTATACAGCCTTTAGTCTGGTAAATCGCTCACTAACATTACAACTGGAATTCTTTACAACTGAATTGTCGTAATTCTTAATATACTGGATTAGACCTAGTTTATTAATTTATTTATTTTTACTGAAGTGTTTATTAAGTGTTTTAATTTTTTTATGGTCAATAGGAGTCAGCTCTCTGGGGCCTCTCTGAGGTTTCATTACTGCTGGGAATAATTAGGAATTCTTTAGCAGGTAACACGAGTGTAACAAATTATGTTTTTCAGTGCTTTGCACTTTGACATTCACTTAAACGAACTTGAACATCTGCTGCCTGACTAGGTAATATTTTGAATCCATTTTGCTAGAAGAGACACTGTCTTTGCACAGATACAGGTAACTGAACAGCAACAGTTGGATGTAGCCAAGAGGAACATAATGGAAGGAAATGTCTTCCATTTACTGGTCATGGTACATTGAAATGTCTGTTCTGTAATCCTCTTTATAAAAAAACATTATTCTTAACATTATATCTGTTTGATTGCTGTGGGCACATCAGTTCCTGGGACTGGTTAATGGAAACATGCAACACAGCATCTGAGCGAGGTAAGTGTCTGAATGCATCATGAATATTGTTAAGGTGAGACATACTTGTGTAAGATTTTTTTAGTTATGGCAGTCACAGTTCTGATTCACACAGGAAATTTTAAGAAAATAATCTTTATAATTCTGTCTTTGATCTTCTTGTTTTTAATCTAGTATTTCTCCTGTGTTGTCTTGCTCCCAAGGAGAATGCATGTGTGAAATCTGAAATTAGTTGCTTTAATAGGCTTTGAATTACAGTCCTCTTGAAAATTCGTTATATGCATGCACATGTGTGTGTGATTACTTTTAGCAGACCAAATCTTGTGGAGACAGGAATTAAAGCTGGTAATGGATTCACAGTTAAATTTTCAGAGTCGCATTTGTGTATGCTAGCTCTACTTTTACTTAAAATTATAAGAACCAACATATTTCTTTCTTGAATACTATTGTCACAGTTTTTGTTGAAAATAGTGGTTCCTAGTGATCTGCTGAGAACAGTAGGGTGTGTTAGTTTATTCTAATATTTTAAAACATATTAAAAAATATTATGACCTTTAGTAAAATTAAACTGAGTAATTTCTTTTTGAGCTTTAAAATCATTATTTACTTCAGCTTACTAGCAACTTTTGAAAGTAAATTTGCTCTGCATTCATCCATAGCCTAATTTAAGCCAAATGATCAGGGCAAGTAATTATGATTAGTGAAACTGCAACCTACTGTAGTTTTGAACAGATAGGGGTATTTTTTGAATCTGACATGTTCACAGCCTGCAGAAGTTTAATAAGAATATCACAGTCAGTGAGTAACATCTAGTGTTTCTCCCCTAACTGCAACATTCTGGACTATATTACATAAAATTTTAAATTTATGCTTTATCACATATGGCATCCTGACAATTAATTTTCGTAGAGGATAGTGTATTAACTGGATGAGAAGAACCCAGGAAGGTTTAAAGATAGCATTGTAAATGAAGGCATCTGCCACGACCAGCACTGGCTCTGAATTCTACAATTACTCACCATTTGATATAATAATTTCATAACTTCAGTGGTGCAAAATTTTCCCTGAAATTTGCGTGGATGATTTTATTGGTTATGTGAAATTGTTGGTGCTCAGAAGACAAAGCAGAGGGGAGAGATTGATTTTTAGGTGCATTTTGTCTGCATGTAATAATTCTGCTAATAGTTCACTATTTCAAAGAGATTTAGACAACATCCAGCACAGATTTTAGCAAAGGAATAAGCCTTGTACAAAGTATCCACCACAATTTACTTTTAATTTACTGAATTCCGTGACTTAGTTTGAGGTTCAAAGTCGCACAAGACAGAGTGCATCTTGTGTCATTCTCATTTTGATAAGAAACCGCCTGACATTTTGAGAAATGACCTACTCTGTAATCACAATCAGAATATATAAAAGCTCTGTGATACAGGATTGTTTTCTTATTCAAACTGGACTCCTGTTCATAAGCTATTAACTGAGCTGTGAATTTCAGCTGATAAAGTCAGGCTGAGGTTCTTTCCTGAACTTGTCTTGAGGTATTGTAGAGAGCCGTATCAGCAGGGTATTCAGGTGCACAGAATGTGAATTCTCTTGGGAAAATGTGAATAAAATGAATGGCATTATTATCCCTATAAGAAACGGCTTCCGCGGATGATTCAGACATTTGATTTTCTTAGGAGGTGGTATTTAATATTGTTGTTATCATGGAAACAACATATTACAGTAAAATAGAGTTACAGCATATCTTTGCACATCAGTCAATGTAAACAGAGAGTACAGAATCATAACATCGTAGAATCATTTAGGTTGGAAGAGAACTTTAAGACCATCAAGTCCAACCGTTAACCTACTACTGCCAAGCCCCACTAAAACATGTCCCTAAGTGCCACATCTACACACCTTTTAAATACCTACAGGGAAGGTGACGACAGGGCAGCCTGTTTCAATGCTTGACAACCCTTTTGGTGAAGAAATTTTTCCTGTTACCCAATCTACACCTCCTCTGTCGCAAGTTGAGGCCATTTCCTCTTCCTCTATCACTTACTACTTGGGAGAAGAGGCCAACACCCACATGGCTACAGCCTCCTTTCAGGTAATCCTAGAGAGTGAGAAGGTCTCCCCTCAGCCTCCTTTTCTCCTGGCTGAATACCCCCAGATCCCTCAGGTGCTCCTCAAAAGACTTGTGCTCCAGATCCCTCACCAGCTTCGTTGCTCTTTGGATGCGCTCCAACACCTCGATGTTTTTTTTTTTTGTGGTGAGGCGCCCAAAACTGGGCACAGTATTCGAGGTGGGGCCTCACCAGTGATGAGTACAGGGGGTCGATCACTTCCCTAGTCCTCCTGGCCACACTACTCCTGATACAGGCCAGGATGGTGTTGGCCTTCTTGGCCACCTGGGCACACTGCTGGCTCATTTTCAGCTGGCTGTGGAGCAACACTCACAGGTCCTTTTCTGCTGGGCAGCTCTCCAGGCACTCTGCCCCAAGCCTGTAGCGCTGCATGGGGTTGTTGTGACCCAAGTGCAGGACCCAGCCCTTGGCCTTATTGAACCTCATACCATCAGCCTTGTCCCATTGATCCAGCCTGTCCATATCCCTCTGTAGAGCCTTCCTAACCTCAAGCAGACCAACAGTCCCAGCTAACTTGGTGTTGTCTGCAAACTTACTGAGGGTGCACTCGATCCCCTCATCCAGATCATTGATAAAGATATTAAACAGCTGGCCCCAATACTTAGTGTCTGGTATAAAGTTGAGATCTGAAGTGACATCTCTTTGATGTAGTCTAAGGAACTCCTTCCCAGCTTCAGCAAAATCTGAATCAGCTGTTTGCTTCCTTAAATATTTTGACAATGTAAAATATTTGTATAATCCAATGCAGTGGCCAAGTTACAGATTTGAAGGCCAGTTCAATACTCAGAGGTATAGGGCACTGGGAAATGTTAGAGGATGCTGCACATCAGTAAAGGTACAGGTGCTCCTTTGGCTTCCTGGAGATGGTTGGGAAAATGAGACAACACTCCATCCCCAGGAGTTTCATTGGATCTCTGTGCCATAGGTAAGTCACTCTATGTTCATTCCTGATCTACACAGTCCTTTTGGACATGTCATACTTCTGATTCTTTTGGCAGAATACTTTTGTTTTCTAGAAATGTGAAAAATTTGTTGTTATTGTTCACTCTTGCATGGGTATATTTGCAATTGGGAATTGATATTCTATGTATATAGATTATGTGTCTGAATAGAGAAGACCATCATTTGACTAAGTGGCTACATTCTTTTCATTTCCTTGCTTTCAGGTCACTTAAAAATTCTTTATTTAAATGTCATATTAATTTATATCTTTCTAATGTCTTGCCACTTTTTTAAAATGCAGATCATGATGTGAAACAGTAGCAGACTGTTGTAGATGAGCAAAATTATCAAAGAAAATTTGGAAATGAATAAATTATTCAAAAATAGTTATTTTTAATATAGACTTAATATATTTCTCCTAACAACATATGTAAGAGTTAGCCTTAGCATTATTAAACTATTTTGACTGATGAGGCTTTCTTAGAAACAGTACGAAAACTACAAGGCTGTATCAGCTAAAAGCAGGAGCCAATCTTCCATCAGTATTTTGCTGATTTGACAAGAAATAATGCTGAATAGGCAGTGTAAGCAAGACCCGCTATGGCTCAGAAGGACAATTACACAGTTTATATGACCTAAATAAAAGAAATGAGATGGCTCCTTAAGCTGGAAAATTGCTTTATAGTCAGTGTGTGAACTTTACTTGTTAAATATATGTAACCATTCTGGTTTTGGAAGATCTAGTTCAACTTCAACATATGTTAAGAAAAAGTTTCATAGTTATAATAAATGATAAAATGAAAATATTTTCAAAGAATTCGAAGGAAAGCTTGATTTTTCTTTCTTCTTCTTTTTTTTTTTTTTTTTTTAATGTGGCTCAAATACTGGTTCTTTGTTCCTCTGAAAGGAGGCACTCAAGCGGTCTTCTACGTTTCCGTATTCTCTTTAAAGCAGAGATCCTTCAGGGCACAGGATAAGGTCTATGTACCCTGTTTAGGTATCTATATGAAGTTGTGATTAAAAAATGGAAATTGTGTTTGATTCTTGTTACTCAGTAAGAGGTTTCTGTTTTAATAACTTCATCTTTTAAATATAGAAAATTCCTCCTCCTTTCTCCGCGGTTTGGAGTAGACCAATCAAACTTCACTGTACTTCTTGAACAGGATTGCTCTTCTGTTCCTTATATCTGGCACATGACTGTGAACCTTTGTGTTCTTTCCTTTTATCTGGCATTTGTTAGATTAACTCTTGTACCTGATGGTTTGTTGAATTATTTTATACCTATTATCAGATTTGTTCTTTGAAAAACAATATTTAATCTGGTATGCGTACTATTTCTATGTAATAATTCTTTGAGAAGCTTCTAAGTTTTTTGTATCTTCCAAACTACATAGTAGATCTGTAGAAACCTCTGCTAAAAGATGTCAGTGCTCTTCTAGGTTAACAGTTCACTGAGAGTCTTTCAAAATTCAGTTAAGATGTTTTATTTCCTTGTTAGTCCGAAGATGATAATTCAAAGAATTTCTGTGCTTAATATTTTTCTCATTCAAAAATTCTTTGGATTCTACAGAATAAATTGAATACAGTGTCAGTTCTCCCCAGTGATGTCCATTTTGACTGAGAACTATTATGGATGATTGCTGTTTTTGAATTATCCTGGGAACTAAAGATGTATCATTAGCCATTAACTGGTGAGGGTAATAGTATTCACTCGTATTTCTGCAATGGTTTCCACAATACCATGTGGAACTTTTTGAAAGATATTACTGAATTAAAATAATTGTGAACAGCACTTTATATAGAACCAGACTAGGGAAATATTATCTATTAATTAGTAGCAGATGTGTTGGTGACACATCAAGCAGAGATTTATGAAGCAGAAAGAGCAAATCCAGACACAATAGAATTTTGAAATTATTTAAGAAGTCATATTCAACTGTTGAAAAAACATGATCGCATACTCACCTGTAGGAATGTGTCTGAGAGAAAATGGTCACGTGAGCCAGCCTCAGCCTGCAGAGAGACCTGGGAGATTTTAGGCAGGAAAATGGCATGGTAGCAGTTAAAAACAGTGTGACGGGGAAGTGGGAAGGACCGTGTAGACTATTAACCTGGGGTCGAGGATATGCCTGTGTCGTTACAGATGCCGGAACCAGATGGGTACCAGCCAAGTGGATAAAGCCCTGGTTTGAGCAGACGGATTCGAATGAGTTACCCCACAATACCAACGACGACGATGAGGGCTGAAGAAGTGCAGTGCCCTAGGTGTGGAACTGTGACCCACAGACCCTTGTGCCTTGTGAGGATTGTTGAGGCTGGTGGTGGTTTGAAAGACCACGTGCTGCGGCCCGGTGTGCTGTGTGTTTTAAATCCGGTGTGCTGTGTATTTTAATTCTAGTGTGCTGTGTATTTTAATAAGGAATTAGGTAAAGTGACGGGGTATGCTGTCTGTTTTTAATCCGGTGTGCTGTGTATTTTAAATCCGGTGTGCTGTGTGTTTTAATAAGGAGTTAAGTAAGGTGACAGGGTGTGCTATGTGTTTTTAATCCGGTGTGCTGTGTGTTTTAATAAAGAACTAAGTAAGGTGACGGGTTTAATTCGTTTAGCTATTGCAACAGAGTACATAGAGTCAGGTTCACCTCAACACGAGCTGGCTGAGCGACAGGAGATTAGGGAAGTCTACCATTCACAAGGATTGGTCAAGGTGTGGCATACAGTGCTGTTACACAGTGCTACTGCCAGAGGTTTGGTCAGTTCCGGAGGACTAGTGGGAACAGGTAGTACGTCACTGTAGCAACAGGTTCGGTCATCTACAGCGCAGAAAGAAGGGCAAGGGTACTGATATTTGAAGATGCCACTGAGAATTAGTGTCGGGCTTATCCGTGTGATTGGAAGTTGCAGCTGAGCACAAAATTGAGAACCCTTGGTATTTCGGCTTCTTTTAATACAGCAGGATTCAATTCAGTTTACCCAACATTTAACACGTCCCTAGTGAACTTTTGTGGAGACACCACAGGGGTGATGATTGATTTTTGCTGTTCGCTCAGGGTCATGGATGTGAAGATTTTGAAGGTATGTGTTGTATGAACCTTTCTGACCACTCATCATCCATTCATAAGCAGTTACGGGAGCTGAAGGATAACAGGTCCAAATTAAAAGCGGTTAAAACCAGTTTCGATGATTGGTTAAGCTCATGGGGTATAACGGGATGGTTATCAGACTTACTAAAACAAGGGTTCATGCTATTGTTGGTTATATTATTATTGATTATGGTAGCCTCATGTGTTCTCCGCAAAGTGACTGACATGATAAAAAATGCCATGCATAAGGTCTGGCTGGCTCAAGAAGAAAAAGGGGGTATTGTAGGAATGTGTCTGAGAGAAAATGATCACGTGAGCCAGCCTCCCTACTATGAGAGATTAGATTAAGGGCAAAACAGGTGGTAGTAGATGGAATTAGTACATGGGAAAAATGAGAACTGAGAAGGTAGAAAACATGTTGTGCTAATGACTAAGCAATTTACTATGCGAATTCTTGTAACCAATCTGATGTGTGAATGAACTGCATGGACAGCACGTGGACAGTGTAACTAGCTAATCAGAAATAAGCAAGTGGCATGTATGGCTACAACACAGGGTATAAAAGATGATGATCTGTGCTTAATAAATGGCTTCTGTTGATTCCCATTGGATCGTCTGGAGTCCAGTTATTTCTCCTCACTCACCAAAGAAAAATTTTGCTGAGAGGCCCTCTTAAGCCATTGGATGTTCCAATTTCCAACAGTGAAATTAAAAATAAAAACTGTAAAGAATATAGGAAAATTGCAAAAAGGGGTGTGTATATATATATATTTTTATATGTATAGAAATTCATTTATATAAGAAATGACTATGGATAACCAAAGTTGATGGGATATAAAAAGGAACAAAAGAAGTAAAAGAAAAGAGAACTTCTTAGCATATGAATTAAAAAAAAACAAATCAAAACAAAAAATCACCAACCAAACCCACAGTACTTTATCGATAACTGTTAATGCTGCTTGTCAGAAATAAATGCTCAAATTGTAAATATAGTTATAAAAAATAATAGTACCAAGTAAGTGCTCTATTCTGCTTGTCTGGTGGTCCTATTTATATCATGTGAGGATGATGGCTTTTTCTTCCCATTTCTAGCCAAAAGATATGTGGAAAAAATACAGAAATCTATTCCTAAATGATTCAAAATTCTGAAGAATATGGTTTTACGCTGTAAGAAAAGCATTTCCATAGTTATGCATTTCTTCCAATGTAGAGGGAATATTGAGTTTTAAAGGGCTGTTTAGTCCAATGTTAAAAGATGTCACTAGAATGAATGGTTATTAGTGGGTGAGCCACCCAAATTTATTTAGACATTGTTTGTGGAAGAACGATTAAGCAGTTGAATGAACTATCAAGGAAATATTGAACCTTGCATCTGATGTGTTCAAAAAAACTGGATTTTTTTTTTCTGGAACATAAGTCGGCTGAGGACAAGTTATGCTTCAGTTAAATATAAATTACTCATTTCAGTAGCTGAGGCAACCATGTAAGATTCTTGGGTGTCAAGGTTTGTTGCCTCTCATAGCTTTCATATCTCTGTGAAAGATGAAAAAATACTTGGTTTGATGCTTTCAGTCTTCATGTGTGTTATTTATTTAATATCCATATTTTCTTCAGTATCAGGTACATTTTAAAAGATGGTTTAAACACATTTACTGACACATCTCTCAGCTTTCTTTTTGCCATGTTATCATAGTGTTTTACAAGCAGCTCTAGGTAAAGCACAGAACAGACAACCATTCCGTGACACTCTTTAGACCTGTTGACTGTCCTGCAGTTTGTGTACGGGGCGGCACAATGGCTTGATATGCAATTCATACCTGGTTACCCAGGCATCCCTAACATTAGGATGATTAATGACCCCAATTTTAACACAGCTGTTATCCAAGTGCACATACAAAGCCATAATATTCCTTTTAAAATAATGCATTCGTTATATTTGGTATCCCTTGGTGGCCAAGATGTTAATAAAACTGCTGTTCTGCGTATGCAAATGACCAAGGGCATTAAGCAAGCCCACTGAACATTAAAACTAAGCCTTGTGTTGTTTCCATAGGCTTTGGATCAGTGTGGAAATCCATGTAGTAAGATGAAAAGAGATGAAGCTCAACAAGACCTTGCACTTAGTGCTTTTGCACTTAGAACTGTTAATTAAAACTGCTGGTGTAATATGGCCTGGAGCTTTTAAAACACTGCTTAGTTTGGAAGAAATGCAAAGTTCACGCAGCATAAAATTAAAGGAAAACAAATCGTTCTCCCCTCCTTCAGTTCTACAATTCTGCACAAATTGTCTACCCAACAATGCATCATTTGTCCTTGGTGTGAGTTGAAGAAACAAACAATTGCAGACCCTTAAGAAAACTCATCAATTAGGATTCTAGAAAATAGACCAAAGTACTCCTGCAGTTTGACAAAGTAAGGGACCACTTTCAATTTTCTCTTATCTGAGCAGTCCTCATTCCCATGAATAATGTCAGTGAATTCAATGAATTGCAGAGCCAAATGCTATATTAGTAAGGAAGTATTATGTAGTAAAAGGCTAAGGAAAAAATATCCCTAACTGAAGGACTGAAACTCTGCTGTGCTGTGAACCAAAGCTCCTACTTGCTACAGAATACATCAGCAAGAAATAAGGTTTGAGGATGTAATTTATTTTCATACCTTTCTGTCATGTGTTGTTGGAGTCTTTTGTTTTATGTTGCTGGTGTTTTGAAATTGTAGCAGATGATTATCATTACAGTGCATCCTAAACCATGTGTTACTGAATATCTATAAATTTCTCTTCTAATATATTCCTATCGCCGCTCTATTATGGTTGCAAAGATCTTAGTGTCACTTTAGTTAATTGTAGAAGCTGAATGATGTTGTCTAACTTCCAGTGATGCAGAAGAAAATACGCACTTGCATGCTGCTATTATTCAAATTGAATTTTCAAGCTGAACGGTAAAAAGTCTTTCGTTCACAGTGTTTTTACACATAAATTTAAACAAGGTGCTGAACTGTGACACCCAGAACAAAAAAATTATATGAGCAGGTTGCTGAGCTTGTCAGCTGAAATGCACTGGGCATTCTGAGACTATAAAGTGATACAATATTATAACCAACCCTTTTATAAGTTCAAAAAGATATTTTTTTTCTGTCTTCTAAGCTACTTCTTGCTGCATTGACGAACTCCTGATTAACTCAATGTTGCAAAGGGAGCATACCAAGGAGATTTTTCTACCTTGCAGCATTAGCCACCTATGTCAGTTTTCATCCTATTCTCTCACCAGTTTTTGCTTTCTTTCACAAGCACCATGCACTGAAGGAATTAAAAGTGACTTTCTGATGTTATCTGTTATAATTGTGATGATTTTTGACAGTCAGGCTCTATCTAAACTGTGTGAGAAAATAAAATCTTTCCTTTAGATTTGTGTTATCTCTTGGATACCTTTAAGGAATGTGGTAAGCCTTACTCTCCTTTTGGTCAAATCCAGAACTTGCTAGTGCTTCTTCAAATTACTTATCTCACAAAGCAGTACTTGCCGGACACCATCTCAATATTGAATACGAAATCTTGCTTTCCTCAACTTTTCCTCTTGTTTGGACAATCTTCTATGAACAGGGACTTTAAAGATGCCAAAACATACTTCCCATGTTGCCTTATTTTTTTCAACAGTGGCCTACCAGTAGATGCTACTTTTGGCCAGATAAGAAGACAGAAACAATTCTTTGTGTGTTGGGAAAGAGAATACCCAAAGAAGTGGCTGTATGTATACCAAGAGGATTCATATTTTCTGAGAGTAAGTGTTGCTCTTACACAGTTCAAGCCAGGTTTTGAAAAATAAGGTGTGAATAATCAGTTCTGGATAGCAAACATTTGATAGAATAATTTTCAGGGATTAGGTATAAGCATTAAAATGAAAATGCTATTTAGGATGTTAGCTACAAATCCATTAAACTTTCTCCCTGATTATTAATTTTTTTAATCATTAATCCAGTCATCCACTTTCTACAGCTGAAAAATGTGTTGAGTGTCAGTACAAAGGCAAGTGTTGTTTGAGGCATAGCACGACGGTGTTCAGCTTGTGCGTTGCGTGCTTGATACTGTAAACCTTGGACATTGTTTGCATGTAAACCTTGACCTTGTTTACATGTAAACATCATTCCTGACTGAGGTTTTTGCTAGTCAGAAGGGTCTATGCCTTCTCTTTTGGTAAGTTCATCACACTTGGAAGACAAAACTGGAGAGGTGGCTGACATATGCAAGGGTAATAGTTTGTATTTGCATTTTCTTAGTTAATCGTAACAACATAGGAAGGAGGTACCTTCTCCCTGTCAAGACTAGCAGAAATGTGACGTTTTTTCAGCTCATAAATGTGAGAAGCATTTCAAGACTTTATTTTGATTGCCAGTTAGTTTTTGTGAGACAGTAATAGGAGACTCTTGCTGACTCTGACACCTTCAGGAGACCATCTTCATTCTTTTGAATGATGTAAACTATTTTTGAATTGAGTGAACTCAAGTGGTGTGCTTCGGTGTGATGAATGATTTTGCACTATTGCCTCTACAGGATTCTTTACTGTCATAGCTATGACTCAAAAGAGATGCTCAAACCAAAGTTTCCTCTTCGTGAAACAGAGAGTGTTTTGGAAAGGTCGTTCTCTTTTGAAGCAGTTTGTGACTCTTTTCCATCGTCTGTTAGAGGTGGAATTTGTGAACCTTCCAGGTACTCCATGTAGCTCACCAACTTGGATGTGTGTTTCTGGAGGAGATAAAGATTATAATGACATTTTTTATCATGATTTAATTGTTTATTAATTTGGAATGTATCTGGTGATAGTTTTAAGTAGTTCAGTGCAACTGCAAGCTACTGCATTTTTAAAATTCGTTGTTGGAATTATGGAACAGTACTGATTTTTCTAAGTAAAATGTATTTCATTACTGAAATAAATGGGAAAAAAAAAATTCCCAATCCATTATGGAAGGGTACACATATCTTAAGAGGGTAGAGACCAAGGATAGATTGTATATACTAAACAAAATTAGCCTGGAAATTCCCCCATATGTAACTTGTGTGCAGATCTGATCAGATTCATATATAAAGTTATGGCATAGACACTGGAAGGTTATCTGTATATGGCAACAAAATATTTGCTACTGTTGTCCTCTAATCTACACCTGGAGAAGTAGCTGCTAGGTTGCTACTACGTCTGAAGTAATTTATGTTATGCATACATAGTGCAGAAGTTATGTAGGGTAATGAGGTCCTCTTCTGCCTCCAGAATCACCTGTGAAACTTTTTCACCTTTCCTCTTTTGGTATAATCCCAGCAGTCATCACTTTATGGAAAGAAGCTGCTTGAAAAGAATGATGTAAGTTAGCCTTAGTTAATTTCATTGCTCATCTGCACTTTTGTTTTTCTTCAGAAACCAAGCAGTTCTGAAGTGTGTCTAAAAGGAAACCGAACTGGATCATGCTTTCTGCCAGCTGGCAGTTTGTCATCAGAAAGATTGTTCTTTGATGATGTATTTAATGTAATGCGTTGTCCAAATTCTGTCTCCTTGGTGACATACTGCTGTAATGCATCATACTGCTGTAATACATCAAAGCTTTCCTCACTTTGGCAATGTCATATAACCAGCTGTCATGGGTTAACCTCAGCTGGCAACCAAACACCACACAGCCGCTTGCTCACTCTCCCCATGGTGGGATGGGGAAGAGAATCGGAAGAGTAAAAGTGAGAAAACTTGTGGGTTGAGATAAAGACAGTTTAATAAGTAAGCAAATGCCACGCATGCAAGTGAACCAAAACAAGGGATTTTGTTCCCATGGGCAGGCAGGTGTTCAGCCATCTCCAGGAAAGCAGGGCTTCATCACGCATTACAGTGAACGTCATCACCCCAAATGTCCTCCCCCACCTCCCTTCTTCTTCCCCTGTCTTTATGTACAGAGCATGACATCACGTGGCATGGAATGTCCCTTTGGTCAGGTGGGGTCAGCTGTCCCAGCTGTGTCTCCTCCCAGCTTTTGTGCCCCCCCAAGCCTACTCGCTGGCTGGGCGGTGTGAGGAGCAGAAAAGGCCTTGACTGCTCAACATCAACCAAAAACATCCGTGCATTACCAATGTTCCCATCCCAAACCCAAAACACAGCACTACACCAGCTGCTAGCGAGAAAGTCAACTCCATCCCAGCTGAAACCACGACACCACCAATGTGTTTTTGTGAACAGAGGAATAATGAGTAGTCATTAAAGTAGATGGGTAATTCTACTGTTTATGAACTGCCTGCAAATGCAGATGACACAGTTATTGCACGTCTAGTTTTTATTTGAAAAACAAACTGCGTAGTACTGTCAATGGCCTTTAAAATTTACTTAAATGAGCTATTCAAACTCGATTGGCATGATGATAGGAACACCTACTCCTACTCCATGTTTAACATGGCAGGTTTCAGTTAAATTCCGTTTGCCACATAGCTTGTCTCGGTGTGCTGCTGCCTTGGGCTGTGCCGGCCGGATTTTTTCAGATAGTTTGTTCTCTGCTCTGTACGCTAGTGAGAAAGCTGTGCCTGCCTTAAAGTGAACATATTGTATCTTTTATACTTTCTCCTGTGTTCTTAGAGCAATCACGGCGTAATTGCTGCTCCTTAGACAGTGTTGTAAGAGATGTAATCACATCAAATCTGTTGAGTGATTCTGTAATTATGTTTCATTTATTGTCTTCACCGAGATGTAGTATGAATATGCATAATCTTGCTTTCCTTGATTAGCTGTTTGACCAATGTTGTTTTATAATCAATAGCTAAAATGAGAAGAATTGGAAAGTTTTAAAGGACAATGGACGATACATTCTTCTTTTGGAAATCAGTATTCCAGTGGGGTAGGAGGGGAAAATGGGATTACAAGGTTGTAATGAGTAGCTGGGTATATATTGCTGTGCAGCTAAAGAAAAAGAAGTGAAAATATATGATAGGGTAAAGAACTTAAAACACACACTTGCTAAAGCCATCTATCATCACAGCATGGCTTTGGAAAAAATAAAATAATAGCAATAAAAAAAACCCTAAACAAAACTAACATACCTGTGTATGAGGAAAAGTGACTCTTACTGCTGAACCCATCTCTGAGTTTCTGTCAGAAGCTTTGGTCTGGATTTCGTAAAGCTCTTAAATTGTTTAGAAGTTCCTGAATTAGACATTTCCTCTTTCTGTACTGCCGAACTGTTCAGTCTGAAGTCTGAGCAGAAGTAACAATTGAGAAGATGTTTTCTGGCAGGCTTTGGTGTTCTGTTTCCACTGGGTCTGTGCTAACCTGCCTCTGCTGACCTCTGTTGCAATGAAGACTCAGAATTAGAAAGAGTAAGGTAGTATTTTAAGAAAATGTTAATATAAGAGGGGGTAGGCTTAAGTTGCCTACCCCTTGATTTACTGGTTTTGGATTTAAAATTCAGTGTGCTGCAGTCTAATAGTATTACCTATTAGCAAGTCAAAGTCAAATTTAAGTCAAATTGCTGGTGCTTGGAACACCCTCTATAGCATACGCGGACATCTGTATATGGAAATAATAAAATAGATAAAATAGCTACATCTTTGCATTCTAGTTTGCACATTACAGAGATGTTTACTGTTTTTACAAGACAATATTCTTGGTCTGCCAAGATTCTCTTGGTATTTTTTTCTAGGATGATGACTCTTCTGCTTTGTATCAGATTTGTGAAATGCTGTTTGCTGTTATTTATGAAACAGCATATTTAGTCTTAGTATGCTTTTATGGCAATTGTTTTCTAGATTTGTATCTGAAAAAATTAGCTTAAATTCAGACTTTTTCTATGAGATCTAAAGTGGTTCTTAGTCTAATGTAAGCATGACATTTGAAACAATGTAGAAATCCTTTTACCAGCAGCTCACAATGTTATTAAGGATGCTTATCACAGGTAGCTAATTCAAAAAACTGCACTGTAAGTCACTGGCGATCTATATAAAAGGATCATTAAATGAACCATGGAGTGGACACCTGTTTTAGTGTTCTGTTTACACCAAAAGGAAAGGGAAAAGAAAAGAGGTGAGGCAATAGTGGCATTTTTAATCTATAGCACTTTTAATTGTTTTTAAAGTCATTCAGGTTAAAAACATTATTTTACTTGCATGACAGTGTTATGCCTGTATTCCTCATCCCTTCACACAGTAACTGAGATTTTGATTTGTATCGAATTAAACTTGGCCTCTAATACCTGAGGATGTTAGCTCTTTGTTGGGACTAATATGTAGCATGTCACTGGAACAATCTTGTGCAACCCACCTACTTTGGGACCTTATCAAGTTTTTGATAGTGGGGAGAGAAGAGGGAATGGATTCCTGCTGTGGCAAATACCAGCTTGCTTTGTTTTTCACTCACTGAAGATCATGTTTTATTTCTTGTATTTCCCTTTTAAGTTTCCTTGTGAATATGGTGTACAAGAATTAATTTAATTTAATTTGTCTTCTAAGCATTGTTCTTATATATAAATCATAATTTCCTTATGGTTCAGCTGCTTTCCTCGTTGATCTCTTCCACTCTGTGAATTTAAATAATCCTGTATTGTTTCCATTCATTTCCAGAACAATACTATACTCACTGGCAGTTTTACTTTCCTAATGAGACTTGAGAGCATTTCTGCTTGGCTTCATCCTTGTCTCTCTGAAATTACGTATACTCAGTTCTGTCATTCACTAACTTCTGCGTAACAGAAAATACACTGAGTCCCAGTAGGACTTCAGTGGTTATAACATCTGATTGATCTTAAATACTTTATTGCTTTTAAATAGCTAGATGCATCCTGAAACAGAACATGTATTCTCTGTTAAATCCCCTATTTTTGTCAAAATCCCTATTAGTCACTTCATTATCTCAACAAATTCTTTCCATTAATGTCAATATCTTTCTGATATTTTCACTCTCAAATTCTGGCTTTCTCAATTTTTTTCCTGAAGTAATAGATGTATTTATTCAGCTGTACAACTTGGTAGTGTTTCTGAGTCCCAGTTGCTAGAAAATGAAAGATAGTTAATGGACAATGTAAAAACATCAAGCCCAAGCACTGCTACAATAAAGGTCATATTGTGGAACAGCCAGTGAGCTATTTAAATCATATTTAATGGTAAGTAATCGGATCACATGGGGAATAGTCAGGGTATCAAATACAGCTTCTGAAAGCTGTGCAGTTTTAACCTTGAACTCGCAGGCAGGAAAACAAATAGCTATTCTGCTTGATCTCTGTTGTTCAAAAGCAGAAATGTTGAAAGAGAACTTCATTACAATTTCTTCATCATATAGGTGATTAACGATGATAAAACCTGAACTTTTAATAGGCTTATTATGTCTAAATAAGGAAAGTTTGGATATTCACTCCTCAGGCTTCTAATTCCCTATCAGGATTTTTCCTGAAACATGCTGTTGGTGGGCAGGATACCGTCACAGTCAGTTCTTGCAGTAGATTTAATGTTCCTCAATCTGGTCAGACAGTGGACATCGCCACAGAACTTGCCACCATGGTTCAAAACACGGTCTCTAGAGATGAACTCTGCTTCCAATAGAAGCCATAAGCAGCTAGAGTACAAACAGGAAAGAACATACATACTTCTCCTTAATATTCCCCCAAAGTCCATCAGTTTTCAGAGTTTCAGAGTGGGAATTTCTGGGACTGTAAGTGACAGGTTACTTGGTGCCATTAGTAATTCAGTTCATTTATTATTGAATTAGGTTCAGTTCTGGGGGTTTGTTAATGTTCATTCTGTCTATTCGTACCATAGCATCTTCCACAGCTATTTCAGCTTTCAGCAAATCTCTGCTAATTTTTCTGTCTTTCTGCTCTTCTCCAGCTTCCACCCTTCCCTTGAAAGCAAAAGGAACCAGTATCAGAACCTCCCTAAAAACTGTCACAGCTAATATCACTATAAATATTTAACTTAGCATTCCTACAACGATTTTCTGCTTTCTGAGTGTGTTTTTGTATCCTGGTCACCAGCTGGCCCTACAGATTCCCTGACTAGTTTGTTGTTTGTCATGTATTGAAATGATTAGTTTTGATTCTTTTAGAATAGTTGCTTTCTAAATTCTCATCTAGCCAGTCTCGCCATGTTTGTACGTTTCCTGTGCTGCATTTTGTGATTTTCTGTTATCTTCATTTGCATACAACTGCAACACTTTGATCCTGCAGCTTTCATAATTCTGATATTCTCCTTCTCTTAGCCTTTACTGGAGCCTTTTTCTAATAAGCGGAGTGCCCACACACTGTGCTTCCATATGGCGTCCTTCAGTAGTCTACACTGCTACTAAGGATTTAATTCTCCAAACTCCCCCTTAACCTAATTTTTATGAACTTCCTTATTTACCATGGTTTTCCCTTTTGAAGATTAGCGTACTTGGTCTTTGTTCCTAGAATCTGCTGCACATGAGATTTTGTGATCACTGTTACAAAGCTGGTACTTTTGAATCGGAGATTTGAAAGTGCTATGAGATTTTTAACTAGATCCCACCCATCACACAGATCCAAGTCAAGACTTGCTGACCAGCTCTTCTTTGATACAGTCCTCAATAACATTTACAAGATTATCTCTGTATGGTGGTGTCCTGACACTACATTTGCCTGGATTACAGAACAGTAAATCTGTAAACAGTGGAAATCTAAAAACAGTGGAAATTACCTGGCAGAATTTATTTGCCTCCCTTGGTGCCTCACTGATTTCTCTCAGCATATTGCATATAGTGTGTGTGTGTGTGTGTGACATGGATGCTTTGTTAATGATATAAACACCAAATAATATTTTTTCAAATTTAGGCTTGGAATTTTACACCATGAAGATTTTGTGTTAATTAACCAGTTGGTTAATTTGTCAATTTGGTTTGATACTAAACTTTCTTTAAGACAGAGGATTACTGTTCTTATGGTTCAGGTTACTCTGTCTTTCCTGTATATTTTGTATTCTGCTCTCATCCTGTTACATTGATTGTCTGACTTCCATGAGCTTCCAACATGTCTGGTATATTAATATCTTAATTTGGATCACACATTCCAATTTCTCCATCTTATTTCTTAGGCTTCCAGCATTTACAAAGTGGCAGACATACTATTGATTAGTTACATTTCTTGACACTCTCTTAAAATGGCAATCCGTTTGTTTCCTATTTCCATATTTGATTATTTCTATCCCTTGACCTTCTCGTGAGAATACAGAATTTTTGTGTCTTCATCTTACAAATGTTATCTTGAACTCTGCTGTGTGCTTCTATGCCTGTCAGCTTTCCCTCACTGTTTGGTGTAAAGTTCACTGTTAATTCTAATCATCAGCACCTTGGTTCCTTACAGCTGAGATCGGGTCCTTTCCTTATGCCCAGAAGTGCCTTCAGTTCCTGAAAAATCGAATAACCCTCCTTACAGCAAGTTCTGAAACTGCATTTGCCTTGCTATTCCTGGATACGTGTGAGTACTAACAGCACTTCAGAGATGCTAGCAGAGACCCTGGTGGTCTTTTCCAGAGCTCTGTATTTTCTCTCCGAAATTTGTCTCTTGCCTATTTCATTAATTTACATGGAGAAAACAGTTACAGGACTCTCCACAGTGTTTCCAAGCTGGTTCCTTTTGAGATCTGTACCTTCTTGCATGTTAAGTATATTTTCCTCCCTGGGCTCAGAAACCCAGAGGACTATTTGCTGGAGAAAGCTGCCTTCCACCAATGCAAACTCTTTTCTGCTTCCAGAAGGATATTCTCAGTGCTGGATGTTATCCAGCAGAGATGCCTGTACCTTGTGTTTATTCCCCTTTTGCTAGTCTCTGATGTTTCTGAACTCTGAACCTCTTCACTTCTTCATTCCCTTCCTGAGCAGGACTTCATCTGCCAGTTGGGTCTGATCAGCTCGGTTGCCTGAACACTGCTCAGGGTGAGGACGAAAGGGTTTCCTTGACCGTCTGTGTCTGCCCGAATTCTTCCAAATCAAACAGGGCTGAACTTCTCCCTCAGGGGGTCATGTGAAGCCTGTACCATTCATTTATGCACATACACCCTTTTCCTGGATGAGGTAGGCGTTGATTATGATACTTGTTTCATCCTATTGATGTTTTCTCTTTCTTTGAATGGACACAAAAGCGTTTCTCAAAGTTGTCTTCCATCTCCAGCGGTTCTGTTCACCTCTCCTCCTGATGTTCTCCTTTGGACTGAACGTTGCAGAGCCATCTGTCTCCTATTACCTGTTACATTACTCTGTCACAGTCAATCTGCTACTTTCCTGACCATCCTCATACCTTACTGTCTTGGGTCTCTGCCCATTCACTGAAGCTCCCTTTACTTCAGAGAAGTACAGAAAGTTTTTGTTCTGGGCAAATGAGATTTTGACTATTAATTGCAGGCATTGGGTATGATTGTATGATGCAGTAACTTTTTTAAGGGCAGAAATTTGTTATACGGGTGCCATTTGCACAACTTGTCTTCATGCTCTACCTCATATGCTAAAGCCTTTCTCAGCAAGTGATCCATGCATGGCAGTCGTACATGAGAAACTGCTGCAGAATTGGAGCCAGAGGAGAAAAATAGTGAAAATAGTGCATTCAAATTTATAATAGAAAGCAAAGTAACATAACAAATAAGTTGCAGAGGACTTTTGAGTCCCAACAGGTTTTACTCCACTTTTTTTCTTTTCATTTGAAGATAGTTGCTGTTTTTAAGTTTTCTTTTCACTTGCAAGAACTATTGGAAACTCACAACCTATAATGATGTTTCCTTCTTGTCAAATGGGTATTTTTTAGCGGTAAGAGGTATTTTTAGAGTTTTAAATATACACATTTATTTGCATACACTTCCTAAGTCATAAATGCAGATTGCTTATATGTCTAAGCAAATTAGGGATTACTACACACAATAAGAACATCATCTATGCATACTAATACCTGTTTTGAGTATCATGTCCATTTATGCACAAATAACTGGTGGATATCTGCCTCATTGTGGAGTGTCCATATGGTATCAGTTTGCACCTACATAAGAGCAAAAAGCAAGAATTTTCCTATTTGCAATTGGGAAGGTATGATACTTGATGCAAAAAATAAAAGATTATTTTTCAACTGCATTTTTCTATTGCTTTACACTTATAAAAAGTGAATGCGAAGTCAAATAAATTAATATGTGATATTTCTATCTCTTTTAAAACTATGCAAACACATAAATGACTATATAAGGTAGAACAATTGATATTGAATACAATGTAAGTTTTTGCTTTTGCTTTGTGAAGGTGATTATTATAAGTGCTTTATATGATTACATTAATGTGTCTAATTAGATGAAAGTATGTGTTTTAATTAATGATGCAAACCCCTGGTAACTAAAATACCTGGTCACATTTGTGAATATTTCAACACATACTTTCTTTCCATAGTGTATTGTGTAAAAAAAATCCATATTTGAAATATGATGTAGGCCTGGTAACATACTACATATTGTCAGGGTTTGTATTTGAAGGACAACAGAAACAAGCCTAGGATCTAAACTTGTATACAAAAATGTTTATCATCTTATTAATTATTGCAGTAATCCATACAGGGGTTTTTTTGATTGGTTTTGGGTAGTTTTTTTTTTTAAGATGACCCTGTCCTTCCTGCTCAACATTGTCTATCCCAGTTGGTAGAATTGCTCATCCTGGCAATAATCATCAATGGGCAGCTGGGGTAGTTTCATTTGCCATTTTTAAAAAATAATTGGAAAAGCCTTTTTCTTCTGTCAAAAGCCTGATGAGGAGGCATGCCTTCCCTCCTCACTGCTGCTGTTGCAAATGTTATGCACAAGCAATCAAATAAATAAGATTTGTTTGCAATATTATTTTAATTAATTCATAAAACCAAAGAAAAAGTACTTCCAAATGTCACTTATGCCAAGAAGTTTTATTCACTTAGATCTAGTATGTAATTTTGAGATCTTTGACATTTAAAAAGACATTAGAAATCCCTAAATCCTATTCAACTTATACCAAGTGATTAACATCTATGCTAATTAAATGGGCGTAATGGTAATACACTCCTTGGTAGCACAGTCATTAAAATAATGCAGTTTCTGTTGGCCTATTCTCCCAGTATTACTCAGTTGTAGACGATTTAATTTTCAAAAGGAAATTCTATTCTACTAAATCATGTCCTAATGAGGACGTGCAGAGGAACAGTATTCACTGTTATGTGCGTGCATATTCACATCAACGTGGACTTTCTGCAAAGATAGGTCTATGTAATATAGGAGCAACTATGCTTAAATGCGTGGGGGTTTTTTTAGGAAAACAACCCCGCCTCTGCCATGTTTGTATCTTTTCTTTTTTTTAAAATTTATTTTCCTAACAAGAATAAATAAATGACTAGGTTTCATAAGCACTATTCTGTAAAAAAATACTATGTTTTCATAGTTGAGGGATTTTATGCAAATATTGATGAACACTCATCCTGTACGTGGGATTGAGGGACACAGCTTGATGCCCTAAGTCCTTTCCAGCATCTGACTGGCTGAACTGAGCACCATGAGGAAATGCACTTATCCTTCTTGATGAGGATGGGCCAATTAAGTGCAGACAGTTACAACGTATCCTTGTTCTTTATAGTCCACCTCACTAGAGCTGGAAGACGTGTGCTTCCAGTTTCTAAAACAACACTTTACTTCCAGTGCCATTCCTTGCGTCTGTCTTTCGAATTTACTCTGCACTTCATCTGTTGTCTGGCGATGCCCTTTTCAATGTCTGTTGCAGTATAAAACACAGTCAGGGTTACTGATTATCCAAAGTTGAATTCAGAATGGCCTTTCTGATGACATTTCATATTTCAGCAAACTTCAACAAACTTTAGCTTTTAACAACTGCAATTGGAAACTCATCAAGCTAATGTAGAAGACAAGCTACATATTGAGTTGCACCAGTGATAAACTCATTGATTTCATGGCAGAACTGACTCAGATTTTTGTACCTGCCAATTTTCTAAGGGCAAACTGCTGAAATATTTTAAATATATCCTTTCTGCCAGTACGCCCTACGCTAGGGTTTATAATGGCTTCCAATACATACATAAAGTTATGTCTGCAAAAGAACTCATAAGCTATAAGTGGTTATCTCCATTTTCTGCTTCTTTTCTTGTCAGTGTTGCCACACGCATGTCAGCAGTTCAAGTTGCGTGGAACTCTTTTGAAGGAGAAAATAAACCAAATCCTTGATGTATCTGGTCAGCAGCACTTAGCATTAGCAGCACTGCTTTTATAACCCTTCAGTTGCTTCATTCACTTGAAAAATCTAAAAGTTATAAAGCAGCACTGAAAGATTAAAACCTTCCAACTGAGATTTTTTGTGTGATTTTTTAGAAGGAAAACTTTCCACAAACCTTATTATTTAATGAATAAATCTATGAAAGAGGCTTCAGACCACGGACATTTCTAATGAAATAAGTAATCTTAGTTATCCCAATGATTATTTCTATCAGCAAAGAGGTGGCCAGGCTTCCTACAGGGATAAAAATGGAACTGACAGTCGGGGTGGAGGAGAAAGAAGGAGAAAGAATTAGGGTTTGAAATGCCCTGACCCACCCAATTCCCAATTGCCTTTTAGACATGGTTTGTGATCCTTTCAAGTGCTCTAAATTAATTACCATTTGCAGAAGTTAGAACAGGGCTCACACGATGCTCCAAACAAAATCTTGAAAAAATGAAAGGATTTGCATGTTAAACCTGGCTGCCGGGTAACGTGCTCTTACTGCGTAGTTCTGGGGTCACAGAGCCCTTTATACAATTCACTCTACAAGGCACTTGGAAAAACAGGAGAGAAAAAATTATCAGCTAACAAACCCATTGAAGATATTTAACCTTTTTATGCTCGTTTTTAATTTTCTTTAATAGGAACTCTTATTTAAGTCTAAGACTATTGCCTAAGTTGTCATAGAAGTGACTTCTATTCCAAAGCAAAGGAAAAGCCCCAGTGAGCGGTGTTTTGTTATAAATGAAATTGTCTTTATTTTGCAGCTGTAGTCTAGTAGACTGTGAATTTAATTTGATGACAGAGCACAAAAGAAGAGTGACTCTGAGTTTAGTTTTATTCTAAGTTTATTCTAGCTTGGTCACTACTGACTCCCATTGACTCTCACCCGTCCAGGAGAAAACTTGATGTAGTGTCTTTCCTTTTAGGAAAGGGTCTTGTGTAGGAACACAACAGCTCACTGATATTTATTTCTCTCTTTTCTCACAAGACTAGCAAAGGTCTTGCTTTTTAAATCTAGTTAATTTTAAAAAATGTAGATTTACAATGAAAAATACTTTGTTTTACTTCAATCTGCCATCCTGCTGCTAGCAGTACTGTTATCAAAATAGAAGTTACTGATGATGTTTATCAGCATGTTCACATGTGGATAAGAACAGAGGTAAAAAAAGATATTTTTTCCAAGCAAAAAATATGAATGTAATTTAGAATTTCAGACTTCTGTGTAGAATATATATGTTTCCTTTTTATTTTTTCTGAAATTGCATGTGTATTTTCCTCTGTTTGACGTAATTCTGAAATTCAGAACTCGTCCTGAGTTCCTGCAAATGTAAACTTTGCTGTTTTCATCTATCCTCTTCCTCCTCTTCCTGCTGGAGCTTCTAAATGTCCCTCTCCTTCTTTAGATCCGTTCAGTTATTTAGCTTGTCATTTATTCAGTGGGAGTCTGGGCACTCTCAGTGACTTCTTAGGTGCATTCCCCTCACTGGTATTTTAGTCCATTGAGTTACTGTTTTGAGCAGAGCTTTTTTGCTAAATGTAAGTTTGAAATTGTCCCTATGAATTGCCCTGTCTGCAGGGAAGAGATGGTACCGATTCTATTATAATTACTGAACATTCTTGCTACAGAAGTCTGATGTATTTAAAAGAAAAACACAGCTACAAAACCACCACAAGGAAACAAGCAGAAATTTTCCTCACCAAACGCAAGCTTCTAATGGGAAAAAAAAAAAAAAAAGCTGCTGGCATGATTGCGGGCGTCCTTTCTGCTCCGCTCTAGACGAGGTGGAAGAAGGTGTGGGATAGCAGTGGATGGTGAAAGGAGGTCTGGCCCCTACCTGCTTGCTGGAGCAGACGCTTTGGTAGACTCCTTGTGAAGAACTCAAATTACACGTGATGTTTCCGAGCTCTCGCTGTGTGCCAGCTCTTGAAATCAAAAATCCGTCTCTCACCAGCCTCCTCTGCACCAAGCACAGCCTTTTCTCCTGCCCCTGCAGCCCCCTTCCATGTATCGCTATTTCAAATGTTATCGTTTCCCACAGTATTTATTTGTTTGTGTATTGGAAAATACTCTCTGAAGGTGTGTGTAATGCTTTCAAGACAAGCCCAGAATTTTTATTGTTTTAGATTCATTTAAGCCTTCCGTGTGCTGACAAGGGAGGAGTGAGGGGAAGCTGTAACTTAAAACAGCGGATACAAGTTACTTGAAAATACATTTGAACCAGATTCTCATACATTGTTATGAACTTGGAATGGATTTTCCCAGAGGGAAGATGCAGGAACATGTCCATGGAAGGCTTCTAAATCCTAAATCAGAAGGTGGAAATTTTTATTTGAAAAAATCTGAATTGGGCTACGCAATTAGAAGGGAAGGCTAAGATGTCTGCAGTGGTAAACGTGACACAATACAACATAAACTTTGTTTTCTATTATATCCTCTCAAAACAGTTTTAAAACTTAAGGTGACCAAAGGAAGACTTCATTTTACAGATAAAGGTGGAGAATGACTGCATTTTATGTCGTGTTCAGAGAGAAAAATTATTTTAATAGGTTTACGGTTTTCCTTGCAGCCTTAACCTTTATACTTGTAACTTTGGAGAAAGGTATTGCATAACTGCTTTTTCCTTCACATAGAACTGTGCATTTTCAAAAAGGGAGGGAAAAATATTATAATAATTAAAAAAAAAAAAAAAAAAAATCCGTACCTGAAACTATTTGGCCAGGCTGTGTCAAAAACCTGTTTCTTGATCCCAAGTGTACTGACTTCAGGAAGTGTCTTTACCTTTCCCAAACCTTTGTATCAAGCCTTCCAGGAGGTTGCTCCTCTGTAGACTTCTAAGAACTCCACAAGAAAGGGATACAGATAGTAACTGTGGTAAGTTACTTTCTGAAAGTGTAAAATAAAGTAGTTCATTCACTAAGGCAAAAGAACTGGCATCTGCCCTTTACATGCTTGGGTTTCATGTACTGACCTCCAAAGTTGTGTCTTAGCTGTCAGAATGGCAAAGTACAGGAATTTATTTCTATGCGAATTGATGACTTAACATTTTCTCAAGAAATCAGGTCACTTAAAAATACATTTTAATATACGCTTAGCAACAGATGTTTAACAGATCTTCTATTTACACCCTGGCAAAAATGTCAAGGGCTACAGCAAAAGTGGGACTTTGAAGTGTCTGACTTGTACAGTAAACATGAAGAATCATATGCCCCGTTTTTAAGAAGACCGTAGTGAATTTTTCTTTATGAGTTTTTCATTGATTAACATATTTTGGATTATTTATTTCTTTATTTCTTTACTCTCATCTCAATTGACTTCAATGGTGATAAAAAAATAACTCTTGATTTTTGAAAACAATCGTATTCCTCATGTTCAAATTTCCAAGACTCATCAACTGAAGAACAAAATTGGAATAAACCAAAAATAATTACACTTTTGTATGGAGCATTTCAGCTTGGAAGAAAGCTATTCATAAGATTAAAAACAGGTCACAGTTTTTGACTTAAGTGTAATTTGTTACACTTTCTTATTCCTAAAGTTAATATTTACCATTTACTTTATGTATATACATATTTCTATGTATATTTTGTGGATTTTTTTTTTAACTATTTGAGTTTAGCTCCAACACACTTTTACATGAAGTATGTGGTGTTGAGTAATTTATAAAATGTTTTCTAAAGGTTGGAAGCAGACTGCTGAAGCAAATAATTGCTGTTAATGAAATTCATTATATTATTTTAATAATCAATATAAAATATTTGTATTTCAGCCTAGAGCTTAGCATGACACCACTATAAAGCAAGACCGCTATCAAGAACAAAATTTGTCAACAGGAACATTAAAATCTCATTTAAAATGTAAGCTCTTTCCTTTGCATTATCTGTTCTTTTTCCCAAAGCGTTATTCCTCTGATTTATTATTCACCTTTTCACTGTTCAAATACTAGGTAGTTTCAGATCCTATTTTTCATGTTTCCTCTTGATATTTTTCAGACAGTCAGTGCTGTAGTGTCTTGGAACGTTAAATGCATTAAATCCTCTTTGCTCAAAAAAAGGCAGCCCACTGTAGGAAACAACTTACATTCTCTTTTATTACCTAATCAAATTTGCAGAAACCATTTTGAAGAACACATTTTTATCTTAATGGCTACTCCTTCTTTTGATATACTTTCCTGTTCTTTATCTTTAGGTCATTAAGAATGATTTCTACCGGTGGTTTTTTTCCCCAATTCACTACTTTGAAGTATAGCACCATATTTCGCTTTTCAAAAATTGTTTCCAAATCTCAAATTTTTTTAAAAACAAAAGCCAAACTTCATAGCACCTGAAATGGAGCTTTTACCTTGCCTTCTAAAGCATCTTGAATGCAAATTACAATTTCTCAGCATTCATGAATGAACATCCAGCGACCTTCTCTAACTTCTTTTCTATATATTCCATCTTCTTTTCTGTCTTTGTTCTCCTTGCTGTTCACATTTTTTGACCTTAAAGCATTTTTGACCTAAATAATGCTGCCTAAATAGTTTAGCTTGCCTCTACCTTTGAATGGGGAAAACCAATTCCTTAATATTAACCTAAATTTATCCATTCATTAGAGAAAAATTGTCAGGGTGAGGGTTATCGCTGTATCTAACCAGAATGAAAGACGTGTAGCGGTTATGCTTTGCAGCATGCCAGCAGTTCCTCCCAAAGCATTTACTCGATGACACTAGTTATGGTGCCCAGACTGTAAGGGCAAAATCATGTTAATACACGGATATTTCAAGGGCAGGAAATAAGCTAACTAGCGACCAAGATCTGAAGGCACAACAAGGAATGCAGTCTTCCTAAGGATTTTAAATCAATAGCAGAATAGTAAATTGTGCCTGTCGATAGCTGGGAAAACAGCTGGATAATTGAAAAAAAAACAACAACTCTGAACAGCATCTGCAGATGCTGACGGATGCCGACTCTCAGACCAGGCTTGTGAGAGTTCCTCCTTCCAGTGTGAACTGTCATTTTGCCAAGTAAATGACAAGTAATAAACATTGATAAATGGAGTATAGAAATACTAAAATATATTTTCTCTTGCTCTTGGCTTCATCTGATAATAAATTGAGTTTTTGTTGAATTCCAGGCTCACTCAATACTTTCAGAATTCCTATTTGCAGCATGAAATAGTATTTCATATGTGAAGATGATAGCTGCTTGTTTACCGTGATTATATACACTGAAGAACAGCTGGTTTGGTTTACGATTAAGTACTGAGGTATATTAAATCTTACCATCTGTTTTTAAACATCAACTGCCTTGTACTGGAAAGAGAAAGTTTACCGGCAGGTACCATATAGTTAAAGCGATAGTGATAGTACATCATATAAATAAGAGGATACAGGCATAGAAGGCTTTGGTGCGATTGAACTGTGAAAGAGGATGTGGTACAGTGAAATATTATCGAACATAAATGGCTCTTGAATAAATGTTTTTTGTAATCGTTAAGTTATATGGCCTTCCCACATAACAGTGAGCCTATGACACGGTTTTCTTATCGGCGCTCACTCACCAGTGGTAAGTCTAATGCACAAGCTGGTATGAAGTAAGGCGGATCTGGTTTTGAGCACTGTGGAACTCTGTAACACAGCACAGGAATTTTGGTATTCCGTGAGGCCTTGCCTTTTTCTCTTGTCCATGCCGTTGCTTCAGCTGCTATGGGCTGTTCTTCACGCTGTTGCCAAGAAGGGTATTAGAGGATCTGTTTCCTCTTTTGTCCCATTAATTCTTCTCTTTGAACCACTTATAGATGCTCCTTCTGATACAAGACCAGGAGCCATGCCTGCAGGAGTAGAGCTCAGCCTATGACTTCATTCACCGATCATTCAAAGGTGGTGATGCTCCACAACCGGTGTGATCTTGGCGGTATTCCTGGGAAGGGTGGGAGCATACCAAGATGAGGAAAGAATGAAAGTCACGTTCAGAGTTTTTGCAGCATGTATGGATTAAAAGAGCAGAGGAAAATACTGAGCCTACTGAGTGAAAACGCTCAGTTTACAGATCTGAGTCATTGTGAATGTAGTTATGCTTTCTTCTTTATTTGGTAATGCATCATTTCTTACAGTAATTTACAAAAAAAGAAAAATAAACATATTAATGATGATGTAGTTTTGGCTAGCACAAAAATAATTATTGTAACTGTGAGATAAATGGAATGCTAGAACCAGGCAGTTCAGGAGGTGAGATACCTTCCTCACTCGTCATTTTCAAGGTGATCGTGTTCGTTGCAGGTGAATCAATGTGAGGTTTTAGCTTACCCTGACGCTCCTAAAATTTGGCCAAAGCCAAAAGACTTGGTGCGGTTGGGTTGCGCAACTTTCTCTGGTAGATCATCCCTAGTAGGATGGATCCGTTCTTCTCACCTATATTCCTGTTTTCCTCTTCGACATGTGCTCTCTGAGCTTCTCCAAACATCCCTCCGTTTTGCTTGTACCCTAGAGCAGGAGGTAGGAAATGATCCAAAGGCTGCTTTCCTCTTTGCTGCCTAGCGCTACCCTGCTTGACAAACCCAGAGTGGCCAGTACTGTTACAAATACTGTTAACAGTCCATCACACACACAGGCTTAATCTTCAGTTTTCTTCTCACCTCTGTGAAACAGGAGGGGGGAAAAAGCCACTGTGAACCCTTTATGCATTTCGCTTAAAGCGGTAGAGGTACTGCCTGTAAGTTTTTTCAAAGCAAAGGACATATTGCATGATTCAAATGAAAGGGAATAAGGTGAAAAAGCAACTGATAATTTCAGAATTACAGGAAAAATAACTGCAAAAAAAGAATGTTCAGACACTAGGAACGGTCAAGTTCGGTATGTAACCCTGAGCTGTGCGCAATAAGATAAGATCAGGCAGTGACATATTTTTCTCATGCTTGATATTTTCCCATAAGGAATTTCAGTGATACAGACTGTTTTCCCAGTTCGTTTGTTTCCCCTGCATTTACCGCACTTTGCCAGAGATTTAAATAATGACTCCCCTTCCCAAATTCTGGAATTTTAAAGATATTACAGTATGTATTGAAGTAGTCATGTGGAGATTTATATATACATGTATGAATTCCATTTTAATAAGAGAATAAATGCAGTGAGCCCCAAATAGAAATCAAGAAAGGTGGAAAAATTCGTCAGGCAAAGTATTACTTTTCATAATACTTCATTGTGAGGTAACGCTACCATCTAGGTGTAGATTAATATAAACTTTATATCTGCTAATCAATATTTTCTTCTATTTTAAGAAATCGTTTCTTGATATCAGCCTAAAGCAGATGCTAGTGTCTGAAGCATAGCTATAGTAGTTAGATTTATTCCTAATCTCTCAGTTTTAGGATGTAGGTTATACATTGGCTATATAAACCTTTAAAACTAGTAAGAAAATCATTCAGTATAAAATCCATTAGAAAGAAATGTCTTCATTCAGAACATGAAACTATCCCTGATTCGTGATTGCTACAAGGCTAGCAGGCAGAATACTTAACTCACGTCTCCTCAGGTCAATTTCTTTCTTTAATACTAACCCGCAGCTATGAACATGTATTATTAGAAAAATGAAGTAATGGAAAATCACCCTGATGTGAAAGCGTATTAGAAATCATAAGTGAATAGGCTTGCTTGGGGCATTTGAATAACAAAGCACTGCACTACTGAAAGTTGCCAACACTCCAGCTCCTTTAAGGCTCATATATTACCTGGATTTTGCTTCAATTCATAGTATCTGACTAAACGGGCTTCACTTTCTATTGCTGCTGAGATTTGTCACCAGATAATGAGTTGCAAACATGGTTGTGAATTTATAGTGTGCCTTATCCAGAATCAGATACACAGTAGAACTAGGAAGATCTTATTAATTTGTTGGTAATTTTAGTTGCTCTGCTAAACTCAATTCTAAATCTGTATGAACTGATTTGAATGACTAATCAAAGCAAATGTGCCATGCTTTAGCATATGAATGATTTTCAAAAGCGAATTTATTTTAAAAATACTTCTTAAAGTACTCTAAGAACTGTTTAGAAGTTTAAATGTGTTTTGAGAACTTCCGTAACTCTTGTAGTGTACTGGATCCAAATAGCATGAAAACATAACCCATTTTTATAGTGTAAATGTACAACATATCCTAGTTTTCTACATCATCTGGAAAAGAGATCTGCTTTCCTTGAAAGGTAATGGCAAAAAAGACGAGACCAACTTATTATTTGACACAGTAATGCCTGCAAAAATTTAGCTCAGTCATAGAAAATAAGATAAAGTTGGTGAACTATAGAAGAAAAAAACCTAATTTCCAGTCACATTACAATTATCAAAATGTCATATTAAAGTGACAATGCTTCAGAAAAAATGTAACTAAAGACATAAATAAATTGTATCAACTTTGTTGGCCACTGCATTTATGTTATTTAAGAAATAAATTGCATAACATTATATATAGTCTTGCCCAAAAACTAAATGAAAAACATAGTGAGTCACCTGACATTATGACTCAGTGGTTTTGAGACACTTGGAAAAGGCAGTGTAAAGTGAGTTACATACAGAAAACCGTGTAGTAAAATTGAATTTATAATCTCAGGAAAATGACGTATTTTACTTGCCTGGGAAATGAGTTTTCTGAGACTTGTTTAACAGATTGTGCCAAATAGGGTAAAATGAAGGCACTAATGACAGAGTTAATAAGTGTGTAAAACTACAGCTTCACATAACACCCTTCGAAAGCAAGTCGATGTAAAGCTTTTCATGATTTACAGTGATATTGTTAAAATTACTAGCTAAAATAAATCATGCTGTCTTCTAATAGATTTTACCAAGCTGGGACAAATGAGGTGGATTTTCTGCTCCAGCGACACCTATGCTCAAGGTCCAAGAACAAAGCCACAAAACTTTGCAATGGTACAGAACTGCATCTGTTCAATTCAAAGTGGACATTTTGAAGGAATGCAGAAATAAAATACTAGGCCTTGCTATCGTACTCCGATAGGGAAAGAGAGACACGAGAAGTGGATATGGGATATTCTTCAAGGTGCCACGCAAAATCGTCCTTCCGTTTCTTTACTTGGCACTCTCGCATGCAACGCTCCCCTTGTTTCACAGTGAGTCTTACAGGTAAAGGATCTAATACTGAACTATTAAAATCAATGGGTGTTTTGACTTCTGCTTCAGTGAGGGCAAGATCAAGTTAAAAATGATTACAGAAATCATGCAGTGAGCCTCTGAAAAGCAGTCAGTGGCTGCTCTTGAAAACAAATCAATTGCTGGGGAGAAAAGATGAGTTAATGTGCACAGCAGAGTCCAGTTGAAGACATACCAGCTGGAAAGAAAAAAGCGTCATCCGCAGAAACGCAGCATATTGGTATTCCTTTAATATTTTGGGGAATGGAATGGTCTTAACACAATTATGGAAACAAAGTCCTTTTTATGAGCTACGGAAAGTGTGGCTGACAGAAGAGATCACAGATTTTAAAATTCTGATTGTAGTGTGAGAATCAAGAACTGGCAGCTGTGACTACAGCTATGTGAATAGTTCATTTTCAGGCAAATTCTAGGCAATTTCCAGATTCCTATTTCTCATGCATCATCTGGCAATAGCAAAAAAAACCCAACCCTCTTTTGCTTGACTTATGAAGTGAAACAGTTACTGAAATCGCTGTTGTTTTTGTGAAGTAGCTGCTAAAATTGCTGTTGTTTTTAAACAACATAACCTTGGACCTGGAAAAACGACAGAGGGGAACTTAGATCACTATCCAGGTCTATATGGCTGTTGATGGGAATAAGCCCCTTCATTACTGTGAAGGGGCAGAGTAAGAAATGCTCTTTTTTGTTTACATTTTATGTTTCTGGAACATGTCTGAAAAACAAACCATTTTTGAAATCCAGCCAGAGAACCAAGACCACTTGCTTCAATATTTTTGAGAATATCGTAAGCCAGAGGGTAGGATGGCTTCGCCTATGTCTTGAATTGGATTGCATATATTTAATAAAAATACAATGAAATTAATCAGTCCAAGAGTTACTTTATGTAATGTCTACATTTGTGTGCTTTGTGCAATTTGGAAGGATAGGTATACACACTAAATCTTAGGTAAATTGTTTAGGCAGTTTGAAATACTGAAAATTGGGTTCTGATCTTCGGAATGTTTAGCTTTATTCTACTTTTTTCTTTCTCCTACTCTTACCAGAAAGTTTTTGTGAAGCCAGGATAGTATAACTTCTTCTGCATTCATTATAATATGTGATTTGTTAAAGAACTACTAAAGTGCCTATAAAGCAGGCATTGTAATATGTTGCACTGTTCTGTTGATTATCATGTCACTGTTGCATCAGATTGCATTGTACCAGGCTTATTTTGGAACTGGGTTGTGTGTTCCATAATTATTATTATTGTACGTTTTTCTAGAGCTTTTGTTCAACATGTTAGAACTGAATATATTAATCCCTTACTTGGTGATTGTGCAGCTAATTTCTGCTCTTGGCTATGTGATCTAAATCCAGAGTAGCTTCATTTGCTACTTTCTGACCAGAAAATAGCATAACAATAGTTTTCCTATAATGTTCAGACTTCTGTAAGACTCATTTGATCTGCCATAATATCTCTTCTGTATTAATATCGTTGTAAGTGTTCCCAGCCAAATGATGCCCTCATTTAAATGCAGGAGATCATAGAAAGGGTCTTAATGTCCTGATGGTCCTGTGCAGCTTCTAGAACATTAAGAATGTCCTTGAAATACTGGGGAAGCTCATGCAAATCCTGGCTCTGTGCCTCTCCCTTGCAATACATTGGATTTGTGAACGTGGCACTGAAAGTGTCTTGGCGCATAAAGTCGGGACTTTGTTCCCACAGAGATAGCTTTAAAGGAATAAGCAATTGTGTTTGATCCTCAAATGTATATTTACAGTAGTTAATTTGGTTGGTTTTTTATTTATGCTTATGACCTGATCAGACCAGATGCATAATATTGTTGTAAACATTGTAGAGTGATGTTCAGATACTAATATTCATTTAGATCTCTAAAACCAACTGTGCCTGAGAAAGAGCACAAAATGCTTATCGTGAGAATAAAGATCTAGCACAGCTTTACCAGAAACCTGACTTTGGAAGGGGAAAGAGAAAGGTGCCCTTTAATTGATTTTTCTTCTTCCCCCCCCCCCCCTTTTTTTTTTTTTAATTCTCCAGGATTGAAAGCAGCTGAAGACCATTTCAGTATCTAAGCTGATTTAGACAAGTCTCAAAGAACAGAAGACAGGCCTGTGGCATTGGCCAAAATCTGCTGCTAAAGTTAGTGTCCTATCAGCTTGAGATTTGCCAATGTAATGTCTGTCAATGTGTTTGCAGCATCTATTTCCCGTTGCTATAAGCAGGGAAATTGGTAGAAGCTGGAGGTCTACTAAATCCACGGAGAGACCGTGTTGCACTGTTGCCCTCCATTCACCTGTGCTGCCTATGTGTTTTCACGTTATAGGAAATGATAATGGCAGGGCATGGGAGCATGCTCAATACGAACCCAAAAAGGTGAAGGGGAAGGAATATAATGAAAAAACTCCCCCAAACATAGAAAACACCCGTCACAGGGAACACCATCCCATCTCCTTGGATACTTTCACGTTCTAGTCTCCCTTCAGGAACTGCTGGTTTGGTTCGGCGTGAGCACAACGGATCCTGGACACCTAGTATGCCTGCAGGACAGTACGAGATTTTTATATCCGACCCTTTTTTCTACCTAGATATTGGTTTCAGTTATAGCCAAACAAAGGAACAACCCTGCTCCTTAGTTTCAGATTAGTCATCGGTTTCAGTCTCTCCTGAAAAATCAGCCTTTCTCCACTTTTACTGCTTTGCTATAGCAAATGTCTCACAAATACTTTCTGAAGTGTCATTAAAATGTGGGAAGAATTGCAAGGTTACTTTGCATCCTAGGTAAGACAGAACCTGTTGGAATGCATTAACGGATACCTCTTTTGCCATCTGCGCAGCCTGACACTTCTGTGCAGTCTCATGCTTCATGCGGCTAATTTTCTTGCAGTGAAGTGTGTAAACAGTTGAGTTAAATTCTGTTCAATGCCTGGGCTTCTATTCCATGTGACTTCTCCATCAGATTATCTCTGTCCTTTTTAGATTGTATAAATCACAGTTTATCAAAAGGGACAATGGAAAGGCATTCTGTACAGAGGGTATTTGGTATGCAACAATAATCTTACGCAGACTAAATGCTGCATAATTCAAATTATATGTTTAGTCACGGGATGTTTCTGATTCAGAAATGAATGATGATGAACAGAATGCAATGTACTCATGATGCTAAACAACTGACAGACATTATAGACATTATTTGAATTGCAGAATGAGAAGGAAAGTATGTGAGATGGGGAGGTGGAATAACAGTTGATATACACCAATCCCTAGCAAAGGGACTGACACAATGATTGTCTCCTCCTAAGACTAGCTAAAAAGAGTGTAATGCGAGGTAAGAAAAATTTCAGCAAATCTATAAGTTGGCTTGTGTTCCTTCAATGAAGACAGGATAAGTTTGTACCATGTAAGGATATGCTTTTTACTTAACACTGGCAGATCCCACATGCTTGTCTCTGTGCAAACGCATCTGTGGCAACAGTTTGGGGGTTTTAAAAAACCCTATATACTACTTGTCATAGCTGCAGGCTCTGAATGTAAATTTTGTTCTACCCCTAGCAATATTTTCAAATAAATACTTACAATCTGAAGAAACCAACAAAATCAAAGAGAAAAATGAAAAGTTAAAGGGCAAATAATTATGTGAATAATTTATTTCAGCTAACACGACGAAGTTTTAGGCAAAGTCCAAACAAACAGTTGGAATGTGAAAAGAAACAGAACAAAATGGAAGATAGTCATCTTGTCCATAGGCTTACTTTGGTTTTCCCAACTTCTTTTTTTCCCTTCAGATGAAGAGATTTGGGAAGAATAAAATTATTACTAAAGTTTTGTTCAGCAACTTATACTTCTTTAGACCCAGGTGGCTGACTAAGATTTGGGCCCACTGGATTCTTTGGGGCTGGGAATAGAAATGATGTTTATATCATTGACAGTTTTCTGATTTTAATTTAAAAAAAATATAGTTGTTTTTCCCCTGAAGGATTGGACAAAAGAAGGTTTTTTCCGCTGACTTCACTTCCACATATTCTCTAGCCTGTACATATTCGGCAGGTACTTGGATACATGTTTTTTTCTCTTTGACTTCCATTTTCTTCTAGGACGTGTTGTGGCTATTGATTTCTATGCAGGTTTTTTTGGCTTTCTCATCTCCATCCAGCAATACCAAGGAACATCTTTCTGTCTACCCATCTGCCATTTGAAGTGAAGACTGCTAGAGTTTGCATTGCCTACTTCTATAAAGTGTTGAGCTATTATAGCTACACTGAAAATAGTTGCTGGCCACTGAATTGCTGTGTCAGTTCAAAAACTGCCTTCACATAATGCTTTTGCACTCTCTAGGTGTACTTCTCTTGTGCTAATCTATGTCAGGCCTGGGTATATGATTATTAAAAAAAACCATTATCTTTGGAAATTCCTTATGTCTGCCACTTCTTTATAATTCACTGACCATGAGGCATAGCTAATGATGTGCTTGTTATTCGTGTTAGAAAATGAGAGTCTTTTCCCGAGTGTCCTTATTCCATTTATTTCAAGCTTTCTCCAGAAAGCTTCTGATGTGCAAGACCAATTGCTTCTGCTCTAAGGCCATTTACGATGGTTTGAGTGGCCTCCGGGGCATCACACACGGACTGCTGTAAATCCTCACTTTTGCAGGAATCAGAAAGTTTGTAACACTTGCCCTATAAAAGAAATTTAAGAACTATGTTGGGTCTTTGAGATTAGACATCTGATTTTCATCTTGTTGAGACAGAAGTTACGAGTGGAGAAAGAAGTCGGAAGAAATAGGTTTGTTGCCTCTGTTAACACAGCACATAGGTTTTTTGCTTATGATGTGGATTTCAGTCTTGGGCACCTATTGAGTCCATAATTTTTTCTGAACATGGGTTATCAGCAAATGTGTCTGTGTGGATCTAAAATTGGTAACGTAGGTCATTGCTTATTTAAGTTTTAGTCTTGGAAGTGTCTATTTCTAAGATAGAGATGAGGCAATATAGAGTGATGGCAGTACCTAGACCGCTCTGAACAAGGCCCACGGTGCAGCAAGCGGAGTGCACATTGCTTACTTGGAATAGCAAGAAAAGACAGCATTTCTCCAAGGTATCCCTCGCATGGGTGTCTCGTGGACTAGAAGTTTGTGATTGCTTTACCATAGCACTTGAATGAAAGCCAAAATGAGGTGGTTCAAGTAGGTTTCATTAATCTCTTTTATCCAAGAGGAGATGAAGTATTTGTCAGAAGCTCTCCACTGATTCGTCACTGTAATATTTCAGGTTAATCAGAAGATAATGGAAAAGAATGTCAACCCCTAGATTTGACTGATAAATAGCATGCTATTTTGCTACTAAAAGATCATCACAGTTTGCCCTCATGCTGAAAATAAACTCTTGGGGCACATTTGAATCAGGACTTTAAAACATTTGGCAAAGACTATCGAGGTAACATCTTCAGTTGCAACAGGTGTCTTTCTAAATGATGAGTGTTCTGGGGGTCACCTTGTTTAACCTCAAGTTTTATAATTTTTTTTTGACTAAATAAGAAAAGCTATTTCTTTGAAACTGAATCCAAAACCTACTGGGGGAAAACGATTGTTTTTTGATGAATCGTAATCTCTTGATTCAGTGTTTTACAGGAATTATATATGGAAAAGAATAGTAGGGAACTCCATGAAATTATTGTGACAGCTGAAATCAAAATAGCAATAGCTTTGAAAAGTATATTTTTGAAATATATTTTTTCTTTTCAGAGCTGTGTGAACATACTGAATGAAACATAAAGTTTCATGATTTTCAGCGTGTAATCAGTGAACTATTTTAATTCGTCACATTTGACACCTTCATTCTTGTTTACAGACAGATTACCTCTAATTAGAGACAGTCTAATTAAACAGCTTAATTAGCATTAGGGTTTCAGCAAAGATCGTACAGTTTTTATTGTATGCTATTTTTTGCCAAGTCACAGATGACTTTTTCTTTTACGTTCCTAAGGTTATGAGCAAAAAACTGTGGAAAGCTATAAGAAAATAAGAGGGGCAAAATGCACCATTTTTGGCATTTCTGGAACCCAGAGTTTTGCATTACAGTGCAACCTGAGACAAGAACTGCAGATTTCTGAAGATCAGGTTTTCCCTCTGAACTCAAAGGTGTTTCCTCTGCAGACAGGAGCTGGTTCAGGCTCCTAAGACGAGGTGGCTCACCTGTGAGATAATAGATTTCTACCTGAACTTCCAGGAGTTTTGGACCAGTTGTACACCTCTGTACTGTGCACGCCCCCACGCTCCGGTAAGTTTTACTTACGAGTTCTTTGACTATACTGACGCCAGGGTTTCACTGCGCTATGGCAGTTAGCAGGCACTTTTGTGACAAGAAACCTTATTTCACTCTGTTTTGGTGTTTCTAAATTACCCTGTACCAATCCCGAAGTTTTGAATGCTAAGCCTGAAGTTTTGTTTCCAAATCTTCGCAACCGTCTCTGTCATCACTACTGAAAAAAGAATAAGGTAATGATCTGCTTAAACAGTGCTGTTCTTGACAGTAGGTGGTTATTTTATATCCTGATTTGTAAAATGACTGAATATTGTCTTATTTTTCATAACAAAAAGTGGCCTGAAGCACGTTCATCTGGTTGGCTTAACGTTATCCACTACTCAGAGTTCGAATTGAATGGTGAGTTTGTGAATGTTCAGACCTTCGTACGCAATTACTTTGGTACAGGAGAAAAGAAAAATATTATGCAGGGTACTGATCCTGCTTTGTATTTGAATACAGAATAAATTCCTTTTGTTTAAGCATAAAGTACAAATGTTTACCTTGGAGCCTTGTATAATTTTAATTAAAACACAAAGTCATGCCTTTGAACCTCTGTTGAGTTCTACCTCTGAGTCATATAAAATGAAATCTCAAAATTAAAATTTCTGCGAACAGTAGTTTGTTTTGCTCTATTGCTAATCTTAATAAACACACTGCAGGTTAGTCCCATTTATACTTTTCTGTCTGATCTTCTTAAAACTTATTCTGGATCAGTTTTGGTCATGTTTCAGCACCTAGCTAATTCTAATTAGCATTACAATCCAGTACAATAAAAGTAGTTTAATCAGAAATTGCAAATGAACCTCAACCAAATCTAGTATAATCAGCTATTTTGCTGACATTGCTTCAGCAGCAGGATTGTCAAGCACAGAATGAATTAGCTATATGTATGAATGGCTTTAGGACATGTTTGATACTGATTTAGAGGAGAATTTGCATAAACAGCAGTTAAAACTTAATTAAAAGTAAAAACCCTGTAGTATGCTTCTAAGGGTGAGCAATTTTTTGCTAAATTTAATGAGGAAGTCTGTCCTCAACTAATCCTTTCCAGTTTCTCAATCTCTTATAAGCACAACCTCTTGCATTGATTATGCAGACAGTTGCTATAGGTCCTACCCATCACAATACATTTACAGTGAGTCTAATGACTAAATGGCCATGGTTCAGCACTTCATTACTTTTTTTTTTTATTTTTATTTTAGAGTTGACAAGTTTACTTTGGCATGGAGCATCTTCTCCTAATTAAAAATTACTTAGCACTGATGTCCTATTACAATAATCATATATTTTATTATACTCTGGAGCCTGGCTGAGGTACAGTAGGCAGAAGTTTTATTTTATTTAGCATAGCAGACTTAAAAACAATGAAATGCAATGCTAAGCATTAAAGAAATCTAACAAACTGGAACGATTGGGTAGTTTGAAAAATACTAGATAATGAGTCTGGATAAAAAATTGTTTTCAAATAATAAGAACAAAAATTTGTCTCAGAGACTAGCCTATTGAAATAATTTCCTTTTCCTTTCTCCCCATTGAGCTAAAGAAACAAATATTAATTCCTTGATAATATTAAGGTTTTAGTTAGGTTTATTAATGCATCCATCTGGAGTCCTGAATTTGGGCTGCCAGACCGAAATATCTGCAAGTAAAATACTGTCTGCAGATAAAATCTTGTGACATTCATTGCAAAATTCCCAAGGTCTTGAGTAAATCCAAGCGCGGGTTAACCTTAATGAATCAAGCTTAGCTAAATATACGGACAAGGATTCAGGATCTTATATTCTCCATGGAGTGTTGTGGTTTAGGCTGGGCTGTCTCGAACCAGGGCGTGGAGTTAGCTGAGAGGGGGAAGCGGAATGCCTACTGAGCAATAGGCTACATAAGTTTACATAAAACATCATCAAAAGTAATACAACTTGGACCAAATTCCATCATTCAACTGTTCAAAGCCTCTCATTGCACTGTCATTATCATTCCACAAATTTCATGAGAAAAAGCCTGAAAATAGAATTTTAATGTTGACAACACTTTAATGAGTTGAAGAATATATTTTAAATTGAACGGGATATTTTCCCCACAGATAAGAAAGTCAATAAATAGACATTTTAATAGGAATTCTAAAATACCAGTAATATTCAGCAATAAGCAGCCTGTTCCAAAGATAATATGGTTTAAATACTTTTTAACACAATCTATGCTGAGGGTATTCTATACACATTTAAGCAGAGAAGGTTCCAGCAGTCCAGATGGATTTCAAAGTTTACACAAAGCGTAATACAGAATTGAACTAAAGAGCTGCGTTTGGATGGTACAACCAAATTATTAGGCAATTGCATAATTAAATAGAGCTAAGAAAAAACCAGCTTCCTTCTCCAGATGTAAAAGCTTATAACATCAATCATCAAGCCTAACTTGGCTGAATAAGAACAAAACAAATAAAAGGAATGGCAATAAGCCAATATGTATTGGAATGATTGTAAATTCTTTAATGTTTCTTTCTGGTTTCTTTCTCTTGATGCTGAAACAAATCCGAGGTTTGGGATTTGTTCTCAGTTGTCCTGACTTTGCCTTTTTTCAGTTTTATGAAACAGAAGCACCGTGTAGTTTGGTGCCAACTAAGAAAGATGTCTACGGAGACTTGGATAAATTAATTTTATTCCTCTGTTGTTCTAAAAGTGACCTGTATCACTAGTTCGTAAGCATCAAGACCTATGTAATATAAATTGCAATCTAGTAGATTCTTTTGTCAGGAGGTTTAATATGGCTGTATATTCTTTAGTCTATGCCATTACACTTGATCTCTGAGGCAAATAATACTATAAAACCACAAGTGCTAATTTTTTTCCTATCTCCTTTACTCTCCAACTTTCCTGGGGAGATTATTCCAGTGGCTGATTGTTCTCACCGTGAAAAATTAACCTCCTGTATCTGATTGGAATCTCCCCTGGAGTAACTTGTACCCATTACCCCTCGTCTTTTCCATGTGACTTATAAAAAGGGAGTCTCCATCTTCTTTATAGCCACCCTTGACCTATTGGAACATGGTGATATGTAGTAGATGTAAGTAAAGCAGAGGCTGTTTTGACCATTTCCAGTATATTTAATACCAATTTGAAAACTGCACTTACTTACACAAAGACTTCCATTTGACTTGCAAAGCTTACCGTGTGATTCCTTCAGCAGCTCTTGCCTTTCATCTTTTCACTCTCAGTAGGTTTGAATTTTTATGTACATTGTGTCTGTGTTCCAACACAATACCTTTAGACTCAGTTCAATTCAGTATCCTGTAAGTCTTGAGAATACAGCTGATGTAGGAGCTTGGTACCCATAATATTTTTCATTTTAAATCAAGAAAATAAATAGCCTGGCTTGTACATCCAGTCTTTTTTGATACTTCCTGCTAACTTTTACATATGCATGTTTCTTTGCTATAAATGCTCGTCAGAAAAGTAAGAATAATTATATCTTACTATCCAGAGAGAAACATATATAGAAACTTTCAACCACTGTATGATTTTCATGGTTAGTTCTCCACTCAGAAGAGTTGTGAAAACAGTAATACTAATTAAAATTAGAAAATTTCTCTGCTTTTGACCTAATACATTAACCAGAATTTAGAGTCTAGCATATTATTTTTATTAGGACAAAAGGGTGATGTTGAAGCCTTAGTTCTGTTACTTATTCTGGGGTAAGACACCTGTTCCGGGAGTTTGATTCTTCAGTGCTTCACCTCACTTTCCCGAAGCTTTTTCTCATGGTCCGTACCACCAGAATTTTTGTGATTCTGCCTAGAATTTTCTTGCTGTTTTCTCTTAGCTTTTCTCACTGACTTTTTTTTACAAGTCTTCTTGTGAAATACCTGTACCCACACGTGCTCTACAAATAGTCTTGCTTGTAAAGCAGGCTATGGGCTTTTTTTCGTGGGGTGGGAGAATAGAAAGAAAAGGGATAAACCTGTTGAGCCAGCTAACAATTATGCCCCAAATAAGATAATTCCTTCTCTTTTATACTGAGCGAAGAGCAGCTGGTTAGCCTCCTGCGTTCCACACACACATTTGCAATGAAGTTTGACAGAACTGCAAGCGCTATCGGCCGGTATGCTATTAACATAAAGCAGAGTACAAATCGTAATGTTGCAATGTAGTACAGAGAGAAAAGAAAGCAATTGGGTACTGATTGACTCATCCACTTAAGCTATTAAAATTTATGTGAAGCTTTTTTTCATCTTTTAATTTCTTTCTGCTGGATAATGGAGCTTTGGACTTCATTCCTTCTTTGTTATATAATGTAGTCCAATCTCTTTGAGGTTGGAAACATTTCCTGCTAATAACAATGAACAGATAATTTTCCTTTTCGTATGTGTAGTATTTATAACTGGATGTTTTTATCTCAGTCTGAATCTCCCTGTCAGGCTTATTCTAAAGCAGAAGAACTGATGCTTTGTCAGATAATTCACACTGTTTCCTTTAATACATTTTTGAATGATTCTAAAGAGAAAGTTTGCTGTAATTGTTTAAGTCAGTAACTTTGCCCAATTTAGAAATGACTTCTCAAACACTGCTACTTACTCATAGTTGGAGACTCAACGTTTTCTGTCTGGTGACAATAATCTATTTGGTTTGTTAGTATTTTCATTTAATGATAGTTCACTAATATATTGAATTCAAATTAAAAAAATGTTTCAAATATGTATATATATGTACATCATTATTTATAAGCTATTCATACAAACGTCCTTAACGCCAGATTTTCCTGAATGTTTTTTCAATTGCATTTTTTTCAGCTAGTTTACTTAAAACCTTTTTGAAATTCTTACAACCATAAGAAATCTGATTTCTTTTAATCAGGGGTGTCAGAGTAGCTATATAAATATTCTTTTATGATCATTATGCTACTTGTTTGTGTGATATCGATCATCGCTACATGTTCCTATAGTAACTTCTCTTTAAATAATCAAAGAGACAGAACCCAGAGAAAAAGTTATGTTCTTACTATAAGCATAAGTCTCTGAAAGATTAATGGATACTTATTACCTATTAAAAAAAGCAGTTTGGGTTTTTTTGTTGTTATATTGTTGTAACAAGTATTATGATACTTGTTTTATAAGTTTGCGTTAGGAAAAGTGTTTTAATATTGTTACAGGATTATTTACAGAATTCTATGAATACTTGACAGCTTCAGTTATTTGTAAAAACATATGAAAACGGAATGGATGCTGTTGCAGGCAGGTCTTTAGGAAGGAGAGAGGTCTACCTGTGGAATGTTTAATGTAAGAACAGAGCCTAGGAGCTCATAAGGTTTGCTCTCTTCTGGACGAGGCTTACGATGCTTTTAGTTTTATTTTGGAACACTTTGATTTGAATGCTTATAACATTTGCCTACAAACTGACAAATCTTTCCTCTGAGAGAAAGGAAAGTTTGTCCCACTGTGACTGCGAGACAAAGAGAATGTGATTCTCCCACCCATTGCTATTAGAGTTGGGTTTTGTTTGCACATCCAGCCCCTGTTGGTGGCCAGCACTGCAAAGGGAAGAGCAGAAGGTGAGAGGCAACCTGTTAGACCCACCTCAGAGCACCTCATCATGACACCGTCAGTCCAACTGTGGTCGCTAACGCCCACTTTCATCTGAATTAGTTGCCTAATTAAATGCTATTCACATATTGAAGTTGGCTGAGGGCCCTCAATGTTAACTAGATCTGGACAAAGGATGAAAAAATAGATTTGTTGAGGAATTTATTCAGCGAAATACTGCAAAAGTTTGTAAGAAACACTACTGAGTGAAAGTTGTTTGAGTAGTTCTCTTGTCAAGCATATGCTGGTTTTGATAGTGGTAGGTGTAAGTTAAGCATCGCCTGCAAGATGATGGTGACGTGTGACAGATTTACATAAAATATGTTGCAAGATAATTCTGTTGTTTTAATAACTCTGAAACTTATTAGACAGGAATGAGTAAGCTTTCCCTATCTTCACCACTCCTCTTCTGCACTGGTACTGGCATTAACCTGAAAGGATTTAGGGTGTCTTTAGTGATAGTTTCATTATTAATTTATATATGAAACTAGGTTTCATTTTAAAAATTTCCCCTCCTACAAAATTTAAACATTAACAATATGTCCACTAATAAATAATGAATTTTATAAATTCTGAGGCAGAAGAAGCTGTTGAAATCCATTTGTGAAATCTGTAAGTGAAACTTAACCATCACTAATGTAATTTTTTCATGGAAATAGTCATTAGATTTTTGTGGAAAGAAAAATAGGTGTATTTTTTCTACTCACTCTTGTGATGAGAGTAAGTTTAACAGCCAAGTAGAAGAGCTAGTGAATTAGAAGACAGCTTTGCAACTTCTATAAAATTACTTCTATGCCAGTTTCAAATGATTGCAAAAAACAGTAACTGTGTCTGCAGCAACACTTTTTATCTTCATTGGCAATAAATCAACAAATCTAATTAAGAAAGTGTGACGCAACACAAATTTGACAAGAAAATATAGTCAGCTTTCGGTTTTATAGAATCAGCATCTTTAAACACATATACATAAAGGAAGATAATGTAATATAATAAAGTAAATTATTCAAGAAGTAGTCTGTAAAATGCCTTTGTAATTAGTGGAAAAGACTTTTTTCAGGAGCTGAATTATTATTCAAACTGTGCAGCTTTCATCAAAAGGACGCTCCTAGGCACCTGAACTCCATTGTAAGATAAATAACTAAACCTTTCTGGGTTTGGCAAAATTTGTCCGGAATTTTGTTGGGTTTATAATGAACTGCAAGAACGCTTACCTTATATTTTAGGGAGGGAAGAACTTTGTGAATAATGTTTCTCTAAATTGCAACCCTTACAACCGAAGAAGCACTGAATGCTGTTTCTCCTAGGTTTAGGACACCAGACTAAACGCGCTGTATGATACAGCTTTCAGAACTGTAGTCATAGGACTACACATGACTAGAGATACTTGGAGAGTAGTTTGGTCAAGTGTAGCTTGTTCCATTTAAAAAAAAAACACAAACATGCCAAAAGCCTCTAAAGATGGTATAGCTAGGTATTGTTCTTAATAGATTACTTTTTTTGAAAATCTGAATAAAACCCATGAAAGTACGGTCATGCGCAATGAATAATTTTTTCTACTTCTGACCACTAAAGTTAGAAAGTATAGTTACTGTTTTTTAAAGTATTTGACAATACTGTGGATTACTTGTTTATAACATGAGAAGTATATTTAAAAAACATCTTTGCTTTCTCTCCTACAGATTTATGATGTCATAATAAATGTACGCAGTCACAAATAGCAAAAGAGATGCTTGAGGGACATCAGTATATAATTACAAGCTTGCCATTCCTGAGGAAAACTGCAAATATTTACGTTGGTTTTTGAATTAAATTTATTGTTGATTATCCATTTTAATGTAGAGATTCTGAAATAGTTCGGATTTGTTAAATAAGGTCCACTGAGGAAAAAGCATTTAAAGAACTGTGCATTGTGTAAAACAGATAAATAATTCATAGCATTGTAATTCTTTTGTACTGACCACTTAAATCCAGGGGAAAACAGAAAGAGCAAATAACTTTTGGCTGTCTGATTGAATAAAAGCCCTTGGTATTTGCTTCGTTATAAGCTGACTGCACATTTATACAGACATCTGAGTGTAAAAAGAATTGTTTATTGAGGCTAATGTTGTAAACTGACCTCTTTCTCGGAGAGCTTTTTTATTAAAACAGTCTCCTGACAAGTGAAGTTGTATGTGATTAGGTAATTTATGCATATTTTAATTTAATTAATCACCTAAAATAGTAATTTGAAGCTCAGAACAGGGATTTGCTATTAATCTAATCAGGTGGCAAGTGAATGCACTAAGTCCATAAATTTCCTGGAAAGGTGGTTATTACTGCAGCAGACTGAATTATTTATGGGAAACGGAGCAGCTGATGAATGCACCTGTTTTTTGGTTGGGTTTTTTTCCATTTGCAAGCTGATACCGACTGTTAGAATTTTGTTCCTTATTTCCACGTATCTATTGAACAGATTAAGGCACCAGTTAAGCATGCATCTATAGGATCATCTATGTACCCTGCTTTACGTTCTTAAATAATCCAACGGGACACCTGTTTTATTACCCTGCTGAATGTGGACTTTGCTGGTTGAAAAAGACATCACTGATTTTCTTAATCACACACTTAATTACTTGGCCAAACAGAAGCAGAAGGTTGTCATTTTCAAAGCGTATGAAGGCGTTGGAGGCTGACACGGGTTTTCACGCTGCACCGTGAAATGCCGCGTGGTGCACAGAAACGAGCTAGAGCCCCGCAAGGTGCCACATCTGTGGTGCTCCATGTTCCCTTACGCAGAGTCACGACAGCGCTAGTCCCTTTCCTAGGCGTAAGCAACAAAACCACTTTGCTGTTTCCTTGTTGTAGTTGTTCTGTTACCAGTTCCCACCATCTCCCCTCATACGCGGTACTCGAGCCGAACGACGCTGCCTAGTGACTAACAGAATGTACAGCGAAAGGTTTCTTAGGGAAGATTCAGCTCTCTGTTACTTTTGACTAAAAATCTTTTGTGTGAATGAACTCATCTCCATTTTACGGTCTCAGGCCTCTCAGAATGTGTTTTTCCCCTTGCCCCAGTAAAGATGCATGTCTTTGCCTCTCCATTTTTCCTGTTAGCTACTTGCTGTACTAGTAGAAATTGCTTTATCTGACTAGGACATAATACCTTCAGTTTGAGATATTTTACATGAACATACTTGTTTTGTTTGCATACTAATCTTAGTCACCGTGCAAGAGAACATGAACCCTCGTGCTTTCATCTGCACCATGTTCCTACCTGAATTTTCAGCTGTTCTTCCAGAACACATGAATATATTAACTCTGGCAACCCTGGGTGCACAAAGGACATGCATTTATTAGCAGCACCAAAATAAGCAGCAGAGGATTAAACAATAGAAGTTTACGCAAATAACTGTAGAAGTTTTTGCCATTTTCAAAGCAAAGCAGTGCTTGTCTTTATACCATAACGTTTCTCAGAAATCGTAGAGCATATTACGAAAAAGGAGAGAAGTTTTGTGAAACTGGTCTCAGTAAGATGGTCCCTCAATTGTGCCCTTAAGGAAGGAGGGTTGCCCAGCATCCCTCCAAGCAAGGCACAGAGGAGCTGCCACACCACCTTTCCTTTTCTGACTGAGCATATCTTGTGTGCTGACAGTATGCCTTCAGCAGAACTAAAATCTCAGTACAATTAGTGAAGGTAACACACTCAGCTCTATTTCAGATGATGGGGGCTCTAATAATTTCAGTAGCCTCCTAATTAGGAATTTATTAAGAAACAATGAAATTGATCATCTCTGAATTTACTGTATCGTATATTGCTTTGGCTCTGCTAATAAATGATTTTTTTATTGTAAGTAATTTTGCTGCCAGAACAAGAAATATGTCATTTTAAAAACAGCTCTCACAACACAGAAGAGCGAAGCTTTTAGATTTAGAGGTTAACAGATGCCTTAATAGGGTTAATGCCTTAATAGAATTTTAAAAAATCCTAGTTTGAGAAACTGTCATAAATCTTGATGCTAAGCATTTTATGTACCTTTGAATGCAGCTGGCATATGAAAAATTTCATTTTTAAATGCAACTGAATTCTTTGTCTTCAAGGAAACCAAAAAATGCAGGATGAGTCAAAGTCTTCCAGAAAAGAAAAACTGATGATATCAGAACAGACAAATCATCTTTGTAAAGAATTCCTGCCTTTGGACTTTTTGAACTTTTATGAATCTTCATCACTAAATTTATCTTTCTGAATTATTGAAAGTGATTCACTGAATTTCATTTAAACCTAGACTCTGACTGAAATTATTCACTGTCTTTTTTAACGCAAGAGTAAAAGTACTATTTTGATGATGATACTGATGTAACTAGTATATGTATTTGATATGACAGTTATTTTAATACAGGAATAGAGGCTTAAAACATTTGAGGGGAAAAGGCTATATGTATCTATGTTTTTGCGTTTATTTAAATACCATTTACTTTACATCGTGGCCATTAATTGTGCATAAAGTGACCATAACAACATTTTTGTACAATTAACTCTAGCTCATTATTAACTTCAAGTGCTTCACCTAGGATGAGGAAATTTAACTCAACCAAGTTTAGGAAACTGTGCTGGAATACATTATGCTTTTCAAGGACCATAAATGCGACTCTTTTAGGACCCTGATACCTATTATTACCTTAACTAGTACCATGGTGTCAAAAGTATGGCGTGTATAATCTGAGTATTACAGAAAATGGAACTTTCTTCAGAGCTTCTATACCTGAAATTGGGAATTTAGGATTAGAAGAAAACTTTTTTTGCATCTTATTCTGTCATATAAATTCTTTCCTAACCTTAATGTTGAAGCCACATTTTTCTAGATGTGTATGTTTTTTAATATCATCTTGCTGACCTTTTTTTCCACTTCAAAAGATTAGTTTCTTCCTGTATCAGGTATTTCCTATATAGCCTAATAGCAACTGTGCAGTAACAGCATTATGTTTTCTTTTATTATAGTCTATCCATCTACACATTCACAATAATGTTTTGTTTGCCTTTTTTACTACTACTGTGCTTCGTGCTGCTGGTTAAAATAATTTTCTGTAATAACCTTCAAATTGTTTTCCTGATCAGTGTGCTAAATTATTGGGCCATTTGCCACATATTGTATAGCTTGTTTTCTTGCTCCAAGCCTAATTATTTTACATCTTTCTGTGCAACAAAATGCCTTTACCATCTGCTAGGCTCTTCATGTAAACAATCAAAATCTGACTTAGTTTGTACCATTCAACCTTATTTGTTCTATCTTCTAATCCTTGTATCATCTGCAATCTTGAACATAATGACCTTATTTCCATGTATCTCTTGAACAGATGAAGGCAATAGAGAGCAACACAGTCCTAAAACCAGACTGCTGCTTTTATGCTTCATTTTTTACAATTAGGAAGGATGTGTCAACGTTGATTACTTTTTTTTTTAGCTTTTTTCTTCTTCTTTGTTGATGGATTTAGGCTTCTAGTTCACCTTGCTTGAGAAAGGAAAGCCCTAGTTCATGTGGGTTTGGTATTTCATGTTAGGCAACCCTTGCTTGCGTCCTGTGCTCTGGCTCTGCCTGGTCTGTAACCCAGAGCAATAGTTTCCCATTCCGTACCTGAAATGACTTAAGATTTGAGGAGTTGTTACCTACTGATGAAGTTGTACATTAAGTTGTTATATAGGCATTTAGAAATGCTCACAGTTAATCACTAAATTACTTTATCCGTTGCTTAGCTTTGTTTTTAACTCTATTGAAAACAGGTAATTGTATATTGCTCATCAGCATACCTAATGCATTGTGACTGACATAGTTAGTTCCACCTCTGGTTCACCTTTCCCTACGTTCTTCTGAATTATATGTTGTCTTTATATGATGACAAATGTAGTTGTTTACGTTTTTTACATTCATAGTTAAAGAAATGAAAAAGCAATAATACTTAAATTTGCCATTGGCAGATCCAAAAGTCGATACACTGTGAAGGATATCAAGTTGAAGAGAGAAGCCAAGTAGTTACGATGTCAAATTTAATGAATTTAGTACAAAAAAGAAGTTGCTGTCTACCTGAGCAGTGCCACTGGAAAAAGCAAATTACTCTTAACCAATATAATGAAGAACTCAGTGTACTCAAACAGAGATAAGACAACAGAGATGAAAATTCATAGATAAGAGGAATTACGCTTTATTGGATGATAAACTGTCTACTTAAAGTGATAGATGTGTGGCAGAAAAGAGAATGACGTGGGCACACAATACAAGAGAATTAACAGCTCTAGAAGAAGAATGGTTCGATCTGGATACCAGTCCTGCAATCTTTTGTCGCTAACAAATGACAAAGGAATATTGCATCATTTTCACTTAATTCAAGGTATATGAGAATGAATCACTTAAAGCATTAATCATGGGCCCTTAAAAGGAGCAGCAAGTTAACTCAGCACATCCTTGTTTTAAGCGCTGGAATAGTCTAATGAAAGATGGAATATTATTGTGCCTAACTGTAAGAATATTCCTGAGAGCTTTGCAGGTTTGTGGGGTTAGTCAGCATCTTACTGGAAAAAAGTGTAAGTATTTAAAAAGAAGACACCCTACCCCCACCCTTTTTTTTTTTTATTTTTCCTATTTTGCAGTGCTCTACAGAGCCATGGCAAGAAGCAAGAATCTAAAAGAAAGTTGCACTATTTTTAAGAATACAGGCTTATGTTCCTTGGGAAGAGAACAGGTTTTTTTTATACATTGCCTTTGGCTCTGTAGATCACAGGACTGTTGGATCTGGGTGCTTGTTTAAGTCTACTAATCCCTATTACTATAGTCTTGTTCATGGCTGTGTCCTGTACATCCTAAATATTTAGTTATGATGATAACGACATAAAATAGAAACTGATTCTTTTCAGTTTTAACGAAATGTTACTGGAACCTAACGGTAATGGTCAAATTATCAGTTGTAGCATTATTAGTATACCCTCATGGTAATATTACTAATGTAATAGCAATTGTTAATTTGCTGATAGACATATTTAAATGATATTTAATATTGATTCTTTGGTAATAGCCAAGTTTTCCACTTTTCTACTGGTGTGGAGCCATGGTTTTGCTCACATTTGCCTGTGGGGTCAAGGTATCACTGATGGCTCTACGTGTGATCATTGACAGCTCTTTACGAGCTGCCAGCAACTTCTCCACATCCTCAACAGGCCTACAAAAAGCCATTTATAAAGTAGCATGACTCTTGCAGAGGGGATTCCTGGGAGTTTCTTTCCATGGGGCAGTATTTTGAAAAAAGGCCCGCTTTTTAATAAATGCCTGAGGCAGAAACATATTCTTCAGAAAATCATGAAGTGTTATTATTCTGCTTCTCCTTACATGCTATGTTTTTCCCTTGAAGTTTGCATTGATTAACCCTCTTGCATGGCAGGAAATGTTAATGGTGAAAAAACCCAACAATCCTCTAAAAGCCTCAACACTTCTTAAAAAAACCTCCAAAAACCCCTCAGCGTTCCCTAGCCTTCAAGAACTCCACAGAGCAAAGTTCAAAGGACCAATAGCAATTAGATATCTAATGCTAAGTTGATGGGATTGAGTTGTCTGTGTTCTGCACTTGAACATTTAACTCTCATGTAGGACTTTCCTGGATGTGGTCTCTACCCCTTTGCATTTTTGTTCCTTCACTGTGCCTCTGTTTTGTAGTTCTTCATGGGAAGTGCTCATGAAAAGTGTTTCTAATATTCTCCAGGGCCATCTTTGTTAGAACTCAGGGCTCCTTGAAAGATGATGTAGTGAGGCTGAGATCTTTTTCAGATCCTACCCCAGCTTTTTAAAGTACCTTGTGATGGGAGGGTGCTAGTGATTCAGGCAAGCGAAGAAATACACGTGCTACCAAATAGCTGCAATGAACGGGCCCATGTTTTTGCTGAAAAGGACTAAATTTATACTATCAAATTGAAGAATGAAAGGCAAACATTAATTTGATGGTCTAATTGTGGAGCTCCAGTGCATTAGTGTGACTCACCAAAGACAGTAGTATTGGACTTGAGTTGCAGTCTTCATGTCAACCTTATAAACAAAAATAAAAATGGTGGTGCTCCTAAAATTAGAATTATCTAAAGTTTAAAGAAATCTAATTAAATACTGGCTAGTGTTTTAAGGTTTTCATTTATTTTTTCAGGGAAAACGCCAAAGCTGTCTAAATCATGTATGATAAATTTAAGAAAGCTGGTACATACAAAAAACAAAACATCAAGCAATGTATAACACTGTCCAACAAACGAGGTCACAGCATTGTGAAAAAACAGAAAACAAAATTCATGCACAGAGGTATTTCAGAGAAAGATCGGGAAGCATTTGTCTCTTGAAACCAGCCAAGGACAATAAAAGAGATTACTTCATAACAGTTCAAAGCATATCCCATAACTTTGAAGCAGGAAAAGCAAAGGCCATTTTACGAAAATTGTTAGGTATCCTGTATAATAACCTGTTTAGGTCAGGGCCACTTCTGATTTCCTGGAAGCGAAAGCTTTTGTGAATAGTGAGCTTTCTACAGAAATTTTGAGAAAATTCATAAAGTATTAAAAGGATGAAATAGCAACCTTCCATGTCTGCTGGTCCAGAAGAGTCACTTTAACAAATCACAGAGTGTTGATGGAATTGCATTTTGATACTACGGTAGTATCAAGATAAAATACAACACCAGAGATGAGGCAAAGTGTAAGTGCCACCAACGTACAGCAGAAAACAACCTGGAGTTTCTAGAATATATGATCTGTCAGTTTCCAGGGCAACTTTAGCCTGAAGGTTCAGCTTTACAAAATGACTTGAGGAACTGCAAAACATTTTGTCCTTTCTCTTTCTTGACTGTATTTGAGTGGGTAAATCCCTGTCATCTTGGATGTTCTTTGCTTCTTTTGTTCCTTTACTTCAGATTGCTCCTAAAGGAAAATCATTACTTGTCAAATGTGCCCAGGACTCTGCAATTTTCATGTCACTTTGTTTATTCCACTGTGCTTATCTGTTCCCTGCTTACTGTGAATCTCTTCACTAAGTCCCCCAACAGATGGATGCAGACCTTAGAACTTGACCAAAAAAATCTATATTCTGATGGCTCTATAGCACAGATTTCTCCCAACTCTTTCATCTTTCTTACTACCTTGAGAACTGTTTATGGCAGATCATTGGCTTCAGTTTTGGAACCCATTTGGTCCTAAACATACGCTCAGAGCAGTGACCACATTTCATCAGATTTCCATCAGTCTTCCAGATTTGCAGGAGGGGTCACCGGTTCCCTCCAGGAGCCTATGCTTACTATAGTGCTTAAGACCATTTGAGATGGTGCAGCCTGAAAAAGCGAGAAAGGAGAAAGCCTTGAGCAAACCGTCCAACGTGTCCCAGACAAGGGAGATAGCTAAGTCAGGCACTGCCAGGGAGTTTCAAATGTCCGGACTAGGACTGCGACGGTATCCTAAAAACCTCCCCAGGACTTGCTATACTGTGATAATCCTCTCTTTTTCACTTTTAGTTTGATTAAATATGATTTTTTAAATCAATATTGTAATATTAGAATTGCTAAGTTTCCTCTATATTAAGAAAGATTAATTAGTAGAATAAAAATATAGCTACTATTCACACTCTGAAATGCAGATGGTAATAATTTTAATTAGATATATTATAAAATCCTCAAAATTTTTACTTACATTTCAAATTATTTAATCCAGTTCTAGTTTTTGTCCCCTTCTGAATACTTCAATAAATATATTTCCAGAATCTTGCACGAATTTCCCGAATATATTTACCCCGGTAACACAACACTCAGAAGTTTCTGTTTTCATAAAACCGAATCATACAACGTTTTCAAACTGTACAGCGCTACAGTGCTATGCCATGTTAATCCATTTGATTTTTTAAGCATATTTGTTTCATTTACATGCCTATAAGAGGTCCATTGGGTTAGATGCCGGGATGGCAATCCCTCTCTCAAAACCGCATGTGGATTTTTCAGAAGGAAGCTTCTCGCCTTTGGAAACTAACGACAGCAAGTGCTACTAAACCTCGTGTTCCTTTCTACAGACCGTGAGAAGCCTGTGCTCCATAGACGGTAGGAGGCTGTAAGTGACTCCGTTATCTCCATGGTGACTAGAAGTTTGTCACATATTGTCCTGAGCGAGGGAACTACTGAGTCCTTCCATTATTCATGGCCACCCTTGTACACGCAGAGGGGAAAAGGGACACCGTGTTTTTTCTTGAGGACATGTTATGTTACTTTGCTGCAAAATGGTTTTGTAAACTTCTTTCCGCTACTCTCGGTATATCTGAAAGATTTATGTCAGAGTTCTCCGGTGAAGAACAAGGAAGAAACTCCAAAAGATATGTGTGATCCATATGCAAAATTATCATTGTTTAACTATTCTGCCTTCTGATGCAGTGAAATAAAATTCCCTTATAGGCTATAAAACCAGTGCTGCACTGTATTTTAGATGACCACAATATACAGAAAAAAATCAATTAGGAAAATTATCATTTCATGGATTCATAAATACTACAGATGCAAGAGAATTGTAGTTTACTTAGGGGAAATTTTATAAAGGCTTACATGTGAAGTGGAAATGACTAAATACCCTTCATGGTTTTAGAATCTCCCCTTTCATCTGCCCCACATTCTGCAGATTTTTCTTCACTTATGGCTCAAAAAATACTGAGTAATCTCTTTTTAATTCATAGATACCCTGCTGCCTCCGACCAAAAAATTCTTCTGCAGCAATTGTTTTAGAGTAGTATGCTCTATGTATTATTATAAGGAAGAAATAGACATGTTACTTTCAAATGTGCCTGTAGGGGAGTGAGAAATAAGAGTGATCTCTATAGATATTTTTTAAAAGAATATTTACAGTTACACTGACTTTTTAGAGAAAAAATATATTAATGGTCATTCTTAGAAAATGTTATTCATTTTTACTTTTCAGTTTATTATAGTCATATTTTGCATTAATATGCTTTTGCTTTTTTTTTTCAGTATAGAGAAGAAAATACATTGCTTTGCAATTTATGGAAAAGGCAAGTTTTATAGGTGAGTGGGTAGAATTTGGATTGGCATATGTACTTTTGCGGTAGCAAGTGTTTCCTGACAACATTCTAGTACTTTAGGAACTTCTTTTCTCTGAGCCAAGAAACAAAACGGCAATTTTGCTTCTGAAGATAAAAATTGAATTATGTCTTATATGTTTAATAATTAGTATATCCTGTATGCTACCTGTTTAGAATAATTCAGATGCTAGATGAGATCCAAATGTGATTTTTGTTACAATTGAATGAGTCAGCGATATGTACTTTATCAGTAATATGCAGAATACTGATATTTAGAATTGCTTTTTGCTAAGTCATATTTTATGTTTACATAGCCCCAGTGGTAAAATAAACATGAAAAAACATCTGTGCAAATAAATTCAGGATCACTAAATGGCTTACTCTCAAATGACACCAGAAAGAAGGCTCACGGGAAAATGTTAACAAACATTAACGTCACATCACAGCTTTCATAACTTTGTCTCAGCATGGCATGCCACTGAGCAAGCTGTCTGCTAGTTTCATTAAATTATTTTGAAATTGCTTTGTGTTATGCGCTAGAGTACATTTTCAGAAAATATGATGTTGTTGTTAAAGTTGAAAACTATTTTTATTGATTCAGTCGATCTACAACGTGTTACTTTTAGGGAATGGTGAGCTATAAGAAACACTGGAGTTCCTGTACCTTGCTAACCTGACTCTATCAGTGCTTCCACACAAATGATGAGTAACTGAACCAGCTGTCACTCTAAAAGCTTCTTTTGGAATGAAAAAAGAAATGCTGAGAAAAAGAAAGTGATGTTGTAAATTTAAAGACAGAGTACAGGCTGTTAATTATTTTGATGTTAATTCTAAACCCATCCTTACATTTTTATTTAAGACTTTCTATTACCACAAGACCTTTCATTTCTCATGCTCTCACTGTGAATCTTTGAATAATTAATTCCTTTTCACAATCTATCACCTGTGATTCTTGATCTCAGATCTGCACTTGCAGATCTCTGATGTCTTCTAAGGTCTGCTGAATTTACACTGAAGTTCATCATGCATTTCGGTGGACTTTTTTATCCTGCATCATTTTACTGAGATAGCTTAGTCTTTCTGAGTGTGTCTTGCACTTCACTTCTGAGATATCCAAAAACTCTGAAATCCATCTGAATAGGAATGGCAAGTGTGTTTTGACTTTGTCAAAGGTTTAGACTTGTCTAAAAATAAAACTATGATGTAGAAAAGAAATCACAATGAGAACTGATCTTCTAGCTCTTACATTATAACTTCCTAAATAATCAGATTTCCACAGAACCAATTTTTAACCAAAACTCTTGTGTCGAGGAAAGTTCAGATCGTGTTCTGTGTCTTCTAATGAAAAGCGTGTTGCCTTAAAGATAAGTGGGATAATATAACTTTGCTGAGTCTTCTTGATCAACGTGTTGAAAACTATTGAAACTATTCTCTTGAAAACAGAACTGTTAAATCAGGGTCATCTATGTTAGACAAATCACATATGCCAGTGCAAGCAGCTTCTCAGCCACGTTACTCTATAAGAGGTGTGTACTATATAAGACATGTACTGCATCGTCTCCAGGAGCACTTCTGTTGGGTATCTAAAGTACATGTCCAATATATGATGGCGGAGGCCACTGCTTCTCAAGCTATCAAGCTTGCCAGGTAGCCTTAGACTGGTGTTTCTATTATGTGTTGAGGAATTTGACTACTAGACTTTTGATGCCCACAAAATCTGCAGGATTTCATCTCAAACATAAAAATTCAGTGTGTTGTAAGCACAGGCTGTGTGTGCTCTTATACAGTTACAGAACCAGTTGCTTTGCAGAAGTGGCATGAATATTTGATTTGTTCTAGGAAGGAACTGAAAGTTTGCCAGGGTGTGAGAGACTCGTGTTCCGTTATTTATTTGAATACTCAATAATATGGAGGCAATTTTGCAAGCTCCAGTGTTGGATAAGAAAAATCTTGAAGCATTATTAACTTTTCTGTTGTAGCTGTAAAACCAGTGTAATTGCAAAGCCATGGAGGCATAATCCGAGGGCTGAGTAGACCCATGCATGTTATTAGCAACTATAGTAATGTATGATGAGGAAAAAGTAAACAAATCTTACGTTTCAGATCATGAAACGATTGTTTCAAGGCACCACTAGGTAGATGCACAAGAGGTGGGATACCTCCATCCCTCTACACTTCAGATCATTCACTAGAGGTAAATACAATGTGGTAACTGGAAAAATAATTTTTTGGAGTATTTTAGCGTGGCTTGTACTATCTACTGTGTAAGTCTATGTCAGCACAAGAAAGGCCAGAGTGTGCTTAAGACGGCTGCTGCGTATTGCTTGACTTGATCTTATCTCAAGACTCTGCTCATCTCTGTAGCAAGGGTAGTGCCTTGCTGAAGAAGTATTATCCCATATGGACTCCGAGTGCTCTTGAATTGTAAAGGTACGGAAAAAATTTCTTTTACTGTTTCATTAATTGTTGACATCAGATTGGCTTTCAATACAGCTTTGAAAATGAAATTAAATTAAATGAAAAGACTCAAAAATCCTTCAAGATATTTCTATCACAGAAGATTAATTATGAAATCAGTTAATTTGTGGTTATCATCTTTAGTGATTATCATCTTTAGTAGCATGAACATGTCTTTCATGTAAACAGACTTGCCGTTTCCTGCAGGTATGAACAACACAAATAACAAATCCAACCCTGATCTTGGATAGATACAATATTCTCACTGAAATCATTGCGCAAAATGGACTTTCCGCCTTCAGCCTCACCCATTCCTGAAGTCTGGGAGAGGCTGTACAACAGTTTAGGTTTTCTTTGTGGGTTGGACCATCCTTGTCACATATTGGGGAGTTGGATTCTGTTAAAATTTATCGTACGTTCTTTCAAACTCCATTGTCTTGAATCTTCATTTTAGACATTTGGTACAGTATTTTTTGACTTGGATTAGTTCAAGTGCTTTGGTTACTATTATTGAATTAGCCTTACGATGAAGCATAACCTGTTCAGCTATGGAAATCTAGGTACAATCTCACTTCCTCTGTTCATAAAAGGCAAAAATGTGTTTATATTTTCATTATAGATATGAACTCATGTGTCTTTATCGTTTTCAACCGTGATAGCTCTTCAAACAATTTCTTTGAGCTATGTTAATTTGTGCTGCCGTATCTTTTTGGCCCCCTTGCCACGACAATTTCTTGACAATTTCTTGACAGTAACAAGGCACTTTGCTAAAGTCTAATAGGTTGCTTTATACATAAGCAAGGTTGTGTAGTGACTTGTTTTCATTTGAAAGCAAGTAAAAGAGGCTTGACAATGAATGTGAGAAAATACACTTTGGAAGAGTGAAAGAAAGGAAGTGAGCATAAGCTGGTGGACGGCCAGCTTAACATGAGCCAGCAGTGTGCCCAGGTGGCCAAGGCAGCCAACAGCATTCTGGCTTGTATCAGGAATAGCGTGGCCAGCAGGAGTAGGGAAGTGATCGTGCCTCCGTACTCGGCACTGGTGAGGCCTCACCTCGAGTACTGTGCTCAGTTCTGGGCCCCTCTGTACGAGGGGGACATTGAAGTGCTGGAGCGTGTCCAGAGGAGAGCTACCAGGCTGGTGAGGGGTCTGGAGACCAGGGTATATGAGGAGAGGCTGAGGGAGCTGGGCTTGTTTAGCTTGGAGAAGAGGATGCTGAGGGGAGACCTCATTGCCCTCTACAACTACCTGGAAGGAGGTTGGAGAGAGGTGGGTGTTGGCCTCTTCTCCCGGGTGAATAATGACAGGACCAGAGGAAATGGTCTGAAGTTGCAGCAGGGGAGGTTTAGATTAGATATTAGGAAGAATTACGTTACTGCAAGAGTGGTCAGGCACTGGAACGGCCTGCCCAGGGAGGTGGTTGAGTCACCATCCCTAGAGGTGTTTAAGAAACGTCTAGATGTGGCACTTCAGGGCATGCTCTAGTGGCAGAGATTGTAGGTTGTTTGGTTGGACTCGATGATCTCAAAGGTCCTTTCCAACCGTGAAGATTCTATGATTCTATGATTGCATCTTCATAGGTCTTAGACTCCTCAAATTTGAATGCAATCACCTGCCCCAGTAAAGAAAACATAATATAGAATCACAGAATAGTTTGGGTTGGAAGGGAACTCATCTAGTCCAATTAGTGGTGGTTTACATCTTGTAAAATGGTACGGCTGGGTTTTTTATACATTCTCTATATAAATAAAAATAATAAAATAAAGATGTATAACAGTCTTCAGTAGTCACAACTAATTTTACTGTAAGTAAACCAATAATCACTTATTGTAAATAACTCTTATTTTGAAGTCTTGTTTTCCTCTAAGAAATGTTTGTTAGGGGTTTTTCCTTGAATAGTAAAACGTCTTTGACTTTAATCTTCTCTGAAATGCCTTATTTGATTTGATAAGCAATTATATAATGCTTTTCTTCTTTGTATGGCTAGGTAAGAAAGAAGTTATAGCACATTTTCTTGCAATAGGGATTTACTTAATGACTAGTCTAATTCCACTTTGAATCTGCTTAGTATCCTTTAAAAATATGAGACAGTATGGTTATCTGCAGAGTCGTAGGGAGGCTAGTTGAGGCACACATGGTCTCTTGTCCAAAGAGGTATAGTTCACTGGCTTCAGAGTTCTGATTAGGGCTCTGCTGTTTGGACCATTCTACACTACTTGTAAGGCTAGCAGTTCCGTACTACAAGCGTGACGAGGTTTCTCTCTGCTGCCTTGTTAAAAGGAGATGAACAATAATTTCCAGAGAAAAAAACTTCCTTCTTTGCCACATATCAGTCACTTATATTTCCTTTCATAACCTAAATGATCAGCAAACTTTGCATGTGGGTTTGAAATGTTTGATCACTTTCCCCAAGTAGCCGAGAAAAAGCAGCACCATTAGATTAGAGGAAAGCAGAGGAGATCATATCTATATGCTTGAAAATTTGTGGTTTTGACTGTATTTAGGGTAAGTCTGGAATCATCTAGCATGGAAATGGTGTTTAAAGAAGGAGATGTATTAAATGAGAAAAAATGAAAAAACAAAATAGTCCAAGATCTGTAGAAAATTTCACTTGACAAGTAAAGATGTGAGCTTTTGAGTTCTTGAAATAGCAAAGACTAGTTATAAGACACAATAAATGTATCTACGTATATTCACTTAATTATTTCTTTGTTGCTGATAGTGAAGGATGGTTGCAATTATGGAGTAGTGCCTCTTTTACCAATTGTTTTTTGTAGACCAACTTCAATGACATGTAAAAGACATTTTACGCAACTCTAAAATATTATTGGAAATGCATTCAAATATCTTATGTTATTTTGAATTGTAAGTCATACAGACCTTTTAAATGTAAGAGTAACATTTTTATTACAGAGGTTCTTCCTAAGTAGGCCACATAAGACTTCTGCTTCATATCTGTAACATATTAATAATACAGCAGTTTTAATTAGGTATTATGCAGAAGGAGGTTAGGTCACACATTTTAATATTAAGTTGGAAGAAACCCGTTTAAAGCTAGAGGTCATTTTCATATGTTAATAAAATTGTTTTTTCAGGGTAGATGTCAAGCTTTTAGCAGAATATTATTATTTTTTGGTCATTACTGGAGAGCTTCATGAATATTTATTTTCCACTGCTTATATTAATATTGTGAAAATTGATGTATTCTCTCATAATGTAGAATGAGATAACTACTGTGGATGCTAGGGTATATGAAACCAGATTTATGGTTTCAAATAGATGCCTCGATGTGTAATTGCATATGTAGACAAAATCTGTTGCATAAAATGTCTCATTTTACTGAGGCACTGTTTTGGTAACACTTTATAAATATAACTGACTAGAGGGTACCTGATTTGTAAATAAAATAGGACATGTAAGTGGTTAAGAGTAATCCTTTTGTGAATTGAAAAACAACCGATGTTCAAATCTTATAAAGTATACAGCAAAAACATTCACAGTGGTCCGTAGGAGGAAAAAGCTGTCATGAAATTTCAGTTTGTAATGATGGAAATGTCATTAATGTGTTTCTCTGTCTAATATTCAGGGACAAAAGGGCATTAACAGCCCTCAAAGAAAAAAACCACATCTTTATTTGCAGAAGGAAAGGGCCACATGACCCAGTAACTAGTCCTGCCTCCTTCACGACCGTCTTCAGAGCTGAGGAAATACTGCAAGGTTCCGCTCGCCAGGCAGATCTCATCTCCATGTATCAGGACTGATTTTCTGTGGAATTAGTATTATGATGAGGTGGAATTTTTTTTTCTTTTCTTTTTGGACCTAAATATTAGGTATTGATATCTGAAATTCACCAGTAGGCATTATTTTTCTCCTTATGTCTTGTAAAAATCAAGAGATGTCCATTCTGTTACTGGAAATATGCACAATTTTATCTTAACCTAGAAATTCAGGGGGTTTTTTTGCTTGAGTTTTTACAAAATTTTTTTAAAAGGACTTCTTTGGTCATTGTATTATCTGATATTAAAGAAAATCATTAAAGAAATCACCCTTGTTTGAGAAAATATTCCTTTTCAGGTCTGCATGTGAGCATTCACTTGACTTTAACTGTACTACTCAGAACAGGGGAACCTCTAAATTGCTGTATTCCTGCACTGTGCCCTACAGTAAGATATGATTAGATGTCATCAGCGCTGCCTGATATGAGAAGTAAATCTGTAAATTAGGGTGGGTCTGTGATACTTGTTATGAAAAGTAAGCACTCCACATTTTTTTTTGATTGACTAAATGAAAAACTATTAATAATATTACTTTAACCATCTGATGTGTTTTCTCTGAGAAGTTACTGATCTCTAAATATTACGTACCTGAATCACCCACCAAACCTTTGAAAAGTATTCTTAAGGTCAATGAGGTAATTGAGTAACTATCTGTGTTTTTATGAAAAATGAAATAATTTCAATGGATATAAAATCATTGCTGTGGAGTACAAAAGCTTTTAGGTACTGAGTAAGGGTAAAGGAAATGAAAATGGAAATGTAAGCTTTGTTCAGCCTGAGCCAAAGGATCTTAGAACTGATATGAAGGATACATCAACATCTCACAGGATCGATGATTCAGTCTTGAGGTCCACTCAATCTGTAGTCATTTTACTGGGGTTACACTTTGGTAGTTCCAGTCGAATAGTACAAGATAAATCCTAATATAATTGTATTTTATGATTGGATTTACCAGCTTGTCAACTTTCATCTTTTCTGTGGAGTAAAAGTAATTTACCTTTGGTAGCAAATTTGTTCTCTTGTAATGGTTGATTTCAGTCATTAATTAAAGCACTTTTTTCTCTCTTTTATCAACTGCTAAAAACTTCAGATATTCCTATCTATCTGTGCTATTTCTTATTTATGTACTGCTCTTGAATCATGATTTTGCATCTTAATTAAGGAGGAGAAAGGTACAATTATTTAATGTATTAAAAATTAATATCCTTAATTTTATGTTATAGGATGTTACCTTCCTTATACTTCAGAGGTATTTTAGGGAATCTGTGGCTTAACTCCAAAGCAATAATACTTCAGGGACAAAAGGAAGGGGGTTCATTTACTTTGGCATCTATATTTTTGAAAATTATTTCATTCATTGTTCCTATAATTTCTAACCTGAGCTGTTCTCAAATGTGTGTAGTAAAGGTGCCACAACCCCTCTTTGTACTATAGACGACACCATTATTCAATTGCTTACACTGTTAATAACTTTTTCCTAATATCCATCTAAGCTTTTCTTACCCTCAAGATACTGTTCTTTGTCTGTTATTTCTCGAGACTGTGACTGAGACTTTTATCCCGTAAACTGTCACTGTGAGGGCATTTGTAGACCGTTGAAAACATGTAATATCCCCTTAGTATTCATCATTCTAAATTATATAAATGCAGCTCCCTCAGTCTCTCCTCACAGGATTTATCCTCCAGCCTTTGTGTCAGCCTCATTTCCTTTGTAATTTCTCTAGGTTTTGTTTTTTCTATTTTCCTAGTCCTTTTGGGGATAGCAATGTGTAACCAAAGAGATGAGTAACCTATAGCCTGGCCCGGCAGAAAATGATAGGACTAAAGTAAAGCAGTAAATAAATACTCATATATTCCCGTGTTGCTTCCCATCAGTCTAATAATGTCTCGTTCATGGGAACTTATTTACACACATTTCAATCTTTTAATGAAGTTTTGTGGTGGAGTGTTGTGGCAGTTTTATAAATACTACACAGAAGTTTGAAAGTACGTTTGATGGTGCTAAAGCAGCTCTTCATCATAATAAATAGCTCTTCAACCATAGTAGTAATTGGAATTGCTTTCAGATTATTCCACTGCTGGGAAGCTGAATTGATCTGATGTATTGCATCTTTCATGTTTCATTAACGCTTTTTAAAATGTATCAGAAGAGCGTGTAGGTTTCTGCATTTTATATAAGAAAATACAAAACTAAGAAAAACATGTTTAGACTTTTTAAATCCTTCAGCTTTAAACAAAATGTAGATGTTATGCATTATTGAGGTTTGGTAAATTTTATGCAAATTTTATGCTGCTTCTCCAAATAAGGTAGGAGCTGTTGGATTTTTACTTCCTTTCTGAGTTTCTAATGTTAACTGCGTTTTGCCTCTGTCTACTTTATTCTCATCCACAATCTATTCAAAACCTCCAAAATGCAACAATTAAAGTTCTGATAAATACGCACGCAAAAGCACAGAAACAAGCATAAAATGGAGAATGGAAAAGAAGCAAAGTAAGGTTTGTTGTAGGAGTGTAAACATAGAAACACATTTGCAGACTTGTATTGTTTCATAGAGTCAACAGTAACTTTCCCTGAGTACCCATTAAATACACCTGTGCAGGGAAAACCACACGCGGTGTGCACTATCACCGTTGTTGCTGCTGGATATAGTGCTTCCAGTGCTGGGTTAAGGGCAAGTTTCTAAAAACATTACTTTGGGAAAGAAACACGAAATAAACCCAACATCTTTGGGCATGATCTCATCTCAGAGTTTAGAACCAGTTCAGAGCCAGTTTTGGAAGAGTTACCAAGGAGACCCCAGGGTTTTATGGACAAGCACACCTTGGCTGGGCTCCGCTACAGCAGGACGGTTGGCAGCCAGTGTCTAGGAAAAGGAAACAGGAACTTGTGGAAGAGCCTCTGGCTGCTGACGTCAATAGATATTAAGAATGAAAGTGTTATTGAGATTAAATAATCTGACCTACACCGCGCAGGCTCTTCTGCTTTTCTGAATTAAATTCTTGATGGCAATCCAACAGTGCTGTTGAAACAGAGCGAACCCGTAAACAAAGCATCCATCCTCTGCCACTCTGATAGAAATACTTCTTACATAAAAATTATTCTGATCTGGATTTAACAGTTTGAGGGAAAAATTGATTTATCTTTGATAAACTAACTGTTTTACTGGTAAATTATGCTCTCAAATTTCTGTTGTCTAATTGCTAACCTGAATGTTTTGAGTTTCTGGTTCCAGATGATGGATTTTGTGGCACCCTTTTTTCCCCCCGTGAACTTTCGTACTAAACAAACTGCAGTATTTCCTTGTGTGAGTATTATTTTCTTTACCTCTGATCATTCTTACTGCTCCTTTCTGAAAAAAACTTACATACTACATGATGGTATTATTTGCAACACAGTTTAGTTCCTTTTTTAGTGGTGACAAATCCTGCAATTGTTAAGGGCAACACCACTGGCCTCACCATGTAAAGTTGGGTTGAATTGTTTTGTTTTCTGATAAATCAGTCAAAAGGCAGATGTTTGAACAGCTTGCAAGGTTTCAGAAATTTTCACCCTGACTTTTCTGAACATCTTTTGTGCTCATAAGCAAATGGCTTGAGCATCACCAGGTTTTCATGGGGCATCAAGAGTTCCACACAGTGTGGACAGCTGTACAGTAAGTGGATGGATGGAGTGTAGTTTAGGATGTATGGTTATTTCAAAATAAAATTCTGTTCCTGACTCTTTAGGCCATAGAACCATAGAATAATAGAATTGCTTACGTTGGATGGGACCTTTCAGATCATCTAGTCCAACCATCAACCTAACTCTGACAAAAACCATCATTAAACCATATCTCGAAGCACTATGTCTACCCGTCTTTTAAATACCTCCAGGCATGGTGACCCAACCACCTCCCTGGGCAGCTTGTTCCAATGCTTGATAACCCTTTCAGTGTAAAGTTTTTTCCTAATATCCAATCTAAACCTCCCTTGATGCAACTTGAGGGCATTTCCTCTTGTCCTATCGCCTGTTACTTGGGAGAAGAGACTGACCCCACCTCTCTACCCCCTCCTTTCAGGGAGTTGCAGAGAGCGAGAAGGTCTCCCCTCAGCCTCCTTTTCTCCAGGCTGAACACCCCCAGCTCCCTCAGCCACTCCTCACCAGACTTGTGCTCCAGACCCCTCACCAGCTCCGTTGCCCTTCTCTGGACACGCTCCAGCACCTCAATGTCTTTTTTGTGGTGAGGGGTCCTTGGAAATGGTTAAGTTGTAGACACATTATTTATTTTTTTTCTATGTACTGTGCTGTAGAAGAGAAAGTTAACTATCCTGATTTTAAGATTGTGCCATTATGTTAGCATCTGAGTGCCTGAACCAGACTAGGATTCAACAGTTCCTCTGGGCCTTCATAGAGGCACCATGTTCTCTTCTCTCCTGATAGCAGAGAACTCTGAGTTAGTTCAGGATAGCTGTCTGTTTTGAAGTTACCACATATGCTCATGGATTTTATTTTTTCAGAACTACAAAACAAAATTCATGCACAAATGAAAAGCTAGCAACTACAACATTGTAAATGATAAACTATTTCAATTACTTCCCATTAAAATTCCGGAGGCAGTGTAATGAATTTTCTATGAGTAAGACCTTACACCTACTGACATTAGACTAGATCTGGATTTGTATGCAGATGCTCCAGCCACGTTAATGGCGATGATTTCTCAGTCTGCCAGGATCTTTAACTTTGTACAGAAATTAGTTTGATGCTCATGACATTTCCTCCTATATTATTCCACTGTAGTTAAGAACACGTAACTGCTTCTATCCTAACTTGTTTTCAGCTCTACTTAAAACTCTACTTAACGTACAATAAAACCACTAAAAATATCCAGAACATCAAAGACTAAAAATTTGATTTTCCATCTGAAATAAATTTTGAGATCGCTTATCTTTAAGACTCTAAAATCCAACAAACAGTGTTAAAACCCTATGTACAACCCTGTATTGCAGAAAACTCATTAAATCAATTATATGGGTTCTCATGATCAAAATAAACTAATGTAGAGTTTAACATAGGTTAATAATTCTACATATATGTTATAGCAACACTCAGAAGTGGTAATTCTATTTTTCTTTGGTTTTGTGTCACCCTCATTAAGTCTCTTCTTGCAGGTTTCATGTATTTTCAGATATATTGTTGCCACACAGAGGCATGGACTCACATTTACACCAGAATTGTCACATTTATATTAGAATTATCCCTCTTTCTTCTATTTTTATCATTCTTCTAATGATAAAAATATTATTAAACCATTAGAATCCGTATGCCAGAGATTTGATAAGTAGAGGCATTCAAGAGGAAAAAGAGCCTGAAGATTTTAGTGATAGGAATCTGGGGAATTAAATTCTTCAGTCTGTGAATGTTAAAACGGTGTGAACAGACAAAGTTTTCATCAGGATGAGCTGAATCATGACTCTTCCCATGGTTTTATGGTAGAGACAAAGCAGAGAAGGATGAAAGCCAAATGCATATTGTTTGCTCTGTTAATATTTCATTTTGCATCTTCTATCTATTAGACCCTACACGCATCAAGCAGCTGGCATCTGTGTCTTCCCAGCTGGGTCTTTAGCACACCCAAAATATGACATACAGGTTGTTAAAGAATGCTCTTTCTTTAATAATTTCCACTGTATCCAGTTTCTGTCATCATTTTTGTACTGTGAGCAAAGGTAGCAGATATATCTATTGTGGATGTTCCCTAACAAGTATATCTACTTATATACAAGTGCAGGAGCAAGGTATTAGATGGAAGTGTATAAACTTAGAATGCCTTCTTCCTGATCCCAGGTAATATTATTGGTAAAACTAAAAATGTTTCACAGGTTTCCAGGAATTACTAGCTAAAGAAGTGATTTGAAATACATTTTGAAAAACTTAGAACCAGTTCCTTTTAAAATACCTATGTATTATAACTTGTTATTGCATAATATCGGCAGAGGATCTTGAAAATTACATTTTCTCTGAGTGTTGCCTGAGCAACTCAGCAATTACAGTAAGGTTTTAAACAAATAAACAGTTCATCTTTGCTTTGATATTTATTTATGTAGATGCTGATGTTCTGGCCATTTTCAAGACAAAATTAATCTGGGTGAATGATAGTACAGGAACAGGAGATTCAGTGAATATGTGTCTTTGTATACGTCAGTTTGCCTGTTAATGAATTTATTACCACAACAGTCCCAAGAAATTATTTAGTTGATATACAAGTTAACTACTGGACTGGGTGGTTAGAGCAGTTAGGACTAAACATCATATCCTTATTAAGAACTTGTTCTAAATCTAATTTTCTTTTTGAAATGACTGGAGGTAGAAATGATAATAATTTGAGATATTGCTTTAAAATAGTGTATATAGTGTCAGTGGAATATCTAATTTGTTTTCTTGGTCATTAAAAAATCAAACTGAACCAGCTGAAGGAGAGCGAGAACTCTTCTTAATGGCCCCACCTGTGAAAAAGGGGGGAATAGTATATGTACAAAGACCCAGTACAAAGTTATTGACATCTTAGACTTAAAGCGCTATTTGAAAACACACCTGTTCAGAGAAATGCTCTATTTGCTGTTCTACCTGCTGATCAAAGCACTGACATCAAACATAGCCCTGGGGCACAGCTTTCATTTAACAATATCTGAACGATCCTCAAGCAATCAGTGTAACACTTGTTGAGTGTAATGGGTAAAGACCAACAACTGTCATTAACAGTACTTTTCTAACTTAAGTCTCCTGTCAGCACTTGAAAATATTCAAAGACACATTGAATTAATTGAAAGGTCAAAACATGACCTGCCAAGATCTCTTTCAGTCATTTGACAGGATACCGGCTCAGATCATATAATGATATAGAAATTATATTTTATTATTGAATTTATTGCCTTCTGTGACCTGAATGATAGGCTGGAAAGCACATTAACATTACATTTGAAGGGGATTCTTTCTGCTTCCTAGCTGTAAACCAATGTAAGCGTGCAAGGTCCTTAATAGTTTGACTTCAGAAAAAGTCATTAATTATTAAACCAATTTGTATATAAAACATAGGGTACAAATAGATAGATGAAGTTTCTTTACTCCCTAAAACAAGATGAGAACCACCAATGATGCTTGTCTGATGAGTAAGGATAATATCATGAACTTTTCAATGCAGGCAATATTGATTTAACAGTCTCTGTATCTTTCCTCCTAATTGCTTCTGGATCACCAACTTGTTTATATTTACTGTACACAGTCAGTGGACCTCATGGTTTACAGCCAGTAGAAAGTGGGTAGATGTAGAATTGTCCTTCAGACCAACGCCAACGCATATTTTACTTGACACAAATGGGATATAGCTCTTAAAAATGTCAGTTTACAACCTAAAGTCTGTTCAAATATTTGCTTCCATAATCTGTTACCTACAAAACCTAGAACACTTAGATTGATGGTAACATTTACTGATTAAACATGAGAAAAGACCAGAAAAAAAGCTGATGAACTTAGCAAGACTATATTTGAATTACTGGCCATTTTTATTTTTACAAAAATAAGAACACACAGCCTGTGGAATTGCTGTTGTACCAGAGTAAATGTCATCCAAATCAAACTTGCTCTGCGCTGGTCACTAAATCTTACTTATAGGTCTCACGGGAAGTTACGTTTATTGGTTCTCTGGATGACTTTGCAATACCAAATGGTTCTTCAGGCCTTTTACAGTTCCTACAACATCTTGAGAAATATTTTCATTTTACAGTTTCACTTTGAGAATCAACTGCCACAGGACATAACACCTAATATTAGGTTGTTGCCACTTCAGCAATTTCTTATGTAGCCTGTGCAAAAGATTCAGGTTTCACCCAAACAAAGGAAGTCCTCTAACCTTCATGGTTAAGAGTCTTGATGTACATGAATACTTGTTATTTAACTTGATTTTCTCCTATTTCAAGTCATGCCTAACTACAATATAGTACCTGTTTGAAAAAGCAGGACATCAACCAAAGATAGTCATTTAAAAAGGTATCTCTCTCACCTTCCATCCGCAAAATACACACAGCTGATGCAATCCACTCACTCGTGGTTTATCAGCACTGATGTGTCTTAATTAATTTTTTAATTGTTTACTGATATTAAAGATGCAGCTGTGCCTGCATTACGGTTTTGACGGCTGAGTCTGGCTGTAGATGCTGTATTACTGGTGTTTCTCAGCAAACTTAGATGGTTTTCTTTTGTCTTTTCTACCCAAATTTTTAACTTTTCTTCAGGGAAAAGGCAGTCCAAGTGAGGGGCCGGCTTAGTTCAGGCTCCGTCTGGCTTTGAAAAACAGATGTTGTGGAGATCTGTTATGACAACTACTATATAGCTAAAAAACTTGGCAGGAGGTAGCAGGGTTTCCTGCTGATGTTGTAGGATTGAGGAATTTAGTTAGTGTTTGGGAAAAATCAGAGGAAAAAATGGGTCTCGAGGAGGAGTCATAGGTGACAATGAGGCTCAAGCTGAAAATGCGAAGAGAGAAAATGAAAGAAACGGCTATAATAAATATTTTATTGAAAAATAAACCAGTAAGAACTAGTTAGAGAATGGCAATTTTTCTTCAGTGAACCATGAGACGTGGATTTTGACTGGAGTGTTACCGGAAATATGTCTATTTATTTAACCTACTTCCCGTTATTTGTCTTTGCAAAAATCATATTTATGTTCTTACATGTAATACAGCTTTACAAAGTTACTGGGATGTCTATGGTAATGTGACAGCTGACTCACAGTGGCTGGATTGTATTTTTATGTAGTTTTGGGTCACACTCTTGTCATCGAGACACTTGTGATTTTCCTTAGTGTGTACCTGAATGTGTACATATGGGCCACATAAATGACTGAGTGGTGTAAAAAGAAATAATTTATTTTACATTTTTGGTACCTTATATAAAATATTTTTGCTAGGATGTATAGAGACCATTTAAAGGAATGCTTTGTAAAGAATTTCACAGATAAGTTGATTCTTTTCATCATCTCTAATAGCTGCTTCTTAGCTTAACTTAGCTTTCCTTTCCCAGAGGGCTATTTCTATTTTTCTTTTTTCGATACAACAGTTAAAATGATCTGAGTGAGGGGATAGGGATATTACGCTGCATGGTAACTAGAGTGGGATGGGATTTTTTGGACCAAAATTTTGCATTTTTTCATTTGTTTCTTTACACAAAAGTTATCAAAAATAGATACATCTCTCACGCTAATTTCCATGAAGATTTTATTGAGACATAAATATCATAATTAGCAATCTAAAAGTTAATTCTAGAATGTCTAAGGAGACATTATCCTTCCCCAGGAGAAGGATAAAATAGACAAAAAAATGAGATTGGAAAAGTTGAAGTTCTACCCCTCCACCTCCCGCTGTTCTCAAGGGTATGTATTACTACTGAAAAGTAGGTGACTGAACTGGTCAGGGAACACAAGACACAGGACATTCACCCACAGTTTTCTCTACCAAGCTGTTCCTTAATTCAGACATGGTTCTTCAGCCAGACCTTTTGTCACTCTCAGTCAAAAAGTAAGCAAAGTAAGTAAGAGGATGACCTCTAACAGAAATTTTAAGTGATTGAGGCACTTGCTGGGTCATAAAGAAATCTTTTGGACCCCTTTTCAGTCTATCGGGCATTGAAAGATGTTGAGTGCTCCTTTCAGCACACTTAAAGCCTTTGGTTTTAACTTTTGGTGGAAAGGGAGATGTTCACAGGGTGACAAAACGGTTACTGCTGCTCAGTTGTCAATAGTTTTTGCTCCAGCCAGTCTCCAGTGGTCCATGTATTAGCGCTATCAAAAGCGCTGTTTGTATGTGTTCAATGGTTACTGATGGTCAAGGCATTGGGAGCAGAATGAAGAAAGAAATCTGACAGATATTCAGGAGTTCTTAATAGTCCAGAAATTTGATAATGGTCTTTACACATCACTTTACCTTCAAGCACTTTGTGTGTGCATGTGCCCAAATTTATAGAAATTGATATAAATAGTATTTTTCTGTAACAGCTTTTGTTTATCCGTGTCCTATTCCTAACAAAAAAATTATGATGATTGGTGAAAATTATGATGATCGATGAAACCGGTGATTTTAAAATCAAGGGATGCCTGTTCCCCTCCAGCCAGAGGAAGTAAATGCTCACAGTAATTCAACTGCTGGCATTTCATATGTTTTATACTGGAGCTGGGAGAGGTTATGAGTATCTGAGCACCTTCGGTAATAGATTCTGACATTTCTGACTTCTAGCCAAGAAGATTTAGAAAGAAGTCACTGCTGTCTCTGTGACAGAGCAGACTGCGCTGCACAAAGTGCATATACCAAGGCTTCTTTTCCAATGTGAGACTTAATATGAGACATGTCTGGGGGGTAGGAACATATGGTTGCTCCATGAAGTCATTTATAGGAGGCACTTCTTTTTCCTATCACATCTGTGGCGCTATCAGATGGTCTTTTTTTGTCTAACTTAGCCAGAAGAATTCATTACCTGTATAATATGATCTCAACCAAGTCTTTCTGGTTCCCAGAAGACCCAGCTCCAACATTGCGGATGACAAGCACAAAAAGAGCAGAATATTTTTTCCCCCTAATAATTGTATGGTATTCCTAGCAGTGTTGTCCATTAAGGATAACCATTTCAGTAAAAAAAAATTACATAGCGAAGAGAATCTTTTTCAACAGGAATTTTTGTTGGGAAGTGAGCCCCAATCAACACACCCTTTTCTTTAATTCTTGTCACCTTTGAAAAGAGATTGTAATTTTAAAATATGCAAATTGCAAAATTAGAATACAAAATATTGCATTATAATTACAATATATATCTTTAAATTCACATACTATTTTACAGTTACAGCAGGCTATCTGTTTGGTTTTTTGTTTGGTTTTTTTTTGTGGGGTTGATCAGTGAAATAAGACCTTTACTCTTACAAGTGAATTCTTTTCTTTTGGTTCCAGTGAAGGCACTTGAACTTTCCATGAAGAAGTGAAACATCTTCTCCCACCAGGAACTTGAATTCTGGTGGATTGTTCCAAAACAAACATCTGTTTATGGCAAGAACTGAATGTCAGTGAAAATATGACCTCTTAGAGCCGACATGTGACTACGCAAACTTTTGTCTAGAGAGGGTTTATCGAGAACTGAATTAGTATCAAAATCATGGCCAAAATGTGAGGTATCCTGAGCAATGTTTTCTCAACTTATACCGAATGAAGAATGAAATCTAAAGTTCAGACCTTTCCAAGGAAAGAAGAGGTTTCTTCTTCTTTCTCCTTTCCTTTGTTTTGTTTTCTAAATACAAACACATTCTTAAAGTTATTCTAATCATTATTGGTGCTCATACAGCAGTGTAAACTTCCCGCTCATAGCTCATCGGCAAAGATTTATCAGAGACAGTGTCCTTTGTGTTTTGGTAAGATATTAACCTTCTTTAGCCTGTGAGTGTTAAAATAGTGAACTGTATTCTGTGCCAGTAAGAGTTTAGAACCTGATAGCTATATTTCTGATCTGCCTTGTTCTTGTGATTTTACCTGCCTTTAATTTGCTTGAGTTGAAAGTTATCGTGCTATTTATTTTCCTGTCTGCATTTCTTCTGAGACTCCCTGATATGAGGCAGAATACGCGAGTTCCTCGGTGTGCTGCCCACCATAAGAAAATTCTTTCCAATAATTAAACTCTGTTAAGTCTCTCTCTGCTGAGCAAGGAAATCTCCACTTCCAGCTACATGCTTTCCTTTGAAAAAGAAAAGCAGCTATTATAGAATTCTTTTTTTTTTTTCTTCCCCCCCCCGCCTCCGACAGTTCGTGTAATGCAAACCAAAGTGCCTGGGAGGACCGAACAATCTTCCTATATATCTAATAATTACATTTGTAAACAGGCTCTGGTGGGCATAGCTATGAATTGCTGGGTCATAACTGTGAGCATGCTTGCAATCCCTGTCTGCCATTTGGGAAATTAAGACCATTATTATAGGGATGAGGGATATCTGTGTCACATCCACGCTGGGAAATTTACCGCTGGATCTTTCAGGCCAGCATTTGGACTGAACAGTCTAAAAGAGCAGAGGGAGGAAAGCATTTTGCTCTTTACAGTCTGAGCGCTACTGTACAAATGTAGGGGTTTTAATAAGAATTTGTCTGATTTTATTATTTACCCACACCCCCCCCCATGCTCCTTCAGGAAAGACAAAACTTGTCTGTGTAATGTAGAAAATCATCCTGCTAGTCTTTTAAAGAGCATTTTTATTTTTCTTGTAATTTGAAATGCTCTAAGTGCAATAACCCTTAATGAGGAACGCTATGCTTGGTGTTGTAAAGAGTTATCGGCGCATTAATATTTCCATAATCAAAACACAATTTGGTGCATTTTGCAGAAATAGTTGGAATGTAGTTAGAAATTAATAGCAATCTCTTCAAGAGGGCAAAGTATTAAATCTTGCCTGATAAAGGAGAAAACCAAACCTGGTTAAAGAAGTGCTTTAACCTTGGGAGGGACCTGTTTTTATATTTCTGAAAGTAAATAGGAATTTGGCAACATTATGTCACATGTAATATAACTGGTCTTAGAAAGCTCTCATGTGCAGTTATATTGTGTGCCAGATAAATTGACAAGTATGAAAACGACACGTGGCCTGAAGAGGTATGGTTCCTTTCTGTGGTCTTAAGTTTCCTCTCCCCCAAATGAGCATGGTCTTCGGTAAGTTTGTGTGTGTTTGCTTTAAATCACCTCTGGTCCGATTTCGGCAAATCAGCGCTCTGATGTCTTGTTCATTTCCTAACAACAGACAGACGGAAACAATGTAAGTTCCTGGAGTGTAAACTGACCTCATCTATCCATAAGGAGCCTGAAACTTCACAGCTTAACTTGGGCTTTGGGCATTGTATGACTGAAAGCACATCCTCCGTGGCGTAAATTGATTCTCCTCCTCTGACTTCAGCGACTTGCACAAATTTACAGCAGCTGAGCATATGACGTTACCCTCGGAGCCAATTTGTCCGTAAGAGATACAGACAGCGCTGTGAAATCAAATGCATTTAGGTTTTTCAGTTCTCCTCCTGACATTTTTACTCATTCATTTCCTTTTTGCCTCCTGGTGCCTTTGGGAGTGAGGCAAGAGGAACGGCATTTGAGCTTGGTTCAGTGAAACTGTAGACTACAATGGTATATTAGATTCATATATTACAAATCTGTAACTTTTATGTATGTATTATGCTTTTACTACAGGGCTAAATTATGCCCACACATCCCTGTACTTTTATTCTCAATTTGCATTGCAGATGCATACCTCTATTTGAAAACAAAATACGATTTTAGCATATTTTGCCAGTACCTCTTAATTTTTTATATGTACCAGCGATCACAATTCATCTGCAAATTTAGTGGCATTTTCTTTATTTTAATATATGGTGGCATCCCGACTCACGAGCTGAAGATATGGCTTATTTCTACATTTTCTGTGATTTTTTCTAATAGGTTCAGTACTCTTCCAAATGTGCTAGTAGGGAAATTATCTTCCATTACATTATACACGTTTTACAGATGTTTGTATAGCAACTTTAGACAGCAACGAGATGTCAGTACACACGACACGCCAGAGTATTTTTCACCATCTGTATTCAAAGGACTTCAGCAAATCAATGCTTGTATCCTTCTCTCTAAGGAACGCTTATTGTCAGTTGAAATAAATGTGTTTAATCCAGATACTTTCTTCTGATTCTCAGTGAACAGATGCTCTGCCTTTGTTTAGAGTCTGTGTAAGGGCAGGGCTGATGAAAATGTGTGTCTGTGAAGCAGCAGCATTAAACAAGCTTTTCCAAAGTATATTGTTAGAGCACTTACTACTTCACATGGCTATCTTCTTTTAAAAGCAGACAGCTTCCAAAAGGCTGATCATGGTACTGGAGAAATCTCCCTTGGATAGATTTTTATGCAGAAGTTCTAATTGAACTATTTTGGCAATAACATTAATTTGCTTATCTAACTTACTTACTGAGAAGAGAAATCAGTTTTCAGTAAAATGTGGCGATACTCGTGCTTTTATTCAAAGGATGCTTTTTTACAATAGCTCAGTTAGTTAGAAAATCAATTTGATTAAAACCGGAGTTCCTTAAATTAACTATACCTTCTTCTTCCTGCTGAGTACCTCCTAGCAATAACTACAATCTAGCAGTCATAGCATTTCATAAACAAGACCAAAATGCTATAGCATTTCTTTATAGAAAGCAGTGAACAAAAGGCAGGTTACAGTATATAATCAGTTAGAGTTGAGCAGTCCTCGCCCAGCCCCTTTGCTGGAACTGATTACGGTTCTGCGTGGTAATAACTGGTTAAAACTGTTTCATGCCAGAGTCTCTTAAAGGTATAATTCTTCATAATTTCTTTCTTCCAACCGCAGGAAAACAATGTTAACAACGCGTTAGCTGCCGATATTATTGTAGTGCTGGGTTTCACACACGTGCGAACAAGCTGTTGGGAAAAGGGGAGTCTTCATTCCGCCTCTGTGTAACTCCGCCCTACCGAGTCCCCTGCAGGTACGAAATATCAGCACCAGAGTTGCCAGGAGACAGTAAAGCTATTAGTTCTGGCTGCAACACAACCTGGGTCTCTCTCTCTCAGGGCATACCTGTACTGTGGGCAAATCCCTCGTGGAAACTCCGAAAAGCAGTAAAAAAAAGTACAGCAAGGCATCGGGCCTCAACTAAGTCAGTCCTGAATGGACAGTATCAGAAGAGAAGTTAGCACTGGGAAGCAGAGATTTAAAAGAAAAATTTCCCTCATCTTCTCTCAAAATTACCCAACAACCTTAAGTTTTTCAATTTGATAATAGTTTGCAAACATGGAACTTTCCAATATGCAAAGGTATTTTATTAAACTCCCTGCTAAAAGAGTAGTGTTCTTATTCTTATTTGTATGTCCTTAATCCTTTTTCTTGGAGAGTTTACTATTTTTCAAATTGACGGGTTTCTTATGGCAGCTCCAGCATCTATTATGAAAGAAAATCAGATTTTAATTCAACCTAATTGTGTATGAAACACAGCATATGTTTCTAGTGAAATATTAATTATTGCTACTGAAAGTTTCAAATTCCACATGGTTTTGGTTTCTCTAGGAAAAATAAATTTATTGTTAAGATAACAGAATCCGACTCAGCAGGATCATGGGTTTTAAGGAAAAGATTACCCTGGAGATCTCTCACAATCTCTTACATAGAACTGACTGTTGGATTTCTTCAAATGACTCTGAAATATGCCTATAAATTTTGATATATCTGGAACATGGGTGTAAGTTTATTCTTGATTCTGCCATATACCTTTTGCAATTTATTGCATGTATATGTGCTTCCGTTGCCTTGTCCGTGTATAATGGAATAGTATTTCCTCTTGCACAGAATAGAGATTTACAACTGGCTGAGAACTGTTTAGATGGAGATTGAAAACGTCTAAGAAGAAAAAAATAATGAGAGATTCCTTATTAAGTAGTAACAGTTATTGGAAGGAAGACAGGAGAACAGAAAAGCCGTTCAAGGCTCTTTCTCGTACTTGGAGGCCACAAGAAAAACGGATGATACCATTACTCTCTGATCCTTGAATTTTTGCAGCCTTCTAGGAAATATAATCAGTACAGCATAAATATGTCCTTAAAGCTTGAAAATACAGTTTAGAGCTTAGGATATAAAAATATTAAAATCTACCTTCATGCCGAATCAGGCTGAAGGTACTCTGAATGTACAAGCAGTGATTTACTGTTTAATCAAGATGTATGGCTTAGATTTATGGTGACTCTTTCAGAGGCCTGGTTCTTCTGGCATAAAGCTAGGTGAAGACCTTGTTAAAGTTGGATGAATTGTTCCTGTGAAGAAGATAGGAAGTGAAATTAGGTTTTTCAACAAACAGGCAGACAAAAATGCTTTATGATGTGTTAATGCCTCATTTCTATGATTCAGCATTAACCAGATGGTGACACCACATCTCAAAACTCAGCTGAACTCAGAAATCCATCCAACTCTGCAAGACCAGAGCAGGCTCCTCTAAAAAGGAGTACAACCATCCAACTTGGCCTGTTATGGCAACATTGTGCTTTGGGGACCTCTGAAAATCGCTGCCAATCACGGCGCCCCACACTCTGCTGTTTGTAAATCTCAAAACACTTTGCAGTCTTGGCCAAACATTAATGCCTTTATTTTACGTAGTTATAAACAGCATTTTGGATTAGGCGTTCTGATACTGAGTGCATAAGAAAAGAGTCCATCAATCATTCTGTTTTTTTAAAAAAGTATGAGGATTCTGGATTTACATAAAAATCATGTCCAACATAAAATACCTAACTAATTTATGAGCGCGCTTTGGAAACATAATTTCTGATGTATGATCGAAGTTATTTGCATTCTGGAAACCACACTAGATAAATATTGCAGGCTGTGTTTCACGAGTTGCCCTGCAAGCTCTTTCGGTTTTGGGCTATTTGGCTCCCCTGCTGCAAGTTCCATAAAATATTAGCAATGGTGAAAATTTTTAAAGCCCTCTGGGAAATTAGGCAAAAAATCCTCTTCAAATTCCTTTTGAAAGGAAGTGGGAATCTAAGTCTTCCTAATGCCAAATTAATTTTCTAAAGTACAATAAAAATAGAAATCAAGTTAACTTTCTTACTGCTATAAGAAGAAAAAAATTTCTCTACACTACTGTAACTTTAAAGCCAGAAGACAGAGAAATTAGTGAGACAGTAAAACAGTTTAATTTGCTTCATCTGCATGAAGCATCCTCTTTATGTACTGTACAAAACTATAAGTTTCAAGGTATGCAATCAGCCACATAATGCAACAGATGATTGGTCAAATTTAAGTATATTAAAATCATAGAGCTTCCTTTAAGGGATTATGAAGAACAAAATTTAAATAGAAGATGTAAATGTAATTGTAGTTCATGGAGTTTGTCAGACCTACACAGAAATAAATTGAATACTTTGGTTTTGACACTACTTAAATGAGTGAAACTGTTAATATTGTGGTTGCCCCACTTCAGAGCAGAAAATATGCAGATATTAATTATTAGTACTTCAGAGAGTATTATGGCTAAGTTACTACCGGTCTTCCCCAGATTTAAAAGGCAGTAGGTAGGTCTTTGCTACTGTGTTACTGTCAAGCTGAGGTCTTAATTTTGTGACTTTTTCTGAAAAGATTTTTGTCAAATAAGAGATTCATTTTTCCAGTATTCCATATCTGCCTTAAATAACTAAGAACAACTAATGTATGCAGATTTTTTTTTCCACTCATAATATAAAGGAGCTCATCTCACTGTGTGTAGAAACTATTTTTGGTCTATATATTGTCCTATCACTAGGATACATTCTAAAATATTAAAATACACTTAGAAAGTATCAAAATGGTTTATGTTAGTAAAATATTAATGACTATTTACACATGATGATCAGAATCTATTATTCTATGTCTGAAAAGCAATATGGTTAGGTAGGATTTTCTCCATTACAGTAGGACAGATATAATTAAAATCCGCCAGAAGCTATCTGTCTCAGGTTGGCCTGAATTGCCCCAGGGAAGAAGTTCCAAAACAGGATCTATTTGTTGAATTATGCTATTTTGTAACAGAATAATCTCCAAACCAGCAACCATTGCATGGGGAGATTCATGGTGCAGGCCTATTACTGCTTTATTCTTTATAGATGCTATATTCTGTTCCTCATGTAAAAATCATCTTTGTATTTGCATTTGCCTTTTCACCTTTATTGCCAAGTTGGAGTGAGAAAGGACACACCATTTACATGAACAGATATTTTAACTTCCTAGGGCTTGATTACGAATAGGTGTTTCAACACTTACCTATTCTGAAAATGCTTCAGATTTGATGGAGGTGGGGTTTTTTTCAACTTTAGAGACAAAAGCCTCCAGGCTTTCTCACTGGAGAAAGAAAGATATTGAGCAGTGTTACACAACCCTTGTTGTAATGCAATCATGGGATTATCTTTGTCAAAAGACACTTATTTTCTTTTTTAAGCTTCAACATTTTTTTGCATGTGTCCTTCAAATGCTATAAAACAAGGAAGTTAAACAATCAAACAAACTGCAAAATATGACATTACCAGTGGGAAATCCTTTTCAGGTCCTATCATTAAATGTTGATGCTGTACCTCATAAATGTAATGACGGTTAGGCCAAACTAGACTTCATTAATCTCAATGCCTTTACTATTAGTATATAAAATATACCTTTGAATTGGCTGGCTTTTGTATTCTTTTGTCTCGTTATGGTACACGTGCACATTGTAGTGTAGTCGTTTTCTTCTTGTCTGTTGTTGTTTAACCTATTGGCATGGAGAAAGGTGATAGGAAAAAATTCCTTGGCTTCCGGACTCCTGTTGACTCAACTACAGCCAGGACAGAGCCTTGTGGAACAATTGCAAATATTTTTCTCCTAAGCACAGAAAATAGTTGGTTTTGTTTGCTGAAGAACCTAATATAGAATAGCACTGGCCATTTTAGTTCCTGAAGATGAGGTAAGATTAGCAATAGCTAAATTAACTCTAACTTTAACAAGCGCTAATTTGTATTCTGTGCCTGGTAAACCATACGTGAAGATTATGGACTCCAGTGGATACCACCCGGTGGTGAGAATCATCCCCTTCTTCCCACAGAAACTGTTGTATGTACTACCTGTGACAGGTAGTATTTGTGGTAGTGTTAATAATAATAATGAAGGACACAGAGATGAAAGGGTGTTGCTTTAAAAACTTTAAAAACTTGTTTTCAAAAAGAAGATGAAAGTTTGTTTTATTAGCCCCATTAGGTAGCATCAAATATAATCATAAAAGGGAAAAAATGTACATTATAGCTTAAGGAATGTAAGAATTATGCTAATTTACGATCTCATGTCAAATTAGAAATAATCTTTTCATCTTTTAAATACAGACAAATGTGAACAACCCTGTACACCAAATGGGCTGAAACATTAGCAACATTGCAGCCTGCTTGACAGTTTCAGCAATCAATATTTGCATTAATTTCCTAGCTTTAAAACGCGCAAAGTAGTCTGATGAGATGAAAGAGGTTCTCGGAGAAAACAGCCTTATTAAACCTCAGCATATGTGAGACAAATGCCTATAGGCCATTGATTTGTGAGGAACCTTGAGGGAAAAATCTCTTTGACAATACATATGGTCTGCTTTGTCGTAGAAATTCGCAGCTGAGTTGGTTGTCATATTCTCTTTCTGCTCTCTACCTCATTTCAACCATCTGACACCTGCAAATCCATTTTGAAGATACATATATATATCACATCTTATTTTCCTTATTGTCCCTTATTATCCTTTATAAAACATTCATTCACCTTGTTGTAATATATAATTCCTCATCCATAGATAATGGTCCATTTTCATATAGTAACTGGTGATAAGACTGGGAAGTTTCCCTGGGTTTTGTTTGCCATTTGTGGATAAAAAATATTTCAGAATAAATGGCCACGTCCTAACTGTGTAGCAGAGTTTAAGTTGTGTAGCTGTTTCTGGATCCTGGAGGTGGAGTCAGATACAGCAGAATTTTGATGAAAAGAACCAAACAGCGATCTAAATGTTATTGTCATCTGATCACAAAAATGTACGTGTGGGTGGATGGTAGGAATAATCACTTCATGAGGCTTTATGGAAATTTAGCTGTTAGAGTTGCAATTCAGAATACAGAATTTATGATTGTTTACCACTGAAATTTAAGCTGGGTGTTATCAGTCATATGTGAAAACTTTTTTACATATAGCACGTCATCTTTTGCTACTACGATATTGGGAAAGTACCTTGGGAAAGCACCCAGGTAACTTAAACAATAAAGAACAGATGCTAGACTCATAAATAAGCATCGTCAAACACAAGAGTTTCCTGTTGTGCTTTTATGAAAAGTGTTCTTCCTCCATGAAAGTGCTTCTGTAGTAAATCTCACCCTTTAGGCATTTAATCATTTTATGTGGATGTCTCGTAAATGTCTGTGCCTCACACTGGGAGCCAAGTGATCTTACAGTAAATATCATGGCAATAAGATGATGAATCTTTGTGTCTTGATAAAATGATGACTTGGATCACTTGATTATCACTTAGGAAAGGCATTGTACAGAAAGCCAAGTTGCCCGTAATGTTAATATTGGCAAAAGAAAGAAGAGTAGGTAAAATACATATCAACTTGTCCTCATTTGAAAACAGAAATTTTAAAGAGTATGTTTGAGACATTTATCTAGACCCTGTACAAATCTGAATGTAAACACATGCATCGTAGAAAAGTGCAGACAAACCTACTAATGATCTTTCATCCCAGCGGATTCCTGCATTGCTCTAAAATAACATTGGAATAAATAATTGGAATAAATTGCAATAAATATATACAGTGAAAAACAATCACTTAATAAAATACAAGTATAGACTAAAACAGTGTAAGAGGAACAAAAAAATCTATATTGTTGTCAGGCAGACTATAACTGCAGGAAACAGAGTATCAGTAGTTTAAAAAGTGTTTGAATATCTGACTTGTCAAATCTTAGCATAGGTATTAGTCATTTACTATATTAACGAACTATTTAAACAGCTGTAGAGTTTGAGAGAAAAAATAAGCATTTTCAAAATTCTAGAACTATTTTTAAACATTAACTCAGACTCTCTTTGCTAGTCAAATATCTTTTTGTGCACACTACTTTTGTGACAGTCATGAGGTTTCCAGGATTGATGTCTTAACTGAAGAACAGACTCCCTAGAGGGTAACGCGGTCCCCTACCAGTCATGATGAGCAAGTTGTGATCCTTTATTCACTCTATAAAGGATTAGCCCTGAGTTACAAATGAAGTTCTTCAGGCTGCAGCCTTCCAAAATGTGCGAGCTTCAGAGGTTTGCTTCAGGCTCCTTGCTACGCTGAGGAAATTGTTAGAAAACATCAGAATGAGATTTGCTTTGGGGAGGGGAAAAAACTAAAACAGCAAGATAGTACGCCTGTGGAAAAATGTATTCAAAAGAAGGAAGGAAAAAAAAAAAAAAAGATGATGGAAACCTGGCAGTGCTACCAGAAAACAAATGTGATGAGTTTGTGCTGTTGAACAGCAGCCAAAAGACCGACATACGGGCTGTTTACAGAGGATAGGCGTCAAACTCAACATCAGGAGACCTGATCTGTGTGGTCTGTCTCTGAGCTGCTGACCTTGGGCAAGTCATTTGTCATAAGTGTATTTCCTTTCCCTTCTTTAAAGCTGAAACAAAATGTTCTTTAATGCTCTAAAAAAACTTGGGATTGGATCAAGTTTGTATGTAGTTCCTCAGGTCAACAAACAGCACCAGCTACAATGGGCTACTCGGCTTTTTTTTTTGTTCTTTAGAAAAAGTTAAATAAGGAGAAAGAAAGCTTTGACAGCAAGCCCAAACATGTTTATCACCCATACTCAGATGGTTATCTAAATTTAACATAATTTTCAGCTTTCTGCTATAATCCTTGCCAGTGGACAATTTCTCCCTATAAATCACTCATCTTCTTGAGTGCAAGCTTATCACTTCCAATTATTCTAACTTCTGGTTGCTTGCTATTCCTCCCGGGTCACAAGGACACCTTTCAGAATGGTAAAGAAGCTCTACCAAAGGTGGTGTTTCTCACCCACACCTGTGAAAGTAGGAGAAAGCACCCTTAAATTCACTTTCTTAATTTACATCCCATTGGTGTCCTCTGGCTGACCAACCAACCTATTCGACACCAGTAACATTGCAAATTTTTCAGGACGTAGCGTATCTTAACTGTGATGCAAGATATGCAAAAACACTTACTATCTCTTGTTTATGAGCCTAGTTGTTATGATACTCCTGTAGCAGAGCTTTGCAATTCATCTGCTTTGCATATCACACTTCAATGCAATTATAATGCATCCTAAAGTCCTAAAATGAAATACAGTAAAACCAAGGCACTAGTTGATGTGTACCTATAAGGTAAAAAAACTTCTTCTACTAGGATTTCAACAATTAAGCCATTCCACCAAATGACAAATTCATCTTGCCGGATGATTCTAAAATGGGCGGTTGTGAATCTTAAGGCACAGTCCAAGATAACCACAATGATGTCAGGAAAACCCGTATTGTTAATATATCAGAGCTAGGCAATCATCACCAGGACAAATATTTCAAGAAGATGACTAGAGCAAGATGATGGGAAGACAGTGAATCAAAAGTTATCATATCCATGATATCGTCTTTATGAATGCCATTTCGCAGCTCAGTGTCAGTTACTTGACTGATGTGTGGTGCAATTTGCTCCTCTGATCAACAGTTAATACGAGACTGGATGTCACCATCAGCCACCAAATGCTTGCGAGGCGTCAGGTGAAAGCGTTACCCTGCAAACTGCGCTTGATCTGGGTATTGAAAGCGGCTGCTAGCAGCCTGCCAGGGACTGTTTTATACAATCAGCCACGTTTAGCCAGTAGCTGAGAGGCAGGCAAATGACACAGTGCAGAGATGTCCTCAAGAGAATTGTGCAGCAGCATCTTCTCAACACAGAAGACGAAGATCGTCCTTTGGTGCCAGCAGATACTCTCTGTGATGTCACAGCTCACCAGCTAAACTGGAAGGGTGAACAGCACAGACCGTGTCAAAGACAAAGCGTCCTGTCTTTGTGAAGGACTGTGATATGCTGTGACACCTGTGAAGACTGGGCTAATTTCACATCAATAGTTAACACTCTGATCTGCTGTGTTATTGGGACACGCTAAAGCCATAGTTCAACTTTTCTGAAGAAGTTATTACATGTATGTAAAGTATCGTTGCACTGAACTTATTGCAAGTTGGAAAGTTCTTCAGAAATGGGGTGATTTACTTGAGAATATCCTTGCAGTATTTCAATTTACACAGAAGGTTCTCCCCAAAATACTTAAATTACTAGATCTTGGTGAGATAAGTGCTAGCTTACTATTTAAGAAATTGAGACACAATGAGAATAAAATGTTTTCCACAGGCTTGAAATTTATCATGCATAAAGAAAGTTACTGTTCCTTTAGTTAAACAAAAAAAAAAAAGCTTTTGTGGATTTTAATATTCTGTATTTGGGTGTAGCATATAGTCTTCTTCCTATTTCACTGCTCTTCGGTATACAATCAACAATATTGTTTCTAAATGCAGTGACTGAACTTTAATTATCCCAGTATTTATGCAACATCCTTTGGAACCAAGAAATGAAAAGTTACCATCTTGACCAGACACCTTGCTTATTTTTTAAATGATTGCTTAGAATCTAAACACTGTTTATCTTCAAAACACTGCATAACTGCAAAATAATCGAACCTGTCAAAAAACGTCATTCTGCCAATATTTGATTTCATTCCAGGATCAGTAAGTGTGCACAAGCACATTAGAAATAACACCTCAGTAGGAAAAGAGTTGTCAGCTCTCTTCTTTTTCCTATTTTTTTTCTCAGTTCTTCAAAGGGTAAAGATTGTGTTTTACGCAATAGAGGGAAACAGTAAGTTTCTCAGATAGCTGGATATATACACAATTATGCTTATGTTGCTAAGTTTATGCTCTAATATTGGTGGTATGTGCCAAGAGCTGAACACAGACTCCAAAGTTAAATTGTTTAAACGGAGATAAATAGATGGCCAGAGGACAGGGACTGAGTGCTTTATCGTCTAGAGAACTGGGAATCCCTGACTTCCAGTAAGTTATTGCTAAGGTGTATGACAAGATGATAGAACAAAACTTTATCATCTATTATCACTTATTTGATTTTAGAACTTATTTGGACATTTGAGTTATGATTTGAATTTGTGTTTAAAGCTCGGTTGGTATTATGTTCCTTGGTACTGTGGAAGCCAAAGGGTCTGTGAGCCAAAGGAGATGAGAAGGATCAAGGAGAATACGCACTGAAGGGTTTAAAAGAACACCATGTTTTTTGCATTTTTTAAAATATCCTATCTCTAAAATGCCTCTCTTAGCCAGAATTCATGGCATCAAATGCAATACGGGTACAATACAGTAAAAAATTTAGTTAGAAAAGAGCTTTACTCATGAGTACACTTCATTTATTTATTACAATAAGCACAAACCAAACAAGATTTGCTCTGCTTTCCTAAACACCAGGTGAACACCTAGAAGAAGATAGTTAATGGTCTGAAAATCGTTTTACATAACACAAAATGCAAATGATGGATACATAAAATGATGTTATAAGTAGTGTGTATTAAGTGTTATGAAAGGCAGGAAGATCATGATGATGTTACGGGTTTTGTTGTTGTTGTTGTCGTGTTTTTTTTTTTCCTTTGGTAAGAATTGATTAGGAGGACACCTGGAAATAGTGAAGAGAGAGTATATAGAAGAGAAGGAGAGGGGATGACATACAGGGGGAAAAGTGAAGGGATGAAAGAATGAACATGAAGGAGAGTGTGGAGCTGAAGTGAAAAGATCCAAAACGGTATGGGGCACAACTGAAGTACACTGCCCACCAGTAGCTGGCGGAGAAAAGCCAGTCGAAGCTGATGACATTTCCACTCACTTCTTAGGAGCCTTCGCAGCTGCAATAAGCATCTTAATATCTTCTCCCCAGAGATTTTTTCTAGATGGTTTGCTGCGTGAGAGTGCATCACATTTAATCTAACATCTCCTGAGGGAATCTTTCCAGTGCTTTCCTGTGACCACAAATTTTGAAGTGAGGGATTGCCATTAGTTGACGTTTTACCGTTGACCACTAATAATAGTTTCATATCTCCTGTCTCATCCTACGTTGTTCTGTTTCTTATTCTATGTGGAAGATGGGCTATTTGCAGTGCATAACGTTTGCAAATTTTACCATGTCTCTCTTCATACATTATTCACCAAAAATATTCCGATTGTATAAATATGTTTGTTTTGGAACTTATTCACTGAACACTTATATACAAACATATTAGGCTATGAGTTATTCATGAACTTTTCATTTTGATTTTGTTTTGAAGTCCTGTGTCTTTGTAGCAGTGAATGCTACTGCATTATTATTGCTTCCCCTTCTGTTCATAACAGGTTAAATGAGATGGGGAATAGCCACATGGGGAATTGTGAACTAGGCACACAGCAATTGCAAGGCCATTTTTTTCTGACAGGAGAAATAAAAGGAGCTATTTAGATATTTTTAAAAATGGAAAAGCTTCTCAAGAGTGTGAAATTGAATTCATAGTTTTTATTCAAATGAATAGATATAAGCATATTTTTGCAGTATTTGCTCATGTCGGATAGTATTGATAGATACTCTCTACGGAGAAAATGGTATTATAACTCGCCCATGGATGTGAGGGCCATACCTTGAGTAAAAGCAGTGACTGTGGTTTCACTGTCCTGAAATGGTTGCCTGTATTTGGAAAACACTGGGATCTGTTCTCCTCTCCCCGAAGACCGTCCATCCTACAATAAAACATGGATTTTACGGACTGAGGGAAGGCAGTAGCAGCCCAGTGAAGTTGCTGCTTTACTGATCCGTAAGCCAAGCAAGTGTTTGTGTTACTCTAGTTCTGAAATCTGGCTGAGGAACAGATCTGCAGCTGAGACAAACCCTGAGAATTGAGTCCTCCACTGAACTGCTTGGCATTTATCAGGGGCAAGTCTTAGATTTATGTTAAAATAGAAAAAGTATTAGTTATACATATTTTTGTCTTAAATTATGGAGTAATTTTAAAATCCATTGCATCTATTTCAAAATTACTCGCTTGATATATTTTGCACAGAACAAGCTGAAAAGAGACTGAACAAAGACAGTCTTGTAAAGGAAAATAGGGTAACAGGCATTTTAACTGACTACAACAGCGGCTGTTTCGAGTGAAACGTGCCAAAAAAGTAAAGCAACTTGGAAAATTGATCAAATAAGAGCACAGGTTTGCTTTTTGAAACTTTATACATTGCTGAAAAATACCACTAGAAAATGATTCAGCAAAGGAAGACATAGGCACAAATATCCCATGGGAAAGGCGATAAAGCATTTTAACAAACTATCAAGAGAAACGATTAATTCTATATCTTTTCTAAATAAGGTCTGGAAATTACCTTTTAGCTACCTCCAAGTTGTTGGCTTCAGTACAGATGGATGTACATCTTTGTCTGCATTGCCAGAAGAGGTCATGTCGTGTGATTTAATGGTACTTTCTAGCTTCAAAATCAATTCCACTGTTGTATAGGTTTTCCAATAGGATGAATAGAGGGGAAAGGGAACAACTGTGATGTACCTGTGCACCCATGACAGCTCCAATATCTTTTATTACTTCTTTGGCAGGCAGAAGATTGCTCTGCAACCGCTTCTCTCTTCTCCCTGCTCTGGGAAGTCTCTGCCTTCTGAGCCATGGGAAAATTTGCCATTTGAGCTGCTTGTAGAAGCGGCATCAGGCTCATCCAGCCTCAGGAGTACTGCCAGCCCTGAGAGGGACTTGCATAGAACCACATTGCCTGTATCTGAGGCTGACTTTATTTCCAGAATAGGTGATAGAAAGCAGGCTACACCAACAAGCCTTCCTTATGATAGGCAACCTCTGGATCTCCGAGAATACTTTTAGTATTGCTGTCTGCATGATGTTTCATAATCTCTTCACTTAATGCTGCCCTTTCACACGTGAAGCAGTGGCAGGGGCTACATAAATACAATTAGTATGTGTGTAATAGATTTGCCACATTTAGAATATATGAAAGCTAGCTGGCATGTAATTTTATTTAACTTGACTAAACCTATTCATTTTCTCCAATGCAATTCCAATTTGCAGCAAATATATCAAATGACAGGCAGACTTTTACGAAGAGGATAAGACAAACAATTTTTTCAACAGACAGATGAATGCTAGTAACACGAGAAATTGTGATTTATTTAAGAAACATGAGCCGTCAAAAATCTCTTTGTGACATCTTGCTTCCATTTTGCTGTGCTGTGAATGTGGCAGTAAATATTAGCACAAGGTAACATAAAAATGCAACTCACCAAATCACTGTATGACAACTATTAATAGTTAGAACATGTTAGAATCAAATTGCTACTGTCCATTGCAACTTCACCACTGAAAAGGGATGTTTTAATCGTGCAGATTGGCTAGACTCCTTCCAAGCAGCTGTTGAGGTCACCGGTCAATGCTCTCGGTGAAATCCACCCTGTGCTAAGCTTCACTGCAGACCTCCGCGTGGTTCACCTTTAAATGGAGGAACAAATGGGATTTTAATCAGCGAACTTGTGCCAAGTCTCTGCTTCTGGGTGAATTTCATTTGAAATAATTATAAAGTTATATTTTAGTATTACAAATCAAATACTTCACCACTTCTATTCTGCACATTTTCTGATTCTTTCAAATTGTTGTGTTCAAGAAATTTATTCTGGCTGTGGATTTGTACAGTTACACAGTATACTGCTGTAAAGTTGAATAAACGTGTAGCTTGTTGATGGATCACACAAATAACTAATTGCAATTACATAAACAAAAAAAGAAAACCAAAGAGGATAGTCTGTCCGTTTACTGAATATTTGTGTCTAGAGAAAATTTGCAAAGTATTAACCATGCATATTTAAATCATTTTGCATGTCCACTGCTTTTACTTGCAGGTGGTGGTTACGGCTATGTGTTAGGGTAGACAAGAAGTGCAAAGAGGTGACTAAGGTGAAAGAAAGAGCTGAGGTCTGACGGTATAAAATCAGGAAATCTAATCTGGATAGCTTTGAATATCGGACATATAATACTGCATGTGTTGTTAAAAATTAATTGCAGTGATTCTAATTCTAATCAGCATTAGATTCTGATTCTGAAACGCGGTTCTTAGGCTCGGTTTTTGGATTTGTTTTTGATTGAGTGAAACGTACATTTAAATTACACTGGGTGAAGTACAGAAACAGTCCTGGAAACAGAGATCAGAACGCAGGAGCTCCCTTTCTCGTGTAAATTCCTGTATCCAGTACTCTTTTTTTCCTAGTTGTACGACTTTGCATTTGGCATTGAAGCATGTTCTTGAAAACATAACAAAATAAGTTTGGGGAGTTTAGTTTTTTGTTGGGGTTTTTTTGTTTGTTTTTTTTTGTGGGTTTTTTTTTCATTTGTTTTTGGGTTTTTTTACTGATACCATTTAGAAACTCTTTGGGTTTTGCCTGCTATTCAGCTCAATGTTCAAAATTTCCTAAAAGGAAATTTTTGCAATTGAAAAACATTTAACCCAAAGGAACTTTAAGACACTGATGATCAAGTGGTAAGACTCAAATGAACTAAATAAAAAACTGTGTGTGGTGGCCATCCCAAGTACAGTAGGGCATATAGTTGATAAGGAATATCAAAAGCAGAAAAAATTACACCTTTGCTTGCAACTTTTCTGCCCCTAACCTCTACATCTTCTCCTCAAAATAAGGAAAGAAAGAGAAAGCATCAAGATTGATGTTACTTTGTGATGTCATACAGTTTTGTAGCAAATCCATACCCAACCTATCTTGTAAAACAGCAGGAGTTTATGAACGGCTTTTGGAGCATAATAGGATGACATAAATCACTGACTCAATTCTTTCATGAAATGTCTTTTAAAGTCTGCTTTAGAACAGTATAAATCAATTTTGGAACATCAATAAGGCAGTCAAAGGCATGCACTCTGACTGCAGTCATGCTTCTGGGGCAGTTGAAGGCACTCTCTCTCAACATTCAGGCAGCACATCCCCTCATTGCGTTTCATTGTCATGCTTCGGTCTTGAGCTTCAGAAGCTAAAACGACAACGAATTAACCTAACCTGCTCTGCTATGGACTACTCCTAAAAAAGCAGCCCAAAGAATGGCTTTTGCCAAGATTTACTTTTTCCTCACAGGCTCTGCAGGGAATGTGTGGGCTATGTTCACGGAGTATTAGGAAAACAAAAATTAATTGAGTAAGGTAGGAAAAAATGCTGTTGATATTATGGTAGACACATTGTTATATTTGGGGAAATGAAGGTTGTTCTTGTAGTAAAAAGAATGATATCTAATAAGCTGTGTAATGACAATATAACAAGGTCATCCTCCGTTACACAGAGAGACAATAGGCTGTGATAGATGATTTCAATATATGAAGCATGCCGTGTTCGTCTTGGAATATTAAAAACTGAAAAGCTGTGACTTATTTTGAGACATATTTATTTACAGATAAAAACATCCGTTAAAATATTCTGTCACAGCATCAAGAAAGAGAGAAGTTAACTTTTAAAAGAAAACTCACTTGTAAACCCAAGCCCGCATTGCGTTTTTTGAAGGCCTGCTTCAGGTGTACCTTGATGGATTTCTGGTAATTGTCTCACTCTCTTGCTGCTTAAGCTAGTGAACGTGTTTTTCAATTCTTTCTACTCTCTCGCTAGTACCATTTTCCCTGATGCTTTACAAATATCTGCAATCTGATATGCAGCAACAACAATGGGAAACTCTCTTCCGTGTCTGCATACTTTCTGTCTACTAAACACACTGTTGGGAGTCAACCAGTCTGTATCCCTCAGCATCATTACTCTTTTCCATCCTGGAAGATGAAAAGCACAGGAAAAACTTGCTCCTCTTTTTAAAATGAGTGTTTGCTGATTTGTTACTCCTTGCAGAGCTGTAAATATGTACTGCTTTCTTTTGCTTATCTTCCCAGCAGAAAAGACAGATGATAGGATTTGAGTAGGGGTGTGTACGCATCTGTTATCTGCTACGCTTTGATTAGCTCGATGCTTCTATATTTTCCTGTATATTACCTAGAATAATAACTTTGTGAGGCTAGATATGCACACACACTGAAATTTTAGCCTATTAGGTAATTCAAGTTTTGGCCCTGAAGCCTTCTAGACTATGATCATAATTCTAGAGCGTGAAAACCAGCATCCCACTGTCAACATTTACCTTGTTTTAATGTTTATTCTCTAGAAATTTAGGTAAGCACGGCACATGACTCCAGCAGTGTGCCTTTCTGAATTCAGAAAATCAGTAGAGAGGCCGCTGCGGTGTAGTGCTGATGTGACCAGGAACACTTTGGATGGCTCATCATCGCAAACCCTGACGTGATATTTCATCCTGCCTCAGTGAATGCTTCAAAGGATTTGGTGATTTTCATGGAGTGTCTGCAGCACTTGCTTCGCCTTGATTGTCTAATTCTCACTGCTCCATGGCAGCCTGGAGGCTTTACTGGAGTTATAGAGATGAAATCAGTCACGGGACTTTTTTCTTAAAATAGGCAGAGGAACTTCACCATTCAGTTCAGGCTCCATGTTTCTCCTAACGAAATGGCAGAGTAAAATAGGGAAAAGTAACACGGAGTTCAAGGCAGGTTATGTTGTTATTTTTCACACAGCAGAAATTCCTGAGAATGAAATATAGACAAGGCAACATAGGCAGTTGGCAAGTTGTGTCCAAGCTAGTTCAGAAATTACTTTATTAAATAACAGGAATTACTTTATTAAATACAGGAATTACTTTATTAAATAACATGGCATTTCTTATGCTGCAAGTCAGAATTGATCGTTGTGATGATTCCTCCAGACCTTAAAATCTATTAATTCAATTTAAATTAATTAGAGGTACCTATCCAGGTTTGTAAGAAGTCAACTTACTACCTCCTTAATGAAGAAATCCTATAGTATTTAATGAGGAGGAATCTGTACAGTGTTATGCATATTTAATAAGATTATGCACATTTAATAATTACTCTATAAGAACCTCAGATGATGGAAAATCACATGAATATTTCTGAATTCAGTGCTATGCATTGCTATGCAGTTTTCTGTTAAGCTTTACTGGATTGCTTTAAAAAGCTATGAAAAAGCTACAACTTTCTTACAAATACCACAGGTTTTGATCTTGCATGATGTTTGCTTCAGTAAAGGAAGTATTTAATTTTTTCTTAAACTGGTACGATATACTTTGTGGATATGTAATTTTACTGCATGGTGTATATGTTACCCATGTTAGAGCAGTGATATGCAGGCCTGAAGTATACATGCAGGCGCAGAACTGAAGAAATAGGTTTTACAGCAGCTCTAGATAGGAGAATGAGGAACAAATACATGCGTGCAGTCCAGAAAAGGATTAATGAAAAGCTGCATAAATCAGTTTGGAAATGTGTGCAGCCTCTAATTTTCCCAGATAACATCGCACATAGGCTATGTGACATGACGATAAAGGTCAGTACTTGTAGGTGTGTAGTACCTAGGACAAGTATGCCTCCTGATTAAAATGCTCAACAGATACACAATAGAAATATAGTAATTGGTAAAAATGCTGAAAGCAGTGTCTGAAGAACTAATTAAAAGTACACAGAAGACGTCTGTGCTTTGGTTCCTTAAGAGTTGGGTATGACAGTTGGATTTTTTGGATCATTTAGGAGTTTGACAACTGGACGTCATATACCACTGTGATCCCCACTACATGGTATTTTGCTAGCTGCCTGCCGTACTTCCCGAGTACCAAAGAAACCTGAATGCCACATCAGGTCCCGAGAAAACTCCATGGTTAATTTTGTGAACCTGGGCCCCTGCTGGTGGGAGAAGCAGACTTTGGAGTAGTCAATACTAATGTGTCTATAAAAAAGTGAAGAACCCCCCTAAAACTGAAAGCAGCCGGTCCAGTTTCTGGAATGCCAGTAATTTCCTGTGAAGTCATAATAAATTGACCTGGGTCATACATAATAAAAATAATATTTTCTAGAATTATTTAGTCCTTCAATACTTGCTCCCATTAAATATGTATGAGTAGTTTACTGAGTAGGTCAGTGCCAAAAGTAACAGCTATGCTTCAGGATTTTGGAGGTCATTAACGTTGATCAGTGGTCTTATTATTGGGCCCTTACCAAGAATAATGATGTGTTCTACTTGAATACAATACAAAATTAGTCTTGAATTTGATTTTTTTTGCATTGAACTTTCAGAAGAATCCATAACAATAGACAGGAACTGCATTTGTAGTTATAGTTTAATATATGCAGCATATGCTGATTTTGAAATCTGTACCCTAAAGAGCACCTCTATATTTATTAAATTGGTCATATTGTTTTCATCTTAATTAGAATGAAACTTGAGTCTGCAACAAAACTGATATGCTGAAAGAAATGAATGGTTTTGTTTTGTGTGTTATCTTTCCTAGGAAACTGTATATTCACTTGCTTGCCGATAATTCAAATTAATTATGAACAGACTTTTTAAGTAGATAGGGTTGGTTTTTTTCTCTTCATTATATTTTAATCAAAAGTTTTGGAGAGTTTCCTTTTAATATAGCAGGGATGGATCCTCTGGTTGCTACAGAATTAGATTTTTATGTCTGAAATTATGCAGAAACTGATTTAAGATGTGATGAAGCCTCTTCAACTTACAGTTGTCTAGTGTACACTGTGGTAAATTTTGACCTTGTCAGGTGAAGACAGCTGAATTATGATCCAGCCTCTGTGAGAAATGATATGTCTACCATATTAGATTAATTTCCTGTAAACTTCACCATTTTGCATTACCAAACCTTGTAAATGTCATCTTTATCCATCATCATGCAATATTTTGATGTTGCTTATGGAGCAGTTCTCATTTCATTTTCAGCTTTTCTAAAAAGTTCTATCTCACTGTGAAATTATGCTTTTTAAGTTCTGTATTTTTATTAGTTTTTGTCAAAGTCTGCACAGCAGCCCTTAAAAAGTTAATGAATGTGGCTTAGTTTCACTGTAAATTACTTCACAGCACTTTGCTTTGAGAAAGACTGGATTGCTTTTTTCTCTTTTTCATATTTTCTGTGAAGGAAAAAAGGAACATCTGCATTATTGTTGTAATTAAAGTAAGGAATGAAATAAGGAAATTCAAAGATTTCATCTCATATTCAATCTTCTTTCTAACTAGCTGCCTTTCTGTCCTTAACTTAATGTGTAGCATTACATTCTAATAAGCACTCAGATCTATGAAAGAAAAATAAAGTAACTTATGGAAATCTGAAAATCCAAAGATCTAAATTAAAAAAGAAACCTGAAGCCCTAAAGATATGCCTTTAAATCTGTACTCAAAGCGCTTTCTTTTCTTCTGTGAAAACTATATGTAGACAGTAATGATGAGCAGGGTTTCCTTGCCTGATAAATTACATTGGCTTAGCCAATCAAAAGCACAAAAGAAATATCCTATTTCTCAGGGCTTATATGAGGTGGAAATTCTGGTCCATCTGCTTAAATCCTTCAGCTATTAACACTCTTAAGAAATTATGTTCCTAATGAGAATGCAGTGTTGCAGTTGAAGCTAATTTATATTTCTAATTTATCTTCCCAAGCTAGATTCAGAAGATGGATTTTTTCCCCTCTGCTCTTATTCCACTGGTTAAAGATTTTTATTTATCTGTCATGGAATATCCATTTAATATCTCCTTCCATTTAAGCCATTTAAATGTGATGGTTTAGTTCCTTTTAGTGCTGTTTACCTCTTCAGCTCCCCATATTCAAAGTTAAGAATGTAAATTTGTTGCCTTTAAATGAGATTGTCCTAAATCTTATCCTGTTGATTGTATCCATCCTCAGATATACTGAGTACAAACAGTTGGTTTTCTACTTCAATTTTTTGATAAAAATGTCTTTTGGAATATATCGATCAAATCGTTTAACCTTTAAACTAAAACTTTATCCCAATGAAGCTTTTTTCTGTCTTAATTAAAAAAATAAAACCGCTTTTTTTTCTTTTTTTTTCTTTCTTCTTGTAAAAGCTTTTCATTCCATTTTTACTAAAATGTCAAAAATATGGTAGTTGATTCAAGAGAAATGTTTCTAAGTTTGTTTTTGTTTTGAATTCGTGCTTTTAACCTATTTTTGTGGACTTAACCATTGTTTAACTGCCCAGGCCCTAGGAATATGGGCCACGTTCCTCTTGTGTATTCTGTTATTAACAACGGCAAGCACCTCTCTACTCATCTGAGCTACTTCATGTCAATATTTGGTTTCTTTAATCAACTCATACATTTTCTATGTAGCTCCAATCTGTTCTTTCCTCTTCTTTCTCCAGTTTCTTACAGATTATTTGACACCACTGCTGTGCATTGTAATAAGAGATATTTCCGAAAAAAATTTACATGATAACTTTGTTCACAACATTTTTGTGACTGAAGTCATACTTTTAAGGTAAAAATAGTCACGAAATGTAAAAAAAAAAAAAAAAAAAAGACTGAAAGGGAAAATTAATCTGTTTTGATAAAGAATACATTACTTTAAAACTTTTTTCTATTTTTCTCCTTATATGCCCTTTATTATTATTATTATTATTGTTGTTAATTATTATTATTATTATTTTTCTTCACTTCTAAATGCGTAGTTCTTATTTTCTGTGTGGATTATCCAGAAGAGGGAGCCATGAGCATATACACTTAAACTGTATACTGCAAAATCATAGTCATTAACAATAAACTTAATGTTTATGTGAGATTTATAATGCAGTTCCTCTCCAAAGTAATGGTTGCTAGGTCACCTGTGGCCAACATATTGTAACCTAGCAGGAAGCACTGGGACACTGTTCAAACAACCTTGTCAGGACACTGCAAACATCTCGTGTTCATGGCAGTCCTAGAAATCATTTGCGTACTGTTGCAGTGGTGAATTTAGCATGTGTAAGTAGTATATTTGATACCATTTCCATATCTCAGATGTTGAACTAACTACATTATTTATTAGTGTCGTCAAGACTACTTTAAATCACACACTTTTTTTTTTTTCTTCATTATGAATGTGTGTGCTTTTGAAATGAAAACCTTTTAGCTACATTGTATAGGCAGAGAGGTTATACTGTAATAAAACTACATGCTGTTTATTTTATAGATCATCAATATATGCAGGAATATGTTCATTTGTAAAGACTTCACTGCATATTCCAATTTTAAGATCAACACTAAATTTGGAGGAAAGGAAGGGTAGTATCTAGGGCTCTGCATGGAGGCTGAGCACCATGAAGGAACTTCCTATTTAACCCCCTTGAAATGCAGAAACTTGGAGTTTTGGTGTTCTTTTAATCTATGAAGACCACGGCGGAGATGTGGTCGCTGTTCAGACACGCATAGTCCTGGGCTCCTTTTCCCTGCCCACCTGAAGGAAATCCAACAAGCAGCTAGATTCCCTGGCACCTAAAGCTTCTTATAAGACACGTTGTCATACCGGTGGTTTGATAGTCCATGATAGGTATAGAAAAGTACAGTAAAAGTCTGTGAGCTCCTTTGTGTATAATTATAGGTGTGGTTATATAGCTCCCCCGATCAATTCTTGCTCAGATGTGCATTGATCTTTAGATTTACATCTGCATCAAGCTCGACAGTGCTGTTTTAATAGCTTTTCAATATATTTCAAAGACTACAATTCACAAACAACAGGCAATGGGACGTGTGTGTGGATTCCTAGCTTCCTGAAGGATGCCCGGCTATGACCATTACGGGTGTTCGCCACCTGGACCAAAACTGGCAGCTGCTTCTGTAGCGATATGCCAACACTGTTGGGCAAGGAGATCTGCCTGTACAAAGCCTTTACATACCGATCATATCATGTATCAGAGCAATTTCCCTTTTGAAAAATCCCCTTTTAGACCCTGACGGAGAAGCTGACCAACATGGTCGAAGACCAAGGGGTGCCAGTACCTCCGTCACCTCGAGATTTACTCAGCAGGGCTTGCTTTCTAGTACTTTGATTTGTACTTCACATTTCCATCTAGTGAGCTGCTCTTGAATTATCTCGTACTGGCATCAGGTTGTGGCATCAGGCTTGGCTGTGTCATCTGCTAAAAAGGCTGCTGAAATTACAGTGCAGAAGAGAAGAAAGGCGTCCTGCTTTGGGGTGAACTTCTGCTCAGTGGGAGAGGCCCCTGCGCCCGCTCGTTGCCGTGGCAACCAGGGTCAGCTGACCCGGGTGTTCACCCTGTGGGAGGGTCACACCTGTGGGCACGTCAGGTGACCCAAACCGACCAATCGGGTGTTCCAGCCCGTCGGCCATGCTCGGGATGAAAGCTGAGGGAGCCAAGGGGGCAGGTTGGCTCCTGTTGAAGGACTCTTCTCCAGGGGCTCTTCTTCTTTGGATTGTCTCCAGTGGGCTCTTCAATGATTGACGTCTGAGGAGGACCCTGTCAGCTCATCTGCCTTTTGATCCCGGTCAGTGCGTTCCAGTTCCCATTTGTCTCTGAGTCCAGTCTGAAACATTCCCAGTGCCTGACAGTGGCATCTGCCTGGGAGCTTGATATGGTTTTGTGTATATTTGTATATTTTCTATCTGTGTCATTATTTCCTTTTTATTTTATTATTAATATTTCATTAAAGTAGTTTATTTTTTTTCTTAACTCACAAATCTCTTTATCTCTCTTCTTCCTCTCCTTAGAGCGAGAGGTGGGGGAGAGCATCTGTCGTCTTGTCTTTGGGCAACCTGGCCCAAACCACGACAAAAGGAAACCTGCCCATACGTTCTACTATTCCACGCCTGAAAACTAGTGATAGTCTGCAATGAGCAGATCTGCATGTGAATGTTAAAAATGTCAAATCGTTTTTGGAAATGTTAGGGACAACCTCAGGGTTTCTCTGTTCCTGACTCCATCCCCCTTCATTCCCTATGTGAAAATGTTGAAAGTAAAATTTTTAAAGTACAATGCCTGCTTTAATGCTTTATTTTGCTAAGTGCCAGTGTTGAGAGTGTTCAGTTGATGTGTCTTGTGAAGTACTCGCCCCCTGCATTTTGCAATGTTGTCATGGGGACTATATAGATAGGCAGACAGTTATGAGACCAGATGTCCTAGTAAATGGTTTCTATTTAACAGTTTGTAAAATGCTTTCAGAAACCATGTATCTTAATTAGGAAAACCACTTTTTAAATCTGTCCTTAGCCAAATAAAAAGGTAAATATGCTTTAAATTCCCCCTATTTCCAGATTATGAATGGCAACCTAACCCATTTCATCAAATGTTTTCTGAAACAGAATGCTATTAAAGGTCCTATTTTACTCTGTGGCCAGCTTATAACTGAAAGCCCAGATGACAGCAGCAGCATAGAACAAAAGCTTCAAAGACTACTTCTGATTCTCTATTAATTTATGCATAATGTGGAAATAATTGTTCATCAGGAGTTGTGTGGAATGTGGAATCTGGTAACATCCAAAATAGCAACAAATTTGAAAGTCTATCAAGTCTCTAGATGTCATAGGTTGACTTCTGAACGGCTAGTTATGTTCTTTACTTAGCGGTAAATGAATAAAAAAAATCTATTATTATGACATATGAAGTAGCAAAGGGAAAATCCATTTCCAGTTTCTTCTAGTTATGTTCAATCCTTTAGAAAATCTATATAACAGTCTCTGTCTGAAATGATTAAAAAATCAATAGCACACTTCTTTTTTGAGAATTGTGTTTTGATAACCTTTCTACAAGTACTGTTCTGGACATCCTTCACCACATTGCCTGGATGCATTATCTGTAATTGTCTTTTAATAGACTGAGACTAAATTATTAGAAAAGAATTGCATCACCAGGGAGTAAGGGTTGTCAGATACCAGTGAGATGTAATACATCAAATGCTGTTGTATACAGCCTTATCTCATAGGCTGTTTGTTTTTAGGAGACTCTTTTTTTTAAAAAAAAAAAGAGGAGTTTTTGAATCTTGTAACTTACTCTAGTTCAGAACAGGTAAAATAATGAATGCAAACCTGCATGCAGCTCCACAGAATTAATGAATCAATGGCAACAACAACATATCGGATAAAAAGTTCATGACCTGAAAAGCAGATACGGCAAAGTTTCTTTTTAGCGGAGCGTACGTGGTTTTTTTCTCCACAACTGAAGATGGAGTTCAGTAGGAAAGTGTAGAGGGGTTTGCTTTGGCACCACAAGTTGTTTACTGTGTTCCTTCAACGTACTCATCTACTTCACTGAGAAAGCATTTGAGCAATAGTTAGACAAGGCCTTGACAAGTTCTTGAATGCTTGGGTTTTATATCTAAGCAATTTACTTACTTTGTCATTAGAACAAGTATTTAACAGTCTTATGTATCCAGTGTCTTATCACCTACATAATCATATTAACAATTAACAGCTACATATAGGTCGACAACATTTAATTAGAGAGGGTATTTGGATGGTGTTTTGGAATCCATCAGCATGTCTTGTTTTATGTAATTTATTTAAATTATTTTAGTGATGAGTTTTAATAATTGCCTCAACACATGAGCAAAAATAAGAGCTGGATGAGAATGACACCCCAAATTTATGGTCAGGAAAAGGCAGTTGTGCTTTATAGTTATGATACTTTGAAGAGAGGAGCAGATGTGTGGCTGGGCAGTAGAAAAGAGGTCCTTCCTCCATACGGCAGTGTTAAGTCAAGGGTCACCTAGACAGTGGAGGACTTTATCAGGAACCTGAGGATGAGGGAGAGGAAACCCAGCCTTCAGATGTGAGATATGCTTTGCAGGTTGAGGAGCAGAGGGCAGTGAGGAGCGTCTCACTGGAGACCAGGAGTGTCCAGGAGTCTCTTTTTCCCTATGGGCAGAAGGGATCAGAGTAAGAAAATATACGTGACGGAGGAGCAAGGGTGCCTAAGACCAAAGTAATTTCTTCTTTAGCAAAAAAAGGACCTACTATTTGCTTCATAGGGTAGGGAACATGCTAGGAGTGGGATAGTTATGTTTCCTAGGCAGTAGCAAAATCATTTCCTTTACTGACACAAAAAGCTAAGCTTTCCTTTTACTGCTCTCTCGTGTGCCTGTGTGCTTCGGGGCAGAGAGGAGATTTGGCCTTAACGCTACTTTATATGGGTGCACTAGAGGGAAAAGCCTCTGCGTAACATCACCATTCCCCCGTGCACCTATGCCCAGGGTAGGATTTCACCACATGAATTTATTTTAGGCCTCCAGCTAATTTTATTTTTTTTTTTATTGTGGCACTCACTACACTGTGCTTTGCTGATGATAGACTCCATAAATGTTTCCCCTTAGTACTTCGACCATTCTTGATTTTTAGGAAAGAAATAATATGAGAAAAGATTTCTTGCATGGACAAGCTGTCTGTGATAAACACAATAAAGAATACAGTGGCTGATTCTCTGGGATGTGATCTGTGAGGAAGGAGTCTAAATTTCAGAAGCTGAGGTCTCAGGTGCTTAAGGTATGAATCTGGGGGACAATACATACATTCTGATTTTTCAGAAAAAAAGGTTTAGCTTAACATGCTCACTACTCTTTGCCGAGAACGCAAACAAATGTAACGCTGTTTTGACTTTTCAGGGGCCAAGCTGTTTGCACAAAGTTCATTATTTATAGAATGGAAAAAGAAAAGACATGTTCTTTGGTAGCTTCTTGAATATTTTCTTTTCTTTTAAAATGAACTATTTGTACAATCCTGAATGAAACAAAAGTTTTAGCCCTATTATTACATAAAATATTGCCATTTCTCCCCAAAGGCATGGGAGGTGATGTGGATTCTGCCATTGATCTGAGCAGTTCTAGGACCTGTCTTTCTGAGCCTTTGAGAAGTGAAAGTCAGTAGTTGTGCTTCTCTGAAGATTTTGGAAAAGCATAATTAATTAAATGTACCTTTTTATATTTTATTTAATAGGATAGTAGTTTTTGAAAGGCATTAATGAGATTCTGGGCCCTACTGAAATCAGTGGGAGTTCTGTGATTCACCGTTTTAGGGCCAAGATTTCATCAGCTGCGAAATTCCCTCGATGTTGCTTTTGCAAGCGCTTTAAAGAAAAAGAAAACAAAACTGAAAACTGAATGACATAATTACATGCTGGAACATCAGGGCTGGTGAAAGCCACCTTGCAAAGCTGACAGGAAATATAATTGTTATTGTTGTTCTTGAAAGACATTAAAAGATGTGTACAGTGTTTATATTTTCTCTGATTTGGTAGTTTATGGCACTGGAAAAACCTGCTGCAAAATAAATTTTATAGAAGTCTGTTATTTGTTTCAATAAATTGGAAATATGACACAGGAGGGAGGGAAACATAATTTTTGTATCAGAAGAAAGAGACAGTTATCAGTTAACCACATTATTCACATTGTACCTGCACAATAGAATTTAGCTTGGAAAATAAAAAAAAAAACAACCACAAACAAGTTTTGAATAACCATCATAAATCTATAGTTTGCCTTTACTCTAGATATTAGGTTCAAGAATAACAAGAAAGATATTTAGTACAAGTTTGATTTATGTTTCGATTTATTTTACCAATGGAAAGGAGAGACTGAAGTTTCAAATAGAATAAAATGTAAGGAATTAAGTCTGAGGTTGGTCCTGAAGCCAACTACTTTGAAAAGTCTCTCCCCTAGATATGATCAGCTGATTTTGTTGCTGAAACTTCTGTGAATATTCCACTGTCAGGAGCAGTTAAAGGCTTTACCCTGCAAGAAGTATTTATAAAGAAAACCCCATTGAATTAATGTATTTTAAATAGCTATGGTATTAATAGGCATTTGATGTTCTTATCCAAAGACAGAAATAAATTAGTCTTTTTATCAAGTTCAAAGAACTGCTATGTATCTTACGCGTGGTGAGCTGCATTGGAATCACCAATCAACTTCTAATCAACTGCTAGTTCGTTGTTTCCTTGAACTGTCCATGGCTGTAGCTGCTCTGTGTGGACTGACACACTGCTTACATTTTGAGAGGAAATACACACCAGAAGTTTTTTAAGTAAAGGACGCAGTCAGTTATTAGGTAGTGTAATTCCTTGTCTACCCTGCAACATGTGAACTGCAGATTGAAGTGTTTACTTGTAGAAGAGTACCAAAATTTGTACTTCTGGACATGGAGAATGTATGGAAAATGTTCTTTTCCTAGGTATCTGTTCCATATACTAATCACTTTCTGAAAGTGTGTACATTATTTCTAATCTGAATATGATTTGCTGTATTTTGCAAACAGCTTTCTGTTTTCAAAGAAGTCCACAAAGCAGCTATTTAGATGTGATTCTTTCTTCAAAAGAACTGCAAAGCCGAATTTAGATTTGATAAAAGAAAAACAATTAAAATGAGGATTGGGTGCATGGAAAGGAATTAAGATTGTATGGTAAAATGATATAGTCATTGGATTAATTTTTGTGTACATTTGTGCAGATTAAAAATTGTGCCTATATGTATAATGTTGTTATTGCTTCCTTTTTATAAGATTTTCTGTATAAGTTAGTAAGTACTGAGAATTTTTTAAGAAAGCAAGAGTGACGGCATGGTCAACTGCCAAAGAGAGGAGGTTTTGGATAGTGTGAGACTATAGAAAGAAAGGAAAAATAGGTGAAGAAAAGACAGGCGTGGAGATGTAGACAAGTCTTAAAATATTCAAGATGCAAAAAATGAGGCAACTGTATCAACTTTATAAGGCTGTTACCAGTGGGAGAATTAAAGTAGAGGGTAGTTTGACCAAACCAGGAAGATTTAAAGCAGTATTTTGAGTGACCTCAATGAGAACAGGATGTGTGTCACTGAAATGAAGTGTTACTATGATGGGGAGCTATTTGTCAGGGTTTGGGTATTTACTGCCCTGTAAGCTAGGAGAAAGAAGCAGTGAAAAGGCAAAAATCAGATGGTTGTTATAGGTTGCTTGTTGGAGGAATCTATAACTCACGGGTTGCAGGCCTGGGTGCTGGGAGGTCATGGGAGGTGATAGGGCTAGATTGATGAAGGAGTTAAGTTGAAAACGCAGGAAGTTTTAAATCATGGCACTGTAATTACATTGAGATACTAGTTTATTTTTCATGACGATGCAAAGGTATTGACAATGCATTGAAGTCTCTTTTAATACCAATTCCTTAACCCAGGCATTTTCAAATGCTTTATTATACTGTTTTAACTAGGGATCCAATAAGATTTTAGATGATCCAGCGCTTTCCATACTGGTCATAGAAGTTTGGAACAGCACAGTTGGAGACCTCTGACACATCAGGTGAAATCTCCCCGGCTGACTTTTTGGATGAGTTTGAGGCACTGTAATAATGTAGCATCAGAGAAGATGTTTTCCTGAAAAGATAATATTTCATGCAGTCACAAGGCAGATCTAAGGTAGAAAGCATATTTCATCTCTATAATTTATGTTGTTTAAGTGAGGACAAGTATAGGTAATAGCCTTGATTAAAAGAGATAAACACAGAAATAAAGAAGCAATTATTTAAGAAAGAAAGGCCAGATTGAGACCATTCTAAATAAAAACTGAAACTTTTTGAATTGCTTTCAGTCTTTCTGGCAGTAAATGAAGAAGGCGCTGATGCAGAGTGAAATTTTGTTTAGCTGCCTTTGATTCCATGGCAGTAGACAGTCGTTGTCCTCTCAGCTGAGCTGCCAGAACACCCCGTGAAAAAACTCAGATCTCCTGGAGTACTGCTGTTTCTGTCTCTCTGGTTTTAGGTTTAACGGGGTTGGGTATTTGATGAGATTTGGGATGTGGTACATAACATGTTTTGATCAAGACTTGAGCAAGCTACGAAGAGATTACTGCATATTTTATAGCTTTATATTTTTTGCAGGAGTTGCATTTATATTAGTTATTATACTGCAGAAACTCACTATAGAAAACAGACGACTGGAGATCAGTTTATATAACCAAATCTACATGAGTCATAAGGACAGCCAGAGACTTTTTGTTCTGAAGAACTGAGATCTGAAAGAATGCGATATAATCCTATATGTAAATCCTACCTTGACGACTGTCTGCATATGGAGGTTCGACGTACCTGTGAATAAGTGAGATTTATTTTTCCACTTTTGTTTTTCAGAGTTTTGATGCACTTTTTATAATCACAATTTTCTGAGATTTGCTTTTCTGTGGAACCTTCTCTTTCTGCCTGTTGGGTTGACCCTGGCTGGACACCAGGTGCCCACCAAAGTTGCTGTGTCACTCCCCTCCTCAGCTGGATGGGGGGAGAGAAAATACAACAAAAGTCTCATGGGCCGAGATAAGGAAAGGGAGATCACTCAGCAATTACTGTCATGGGCAAAATAGACTCAACTTGGGGAAATTAGTTTAATTTATTACCAGTTAAATCACAGTAGGATTAATGAGAAATAAAACCAAATCTTAAACCTCCTTCCTCCCACCCCTCCGTTCTTCCTGGGATCAACTTCACTCCCAATTTCTCTACCTCCTCTCCAAGCAGTGCAGGGGGACGGGGAATGGGGCTTGTGGTCAGTTCATCACATGTTGCTTCTGCTGCTCCTTCTTCCTCAGGGGGAGGACTCCTTACACTCTTCCCCTGCTCCAGTGTGGGGTCCCTTCCCACAGGAGTCAGTTCTCCATGAACTTCTCTAACATGAGTCCTTCTCACAGGCTGCAGTTCTTCGCAAACTGCTCCAGTGTGGGTCCCTTCCGTGGAGTGCAGTTCTTCAGGAACAGACTGCTCCAATGTGGGTCCCCTGCAGGGTCACAAGTTGTGCCAGCAAACCTGGTCCAGCATGGGCTACTCTCCATGGGTCCACAGGTCCTGCCAGGAGCCTGCTCCGGTGCAGCCTCTCCATGGGGTCACAGCCTCCTTCAGGCATCTACCTGATCTGGCATGAGGTCCTCCATGGGCTGCAGAGGGACTGCCTGCCTCACCATGGTCTTCATCATGGGCTGCAGGGGAACGTCTTCTCTGGTGCCTGGAGCACCTCCTCCCCTCCTTCTTCACTGACCTTGGTGTCTGCAGGGTTGTTGCTCTCACGTATTCTCACTCCTCTCTCCCACTGCAATTGCGTAGTTGTTTTTTTCCCCACTTCTTAACTGTTATCCCAGAGGCTCTACCACTGTCGCTCATGGGCTCAGCCATGGCCAGCGGTGGGCCCATCTTGGAGCCGGCTGGCATTGGCTCTGTTGGACATGGGGGAAGCTTCTGGCAGCTTCTGGCAGCTTCTGGCAACTTCTCACAGAAGCCACCTCTGTAGCCCCCCTGCTACCAAAACCTTGCCACGCAAACCCAATGCACTGCCAATATGCTCTAACCTGTTTCATATGTTTAAAGAGAACATTCCCCTGGAATCTGGTCACTCATAGTAACTACGCAACACTATTACTTTCCCGTCTCTGCTTGGATCACGTTATTACATTTTATCTCACTCCCTCTCGTCATGTTAAGGTTTGTCACGTTTATCAAAGAAAAGAAAAGCTGGAGACCATTGTACTGTTTGTAAACACAGGTCAATATTTTGAATCCTGATGCATTTGTTTAGACATCTAAATATATTTATTCGAATCTAAAATGAAGCATCAAAGATTAGAAATGCCAGTTAAATTAGCAAATTTCATTAAGAAGATATGATCTTTAGAAGAGAATGCAAAGACCAAGACTCTGCCTAATGATGGTGAGTTTCCAACGGTTAAGGATGGCACTACCGTAGTGAGGGTGAAAGGTGGTGTACAGTTCACAGCACAGAACTACAGGCAGTAGAAGTATTTATCCCAAAGCTTTGTGTCAGCTAAGCTGCTGCCGCCATTCCTGTTTCTGACCTATCTTTTCCTTCTGAGTATTTCCTGTATCAGAGCAAGATGTTGCTGCATTGAGAGCAGAGTAGCAAGAAACTGCTGGTGGAAAATATTTTCTGTAAGTAATTACTAGTTTTTTTCAGCTGAGATTTCAAATTTTGAAGAGCTAAATGTCTAATTTCCTGAATTCCTTAAAAATTTCCAGCCAGAAAGACAGCCGACATTAGTAGCTGGTGTTTGTCCCTACAAGAGAAGGTAAAAGCATGTCTGCACAAATCAAACCCAGTAAATATTAAGTGGTAGTTTGATGATTACTAGACAACATTTATACCTGGAGTGATTATATAGTGAAGTCAAAAGACTTAGGGCTTGTGATATTGTCTATTATTCATTGAATGTCTGCATTGCATACAGAGGAAGGTGCAATCCATGCTCCAAGGAGCTTTGCTGTCATGTTCATGATTAATGATTGTGGCATTCATGTGGACTTGGGCAGCTCTCCGTTTCAGAGAGCTGTACCAGTAAGCCTGATACTCAGGGGAAAAAAAGAAAAATAAAAGCACTGACAATAAGGCTTGCAGGTTCTATGATTTAGCTGAAGTTTTTAAAATCCATGTCATTTTTAACAGGAGTTTTTTGGGGGGAGTGGGTGAAGTGCTGCTGAATTTTCCACTAGACGTGGTAGATCATATGCTTCTGTTTCATCTTTCAGTCCTTACAGCAGCTCTCTGCCAGTTGTGTCTGCTTCCTTGATCATCGGGGTGCCAAGAGACAGCTGGTCCTGGGAATAGCACTTTAGTGGTCTTACTTTGGCAGAAAATCCTTCACCCGTGTGCAGGATCACATTCCTTTCTCAAGCCCAGATTCAAGCTAAACCTCCTCCTCCTCTCTCTGCTCAGACAAGTTAATTGTGCAGATGGCTGCAACTGGTCTGAGAGATTAAAATTAAGCACTACATGATTGTGAATTTTAATGGTTTCTTTGTCCAATTCTCTTATTTTCTTGACACAGTCCAGACATTTATCAGTGAATGTATTTAATACAGTTATAAAAGATGCAGTCAGACAATGTATAAACCCTAATGTGTTGAAATGCCAGAAAGGTTCAGTAGTGACACAGAAGTTCTCCTTCCTAGATCACAGAAATGAGGTGTCTTCTATTGTACAGGCTCCATCATCTTCATTGAGCCCATTAGCTACTTCCAACAATGATTATTAACAGTGACCAATATTCTTGCATGAATTATAACCGTAGCATTTCTCATGGTTATAGCTACAATAATTAGGTATAAATAGCGATTTTGAAAAAAAAATTGGTGAAAATTAATCAGAAGAAAAAGAGAAAGTACAAATAGCTTCAATAGAATTCCAGTCTTGGAGACAAGCACTTACTATTCATTTTTCTGGAACAGGGATTTTGTCATGAATGAGTTATCCCAGGTAAAAAGCTCCTGTGTCCCACTAATGAAGGAAAACAGGATTCAATGGGATTCCCATCTTCTTTGACAGGAGTGTTTTGACTTTCAAACAGTTCTCAAGGGGCATTCTCAAGGTTTTTGTTCAGCTAGAAGCAGTTTCTGTTGTGGCAAGGCCAGTGAAGGATTACTTCTGCAAAGTTTCTTGTTTCAGTATGGAAACTGAGAGTGTTATGGCTTAATTGCACCTGCATACATAATACCAAGTAGAGAGAAATCAATGTAATTTAATTCAGAGCAGCAGCTAAGGAGGCATCACAGAAATGATATTCAGACTGAACAAAATTTAAATGAAGAAAGATATCAAGGCTCTCCCTTCATGAAGCACTGTTCTGAAGGCAACTCAAAGCTTGTTGCACTGAAAGGCTGGAAAGTGATCTGAATGTATTTAATGAGAGACAGATTTCATTAAAAGAGAACAACCTTGAAAAATAGCTGTCAAGCATGCTTTCCTCCAAAACCATTTGTCAGATGTTTATGCAGTTCAGTGAAAAATCTTTAATCGCCAAGGAAAAGGGGTTGCCATTCTTCTTACCTTCGTATTCTTGGGTAGGCAGTAGGACAGTAGGCGATGCTGGGCATGGCGCACCTCTGCCCTTTGCCTCGGGTTGCTTTGGGTAGCCCAGAGTCCAGTCTGAATGGGGTTGTTTGCCTTGGTTGCTTTGGAGAGGAAAGAACAAGGCCAGAGGGTGGAGAATATAAAAGCTGGAATAGGAAACAAATTAGTTTGGTTGCTGGAAGGGGACGATCACTTCCTGAGTAGAACTGATGGGCTGCCAAGGACTGTCATAATGAAACATGCCAATGCCTCCTGGGGGACCACGCTGCAGACTGCCCTCTCCACGCGCCTCCGAAGGAATTTTGAACAGACTGATGCCAGACAAATTGTTATTGCGCCGTTGTTCCCCTTCCGTTGTAAATGCTGGAGTTATTTATTAGAAATGGCCTGGGACTGTGACATCTTTCTAATGTAAAATGTGGTGTTTTGTTCTGTTCGAATCAACATTTTATGTACGCCTTGAATTGGCAAGACAGGGTGTGAGGCACTCTAATTTTGCGCCTGACTATCAATTAGTGAGACAGTAAGAGCAGCTTAAGCAGAAAAGGTTGGCTAGGTACCACGAGCACCGGAAGGAAAGTTTTTTCGTCGCTTAAATAAATATCTAGTCTATTTAAAGACACCTCATGAATTCATTTGCCCCAGAATGTCACTTTAGCGAGCTATTTCAGTCTGTTAGCATCTTTTTTAGTTGATCTGTAAGAAAAAAATAAATATATAGTGTCATATCATTTGTCCTAGTGCTGATTCAACTTATCTGTCAGATTCATTGACGTATACTATTGGTGCGAAGACTCATGTATTCTGGAGGGTTTTTCCGGTTATTTTCCCCTGCTGTTTTTAAAATTCATGCAGATTCTCTGATTTATCCTCTGGTGGCAGTGCACATCTAGACATTTTTTTTCCTCCTCAGATTTTTGTAGGAAATTCTTTCCAGTTCAAAGTTTTGGTAGTTTAATGTAGACACCATTTTACATTCTTGACAATAAGTCCACAATGATGATGATTTAGATGGAATGTTAGCTTTTTTTTGTTTTCACTGGTGTTTAGACTAATATTTCAGACAATAATAGTAATCTAAAGTAATACATTTGGTTAACAAAAAAGTGGAAAATTATAATTTCACTGTATTTTGTACTTTTAAGCATTGTTAAAGACTAAAAGATGGGAGAAACTGCTAAATTTTTATTGAAAAACATGCAAAGTAAAGTAGACACTGAAGAGGCCTTATGTACAATGATAAAAAAACCCTGGCTTTCTATTTGTCTTTTCTTTAGCATAGTCAATATCAGAGACAGTATCTTCAGATAATGAGATATTTAAACATGGCAACAAATGTTTTAAAAATACTCTTCAATTACAGATTCATTACTAATTCTACTATTATTAATCCATTACTAATTCTACTAATCCTGTAACAATGGAATGTATCATCCTATTATAATCACAAGGAACAAATGGTTTAGGGTCTTTGCCATCAATGTGTCTAAGCTTAGGCCTTTAAACTGGGCCTGGACAAGCTCATAAAAAAAGACTTCTTTTTAAAAAAAGAGACAGTTTAGAGATGAAGCTAAATATTCCATATTTTAGTATTGATTTTCTTTTTATGTAAAATGTTGCATTTCTCACCATAGAATTAAATATGGGAAGTGTAGAATTTCTGTTCTACTTTCTACCCAAGAAAAGTAGTTTATTTATTTAAGACTAACCTTATTTATCTGAGAGTTATATTATTCTCAGGGTTTTTTTCTATCTTTTCTGACTTCTTTACAAACCAAAACTGATTCTATAAGTTGCTATAGATGATATCAGAAACATTTCAACTTTTCATCAAAAATTCTTTCTTTTGTGCCAGTTTTCAGAGGTTTTCATTTAGTTTCAGAAAAAAACTGCCCGTCTATAAGCTCTCCTACCTCCTTGGACATCATTAAAGCCTTGGCATGACTTTCAGGTTTGATCCCAAGTTGAATGCCTTGCTGTAGTTTCCTGTCAGAAGGAAAAGTCTGTAGCATTTGCTGGCCTTGAAGACTCCTGAGACTTTGTTCAATCACCTGAGCATAGCTGTCTAGTGCCCTTGGAGGTGCCCTGAGGTCAGCTGCTGGGTCTCCAGCTACTCCTCCAGAAGGCAGTGAGTTTCCCACAGGTCCTGCACCGCATCTGCCGGCCTCGTGCTGATGTTTCAGCATGTCCCAGGTGGCACTAGGTCCTTAGAGGGGAGCAAGTAAATCCAGCTTTGGTTTTGATTTGCGTGCCAGGAAGCTCAAGTCTAGAATCCATGATGTGGATCTGTGAGTAATTATTGTGAATCTGAGGGGTTGTTTGAGTTAATTTTAATTAAAAGGCTTCTATAACCCCTTAGTGATGAGTTCAGACATTTCCTCTCTTTATTTTCTGTTGTCTACCAGCATAAATGTAATTTCTGCACACTAACTGTAAAAAGTCATCTCTTTCACTTAGACAGCCAGAAAATTTGTTAGTCAAGCAAAATGAGCAACCAGGTGTCATAAAACAAAGCATTAGAGCTGTGTGATAAGAATACAGATTAGATAGGAATTTTGTTGATGCAAACTACCAAACATACTTCTTTTTTTCTTCCTTTTTCTAGCACACTGCCATGAATTTAGTGTTGTTTTTTCTTAAATGATACTGAATTTTGGTATAGACAGCATTATCCCTACAGTTTATCACCTGCTGAACTGAGAAAATACATGCTCATTTGCATCAGTTATTTATGTTGGATTTTTGAGTAAATAGAAATCGTGTTGAGTTTGACTTCACCAGTGAGGAAGCTAGAGGTATTGATCAGTTATTAGCAAGTTATTCTAAATAAGCAATGTCGATAAACCTGTAGAGCTTGTACTCTATAATTCAAAACCTTGAGCGATGGAAATGCCTTTTGTAAACGAACTCTGTGGAACAGAGTTCTGCAGTCATGCCGGCTCGCGTGACAGACACTTCACTGTTGCATTTATGCTCTATAAAATAATAATAATAAAGCCTGTCGTTCATGCTTTTTCCTGAAGATAACAAGGGTGAACAGTCCCTGTTTTCCTTAAAGCACAGGAAATGCAGAGACACCGCTTCTGGTGGAGGTGCTTATCTGTTTGTCTACATAAAGACTAGACAAAAGCATCTCTATTTTTAAATAGGGATAACTTTCAGAAGCCAAGAGGAAAGAACAAATGTAAAACCTCAGTGAGAGAGAAAAGGAATATAGCCTTTTTTCTTACAGGCTGCGACAATTAAACAGACACAACAGACGTGGTGAGTCCTGAGAAAGCAATGTTGCAACACAACACAAATTCAAAAAAATTGAAACTTTTTTTTTTTTACCCCAAAGCAACTTGCTTTCCATTTTTCTTCTGAATGCTTTCAGTAGCAAACGCAATTTCATTTCAGCAAATTTAAGGAATATGCAGGAATTTGCATGCCATTTTCAAAAGGTATCTGGAAGATACACTACCAATTTCCAGAAGAAATGGAATTTAAACAAAGTTAGCTGAATTCTTGGCAGATAGCAACTTATTTGAATTTTTGGCAGAACAATTTCTTCTCTTACTAGAAGAAATAGCATTTTTGCTGTGGAAAAGCAGAGTGAGATAAACATGTTCTCAAGAATATAACATAAAAGAGCAGGACATGTAAAGGAAATCATTGGCTCTCTTAAAGGATTGGCCAGATGCTTACCTCCTAAATTGCAATAGCCTAAATTTACTGGAAGAGACTGAATGGAATCAGAAAACATACTTTTTCTGTTTTCTTCCTTAGGGTAAGTGAGACTGGAAAATATAAGCTACAATATACCGTGCTTTGAGGACTATACCTAAATCACACTAAGACTAAAGACTTTTTTGGGGAATGAAAATTATCTAACTTCTCCTTCCTTGAGCCATTTGCTTCTGACACACAACGAGAAGGCAGATTATTTATGAAATGACCTGTTCTTTTGAATTGCTTATTCTGTTCTGTCTGCTCCCTCCTACCTCTGTTCCTCTGACTGAATATCTGTCAGCTATTTACATGCTTTTGAGGGTTTCCTTATGCACTTGATGATGATCAAAGGATGGATTTTTTTATAGTACTTAGGCTCATGAAGATGCAGATAAGCACCGATGAGAATTAGATACTTAGGTACCTTTGAAAATCCTATTTGATGGCTGTTGTTAAGAGCTGTGAGTTCCCTTAAAAGTCTAGTCATGTATACCTACGCCTATCCATATTACTGAAAGGGACTGTGAATCTGGATTTATGTAATGATTTTTTTTCAGATGACTTTTTGGCCTTTGAGAATAGATCAAAATCCACTTTGATTGATTTTCCAAATGGACATTGAATCATTATTTTATTATTCTCTCAGTAGCAGCTGAATAGTTGGATAAGAGGAGAGGTATCCCATTCTCTTATTATCCTGGACAGAAGCGGGAAAGCAGTAAAGTGCTGAGAAAAATGGCCCAGAGAAGGAATAAAATTGTAATAAAGATGTTTCTAATCCTGTTACTCATTCTCTATTGTAGGCAGACTGCTAAAAACAGGCTAGGGGGTTATTATACTACGGGAAGTATATTATTCAAACACACACAGCAGCAGAATTGCAGTGTAACCAAAAATCAAAGTATTTCTTCTTTTCTCCCCTTTATTTCTGTCTCCTGGTGTCCTAAGAGCCAGGCAGAAGGCTGAGTGAATCTTTTCCTGTCCATGTACGACAACTTCAGGCTACGGCACAGGGTCCAGAGCTACGTTTGGTCCTTACAAGTTGAAATGTTCAGATCCTGTGGCAGATCCCACTTAAAGGGTGGGTGTCAGGAGGATGGGGTCAGGCTCTTTTCAGTGGTGCCCAATGACAAGACACGGGGTAACGGGCACAAACTTGAACATAGGAAGTTCCACCTAAACATGAGGAGGAACTTCTTTACTCTGAGGGTGGCAGAGCCCTGGCACAGGCTGCCCAGAGAGGTGGTGGAGTCTCCCATCTCTGGAGACATTCCAAACCCGCCTGGACGCGTTCCTGTGCAACCTGCTCTGGGTGACCCTGCTCTGGCAGGGGGTTGGATTAGATGATCTCCGGAGGTCCCTTCCAACCCTGACCATTCTGTGATTCTGTGATCCCTGTGCTAACCATGGAACAGCTCTTACAGCTGTTCCAGCTATGAGAGTTTCCACATGCTCCGGAACTATCCCAGTCTCCAAATGAATGCATGATACCCCCAAATAGCAGACTGACAGCTGGCAGGCTGGGTTTTGTTGAACTTGCTGGGAGGTTTTAGGCACTTCATAAACAGAGCTTTTTCCTAACAGCACGATTCTTTAGGAGTCATGTTTGTTTCTCAAAGCTACATGTTGGGATGTCATGTCCTTCCTGTCCCCAGCTGGCACAGGGATCTGTGAGATTTCTGAAACCAGTTTAATTTTAAAGCGCCTTCTAGGCGCGTCTGAATTATGCTTTGGTTTCTAATGGCTTCTGTCATAGCAAGCATTAGGAAACTGGAAAATTAGATTAAAGCTGGTCTTCCGCTCCCTTTCCTAAAATGCACAGAACTGGTATCTGCAGTTGAGGCTGTGGTCTCTACCTATTTTTGATTACATAAATTTAAGCACATTTCATTTTATTTTAGCAGCAGCTGCAGAAAATGGAGGCTAAATATCTGCTCACTAAAAAAAAAATTGTGAGTCATTCCCTGGTCTGCTGCAGTGAGTTCTACTGAGAGTTTCTCAGGTGTTCTTTTTAATTTTCTTTTATTATTATTTCAAACTCTTGTATCACTGTTAAATGTTTTTTCAGTGTAATGTATTTAAAAGCTTCTAGACTCTCTGTCTTTTCTGCAAAATGTTGGAGATAGATACATAATATAATGAATGAAAAAAAGGCTGTGCTTCACCTTACCCAAAAACATTTCCCGTGCATGAGGTATTAAGGAACCTACGAGCATGTCTAGATCCCTACAGACAGGGAAAAAAAAAGGAACAACACTGTTGAAGATTCACTCACCTTTCAGAAAACGTTGAGTTTCAAACCATTCAAGATTTTTCCTGACTTCTTCCCACTCCATCTGATGCAACCAGTCATGTCTGTGACCACCTCATCTCTCCAATGTCATGTAGTACACCCAACCTATTCATCTGGGTTTCTGTAACTCCTATTACGGAGAATACCATAAAATGGAGACATGAAAAATCACAGAATCACAGAATGGTCGGGGTTGGAAGGGACCTCAGGAGATCATCTCGTCCAACCCCCCTGCCAGAGCCGGGTCACCCAGAACAGGCCAGACAGGAACGCATCCAGGCGGGTTTTGGATATCTTCAGAGAAGGAGACTCCACCACCTCTCTGGGCAGCCTGTTCCAGTGCTCTGCCACCCTCAAACTAAAGAATTTTTTCCTCATGCTGAGATGGAATTTCCTGTGTTCCAGCTTGTGCCCATTGCCCCTTGTCCTGTTGACGGGCACCACTGAGAAGAGCCTGACCCCATCCTCTTGACACCCGCCCATTAGATATTGATAAGCATTGATGAGGTCCCTCTCAGTCTTCTCTTCTCTTCTCCAGGCTAAACAGACCGGGGTCTCTCAGCCATTTGATAATACTCAAACTAGACATGGAAGCAATTGACTCTTACTCCAGATGGAGCAGTCAACAGTAGGAATTGCATGGAGCTACCATTGCTGGTGCTAGGTAATGAAGTGGAAGAGCACAGTGTTGTTATGATGCAATAAAAAAGCTGTGTCAGATTATACATATATGTGTAGTTACTCCTGTTGCTGATTTTCAGGCCATAGCTAACAAGTGTTTTATTTCAATTCTAACTATCTGGTTCAATCCTTTGGATTACTGAAAGTCATAAAATGATAAAGACATGTGCATCAATAATTTACACAACATAAAAATTGAAAAGAAAAGCAGGTGATGGAAGACAGAAAGAAACAGTCTGAAAGACTAAAATAATAAACATTGATTTTCCTCTCAGATCCTCTTTGGTCTTTGGCAACCTTTTGTGAATACTAATTTTTTTTTTTTTTTATTTTTTTTTTTCTGCTGAGGGCAGTAAATGCAGAAGCCATTGTATTCAAAATTCTTCTTAATATTCCAGTTTCATTTTATTGGTGGTGTAACATTTGGATTCCTTAAGCTCAAATGTGATTTATTCTTGAGCGATGATGCTTTTAGCCTAAAACATATAAGACATAGAAATTTATACTTCCTGTTTACTGAAGAGTTAGTGAAGGAAAGTCACTAATGAACTTGTATATATGCTTTACTTTATGCATTTCAGCATCCCCATTTATATGCAAAAACCCCTTTCTATTTACCCCTCAAAAATTTGCCTGCATTCAGGAAATTTAAGGAGACTATGAACCGTGAGAACTTTTTACATGATCTCTCTTACTGCTCCTACAAGATCTTACAGAGAGCACTTGGCAATATTTCATCCTGTAATAGCACAGGAATGCAACATTCCCTCCTGCTGTTCTGTTGCTCACTGAAACTCATGTGTACTTTTTCTGGTTTTGCTTTTTCTGAACCCTCTAATAAAACAACAAAATTACTATATATGTATGTATGTTAAAGAGAGTTTTCTTAGAGCACTTTTGGTGCATGCCTGAAAATAACATTCCAGCGTTATTCCTCACATTGACTCCAGCAATGCAATTTTTAATTCACCATAGAACGTTAAAACCCAACAAAAGAAAGGCTTCAGATGGAAGTAAGTTGATATTTAGTATCCTTTGATTATTTGATCAAGAAAACTTACATTTCAAGCAGATCTTTCACAAATGTGGGAAGCTGGGAAAATGGGATAACTGAGAAACATATTTTGTCAATAAACTCTAAGACATACATTCAAGTGGAGCAACTGGAAAATTAATTTCTGATACAGATTGTGACTTTGCTCTGTTGTTTATATTTGGTTGGCTAAGATTTCTTTTTAGCATTCAAGTGCAATATGTATCATTTAATCAGGAATACACTATAGAAAGAATCTTGTTAAAAAGAACAACGAAACCCTCAGGAGAAATCTTGGAGAGGCTGTTCTGTTGGTAAGAAGTTAAGCTGCCTTTCCTATTTGTTTTTGTTTCAGTCCATTGCCTTTTATCTGCTCATACCATTATCTTAAATTTTTAATATAATTTCCTCTCTATTTGTATTATGAAAATTCATTTATCAGAGTTACATTGTATTACAGCCTGTATGAAAGAAACATTGGCTATACAAAAATATCAGATTATTTTAGGCTAAATGATTAGTTAAAGGACTAAAGAAAGACTGCTATGGGGATCAAAGACATTTACGTATCATTGAACAAAGGATCATTTATTTGTCTATTTCAATTTCCAAATCAGCCTTTTTGGCAAGAGCACAGCGGCTGGACTGAACAGCCTGCTGGCTAATGCTGTGGGAAAGCCACATCTCAAAAACCATCACAGTGTGACCAGTAAATCTGTGTTGCAGGTAGACAGTGGGCCCAATCCATCCCTGACATAACTTCATATCGGTGAATGGGAAACATTTTGCCTTTCTGTGTTTGTGCTTTATCTGATTTATGAAAAACAAGTTGGGGATTAAGGCTGGTATTTCGTTCTCTATGAGTTCCAAGAAGAGTAGCCAGTAGCCCCTCTTCTGTCTTGACAATTTGGTGCAATGTATCTGAAAATATCCTTTTAGGAATGACATATGAACGTTACAAGCCATATATGAAACTACAAGACAGTGAAAAGCTATACAATAGTTTTACAGTAATGTATTCAATGAACTCATATAAAATACCTTCCTTTTTTTCATCTGCAATATTCTCTGGTTCATAATGATCAGTATCTGCTTTCTGAAGAGCTACAATATGGACAATTTTTAAATGTATGTTACTGTCAAATAATTAAATAAAACATACCACATACCCGTTCCTGTTAAATAAATCAAGCCCCCTTACATTCTTTTCAAGCAAGCAATATAAAAAAGCATAAATATTTAAATCTTAAAAAACAATCAATACCTCATATTTTCATTTTTTACTAGAAATCATATCTGAGATATATATATTCTTTGTGTTGAAGATGGACTGCTCTACTGAAATAATATTGTAATTTTTTTGTAAATTTAAGGATTTTTTTCCTTAAGTGAGGAAACACAGCGAGTTGCAGACATTTGCTGTGAATAAGGATGGAGAGAGGAAATTAGGGCCAAAGAGTAGGAAGAAAAGATTAGCGATGCAGTGTATTTACAGAAATGCAGGAACTGAGGAAGTGGCCAATTTTGAATTATATGTGGAGGTGGACAACATAGTGAGTGGTGGAAAGAAAAGATGATGTTCTCTGTAAACTACAAAAAGCACACCCAGTGTTACTGTCCTTTTGGGCTCTGTGTGTAACAGTGTTTAAGAAATATATTAGACAAAATATTAGAAGATGCAACACTTTTTTTTTTTTTTTTTTCTCATGTACCCATAGTTTACAGGCTGTAGACTGGGGACTTAACTTCAGGATGCCACATGGTACTCATGTGGTATCTATACTGAGAATGGAAGTGTGTGGTAGGAAGGCAGGGATCCTTTGATCTTTTCCTCCCTCTTCCCAGCCCACCTTCTGACACAGGACTTACCTGAAATGACAAATGCATCATAAGCCAATGTTTGAACTAGTTTCTGCAAAGGCTGAAATATATTTTGAAAGTAAGTTACTGGTTAAGTTTTAGAACTTTTAGGCAAATGATTTTGTAAACATGAGCATACGATTCTTTGCAAATAAATGAGTTAATTCAGGTAGTCTAAATGTCCTGGAAGTTAATGATAATCTTCAAATTGCTTCAATAAATACCAAGTGAGGAGAAACTTCTCTAAATGAGAAATTATTCTGTAGTTAAGCTAAGTTTCTTAAAACAAAATATGTTAGGCAGAAACTATCCATAAAAGAAAAAAGGTCATCTTCTCATGCTAAATCAATTTTTTTTTACATTCCTATGACATCTGAGGATCAATACGCATGCAGTTATCACAGATGTCTTTCACAGGTACACCACGTCAGCCTTCCAGTTTTGTTGACATTTGTACATTCTAGAATAAAAATTAAAACGGTCTTCAAACACCACACTGGAATTGCACTTTACGTATGGCATAAAGGATTTTTCAGAACTTTGGCTTTGGCTTTGAAAGTGTTACCAGCCACAACATTAGAGGGACTATGTTGTAGAAATGCAGTGTGTGGGACAGTGGAGTGTTGGCATGGAGGTTTATGTGTCCTTATACTACTTTCTTGAAAATGGTAATCGTTTTTATCCTTGCGTAACAGTGAAGGATTTGTAGCATAAGATGTAATTGTAAGAGTGCAATCTCCATAAAGATGTTTTGCTGTATCAGGTTGATAATATTGTTTTTATGAACCAAAAATAGAGAGATGTGTGATTTTCAAGTGGGAAGACACTTGCTGTATGATGTAATGTTCCAGAAAAGATGATTCGATATTTTGCTATGTCTGGAGTGTGTTTTTGGAACATTACCTTTAATGTAGGTGCCATGGCTGATTTGAATACACACTTTCTGCCAGTTGGTAAATGTTTCTTGTGCGTATTCTTGGCCTCTTTTTTTCACATCTGATTCCTCCTTGTCTGCCCTTCCACTGGTGTCCCAAGATGAGAGGTAGGTTGTGGGTAGACCTTAAAGAAAATATTTCTTTGGAGGTTGCTAACAGCCTACAGTCATGACAAGGGTGACATGTGAACTTAATTTTTCATAAAATGGTATGGGTTATATTCATAGAAATACAATATGATAGACATAAATTATTGTAAAATGAAGAGAAATTCATCCATTCATTTTAATTTTTACAAACGAGTTGCTCTCCTCTGATATTGGCTCATCCTGGTTTTGTTTTATGTTATAAGAAGGAGTTGGGGGCACAAATACGTTCCTCACACCAAATTTGGGGCCGCAATGATGATAGTGTTTTAGTTCTTACTGATTTTATGTTCCACTGCTGTGTCAAAACCATGAAAAGTGTTTTATTTGTGTATGTATACCATTTTATATATAGATATATATTATATATACATATGTATATAGTAAATATAACCTTGACTGAATAGCAACTAACCTATCCTTCTCAATTTTCAAAATTAGGAAACAGCTAGGACAAGGAGAGAGAGAAGGAAACAACAAGATAATACAGGCTGGATTCAAGGAAGAAAGCATTGGCACTCCTGGTACATAAGAGTTTGAAACACAGGGTGGAACGCCTGAATTTCTTAGTTCACAGCTTACTTCTGTTATGTTCTGAATTGCTTTAAAATTTTTTTCCTCAGAAGAAAATATTGTGCCCTGTGACTGGTTTGAACTCATCTATATTTTCTGCAAGCACTAGATTAGTATGCCAGAAATAACGCAATTTTCCCTGCTTTGCAGTCCTAAGAGGAAGTCCCTCATTTTCATTCTCCCTGCTGCCAAATGCTCTGCTCTCATTTATTTATTTGCTGCTATATACTTTCACAAAATTGTCCCTATGGTAAGACTTCTTATTTATTCCTCTATACGCTTTATATTGCCCATTATCACATTAATCTTTGTAACACTTGCATCTAAATTCAGTTTCTATCTCGTAGTGCACATCTCAGTGCTGGGTTCCATCCTCCATCCTTTCACTTTTCCATGGGAATTTCCATGGGAGGTGAAATCCCTTATTTTCCTACGGTAAAAAAAAAGGTAAAATGCACAGCAAAAAATATGAACCTCCTTTCTGGAGGGGACTCTGCTGGTCTTCCTAAACTGGAAAGACTCCATCCAGGTTCTAGGTCAGTTGTCTGCTCTCTTTTATTTTCCCATGTTGCTGCTCCAGTGACTTGCAACCCCCATGGCTTCATCTGTAGAGTTTTAGATGTGGAAGCGAGGGGCTAGTTGTGGGCTTTTGAGGTCCCTGCAAGCTGGCTGATGGCTGGGGAGTGGTGGCAGGTTGCATCAGTCCCTCCTGGCCCCAGGCAGCGGTGGAGTACCACTGCAGGAGATGTCAGTGCAACTTGCTCTTCAGGAGCCGGTGTGAGCATCAGCATGCCATTCTTGGAAGCACTGTTAATTATTTTCCATGAAATAATAGTTCCTCTTTCAAAATATAATTCCTGAATTCAATGGGAAAGTAATTTACAGTGTTTATACAGGAGGTGTTTTTAATGACCCATCTGCCATTTATATACAACCAAATCTTCAAATTATTTTGTCTTGTCAGCTATTCCAGTTAATGAGATGTATGTTGTGAGGGTTAGTACATGCCTAATATTTTATGTAATAAACCTCAAGTAGTGTTCTGTTGATATTTAATTAGGGATGTTGCGTAGCACTTACAGCTATATACTTCAAACACTTCCACTAGTGCATTAAATAACGAGACTGACATCTGTTGACTGTGGCTCCACACTGTGGAAATCACTGAACTATTGAACTCATAGTTTTAATTTAATTTTTGGAATCTTAAGTCTCTGACCAGCCTTACAATGTAGTTGTCCTACTTTTTTCCTTTTTCTCTATTTAATGGTAAGTTTGAAGAATTCTCTTTGTTTCAGCATTCATGGTAATTTCCTAAGTTTTGGGTTCTCACATGCAGGTTTTTTTCCTTAATTTTCATTGCTTTGCTTATTTGTGGTAATCTTTGTAGAGGGGTTTTTATGCCCTTGTATATAACAAAGGATCTTCCTCTCCTCTTCAATGCAATATTTGTGAATCATTCCTAAATTCTCTCATGAAGTGTAACATCTTCACATATTCGTATTCACAGATTTTTTGAAGATCATTGAAGTTCTCTTGTAAATTAATAAAATATATTATCTTCTTCCTTTTTTGAACATATGGAATTTGAGTTGACATTTTTCTTAGGACTCAGACTTCAAACACTGTGATCAAAACATAGATTTTGTTCATTTGCTCATTTTCAAATTTGAAATTCCATAGGCCTTTTCCTTCCAGCAAAACACAGCAGTACCAGCATTGCAGGCAGTTATTTTTGTTTTTCTTTTTTTTTTTTTTTAGCCTTGATTTGAAGCTTTTCTCTGTAGTGCTCATATATTTTTTTGAACTGCTGTATCCACCCTTTCCAATTTTCTGATATATTCCCTTCAAAGCTTAACTGCTTAGTGTGTGAAATTTATCTGTCTTCTGGCAAAATCCAGACTTTCAATTTTGACAGTTTATTCTGTATGTTTATTTTCTTCTGTAGGAAATAATTCTGTTCCTATTAACCTTTTGTATTGTATTTACTTTCCTTTTTTTTTTTTTTTACATTATCACGTGATTCTATAGTCCACTCTTATAGCCTATATTGAAATATGCTTCCAAAATCACAGATGTGTTTTCTCTTCTCTCATGCAGGTGCAGTATGCGTGCAATACCCAGGGTTTCTAGCAGAATGCATTATTCTCCAACATGTATACGGATAAGCTCTGTGAAAGATCCTTACATACATTCTGACTTATTTCAAAAGCATAGTCAGAAAACTTATTTACAGCAGCTACAATAAGCCGCGTTCCTTGAAATTAGATGTTAAAAAACACTTCAGCAAATGAAAATGCTGGGACTTTAGTCTTGGTCAGTTATCATGTTGTTTAGTTCTACTCTCTAGACTGCAGTGAGTTGCAAGTAAGCTTTGGAAAAAGCTCTCCATGATATCTCTCTCTTAAATCCTCACCTTGTTGGAAAAAAAAAAAAAAATTTCTAAATTTTCATGCTCATGAACTTTTACTTATTTTTTAATCAGGGGAGAAGGGTGGGAAGGGAAGATGGGGCTAAACTAATTCCCCTCCAACTCGTTTGCAACGTTTCTTTCCCCATTTCTCAGGAAACGATCTAAATCTTAGAGCACTGTAGCAGAAGGCACTCAGGAGTCCTCAGCCAGGTATGAGCAAATAAGAGAATGAGCAAATGAACAAAACAGAATCATAGAATCATGGAATCGTAGAATCTGTTGGGTTGGAAGGGACCTTTAAAGGTCATCTAGTCCAACCCCCCTGCAGTAAGCAGGGACATCTTCAACTAGATGAGGTTGCTCAGAGCCTCATCAAGCCTGGCCTTCAATGTCTCCAGGGATGGGGCCTCCATCATCTCAAAATCTATGTTTCTATCATAGTGTTTGAAGTCTGAATCCTAAGAAAAACGTCAAATTGAATTCCATATGTTCAAAAAGTGAAGAAGATGATCTATTTTATTAATTTACAGGAGAACTTCAGTGATACTATGCCTGTATCATCCTTGTGCTCAGCATGCAGGGCTGGGAGAGCGGCTCCCATCGGTGTGGAACTGAGCATTGCCACCGCCGGCTGGCTGCAGGAGACCCCACTGGCATGCCTTTTTGCACAGGAAAATGGATGTTTTTTGCATACTTTGCTTAATCGAATCCCACTTAAACATTCTTTTGGCCCAACATAGTGTCTTTTTCAGTAGTTCACCTCTAAAACATATTAAAGTAAATATTTAAACATAAACAATACTGATTTCCATATTCAGTTCATGCCATGTTTTTACGCCAGTGCTTACCAACCTGACTTTGAGTCCTCTGAAGGATGATCTTGGAAGCCTGCTTACCTCAAGCCTATAATTCTGCTAAAAAACCCTCTAATCCTGATTACTATTGGTGTGGAAGCATGTAAAGGAAAAGCATTCCACCAAATCGTTTTACAAATATCCCTATATTGATGGCATATTTTTCCTTGAATTAATGAAAATATTTTTCAGGAAGAATGAATTTTGTGTTACAGAGAAGCAAGAACAAGCTTTATACTAACTGTTGGTTATATGTGCAAGGATTAATTAGCTGATTTTGGATCTGGATTTGTTGTTTTCGTCATATTTTTTTTTTTTGTAAGGGATTGACTTTCTTTGAATACAGACATGTAGGAAATTCAGATAGGTCAGCTAGTGAGTCTATGCACCTATACCAGCATTTTCATTAAAAGGTATTAAATAGCTAAAACAATACCAAAAAAATTCATTTAGTGAGAATAAGGGTTTTTTTACAAGAGAGTGACAGCAGACTGTGACCAATCTCAGGGAAACTGATTTTGTGGTATAATGAAACTGAATATTAGACACAGTTTCAAGCTTAATATTATACAAATATTATATCATAGCAATGTTGTATATATTTGTAATTCTCTCTTGCTCTCTCAACACATTTAGTTCTTAGATGTTTATTCTTCAAATATTCTTTCTAAGACAAGAGTTAAAGACCAGTTCTCATTAGATTGCAATGAGATTATGGTACTTACCTTCTTAAAATCTTTTGAACTCTTTTTACTTTCATTTTCTTCCATTGTCTTTTTGAATAAAACAACACTAACAATTTACTGCCTTGTGTTGTCCTGTGCAGACACTAAGGTTAGCACTTAGACTACAAATGAAAAATGGCTCTTTCTTTTCCTTTCTTTCCTTTTCATTATCATGTCCTTTTTTTTCTCTTGGTGGGGTGCATTTTGGATGACATTTTTGCCCTCCTGAGAGCTGCAGGATTCTGTAAAATCTGTATGGAGACCCATTTCTTCATCATTATCTCAGCTCTAACTATACTTATAATCACAAATGTAGCAGGGTTTCTGTTGCAGCTTTCTAAAGATGAATAAATTAATCTCAAGTGGGCCATTACCAAAGGTGAAAAAAAAACCCTAATTTTTTTACAAGTGTAAAATAATAACCCATATTCTGATTACCAGAATAAATTAATTAATTGCTTGTAAATGCATGCTACCTGAAAAATCATGACTATTCAAACTGCAGTTATTCCTTAAGTTTGTTTAAGAGGAATCACCACCATGGCTGCATGTGTCTCTCCTCCGTATAACTCCTCACTATACCAAACCAAATTAAAATTAAATAAATCTGACAGTTCCTTTGAGTTGAATACTTTTTTGCAAGCTAGTGAAGAGTATTCCTAATAAAAAAACCATGTCCATTCCCCCAACAGTCAGCAGTTTTGTTGGCCCAGGGGAGCATAATTGTTGTACTTATAGAGACAGTTGCTTTAGCATCTTGAGATAATTCATTGGAAGGCTTTCGCTATAGGACAGGGAGTTTGAATTACAGATGTAGCCAGTGCAGGGGCGGTAATAGAGGTGATGATTCCTGGCAATAGTGTCCCACGTCTGTCATTATGGAAACCAGCGAGTGCGTTTCTTTGGGTGGCGAGGAGTGAGACAGAGTTTGAGTCCCAGACTGGGTGAACCGATCTATCAGGAATCTGCATTTATGGAGACAGCTGATTATTTCCAGTGAGCAAAATGCAGAACATGCTCCAGGAATGATTCACAGTTTCTGTTTATCACCCTTCTTGCCTTCGCTTTACATACAGCAGTCTGTGTTCAGAAACGGTTGTCTGACCAAGCTGAAGTAAATTACTTAGTAAAAAATTTCTTCCCCTGATCCTCTGGCATTTAAAACCATAGTAGCTGACAGGAATATAATTTGCATTATGCACTAATAGCACTGTGTAAAGGCTGTCTACCTTTCATATACTCTTTTTCTCAGTTTAAAATCTGCCACTGCTATAATCGTAAAAATATCTTATAGAATACTATTCACTCCATTGTAGAAACATATTCTTATCCTGTTTGGTGAAAACATATGCTGTAGGGTACATTTATGCACAGATGGTTGGCAAGTAAGGCTCCATAAGCAATATATATCCACCATATATTTCTTCACCATTTCTGTTTCAATTTCCAACATTCACTTTTATCTTTATGGAAATACTTGTACAGAAAATAAAGAGACTGGTTCCTTTCTTGTCCATAACTGTACATTGAGCAAGGTTCTGGCAGTAAGGAATGACACAGGCTTTAATGTATAGGATAGACAGCTTGCCTTAAAAGAGTGACCAATATGTAGCATCATTGACAAAAGCAATAAATGCTTTTTGCTGCCTTCTCTGTCTTCTGTGTTTTTATCAGAGTGTGAATTTCCTTAGATATTAAAAAAAAAATCTATGCATCCCTCCCTCCTCCTCCATCCCTACTGGGATCTGGACCATGTCTCCCAGCAAGTCACATCACCCGAATATCATGGGGGAAAGGAGGATATCCTCTGGTAGGTCCATCATTGTCTTGAAATACAGATGGCTCCAGCAGCACTTACTCCTCTGGCAAAGGAGAAGAATTAGTACGGAACTAGAAAATCAACCAGAAGTGAGGGTAAGATATTTTTTTAACCTTGGTTCTGAAGGTTGGTTGTTTTTTTTTTTTTCCTTTTATGACCAGGAAATAGATGCATTAGTTGTAGTAAGTGACAGCTTTACCTCTAAGAGAGGCAGAGCAAAACATAGACTATAAGAAAGGACAACCTGTCCACATAATTGCCCTCAAAAACTTGAGAGCTGACATTTATTGATGCTTGGATAGCCTCTGAAGTTTTTGATTTGTTTCCCTCTCTTTTTACAAAACAGAATAAGTTTTGTATTCTGTATACCTGCATAAGGGTGTAGTTAAATAGGAGATAATGATTAATTTTGTTGGGTTTATGTCAGCAACACTCGTATACCCTCTGTAAATATTTTTCACTTACACACTTCTTCTTCACTTACAAAGAGATGTCAGTTACTGGTCCCATGGATTTATTGATTACTCCCAGAGATGAACACAGAATTACCTCTATGCTAGTAATGATTATTTCACAGTTTACTGTGTTTGTAATTTCAAAATAAATAATGCAATTGCATTTTGGTTCTCTGACAGGAGTAATTAACTACCTCTGCACAGTGTTTCCATAGCACGTATCTGCCCGTGATTTAGATTGTTTGTCTAGTCATGCTACAACATACAAGGGGGGAGGGAGAAGCCATCTGTCATTTAATTTATTTCTCACTGCATTATGTATATAAAGCAAATGCTGGTTATGCATTAACATTAGCCAGATAGAACATTTCTTTGCATATTTTTTTCTGCTTCTAAACTGTCATTTTTATAGCCTTATGCTTGGAAGATAAATAAATGCCTTCTGTTGCCTGCAGAATGAATTTCAGAGCTATGTTAGAGGGAAAGAGCTAATAGAGCCATATTCAACATATCTACCCTCTGATGGATAGAATTGTCTTATGTGTAGTAAGTATAGCATGCAAAAGGCTTTATTTATTCACTTGTCATGGGGAAGTAGCTAATATGTGATTCTGTCTTCCACTCTGTAAAGATTAATCCCAGCATTTCTGTCTGGCAGACGGCAGCTTCCTCAGGCATTAACTGGTTAAGCACTGATCTTTGACACCTGAGATGCTGGTTTAATTTGACTTATTTCCCTCAATAAAATTAACACACTTCATGACTAAAATTTCATGTTCTGTGAAGTTCCACAATACCACACAACGATCTCCTTCAGACCAGTTCTAATGCCTTCCTCGTGATTTCCGTTCAGGTCTGGCATCTGGTTTTGTCCTTGGCTTCATGAAAGAGAACACGCACCTTGAAGTCTTCACTCCTGTTTCTTTGCGCCTTGAAAGGTATCTGCCTTTAACTGCTCTGTAACAAAATGAGCAGTGAACTTTTACTGCCACAGGATAATAAAAACATTCAGTGGTATTCACAGGACCTTTTGTTTCTTTTTATCTTAGTAAATTTCTAATTATGGTTTTTATTTATATTACAGAAGAGCTGATGAATTCCAATTAGGAATGGGCCTCTTCTGTATTCAACTTCGTATTGAAAAATAATTTCGCCGTGCCCTGAGGAGTTTACAGTTTGATTTAAGGCACAAAAGTGAATTAATTTAATAATTGGGAAGAATAGCTATTATGAGGGAAGTCTATTGTATCAACTTGTGTGATTTTAACAGTGGTATTTTATGCTTTACTTTGAGAGCTACCTTTTAAAATCAGATGGCCGAGCTGTGAGCTTCACTTTGTTCATTTTTTCTTAATTTCCGCCCCCTTTCCCCCGGAAGATTTAGCTCTTCAAGTTACAAAATCTTGAAGAAGTGAACTTTCATGGCTGCAGTAAAGTGTAGAAAGAAGAACACTTCTGGACATTTTGAAAATTATTTCATGAGATTAGAGCCTTTTAATTTCTGAATGTTAATGGCTGCCAGTAATATTCTCAGTGAAAAATCCGTATCTTAACTTGGTTAAGCAAGTATATATACCAAATACCTGGTAGCATGAATAGGTAGGTTTTTGTGTTTATATTGCCAGGACAGTTTGGAAAGGGAGTCCATTTAAATACTTAGAAAGGTGGTATATGCACAGAGGGAACATCTAGACTGTCACTAGTTTTGAGTATCACTCATATGTCATCCCTATGACATCTCTTTCAAAGTCTATCCCCAACTCTATCTCTTCACCAAAGTCTATCCCCAACTAGAGTGTGTATCAGCAAAACCTCCTGAGCAACAGAAAACCTATGTCGGAAAAGGAACAGTCCATGCAAATCTTCATTTTGTTGCAAAATGATTTGCTATTTTCCCAAGAACTACTGGAGTCTTGTGTCAGTTTGTCTCACGAGGCTTTGGGATATCTGGCTGGCAGGGGAGCCAGAGCCGTGTCTCCAACATGTCCAGATGTCAAAACATCTTGTCAAAACATCTGATGGTGACACATTTTGGATCTAAATATTCATAGATAATGAATATTGTGCTACACATAGAAAATGAACATAAAATTCACAGTCACTGAGATGTTAAGATTTCTTTTTTCGTTTCTCCTGGGTAGATGAAGAATCATACCATGACCTTAATAGAAACCATGCTATTTTCATTAAGCATACTGATTTTTTCAGATTTTTGTACTAATGATTTTATATCACCATTTTATTATAATAGAACAGGTGATTTTGCCAGGATAATTGAAAGCAGCCAAAGAATTTATTTGAATATTTCTATCGTTTACATATTTATTTACAAAAATGTGTTTATGATTAAAAGCAGCACCACTGACGTAATCATGCAAGATACAGTTATTGTTATTATTATAACTCATATCTGTATTACCAAAAGCCCAGTTACAGACCAGCCCCCTACTGTTCTAATTTTTCTAGGAGTGCCAAGCCTTTAGAAACTAAGTATATAATCAAGACAATGTCTGTATAAAGATGGGCAGGAAAACCCAAAGATTCAATGAACAAATGTAAGTCAGCTTAGAGTGCAGTGCACCCAGGGCCTTTTTTCCTTTCCATGTGCTTTTTTTTTTTATGCAACAGCAGCCTTTAAATAAACCTCATCAGCATTTTATAGCGAAAGTGACCCTTTCTTCTTTCATAATAAAGAAAGGTCAATGAGAGTTTCTGATAATGTTAAATATTTCCTTAATCTGAAGACTATAACTAAATGTTGAACTGTCAAGAAACTACGGTATGAGATGGAGATATCTCTCGTCAAGAAAACATCCCTAGTTCAAAGGGCAGAGTAGATTTTTTTCTGTAACTGTCTGCCTCTCTTCTCTGGTTAAAGGACTTGTCACTTCTGCTAATACAGTATAGACCATCTGTGGCCATTTTTTTGGAACAGCAATATAGGCTACTATAATTTACAGTTGGGTAGTAGCCAGAGGCAAAACAATATAGTATTTCAGAAAATGCAAAAGTGAACTTTTTGCATATACCTTGTACCTTAATTTATGTTTTGGACTACTCAGCATCCTGTATCTTTTGCTAGGAAACAAGTACAAGCATTTTTTACCTGTATGTCTTAAATGTGCTATTGAACACTTCCTGTTGGGTTATAACCATAGAACTGCTGTACAGTCAACATAATTAATCAGTTATCACCTATGATGTTATTTACCCCTGGGTTTTTTCCCTTTGAAAGAGAAAAAAAATAGTGGAGTGCCAGTGAAAATGAAGAAGAGAGAGATCAAGAAAGATTCATTAGATAAAGAAGCGTAAAGTAACCTAAAGACTTATCTTTTTCAGTGTTGCTCCTAAATGATTAATTTTTATGCTCTTCTTTTTTGTTTGTCTTAGCCCTTTAGAAATACTCATATAACCTGTTACTCTGTGTTGGGAAAAAGTATAAAATTTTACTGTGTATTTTTCCTCTTCTATTTAGAGATACTTAACATTTATTTTTCATTGAAAGTCGATAGCATTCTTTTTCTGAAATTTCAGCTTTCTATCTGAAATACTAATTTTTGTCCTTTAGGACACACTCTAGCTCTGTATCTCTCCTTCCTCCTTTCTTCGTCTCAGGTTTATATCTTCTAATTTGTGGATCAAATGTTGCTCGCCGGCCTACCACTGTAAATCTTTCATGAGTTAGTCTGGATTTACACTGAGGGAATGGAGGGAAAATTGGCTTCATGCCTCTTATCTGTTGTCGTCTCTTTTCCCTCTAAAATACAGCATCTCTAAACATAGAGGAGATACAAAACCCACTGAAACAGATACAAAGGCTCCTATCCATAGCAACTGCTTTTGACCAGAACCTCTTGCTAAATTATTTCTCTCTTCCTTGATCAGTGCCCGTTGCCAGATCCATCTCTATTGTTTGTGTTTCCGTCTTTCCCAGAAAAATGCGTATGCCTGTTTCTTCTATCGCATTTCTTTCTGCTCTTGTCCGCAGAGTGTATGTTTTCTGTCAGTACATTGAATCAAAAGACGAGGTGATTAAACAGTTACTGTGGGACGCATTCTTCTCCTAATCCTGATGATGCAACACTAAGTGAACACCAAATGCAAAAAGATGTTACTGAATTTTTAATACAATTAATTTGTTAGTTCGTATCAAATTGACATCAAATTCACATAAAGAAAAATTCACATTATTTCAAAATTCCTGAACCTGCCTTTCTCACAGCGCTGTTAAAAATGCATCTCTATTCAGCCAACCCGCTGCTTTAGCAAACAGAAAAGCGTTATACATGATATAGGACTCACAGGAAGTTTAATATCCAGTGAGATCAGGACAGAAAGGAACAGTTTTCTGCCTTCTAATAAATCTTGTGAGTCTCCATTAGTTATGTGAAAGCATATTCACTCTGAACAGAATGTGTTACTTTGTACTCGAGGCCATATTTCACAGGGAATGAATTGTGGCACGCTGGGTAGATTGCCAGGCATTTCTCCCGGAGTGAATCAGGGGGCTGGTCTGTGACTCCCACCCCCAGGGAGCGGGCGAGAGAGTGGCACGGTTGGGGTGCCGGCAGCCATCGCTGCCCAAAGACGCTGCCGCTGACCCTTGGTGTTGGTTGGGATGTACGGAGCACCAGCACTTCCCAGTTTTGGAGGGCTGGCAGAGAGCGGTATCTCACCGACCGTGGTCAGCTTCCCCTTCTCCTTAATTCTGTCCATGCAGTGCTCTCAACAAATAGCTCAGGCTTTTACGGGTGGGCCTGGCACAGCAAACCTTCGAGAGAAACTTCTTATTTCTCTAAAAGGGCAACAAACTGCAAGAAAATAAAACTGCCTGCTATTCAAAGTGCAAATGATTAAATAGTATTTTAGTGAAGTCTTACGCTTGCAACACTCGCCAGACCTTTCAGTCCTGCTACTTTTTTTGTTGCCTTGCAAATGCCCTTTGTACGAATTTTCTTCTCTTACCCCGTTCTCACAAAAGAAAAAGGAAAGAGGGGAATTCTGTTTGGTGCAAATCTCTCCTGCTGACTAACCTAAAAATTGCCTATTAACCTACGAATCTGAAATACTTCAACTGACATTTGACACTGAATTCAGATCTCAGTGAATATTTTCCTCAAAGGAGACTGCAGGTCTTTCAAAACAATCTGTTTATTCCCAATAAGCTAAAGTTTATATTTTGCAATTTTTATTTTTTTTTTTAATCCTGTTAATCTCATTTGCTATTGAATTTCTACTCATAAATGGATTAAATTTTTTATATGCTTCATTTCTGCTAGGAGGGAGCTTGTTGTGTTGTGGGGTTTTTTACAAACAGATTAGGCACACTCAGGAGTCCCTGAAATGCTTTACCTGTAATCAGAAATTCCCCGCTAAGTCAGTTGTCGCAGTGGAGATGATAGTAATCTCAATTGAAACCTTTCATATTTGATCTATCTTGTAACTGGTTGTACTATTCAATTAGCATTTGAGGATTAAATTTGGAAATGGAATATTTAAATGCAATTGAATTACTGCAGGATCTAAGAAAGTAAACTCATGTGTCATTTTACTTTAAGATTGCTATACGGCTTATCATTTGTGCATCGACCTAATGTAGCATATTTTTTAGATAGGAGTAGTTCCTCTAGAAGGAACACATTCAATTTGTATTAGATACCAAATGCCAGGATCTCTCACATCCTCTAAAACCAGGATTAGAGCTCATCCGGTATACAGTAAAAATAAAAATGACCGAAGACTACACAAATATTAATTTTTTATTAAATAGCTTAATACAATTACTTTTCTATTTTTAAAAGGAAATATTTTAAATTATTAAACATTTATTTTAAAGTGTATGATGCACTGCTTTTCTCATAAAGTGTTGTAACAGCCTATGCAAGAGATAATTCTGAAACGGAATCACTTTTCAAGTTCAAAATGTGCGATGTATGTTGTTGAAGCTTGGGGTATGCCTCCTCGCATCAAGTACGGGCAGGGAGTGCGTTGGGAGCCTGGGGTGGGAGGCAGAGGAGGGAAGCGCTGGATGTCGACTGCAGTCTGGGTTCAGGGCTACATGGAACAGGAGTTTCAGGATGTCTGATAAATCCCCGTCCTTTTTCTATCTACACTTCATATGTTTGAGGGAAGGGAGTATTTTGCCTTTAACACAATGTTTAATGCATAATCCCGCTCTCATATCAACTGATGTGTAAATGATTTAAGCTGCTCCTGAAGCAGAGGCGATGGGGCGAGGGGGAGATGTTCAGACGCTGCCCTGGCAATGAGGGTGCAGGTGTTCTTGGCTGTGCTGCAAGACCTTTGATCAGCTGTGCAATTTTTTGGTGCAACAGTTTTCTATTTGTAAAACAAGGGTGATGTAGCATTCATCTACTCTTTAAATGGTTGGTCGTTAAAAAAGCGTTTGCAAAAATGAAAATGACTCAGAAGTTAAAAAAATAATCAAGGTATCTCCTTAAGAGAGAAGGAGACTTTATGGCAGGAAGGAACTGCTCTGTGAAGTGTGTCTTATTGAAAAAGTGAGTATCAGCAAGAAATGCAGATTCTGACTTAACAGAAAAAGCAAGCATTTTTTTCTACAATTGTCTGTCTAAGCTGGTATCGTAGATGCGGAGCTGTCAATAACTAAGACTCGGTCAAAATTCTCTCTCCAAGTGAGCAGGAGAGAAAACTATATTAATGTAATGATTTTTTTATTTTCTTAAAGGAAAAAGAAGGGAAAAGGAAAAGGTGAAAGGAAAAAATACACCCATGTTTTATAAAAGTGTTGGAGAAGGCTTGCTTACTGGATGAAAAAAATTGTTTTTACCAGAGGAAAGAGGAGAAGGAGCAGGTAGTTAATCTCTCTCTCTCTAACATTATAGGAAGACAGTCTTCAGATTACTGTAGTTCTGTAGAGATGAATACTCTGAATATTACAAATTGTTACACAGAAGCCTGGAATACACCAAACTACTAAGCTTTTTAAAGACACGTAGTGAATTTTTAGGACTTCTAGAAAGTACAAGGCATTTGCTCTCTGAAAATATAACTAATTTAATATGTTCTAGGGACTTTGACACAACAGGTTTTGCTATATTAGCTACAGTACGGCTATTGTTCATCTATGTGCTCTTCTCCATGTTGCCTTTCTGCCAGCGTGAGGTGGCTTCTCTCTCTGCCATTGCAGACTCTTCATCACTAATTAATCCTAGATTACATTAGTATTTATGAGATGTGTTGAGATTGAAAGCCTTAGGGCACATGTTCTTTCTTGTAGAACTTTGGGAATTCAAAAGACAGCAAATGGTGAGGACAAGCTTTAACACGCAATTACATGTCTGGATAAACATTATGACTCTCTCAAGTTTTTTGCCCTGTCTGGGAAAGCATTGCTTCCACCATGCAATTTATTTCCCGTGAATAGAACAATATTTTCCTAATTTCACAAAACTGAAGAGTTTTGTGCCTGAAATGTACCGTGCAGCAGTTTCCAGGGGAAGATAACGGACTTTTTCCCGAACCACTTTCTCCTTTAGAAAAGATGTGTTTCTTATTTTTCATTGACAGTGTTTGTCATTGACAGTGAAATCCATCTGCCCTACCTGACCCCGCGTGACCATCTGTCCGTTTTGGCTGGGCAGTGATGCCTGTAAGCACAGAGCTGACCTCAGCCCCTGGCACGCTCCCACCAAGGTCGTTAATCCAGCTGGAAGGCTTGCAGGAGTCGCGCCGGCCCGTGGAAAAGTTTTGATAGGTCCTTTCCCAGTAGACCTTCTGCCAGACCAAAGGTCCAGCGGGACTGCACCACCAGCTAACTCTGGGAGTTCCTTTGGATGCTACTTGCCTCTGAGAAGTTAATAGAAAAAATGCAAGTCTGTTTTGTATTTTTTTCATAGTAGACAGTTTTTGGCTCTTCATTGAGGTACATTTTAAAGCCATTTTTCACAGTCAAACTACCCACAATCTGGGATCTAGAGAAATAGCTCCTTTTAATCAGTAAAATACATGTGGTTAACATGAATTGAATTGCCAAAGAAGTCCTGATCGATGTTCTTAAAATTGCACAAACTTGTTTTTTAAATTATTGGTAGTTGTTCTAAAATGACTTTTAGGTGTACAGATGTGTTTATATTTATATAGAAAAGCAATGCTTAACTACAAAACAAGACAAATGTTAACTCATATTTTTTCTGTTCTGGTTAACTGAAAAGATAATGCTACTAAAATTATATATAATCATGCTGCTTTATGTAGCATATCTATTAAAAAGCCTTTTTTTACCAAAGGCAGCTTATAAATAAGGAATAGAAAGAGGCAATTATTTTAGCTTACTTATTTGTGAATGTGGTTTTAGAACAAAGTTTCTTGGGACTACTGTAGTATCTCTGGATTTTTGTGTGATTTTTATAATAATTTCTTTATCTTGATTCGTTCGTATCCTCAGATGGATAATATATTCCCAATTCTCTGGACCAGGACCACTTAATTAAGAAATTGCCCTAATGATCTCCTTCCTGACTTCTGAATTGTATAATTAAGGATTCTGGTTTTATTCCTTTAAAAAGATCCTCTCTTCAAATCCGGACCATGTTACTGTGGATGCCTGCAGTATTTTCAAGCTTAGTGACACACAGAGTAAATACTTGTAATACACCAGGAAATATTCTTGACCGGCCTGAGTCCTAAGTGATTTCCCCCCGTCTTCTGCTGTAGAATTAGCTTGTTTGTTATTTTGGTTCTCCTGAGCTCATTTTTTCCCAAAGGAGAAAGTTGATTCCTCACCGGAGTAATAGCTGTGCTCTCAAACAACATCCAAGTGAGGAAGGGCTTAAATATAGGGAGAAAAAATTTATAATGTAAAAGGTGAAGCACGTAATCTATAGAATATCCCTAGTAGAAGGAAATTGAAAATCTGTTTTTCCTAGTGAGCTTAGTTACTGCCGGTCCTTCTATGAGAACTGGCACTATTTTTTAAGTGTTTGAATCTCTGCTGGTTTAATTATTTTGGCTGTTGGCAGAAAGTATTTTCAATATTCAATTAGCTCTTCAATGTGCCCATATCAATAAATGTAATAAGTAGTCAGTTATATTCTGGACTTCTCTAGTCATTACTTGGGCAAAATACTCTTTGTTTCCAAAACCAGAAGGAATGGTTGAATTTCCCTTCATCTCTGCTTGTTTTCTGCTTCAAAAAGAGTCACTCATGAAGGACTGTGGATATTTGTAATTACTTTTGCTGCCTCCTCTTTGCTTGTTTTTCCTGCCATTATTGCAGTCATTGGGCAAGTAAGCGAAACTTGCTGTTCATTTTTTTAAAAAAAGAAGCCATCTGTGATGGATAATCCTAAGGAGGTCATGTTTAGTAGGTCATGTTTATACCACAGATCATCTTTACAGAGCTGAAGAAGAGTCAAAGGGTGAGTTGTGAATATAAAACCTGCAGTATGACGCAGTGTAGGATGATGCTGGAGTTCATTGTCGTTGTCCTGCCTGAGCCCCAGCTGTGGCTGTCACCCACCTCGCCATGTCACTGCTCCCAGGGAGCCCCACCAGCTGCCCTGCGCTCTGCCTTTCGTGTCCTGTTGCTACACGAGGTAATGTCCCATGGGCGGCTCCTACTGATGGCACCAAGGTGGTGAGGACAGTGGAGTGCCCTGTGCCTCAGTGAGCCACCCACATCGTGCTTCTTCTCAACCTCAAGGACTGCTGCTGTGAGAAAGAACCGCACTTTTACCAGATGAGGTTAAACAAAGTCTTTTCAGTGCGTCAAAGAAACTCAGTGTCTGGTTTGAACAAAGCCTTGCAAAGTGTCGATATAGAATCATAGAATCATAGAATAGTTCGGGCTGGAAGGGACCTTAAAGATCATCCAGTTCCAACCCCCCCGCCATGGGCAGGGACACCTCCCACTAGACCAGGCTGCTCAAAGCCCCATCCAGCCTGGCCTTGAACACCTCCAGGGATGGGGCAGCCACAGCTTCTCTGGGCAACCTGTTCCAGTGTCTCACCACCCTCACAGCAAAGAATTTCTTCCTAATATCTAATCCACGTCTCCCCTTGTTCAGTTTGAAACCATTGTCCCTTGTCCTATCATTACACTCCCTGATAAAGAGTCCCTCCCCATCTTTCCTGTAGTCCCCCAAAAGTGTGGACATATGGGATGAGATGTAGGGAAAGGGAAGGGACTTTTATTGACTTCTGTGACATTCGTACTGGGCACTTTCTTTAATTTGAAGCAATTAAAATATCATAGTGTAGATTTTGGTTAAATTTTAAGTTCAAAGAAACATTCAGACTTATTTTGCTATAGAGAAAAGCCTGCTCTATGGTAACTCTTTTGTTTTGTTTTTTTTTTTTTAAATTGAACTTTTTTATGACTATGACTAACATTACTTCTTTGTACATCTTTAAGGAGAACGGGAGTGTCTGGAAAAAACAAAATTCTAAACTGCATTCTGTATAGATCTTTTTTCTCTTAACATCATGTGACCTGAGACAACAGCAAAGGTGAGTTTTGTTCTCCTCCTTCTGGAGAGAGAATTCAGAGAAGTGTGAAGGCATCATTCACAGGGGTGACTTCTATACGGAGGGGACAACTTGTCAGAAAGTGTGTCCCATGGGAGCAGTGAAGCAATGACAAGAGGCCGATGGGAATTCCTGAATGTACTAAAGCAGCGTCAGTGGGTTAGAAAATATCCTGGCCTCTAGGAAAACATATTATCTCACCATTCTTTTTGGAATATGATCCTCAGAGTAAACTATTTTTGTGAAAAATGATGATTCATATCACACCATCAGTCTCCCCCACAGTGGAAAATATTTAGCTCTGTGTTTCTGAAACAGGTTTAATAGCAATGGTGCAATTTTATGCTTAATAAAGCATACTTTACTCCAGTACACTTCTGCCTATCTTGCACTTAATTTTATGGAATATTTCCTTCTTTTTCTCTCTGGCCCTTCTTCTCCCAGGACCTCCAGAAGGGATGCCAAGCTACCTCCTTTATTTCAGCCCATTCATTCACCAGTCCTTTGGGGTGCAGGTTTCTTAGCAATGCAGGAGCAGTCAATTAAGTATTCAAGAGAAGTCATGAGCCTCTTTCAACTTCTCTGGAGTGAAGGGGAATGAATGAAGAGGATCAGACACCAATGGAGGAAGCTAAGAGAGATGAAGTCATATCCTTTCTTTTGCCAAGGATAAAGATAGGAAAGGGTAGCTATGTCTCTGCCTGTAAACTTCTGGATAAAAATTGTTATTCTTGGATATTCTAAAGTGTTTTCTCTTAAGTCAGCAGATCCACATATTTCACACCCCCTTTCATCAGCACCTGCCACCTTGACTTTCCAAAGCTTTGGTGAAATGGGGCAGATGGGGCTCTGGCTGCTCCCTGCCCACAGCTGTCAGGCATGTGCAGTGCCCAACTCCAGAGGCAATATTTCCTCACAGCTGGAAGAGCACCAGCAGAAGAAGCAAGCTAGTTCTGGTGAACAGCAGGAAACTCATTGGTCCTCCTTCTCTCATGGTTTGTGAATGCAGAGTACAGTGCAATAAATCTGGGAGAATGCCCTTTAACAAGCTGGCAAAATAGTTACTTTCCATTCATGGGCTTATAGGGATGTTTCCTTCTCAGTGCTGCCAAGGAGCAGAATAACAAGGGAATAGATAGCCTATTCCACCTAAGATGGAATATTTAACCTAAGATGGTGGAATAGCCTTTTTTTTTTTTTCCAGCTAAGATATTGTTTTCTAGTTCACACGGGCTGTGCACATTCTTCAGGCAGGATCAGCTCTTGGTGTAAGTGAACATACACCAGGAAAAGTTTGGCTAACTTGCTTTTCCACTCTTAGACAGAACGAGTTCAACAAGCCCCTGAGAATTAGGGCTTTCTCATTTATGTGGTGTATGAAATCAAAATAATGCCTTCAATAAAATGAAAGCTTTTAAAAGAAACACAAGAAAATACTCCATGCAGTAGCAAATAAGAGCAAAAAAGCTACTTTTAATGTCGACATTGATTGATCAGAAAACGTTTCATTTCATATGAACTGTAATAGCTGACTATTAACTTTGACAAACTTCTAAAAATGTCTGTTTTTCTTCCTGCTCATATTAGCACCCATTTCACTAGCAATACAGAACCCACTGCTTCCGCCTGGCTTGAATAATAAGCATCTGTCAGGATATCTGCATCTACAATTAAGTCCTGAAACTGCTGTATAGTTTCTGAACAAATAGAAGCTGAAAATCTGCCTGTTCCTATCCTGAGAATTATTTTGGGAATTCAATTGCCCGCAGTCCACAGGGGATTTAACCTTGCCCCATTGTGCATCACAGAAGGCACTGAAGCTGCATGACCGTTAATTTAATCACCCTGAAGTTTACCACTGGGAAACGGAGGGCGGGAAGGGAAGGAGACCTGAGAGACACACAGTAGTGTTCCGTTCATCGTCCACTCCACAGAAACCATCATCACAACAGGCATTAATTGACTCCCTTGTTGGCAGCCACTACGGAAGATTGAATTCACTCCAAGCCTAAACTGGTCTAATAAAAGTATTACCTCTCTCCACAGACCTTGCCTCCTACACTGAAGCAGGTTTTCTCTGATGGGGGTTGTCCCTCTCAAGTAGCCCTGAGGCCAGCTAATTTACAGAGAACTTTAATGTGACTACACACGCAAAGGAGGAACAAATGCCAAACTCGGTCTCCGCAGTTGTCACCCCAAAGCCTTTCAGGGCATTCAGTTCATGTACCAAAACTTCATCATGATTTTTTTTTCCCCTTCAAAATAAATTTCAAATGAAAAAAGAAGTCATTAACAAGACAAGCTCTATTTAAGTACCTAGACACATATTCTATACTTCAATTATCACTAAAATTCAGTTATTTTTTAGTATCCTGAATGTTATTCCCCTTTTTTCTTCTGAAACGTGTCCTAGATTTATATCTTCTCACCCACTATTCTGCCTAAAGAGCAAATTTTCAGAAGTGGGGATATAACACCTGTGATTTTCCACTGAGAGCTTTTCATGGATTTGTACGCTCCAAAAGGTAGAAATGTCCATCTGATCTGATGACAGAACCATACACCACACAGTTTCTTCTAATTACACTTCTGTTAAACTGCCACGTTTCTGTTTGTCCAAAATATATTTTAAAGAAAGGCAATCAGTCTTGAAATAAAGTTGTCAAGAAATGGAGAAGTGTTCTTAACCTCAGTAATTTATTTCGAGGGTTGACTCACTAATCACTCTCCTAAGGACATTTGTGTACCTTTATTTTTCATATAAATTTGCATGGATTTAGTATCCAGACTTTTAAAGCACTTTTTTTTTTTTATTAAAGTACTATTTTTCTATTATTAAAAAAGGTTGTTATTGTATTTTCTTGGAGGTATTCCAATACTTTAATTAAATAATGTCTGGTGCTTCTCTTTTGATGAAGTAAATGGACTTGCCTCCTTAATTATCTCTTCTCCTTGCATTTGTACCTCAATTAGGATTTGGGGTTGCTCTGTGATCTCTCTTCAGTCTGTCAATCTCCCCTCTAAAGCACAGACATCAGGAGGAGATGCAGTTCTCCAATTCTATTTTCACCGGTGACCGTGCAGATACATAATGCCCACTTTTTTCAAAATCATTTGCCGTTTACATCAGCTTCTTTGCGTGTGTTTGGTTGTCAGTCCTTCTGGAAATTGTGCCACTTCTATATAAATGACTTGCTTTAGGCATATGAAGTTGAAAATACTGGTATTTGCTCCAAGAAACTAATCCAAAAAGGAGCTTGATGTAGACAGAATCTAGTATGCCCAGGGACATCTATTGACTTTAATGAGGCTTTATACAAGCCCAAATGCCTTCCCATGTGGAAATCCATGAATCAAATTTGAAAATATTTAGGATCAGTAATGGGAAAAAATGAGGGTAAGAGAAGAAAAATATGCCGAAAAAAAAAATCTTCAGATAGGTAGCATTGTGATTCTTCCAGTTTCAAGACTTATTTTATTTCAATTTATTTTATTTTATTTTTATTTTTATTTATTTTACTTGAGTCTGACTAGTAAACAGGTGACTGATAACCTGTAGTAAGAAACAATACAACGGAACTGGAGGACAAATTCTATAACTAGATTACAAGGTCTTGATACTTGTCCTGTCGATTTCATTTCTTTAGAAGCATATATGTCAGCTACAGCCAAGGATTTAACAGTAACACTGTGTTTTCACTTGGAACTTATTCATTGGAAACATTTTTTGAAAGTGGAAATCAGTTTGAAGAGTACTTCATCTATTACTTTCATCTTCAGTTCCTATGGGAAAAGAGCTCAGAAAAATAATCAGAGATCGCACGGAAACTTAAACCAATTTGTTAATAATTTCAGAACATTTCTAAACTCTAAATATGAAAACTGAACAAAAGCTTCCTAATACTGATTTTAAACTGCAGTTTCAGCAATCCACGGCCAGAGGCAACTGAAAGATGGGAAGCAAAACCAAGTTTCTTAATGTGATGCTGTCTTAACTATCTTTTGTTCTGCTTCAGGAGTCAGGAATGCTGTACGTACAGGAGACAATGTGAAACAGCAAGGTAGGAAATTGCATTTACTTCACCACAAGATTTAAGTAGTTGCTAAGATTCATTAATGGCAAAAGAAGCAAGACTGGCTTTGACTTCTGAAGTAACTTTTAAACAGAGGAACAGCTTCTCTTTCTGTAAGTGCGGTTTATACCTCTCACAGACTCACAGTTTTTGCATGGCAAAATAATTAAACTATCTAGGTAGTCTGTATTTTTATTGCACCAATGTAGAGAGCCAATGCTACGAATATCCCTCTGAAAGGATACTGCAGCCCAGTTAGGTTGGTAGGGACAGTCAGAGTTAAGATTCACTTGTTTAGCAAAATACATTCAGTGAACCTATGGGCTAAGTGGAGAGCACATTTGCTTTCCCTTGATTTAGGAGATCCCAGGAGATTTATCTAACTCCCAGCAAAATTTAAAATCAGCTTCCACCAGTCAAGAATAGTCAGTATATGTGGAAAGTATGGGTAGAGGGTAAATACTTCTGCTGTAAGTGAATGACTAACCTATGAGTAAAAGACATTGTTGAAGTTCAAGGAAGTCCTAATCTTCCAAGGTGTTTTGGGAAAACTCATCCATCTGAGCTGAGTAAACCCAAGAGGGACTACTTTTGAAAATTTCACCTGTTCTGCACTGGTTATTTTCTTCCTTCTTTATGTTATTGTAAAGGTTCTGAGGAGGGCTACACAAACTTTAATAAAATTGAAAGGTGGAAAATGCCTAAAAATTCCCCTGACAACTGAACAGCTCTACAGTTCTATGTGAAATCTGAACTGATGCAAAGAATTACTTGACTTAAAATTAATTATAATAGCTTAAAATGAGGTAATATTATAAAACTTTGCTTGGGGGAACAAATTTTGGTTTTTTTTGAATAACCATTTTACTGTGAAAATGTTCTCTCACTTCTGCTACTCACAGCTGATAGCCCAAACAATAAAAATCCACTAATAGAGCCTATCTAATTAATAAAGTCTATTCTTGTTGTCAGGCACTGACCATTAGTGATGATGTATCTTACGATACTGTTTTAATCATAAGTCTTTAATAGTAAGGCCAGTTGTTATCTGGGTATCCAGCCCCCTGAGGTGGAAGACAGGGTCAGGGAGCCGAATGAAGCCCCCATAATCCAAGGGGAAATAGTTAGCGATCTGCTACACCACTTAGACATCCACAAGTTTATGGGACCGGACAGGATCCACCCAAGGGTACTGAGGGAGCTGGCAGAAGTGTTCACCAAGCCACTTTCCATCATTTGTCAGCAGTCCTGACTAACTGAGGAAGACCCAGTAGACTGGAGGGTAGCCCATCCACAAGAAGGTCTGGAAGGAGGACACGGGGAATTACAGGCATGTCATTCTGACCTCTGTGCCTGGGAAGGTTGTGGAACAGACCATCCTGAGTGCCATCATGCAGTACATGAAGGATAACCAGGTGATCAGGCCCAGTCAGCATGGGTTTGTGAAAGGCTGGTCCTGATTGACTAACCTGATCTCCTTCTATGACAAGGTGTCCTGTTTAGTGGAAGAGGGAAAGGCTGTGGATGTTTACCCGGACTTCAGTAAAGCCTTTGACACTGTTTCCCACCAAATTCACCTGGAGAAACTGGCTACTCATAGCTTGGATGTGCATATGCTTCACTGGTTAAAAAACTGGCTGGATGGCCAGGCAGAGAGATCACCACCAGAGAGTGGTGGTGAATGGAGTTAAATCCAATTGGCGGTCGGTCACAAGTGGTGTTTTCTGGGGCTCAGTGTTGGGGCCAGTTCTCTTTTAATACCTTCATCAATGATATGGCGTAGGGAATCGAGTGCACCCTCAGTAAGTTTGCAGATGACGCCACATTGTGTGGGAGTGTTGATCTGCTTGAGGGTAGGAAGGCTCTACAGAGGGACCTGGACAGGCTGGATTGATGGGCCAAGGACAATGGTATGAGGCTGAACAAGGCCAAGGGCTGGGTCCTGCACTTGGGTCACAACAACCCCATGCAGCGCTACAGGCTTGGGGCAGAGTGGCTGGAAAGCTGCCCAGCAGAAAAGGACCTGGGCGTGTTGGTCGACAGCCGGCTGAATAGGAGCCAGCAGTGTGCCCAGGTGGCCAAGAAGGCCAACAGCATTCTGGCTTGTATCAGGAATAGTGTGGCCAGGAGGACTAGGGAAGTGATTGTCCTGCTTTACTCAGCACTAGTGAGGCCCCACCTCGAATGCTGTGTCCAGTTTTGGGCCCCTCACTACAGGAAAGACATTGAGGTGCTGGAGCGTGTCCAGAGAAGGGCAACGGAGCTGGTGAGGGGTCTGGAGCACAAGCCTTATGAGGAGTGGCTGAGGGAGCTGGGGGTGTTCAGCCTGGAGAAAAGGAGGCTGAGGGGAGACCTTCTCGCTCTCTACAGCTACCTGAAAGGAGGATGTAGTGAGGTGGGGGGGTCGGTCTCTTCTCCCAAGTAACAAGCGATAGGACAAGAGGAAATGGCCTCAAGTTGCGCCAGGGGAGGTTTAGATTGGGTATTAGGAAAAATTTCTTCACCAAAAGGGTTGTCAAGCATTGGAACAGACTGCCCAGGGAAGTGGTTGAGTCACCATCCCTGGAGGGATTTGAAAGGTGGTGCTTAGGGACATGGTTTAGCAGTGGACTTGGCAGTGCTAGGTTTATGGTTGGACTTGATGATCTTAAAGATCTCTTCCAACCTAAATGATTCTATTATTCTATGATTTTTGGCAGGACATCACAAGAGTTTGAGATTGTTTCTACAACACATCAGAAACTGTTGTGACCACAGAAGAATATTGAATGAATATAGAGCTGGAATTAAAATGGGAAATTAAGCTTTTCAATAATATCACAAGTAATTTTACATTAAGAGTCTGAGATCACTCTGTAGCATTGCACAATAACACGTTATTCTGCAGTGTGTTACAACACATTACAGCAACATAGTTCTCACTTCTTTTGGTTTATGCAAGTAGGCAAAAACGATTTTAAAGTCCTCAGGAAGACAGGCTTTATAATAGCAGCTTGTACTGAAGCTTCAGTTTATGTTTATAAATATGTTTTTTATGTTGGTAAAGAGTGGAAATTTGTCACCAAAACTCAGTTTTTTTCTGTGCCACTTCTGCAAACATTTACGCATGAGTTTACTGTTAGGTATGCATGTGTTTGCTGAAGGTCAGGTGCTCAAGAGCTTGGGCACGTAAGAAATGTTTTTCCAGAACAGAATAATGGTTCAGTGATTTCCATATCCTGTTCTAGCAATGGCCAGTGATGGATGCTTCACATCTACTTAATGCTGCAACAATATATCATGCAGATATGATTGTCCTTATCCTACACAACCCTGGCTGAGGAATACCGAATCGTCAGAATTGCTAATGCTAAAGATTTTTCAGGCACTGCTGTTTAGTAGTAAATCCTTTTTTTTGAATCAGTGTGACTCTACAGTGTTAGTCCAGTTTTACGAAGGAAAAGCTCTGCTGATTTCAGTGCAGTTTCACCAAAGGGTTGGATGTCTAGGAAGCCAGTCTTCACTCTGGGAACGGGTGATCCTTCTGGTCATGGTCTCCAGTGTCATTTTCAACCACAGATTTCCAGTGGTGTCAGCAGAAATATATGCTCATCCTTCTAAAAGCAGGAATAAAAGTATAAAACTGGCTAGATGATTTTCCATTCTATCCCCGTAAAGTCCTATGTTTGTCAATGTTGAAAAATTAGAAATTATATAGTGTTGCACATATATTAAACATAAACTCGACTGTAGTCACCTGATACTCTCACTGCTAGAGTTGTTGTTAGTGTTGTTAGCATTGATAGGCAACTTAGAAAATGTGGAAAACTGGAGAAGACAAACAGCAGGAACTAGAAGAAAACTTAAACAGACTTCAAGAAGAAAAGATGAATGTTTTTCAGCTATTTGGTTGTGTTCCTAATAAACACTGAAAGTGGATAGTTTTTACATTTTAGTAGAATGAAATGCGAATTCTTATTCTAATTTTTGCAAACACGAACAAACCACTTGTTGTTAAGCAATGTTGCTAGAGAAAGATGTGCTCTGTCAACAGCTGTACTCTGCACCTAGTGGTAGAACCTCAGCTATTTTTAAAACCGTTTCATTACCTGATAAGGTGTAGGAGGCCAAGCTTGAGATTCGGTAAAACAAAGTCAAAGTCAAATGGAATGGAAGGGGCCTGTTAGTCCACTTCTCAAGGTGTACTTATTTTCTTTCTGGCAGATATTCATCTGGCCTATTGGAAACCTGTAAAGATGAAGAGTTCCAGACAACTTATTCTATGAATTGCTGTCCTCTTCTTTCTTTATGCAGTCTGCCCTGAAATCTAACCTGATCTTGCTGCGTTATGCTTCTTTTTGTATCTTGGAAGGGAGAAAATACGATTTCATTTTCTCTTTGATTTCTACTTTTCCTCTCAAAGCTGGACAGGCTTTATCCATTTGAGTTCTTTTTTGAGTTATGGTGTCTGATTACTCCTGTTGCTCTCTTCTGAACTTCATTGAAGAGATTCATATTTTTTTCTTAGGTGACAGCTCAAAACTTGACAGAATGCTACAGCCAAGGCTCTTCCAGTTCTGAACAGAGACAGGGATTATTTCACATATCCTTTGGGTAATCGTCACAGGGTGATGTGGGCATTTCTTGAAATTGTTAACACATTCAATAGCTTCTTTTTAGGAGCTACTGCCCAACTAGTTGTCCTTCAGTCTGCATTTCTGCAATTAAGTTTCTGAGAGTATTCATGGCACAGGGTCTTAATAATTTTTTCCTTTGTGTTAAACCTTTTTTTCAATATGTCAGAAGCATTTTGATTGCCAGTGCCTGTTCCCTGTGATACAGGAGGTAATTAAGCTGATTTGACATGATCTGTTCTTGACGTATTCATGTTGGCTTCACCTTATATCCTTGTTGTCTCCCGACTTCCTAAAATGTGGTGGTTTTTCCTATAATCTCTGATACTACCTTCTTATTTTGTTGTGTTAGCCACTTGTTCATAAATGTCTGCTTAGTGAAAACTCATCCAAAAAGCAAAATACATTTCAACTTTCTGAGCCTTATTTCGTAGTAACGTTACCTTTTTAAATATGATAACACTTCTATTTTTTGTACTAGGTACTTAGAGAGCGCTTTGCTGTTGTCATTAATGTGTTCTGGTAGCTTTCATCTTGCTTAATGTCATTTCTTACCTTGACCTTTCTGACTTGGCCTTTGCATGTCTGTGTGGTTCTGTGCTGTTTTATACCTGTTTGAATAACAACAATTTATTTTCATTTGTTATGTTCTTCCTTCTTGTGTATGAGGTCAATGAAGAGTTCACCATTTTATTCTTACTACGCTTATCCTTCCTCTTCTTTGGGGTAACTTTAATTTATGGCCTTAGCATAATTTCATAGAGAGTAGACACTTCTGAATTATCCTTCCCATGCCTCCCATTAAGTTTACACAACAATTTTTGTTTCATTTTGATCTGTCATCTTGAAGCTTTATGTTTGCTATTTTCCAAATTACCTTCCCTCTTTTCCTAGGAATCATGAACTCTATCGTTTCATGGTAACCTTTACAGAATTTGTAATCCATCTTCAGATGCTAGCATACTTAGGATAAAAACTTCACCTTTTAGATATCAGATGTAGCGATAAAGTAGAACCTTCTCTGTAACTCTTGTCTTTACCTTCTGTTTCAGAACTCTGTCACCAAACTCTTCCAGAAACTTTATCTGGAACTAAACTTCATTTAGTCTTTGATCTCCATCTGCTGTATTTGAGATATCTAAATAGTTAAAATATCCTATTGAGTCATGAGCAATATGTCAGTTACTCATGAAAATTCTTCTGGTTTCTCTGTTTTAGGTTCCCACTAGTGTACCTTTTCTATTTCCTGTTCCTTATGACACAAATATTTTACGATTTGGGTCCAATTCCCTCTTCATTTCAGCTATTATTTTTTTTAATCCTTGATATGAAAGGGCAATATTTTTGCTTTTTTTTTTTTTCTTCCCCCCCCCTCTCTCCTGTCTGTCCTTCTTAAAGAAACTTTATTTCAGTCTTACATACTATTGGACCAACATTTTGGAATGACAGTTAAATCATGATCATTTTGGAGAACAAACTCTTCCTTTATATTCCTAATGATTCTTGCATCTGAGAAATTCAGCAGTTGAACATTTTTCCTCTTTCTTGTCTGTCCTATGCTCTAACTCATAAATAAATTATTGAAAAAATAAAGAATTAAAATGGCAATGTTATTGTAGTGTGAGTTTGACTCAGCTGTCATATTTAACAAAGGATTCCAAGAAAAGAATATATAAGTGTGTATGTGATAGTATATGCCAAGAGAATCTGACATACCCAGGACATGTCAGCTCTATTGTACGTGTTTTGTATCCATTTCTTTAGGATTTAAAGATGCCAGTGACCTGTTCTGAATACCCAAATAAATATGTACGCTTTCTTTTTGCCAGGGAAAAAGGCTGAAGCGTGTGGAAACCTTGGTGTATGGTAGGCCTGGAACTCTGCAAGTCTAGTGTAATAACTGAGTGAGACTTCAGAGAACAAGACTATAAACTCCAGAAGAAAGGCAGTAGATATTTTCTAATAAATGTAGGCACTGCATTTATACTTTTTTTATTCCAGAAAAAGATAGCATAACGTTGTTTTGTCTCTTCCTGCTATTTGACATCTGCACACTTGATACTTCTGGAAAGAAATGCATATATTTATTTAAATAGAATTCCTTTTCTGTTTATGATACTCTGTGCTGAACTCCTTAGGCATCTTTCTGTGCAGGAAGCATTCTAAAGGTTTTGCTTTGAGCATTGTTTTATGCCAGTGCTGTTCCTCACTCTGTTCCACACAGTATTGCTGCAATTTCATAACCACTCATCTTCAATTTCTTTCTTCTTCCTTCCATCGAAACAAAGCTCTGATGTAGGTTTAGGATAGTCAGTAAGGTTTGGAAGTCCTCTGCTTTTGATTAAGATTTACAAACAAAACCGGATTTTATTTTCTGTCACTTCTCTGTAATTTTGTCTCTATCTGTGTTGAAAGTTTTAGTGACCAACTTGAAAGATTAACCCTCTTCTGAACAAGGCAAATGAAAATAAGAAAATAAGCTTTTACTTTAATTACGTCAATGAAAACATTATCGTGTCTTTCTTTTAAAATATATGCAGGGCCTGTTGCAGAGTTCTCCTAAGGTCCTGTCCTCTTAGTCAGTGGAGAGAGAAGAGATAAATGTGCAGAAGGAGACCAACAGATAACAGGAGTTCAAGGACCCAGAGGTAAGTTGTTTGTCAGATAATGAATTGTGCAGGTGACGGAGTGTATTTATTAGTTGTTCAAGTCAACTGTAGAATTTTTTGCAAGGCCAGGCAAAATTTCCTTGATGAAGTAAAAACTCTGCTGTGCAAAAATTGATTTACTTTGGTATCAGCATTCGATCTAGATCCTTTTCAGAACACTCTGCCCAGCTGTTTTATAATAAATGATACGACTAATCTGCTGTGTATTGACTCCTGGTTTCTAGGCTGTATCCAACACTGCACTGCATTCAAAAATTCCCCAAACAAACAAACAAATAACCGATATTCTAGAGCCAATATTTTGTATGTATATTAATTTTACAGATCTGTGAAATGAATTTCAGAGTTTTTGTTAGTGTTTATTTCTCTTTCTCTTGCAGTTTAGCATATTGGAATACATCTGTTTTAATTCAATGAATGCTCCTATGTACTTTGCTCAGTGTTTTAGGAGGGTACAGCTGAAATAAAAAAGTTAAATAAAAAAGTTCCCAAAGCTTGGGAACTCAAATTACTGGTTTGCACAGCTATGTTATACTGTTAAATTATTGTGATAGTAATAATTGTGATAGTAATAACAGAGATCGACTGATTTACGTGTGAGGCTCCCAGGGAAGTTGATGGGAAGATCAAGAGCAGTCTGTGGTTCTAGATACGTTTACATGACACACAGTGTGAAAACTTCAGTACTGCAAAGATTTATACTTGTATTTAGCCCACTGTTTAGCTTTCCATAGGTGCTGATGGATTACCCCCTAATGGTGAAAAGAAGTTGTATCAGCTGTTTGTGAAAAACAGACTCCTCTAAGGAAGAGAAAGAGGTAATGGAACAGAATCAGGGTTGCATTCATTAACGGTGTAAAACCAGCTTATATCCATGTATAATTAATTAGGATGTCCTTCACTCAAACCAGTTCTTATAAAAATGTTGGCATAGCTCAGTATTAAGTTAAAGTGTATTAACTTCATGTGTTGATTTTAATGGAGCTACGGTGATGTAGACCAGTCAGGAAATTGGCTTGCCCTGTGGCATTAGGAGTCACAGCCTAGAGCCAAATCAGCATTTAATCCGCTAAACTATAACTCCAGTGCAACTTAGGCAGCTCAGCTCTTCAGACTGATCCACAAAATCTCTGTCTGACTGCTTAGATCCCTGATGTGCCAACAGACCTACTTTTGGTCAGCAACATTAATTAGCTCCCTGAAATGCAGATGTATGTAGACATTGTTTAAGGCAGACACAGCAATTTACTCATCTTACACCAATCATGTTGCAAATGTAACTAGACACATTTTAATTTGAAGAAGAGGTGGGTTTTTTCTGTGAATCAACAATATATTTCATGGAGTACAGAATTATGAAAACTAAAGATTCCCTTCCATAAAGGTCCTTTAATCCAACCTGCAAATGGAACAGATGCCCATTTACACCAGCAGGGAATTTGGCTCATACTGAAGAGACTTACCGTGACCCATTTCTTTGGTTTTAATAGGTTTCATTTATACCTTCAAGGTATGCTGGACATCATTGTTCTCCTTGAAATCACAGCCAACAGATATTAAAGGAAGTTCAAGAAATAATGCCCACAGCAAGCAATTAAAGAAAACACAGACAATGCTCAACCAAGATACTTGTCCTTCCTACTTCTAAGGAAGGACAAGTTGTTAACTGTCTGAGAAAATTCCCTGATAAAGTCAGTCCTGAATAACAACTTGAGAAGCTCGCCTCTACCCCACCCAAAATTTATACAACCGTGTTGTTGGGGGGACGGGGAAATGTTTTCCCTTGCTTTAGTTGATTATAAAACAATACAAACAGATTTTTTTATTCCACAGCAGCAGAGATGGGAAGTTTCTAGTATCCATGTTTTATCCTCTATAGGGGTACTGCTTCTCATTTTTCTTTACGTTTCATCTCTTTGTAGAGTGTCATTGTGACAGCTGACTCACAATGTTTTTGGCATTGTTCCTACCAATTCTTCAGGTGTTTTTCTGAGAGTTTTGAAGTCTCATTTCCTCCCCTTTCTACATCTGGCATTGCCTATCAGTATTCTAAGTCCAAAAAGTCTGTATTGGTCTTGTTTCCTCTATTGTCAATGTTCTCTTGATCTGCGATTTGATGACTTTTCACTCCTCCTTCTTTAATCAACAACTTCTTAGGTATAAAGTGTATACATCCCATATTTAATTTAACTTTTGCCTCTTTATGGTATTTTTGCATGTAGATTATAACACCACAGTCAGACACATACTGCAGGAAGGCAGGGTTAAGGGAGTCCATACGATAGCATTATACTACAGTGCAATACAAACAACTCAGAGTACCAAGTGTGCTACAGCACAAGATTTGCATCTCTGAATTTGACACTGCATATTCTTTAATTCTGCTGAGGAGGTCTACTTACTGGAGCTCAAAGTCTGCTAAAAAGCCAAATTATAAAATGCTCAATTTTCATTAATGTCTGCACAAGTGAAATGAACTTTCAAAAAGAAGGGCTTTCAAATAACCGAGAAGCCATGCTTTAAAAAACAACTGCAAGTCATTTTGGGGCAAAGGTACATACATGGGATGAAGAAAGCAGAGAGACATTTTTGCTACTAATGCTGAATGAAAGAACAAAGTAAATTCAGCAGGACTGCCAATATAGCCTGTTATGTATGTGCTCTATAATAAAATTTGAGAGAGACATTTCACATTCTACTCCATGGCTTCAAATGACTTAATTGTACCATTAACTCTATAACCTTGCACTAAAAGTAACTGATGGTTCAGGAAAATCCCTTAAAAGAAATAATCCTAGAAACTTTTCATATAAGATGGTTTTCGAGGCTGTCCTCCAGCTATTAATTGCTATTTAGTTCAACAATATATATGACATGTCACTACATTTAATTATATTAATTATATATAATGATTCTGACAAAAGACATACCACTTCCATTACCCAGCAAAGAAATCACTTCACCTAAGAAATGAAAAACTGCAAGGTGAAAGAAAAGGACATCAAAGAAAATTAGGGAAAAGACAAGGAAAGTTAGAAAGAAAGTGATAAGGAAGAGGAAGAAAAAAAGAATGGAAACAGGCAAGGACAGAAAATCAGATCTTGTTTTTCTTTACTTTTATAGCTGTCCTCTGTTTAATCATATTTTATTTGCAGATAACCACAATTCCTAGAATCACAGACTGTCATAGTCATTTAGGTTCAAAAAGACCTTTAAGATCGTTGAGTCCGTCTGTAAACCTAACACTGCCAAGCCCACCCCTAAACCATGTCCCTAAGTGCCAATTGTTTGAATATTATGTACCATTGCTAGAAGACATTCTGCTTCCTATGGACAACATTGATAATGCGTCTTCATAGATGCACCCCAGGGTTGAGTCAACTGGGAAGTCAACTGGGTGTTCAGCTTTTCTGAATATAAGACATCCAGTCAGCATCTAAGTTAGGCAAAAGAATAAATAATGTTATCATGACACACACCAAAAATTCTAGATTCCCAGCCATTTTTACTGCAGTTCCAGAGGAAATATGGTCAATGTCGCTACGCATTATAGACACTAGAGAGAGAAATTTTGCCACGTAACTATTTGAATGCACTTTTAGCACCAATATTCACCAACAGGTGCCTCATTACCTAACACAGTGTATATAATGGCTAATTTGTTTGTGACTTAAGAAAGTCGGTTATATGGGAGACTAGTTATTTTTCTTCACTAATGATGCAATACAAGATTTGAAATTGTTCTGACATGTATGCTTTGGCTCTTTGGACTATCAAGTATGCAGCTGAATGTGATTGCTGCCTTTTCCTACAGCTCTTTTGTTTTCCCTGACACCACTATCAAAATTAGAAGTTTCTTTTTTAGATGGAAGTAAATGTGAAGTAAATACCTTTCCTTCATTTTAGTTAAAGCTTTTTCATTGCCAACAATATGATGCAGTTTAATGATACAGCTGTTGGTAACGGCTTTGTACCATTACATTTACAGTAATATAGACTGTGTTTGTCTGAAATACATGTTTGATGGTGCAGATGAGATGCACGACAAATTGGTCCGTGTTTCTTGGAAATGTGATCTCTTAAGAAGGAAATGGTGCTTTTACATTTGAAATTCAGGGAAAAGGTAAGGGTTATGTTCTTGTGACGTAGCTATCTACACCGGGGTCTCCAAGAGCTACCACTTCAATGTATGCTCCATGAAGTAGTGAGTTCAGACAATGTGGTCATCTCAAAGGAATTACCCAGCTTCTTTGAAACTTGGCAGCCTGTCCTCTCTGCCATGTTGATCTGGGCCTAGGACAGTATGGAGTGTTATTTTTCATAATCTCCTTCCCTCCTTTTGGGATTTGATAAAGGGAGCCTGAAGACCCATCACAGCAGCAGAGGTAAGCTCAGACCTTGTTAGGAGTAGCAGAGTTGGGTGCGTACCATGCAGGTCCACTAGACTCCTCACACAGTTGGAGGTGAGAGGTAAGCTCCTTACTAAAGCTCTTTGCGTTGTTCTTCAGAAGTGACTGCTGCTCATGACTGCTTGTACCTGGAGCCAGGTTTTGTCAGTCTTATGCGGTAAGTAGCACGCATCACTCATTGCTGCCTTAAGTCTGGGCAATAGACATTTTGAAATACAGATCAGAAAGAAAAGGATAATCCAAGAAGAGAACTTCTAGTTCTGTGTCAACAGCTTGTTTTGGTGCTACACAGTCTAGCCACAGTAGATGAAAGAAAATTGTGTAATCACATTTAACGGGAGTATTTGCTGGTAACCACTGGGAAATGCTGAGAAGTGTAAGGAAGTGCATTTGACATGATACTGTTGCATGATGTCCGTGGTAATGCCTGACTGGGGTCTTGGAGTATTTTCTAGTAATGGGTAGGTAACAGTCACTGAACCCATGCAGCGTGGGAGACTGCATCCCCCGAACTCCTGGGATGCTCAGACTGCCTTCGGCTGCAAGCACCCAGAGGGAGATAATCCACGACCCTCAAAAGCCACATTGTCACAGTGGGTTTCTCTAAGACTGTGCGATGCAGAAATTAGTTTCACAGCATAAACTCTCCTTAGTATCACTGCTGCGGTACAGGTTTTCATGGGGAAAAGACATGAGTTTTCTTCCTTGACGCTACTGGCATTCTTCTGCAGCTAAGTACCATGATTTATACTACTTTTTTGTTGTTCTTTTTCTCAGCGCTCACAATTGATCCATTTTCTTAGAGCTGAAACGGAAGAGAGGTCATCATAGTCTTACAGCAGTTTGCACGTAACAATAGCAACAATATTTAAATTTCAGATGTGTTTTTTTCCTGTTACCTGCATTTTAAATTGGCAGAGGTTCTTGGGTAAAACACTGCTACTGGCTTAATATGGACAATCTATGTGGTTCTTCTTCCATAACCCCTGGCAGCACCTTCCAGCCTTCACTTTCAGTGACTCCATTAATCCAATCTGCATCCTCTCTGGAGCAAAAAATGTCAAGAACTATAACAAACTGCGATGTGGTATTAGAGATATAGTTGTCTAGCAGGACATCTCCTTGGAATACTGAAGCTCAGTGTTGAAGCCAATGGCAGTAGATCTAAAAGATTTTTAACAGCACAATGCTTTCACTCAGGGCTTTGTGAACAAGAGTGTGAAAGCCAACTTTGAGCATTGACAGAAAGGTCTAATAGACATAATAATAAGAGCAAACATTAAAATTGATGAAGTTAGAAAAAGAAAATCACAGCGTTCCTCTTCTCATTGGATGCTGCGGTAGCTGCTGCAGAAAAGTAGATAAGAAGGAAGCCTGAAGATATTGTTTCATATTGAAATAATCAATCTATTTCTGTGGGATTTTCATATTACCAAAACTGAAAACATGCAGTGTATTTTCCACCTGTGTTTGAGAATTTGAAATGTGCCCCTGGCTGTTCTTCTGTGGCAATTAATACTGGAGTTTCTTATTTTTTGTTTTCTGATAGATTTTTAAAATCAGCTTAACTTTATTTTGGACAGGAGCTCTAATCCATTTTCTGTTCTTTCATTGCAAACAGAGGTGGTGAAATATTAATAACAGTTGGTGAGATTAGTCCTAGAATAATAATAGATTTGTCATTAAACAGCATTTCACTTAATGCTGTTCTGCCCCTTCATGTTATTAGTCATTTGTGAAACTTAGTTGTATTTATTGATGTGATATTAATAGTTAAAAAATTCTGAAGGAAATTTACTCGAATAGAATTGAATTTGTTTGGAAATGCTTTAAGTTCAGACACTGATATTTGTCTCCTATTTCTATTTCAACAACTGTGAGTCAGGAGCCGGAATCTGTGCTCTCAGTATAATGTTAGCACTAAATACAAGCTTATGAAGTTATAAGACGACTGTGTCACCCCTCCATCTACCTGTTTCTAAAAGAATTGCCTCTCGAGCAGAAAGACACTTTCAAACATTATTGTGTCTATCCAGACTGATACCTTTGGAAAGAAAATACCGAATACCTAAGACTAATAATAAAGCTCTGCAACTAGCCCCTGACACTGATAACTGTACAGAGGAAAATTTCTTTACACAATCTACAGCAACTTTTAGCCCACTGTCTCCTAAATAAATTTCTCTTGGTTGCAAGGGCCAATATTTCCTTGGTGCAGATTTGCTAGCTGTGTTTTCTTTTCTTCTTTAGGCCATGTGGCAGGGAGCCTTCTGCACTGAACCCTTGCCCATAGATCTGGCCAGTCCTGCTAGATGGTTGGCAGGGCCAGGGCTGGAAAAAAGGTAATTCTGCATTCCTCTGGTCATGCATCTGTAGGCAGCTTTTTTGTCCACTTCCGTAAATCAGAACCATATTAAGGATACCTTCTCTCACAGCTGCCTGGAAAATATGATGAACTGTGGTGGCAGTCAGAGAAAACCAGAGTTCAGCACAATTTTCCTTCCATATTATCTTCTCTCAAATACCATTTTTTTGGCAGGACCTATGTCAGATAGTTTTAGAGGTGGCTATATCAGCTCTACTGTGATCACACCCCCCATGGATAGAAACCTGTTTGCGCTGCAAAGTGCTATGGTTATGGCCTTTCAATTTCCTAAAATCACGTCTCATTCCCCTTATCCCAAATGGCAGATATTAAGCCTTTTGTGTTTCATCATCCCGTCGTGGAATTTCTCACTCCAGCAAACGTATTTGCACTAGTTTCCCCCTCACTATGCAGACAGCATTGGCCCATATGTTTGGCCCATACTGACACCCAGTCTCTCTGGCAGGCTTTTATAACATATGCTTGAGTCATATCACCAAGTTTTGCTGTTGTGGTTACTCTGAGCTTGCTAAATCACAGTTAGTTCAGCTTTGTCTATCATGCTGCAAAATGTTTCAGTAAATACGCCAGCAGTCAGGCCTTGGGCTACTGTATCTTGTATATCACTCACCCTAAGCCAACATGGCCAATTGTAATTTTATGCAGCAGTTTGTGGTGAATCGTGGAAAATCAGTGACCAAAAGCATTGCATAATGAGTCAAATCTTATGGTTTTGCACTTTTTCTCTGAGTTGACATTGGTTTTTTTACAACTCTCGAGTGTCTGTGAAGAGATGGATTTTCCTTAGCCATCCTGCTCGTTTCTTGGTTGATCTCCTTGTAAATGAAATTAATATATTCATGCAACAGATCATCTTTCAGTGGTCACATGACATAGACCAGCAACAGAGTCTACATAAGCACTCAAAAAGAGGTTTTTTTAAATGTGGAACATCTTCGATTTTTGAGTCTACGAAGTAGTACTGGTGAAATTATCCACCCTTCTGATTGGAGTCAAGAGGGGAAATCTTAAATTCAATAGGAGAAAGACATTCCCACACCTCAGTTAAGTTGCTCAGCAGAGAAACACATTTATTTTCCTTCCCAGACAGTAGGTACATAAATACAGAAGCCTTCCACCTACCCAGACAGTACTTCAACCACCAAGCTTCTCTGAGTCCGTCTGGTTGAGTGGCAGATGGTAATCCATGTGTTTAATCTTCCAGATGAACACTTGATCCAGTAGGACAAAGAAACTAGTTTTCCATTTTAATGACCATGTAAATATTTTTCATAAAATAGAACAACGATTTCAACAGGATGGAAAAGGGGGGGAGCAGGAAATTGAAAGAAATCCCAGCTTTGGGGGAAATGAAAAATATGCATTCACGTCTTCTGAAACAAATTACTCCTACTGTAGATGTGTACACTAGGCGATGGGTTATTGCATAAACGAGAAATAACTTCATCTCCTTCTTTTTCAATGTTTTTTTTTTTTAATCAAGGTAATTAATTTTCTTGCTTTTTCTCCCAATATACAGAGAAATGTAAGGAGGTTGTAGAAAGGTGGGGATCTGTCTCCCAAGTTACAGGTGATAGGACAAGAGGAAACATCCTCAAGTTGCGCCAGGGGAGGTTTAGATTGGATATTAGGAAAATTTTTTACATTGAAAGGGTTATTAAGCATTGGAACAGGCTGCCCAGGGAAGTGGCTGAGTCACCATCCCTGGAGGTATTTAAAAGATGGGTAGATGTAGTGCTTAGAGATATGGTTTAGTGATGTTTTTTGTCAGAGTTAGGTTGATGGTTGGACTTGATGATCTGAAAGGTCCTTTCCAACCTAGGCAATCCTATGATTCTGTGTGTCAAATGGGATATTTTACTGGTACAAATCAGGTTGGTTTTCTTTTTATCAAGAAATATTTTTTTAAGTTCTCCTTGCCTTGCCACTAAAACCAAGGTAATAGAATGGGGACCTTGTATTAGCTAAAGCCATTTAGATCTGAAAAAAAAAAGAAAGTCTTATTTTTTTGTAAACCTTCAGATGTTTACAGACACACAAACTAAATATGATAAATTAAGAAGTAATAACTTTCTTAAGCACTTATTTTTTTAGCCTCTCATTATACTGTTGATGTAAGTCCAAAATTACTACAGAATTTTCTGGAAGTTCAGTACTGAATCTGATTAAATAACTGGATATGTTTATTTCCTCTTGATTTATTTATATATTTAAGTAACAAAATCTTAATAAACAAACAAATGAATATGGTGAGTTCAAATACTGTATACCAATATATAAATATATTGTTTAATTTTCAGAATGAAATTCATAATGAAAAATGCAAATAACAACACTGCTTACGAGTCTGTATTAACTTTTTTATTATTACCTTAAAATATGGTAATTGGGTGACTGTCTGTCAGAATTTGTTTTTGGGAAAATGGGCTAATTAATATGCTGGAGTTTAATGTTTGACTTTTGTCACTTCCCTAGAACTTGCAATTAGAAAGTTTCAAAATGTCTAATTATAGTGCCTGCCTTGATCTGTAGTCTGTCGTGCATGTACAGATTTTTAACTTGTAATATGAAGCAACCTCCCCTTTTTGGAAACTTATGAAAGTTTTTACTGAGATCTTTCCCGTTCTCCTATGCTATGACATTAATCTATGGAATTATGTCACTATAATAGTACAGGTAATGTGCCTTAATGCTATACTTAATGAAGGAATGAACCAGTAGAGATTAAAGCATTAGAAAATGTAGCTGATTAAAGCTCATCTTTTTTTTTTTCTTTTTTTTCTCAGATTTAATGGAATGGTCTATGACACGAGAAAAAATAAAAGCTAATCGCCCCCTAATTTTTTACTTTTTATTTCAATTTTCATATGGTACAAGGAGAGTCTCCCAGTGGAAAGGGAACAGTGGAAAAGGAATTTCATGTGGAGAATAAATATCTTTTTCTTTAACACTGAGACATGATTTAAATCTGTCTTTAGTCCACCTGGTCCCAAACTCAGGCAATGCTGAAAAGATTCCAGATTTATCTAGAAGGAAGTCTGAACAGGAAGGCAAAGTGCTGTTGCTTCTTCCACTGCAGCAGTGAAAATAATCTGTGATAGGGTCAGTGAATGCTTAGTACACCTTATGGTTTATAGGACAATTAGCGCTCGCTTAATATTGGAAAAGTTTAGCAATATTCAGATTGATATAGTGCTAGATCGCTCAATCTACCACTTTTATTGGTGATCTAACTTTCATATAAACAATGCTAAACATATATTTTTTTCCATCTTTGCTATTTGACTATAAACAATAAATTTCCTCTGGAATATTTTTGATCCCTGTGCAGAGCTGGACATATTTATGTCTGGCAGCATTTTGGAGGGTTTGCTGTCCTGAAAAAAGACAATTTTCAGAGAGTTTTGTCTCTTATATTTTTAAATGCATTTATTACACAGGAGATTAGTAGCCAAGATGCAGAACTGGTACATTTACATTAGCTATTTAGGGTGTTAGAGGGGTTCTTCTAGTTGTAGATTTGCCTTGCACTTATACATGCATGATTGGGAATATTGTACAATACTCACTTGAGCACATCAGTGGTGACATCGAAGTGATGTCCCTCCTGAGAGAAACAAGGCTGGAGCCACCTAACAAGTGGCTCCCGCTAGAGATGCCCACTTGAAATGAGGATGTAAGATCCTCCAGAACCTCTCTACACATGTACGGTGCCTCTGGTTGGCAAGTGTCAATATATATGTGTCACAGACATGAGGTGGGCTTGTGGTCCTTGAACCATACTATGAGCAAATTAAACCATGATGTCTCACTCTTTGGTCTGCACCAGCTGGTAAGGCAAAGGTGTCCATCAATTGTTGTATTACAGCTAGCACTGATTTTGATGTTCAAGCTCAAAAAAACCTATGAAATTTTTAGAAAAACTCTTCCCAAAAACGTAAGGCATACAAAAACACTGACCTACTCTTTTAAAATATAGACTGCCTGGACAGACTACTCCATATCTTAAACACAACAAAGGAAAACCAAAGCAAGTACAGAGAGTGCGATGTTTTTGCCAGTGAAGCCTATTCATAAAATGAAGATGTACAATAGCTTCCACAATATAAATTAACTCAGCATAGTCATCAAAACTTTTTAGATACCATGCCATTTGAAGCCAGACATGGGAACTGTGCAGAGGAAGCAGTTAGGAAGATTTGCTTTTTTTCTACTTAATGTACTCTACAAAAATCCATGAGTCCTGGGATGTTAGTGGTGTTGTATTGACAGAAAATATATCGAAAAAGGGAAAGAACCCAGTCCTGTGACTGAACTTCAGAAGCTGAAAGGCTGCATATATTTAGGCTTAAATAAAACATATCTACTGAGTTGCCATTAATGTGTTTCACTGAACAACTGTGACAACAAGGGATATGACAAAAAGCTTATGCGGTGATGTTTGCTGTATGCCTGCCTATTATCAGCCTCTCATTTTTATGAGCTGTACTGATTTACAGAGTTCAAGCTTCTATCACTTATGAATAGAATGGGTATGAGATGAACCATGCTGACAGCACTTCTCCTTAATAGATGATAAAAAGGGTGAATAGAGTACTATGTTGCCTAGTAAAATAATAACTCTTTCAAATGGGGTTAATTAGCTATCTTCATGATACAGACAAATGGTCTTCAAGAAGATTTTCACGGGTTTCAAGGAAATATATGGAAATATATATCTTTTTTTCATTTTTGTATATAGAAAGCAATAAGAGGGGTTAGAGACTTGAAAATAGATCTTCAATATTGCTCACACTTCTTTGGAAATATTCAGCCTAACTTTAATGAATAACAAGTGCATACCTTGTAATTAAACCCTAGTCTGAGGTCATGTCATACCATAAGAGATGAAGTTTCAAGACCAAGCAAGCCTCGTTACAAGGTGATAGGAAGTTTCCAAGCATCAGTATAGCTCTACAAATGTGAAAAGCACTTCTAACTATCTTTCCTCATCTCCTACTTGCAGTTGGAATTGAAGAGGAAACTGAAACAGAATGAAGTGGAAAAACAGTATCTTCAGGAAAAAATATTGGTCGGCATCAACAAAACCTGGGAAAGGTAGAAATGAAAAGGGGAGATTATGTTAGTTGTTATCTGATCATTAATAGCACTTGTGGATGTAATCAGACCTCTAATTTATGCATGCAGAGGAGCAGAAGTAACCCTACCCCATCTCCTTGTCTCCTCTTGTGGAATAATTACTAAACTGGCCAAGAATACAAAAATATAGCATTGTTCACACATTAAGGAAAGTCATAAAATCAAGAGGCTTCTGAGGCAGAATACAGCCGCAGGTAGCACACGAAGAATGCAACATCTGTGATTCCCTGTACAAGGTTGTTTGCGAAACTACACGAGGGATGGAACGGAACGCGCTTGTTCCGTGGCCTTCCCTTGTGATGAATAGCAGATATGGGGACGAGATGGTACTACGGAACAGATAAGCGGCCTACACGCTACCCAAGCCAACATTTCGTCAAATGTTGATGAAATGCTGTCCTTTGTGCGAACTTTGCTCACCACAATGTACCAAAACACACCTCCATCCCGGAGGCTATCCGCCCCCGAGGTGTGAACACTCCTCCTTGAATACATTAATCATAATAAAAGTACGTATGACTAAAGTCACTCAAACTCCACTTTGAAGATAAAAAAATAGTATAAAAATAGCCCAAGAGAGAGGGGATGCCAGGGAAGACACCATCGTGAAGAATTCCACCGCTGATTTCCGGGATCAGTCGACGGGCTGAGCCTTTCTTCCCCCCAATAGGGACGCCTTTGGGTAAGACTTCGATTACACCGAGGGCTTTCTTGGGACTTAGAAATTTCTCTAGAGAATCTCTACCCTACATTTATAGCCAGGCTGTATCATTTATAATTTTGTCGCGCGTTTGTATACTTAATAATATCCTTATTTGCACGTGCTTTGCAGACAGTGTATTTATCACCGGCAATCCTAAAGAACCTGTATATCTGTTGTTTAAATAAACTGCACTGTTTAAGTAGCTAGTCGTTTCGCTTTCTCACTGAACGCGACCAAAGACTCGAGAGTGGCCGTGCTAGTTCAGGAGCACGACTAGACTGAAGGTGCAGTCCACTATTAGCGTATCCAAATCGTGATAGTTTAATACATATTAAACGCGATTGGACTGATAGTGCTGAATTGGGCATCACTCAGAATTTAAACCTAGCCACACCTAGCCTCCCACCTCGGTGAGGAGTGTTAGAACGCAAGGGGGTTTATCTTCTGCCAGAACTGCTTGGCCCCTTTTCATGCAACACCTCTGACCCACATGTTTCATTATTGTTTTATCTGAACTGAGTGTTATGTGCGTATCTCTGCTATCTGTGTTAAGCTCTTTGAATAGGAATGCTTGTGACAACAAAGGGAATGAGCTGGCTGTCAGCAGGACATCAGAAATGTATGGCCTCTAGGTTTCTTAAAAAGCTTTTTACTAGTTCTGGGTTGTACAAGTGGATGGAGCAAGAAATACTTTGATGGGGCACACAGAGGGCAGAAACAGAGTTACGTCTTAATCTTGACATCTGAGAAAAGCTGGAAAAGAAGGAACAAAGCCAACTAACATCCATGAGGAACAAACAAAATCTTATATGGCACTATCATCAGAAGTCACCGATACATATATGTGAATGAACACCTGAACATTATCCATTGCAGAAATTCATAAACAGTGAAGCTATTTTATACAAATTACTGTAATCAAATTAACTAGCAAATTCAAATCTCTGGTAGAAAGATTACCTGCAAGTCTATGGCCCCATAGCAGATTATGCTATACACTTGTGTAAGAAGCTTTTCCTCTGAAAATTGCTAAACAGTTCATATGCATCATTGACTTTGCCACCTGGCAAATGAATGAGGCAGGCAAGTACTAATCTCTTTTGCAGGTTTGGAAATGGAGAAGCTACGTGCCTCTCTCAATGTCATACAGTAAGTCTCGTTAGCAGTGCAAAGAAGAGAAGCTACAACTTCTGCCTTAGTTTCTCTGTTCTTTATGTTTCAAACTGCTACCTTTCATTCACCTCTCACCTGTTTGCCAACAACAAAAGGAACGGTGTCACCATTAAAGTTTCCCATTTCAGTAACAATTTATTATTAGATACATTTTCGACATCTCCAAATTCCAGAATTTTTCATGTAGGAGAACAGGCTCCTCATGACAGATGAGCAGAATTTTTTCGGAAAGCATACGGGGCAGTATCTGCAATAACTGAAGTAGTCTGAGATAAGGTGTAGAGGTAAGGTGCAGAATCCAGTGGTCACACAGGTGCATCTTTTGGACGAGGGAGGTACGCATTAATTCACAATGAATTAATTTGTACATGTTTTCTGTATTATTAGTAGTTACTAAAGAATGCCTATTAAACAATAGCAAAAGCAGGATGTTGTTTCTGCATCAAGATAAAGTAAAGCAAGCCTTCTAAGTGTAAAAACAGGGACATATATGTAGATGTTTAGATTTTGGAACGGTCAGCTCAGTTTGGTTCCAGAGGACGGGAAATGTCTTTACAAAGTTTAATAAACTATATTAAAAAACTGTGCAATCAATCATTTCTTTAAAGAAGAAAATTGTTACCCTGCACTATTACCATGCATTGTATTCTGTCATTGTATTGTCATTGTCATTGGTATTTCAAATAAGAAATCCTAAATGTTCAACTTCTCATTAGGTTGTCTTTTTGAAACATAACTACACACGTGCAAAATTTGCCCTCCCATTACAGCTATGTGTCCCATAATGGGGATTATGGGACAATCCAATTGTCCAACTTCCCAATCTATTTTAGTTTTTAAAGCTTAGTTGAAAAATACAGTTGTAAGGACTGGAGTGCCGTTGATGTCTCATTGAAGATGTTGATTTTCATATACAGGTTGATGCTGTCTAAGATTAAACAGAAAAAAAAAAATTAAAATTTTATTTTTCTTTCCAAGAAGAAATTTTCCTATAGGCATAGGACAGCTGAGGGTTTCTTTTTTAATAATGATATTCACACAAGGACTTGGCAATACATCAAGTACAGGATATAAGCATTTTAGTAGCTGGAGCATTTTAGTTCTCATGTCTTTGGAGTAGAATTCAAAATGCAAGCTTTCAAGTCCAAAGAAAGAGGTATTATGATCTTCTGCTTTCAGGAAACTGCCCTAACAAGCAAATGATGGTCTGTTCAAGGTAGGGGCAGCATCTGTAATTTGTTTCTGATGGCAATCTCTTGGTAAGTCTCTAGTCCTATTCTCAGGTGGGTTTGCAACTGTGATTTTTGGATTGTGGAAGCCTAAACTACACCAATGTCTGGTTCTATGCGCCTAAACCTCTATTCATCTGGACCCTTGGGCATTGCAGCACTCTTTTTGCCTCTTAGACACCTTTTTTTCGTTCTTAGACTCCTATATATCAGAGAACCTGTGATCAGAAATCAGGAGCTTAGGATCTTGGAATGATACAGGAAGAACACTCAACAAATCAGAAAAAAACCCAGTATGCTGAGTATACAACAGCCTTAGATAGCCATGGGAAATACACAAGAGAGGATGTTTGCCTCATAAAACTAACTCAAAGTCTTTCTACAGCACTACATGATGGATTTACTTATTTCTGCTAATAAATTAGCATTCATAGAAAAAATTAATAGGGAAGCTGAAAAGGGATAATCAAGCATCTGCAAGAAATATTGGAAAATTAAAGAGGAAGAATTAAAGAGAATTACATGACTGGAATGATTTTACCAGCCCAGACTAAAAGATGCTGGATCAGTCTGGGTGTATTCGTGTTTAGTGAGCAGACTGTAATTCAGAAGCTGAGAAACTGAGGCTTAAGTGGGTGAAGTACAACTATGACAGATGTAGAAACACAGAATCACAGAATAGTTTGGGTTGGAAGGGAACTTTAAAGGTCATCTAGTCCAAACCCCCCCTGCAATGAGCAGAGACATCTTCAACTAGATCAGGGTGCTCAGAGCCCCGTCCAACCTGACCTTGAATGTTTCCAGGGATGGGGCATCTACCACCTCTCTGGGCAACCTGTGCCAGTGTTTCACCACCCTCATTGTAAAAAATTTCCTCCTTATATCTAGTTTGAATCTACCCTCTTTTAGTTTAAAACTATTACCCCTTGTCCTATCACTACAGGCCCTGCTAAAAACTTTGTCCTCATCTTTCCTGTAGGCCCCTTCTATGTACTGGAAGGCCGCTATAAGGTCTCCCCGGAGCCTCCTCTTCTCCAGGCTGAACAATCCCAACTCTCTCAGCCTGTCCTCATAGAAGAGGTGCTCCATCCCTCCTCTGACCTTTTTTGTGTCCCTCCTCTGGACCCGCTCCAAAAGGTCCATGTCATTCTGGTGCTGAGGACTCCAGAGCTGGGGTAACTTTCCATCTTCAGTGTGGACCTGATACTCTTGCACTGAACAGTCATCTCTGCTCTTCTCCTCCCTGATTTACACCAGGTGCTGGTCTATCATCTTCTCTTCCAGGATCCTGGCAGGCTTTCATTCTATGAGGGTGAATTTCAATTCTGCAGAGCATCATTTAACTTTGGAGTAAATAATTCGATTGAAGAGTAACATGTCTGGGTTATGCCTGTGTGAAAAAGAAATGATCTGGTTCCTAAAACTTCATACAAAGAATCCCTGTGAAGCATCTGCTCTTAAAGTCAAAACTTCTTTGAAGAAAATCTGTTCCAAGGAGGTATTGTTACCATATTAACACTGGACAAAACCTTACATCTCTGACGCGAGGTTAGAATGGAGTGAACAGCCCAGCAACGTGCTGGGTCATTTTAGTTTGAAGCTGTGTAGAGGACAAATCTTCTCATTAACATAAAATTGTCCTTAATAATCTTGATGGGAGGTTTTCTGGCTTCTCAAGAAACAAAGATGGGAAAATAATGAAGCTGAGTAAATGGAGTTCGAGTGTAAGGTTATAATAAAACATAAAGCTAATTCATCCAGTTTCAGGGTTAATTGTAAGGCTTCGGTACAGCTCTGAAGCTAATGGGCCAAATTATTTTTTAATGGGAGTAGAAATAAGTTTGAAAGAATATGAAAGATAGTTGCCTCAACATCTACAGGAGACTGAAGGGTAAGTCCAAATACATTACATAGAAAAATACTGTGTATAATTGAGATACAAGGAGGAAAAAGAAGCACTTCTCCTGGGAAAACAGGATTTCTTCCACCCTCAGGCTGTGAATTCAACAATTTCCCAAACAGCAAATTGTTTTTTTACATCCTCTCCTCCCCTGAAGTTCAAGCTTAGAGCTGTGGTGATAAAATAGATAATATTTTATTATGTACTGTATTATTGACTGAGTGGTGAATGTGTTCTTAGCATTGTACAAACAAGTAAGAGGACACAGAGCTTACCCTAAGGACCTTGCAATGTAGGTCAGGCACAAGCAAAACAGCTCAGGCACATTAAAAACTGACTGAGAGTAGATACCCAAGGTGGCGAGGAAATTTTAGAACCTTTACAGAGGTTAAATTTGAAAGGCTTTGAAGGGGGAGGGGAAATACTTTCAGGAGTGATTTGAGGGAGGCTGAGGAACTTGATAATATAAAAGAGATAGCTGGTACACAGGTCTGTAGGGACCCGATCCAGCCCTGCAGTAACTGAGCCTATGAAGTGCCATGAGTTTCAGGCATGGGGGGGTCAACAGAGAAGAGGGCAATAATGTAGAAGACTGTGAAGGGGCAATGCCAGAGAGGCAGAAATGAAATTTTTGCTGTAAAGTATCAAAAGAATTATGATGAGGCAATTTTGAAGGAGTAGGATACTTGGTAAGGACATTCTAGAGGTCTTATAAGGCAATCGAATATGGCTGCAATACCAGGTGTAACCTCTTGGCTCTTGGTTTTATCTCTGTGAACATGAAATATAACAAATGGAGGTGCAAATGATAAAGTGGGTTGCATTTTGATGGGGAAAAGATTCCTTTTATCAACCTTTCATCTGTCTTGTCTCTTTATGCACTCAGCAATGAAGCTAAATGGAATATTAAGCTTCATCCTACTGTGCTTTTTTTTATATCTTTTTTCTAGGCTATGTTAGTTTAAAACTGTCCTAAACCCATTTACTAATCATCTATTAATAACCTTGTGACATCAGTTAACCATACCTTTTCAGAAATGCTTTTTTTTCCTTGCCAAAAAGATCTTTGCTGTCTTTTGCTTAAATAACATTCTTTATTCAACCATTTTTAATTTAATCAGATAAATTTCTCATTCCCATTTAATTTTGAGGCTTCAGAAATTCACCATTAGTACAAGATTTGATAGCAAAGGCTAACACATAACTACTGGTAGGTATTATTCAGAATAATAGTTCGTTTAAAGAAACGAGACCACCCTCCTTCAGAAAATGAACATTTATCCACAGTCAAACCAAGTGCCCAAGCAAAATTCAGACCTGACTAAAACAAGAATGAAGCAGAGAAGCTAAAGCTAGCTTGCAGCCACGTTTTAGGAGATAGCATCATTTCCTGACATGGGAGAATGGGAGATAGATTTACACCATTAACTAACTCAATAGGAATTTACACATTCTTCCCATCACCTGAAAACCCCAGAGGAATAAACTGCCAAAATCAACTGGCATGGCGTATACGGCTCCTGAGGAAACGTCGCTGTGAGTCACACCTGCTGGAAGCAGTGCTGACCCCCTTGGTGGTGGGTCACCCCCAGTCCTGAAATACCACACTGCATTATTGTCCTCATGTTGAACTCTCTATTGTCTTTTTCCTTCTTTTTTCAAAATACCTATACTTTTAATATGGGATAAAAAAATAAACAAATAGGTATGCCTGCTTTGTTTTTCAGTGTAGAAAAGACAGTATGGATGAGGCTGACAACAGTCTGAGTCAGACTATAATAAACACGTCACTCCTCAGTATGCTAGAGTATAGACAGCTGTGGGTAGTCAGATGTCTCAGATTATGCAAATTAGGTAATGGAGATATTTTGACACTGCTGGGAAGTACTACATCAAACTCACAGTCTTTATTGTCTTCATTGCTGCCAAAAGGGCAAAGAAAATTTGCCTTTCTGCAGTTGCTTGGTGGGTTATTCCTTTTTCCCTCTTGAGACGCAAAGCTAGTGAAGAAGTTCTCACCGTGGCCTGTGTCAGCACTCTGCAAGGCAATGAGCAAAGATGTTTCATATGGCAGTTGCTTCTTTGCCAACGCTGCAGGTTTCAGATTTACTTCCCCCCAGCTGTTGCCTCTTTTTCCACAACCAAAATCAGTGGAAGCAACGAAGAGGCCTGAACATTACTTCAGTAACTGATGGTGGCTGCCACTGCATTGTCATAGAATCATAGAATCATAGAATTGCTGAGGTTGGAAGGGACCTTTAAGATCATCGAGTCCAACCTTTAACCTACCCTGACAAAAGCCACTTCTAAACCATGTCCCTAAGTGCCCCATCTACCCTTTTTTTAAACACCTCCAGGGATGGTGAATCCACCACCTCCCTGGGCAGCCTATTCCAATGTTTAATAACCCTTTCAGTGAAAAAATGTTTCCTAACATCCAATCTAAACCTCCCCTGACGTAACTTGAACCCGTTTCCTCTCGTCCTATCACTTGTCACCAGGGAGAAGAGGTCAGCCCCCATCTCTCTACAACCTCCCTTCAGGTAGTTGTAGAGGGTGATAAGGTCTCCCCTCAGCCTCCTCTTCTCCAAGCTAAACAACCCCAGCTCCCTCAGTCGTTCTTCATAAGGTTTGTAAGGTTTGTCATTACAGGTTGGAGTGAAAAAAGTTCTTGCTCTAAAAGTGACACAGATTTCAGATTAAGTAGAGCCCCAGAGGCAGTGCTGAATCTTCCCCTCTAACTGCGATAGAGATTGTACAGTTAAGTGAGACACTGGAATTAGATCTTCTGTAGGGCTTGACACTCCCCTCAGCTCTTTGCCATGTCTGAAGGTCTCAGAATATCCTGTCCCTTGCCTTAATTATAAACTGAATAGGAATGAAACCTGCTTTAAAGTTGTTTGTTTAGAATAACAATCTGGATGTTTTGCATTCTTCCTGCATTAGTAACTGTGAGCTGTGACATCCACCTCCTTTCAATGTGATCTCCCCTTCTCTCTCCACTCAGTATAATTTGTGGTCTAGGAATGGTTCATTTAATCCTTTTTAATACCACGAAGGGGTCTATCAGCCACTTAAAGAAAGCCATTGGGGATTTTCCATACAATGGGGGCTGTTAACTAAAAAAAAACATTTATGCCATGCTCTGGGTGAGCTCTGACTGGGGTATTCATGATTCCCAAGGTATTGAATGGACTCCAAATGGGCAAAAATTGCCTGGAATCTCTTCCAACATGAGTAGAGATGGACCACAGGACAGCCCTGGCTAACTATATAAGACAGGCAGTTCAAATATGCTGGAGACTGACTCATATATCATCCAAAGCCTGTCCTAAGAACACAACACAAGAAAAAAACTACTACACACCAAGTGGCAAATATCAACACTCTTCTTTCACTTAGGTAAGTGAACGTGGGCTCTCTTTTCTCAAGTACTGTGGGAAGAGATACAGCTGAAATATTGTTTTTCTCAATTCCTTTGATTTTTCTGTTAAATCTTTTACTGATACATTCAATCTCCAAAAGAGAAAAAGCATATGAGACAAGAATATGATTAGGTAAATTTTTAGGATTTTTTTCACCTCCCTTTTCTATCTAACTTCTTCTTGTAATTACATACTGACCTGTGTGTTGTTTTGTTTTTTTTCTCTCATTATTGTAATGAAAAAGACAGTGATGTCAAAAGACAGTAACTCATCAGCCAAATAAAAAATAATGACGTTGATTAATGTCATTACAAGCTGTTCTCAAATGTGAATACCTTTTGTAACAGCAACAGACGATAATAATAAAAGGTGTTGGTAACAAACAGAAACGAAGGAAGGATGGAGACAGACGGGAGCAGGCAGACATGTCAGAAAAACAATTTCAGGGATGAGAAAAGTGTGGCATAGCTGAAAGGATATGAAGGGGTGTAAGGTGGATGAAAGTAAAGACTAAAAAATGTATATTAGAAGGGCTGAGGAGCAAGCAGACTATTAAGAGATTAAAAAGCTTGATGAGAATGGGAGAAGCATGAAGAAAGATACAAGGATTTGCAGGAACACCATAGAGATATTTTTAGTTTGGGTTACCTAGCAGGAGGTAAAAATCAGGGCTAGGGATTGACTAGACCAATAAACAAACGAAAATGTTTTAAAACCAGAGCTAAGATGTTTACACAAAGCAGTCATTTTAGGAAAGAGCTAACCATTTATATGGAAGTCAAATCATAACATGTTAATTGCCAGAGATTCTAACAAACTTTGGTTTTTATACACATATGTACGTGTGCAGGAAAATTCTGAAAGGCACTTCTTTTACACTTTGTTTAATGAGAAGATTTAAGAAACTGTACCCCGTTAAAAACCATGTACTTTGAATCACTGAATTTATTCTTTCTCACAGGTTCTATCAATTCTACCTTCTACTTTTCTTTATCAACGTATTCACGTTTAAGTAGAAAGCGAAATCTAATTAAAAACACCTTCAAAAATGTCCCTCACTCATGCTGCACTTCCCATGATCAAAGCATATATGATTGCTCCTGCAGGAAAATATTAGCAGAGTCCTTAAGGAAGGTTAGAAGTCATCCTAAACTGTGCAGAGGGCATTTCCCCCCTTTTCTGCAGTAATACAGAATGACTTTACAGTTTGACAATCTTATTTCGGAGAACATCAGACTGTATATAAATGGGTGTTGTCGGTGAAAATATAGTTTAAGCTGTGAATTGGGTGTATGTGAATGTCCGAAATTGAGCTTTTGAACTCTCAATCTGAAGCCTGCCTCTTGCTAGAGGCAACTGGTAGGGGCTGGTTGTAAATTTTCAAAGTGCCTGGGCTAAACAGAAGTGGCACATCCTTCAGTTAATACAGAGTCATGAGGCAGAACCAATTAGGAGCCTAATTATACATTGTGCTTCTGCATGTAGGCTGCTTAGATTGTGAAAAACGGGGACATTTTCTTCTGGAAAGAGGAACTGGCACCAAAAGAAGAGTACCCCAAAAGAAGAAGTAGTCTTGGAAAGGAAGGTTGGAGGAAAGATCTCAGAAGGGGATGCAGATCCTGGAGATCAGGGAGGTACATGAAGACGAATGCCAGGGGATGCCCCAGGCCCCTGGCTGGTGATGCCCAGGATGGGTAACTGGGAGCAGTGTCTGAGCAGGGACTGATCTGACTTTTGAGGGCTGGGTCATGTAGAGCTAGAGAGAGGGAGGGAGTGAATGACTGTGTGAGAAAATCAAGTAAATTGAAAGTGCTAATCTTGTTGTCTCTTAAAGAAACCCCAGTACCAGATCCTCTATGGGCTGTCCTTTACTCTGTCTTGTCCATTACAGTGGGGATACAGTAAATTTGCCTTAAATTTCCAGTAACAGTGAACCTTTGGAGAATACAAGCAGAAAGCAAACCGGTAACTCTTTACATGCCTGGTCAAAATATTTCATGACAGTATGTTTTTAAGATGCAAAGTATTGTCTTTGTTACTTTTCTTTTGGACAGCACATCACATTGAAAAACTGTTTCGCAACTTTTCTTCTCCTGAGAAGTTTGATCCTCTGGTAATTGAAAATACTAGCTCAGCTCAGACAATATTGGGGAATAGGCAATAAGCACAGCTTGAAGATTTGTACAATACCCAAACGTGACAGTTTCCTAACACGGCACAGAGATGAAAATGAACAATAACACATCACTTTCTCAGTTATATAGGCAAACTGAATTCAATTTAATTCTTCTTATAAAAGCTCTTATAAGTCTCTATTTTTTTTCCTTCACAATCATTTTAAGATTATTTATTCACTTTCCAAATTCGATGTATCACCAAGGTTAGTGCCCACTAGCTATAATACTCTGCCCAAATTTGTTTCAGGCTGAGAACCAGAATATGACCTTTAGTGACTTTGAATTTTGTGTATGCAATAAACTTAAAGCAGAGATTGATTGTACAGATGTGCCTGTAGTATTTTTACTGAAGGAACACAAAATATCCTCTTCATGTTGACAAAGGAAAATAATTCAAGCGATCTGAAAGCTGTTATGAAAACCTCTGGGAAACAGAAATGTCAGAATATGTTAATGGATAGATCTTTAAAAGTGCATCTGATGCCTGTGAGCCTGTATACCAATTTCATCCACCATTCTTAGCAATTCCAGACACAGCAGAATAGATTCAAGATAACCATTTAAGAAAAAAATTCCTTTGAATCTAACATGGCTTTCATCATCCAAAACTAGCTGAAAACATCATACATGACAATGGATGAAAAGGGAACTCTTTGGATTAAATGTGAAACATTTTCAAGAACATCCTTGCAGTTTGGCAATGAGCTTTGAGATAATCCCACTTGGGACAGACTCAATGGGAAAGTGGAATGGGATGGACAGAACTGATCTTTCTGAGCTGTTGTCTCAGCAAGCTGTGTTTTCCTGATGATGAATGAGCCAGTTCGATAACAAACTTTGCAGACGCTGTAATATCGGAAAGAAGCCCGGACTCTCTGTAAAGGGACTTCCATGTCTCTGCTTTGGCTTTTGTCTCGAGTAGGTGAAGCAGTCTCACACTGCCTTTCATAAATAAATACAGAAGATTGCATGAAAGAAAAAATCCCTTTTTTTTCTTGGACAGGGGACCAGATGATTAAAAGCAAAATCCATGGGAATTAAGAGACTCAGTGTTTTTTGAAATCTCAAATGAACTGTTAAGCACCTTAACAAAACAGACCCTAAGTTTTTAGTCCATAGTCATTTGCACAGGGAAAATTTTTCAGGAGGGGTAATCTGTATGATGATGATGATAACAATTTCTGTTATCATTGTTTGTGCTGTTCTACAGCATCTGGATCCATTGTGCCAAGATCTGTAAAATCACATAGAGCAAAAGCAATACAACTTTTTCTCTGCAGATTTATATGTCTGTGCCTAGGATTATACTGTTTATCCTGCTTGGTGGTAGGGTTCACAACCAATGCAGTCAGATTAGATGACCTATGAAGATCCCTTCCAACCCCTACAATTCTGTAATCAATACCGGCTAAATATCCAGCAGGTTAGGTTTTCTCTTTGTCTCAGTTATGCACAAAATTTTTTAAATGCTGACCCGAGCAGTTCACTTCAGGCCATACCTAGCCATAAGAGAACGTTTTATCTCCTTTAAAAATGCCAAAACTCAGGAATTGAGTTTAAGGCCATTTCATAAGTCAAATAAAATACAGACACTTAGCCTCTGTGATACCGTCTGGCTACTATAAAATTTAAGAGAGAATCAGAACTGACTGATGAATAATACTGTAGAGAAGAAACAATTAAATAGTGTGAATTTTCTCTTCTGCTTTTCCAGAGACCTATGATTTCTGTGCAGGAGCTGAAAAAGTTTCCAAAGAAAACCCTCGAAAGGAAATCAGTTCCGTTCCTTGTCAGAAACCCTCAGTGCAAATCTTTGTGCCATCACGTGTTCTTCCAGTTTAGTGGCTAAGATAACAGTGAGACGGGAAGGAAGGGAGGGGAGGGAGCCTAAATGCATAGGATCCTCTTTCATATATAGGCTTCTAGCTAATAGGAAGGCAATAAGAAATCTGGTCTGGAGGAAAAATTTTGTGACTGGAAGAAAAGTACCTTTGAATAGATAAACAAGCTTTATCTTCCACTAAACGTACATGCACAGAGCCTCAGGTTGAAGGAACTTTCAGTCTGTATGTGTAGATGCAAAGCGAGACAGCTAGTAGACAACTCATGTTCGTTTTTGCCAACAGTTAAAGACAAGTAAATCTGAAAAATGCTCCATTCTAAGTTGTTGCTGCTCATGCATATACTGAGATTTATTTCAACTTTAGAACTTGACCAATTTATGTGCATTATTTTAAGATTTTCATAACTCTGACAAGCAGAACATCGCAAAGTTAATGAATTTTCCTTGGTCCATAGTGGTAGGATACTAGAACACCCCAATTGCTTGTTTTAATATTTTTGTTTTCCATTAGTCCCTTCTTGGAAATGACTTATCTATTTTGCTGAATTATTCCACAAAATGCTTCATGATGAAGTTATAGCTAAGTAATTTAATATAACTGGGAAAGGGCCTTTTACTGAGAACTGTCAGATTAGCTTATTATATTGCTGAATTTATGTAACACTAATAACATTATTTAAGCCAGGTTACACCCAGTAAAAAGATATAGCTCCATTTGCTTCACTCAAATTACCTACTTGCAGAAGATTTACTACTGGTTCTTCCTGTGTTTCATTAATCTTTTGTTAGCTATTTAAAAAGTTAAAGTTCAAGATAAGACTTCTTTTTATACATTTCTGCAACTTTCAGCATATTTAAGGAATGATACAACATCAGTGTCATTTTGGAATGTGGATTTATAGGGACACAATCTAATTCAATTTTGTATGGAGAGTAGAGTCTTATTTTTAGAGTGTAAGTCAAGTAAAGGTAAAATGTGAGAAGACTATCAATACCAGTCCCCTGTATTTTCATATAGACTGAAGAAAATATATAAGCCTAGACATCATTACCTTCTTCCCCAGCACTGGCTCAGGATTAGGAAGCTCATCTTTCAGTGTTTAATGCAACAAAGTAAATATTACGGAAAAGTCAAATGTGGCTTTCTGTAAGAAATAATAAAACCGTAAGAAGAGGTAATCTGTAAGAAACCTCAAAGTTTTTCCTGTACATTTTTTGCAGTTTTCCCCACAATTTTATGCTTTTTTTGGTAAGAGTTATACACAAACTGCCATTGAAATTGAAGTGTCAAAAGTCTTCCTGTACTCTTGATTAAGGGTTTATGACAGATATATGAGCTATTTTCCTAGCAAATTATTTTCCATCATAACAAATAACAACACACTGTTATAGAAAACGAGTCCTGCTGGTTGATGACTCTTTAAAGGAAAAGAAAAATGCACGGGAGCTCTTGCACATTTGTAATATTAAATTTCCCAGACATATTTTTTCAATGTCAAATAACCCTGTCAATTGCAACTATATTGCAAAATATAGTCTAATCAAAATGCTACTAGATTTTACACTAAAGAAAATAATAGAGAATTCCCTTCCTGGGGAAAAGACAGAATTAGACAACAGAGAGTACTGCCGTTAAGATAGAGTTAGTTCTCCTATACTCTTATTCTAAAAATACTTTTCATGTTTTCCTTTGCAAGAAGGCCCTTCACATGTCTATATTTTGTGAAATTATTTACTTAGTGCTTTATTTAAAATAAATTCACAGCAATTAAAATTACTATTGAATGTTTCCAAATTAATGAAGGAATGGAATATTTTTAAGGTATTCTAAAAATTGCTAAAATTCTTTTAGTATACCTACTGAAGTTTGATTTTTCAATTATAGAATCAACCAGCTAAGTAATCTTTTTACTTTAGGCTGTTTTCCCAACTCTATATGAGAGGTAAGAGCCTGGGCAGATTGAAATGGAGAATGAAAGCACCACCTTATCCAGTCTGCAGGCACTGGGTACAGTCAAAAGACTGAATATACAACTTCAGGCCAAGATTTACAAAATGCACTAACAATGAAATTTCTAATTCTTTAGGTAGGTAGTAAATATGCATGTAAATTGTGAAACAGTTAATCCCCTAAACCCAATCAATATGCAGTTTTCATGTAGCACAGAAGAAATTAAATGTGCAATTCTAGGCATCTGTAATTTGAAAAGTTAAATTCAGTTGCCTTTCCTGAAAAGAAGGTATATCCCACTTACCCTTTTTATACTGTGCTACACCACCCAATACCACTATATACCTTAGTGCTATAAAGCACCATTAATAATTTGGGTTAGGAGGAATAGCTATACAATTGGGCAAGCCAGAAACATTTAGAGAAAAAGTGTGTTATCTTTCTGTAAGCTATCCTCAGATAATCTATAAATATTGAAACATTGGTGTTTTTCTGTAGCCTTGTCAGAAAATATGTCGAATAAAATGCTTTAAAATAGACAGAAATACCGTGTTTTCCACTTCTCAAAATAAATGTCCATGTCCACAGTGATCTCCTACCTGTCTATACTGAACACTTATGAAACAACTATTGCAAAGTAAAAGAGGGTTGTAATATCTGTAATATATATATAAAATCAGAAATAAATATTTTATTCCTGAAAACATTACACTTATTACACTTTAGAACTCATGCAAATACTGTGAGGAAAAAGCATTTCAGGAGTTGTTTTGACTCAAGTTAAAATACTGGGATCATTCAATGCAAGTTAGCTGTATTAGTTATGATTACAGCTGATGACAGAAAAGAAACAAACAAGAACGTCAACCTTTTAGGACACTTGGGTAGGATGTTTGTCAATGAAACTATCTCAAGGAATAATGGCAGATACCTATGAAAAACAGGTAATTTGATGATAAAGTGTCCAAATTGAACCAGGAGATGAACTAGCCCCATGCAGGAGGAGTACTTGATATTACTACGAAAAAATTTCATCCCATGCCCAAATCTAGCCACCAGTTCAAACCTGGCATGCAAGCAAGAAATGTAGTTACACATCAATGACTATATTTCTGATCCTTTAGACTGCAAGCTGGTTTTGGCAGGGACTGTTATTTATCTGGTATATTTTACTCTTGCAGAGCACCGTAAACGTCCATTGTTGCTGAAAGCAATGATACTTTTTGAACCACGCTGCAGAGAAAATGGAAATGGGATGCTGAACGGGAGGATGCAAAATGGGAGAAAGAACAGTATAAAAGAAAGAAACAGAAGAAACAGAACTAATAAATGGAAAAGTCAGAAAAAGATGGGAAAAAAAAGGAATGGAGCAAAATGGGAATGGCTACTGTCCCTTTCTTAATACATAGAAGTCAACCATCCATACTATAACATCCCACAAAGTTATCCTGGCTCATATTGGGGTCTTTATTTATCAAAACACAGAGTGTTGGAATGACCACTGACACGAGAATGAATTGACCAGGGATTCTGTGTGCATTCATCTCTGTAACGTAGAAAGAACAGCTTAGTAACGTGTAAGAAAAAAAAAAATAGATTTGAAAGGGATATTTATCAAACCAAATGGATTGAGTCAATTTGAAGTCCTCATTTTTTTTAGTAAATTCCCTCCGATTTCAAATGTTATGTACCATATGTTGCTTACTCTATGGCAGACAACTCAAATAATCAATTTCTTTACAGCAATATAAATGAGTATTACTGAGTTAAGCATGGCTAATACAACTCTGCTTAATTTTACTACTATTATTCTCTCAACCCCTTCTAAGACATTTGCTTAATATATCAAGGTGATGTACACTTGAAGCCTTGCTTTCCCAATATGCTTACATCTTTATTTAACCTTGTGTCTGTGATTAATGGAATGTGCTATTTCTGCTTTACTGTAATGGATGGCTACGTTGGAGCAATACACAACTTAGTAATGACATCTCATTCCATAGAAGACATTATAGCAGAAATACATAGATGAACCGAAGCTGACAAATGCATTTTTACTCTATATTTTTTATCTCTTTCTCTTTGACAAATCTTTATAGCCTAAATGGCTTTCTCTGTAAAATCTCACTGGTAACACTTGAAAGTTCACTTCTGACCACCCCAGGGATTACATTGCCCCAAGAAGTGAGGAGAATGTGTTGTTACATTCGCAGAGTGTACACCAAAGTGCAGATTCAAATGTGCAACTCCTTCATTTAGAAGGCAATTGTGCACTTCAAAGGACTAAGAAAAGTATGTCATATCCCATGGTTACTAAAATGTTAAAGATTTTTTTTTCCTGAAATGAAAGAATTATTGAAATCTTTTTGCCTACATGTATCAAGCATTATAGAAAGATAATGTGACTTGCAACTTTTGCAATGGTGGACTCATTCATACAGTTGCATGAATATAGAGAGGGACCACACTGACAATACAGAAGGCTGAGATGCATCTTGAATTCATTTATGAATTTATTTGTTGTTGTGTTTATACTTAAAACAACAAATATGCATTTTAGAAATTTTTATTTATGAATATATAATGGGGTTTTCATTGGCTTAAAAAAAAATTCTAAATCAAACACAAAATGCTTAACTGATCCAAATTACACATTAGTGAAATTCTCGTCAACGTACCTCAAAAGAATATGGTAAAGTTGAAATAAGTTCAGGAAAGGATGGTTAGAAAGACAAGGATAACTTAAATATAACTTGTATGTATAACGTAAATAGCTTTTATGCAAGAAGACTTTAAATAATATTTAGGAAAGAGATAATAAATTGAAAAGTAATCTATGCTTCCTAAAAGGGATGACAAAGATGACTAGGGAGTGATGACTTTACTTTTCTAATAGGACAATGGGCTTCAAATGAAATAAAAAGCAGTAGGCTGAAAACAAAAAAAAAGGAAGTACCTTCTCAGACAGCCACAACATATAATTAAACTGGGAATCTTGTTGTCAGAGGAATTGCTAAAAAACCCTCTACAAATGAGTTCAGAAATGGATTTGCTAAATTAATGAAAAATAGATCTTTTGGCAACTGTAAACCCAAACAGTCTTAGATGCACCTCTGGAACAGGAAGTTCCTAAAGTGGGGATAGGAAGGGAAGTGGAAAAATCAGGGAGAATATTATTCCCTATGGGAGTAACTGGTTGACACTTATGGTTGACAACCATTATTGAGTGACATTAGGAAAAAAAAGTCCACCTAGAGAACCCCTCTGCTGACCCTTTATAGTCGTTCTTCAGCCATCCCTTCCACTGTCTGTTGCACATCTCTTTTATTTCATCTATCACTTTAAAGTTCATCAGCAAAGGCTTTTTACTCAGTTTCAAAGTTGACCTTGGAATTCATCCTGGAATGACCACAGCATCTATAGTACCAAACAACTGGAGACTATAATTTAGAAAAACATATCCTACACCATAAAATGGTAACTTTTATGAAGCAAACTGAAGATCAAGGTCCTTAGCATGTTTTTCACCTCTAAAGGTAGAGCAATGCATAAAATAATGAACACTTCACTTCTTTTCAGTAGCAATGGGTTCAGGCTTTACATCAAAACACCTGTTAGATTGTCAAAATCAGTTTTGACTGTGTTAATGTAGACCTAATTTTTTTCCCTCAGAATTTCCTTGAAATCTAATGCTTTACAAGAATTGTATTTGTCATTCTGATTACACTCAACATCGTTCACAAATACTCACGTTATTCTAAAACACTCTGAATGACAAATATTCGGTATTGATTATTGTTGACATTAATGCTACAGTTAACATCGAAATATTATAGAATTGTTCCAAGATATCTGAGGAATTTTAAACAGGCCTAACTGCTTTATTAAGGTCACAGTGGCTTTTCCTATGTAACAGATTTTGGTTAGGTGAAGTTATCCCAGCAGTGTTGATTTTGTTTAAGAGATGGCAGGAAGACAACAAAGTAAAGATCACTAAAGCCTCAGTTCAGCTCTGGTTTGGTTAGTAATTACCGTCCATTTGCTTGTCATGGTCACGAGATATATTGAGATGTTCCCTAAGGGATTCTAGAATCTGCCAAAGATTGCAAATATTTATATGGAATTTAAAGTTGTCTTATGAAAAAGATACAGCATAAAGTTTTCTTCCTTTAAAATTAAATTAATTTGATAGGTGCGCTCCCATTCCTTTCCTCTCTGTTCTAACATGCATTATATTTGATAATCCAATGGTTTCTGTCTGAAAGAAACAGAAATTGTTGTAAGGAAGTTTCAGGTAAATGTACACAGTACTCACTTTTGTTCTTGAGACAGCATGTGCTAATGCTCTCTGGAGTGGGTTTTCTAATAGAGCCTGCCAGAATACAAACTTGCCTGGATATTGTCACAAGTCTAAGTTCAAGTAGAGGTTTTTTTTTTTATATTGATGTTGATTTTCAGAATTTCCTTCTGTTTATTACGAAGTATTTCAGAAAAACTCTAATATATTCTGAGCTTCTGTTTTGTGAAATTGTGATAAACCTCAGAAATACATATTTCTTCTAGGGTTATAGCACAAAAATATGTCAGCAATCAATTAGAAATTAATGTGGTGCCTACACAATTATAGTATCAACCTTTGAGTCTTCAAGTGTCTTTGGGTTTAGAAAAACTTATATTTTGAATAAAATATAATAACATTCTTCATAAGGAATATTAAACTACACCATTCTCCAATATTTTGTGAATCAGCCATTGGTACAAAACAAAGATATAAATAAAAGTTACTAGTAATGGCAAATAGCCTTTATGTGGGCAGAATCTGCCCAGACATTTTTGTGATGACACACAAATCCCTCTTTGGAAGGGAAGCATTAAGGGTTTTTTTAGTGTTGCTTTAGATCAACTGAAAACTACCTTTGGTCAACAGTGATGTCTGCAGGACACCTGGCAGGATTTTTATTTTTTTTTAACTAGTTCTGAATCAAAGACTGAATGGATGTTAAGAAACTATTAATCTCAATTCTAGAGGCTGGTCCCTCTAAGCTGGGTCTGTGGAAGACACACATACTGTCAAGTCTTTTTCTGCCTGCTCCTGTTTTACCTCTTCTGGAAATTAGGAATACTTATCTACTGGGCTTTAGAAAAAAATTAAATTTGGGTAGTCATTTGTTTCCCTTTTCTCACTATTACAGTGAATCCAACATCTTTTATGTTTTATCTGCTTAACGAATGTCTTCACACTGGATTTAAGTGTAGCACAATGATTCTTGACAACCTTTTAAGAATAAATACCTGAAATTAACCTATTTGTTCTTCCTAGAGAAATATTCTGCTTTCTTCTGTTCTTTTAAATAATTAACTTACTATTCAGGCAAAGTCTAACTAATGCCTATCTTCCCTGATGTTCTAATTAAAGAGGGGCCCAACACTACACAGAAGCCTTTCAGTTTTACTTCATGAATAAATGAACATTCCCTACTCTTTCGGATAATCCCAAACCTTACAACACTTTGGTATAATGATTTCCACGAATATACTGTCACTACTGATGGCATAGATGATTACAAAGCTTTCTCTTCAAGACACATAAAAGGCAGTTTTGGTTCATGATCTGTCAGCAGCTTGTATTTAAGGTCCCTTCCTGTATGTTTCCTTCATGCATGGCTGACTTTGAAGTATTTTTTCTGTATGTTATTAAAAAGCAAATGTTGCTGCCATTTATTTTTTTTTCAGAGTACATAAATCAGATCCTATGTGAGTGAGAGAGGCTGTGTTTGCAAGTTAAAAGCTTTCATGCGGCATAAAAGGATGACAATGTCACTCCTCTTAGCTGGAAAGACTAGTAAAGGACAATAGTTTTCAAAAACACTGCAGCTGTTTTCAAATAAAGAAACACATCAAGACATTTATAAGGCGGGGGAAGAACATTCGTATCATTCAAGTGAGAAATATAACTTCAAATGGTATCTTTGCATCGTGTACAGTACACCTAACCAGAGCACAAAACTTGTAATGATCGTTTTAGTTAAAAGGATACAGCTAAATATGGATATGTCTAAGTGCAAGAACATTTTAGATAAGTGAGGGAAGTCGTAAACTGTGTGGCAGGAGTAACGTTAAGCTGCTGTTAGCAATATCTATTCGCTCTGACTCCCAGGTATACCCCTGCGACAAAAGGTAGGCTGATTACTTCACCTGCTGCCAAATTCCCCATCCCGTGTAACACCGGGGTCTGCAAGTGAAGCTAAATGCTCACAAAACGAAGAACGGCCTGCTGCTTAGCCTGAAGCTAAATGCGTCATGCTGTGCACATCACCATGCTGCCTCGCCTAAGGGAGAAGAAATCTGACCACGTGTAAACTAGAGTCCTAATTTAGGACCACAAAAAGCAAAATAAGCAGGAAATACCAACTCCTGCCTATAGCAGTACAGCTGTGGTGCAGTGGTATTAATACTGGCAGGGTTATCTAAGAATACTAGTGGCAAGGGGGAATATTTATTAGATCAAATGATGTAGCTGGAAAATCCAAAATGTTCCAGGACACGTAAGTTTTCCCATCTTGGTTACCGAGGAATTCAAGCAATACGCAGAATCTGACAGGGAGATCTCGACTTCATTCCCAACTTGCTGCCTTTTTTATTGAGATATATTTTAATGCAGACATCGCACAGCAAGCTTTACTGCAACACCACACTGCATACCTACCCCTTGGAGAAACATGCGGGGTCACTGCTCTCTGTGGTTCACACGGACTCCGCGTGAACCAAGCATTTACCCAGGTTAACGATCTATGACTAGCTAGGTTCTTTTATTAATCTTAAAGTGAACTGCCTACCACGCAGCGTGTCCACACTTTTCCCTATCAACATTTGAGCTGTTTGGGGACAGGGGTATTTTATAAACTGCCAATTAGATAGGAATTTTTATTTTTTAAGATGGTTTATTCCAGTTACCCTAGAGGAGGACGAGAAGAAAGGCAGCAAGCACTGACACCCAAAAGAGAGAGGCTTTCTTTTGTTGTTTCTTCCAGAGATGCAGGAATTCCCAAGACTCATGACTTGGCTATTTTTGCTTGCCTTCCTAGTTCAAGATAAGCCTGTTCCCTCACTGACAACCAGACCATCCTACTCAAACAGCAGTTTGTGAGGCTGTTGGGCCAGCCAATATGGGGCTAGTTTTTCCTTGCTGAGCTATTTTCTCGTATCCATTTTACCTTAGTTTGAAGAGAAGACTTGGGTAGTAACGGTGCTTGCTGCCCTGAAGAAGAAACCGTTCATCCTGACTGCTAATTGGCAAGAAGAAAAAGGCGATGAAAAAGGCTCTCAGCCCGTGGAGACATTTTCCTAGAGATCTGTATGTACCAATCAGGAGCTTAACGCTGGAGGAACAGCTTTCCAGGAAGTCCATTGTCAATACAGAAATAATGAAGCAGAGAGGAATAGGAACAGAAGTGGGAAAAGGCTGAACTTGTGTGGAATTATGAAGGAGGGAGAATCTGTACTCAGTCATCTAACTATAAATGTGAATGTGGGAAATGCACATTTTGCTTTGAGCTTCAAAGTCTCTGAGGGAATTTATGAGAGGAAAGATGGCTTTGCTGCTGAAAACAGCTGCTGTGGGAAGGCAGACAAAGCTGATTTCCCTTGCATCTGCTCCCAGGGTTGTGTGGTTGCCTCATAGAAATATATATATATATATGCTTTCCCCTTCAGCTTTTGTCTTTGTCCTCACACCATCACACTGCATGGGTGACACAAGTTTCTGTTTTCTCCTTCAGCGTCTGTTGGCTGTCTTGTTTTCTCAGTAGCAAATGCTGCAGTTACAGTGGGTGACTTGTTCTTGTAGGGTCAGACAAAACTCCATCTCATTTTGACCTTTGAGGAAATGAATCATGTCGTATGTTTCACGTGTGCCCTTTCCAGATATGTTATGGCAATCTATCTGACAGAGACATGGAGGAAAGGACAAGACAAACTAATAACTGATGTTATCAGTAACAGCAGGAACAGAAGATCACAGCTTTTTTCTTTTTCCCAGCTACATGTGATTTTTCTGAGATAGTAAACATGTACTGCTTGTATAATACACCCAACCTTTTTCTGTCTGAAGTCAAGCCACCAAAGAAAAAAAAAATATATAAGCCACAATAGACACTATCTCCTTTTTCTATCTCCTTCCCATGTCTGCTGCAGTGATTCTGTTTCTGGAAAATTCATCTGACTTGAATAAAGCAGCATAAAGGCTTCTCAGCAATTATTGAAGAGCATATTGCTGAGTTCAGACTATGGAAACAACAGTTCTGAATTTTGTTTTGTAGAAGCAGTAAAAAAAAGCATAGGCATAACCTAAGCATAACATTTTCACTTTGTAATAAAAATGATCATAGATCAGAAAACAATATGAATTCTTCTGAGCTGCTCTCGAGGAAAGTTTGCCAATAATTTATCCAACGGTGAAACAAATGTCTTTACCAATGACTTGAACAAAAGGGCACCAAATTCAGTATAAATCTTTTTATTAATGTAAGTTGAGCTTGGTTGAATCTTGGAAAAAAAATTATTTTTTCAGAAATAAACACAAAGATGTGAATACGTGAATTAACCTTAACAAATAAGCTGCCAAATGTGTACTCAAAGAGGTGTTTGTATCAGCATGATTCCAAAGATACTCTGCATGTTGCACACAAAGTGCACATATTTTTCCATATTTTTGCATATCTGGGCATTTAAAAATATTATTCATGTGTTAGCTCTATATAAAGTGGTTACAACACTTCATGGTAGTTCTTGGGTCTGAGTATGTACATAGCCACATCCCTGGGCTGTCCCTAGCTGTGCAACAGGCTTTTCCTTCTTGCTCCCTCTTCTCGTTTTTCCAGTAATACAGCTGGGCATGGTGGACATAAAGACACCTATCCATCCTGTCTGGACTTAACCTTTGTATTTCAGGTGGGTTTTTACTTTTAAGAAACTTTCCTTCATTTTACAGAAGACAAAACTCTTTGGTCCAGTAATCCAAGTGGAGAGACCAAATTTTCCTTTACAGAAGAAGCTGAGGGAGATGAAAAGACATGGTTTAAGTGCTGCAATCATTATGTGCATCACTAGAATTTTGCTTATTGCCTTCATCAGTACCTGGTAAAAACCTTTTAAAACTTGTGGTCCTGTTTAATATTTAATAGAACAGAAGACCATATGCCCACAGGATCTCCAGGTGATGACCACCTAGTTCAGAAATGGAACACAATGTAAACAGAATAAGTCTCCATTTTCAAACTTCAGGTTTAGGCTATTTTTTTTTCTCTCCAGTGTCTTAAAAACAATGCCTGTGTCTTAAGGACTAAATAATTTAAGTTTTGGAACAGAACTAATATCCAAAGTATAAATGAAACATATGGACTAACAAATAATAAAAATCTATTTATTGTGAGTACTGCAGGCTGACAAAACAGATTTTTAAAATTCTTTTCTGCCAAGTTGTTGTAATAATAATATCTGGTAAGAGCATTTTTCATATTCCATCAAGGGTCTTAGTGTTCCTACTCCTCATCTCACATTGAACGCAGTATTTCATCTGAAAAGGGTATTATACAACATCTTTTCTCCAGAAACAGGTAATTTATTAGTCTAATGTCAGAAAGGAAGACAAAGAAAAACTCGGTTCTGACTCTATTATTCAGCTTTACCAATTAAGGCATACGTCTACACAAACATTAAAAAATTTCCTTGAGTGCGTACTCAGAGGTGCAAAGGCAATTGTTCTACTGATTCAAGATTTTGTCTCACACAGGTAATTGAGGCTGTATTTTGACCCAATGAAACTACTCTATTATTTGTAACTGCTTAAAATACTCACGTTATTTTACAAGTAACAAATGGTACTGTGTGTACACACAAAAATGACCCGTGTTTCACTAAGGTATGTAGCCTAATCTGTGTAGAAACTAAAATATGAATAATGCAGAAAGGCAGGATTGGATTACTATGTTTACTGCATATTCATAACAAGACAAAAGAAATATAAAAAAAGTCTCATCACAATCACTTTTAATTTTATCAGAAAAAAAATGAAACATTTACAATATTGAAATAGGTACAGTGCTTGATTTTTTTTCTTTTACAAATCTTATAGATTTATTGCTGGCAGAAATGGATATTTAACCAATTCCAAGCAGCAGTAGACAGAAAAAAGCTGTTCAGTTGTGGAATGAACACTGAGAAAGAGACTGAGCCACATGCCTGCCTCAGCCTGGGGTACAATAGATTTTTATCAGGCCAGAGGATGCTAAAGGCCTTGCTAAAACCAGAAGTATAAGCCCTGTCAATATGAAAGAAACAGAACTGTGGTCAGTCATTTCACAAAGTAGGAAATATCACGTGGAGTGTGGGAAGGGAATAAGCCTATCTGAAAACTGGGAAATGTGAAAGATGGAAAGAACACATACACAAGAAAAATAAATCAGATGAACCATTTCTGAGCTTTGAAAATTTCAAATGCATGCACATATATACTCCTAATAATTTGGAGAATTTTCTACGTAAATAAAGAAGTACCATTATTTTCAGCTGGCTTCTTCTAAAAAGACACATGATTTATTGCAAAAAAAAAAAAGTGTTTCTCAGACTATTTGAGAGCTATAACTTTTTGTGAAACTATGTGTAAGGGCAATAAAATGTTTAAATTCCAATACTCAACTCCACTTCAAGATCAAAAAAATTTGAGTTTCAAGTGATTTTGTGATACAGATTTGAAGTAGATCACTGCAAGTATTTGATATTCTGTGTGAAAAAAGCACAGCATCACATCATTAGTATTTTTACAATTTGAGAGCTATTAACAATTCCAATGATATTCTTACTTAAATGTCTTCACGATGGATGCAAGGAATTCTTCTTCATGGGAAGCCATTGTGTTGCCTATGCACATAGCAAGAATGCTTCTTTCCTACTAATAACTAGAATCTACCTAACAGAACTCAACAGATTTTTAGGAGTTATGAATTTGTGACATAGTATTTAAACGGTTAGGTTTTTTTTTTTTTAGTGTGCTTATGTTCACATTGGAGATGTTGAGTAGCACATTAATTAATGCTAAGTGTCATAAGACCTACCACAACTGATGATTCTTTCCTTGGCCATGGAAAGCAGAGTTTTAAAAATCGAGGTTTAAAGGGGATTATAAAATTCAAGGAAAGATTGAGCTGATACAGAGGCTTTGATTTATGCTCTGATATGAAAAAAACAACAGTTGAGCAAGTATACACAATTTTCAGAGGCTCTAAGGAGAAAAAAGGCCTTTGTCAGCTCTGCTTGAGCCACTGCTTACACAACATAATCCTGCATATATTTATTTATTTCGCAGAACACCACCTAGAGTATATTAACATTTTCTCACTTTTTTATCTATTTCTCACTTAATTTCTGCATGACACTATTTTTTAAACCACAATTTTAGCACAAGCAGAGGCAGCTGTGACAAGATAACCTTAGTCTGGTATCTATAGAGGCTTTATTAATGAAGGCATTCCTTTCATTTGTGTACCTTGTACTGAAGTGGAAAGCTAGTATAACATCTTTTTACAAGAGAGTTCCAAACCCCTTTGCAGAAATGTCAATGTAAACATCTCCCAAATGCCAAAAGAGTTTTAAATCATTAGCAATCAATACAAAGGATAATGTGGAATATACAACTTTTAGTACAGAGGAAGTTATATAACTTCTCTGTCCTCCACGGTATCATGTTAATTTGCAAAATTTTCCATGCTTTATCCACAACATAACTATCATGAGTAGTAACAACAGTAATGATGATCTTTGATAATTTAAACTAAGAAATGAGGAAGTACAGCTGGTAAAAATAGAACTTAAACTTTTAAACAGGCGATTTTATTCTGCACACAGCAATTACTCCTGTTGTCAGCAGGATGAAAATTTACTACCACAGGAAGTCATAAAGACTCTGATGCGTTCTTACACAACCCGGCATGAGCTGCATCTGAATGAGACTGTCCTTTCCAACAGCCTCCCCCTGTGCTACGCTGTAGCCCTTACATACTACCTGAGGCTTTTGCACAATGCAGAGCCAGACTAAGTTGCACGCCGGCATCATTTATGATTGTTTCAAGGTTGGGAGTATTTTCTACCAATTTTAATCAAGGGGCTTTTTCGTTGTTTTAGAGAATACATTAAGAAGTGCTTTTGGCTGGACTGTTTTTCTCCAATGCCCAAAGAGCCAATGGAGCAGGCCAATGTTGTACTATGTCTCTTGACACAGCTATGAAAAGGAAGCTCACTTGCCACCCAGAACCATGACAATTCTTTCTGTGAAGGTACAGAATAGGGGAAAATACACCATCAGTCAGAACGGGACAGCCTTATGCAGCACCAAACCCAGGAATAATACAAATCATGCTGCTGAAAATCTTAATGCAATGGCTGAAAAACTTCAGAACAAGGGATACTCCAGAAGAAAATTTTCCATATGCAGCTAAAAGTCTGCTAAGCGCTTGCGATCTTGCCATAGAATCCAATCCTGATGGTGGGGCGGGAATAAAAATTAACTAACCACCTGATGTAACAACATAATGACAGCTGCGGGATGTTGATAGAACATCTTAATGACAACTCCAGTAGGCTGAGGATTTGGTATAATCTATGGCTGCAACTCTTCAACAGCGCTACTGGCTGAGCTGTCTCTCAGGCTAGCCAAGCAACTCTTTTTACTCCTGAAAAAAACCTGGGGACATGTAAGCCTACTGGTAGACAATTTGGACCTTTATTAGCTATGGATGTCATGTCAGCTGACATGGGTATTTACTGCCAGACGTTATGGGTTTTAGTACTTTTGACTCAGTCTGCTAATTTTGTACACATGTGGACCAGCACTTAAAGACCAAAAAAAATATTGTTCCCATTCTAGTCCAGTATCCATTCTGTATCACCTTTCTGTAAGTTCCTGGATATGGAGAAGATAAGCTGACAGAAATAAAAACTTAAATTTAATTTAAAAATATTTACACAGATGTACAGTAAGTGATTCTGTAAACATAAAGTACAAACATCTATTTCTTTTCTTTCAGTGTCAGCTGAATGCTACATATTGAATATTTTGAGGATTTTTTTTCTGTTCTGACAGACTTAACAGAAATTAGTGATTGATCGCTCTGAATCACCTATATAGACAAATTTCCTTACTGGTTCCAAGAGATCAAGTCAGAATATTCCAGTACATCATCAAAATGAATTATAGATTAAACAAAGACTAACTCAGTCTTCTTTTTTTCTGGTCTTTTACTATAGAAATGTACGTTTATTCAATGAAAGCTTGTCTTCTGCCCATTGATTGCTCACCGTTTCTTGTAAACACTGTTTATTTTGTTTGGTTTTTGATCAATAAAAGCACAAGTCAACCACAAGTTCACTAAAAATAGCAAGAAAATAGAAGTAAAGAAACTTCTTTTACAGATAATCCTTTTAAAATCAGTAGCACCATACAAGATAATTCAGAATATAGTAGTATTTGGAGTTAAAATCTCCTTTTTTAATCAAAGTTCCACGACTGTATCTATCTTGAAGATACCCTACATTCTGCCAACCACAGAGCTTCCTAAATGTCTCGGGCTGGTCGTCTTTTGAATTAATTTCAGGACATGTACCTTCTACTAGAATCTGAACAATCAGATTGGCCAAGTTTGCCTTGTACAAAGATGACTGTGGGAGTTAGAGCTGCAGCTCTGCCTCAGAGACATTTACACTTGATGCACATGAAGAAAAAACAGTAAGAAAACCCATTTTCCTAGAGACCTGAGGACTCTTCCACTTCCTCTTATACAGACAGTGTTCATTCACACAGGAATACATTTGTTGTCTTTCTCTGTCCTGTATGCTCCAGTTTCCGGAACATTTTGAATGTTTTTTTTGTTTATACCTTCTATTTTATTTTTTTTTTTAGTTAGTGCTGTATAGTATACTCACAGTGTACCACACAATCAATGTCCTTTTTCTGAGTGAATATAATTTTTGTATTATTCATTCTAAATGCTTATAATGGTGACCTGATCACATCTTCAGTCAGTCTACTTGAGTGACTAATTTCCATCTCTTTTGTTATAGTCATCTACCTCCATGAGTAAAAATATTATACCACCTCGGTGTACAGCTTTTCCCTTTTTCAATCCTATCTCAGTTCTGCCTGAACAAAAAACCCCAAAACTTTGCAGATGTTCTTCCTCCAGCCTAGTAATCATTTGTAGTCAGTATTTTTTGGTGTGATTCACATATTGCGTAGCATATACTGTGCTCTAGAAAGTAACAGCAGTAGTAAAAAAACAAACAAAAACCCTTCATGTACCTTCCAAATACAACACGTAATAAATCTGATACACAGCAATTTCCTCTATACCATCTTTTTCCATTAGAAGGTTGTCACAATTTATATTATCTATCTCATTTTTAAATACTTTTCTTCTCAGTTTATCATAAAACAAGGCAAGTTCCAACATTGCCGATTCAAGATTTAATGAGATGACTTTTACTTCATTGATGTCATTTTCCCTTTGAAGCATATGAAAAAAACTACTAAGAGGTAGCCAGGAAATCACCAAATAACTTCAGACTGGTGTCCTAGTGTATTGGGGATCATCATACTTTAAATTATTTTGTTGCACTACCTCAGCACTGAAAAATAAAAAGGATCATAAGCAACATCAAAGCAAACTTGCAGCTTTTATTTAAACTAATAATTCTGTGATTATTTTTGTACTGTTCTTTTAGATCACCTCACAGAAAGTTTTTCCAGTGCTGCCAAGCCAGTAGTTGTAATCTGAAATTGTTTCCCATGTTATCAGATTGATTCTGGAATGTCTTTAATTTACTGCACTAAGATAATATCATGACCATCACTTGTTATCACCTTGTATTCGGGTTTTATCTCAGCTTCCCAAAATGTTAAATCAAGGTTTTGAAATTTAGTACCCACTGAAGGCAGGAAAACCTGAATCATATATGATTTAAAAATAGCTGCTAAATTTTTAGTTAAATATGACTACAGATGATGCATCAAACTTGTAGCCTCTAAACAACAAGAGTAAATCTCTTTGCTGAACAAAGAAAGTTACAAAACAGAACAAATCTTAAAAAAAGTTAAAGCTCGTATTTGGGGACCAGATGATCTCAGGTTTTCTCAGGTTTGCATATCCAAAAATTATAGCAAAAAACCTGCATATTATTCATAGAATCAAGAATGTGTTGGATTGGAAGGCACCTCTAAAGGTCATCTAGTCCAACCCCCCTGCAGCAAGCAGGGACATCTTCAACTAGATCAGGTTGCTCAGAGCCTCATCAAGCTTGGCCTTGCCAGGAAGTAAATAAACTGGGTATTGTCATTGTATGATAACTTAAAAAAAGAGACCTCATTAGCTATAACAATTTACATGCGCTACATCTAGCCCATGCTGATTTCAAATGAAAGTACTTGTCAATATTTATATTCACAGATCAAGGTGAGCATCAAGAAAATATTTTCTAAGTCAGAGAAGGGACATGAATATGTGTTGTGGTTTGAGCCAGGTTGGCCAACAAGACAAAAGATGCTCTCCCCCACCTCTCACTCCAAGGAGAAGAGGAGAGATAAACAGATTTGTGAGTTTAGAAAAAACAAAACTAGATTAATGAAGTATTAACAATAAAATTAAAAAAAAAAGGAAATAATGAAATAGAAGCAATATGTACAAATATACACAAAACTGTATCAAGCTCCCAGGGAGATGCCACTGTCAGGCACTGGGAATGTTTCAGACTGGACTCAGAGACAAATGGGAACTCGAACACACTGACCGGGATCAAAAGGCAGATGAGACGACGGGGTCCTCCTCAGACATCAGTCATTGAAGACAGAGAGCCACTGGAGAAGATCCAAAGAAGAAGAGCCCCTGGAGAAGAGTCCTTCAACAGGAGCCAACCTGCCCCCTTGGCTCCCTCAGCTTTCATACCGAGCATGGCCGACGGGCTGGAACACCCGATTGGTCGGTTTGGGTCACCTGACCTGTCCACAGGTGTGACCCTCCCACAGGGTGAACACCCAGGTCAGCTGACTCTGGTTGCCACGGCAACGAGTGTGAGCAGGGGCCTCTCCCACTGAGCAGCGGGTTGGCCCTGCTTCACCCCAAACCAGGACAACATGAGAAATATTACACAGTGAGATCAGTCTGTGATTGCTTACAGTCTTGTGCAGCTGAGGGTGAAAAAAGTAATGAGAGCTGTGTGTAAAAGCAGTAAAGACATTGTGATAACTGTCTTTCCATTTCTTTGTCAGCAGCAATTCTTTAGACAGTTCATTGGAAAAACATTTTGGACATACTTAACCTAGTCCAAGCTGTTATCTTCTATTTCTGCAGCATTCATCCTTGTGTAGCACCACAGGTTATCTCTAAAATAGTTGTCTTTTTATTAGACTTTGTGATCTCAAGTAGATTTACTTTGTTTTGTTCCATGTTTGTGATGCCAATGATTTCTTAACAAAAGTCATAAATAAAAATCTACCTGGATTTGTGCAAAGCATTTGACACTGTCCCGTATGACATCCTTGTCTCTAAATTGGAGACACACGGGTTTGATGGATGGACCACTCGGTGGATAAGAAATTGGCTGATGGTCGGACTCAGAGTTGCAGTCAACGGCTGAATGTCCAAGTGGCAACCAGGGACAAGTGGCATTCCTCAGGGACTGGTACTATTTTACATCTTTGTTAGCAACAACTGGTACTGGGACTGGTGTTATTTTACCTCTTTGTTGGCAACCAGGACAATGGGACTGAGTGCACCTTCAGCAAGTTTGCTGACGACACCAAACTATGTGGTGTGTTTGACATGCTGAAGGGAAAGGATGCCATCCAGAGGGACCTGGGCAGGCTTGATAGGTGGCCCCATGCCAACCTCATGAAGTTCAACAAGGCCAAGTGCAAGGTCCTGCACCTGGGTTGAGGTGATCCCAAGCATAAATACAGGCTGGGTGGAGAATGGATGGAGAGCAGCCCTGAGGAGAAGGATTTGGGGGTGTTGGTGGATGAGAAACTCATCATGAGCCGGCAATGTGTGCTTGCAGCCCAGAAAGCCAACCGCATCCTGGACTGAATGTCCAAGAAGTGTGGCCAGCAGGTTGAGGGAGGGGATTCTGCCCTTCTACTCTGTTCTGGTGAGACCCCACCTGGAGTACTGCCTCCAGCTCTGGAGCCCCCAACATAAGAAGGACACGGACCTGTTGGAGCAAGTCCAGAAGAGGGCCACAAAGATGATCAGAGGGCTGGAGCACCTCTGCTATGAGGACAGGCTGAGAGAGTTGGGGTTGTTCAGCCTGGAGAAGAGAAGACTCCAGGGACACCTTATAGCCCCTTCCAGTACCTAAAGGGGGCCTACAGGAGAGATGGGGAGGGACTCTTTATCAGGGAGTGTAGCGATAGAACGAGAAATAACGGTTTTAAACTGGAAGAGGGTAGATTTAGGTGAGATATTAGGAAGAAATTCTTTACTGTGAGGATGGTGAGACACTGGAACAAGTTGCCCAGTGAAGCTGTGGCTGCCCCATCCCTGGAGGTGTTCAAGGCCAGGCTGGATGGGGCTTTGAGCAACCTGGTCTAGAGGAAGGTGTCCCTGCCCATGGCACGGAGGTTGGAACTAGGTGATCTTTAAGGTCCCTTCCAACTCTAACCATTCTATGATTCTATGATCATCCACTCTAGAAACTTCTTTGCCTCTACCTCAGAAGATTCTCAGGAGCACATGGTTGCAAATGACAATAGTATTTCCTACTGTACTGTTTTTTTCTGAAAGTGTGATGCAGAGAAAAGAAAGTTTATATTTGCATGGCTCACAGAAAATTATGTTACAATTCACCAGAGAAATTAAACTTTCATGTTTTTATATCATCAGAAGTAATACCAAAACATGTACATTCATGTAAGTTACATAAATGTACACACGTGTACCTATATATACATATAAGTAATACTCTTGTACAATGATATTTTTTACTGTGAGAAATTTTTCAAATGCAAATGAGGAAAATATGGCTGGAATAACTTGATGTTATAACTTCACACTCACATGATGTCATACCATTTACCAAACATATAAAGTAATAAAAGTTATATTATTTTTTTATCCTTTCATTATATTTGTTCTCACTTTCATAAAGATACAAGGAATGCCCATTTTATAAGTTCTTTTACAAAGTATAACAAATTATTTTAATTACAGGAAGTCATATTTTTTCCTATCATTTTTCTAGTTTCATGACTGTTATCTAAAAGAATGAAGACTTCTAAAAATCTGGTTGCAGTCAACTAGTAAAATAATAAACAAATTTCTGTATTATCTAACAAAACCCCAATAGCTCGAGGAAATCTTACATGCGTGAAAGCCAGCATTCCTAAATAACACATAGATAACAACCCTGAAAAGCTGCAAAAAGATGTATTAACAGATTATTCTACTTGCACAGCTTTACAGCTCTGCAAATCATATCACTATGGAGTACTGAATAATTTCACAACAGTACTGAATTCCATTACAGAGCCTTCATTACTGGATTATTGGCCCATTAAAGCCATCAACACATCGTTCTTGAATAATCACCGTAATGATGAGCCACTGCCCTGAAACATAATGATGTGTATATGCCCTGCAGCAATAATAAAATCACAAATTAATGTATACTAATATAACAAAGTACTAAGTGGAGTTGACAACAATCAGTAAAAAGACTGGCATGCCTGTTTAGTGTTCCCTAAAGCAGTGAGAATAGTAGGTGAAGAACTTGTTTTAAATACACTGTATCTACGTGAAGATATGAAGAAGGAAAAACTGCGCTACCATTTCTAATGTCCAGCCACGGAGGTACAAAACACTTGTGCCTGTATGTTTGTGTAATGGATTGTTTTACTCCATACTATCTAGATTTTTCCCATCTGTTAATAGAAATAACTGGGAGACTCACAGAGTCGTTTCACTAAAAATTCTGGAAACAGAAGTACTGTATTTGCCCAGAGAACGGATACTGCAGGGCCACTGGTACTGCACAGTTTTATATGTGCCTTCCAAAACACCTTCAACTTTAAGCCGAAAGACTCCCTTACAGGAATGAAAGAGTAGCTCATTTTCAGTGCTCATTCACTTCTTGTAATTTCTTCTGAAAGTGCCAACAGGGATGCCAATTAGTTGGAGTTAAGATAGATTTTGTGATGTGTCTTGAGATCATTACTGTATTTCGTACAGGCCACTGACCCACTGTTGGCTAGTAATACATTACTGACGGAGAAACTTCAAATTGTTACAATTCATCTACCAAGTTCTCATTCTTTTTTTGAAGGGAATTATTAAATTTTCCTTCATTTCAGATAAAAATTGGTTTCTACCCTGGAAGATACGCTTTAGCTGAAATGCAAGTTACTGAACTCAGTTCAGGGGCAAGTGGGTGAAATATAATGACCTATGGGAAGTGATCCGAGTATATAATCAGGTTGCCCCCTGAGGCCCTCAGCTCTGTCAGTCTATGAAGTTTAGCTGAAGTATTCATGCTTTTTGAATCTGCAGTGTTTCACACTGTGATAAGCTTCTTAAAGAACTCTTCTTGCAGCTCTGAAGCAGAGAGGATACCCCAAAACAACTATTTATTGCTCCAGTTGTATTGATAGAAGTGTAATCGCTGACTATGCCGCTTGCCACTATAACAAAGTGGAATCCATTCACCCATTATCCTTGAACATAGCGCATTTTCACAGTTAGTTTTTTTTCATTTCAATCCCTTTAAAAGGAAGGAGAGGGGGCAGATGAAGCGGGGTATCGCTTCTAGAAGATTTTTCTAAAAGAAATAGCGTAAGCCTGGTAGGGCAGGTAAGTTCATCTGATGGTATTTCAGACTTCCATTTCTCCTTAATGAGCTCTCTGCAAAAGAATGAAGGCACTACATAATGTGTATTTTCTTTTGGAGGAAATTTCACCCGGCTACAGTCTACTTGCCCTCTTTTGTTTTTGAGGGAGAGATAAAACAGAAAAAGGGTTTGCGTAAGTCAGGTAACGGCAAGATGCTGTAGCTGTGACCACGCTCACAAACTGTAGGTCTGTCAGTATAGTGAGTACAATGAATAAGACTTCAAAACTCTTAATTAAAGAAAATGCTTATAGTTTCCATGGTTGGAGATGGAAGCTTGCAGTCAAGGAAATCTAGTTCCTTCTTGCTGCAAAACTTTTGCCAATGAACTTTTTGACAATATATTTTATTTCATCTGGTCAGAGGATGTGGCTGCTGACTGCAGCATACGAGTTAGAGATGTAACAGATGGAGAGGGTACACTAAAACTTTAAATTTTTGCATATATAAAGCAGTAATAGTCCATCTGGGACTTTGCCTTTGTGCTTCATCAAACACCTCGTCAGGCTACAGCAGGCATCCCAGCTTTTCTGCTTCACAGAGAGACTGTCCCAAACTTCTAAATACCTAGACAAAACTTTTCAAAATACCTTCTCCTTGAACGCATTTAATCCCATGGGGATAGTTTAGTATTCTTAACTTCACATTTGCAAGCCATACTAAGGAAAATGTTGGTGTTTCAACTCAAACAGATTAAAAATGCATTCATATTAAGGAACTCGAATATTTAATGAAAAAGAGCCCAAAAAATAAAACTTATTGATCAGAAAACTAGCTTTTTTTTTTTTTTTTTTAAAACTTCAGCACGTATAATTCTGGGAAATTTAGTTATTAAAATAGTTAATCCTTACAGGATTAACTGTGTGTAAATCCCTTTTGGCTTAAAAATGTAAGTGGTAGGTAGTGAAAAATACAAACACTCCTCAAATGTTTTTAAACTTTACTGTTGTTGTTGTCAGCTTTGTATTGTTTTCATTATTTCTTTTTTATTTTTGAATTAGTGAGAATAATTTGTTAGTTGTAGTTCTCAGACTACTTAATAGGCACAACTGATACCTTTTTGCAAATTAAACTTAAACTGTTTACAGTTACAGCTGTGGTATGTATGTCCAGTTCCAGCAGATGGCTGTTATCCAGTGAAAAATACTGTATTAATTAAACCAGCTCTTAAATACAGCAGCCTCATGGAGGAAAAACCTCTACAGAAAGAATATGAAACAATAAGCATTTCCTCCCCATTAATTTGATTCATTACATTGTTTACTTGTTGTCAAAATTTACTATAAAATGTAAATGAAAAGTAGTCCTTGTCCAAGTATAGTAACTATAGCACAAGATACACTGGACATATTTGTGCAAAGAGCATGAAACTAAATCCAAGACACATTTAATTAAAAAAAGATTATTCGGACTCTGCAACATAGAAAATTAAATTATACCTCGTTGAATTCTAGGACAACATTAGGTCACTTAAATCCTAAACTGCATTCCAAATACACACAGTTTTCTGCCTCGTCAGTCACGGTGAGGGAGGAGCGTGGCAGACTAGACAGCAGCACTCGCAATGCTCTTCTCAGCAAACGGCCGAGTCTAAGGAAGGCTATTGCTTTCAGCAAGGGTGGGACGGGAAAGGAAGAAATGTAGATACCCTTTTTATGGAGGGTACTTTTGGGAGAGCCCTGTCCCCAATCCTCTCCAGCAAGCTTTGGCTTAAGCTCTTCCCTTGCGCATCGTCTGACTTCCATCCTGCAGAGTCTGCAATACCTACAGGGAAAAAAAAGAGGGAATCACGCACACATTGACAGCACTGCAAGTTGTCCAGAAAGGATTTTAGCTTTGTATGTGTTAGAATTTGGCTAGCCCACAACTAACTCTCTCCCTGTGCACAAACGGAGGCATCCAATGGAATAATTGCATCTAAGGGATATGTCAGGGAAAATGGAGCAGAGAGAACTCTCTTGCATTATATGGGTATAGTGCCTCCAGCTATTGACATCTTGGAAACTTTATCTGGCATCCTCCCAGGATGGTTCTGCTCCAAGTGAGGAATACAGTTCAAAGTGAGATACACAGATAAGACATTTAGCACATGAATGTATTTAATGAAGAATGATAACTTCTTTTTTTAGCGTTAACTAGCAAGTGAATAACCACTGGAGGTAGGTACTCCCACAACAGCCCAAACCAGCCACAGCTTTAGGGCAGTTCTGCCTATGTCTTTTCTTTTATGTGAGCTTTCCAACAAGACCAAACAGCTTCTATAGACCCATTTTTATTAGAACTTTAACTGGAAAGAGAAACTCTTGTTTAAAAAAAGAGAGAAAAAATAGAATGTGAATAGGGAAAGGAGGGGACTTGGAAACAGATCTCGCTCCTTTTGCCAGCCATGTCCTGAGGAGGAGCAGAACATTTCATTTAGGGTTGTTTTCATCCAGCAACCTTTACTGACTTCTTGGGCTGTAACAAAATAACCCTATAAAGTCTCTCTGTCACCCTGGAGGGATAACTTTGGGTTTACTCTCTGCTCTGCAGTCTCCCAGAATATGATATTCTGCAGAGGTACCTCTGCTTATCTCAACTTGCACTCTGAAACATTGCCTCCCTGAATCTTTCCATCTGCTCCCACAAAGGAGTCAATCTCTTCCCCCTTCTTCTAGAAAGTTGCGTTTGACAAAGCGTGCAGCAACCAGGACAAGACAAACTGAAACCTTCTTGCTTCCAAGATTCATCCTGACAAAGAAACATAATGTATAAGGTGTGAACAAACAAATAAAAGAGCTGCTACTCACCAAAAAAAATGTAGGCCATGATAAAAGGAACCAGAAAATGGAATGAGAGATCATCAGTTTTAAAGGAAAATTTGTAACTTTGCTGCTGAGTACTGTAATTACTCATTACAGTAATAGATAAAGGACTTCTGCACTTTCAAATACATTTTATTCAGTGTTTCCCAAAGCAGGAAGGAGGAGCTCCTCTATAATCTGATCCACAGGCCCTAACCGACCCTTGGAGCGTGGGCCTGCCACGTGCTTTGGGAGGCGCTGATTGCTGACTGTTTTCTTGATGTTCATTGTCAATGCCTAGAGACATGTTTGAGGGGACATCCAACACGTTCTTTCAAATGCTTCAAAACGACACTCCTTTTATAAGGGAAAGTTTTCACTCGCAGAGGAAGTTTTCACTTAGCTATTGCAACCGTTCAGTTAGCTGCTGCCTGCGGGTGGGATGGAGGAAGCCCTGTCCAGGGGTTGGACCTTTCAACAGACAGAAACTGCAGATGCATGGACGCTGCATCACAGCGTTCATCTTAAAACTTCAGAACATCCTTCATAAATTATTTTAAACCTATTTTTTCCACAGAAAACACTTGGAGAGTTAAGTGCAGTATTCTGCATAGGACAAGTGGTAATGTTTTTAAACTAAAAGAGGGGATATTTAGACTAGATAGAAGGAAGAAATTTTTTACAATGAGGGTGGTGGAACACTGGCCCAGGTTGCCCAGAGAGGTGGTAGATGCCCCATCCCTGGAGACATTCAAGGCCAGGTTGGATGGGGCTCTGAGCACCCTGATCTAGTTGAAGATGTCCCTGCTCAGTGCAGGAGGGTCAGACTAGATGACTTTTAATGGTCCCTTCCAACCCAAACTATTCTGTGATTTTATTCTAGGAGTCTGTGATTCTCTGATTTAGATTACATTATGGGATGATCTTGGAAATACTTGCTTCAATTCTTCTCCTAACATGGGGAGACTACAACAGTCCCCCAGCCAACTTTTTCATGTTTTGTGCCCTTATTTACAGAATATCAACTATTGTCTTCCCATCTAATCAAAAAGTAATGTGATAATGCTGTAAATGCTGATACTGTAGGCATCAGGCTTGATCATACTGAAAGTCTGCTAAGCTTTTTACTTTGTGCAAGAGCAGGTTTTAAGAATTCTACCAGAATCACTAGGGAATGATCTCTGACATTTTATATCTATTTTTTTCTTGCATTTATGCAAATGTACTAATATACTAAGTCTTACTACTTGTATTTCACATCAGCTCATCCTCATGCATTAGAACATTGTACCGCATGCATTAATGAGGAAGTTTGCCCCCCCGCGCCCCACCTCCCCTGCCTCCTAACTAGCTTGAAGTGACTTTGATGCCTGTTTATTGGACTTCAACACTACATAGGAGTGTTTGTTCTTATCTGGTTTGGAGGTCATCTAATTCAAAGTCTCTCCAATCCTTCACTATTGCAAACACTCCCAAGCCCTCTCTTCTGTACACCATGGCACATATGACGTGTAATCTTTAGTAATGCTTCTCTATTTTTCACATTTCTGTTTAGCATTTGAAAGGTCTAAGAGATTTCACCAGTCTCCTCAAGGAAAGCTAATTTCACTCTTACCTGCTCCTCTGAGGACTGGCTGGATTTCATATACTGCCAAGGAAATCCGGAACCTGTATCTGTTCCAGCAATCAAAAGGCACCATGAAAACGAGTCTCTTTATTTGCAGTACAGATTATATGGCTTTATTCTCTCAAAAACGGAGCTCTGTTTTGCTGTGCCACTTAACTTTTTCAGCTTTTCAGTTTGTTACTCTTTTGACTACTGCTGCTAATCACCTGCAGCCTACCACTTGCTTCTTTGTCAAAGGCAAAATATCCGCTGCTTGTTATTAAGATCAGTGCTTCTCTAGTGGTTTTCTCCTCCCTGTAATCCTGTAATATTCCTCAAAGTTTTCATATTCTTCACGTTACATTTCCATTTATCTGCCATTTGACTTTGAGAGGTTCACTGGCTAGTTTATTTTGTGGAATTTGTCATATTTTTCTTTTTAACTTCTTGTCATGACTCTAATTATCATTTATTAGGTGCATTTATATTTAGAAAGGAAACATTTAAACAGACTAATAGGGTCAGTAACCGTACTATTAGGGTGATGACACCCCTTTGCACTTGAATTCTTCCAAAGTTTGTTTGAAGAAAGACACTTTAATCACTCCTCATCTCTTGCATTAATTCCCTCATTCTTTATTTAGTACAATTCCCATATGTTTTCCTTTGAACTTTTCAAATACTTTGGTCTCATAAATCTTCATGCCTGGTCTAACTCCTTTCCGTTGTCCATTTCATGCACAATTCTTCAGCCAGAATTTTTGAGCAATGCTGGAAATTTGCAGAACCCTAAATTTACCTATCTAAATGCAGAACTCATTGCTGCTCCCTTAATATTATTTAGTTTTCTCTCTGGAACACTGCTTCTTTCTCTCTTCGCTACTAATTTTTTTGCTGTACATCGGGCTGACAAGTTTGACAAACTCAGGAAAGCCGCAGATAGCAGGGGAAAGCGTAGAGCAGTGATAGGTAAATTAAGAAGGACAAGCTGCTATGAGCGGATATGTGATTATTAGTATTATAGTTAACGAGCAGAGAAAAATGTAGGGAACATAATGAAATTAGAAGAGTTATGAAAACCAGCTTGTTAGTGTTTAATGAGGGAAATGGCTACAACCCTCACCTGTCCAATATGACTCTTTCCACTAATGTAATTTATAGGTTACATCAAGTTAGAACATCCTGCGTGCTATAAATGTCAAGAAAATATCTACTAATGTTATTATATCCAATACAGCCAATGTTTGCCAAACTGTTTAAAAAAACCAAAGTAAATTAGCAAAATTCTGTGGAAACCAGTATCAATAGCTACTCAATTCTTTATGCTCTTGGTAGTGGTTACATAAAGTGTGTAAAACTAAGTGAAGCTGTTATTTTTGTTGTTATATAAAGGTTGTTTTGGCTAATTTCAGCGGTAACAACTTTGGAAACCAGAATAAGAAAGCTTCTTTTTTTATATATATTTAATTTTTTTTCTTATATTTAAATTTCATCCATATCTATAAATAAGTTAGTTTGGCATAGTCAGTGGAGGATCACATTTGAATGTGTGGGTGTTTCTAACCTTCAGTAGTTTTAGAATCCTGTAAATCTCCCCATCCCATATACTACTGCACCCTTACATTTACTACTTGAATTACTTAGAAATTCAAAGATATGAGAAAAGGACCCCACAGTACCATTTGTGATGAAATCTTTAGCAAATTCAGTTGATCGCAGATCCCCCCTTGGACACAATTCCTTCTTAAATATTCTTAAGACTCATATATACAAGTTCTCCAAGAAGGCTAAGATTTCTTAAATACAAGGGCAAGTATTTATGCTTGCAGACTTATAAGGGTAGATGATATTTGTAATCAGTTTATTTAGAAAATTTAGGAGAAACTATAAAGAGTTTATCAGGTTAAAATTGTTCAGTCCTCAACATTTCAACTAGAGTAAGTAAAACATCTAATATATCTCCTTGGAAAAAAAAAAAAAAGCCTTCAACATTTTTTTAGACCTGAGTTACTAGTAAACAGGTATTCAAGAATTCTAGCTAGAAATTGCCTATATTCTTTCAATTCCAGACAAACCAAGTACTACAGTAACTTTACACTGTATCTTGTGAAAGCTAAACAGAAAAGTAGCTAACATCTTATTGAAAGACCTGGCTCCCTTTTAAAAAGAAGCAAAAATGCTTGTCCTCCTCCCCTGCTCCTGCACAACAGCCTGCCATGTAATTATGCTCAAACTTCTTCTTAGTCTTCTGATGACAATAGTCCTATTCTGATGACAGTCTTCTGCTTGTAAGTAAAAATGACTAGCTCAGAACCCTTTGGGTTGTGTTGTACAACACTGTTAACGTGATTGAAAAAAAAATAATTGTATTTTCTGTAAGAAAAGAGTTCTGCTACCTGCTTCTAACTCAGCAGGCTACAAGGCATGAAACAATCACACCCTAAGGGGAAAAAAAAAAAAAAAAAGAAAAACCTAATAACAATGTCTTAGCTTCATTTCTAATATATTCAGCATTAATATTGCACAACTGTGGAATACAAGTGTTAAACTGTAGCATATAAAAAAAAAAAGGTTCTTTCAAACTCTCTGAGCCATCAAAATATTGTTGCTTAATTAGCAGGTTTTCACTTAGATCATATTCAATTCAATATTTAGAAGTTCATATATCTCTGGCATAGTATGTTTGCTACTATAAAAGCTCAATAGATGGATCCCCGCTGGGTAGCTATGCACTAAGCCTCTGAGGCATCTCCTCTTTCACTCTTGCTCTTTATTTAACCACATTTCTCCAATTGCCCAATTCATTACTAGTAAAGGGGAGCTGTTTGAATCTCCAGATCTTTATTGTAATTCCACTATCTTTTCTCAGGCCTCAGTAAAGCGCCAAATCCATCATCTTTTCTGACTTCAGAAAAAGTCCATTTTTGAAATCGTTTAAATCAGAATTTATTCATCGTTTGGAGAGTTTGCTGTAACCGGATCCTCTCTGTCCTTCATGTTTAAGATTCCTGTACAATTCCCTGTGTCTGGATGTTCTTCTGTTTTTTCTGACCATCATCTCCTGTTATTCATTGGAGAGTTTCTTTCACATAACTGGTACTAGCACTGGGGAGTCAGTTGCATCCTGAATTTCTATCTTACTTTCTCCATTTCTCAAGATCTTCTCAAGATCTTTTCTCTCCCCTGCAGGTGGAAAAGCTTTCCACTCAATCCGTGCTTCCCCACAGCTCCTCAGGGCTCTTCAGCCTCAGTCAGGGATGGGAAATAGAACCCTTTATTTCCTTCATTTGCTGCTATGCTGAACACTACTGTATGAAAAAATCCAGTTTCTCTTATATTCTTTACTGAGATTGCCTCAGTTTTAAGTTTTATGAACACAAGATGTGTACCACATGTATTTCACTGTATTCAATTCAGAATCAGAAGCAAAAAACTCAGTAAAACCATAGGACAAACTTCAGAACTGCTTGGGATGCTTAAATAAACCCCGTTTGCAATGTAAGTAAAATATACTAGGGAAATTGTTAAGGCTGCAAAAAAATATAAACAGTATCTTGAAATCCACCATTCCTTTCCTGAAAGCTGTTGTAAACTAACTGGTGGCTACATGCTAGAAAGGAAGAACATCTGTTTCATTTGTGAAAAAAAATAGTCACAGGCTTAACAGGAGGCTGTTAAAAAAGAAATAGTTACTATATCATCCCACTTTCTGGAACCTTTTCTAACTCTTCTGCTGTAATTCACTGCAGTCAATTCTTTTCTGTCCTCTGCACTCTCTTTCGGGTCTGCTATCAAAATTACTCAGAGGTAAGGAATACATAAATTAGAGAAAAAACCTTTCAGAATAAAACAGAATTTAAGTAGTAATAGTCCGGGGAAAAATTATTATTGACCAAAGTAGTACATTTTACAAATCTATGGAGTGCCACATCAAAAAAAACTTGCATATGTAGTGGTATAACTAAGTAAAATATCTGAATATTGACTCAGATATCATTCTACAAACAAACATTGAAAAAGAAATAGCGAGCAAGGCCTGGAAGATATCTACCTGATAGCTGGAAACGATCGGATAAGAGCTATTCTTAGGATGACCAGGGCCTATCAAGCCTGATTTCCAGAATTTTTTTCCCTGAATGTATGATTTTTCTTCTTAGCTAATTACACCAGCTGAAATCTGTGCTATACCAGACGTTAAATAATCCACACAGGAGTGATGTTTTCACTGAGAGGTAGATTTTCAAATATCCAATAAGGTGTAAGTGGTCAGGAGTTTCTCCTGTGATCCTAATATTGACAGCAGATCTCCCCTGTGTGGTTTCTCTGATTTATAATAAGGGTTGAGTTCATCACACTGCATTATCTCCTGCACTTGATATACTAATAAAGCCTCTAGTCTCTGCTTGATTTCTTACATTTATAAAATCTGTAGTAATTTAAGATTTCTGGAGTTTATCAGATTTGTTGGCAATTTACCTCTGGGTTCATAAACTCTTAGGAGGGATTAACAGGCCTATAGTCACACACAGGTGAATCTTTTAGAATTCTTTGAATGAGTGAGATCCTGTGAGTATAATTTAGGTAGACTTTCACAGTCTTGTCAAAGACATTTCATTTGACCATACTGCAATCAGGGCTATGAGAAACTAAGAAACATGAATGGAAAGGCTAAGTACTGTTATGGATCAAAATCTACCTAGAGGACCAAAAAGAAAGTTTCATTGGGAGAAATGATTAATAGTTGTATTTCTTACAAGCACTGTCCCTGGAAAGCAAGTGAGCAACGAGACAATAACTCTGCAAATCATGCAATATTATTTAGACTAATCAGGAGCAGAAGGAGCTGTGACGAGCTGTAACCAGTCAGGACAATGGGCCACTTGATAAGCCGATGAAATGTGATATTACCAAAAGCAAGGTAGAGTGCATAAGAAAGAAAATGCAAATCTTTCTTCTCAAAAATGCCAGCGATAAACAAAGAACAGGATTGGAGTATCAAATCAGAAACAGTGTACAAGTCGATATTGCAGAAGAGTGAAAATACTGATGCTGTAGGGAAAAATGCCATATGAATGGAGGCTGAAAATATTTGGATTATTTTCTTTAGTAAAGAGATGAATAAGAGAGAATATGAGGAACACCTGAAAAATAATCAATGACAGACAAGGTGGAGTCAGCATACTTATCCCCTTGTTTCATAACACAAGAACCTGGGGACATTCGATTTAGTTCAGAGGCAGAAACCTGAAAGAATATCTGTACTTAGTCATATAAAATGTAGTTAAACTGTGGCACTTCTACTTTCAAGAATTTATTTAGGCTAAATTTAGTGAGATTCAAAGAGGAATTGAGTATTTATATGATGATCAGGTCAGAGTCCTCAAAATTAATAACAAATAAAAGTTCAGAAGTTAAATTCTGCTTTTTATGGCTTTTATGCTTAAATCAGTCTCTAAAAATTAGAAAGTAGCGGGTGACCTGTGTAGGGGAGCAGATTATACCATACATATGCCAACTGCAGATTGCTTAACTCAGTCCCTCAAGCTCCTTGGTCCTGCTATTTCTAAACATAAATTACCGTATGAAATGACCACTGGGCTAATCCAGCATGACATTTAGTTTGCGTCTATGTTTCTGTGTAGTCTAATTGAATATGCAGGTTCTAATGTACGTTAACTTTAGGTTTTTGCAACATTGCATTATAGCTCAAATAAGAATGCAGCTCAAAGTGAATTCAAAAACGAATAAGAAATGAAGGTAGTTATAAATGCAATCTGAAGTACATGAACAACCACTTTATTTAGCTAGCAAAAATCTAACGGATGCCTGAGCAAGCTTCCCAAAGGAACAAACAAGCAATTAAAAAGTCAAAATCACAAAAATGTCAGTGGTTATTTTGGCTCTCTTCCCCATCAGGAGCACTCATTAAATAAACATGAGTCTTTTTTTTACATTTCTGTGGTTTTGCCTTTTCCTTGAGTGCTTATTGTTCCTTTGGGTTTTTGGTTTTGTTTGATATTGCTTTCTCCTACATTTTATATTATAGCCTGGATATAAGGAATATAAATTTTAAAGTAATCTTACCAGATGTCAGAACTACAGTTGCATGAAAAAGGTCCCAGGCCAGAGAAGCTTATAAAAATGAGCTTATGGTGAATCACCGTTTTTTTGACTAACATAATATAATGATAATAATAGGATAAGAATATCAGATTCGATTCTGAAAAGAACTTAGGTGCCTGTCCTTTTAATTAGACTAAGTATCAAGTTCTCAGTGTTGGTCTTTGTCCGTCTCCCCATTAATTCTAAGTAGTCCACTAAGTTCTTGGCTCTAGAATTGATCCATTAAATAACAGGAACCACAACATCAGAGAAAGGTCATTGTTTTTCTGGAAATGTCTGTATCTCATACCACAGAAGCATATGACATAGTAGAAAGAAATATTGTGTAGGTCCATTTCTACTGTAAAAAAGCTAATTCCTAAGAACAAAATAGCATAAAGAAGTCTAACTCCTCGCATTCACCAACAGAGAGAATAATACTGAGTAGCAGTTCTACAAAAGCTAACTATTGTATAAGAAAGTTCTGTTATAAAAGTGGTTTAAAATAAAGTAAATAAAAATATATACTTTCTTCTCAAGTCCAGAAGTGGGAAGGTCATTTATTACTACAGAGTTTAGATAACTGTTCATCACATACATTGAAAGACATGTATTATCAATTGCACATATGATAGTATTAAATCAGTCTTCTTTGATTCTGTATAGAAAGAGTGTTAATGAGGTTATTCTTAGTTGCATTAAAGAAAATGTTTTTGGTTTGGGTTGGGTTTTAGGAGAAAATCTGAAATTAGTGAAGTTCCATCTGCATCATTGTATAAGCTGATGATGGATTTCAGAGAAATTCTTACTGCAATTATTCATTACAGTGTTTCTTCCATCTTTCTCTCCAACACTTTGTGTCAACTGTTTTCAAAAAGAGAATATTGAAACGTGTGAATTGCTAGATTTTGTTAGCTGTAGCAATGCTTATGTCCCCTGTCATGGAATATTTGAAAATACCTGTTTTACTGGAAAATCGCTGAGTTTTTCAATGCGTAGTCAAACTGATTTTATTTTTTTTTTTTTCGGAACTCAGAAAACTTTTTAGTCATTAATTAGAACATCTAACATGCTTTTAAATATCCCATAAAATTCTGTTAAACTTAAAGCAGGACACTGGGTCTCATTCAAGGTTCAGCTGAATATTTGGCAGGCAACTTGTATCAGTGCTCTTTTAAAGAGCAAGCCTGTCACTCTCTCAGCACTGTTATATCAGTCTGACAGCTTTGCCTCCTCTCTTTCTCTCTTTAGTTTCATTAACTCCTGGCAGTAGCCAAACTTGTTCATAAATGAAAATGAGAAGAGAAGACCTTGATGAGGTTCATTATCTCTGAAAGTGATAATTATGTTATGATCAGAGGACAAGATGTTGATACAGCATTTTCTGATAGGTGGAGCCTCAAGCATAAAATTATATACCCAGTAACAAATGTCTGTGGTGATAGCTCGGAACAAAGCGGAGAGTGAATAGTAGCATTTCTGTAAAGAAAAATTGTGGTGGAAGAGGCCCAGTGGAAGCATAATGGCCAAAAAAAGAATACATAAAGCAGGTTGGAAAGATTGTTGGTTTCTGTTGGTAGCATCACTGGAAATTAAAAGAAAGCTCAAGTGCTGTCAGGACAAGATGTCCATTAAAACAAATAGTAAAAACTCAAAATGAGATTAGCTGCCATGAGCTCAGAGTACTTCATGATCCCTGAAAACAGTACCAATTTCAGTCTCAGGAACAAGAGAGTACAGAAAAAATTTTACTTTAGATACTTTGGCCTGGGACATTGTACTGATATTATACCAAAAATCGTTAAATAAAATTAATTTATGTTAAAACCAGCAATACAGCAATACTCCTGAGTCAGGAAGTTGTCATTAACCTGCCTCATCTTCTGTGCAAACCTGTAGAGAAGTTGCCATCACTGTTAAGGAGAACCAGCTAGAATTATTATGTAAATCCCACTGAAGACATTTGGGCCTACTTTCTTCTTGAAAGGCATTTTAATTGGCTTGCCCTAGCTCGTTGTCTAGGCTCCCTCAATAATTAAATGAGAAAAGTAAGCTTCTCTGGAGGACAATTAACACCACCTGTATTAGGGTCCATCTTTGGAGGGAATTAATCAGTCTGTGGAGGCATATTATAGTCTAACTACTATAAAGACAGCCTAGATGTCTGCTTTAGACAGCACATAATTTTTGAATGCTTAAAATTAATTTATGTCATTTTCGCCCTTGAACTTAAGCGCATAGTTTGTATAAAGTGATTTTAAGCATAGAATCAACAACAAATATATTTTAGGGATTTTGCTGAATCAAAGCTTGGGGAAGTGAAACGAGGCCCGTTCGTTTGCAGCATCGCACCCTGAGCTTCAGTGAGGACTCCACATAGATTATACAGCCAAATATTGTATGGCATAGGAAGAAGCACTACACAAAAATCTAAAATGAATAATTCAGGGGAAAGCTATCTGTATCTTTTATCTCAGCACGGCCTCTCCTTTCATTCCCAGAACTATTTTGTAGACTCTGGACTTACTCCTTGCCAACCAACTTATTCCCAGTGGACTCTCAAAGGGCTTGATCGCTTAGACTCATTTCAGGTGTAAATCTGTTGAAGTCAAACAACTCAAGGGTTGAGTCTGGGTCTAGATTGGACACAGAATGACCTTCTGAGGACAATTCTGACCTGCAGTTTTTAAAGGAATTTGGACAGAAAGGGCCATTAAAGGAATATATTAAGGAGTAACCCTGAATTAGTTAATTCACAGACTATATAAACAAGATAGAAAGTATTTTGTGAGAAATATAGTTTGATTTCAATTTCTTTTCTCTTCTTTTGGAGTTTACTTCTGTCCTTATTACAGGTATTCAAATGTTGAATAGGCATCTGTAAGCTAAGTAAATCAGAATTTCCTTTGAAAGAATTGACACAGAAAATATGAATATGAAAGCACTACTTGCCTTTTGCTTTCTTTAGTTTATTCCATTGTTTACTATAGAAAGAAATAGTAAAAGTATAAAAATACATTGTACGTCACTTCTCATTGAGTCTGTGCTTTACAGGAGAGCTTTTTTAGTGACTCCTAAAACCTGAAATCTAATAACTGGAGCCTGAAAAACATGTTGTAATTATCCTTTCTGCAAAACTTTGAACCATTACAATTTTTTGCATCCTACTGTACCCACTGTCCCTCACTGCACTTTTTAAAGAGCTTTTTTTAAGACTCATTTTTCAAATGTGTCCTTGTTTTTTAGGAGCTGAATGTATATTTTTAAAATGCCATAGAATTTAGAAAGGTGACATCCACATTTCATGTGTATTTAGGAACACACAGTGGCAAATGGAAGTTGATGCGTTGGAAATCAGTATGCTTTATGGATAGACTTTTTTAAAAAAAACTAAGCACAAGACTGAATGTTTGATGGTATAACTATCTTTTAAAAATCTTACTTCAAGTTTCACTGTGAAAACTGCAAACAGCTGCCATGAAGAGAAGAAATGAAAGAGGAAAAGAGAGGATTCATATGGTTAAACTTTTCACATGTTTATTTTGGTCCCGTTCTCTCTCTTTTTTTCCTGGCATTTGCTGTTAGATGTACATTCCTGCTTTGTGGGTTATCTTTTTAACTCCAGAGTCTGCTTCTGCGAGTGCACTGTTAAGGTGCCGTCCCTTAAATTGGTAAGCAGCACTGTTTTATAAGAGTGGCTGACTGTCTCTACCGTGTAAAATGTTCCCCTGCGCTACAATTTTAAAACCAGCTTACGGTTACTATAATGAAACCAGGGAGACTATAACTTCATGAACTTATTTTTCACCAGCTCAGAAAAGAGACTGTTTTCATCTGTGGATTGAAGTGTATGTAAATAAAAGGTAGTAAGGATAGAAAAGCTATATAACTGGTATTGTTAACTACACTGTGTTTCTATCTTTTTGTGAGATGCAAAAAGCATCTGCATATTAAACTGTGACATCTTGAATGAAGGCACAACACTTGCTGTGTTCTTTCTCATGGCCTGCCACATTGGAGCATGAATTCTGTCCAGGGGTGCTATCTTTAAATAACAAAAAAATTTGAAAAAGTGATATGAGAGAACAATAAACAGTTATAACAGTAATAAGTACTGATCTTATTCATGAGGTGGCTGCAAATACCTAGTGGGTGTTTGAGTTTACTCACGTAACAGTTGCAACTATCTAGTGGATGCTTCTTCATGATCGTAATCAAACAATGATTAATGGTTTGAGCCTTAACAGTTTTACAACATAGCTGAAAACAGGTTCACCTCCCAACTGGGAGGAAACGCATGTGACATTATACAAGCAGACTATACTAGAGGAAAAACTTCAGCTGAGAGGCTCAGTCTGTTCTTTCCCCACATTACGCGTGAAAGGAGGAAAATACTCCATGTCATAGCAAAGCAAAAGCAGGAACCTTTGATGAGTTATTCCACATTGCCACTGACTTTTCTTACATAGTAAGTATATTTCTTATGTCCATCTTTTGTAAGAGGCTGGTGCCCCCCACAAAATATTGGCTTGGTTTCTTTTTGTTATCCCATTAATTTACATGATAATGCTTGGTTGGACTCCTCCTAATCCATATAAATAATTTTGAATGAACATGGGGTATGAATAGTTTTTGTTCTTTAAGCAAAATACAATAATCTGTTATTTGATAAAAATATTTTTTTCTTCTGTCAAGAAGTCCCTGTAAATAGAACTTAGTTGCAGAGGAAGGATAGTGCTAAGTGACAGTTTCCACTGATACTATTAAATTATAAATCAGGTAAAGAAACATACCAAAAATTTCTTCAAAATTATATGCTCAAATAATGATTAAAGCTAGTGTTGTTTCAATATCTGAAAAGGTAAACAGACTGCCCAATGTAATTATAAACTGTACAGCCTGGGTGTCAATCCTGGGCAAGTGATAGAAGAGCTGATATGGTACTTGACTAATAGAAAATTAGAGGCAGGTAATGTAGTTAATGATAATGAAATGGATTTCTGGAAAATACATACTATCAGGCTAATCTGATATTCCTTTTTTCGCCCCATAAGATTATAAGCCAATTGATAAAAAGTAATTATCAGTAAGGCATTTGTCTTGTTTCTGCATGACATTTTGATTAAGAAAGTGGAACGATACAAAGTTAACATGACGTGCATTGACTAGATTGAAGCTGACTAACCAGCAGTCAAAACATAACGGTAATTGTCACCGAGGGGGTCGATTCCAGTTGGGTCTCACAAAGGTTGATTCTCAGTCTCATTCTGTTTCGCATTTTAAGTAATGGAAAAAAACATAAAATCAGTACTGACAAAGTTGGCAGATGACATAAAGATTGAGAGAATGATAAAAAAATCGGTATGATAGGTCACGGAGTATGAGCAAACAATATGTGCTTTAGTATAGCCAAATGAAGCATTATAGATATGGAAAAAAGGATGTAGCTCAAAATTAAAGGAGACTGTCTATGGAAGCCTACTGACTGTGGTGTCCAATAAGTTAAATTAGATTATTATAGAACCTTTTTATAATTTTTGAATGTATAAAAACAGAGGGGGGTAGGCTGAAAAATCCAGATAATAGAATTGCTAGAATAGCTCATTACTGTCCCACTGTGAAAGAAGGCAAATTGGGCTCACCTCTGCTCTCAAACCAGAATTATAATGGGGAGACTCACAGTGAGGATTCCAATTCCACTACATTGTAGAAGAAAATATGCTTCAGGTAGCAGAAGCAGCTGCAGAAACTTTGGGGCTTTGAGGACTCTGATTTAATTTCTTTTCTTCTCAGCTTCATTACAGCTCCATGTCTTCTTTTCTCTCCCTTTTTCTGTCTCTCTGTCTCATCTCCTTTCATTTTTCCTTCCATTTATCTAACCTTAAAAACTGTGGGGGTTGCGTGCTGTTTGCTACCACTACTATTTCCATTCTTACTTTCATTCATTCTTACGTTTTGGTCCTTAATCCCAGGCAAATGTCTCTGTTGGCCTGTTTTGTGTCTTTGGACAGGGACGACCATCTATTCCATGACTGAACGACATCTAACTCAATTCTTAGTTACTCTCTTGTCACTACAGGACTATAAACCAGTTTCTAATCATCAAAGCATTGAAAGAAATTATACTACCTCCCACTCCATTTTTTTTTTCTGAATGTGCTCAATTGCTTTTGGATTTTCACAGAAAATCAAGTTTTTTGAATTGCTTAACTCCTCCAAATGCTATGTTTATCTGTAGCCCTGTAACGAAGCTCCAAGTCTCTGAAATGAAAAAGGCTACAATATGGGAAATATTACGAACTTCTTGTATCAGATGGCTTTCCCCTGCCCTTAGATGATGTACATTCCTTGAGATCCCACTATATGCTTGTATATTCAAGAGGATGGTTGATTTAGTCCAAACGCAACTAGTTGTAACTATGCTTTTGACTCTTCCAGCACCAGTTTTCAATTTCCACCCACATTTTAACATCTTGAAGGCTTGTCAGTCACCACCCAGGGTGACTGAGTACTGTTTTTGCTGGTACTCTGCAGAGTGTTTTCTCAATGTAAACTCACCCATAGGTGATTACTGCTGCTACGATAATTTTTATCCCCTAATCTCATAAGCAAAAACTGTTGTGTCGGAACCATCATATCCAGTGACCCCATGTGTTTTGGACTTAACATTCAAGTTCATGCGTGGCATCCAGCCTTTCCTGCAAGGGAGCTGTGTCATTGATTAAGGGAGTGGCTAACAGTCAAAACCCCCTCCACTTCTAAATGTATCCTTTACAATAAATTGCCTCTGGCCGTGCCCCAGGACACAGACCTGGACAGGTGTAGGAAGACTGTCAAGTACTTAATGCCCATCCTGAGGACTTATCCACACAGAGAAATTGCAGGTGCTAAATGTAGTCCATGCAGAGTAATCTTCTCAGACGACTTAATTTTCATGCCAATTCCTGTAGTTAAGTCAGATTATAAAGCAGAGAAACTTTCCTCTCTCATCTCTTCTGTCCTCCAGACACGCCATACTAGATGCTAAGTTCTTCTGTATTTCTTTTACTGGCAGTACTTCTAAAGAATTAAGCAATTTGCAGGAACACAGGTTCTTGATGTAAACTACAGACTATTATGCAAAGGAATGTATATGTTCTACTACCAAGCTAGCAGTAAATGTATAGTGTTTATGCAGCATTTTTCTTGTGTGCTTACTTCATCTCCTTGACTCAAATGACGGTGTCCTCTGTCTCTCTCCCTACTAACATTTTTCTCCATTAATCCAGACAAAGTCTCTTCACCTCTGGGACTGAAGGGTTAATCTTATTTCCTGCCTGGCCTGTATGTTTGCTTTAGGAGTTATCAAAAGGATTTGGAATTAAGTGTGAAAATGAAGTCAAAGCACAAGGGCGTGTTGCCTGATAAGGCAATGTTAAGAAGCAGTATAGAATTTATAGAATGGCTGAATTTATAGTTTGCGTATATTGAGATTGAGGGGTCAGAACAAGACAGTTAATTTGTGATAATATTCTAACAACAAATACATATTTAGGTGTCAGTGGCTAGAAAATTGCAAATTTTCTGACTTTCAAAAAAGAAGCAGTATATGAAAAAATTGAATCTTACAGAAAAGGTATAATAGGGTAAAGAAAAGGAAATAGAGAGAGGGAAGGCAAAGTAAGACCTTTTATGGACAATTTTTTTCCAAACTATTTAATGTGCAAAGATTTGTCAAAGCTAGCCACTCCTGTACAGGATAACTGGGCAAAATAGATGAAGAATAAATCATAAGTAATCAAGGACAAGAATTACTTCTTTTATGTCAAATATCAGAGGTCTGATCCTGTGTTACCTTCCATGTTGCCTAGTCTTTTTCTAATGAGCAGAAAGCATATACAAGGTAGATATAAAATGCTGTTCTAATATGTGAGGTAATTCATGTGCCGTGTAGGACCTTTGCACTCTTTTGAGACCTAACAAGGTACAGGGCAAGAAAGAATGAGCATCCACTGGTAGAGAGGGACAGGAGGATAGACACGGGTACTTGCTGAGAAAGCCCACCTCATTCAGTGAGCAGTCCACAAATATTCACCAGAATCACTGCTCTGTGTAGCTCCGGTTTTGTTGTTTCTCTGGTCATGAAAAATAAAATCTATAGAAGACATCCTTTGAAAATTCTGTCTGAAATAGATGATGTGGTGTTGAGGTCAAGAGTTGCCTCACCTCCTCAACTCTCTGTCAGCTGCTCAGCCCAAGAGGAATGAGAACTATTACTAGTCCCAAGGAGGACCTTGGTTGATGGACAGCGTATGAAATAATGCAGATAGCAAACAGGTTACAACAATGACAAAAAAAGTAAAGTCACTTTGCTGGACAATTAATAGTATCTTTTTCTACTACTTCCAGGTTACTGTGTATTTACTTACTAAAATTTCCTCACTAAAATTAAAAGATATATTAATGAAACTGAAAAAAAACCCAAAACCCAGTAACTTGAACTTAGGCAAAACAGTAAAAATTGCACAATGATATAAACTACTTAAATGCATATGCTTTTACAATTCTTCCAACACATAGCATTTTCCATCATATGCTGTTTACATTCACAGATAAGATAATAATTCTAAAAACACTGTGATGTTACTTGCCACCAGTCATATCACTATCTTTGTTGGTCTAAACTTTTCTACAAGTTTTGTAATAATTTTTCAGATAAAAGATACGTCCTGTTACATTATCCGTTATGGTCCTCTGAAACAGTGTTTTTTTATCTGATTGTTCCCTCTAAATTTCAACATTAGTCACTCTATCTTATGATGTTGCTTCTATCAGTCACCACTGATCATGTTTTAATAACTTTAAATCTCTTACCTGTGTTTCCTTCTGGTTTGGAGTATATTGAACAACTTGCCAGTTATGGAAACCTTGAGTGCAGCTAGTTTTTAATAATTTTGATTTGTTGCAGGAAGCACAAAAGGCTGGAATCTCAGCAGGATTAAATACATTTAGCTTTCCATAGTTCTATGAAATTGAATGGCAGTGTGCCAGTCTATATTCTGTGAGCTTCTACACATAAATAAGGAAAAAAAACTACTTTTTTGCAGGAAATATTTGAGACTTTTCTACATATTACCACTTTTTTTTTTTTTTTTTTTGGGGGGGGGTGCAGGGCGGGCAGGTGGGGAAAAAACTTCCACATAATCCTCTAAGGGTTTGCAGTTGTGACAATGGGGAAAAAATGCAGTGCATTCCTCTTGGTAGGCAACAGAAAGAAAACAATGCCCATCTATAATTCAGAACTACAGTGTATGATACAAAAATAAAATCATAATAAAATAATAATGATGTGATTCATGAACCAGAAACTCTGATTGTTCAAGAAATGTAATGATAATATTAAGAACATAATCCATTAGTGATACAAAATGCAAGAGTTTCCAAGCAGGAGCTGAAGAAAGTCTCAAAGTAATTTCTTCATTAGAGTTTATTAGAAAAATGAACATGAATTCATGCATAATTAAGGTTGAATTAGCAGCAAATATGAGACGTAGCGTCCTCACAAGTGGTGAGGGTACTTTGCTTAAGAATAGCAAAGTCTGGCCAGGTGAATCCCACCTTCAGGATACTCATTTGCACTTTACAGCAGCGTATAATGAGGTTAATGTGGTATTCAGGGTGCTTAATTAAAGGTAAGTTCCCAATGATCAACTTCTTAATTAAGAAAGTGGCCTAAATAGGCCAGTATTCCACTTTTTATCATTATGACTGTAATCAGTAGTGCAGTACCAATTGTATGACACCTCGTATAGCTGAAGACTACTACTTCAGTTTAAGAGTTTATCAGAACAGTTCTTTTTATATCTAGCAAAATGGCAATATTTGCTTTTTCAAGGACGTAGGGTTATGGCTGAATTCATGGCATAGATGGCAGATCAGAAGTCTAGGAGTGAGGGACAGCATGTGTTTCTCTTGCTTGGCTGATGAGATCTGCTGCTGCCCAGCTGCTCAGGCAGCGGCGCCCAGCGCAGGTGCTCATTTGGGGGTTTTGCTTTTTCATACAGCTTTCTGCAAGTTTACTTTTGGTTTCTGTATTCACCTTGATTAGCAGATTCAACTACTGTAATCCCTATTACTATTTATCACACCATGTAACTTCCAGGAGGACACTACATGTAGAATCATAGAATCATTTAGGTTGGAAGAGACCTTTAAGATCATTGAGTCTTATGATTAACCTAACACTGCCAAATCCATCACTAAACCATGTCCCTCAGCACCACGTCTACCCGTCTTTTAAATACCTCCAGGGATGGTGATTCCACCACTTCCCTGGGCAGCCTTTTTCAATTCTTGACAACCCTTTCTATGAAGAAATTTTTCCTAGTATCCATCCTAAACCTCCTCTGGCACAACTTGAGGCCATTTCCTCTTGTCCTATTGCCTGTTACCTGGGAGAAGAGACCAACCCCCATCTTGGTACAACCTTGTACATTGCCATTCATATGACGATGTAATGTCAGAAATTTGTCTCAGAAGTGGTTATAGGGTAAGAACTTGCGCCTCCTCTCTTCCTCGGTGAACTGCGTGGCCTTCCCAAAGTGATGTCAACAAAACTTTAAGGCCACGATGTAGCACCCAACACCATCCCACATCCCATCTCTTTTATCTAGACTCTACTCATTCCTTGCATTAAAACTGCGTGTTAAACTAAAAAGAAATAACTGAGTCATGAAACAAACATTCCAGGCAGAAGCATTTTAATAGATGAAGAATTAATTAATTCAGTTGCTAACTAACTTCAAAAGAGCAATGAGTTTAACATGTAAGGTCTTGAAACTACCGGGCACACAAATAACTTGCTCAAGTATTTGCTGAGTTTAAAACCTGAAACGCTGTCAAGCATGCAACAAGAAATGTGAGAACTGAACAGTTTAAATACTTTACAGATGCAAAGAAAAAAAGAAGCCAGATGTGCCCATTTCCTTACAGAAAGCAGGGAGGTGGGAGAGTGATAGACAAAGACACTTTTTTTGGTGCTGATTTAAATTAGTCCTCGATGCAGATGCTGCTGTGGTAATTCTGGTATAAAGGCAAGTTAACATTCATAAGCCTGAATAGAAATCCTACAAACGAACTTTTGTATATCTAAAGATGGTCCCTGGAATGGAGAATGCAGTCCAACTGAGATAAAACCAGTGACATTTCTTTGGTGTTAGCTTTTGATACCAGATTTCAAGTTATTAGACTAATATACCTCAGAGGTACCTCAGAAATGCCTCCCTTTTGTAGCTTGGAACAACCTGTGCACTCTTTTGACATGAAATAAATGAAAATTTTCTAGGCTATGTATTAATCAATTTAAGTTAATGTAGGCATATAAATAGTTAGAAACTAGAAATACATTATTATTATTATATTGATAATATTATATTATTATATTATTATATTGATTTGTGATTGCTTCCCATGGAAAACAAAAAGTAAGTAGATTATTTTAAACCATGGCTTATTACCACTGCTAGCTCTTTCTATTAATGTTCTTAAAGGTATCTGTATACCATCTAAAAAATTCTGTCTCAGTCTTAAAATGTCTCGAATTCGCCCACCGATTTTAGCATTACATATACATCCCAAATGCAAAGCATGGTCTAGTAATTATAGTAAATAAAAGTAAAAAAAAAAAAAACATAATTGAACTTTCAGGCTTTAAAATTACCTCGTCGTTGCCGATGTGCTGAATTTAAGTTTTCTGTTGAATATTCATATGATCACAACACTGGCAACTCTCCAATTTGCTCCTCTTCAGAGCATTAGCTGCTTCTTATGGATGTTTTCTTCATATTTGATATTTTCATCTCTATTAAAACAGTACTATACAAAATCTTTATTTTATAAATAAAGGCAAAATATCTGCTTTCAGAAAAATGGTTATAACAAGCTTTAGTACTTCTCTGCATCAACAGTTAAAAAATAGTTTTCTTCCCATGCTGCGCTATAGTAATTGTGCTTCTGAGACTTTTTCATTACTATTATGCCAAGGTACCATTAAAACAGAACTTTAAAAATAATTTGATCTAATCATCTGTACCCATTTTTCCAGCACAATAAATGAAAAAAGACCAAGCACAAAATATTTGAAATAGACATTTAAGCTTCGTTAATATAAATGTTTAAGCAAAGACAAATATGTTAATGTGGTTTTGCGTGTTTTTTTAGCCTTACTACTGCCAACCTTACCACTGCCAACCTTACCACAAGCCTACTACAGTCTCCTTTTTAAAAACGAGACTATTTTAAGGCATTGATTTATCTTCGCTACAGAATGTAACGCTCACAGAAGTAAACCCTGTAGCTTCGGTTAGTGGTTGTTCTGTTGTATCTATTCTTGGAAATGCTAGAAAAAGCTTACTCTTTTATTTTTCTTTTTTAATAATGATCTAAAAAAATAATCTTTGATGTTAATATCTTTTTCCTGCAAAAAGCCAGTAGTATATATGAACATATTGTAAATGGTACCAGCACAGCAGCTGTTTGCCTGTTGTAATGCTGGCCATCTTTTGTCCTTTTTGTTTTTTTCTTTATTCCTTACCTCCACTACTAATGATTTAGCATTTAATGGGATAAAAAGGTGAAAGAAGGGGCAGGACCAAAATGAACACGATGACGGAATCTGTGCGTCTGCTGTGTGAACCATCTATCCTGACACTGTCCCATTCTCCTTTGATTACATCCATTCTTCTGCCTTTTTAGAGACACGCATCTTAATCAAAACACAAGATTTGAGAACCCGAAGCAGTTTAGAAAACTGAGGAAGTGCATTGACCAGAACATGAAAATCAGATTGCATAAAGGTGTAATCAGCCCTTGACATCACACCCGACCACAGAAGAAAATTAGTACTAATAGAAAAGAACCACCAGCAAGAGAGCATTAGAGAGAACTTATACCAGTGTTACTTTGGACTACAAGCATAAAAAATTTGGCCATTATCTGCCAGAGAACGCTTTGTCAGTCTCGTGTGGTTTATGATGGTGTCTTTTATGGGTTTATGGAAATAGTTAAAGTGAGATTTTTGTCATGCCTAAGACACTATGAAGCTTATGGAGATTGTATTTAAATATTAACTGCTTAATTTAAATGTTGGATCTGTCACTTCAGGGAAGGAACAGAGGCAGAGTTCAGCGAGATAAAGGTGCGTGAAGCCCTTAAGTTCTTATTTTAAACACATCAGATTTAACTTATAGTTTGTGCAGCGTGAAAAGACCTGGACGACAAATGAGCTTTGAACTGTGTTTCACCAAAGAACTGGGGCTTAGGGTGCGATCCCAGCCAGCTTTGATGTCCAGCCAGGATATTGCCCGCTGTTCCTCTCTGGTACCATTCGGGCTACTCAGCCACAAGCGACCAAAGTTGGTTGGCCAGTCTGGAGGAAGCTGTGTTACTGCCCGTGCCGTACCTCGCTTGGCATTAAAAAATGGCTCCAGCCTTTCTCTCTTCTAGCCTGGTGTTTTTCATAAGCACTAGACTAATTTACAAGATTGCTAGATATATGAGCAAGCTTGTCTGAAAATATATTTTTTTTTGCTGGAATAAATCTATATTCCGTTGACACTGCAACCCAAGGTAATATTGTATATATCAGCATTTTTAATGTATGCTAGTCTGCTCATAAAACCATTGCTTCCTGAGCTTACATACAGTCACTTTTTAATGCCCTAGCGACTGAAACAAAAGAAAATGTGATATAAGCCTTTTCCAAAATTATATTTGGGAAACAACCAATGCCATTTACAATCTAATAGAAATGTAACTGTTTAATATATCAGTACATTCTGCTCTGCTCCAGTCCCTCTGCCTGAATATAATATCCCAAGCATATATCACTTCTTTACTTATGCTAAGCACATACAACTAAATCAGATTCCTGACTTTTCTTCTCCACTTCTATGGCTCGAAACAAGATCCAGATGTTATTAAACCCTTCCATTTTGTTGTTTGTCCTATAAAGATATAACCTTTTCATATGATGCCATGGATTCAAGAACCATTCAAAATTCTGGTCATTCCTATCGGTCCAATACCATGACAGGTTTGTTTCAGAATTATCAGCCTTCTGGGGGTCACCTTTAACACTGATTTGAACAGAGATATAATTTCTGAAATATAGATGAGTGAAAAAGAAGAATGTGACCTTGTTTTCCTCTGCTCCTGGTTCTTCTTGATGTTAGCGGTTTAGTTCTTTGTAGACACTTTCCATGTGTTCCCTTATTTGCTTATAGTGCTAAGGTGTTCAAAATACTTCACACTGATGTCTTAAACCCTGTTCATATCAAAAAGCACTTTTTGTTAAGGGTGTTGGAATACTTACGCAATCTCTCTCTTTGAGAAATATTTAGGGAAATAACTTCTCCCCAAATCTTGAATCAGTTCACTAAATGGAAGAGCAGCTGTGCAAAATGTAGATTTTGGTCTGAATATAACCAGGCAGACGCTAGAGACCAGACTGTAAAAGCCATTTTCAGATTGCCTAAAAAGTAGATGCAGAATTTCAGCCAGACCCTAGGAATGGGATTCAAGATAACCACAGAACTGTCAGAAGGGTGCGGAAATCAACTTCTAGGAAATGACAGAGAGATGGAAATCTTGCTCCTTCCTTGGACTGTGGTGTCTAACCAAAGGCAGCACTGAGGGATATTTGTGAGACTGGGATTCAGAATCAGAAATCTCTCCTGCTCTGAGTGATGGGGCAGGACGTTACAGGAACCATGGCTGCGGTCTTTCAGGAGGGTCAGGGCTTCCATCTGTGCCTGAGCCTTTCCCTGCCTCTGCAGCCAGGAACAGGTGCCTATAGAAACCCTGATGGTGAGGATGAGAGCACTCTGTTGCGACGGGACAGTCCTGGATTCTGCTCCCTGCTTTCAGGATTCTTAAGGTTGCTGTCCTGTAGCAGTTTAATGGAAACTGTATGAAAATGCGGGTAGTTGTGATCAGCCAAGTCTCTGTATGCCTTGTGCCTTCTTCAAAAATCGGCTATATGCTTGTCATTACAGCAAATGGTCGGCATTTGGTAGAGCAGCAGAGAATAGATCACGAAACAGTGATTATTTTACTGTGAGACACAAACAGTAGTGTAGATAACGGTTGGATACACTGAAGACTTTTTTCACGAGAGCAATTTATTTTGTCCCAAGAGGGGAATTATGATTGATTAAACACATTTAGTTCCATCTTAGTAACGTGCTTAGGTACTTGCTTAAATTTTAAGCACAAGCTATATATCTTTTAGGAACGGTTGAGATGCTTACAATTTTAAAAAAAAAATCCTTAAAAAATGAACATAACACAAAAACTACTGAGATCGGTAGAAATGTAGGAAAACGGGGCTGGGGGTGAGGGCATGGAAATCATTCAAACAACCTGCTGGGCATTCAGAATAGCCCCCTTGCTGTTCCCATGCTACTCCTTCATGAAGTGACCCATTTTAAAAGCAATTAGGTTATGCTCCTGTTACTCTGAGTAGGAATTCTCCAATTTATAATCTCAATGTGTTCAGCACCACTTTATACCCAGTTCTTGGGTCAACACTTGTCCTTTAGCTTGAGGGTTCCCCCCACTCCTTGTTTTCTCTTTGATTTATTTATAGACAGTTATCCTCCATAGCCTGCATTTTCTTGACTAAAACAAGCCATTCTATTTTATCCTTCCCTGTTAAAAGATGTGCTCCATTTATTAACCCAGAAGCAAATATTTCTCGATATTGACTCTCTGTGACCCCCACCAGAACAATTCACACACCATAGAGCAGCATTCCTTACATTCACAGTCTCTGGCAGTTAGCAGTGCACTGTAACTTTCAGAATAGGTGGTATCTCAGAAGTAAAGTGGTACTGCGATAACAATGCACAACTGTTGCCTTTATTTAATAGCCAAGGACAGCTTTCATGGATCTTTACTGCTGCAATCAGAAATTACATTCTTGTTTCCAAAATTAATTGTCATCCTCCCCCTCTCCCCCTTTAATACATATTTCATTCTAGCTTTGAATTGCTTCTGGTTTCTAGCCAACAGAATGGATTTTACGATTCATGACTGAAAAAAGAATGACATTGAATTTAACCTTCTAAATGTAATCCTTTTAAGTCTTGGTGGCTTATAATACAGCCATCTTGGTTTTAATGGCAGCTGTTTCCTCAGATTTATGGCTCAATTTTCACAAATACATGAAATACTTATTGTAGGTCTCAAATGACACGTGTTCAGGAACATTACAATAATGAATAAAGGCATTTTTGTAGTGTCACTAAACATATAATCAAGCTCTCAAGAGTCTAGAGTTTTGTGCCGAAGTGCTACATTACGGTTTTTTCCTTCTGGCATTAACTCTATTAGATGGTCTGTACAACCTGATTATTTGTCCTTTGTGGAACATTCGCTTTTACCAACTGTCAAATAAAAGCTGCTAAAAGACATATCTTGCAAAGAGTGTTTGTAGAGACAGCCTCATCTGCAGTATTAACTATACATTGAGAACGGCTATCTATCTGTTATAGATTTAGGGGAAGGGTAAGTTTCAGAAGACCTTAGCAGGTTTAAGGCTAAGAATTAATTAGAGTTTTCATGACTGATTTCCACAGTGTAAGCTATTTTCTAGAGATCACAGTGACCTTAAATGTTGTCAATCTTGTGAGAGATTCTTAAATATTCTTAAACAATATCCACCATTCCATGCGAAACCTTGAAGCAAGTTTGCATGAGAGGGATAGGAAGAAGCAGCAAATAGAGATAAGTCTCATCAGCGGCTGTGGTCCTGGATGAGGAATTGCATGTCCACAGCAAAGAGGAGAGAAAGGTATAAAGAAAAAACTGGACAAGGCATAAGGAAAAGAGTGTGGCATGTGCCGGAGTCCAAAATGCCTTCCTTCAGCTTACTTTTATCAATTACTGCTCTAACTCTCTACCTAGCTTTGACTATTCTCTCTGGAGCTGTGACTCAGATCTGGTTTTACATGATGCAGATTGGCCCCCATGCAATGATCAGCATATGAAGAATGTTTCTTTTCTGCCAAAGAACAGAATTTCCAAGTTTTTGATTCTTTCTTTTTATCCAGTGGCACTCCTTTCTTTTAGTTTGAATTGCATGTACTGAATATCGTATGGCTAGTTTATCGTCATTTCATTAATTCTGTCTAACTCTTGCTCTTGTTTGTGTTTCTATGATTTTGTAAGTTTTAGCTGTGTTAGTTCTCTAGCCATGACACTTTGGTTTTATTAGCCATATTAAACTGCTTGTTCGGTCACAAGAATTTATAATCAATTTTTTAAATTATGCGGTACAGCTAAGTGAAAAAAGTGTGTAACATAAATGTACATGCAAACAACTATGTATGCATATTTATGAGGTAATATGTCCTCGGCAAAATTGTTTCTCCTTAGTGTACAATATTTTTTGCTATACTGAGAAGCATTGTTCTTCTCACAAGTACTAAGCAAAAAGGCTTATACTTGTGTATCAAACTTAAGTTTGCTTTTAAAGCTCTGGAAATGGCCAGTAAATTGCAGTTGTTTCTGAAATAAGTTATTTTAAGTTTCCTCAAAAATCTACGTAGTATATGTTGTAGCATCTAAAAAAAATAGCATTCTGTATGTAGAGACCTCAGTGAATAATAATCAGTTAAGACCGAAAATGGTGCAGTGAACAACACCTTTAGACGAAAATGTTCTGGTCACGTCACTGCATTTCATTCCACTGGATGGATTCACTCAGTGTAACAATGAGAACTATGATACTGTGTATGAAACACAGAACCTATTTTTTCTGAAAATAGATTATTTATATCAATGACAGATAATGTCTTAAATCTCTATACTGAAGTTGTAATACATTTTATTTATGCCAATGACAATTAGATGACAACAGTCCAATGTGTTATATGAAAATCACAATTGCAAAAACCCCTTCTTTATTCCTTTCTCTCCTCTTTGCTGTGGACACGCAATTCCTCATCCAGGACCAACATATGGAGAAGACAGCAACAAAAATTGGTAACAATTTTAATGCAGTTGAGAGTAAACAGAATCTAAAAACAAATTAAAGGAAATAGAGAACATTTCCCGAATAATATGCTCTCTCCTTCCTAAACTTAGATCCTCTGACAGTAGAGTTCTATTACAGTGGCCAACAGTGGACATAAGTTGTTAGTGTGATATACCACAGTATTTCTTTGCAAGAATATTGAAAATCTAACTGCAGCATTTTTATTTCACTGAGGTGTAGCTTTATTAATGCAGCCATTGTGGTGGTAGGTATTACCATTAATGACCTACTCAAATATACCTCCTCAAAACACATAGGTTTTTCAATGCTGACCACTGGTTTGATGTTCAAATAGAAGCTCTTGGGAAGTTTAAAGTTGTTATTCCTTCATGAATAAGAAACATAAGAAAAATAAGAAAAAGATCATTGAAACAGTCCACAGTTTTTCCTCCGTGTCAGCTTTAATGCAGTCACACCGGCCATACTAGCGTCACATTGCCTTACCTTTGAGACAAGCCAAAACCTCTACTTCTAGTAGGAAAGTCTTTAAGAAATGTTGTAGTTTCAGTCTAGGTTCCTGTCCAGATTTTAGTACCAAACCAGAAGCAACAATTTTCACACTTCTGAACTAGGCACAGAAGTTTCACCAAGTGCCTTTCTGTGTTCCTTGTCTTGAAAGACTTTATTTAGAGCTGAAATACCTCTGGGACCCCCTATAATTGACTGTGAATACCATGAGCAACCCTTTATCTAGGGAAGCCAAGACAACTATAATGACTTTCTAGAAGAATAGTTCCATCAAATTAATAGCTGGCTGAGACTCAAACTTCTATGGCTTGAGTACAAGCTTTTTGTGAAACTTAAAAATAAACGTCTCTTCTTTAAAAAAGGTTGCTGATACATGTCTATATCCAATCCAAAACAGTGTAAAAGGTTGATCCAATAAAAAATAAAACGCTAGTTGTCCTTCATTTGTAATCAGGTTATAATAATATTTTTAATAGCTACTATATTTAGTCACAGACATCTAGATTATAGCTGTATTTGAAATCCATAGATGTACTGAATTATACAAAATTAATTCAACTGAGTTCTTGAGTTTTGTAATATTGCTTAGAGTAATGAGACCATTTTACCCCTCACATGCTAGAAAGAACCTGTACAAAAGAGAGTGTGAAAACAGAACCAGATGTTTGTTGTTTTAGCCACTGAACTTTCTCGGAAGTCCTTATACATTTTCTTCTATTAGAGAACATTCTGCTACAAACAATGTCTTAGTGTTTTCTTGTTCCAGAATCATCATTCACTTTTAAAGCCTCATATATAGCTGATACCCAACAGCACAGCTTTTTCCTATTTTTACAGTTTGCAACCTTAATTGCTACTATTGTATAAACAACAGTGTGAACCATGACCACCTAAGTGAGTGCGGCATTGGAACAGAACATACGCCGATCTCTGTGGAAACAGGGAAAACGACAGTATCTGCTCTGTATCAATTAACCTAAATTAAAATAATCTGTATAAAATTTCTGAGCTCTTTATTGCACGAAAAGAAAAAACCTGGAGTTATTTGGCACCTCTTCTTAATTTTCAGGCTGAGAAGACTATCAAAAATAACTAGGAATTCTAAAAGTTCTGCGTTTAGGTGTCAGAAACATTTCCACAGAACTGTAACTTCAGCAACTGGTGAAACTAAGTATAATTAGTCATAGCTAGGCCTTTTCTAAATTTTTAAAATCAGGAGCAGTTGAAAGCTTTTTATTGGAGAGACAAGTTGGACCTTAATGAAATTATACACTACTAATAGTTTTAAAAGAAAGGCTAAATGCAATGGAAGAAGAGATATAATCCGTGGTCAGTTTTTAATGTAATAAAAGCAATTGGTTTCTCTGACTTGAAAGAAATAGCATGTTCTGTGCTCAGTAATGCTAATCCTGGCAGTTGCTCCTGGCCATGTATCTCATATAATTTTGAAAGGTACAAAGACATGAAAAACTTCTTACATGAAACAGAACTCATGGATATTAAGATGACAGAGGGTGAAGTGAAGAGTGTGGGCTTTGAAGAAAGCAAGGCAATTTTCAAAGCAACTAACTTTTTATTCTTTTTCTAGAGTTACTCTGTCAAAGATACTTAGCTCAGCTGTCATTTCTTCCTTACTAAAGCCATATGTTTCACAACTTAAATCGGCAGATCCATCTGTGTTATTGGTGGTGAATAGCAGTGGTTAACTGCATACTCTGCATACAGATCATTCTGTTATACGCAGACTCAATTTTGATTAAAAAAAAACCAAACCAAAAAACACAAGCAAACCTGCCAGCTATAAGTCATAGACTTTTTCAGGTTTCTGATCCAGGAACCGAGAGGAACAGAATCTCTTTTTTCTTACCTACATAATTTTTTCAAAGGCATTATGAAAAAAGTATTTTTTACCATGTAATTTCTTTAATATTTTCAAATTCAGAATAATTCTGTTCCAATATTTACAGTGGCTTTAGAAAAGCACACAGCTAGGATACAAGATATTACTCCATTCCATCATGCGCAATAAGCTTTTATCTATTGGACTCATTTAGTTTTAAATACCACTAGGTAATAAAGTTTCAGTAAAATCCACTGCCTCATATCACCATCTGAGTCACATTCAATAAGATATTTCAGCTGAGAAAATACTTTATTTGATAAGGTGTGTTATGTGGGTTAAGCTTTGCAGAAGCTGAGCCTTTCTGCCTTAGGAAGTAGAGGGACGGACGCTGAAACCATGCTGATACTAGTGTGGTTTCAGTGAGGTATTATTTTCCAGGGAAAAAAAAAATGCTTGCTCTCACTTTCAAACAGCTCTGGCAGTGCCATTAAAGCGTCTGAGCTGCCTGCTCCTTTTAAAGAAGTCACCCTTGCATAACTAGCAGCCCCACCAGCATCAGCATGTTTCTGTTTCTGGCACCCATTACATTGCACTAGGCAGGGATTCTCATTCCAGCATACCAATTAGCACTTCGCTGATTTATTTTGAACAAAATAAAAACCACCTGTTTCTCATAACATCTTTCTGAAACGGCAGCATTTGAAGAGCTGGAAGAGATGATATTTGAAAGCCGTCTGCTCAGCATTCCTTTACAGGATGACTGATTTCACCTTCGGAGACCTTGCCCAGCTAACAAGCAGGAGGAGGCAAGTTCAGAGAGGCAAAAATCTCTCTCCATGTCTATGATAAGGGTCACTCAGCTCCCCATGGCTGCTCTTCAAACTTCTGAGCTAAAAGACCATCTGTCAGTGACCTGTGGGATGAGTGGCAGCAGTTAAAAGCTTTGAATCGATGCCTTTCTGGATTACGTGGCTACCTCTTCACTGGAACACCTCTCTTATGAAGAAAGGCTGAAGGATTTGGGTCTTTTTAGTCTGGAAAAGAGACAACTGAGGAGGGATCTTATCAATGCTTATAAATACTTAAAGGGTGGGTGTCAGGAGGATGAGGTCAGGCTCTTCTCAGTGGTGCCCGGCGACAAGACAAGAGGTAACGGGCACAAACTTGAACATAGGAAGTTCCACCTAAACACGAGGAGGAACTTCTTTACTTTGAGGGTGGCAGAGCCCTGGCACAGGCTGCCCAGAGAGGTGGTGGAGTCTCCAACTCTGGAGACATTCCAAACCCGCCTGGACACGTTCCTGTGCAACCTGCTCTGGGTGACCCTGCTCTGGCAGGGGGGTTGGACTAGATGGTCTCCAGAGGTCCCTTCCAACCCTGACCATTCTGTGATTGTGTGATTCTTTTCTTGCCCACATCCTCCCAAGACCAACTTAGGGCCAGCACATAAAACAGTCTGTTTTAAGGCAGATACAGACCTGCTCTATTGAGAGAAAAGAACTTTTTAGAGTTCTGACCCAGCCCAAGAGCATGAGCCAGACTCAGAGCTACCTTTCTGTAGCCATACTGTAGACTAACCCTTACTTTAGGTCACTATATCTCATCTTCACCCTGAACAAAGTAATACATGTATCTTTTCCGTAGTGATAAAATTCTATGGAAGATTTGCTTTTAGTCTCACAAAATTAGTCCCAGAAGAAAATTTCTGGATTATCCCAACAGATACAGGATGAAGGTGGTCTGTAACACTTATACCTCAAAAAGTATTTGTCAGTGAATAGACACAAACATTTCAGCTTTCTAGCAGCTTGTTGGCCGTACTCAAAGCTATTTTGAATGGAGACATTTCCACAGCAGCTGACATAGGGATGAATCTTAGTATTGGAAGAATTGAGTGCTGTATGATAAAGTTGAATAGTAATGCTGATGCACACCAAACTAAAAAAATAAATAACAAGCTTCTGCATAGAGTGCAGTTTTTCATCCACTTCTGTATCAGCTGACTTTTTCGCAGTAGTACTGCAGATGCGTTTCTATCACCTTTCTTTATGCAGAACCTAGGTACAACTTTCGGCAATGAAACAGGATTTCTGTTTGAAAAGGAAGCTGCTCTAAGAAGGATAATTTTTTAAAAAACATTTTTTTTTACATTATTAGTTTTTTTCTGATTAATAAAAGCATGGATGCTTTCATATAGGATATATACTCGCTGTGTCCACCACCACCAGATTTACTATAACCAGCTAAGCCACATGAAAGAGCTCGTGAAGAAGAGGTGCAAGAAGCCCCCTCTGGGGTCTCCATCTCTGGGCTCGGCAGCTGTGTGTAGGCTCAGGCCCTGTCCTGGTGCCTGGTCCCAGCCCTGCAGGACCTCATCCAGACCCTCCCAGCACAGTGATGGTCATGGCTGACCCAAGTCCTTGTCAGCAGCCCTGTCCACCCTGGCTGGACACTGGGGAACAGGTCGTTCTTGGGAGCATTGCCTCAGCCTCACCTGCTGCCCCTGGCTCACCACCTTGATGGGGACTCCTGTTTGTCCTTGGCAGTCATCTCCCACCTCTTATTAATGGTTTTAGCAAGGGTTGGTGGGAGAGCTCAGAGACCATGAGTGTTCCCAATATGTGTAACATTCACAAAATTCCTGAAAGATTTGTCTGCCACCTCGTTGGCCAGCATAAGTTTCAAACCTACAACTATCAAAGACAGTAGCGAGCTGATAGGTACACAAAGATGATCCGAGGGCTGGAGCACCCCTCCTATGAAGACAGGCTGAGAGAGTTGGGGTTGTTCAGCCTGGAGAAGAGAAGGTTCCGGGGAGAATTTCTAGCGGCCTCCCAGTACCTTAAGGGGGCCTATAAGAAAGCTGTGGAGGGGCTCTTTGCAAGGGCATGTAGCGATAGAAAGAGGGGCAACGGCTTTAAACTAGAGCAGGGCAGGTTTAAATTAGACATTGGGAAGAAGTTCTTTACAATGAGGGTGGTGACACACTGGCACAGGTTGCCCAGAGAGGTGGTGGAGGCCCCATCCCTGGAGACATTCAAGGCCAGGCTTGATGAGGCTCTGAGCAACCTGATCTAGTTGAAGATGTCCCTGCTTACTGCAGGGGGGTTGGACTAGATGGCCTTTAGAGGTCCCTTCCAGCCCAACACATTCAATGATTCTATGACCTCTGCAGAATTCTAAAATGGGTTAGGAAGGAATAAAAAGATAAATATGAAATACATTGTAGAAATCCTGGAAAAACGAGAGCACATCACTGCAAACACAAGTAGCAGTTGCATAATGGACATAAGTAAGACAGTCTAGAAAATACAATCATCAATAGCTCTGAAATGTCCAATTTGAGATGACCAGATCTGTTGCATTAGAAGAAACTCATGGAAAGCTAAAACCAAGTGCTGGAAGAGGTAACACAAAAACAAATAAGCCAGTACCGTAAAGACACAAATTTTCCACCTGTGATTTCTTTTCAACTTTGTATCATATGAAATTCTGATTATATAAATTGATTCTCATCTTACTGGTATGGAGAATGACATCTGCCTGTGCACCAAAACAAAAACTACAAATAGCATAATGTACAGAAAAGGAAAATATTGGTTCATTTTAGTCTTGTATAGATAGGCTGTGTTCCACACTTGTATATATACATAATATGTGTAAACTGTTCAAATATTCACTTCCTCTACTCCTCAAGTGCATTGCAAACAGTCCACCACTCCATTAGATTAGAATACCTTGTCTCTTGAAATCCTGATCAGAGGGATCCTGAAATTAGGCATAGAATTAGATGATCATCTCTGTCTTTTTGCACATATACAGGTCTACTTACATCTTCTCGTCTATTTTCCCCCAAACAATTGGAGTGGGATTTCTAGACTAAGAGTAGAGGGCATTGATAGAAGAGGACAGAGGTTTTTCAATAGCAGTGTAAGAGTCATGTCAGATGAAGCTGATTTGTTCTTCTAGCTGCATGTGCATTCATTGTGTCCTAGAGATAATTTTAATTATGATTGAGCTGCTATAAAGAAGCTGATCACTTTCTAAGTTTGTAGCTGAAGAATTGAAACAAAGCTAATTTTTTCTTCCCCGACACAGGGCTTGATAAAGAGCTTGATCTTCAATTTTATTTTTTTTCTTCGATGTGCTTAATTTTTCTCCTTTGTCAAGGGTTTTGAGCTATCTCTTTCCCATGATAAATGGGAATCCTTTCAAAAAACAGTTAGGGTCAGACTGCATACTGACTGCACGTGTAGGAAAGTTTTAAAAGGATTCCCCTTTCAAGTGTCCATTCCCACTACTATAGCTCCTTAGCTTGCATGGCCAAGGTTGCTAACTATAGGGACTATTCCTCTAGTATGGGCTCAGAAAACTCGGAATCTCAGAGGCAGCCACCTTCTGAGACATCAAAAGCAATTGTGTTTGTGATGGATTTTCTTCTGAAGTATCTGATTCGCTAAGTTGCTTACACAGTATTCCCATTCATATGAAATTATAGTGTAAAAAAACCCCATAGATCAGTTTTCTTGACATTAATATAGGCTATTTTAAAATAGTTTTTCTGCTGTTTCCATTAATTTGTTTATTAGAAAGCTTTCCTAAAATGTAAATAGGTAAATCTACTGAATTCCAAGTACGGCCAACAACTTCTACTGGCAAATGCAGAGACTCTCTGACCCTTATATAGATTAAATGAAAAGTTACTTCTATTGTGTCAATTTTACTACACTTCTATTTCCTCTGCATTGCTATTTATGTCAGGGTTCAATTTTTCTTTTCCAACAAAGACCCAATTTTAATCACATCAAGAAAAATTAATGGACACAATTTTCAGGAGTGTTAATTAATCGGGCTTGATAGATTCCTGGCAGTTGATGTGTCACAGTCTTGATTTTCCAAGGAGCTGGGCACCCATTTAAACTCTGCGTGATAACTGAAGCAGAAAAGTCACAGAATATCTATAAACCGAGATCTCGGCTTGTGCATTCACACGTATGAAGGCATTTAGTATCGATAAGTAATCTGTTACGGTGCAGAACCTGGAACTCTAAATTTCCTGTTTCAACTCAGTGTCCCTGCTCTGAGGCCGGACTGAACGCCAGGGAATGCATTCTGTATTCAGGAGTGAAAGGAAGCTGAGTCAAGATTTCAGCCTTTCAGTTCAAGATGTAGAGTATATTTCTATTCATTAAGCCAGGCAGCAGGATGACTTTCTAACGATTATGAAAGATAGTACGCCTACTGCAGTAATACACCTGCTCCAGATCTGTCGCGAGTGATCTATCTCCACCGTCTGACATATCACTCCAGAGGATCTTATGCCTTTAAAGTCATGTTCCTAAACCAAACTTTTCAGAATTTCATTGACTCCTTTTCTCATTTTATTTCCTTTCCTTTCACCTTCTTATTTCCTTTCAGCTTGAATTAAGAAACCTATCCGTAGCTCATCAAGGAATAAAAATAGGCATGCTGGAGAGAACAGTTTTTACAGTAACTTTTGAATTTGCTAGAAATTAGTTCTAGGAAGGCCAGATAGTTTCTGTTTATGAGGAAAGGTTTTAAAATGCAGCTGACTGTGGACAACTTTAAGATGTCTGGCCAACATGGAACAGGAAAAACTGATGTGAAAAGGCTAGAAGCACTAGAAAATCTCTCCAAAATTAATTCAGTCCATTTTATTGACTGATACCTATGGTACAATAGGAAAAAACCCACAAGCTGTCACTTCAGACGTTTCTCACCGACCTATCTGTAAAGTGTTTCCAGGTGTGTTCAACACATTGGTCATCTGAGGGCACTTCTTCCTACGCATTGCAAGGTGTGCAGCCAACCCCAGGCAATGGTATTTGCTTCCAGCATGTGACAAGTTTGCTCGGCAGGATGGATAAGCTATCTGAACGCTAATATAGGGTAACGTCTTTGGATTCTCATTGATGACTGCATGAACCAGTTTCCAAAGGAGGGTCTTCTGAAGCAAGTAACGTGTTTAATGCATTTGTTAGTCCTGTGCACTTAACACACACTACCTCATATTTGAATCCTAAGGGTTTTAAATCTATGGGGGTTTTGGTTTTTTTGTTTGGGTTTTTTTAATAGCACAGCAGAGAAGTTATAGGGAATGGTATTCCAAATATTCATGGTTTTTACTGTTTGCTGTGTCAAACCAAATTTCAATGTCATATAACTGGAAACTCTCATGAGAGAATCTCTCAGTGGTCCTCACTCTAAGAGTCAGCTTTTTTGAAAACTTGTAACTTCTGACTTACTGTGTTAGTCTAGTTTAGCTATTGTCAAGTAAGCATTTCAATATTTAGGCAATGTAGCTTTATAAATTATCATGCTAAGTTTCTCATCTGTGCCTCATTCAATAATTTGAAAATCTCTTCTCCTGCCAAGTTTTTGTTAAGCACTAGAACTGTACTGTAATAATAAACATCAGAAATAATTATACTGATACAGCTCATCCTTTTGTGGGAATTATTTCCTTTACACCAGGTAAGCGCTAAGTATATAGTTATATTTGCTGGAAGAACTGATGTGGAAATTGTGCCTAAATGGATAAATCAATGGATTGTTTGGGCAATAAAGCAAAAGATACTGCACTAGGGGCTGGTAACTAACAGTGAAGGTGCAAGACAATTGAATAGTGTTTAGATGTGCTAGTATATGTCTAGTGACAGAGTATTCGCACTTTTAGAATTATTTAATAGAGTATATTATCTTTTCTGATATCGTCAACCTCCATATAGAACTAATGGAATTTTCAATTTGTAGTACTATAATTTTTACATCTTAAAATATTAAAGTGGTAAAGCCTCAGCCTCGCTTCATATGTTATTGCTATTGTATAACATGGGGGAGTTTGGGAGAAGGAAGATTGTCTTCGAAGCAGGAGCAGCTATTTGCACCATTGCCTCATGTCACCACTGCCTCTGCAGGGAGACTTTGCCTCTGGATTGCAATTACTGGAAGTGGTATGGAAAACTCACTAGCTCTGCATTGACCATCTTGCTCAGTTTAAATCCTTGAGCCTTCCTTGGTGTGACTAGTACCTAGCGTTACGGATTTTTTCGTCTCTTTAACAAACTCCCATGGCATGGATATTTATTAATTGGACTGTCCCATATTGTTGTCCTACCCTCAAAGTCAGTTCTTATTCCCCAGTTTAAAATGTCACAATCATCTGGGGTTTTTAAAGCGTATTAGGTAATCTCTCATGCTCATGAGGAATTTCTAGTGCTCTAAAATTTTGAATGTAAAGACCAGTACCTTACAAAGGAACTCAAGGAAGACAATTTGCCACAGCATCCTTCAGCTGTCCCAGCCTCTCAAGATGCTTTTGTTGGAAAGGATAGTGACCGTCTATTGACACATTTAAAGGCATTTATAGACGTGTTCCACATCATCCCAACTTTATGTCTTCTGTAGTAATTTGGGGGTTGGAACTAGATGATCTTTAAGGTCCCTTCCGACCTGAACCATTCTGATTCTGTGATTCTGTGTAATAATTTAGAAAAAAAAAAGAATTAATAAAAAAGTCATCATGCTCTGGTATGTAGCATCCAACTAGAAGTTCAGATACCCATTCTCAGCCAGCCACCGGCCTCCAGACACACTTTACCTAAGGACATAATGGAGTACGAAGTGTGAATCTCCTGGATGAGAACTCATATACAGAAGGGTGCTGGAGAAAAATGTGAACTCAGGGTAGCTAAACTACTACTAATAATCTAGATTAATTTTTGGATTAAAGACAGAGTTAAAGTGAAGAGTAAACAGATCTGTAGTATTAAACTGCTACTATTACACTGCTGAAACATTTCTTCCACAGATAAACACGCTTTGTCCAGTTACTCTCATCTCTAATGGGTGTCACAGAAACCTATTTTTTAAAATCACATACTTACAGATTGTTGCTCTGAATATTCTACAAAGCTGTTTATCCAATATTTATGAAAATGAAATTCTGCCAGCGTTGAGTTGCGTTTAATAACAGTAGTTTAATGTTATTTGCAGAAACTGCATGTTGGGTTTTCCCCCAAACCAGAACAGTTTAAATGTTTTAAAACATTGCCACAGTGTAATATATGCAGCAAAGTGTTTTCTTGAAAATAAACAGAAAGCCATATAAAGGATTGCTATTTACCAGTGACTTGGAAGACATCGTATCAGTACAAATGACAGATCATACTTTCCTTAACAAAACCACAGGAATTCATTTGGATTTGCATTACACTGCTGTAGATCAAAATAAAACTGCACTTCTTTCCATGACAATTTTAATTCTACTCCACTTTCTTAAGGAAACAGTCTATGACTTAATCAAATAAATTCAAAATTAAGGGAACATAAAAGATATTAATCTAGGCATCTAAATCCTTAGGCAAAAGGAACACCACAAGGTTGTATTTTGAGGAACTCCTATTCCTTCATACACAGGCATGCCTGCCTGGTGAAATAATCTACAAAGTCTTTCTCTCCCTTAGTATGAAAAAACAAGAAAGAAGCAAAACGAAACAAAACAACAACAACAACAAAAAAAAAACAACACAAAAACCACCACCCCACCCCACACCCAACATGGCAGAGACGGATAAAATGCCGAGTAAATAATAGAAGAACTTCAGAAGCTGTTGGAAGTCTTCAAATGTCACAAAAATATTTAAAACCAATGATACTCTGAAAACTTCCATAGTGGGAGTGCCAATAGCTCACCCTCTCCCAGAAAAAGGACACTGTGGTGGCATTTAAGCTCTGACCTTCCCATTTCGAATTTAAAATCCAAAGTAGGCAATGGAGAGAGGTTCCTTATGTGGCAATTCAGATGCCAGTAGAAGCTCTTTGGTACTGAATATGTTTGAGTGCTGCTGATAATTCACGTCCCAGGTACTGCATTACTGGGCTCCAGGAAATGGAAGTATCTCAAACTGGAGTTCCAGTAATATTGCCATCTTTTTTCCCATCACTGAGTTAGGCGGCTGTTTTTATAGATCTAAAACCTAATTGGGCTGTTTTAAGAATGTTCCAGAATAGAGGGGATCTAGTTCTAGCTCGGTAGCCCTATAGCTCGTAACTGACACCCAAGGCTTTTTGAAACAGCTTGTGTTATTAGAGATTTGATTCAGGTCACAGTTTTTTATGTAAGCAAACTCAGAAGATTTTTCTTTATGTAGCTAATACTTATTTTAGAACTCCTGATCAATCACTATCTCAGGATTATTACTGTTTGTTTTACTTGTTTAAGCAAGGGGGTTTTGGAGCGTATGAATTACTATGGTTACAGTCTGAATGGTACAGAACAATAAATCACCCTTGACAGCCTTGCTTTGCAATGATGTTTGAAATAGTGCAATAAATTTGGAAAAAAAAAAAAAAAAAAAAAAGTTGTTCTGTGGCACTGCTTTTGCTTCATTATTCCTCAAAAAGTGCTGCACTGATTTCTATCTTAATCAAAGGTTAATTTCTGATGTTCTGGCACTTTTACAGATCAGGTAAATAAAATGAAATTCTGAAAAACTCAGCAAAATTATAAGGTATTGGAAGGGTTAAAATATTCTTGCAAGTATGAATCTTTTTAGCAGACATGAAAACAATATCTAGACCTTTTTTCCTAACTCCATTTTAAGAAGGACTTCAAGTTTGAAAACTAATTGCTTCCAGTATAGATTTAATTTTTCAAGAGATTTAGAAAACAAATGTAAACTTGTGTGACCTTTTCCATGAGTTTTGAAAATAGCAGTGTATCAATGAAATTATTCAATATTACAAAATGTGATTTTTGCCAACTAAGACAACGTATTAGCAAAATCCTGCTCGCGTGGAATACTACAAAAATAAATGAAACCCTTATTGATCTGTTTTGAATTAATTTGACAGAAGTTATATTGAACCAGGGTAATTTTGTTGATGCATCTGTCTCACTAATAACTTTTCCATGTTTTAAAAACTCATGCTGCAAAATTCTACAAGAGATATTACTATTTGAAGTGTCATTTAAGCCCCAATCTTGGACTACAAAGAAAGGAGGAGGAGCATTTTAATTACATATTTTGAAAATGCACACGGTATACTTGGTTGGTCTTATTTTTCATTTTGCTTCTCTATTCTAAGTAGACTTGCTCTGATTAACGATGGTATTTCTTTGTTTTACATTCATATTAGATATGTTTATTTAAAAAGTGCAAATTCCGTGGGATTCTATCTATTCTGTGATCTTCCTTGAGACTGTTCTTTCAAAGACTGGTTTCAGTTCCCAAGGCTCTCACACACCCCAAGAGAGAACGTGCTTTAGCATAAATGCAAATGGTTAGGCCAAGTCTTATTATCACTAACTATGGCAATAAAATCAGCAAAGCCAATTTGATTGATTACCTATATATATTATATTAGTCTTATCATGGCATATAATTAACTTCTGAACAAAAGAACTGTGGGAAACTACATCTGAGCTGAAAACAATCATGTAACCATCCAGTGTGAACAGAATGTGGCAACACCATAGCGAGGATGTGCTTGTAGGCAGGCTGCTGAAAGGTACGAGCTGCCTTTTTTGGCTGAGTACATTGATATCTCCGAGTTCACAATTTAGAAAACGACCTCTGCTACCCAGCCTAATGCCGAGAACTAGAGAAAGCTGGGTCTCAGTAAGGATCTATTCTGTTCATAATAGGCTCGGAAAAGATGGGGTCAGGCTGCAAAGTATGAGCATGAAGCTTTCAGATGACCTTTTTTCTCCTCTTTTCCTGTTAACTAAGTCTATTTCTTAATATTATACCAATCTGTCACATGCCGTGTTACTAATGATACACTGACTTTGGAGGAATTGTACGGGAGCACATCCAGGATGTGTCCAGGCTACACAGAGTGGAAAGGCTATGGACTCCTCCATCAGCTCAGCAGCTCAGCATGAGCCACCACAACCATCTTCGCAAAGAGTGGGCAGAGTCTGAGGTGGGAGCAGGATGATTATACACTAGTGGATCGCTTTAAAACCTTTAGTAAATTCAGAAGTGACTGTTCTAGCCCAGCACTTGATTTTTATTTGCTATTATAATGGAAGTTCACCAGTGATGATAAAATCACAACTGTTTGTATAATACTGTCTGCGGGTTTACAAGAAGAATCCAACGTGTCAGACAGGTGACATGAAACTAAATATATATCGAGCAAATCCACGGTCCAAGCTACAGTCCAAATCAATGTTCTGGGAACTAAAATGGGGTGAATGTATATATGATTGTCATTGTTGTTCCATGAACACAAATGTTGGAAGAGATTTTTCTGAGATGACCTAAGTTAATTCCTTTATAAATGTTATTAAACTGAATAGCTCACTGCAAATCCCCTCCGATAATTTAATATTGAGAAAATCATAGAATCATAGAATCATAGAATCATAGGGTTGGAAGGGACCTCTGGAGATCATCTAGTCCAACCCCCTGCCAGAGCAGGGTCACCCAGAGCAGGTTGCACAGGAACGCGTCCAGGCGGGTTTGGAATGTCTCCAGAGTTGGAGACTCCACCACCTCTCTGGGCAGCCTGTGCCAGGGCTCTGCCACCCTCAAAGTAAAGAAGTTCCTCCTCGTGTTTAGGTGGAACTTCCTATGTTCAAGTTTGTGCCCATTACCTCTTGTCCTGTCCCCAGGCACCACTGAAAAGAGCCTGGCCCCATCCTCCTGACACCCACCCTTTAAGTATTTATAAGCATTGATAAGATCCCCCCTCAGCCGTCTTTTTTCCAGACTGAAGAGACCCCAAAATACTTTATTTGACCAAATATGAAACTTTCCATTCTGTTTTCTGTCCCTGTCTTTTAATTAAATCCAGAGAAATTGTGGAGTGAAATTCATCTTGAAAGAAGAAATTAAAATATTTTTATTTGAAAGTGGTAGAATCAAACATTTTGAGGTTTTCATTATCCTCTGAACATTTTTTTCAGCCAAAAGCTGCCCTCAAATTTTATAAATGGTTTAAGCTATTCTTCTAAAAGGGCTTTTTTTTTTGGCAAGCTTTGTCCAGTTATGTCAGTAAGCTATATATGGCACACACATTAAAAGAAGATGAATCTCTGTAGTCCTCCTGCTGAATGAGAGAAAAATGAAGCATGGACTTTACCCTATGTGTAGCCACTTCCAGACCTGAAAGTCAAGTGGCTATGTGTTCTTCAGCTCCACCTGGCAGTCTCACTGCGGGCACCTATGGTCACAAAAACAATGGCACCAATTCACAATATTTTCTTAGAGCACCAATCCCTGCAGTCACAGGGATCTCAAGTCAACCTTCAGCAAGAAGAAAAATTTCCAGACGTAGTAACTGCCCTCATTGCCCTCTACAACTACCTGAAAGGAGGTTGTAGAGAGGTGGGTGTTGGCCCCTTCTCCCAGGTGAATAATGACAGGACCAGAGGAAATGGGCTGAAGTTGCAGCAGGGGAGGTTTAGATTAGATATTAGGAGGAATTACTTTACTGAAAGAGTGGTCAGGCACTGGAACAGCCTGCCCAGGGAGGTGGTTGAGTCACCATCCCTAGAGGTGTTTAAGAAACGTCTAGATGTGGCACTTCAGGGCATGCTCTAGTGGCAGAGATTGTAGCTTGTTTGGTTGGACTCGATGATCTCAAAGGTCCTTTCCAACCATGAAGATTCTATGATTCTATGCTTCTATAATTGTAAGTAAGAGCTTGAAAATGTGACTCAAATGCAGCATAAAATTTCAGAAACTATGATTCCACAGTCCCAGGAGTACTATCTGGAAACAGTGTGCTTTTGAGGGGCAACAACCCAGAATTTTCAATGTGTGTCTGGCAATACCGCTGAAGGCAGTGCAGGCAAGGATGGCTGAATGTTGCAGGAAATGTGGGGAGGTGAAGGCAAAAAATGTGGACCGTTGTAGTGCCCTATAGAAACAGGGGGGACGGAGACCCCGCAGGCAGAAATTTGATGTGCTCTGGGGTATTTGGATATTTTGAGAAGCTCCAGAGAAAGGTCTGAAGAAAAGTTTCTTTGTCATTGTGTTAGTCGCCATTGTAGATATAAACTCAGTGAGAAGCATTAGACACCAAAAGTAAGATTTTGAGCCGCAGTGTTAGGACATCATTGTTTGGGGATATACGTATGAGAGTCACATGTTGTTATATACGGGAGGAAGCCAATGTATCTCAAGACAAGCAACGCATGCCTGTGTCGGCAAATGAATGCTTTGGGATTTTTTGTTTTGTGATTTGTAGATTTTAATCTTTTTAACTTTTAATCTTTTTAGCAATAGCTAAATGCAAAGTGTTTTTCTGCATCCGATGGAAAGAGATGAAACATGAAAGGAATGCTGTAGGCAGTGGCTTTGAGCACCAGTTTTCTCTTACTTCTGTAATTCATCCAAAATTATGCTAGCAGAAAATGCAAGTGCTCTGTAGTGTTCTGACACAACTGAGCTCAGAAGCCACCAGTCATCAAATACTAATACGTGATTCAACATATACAAAGATAAATTTGTCTTTTTCAGTGAAAAGATTTGTTCTAAAATGCTTTAAGGACTTCTAAAATCCAGCCTACAACACATCATATTTCAAAGTTGGGGAAGTCTAGCTGTTTTCTCTTTTGTTATTCTTACACCTTATCTACACAAAACTCACAGGCTTCAGTCAGAAACTAGTCCTAGCAGAGAAGTTTACGTGAATTGCACCTGCTTTTGATTATTCTTAGCTTTTGTATCATACGCTGATTCTCATTTGAGATTTTTCATTAAAGTTCATAGATGCAATCAATACAAATCAAATGACATCAAACAAGTTGTTTGTTTCTTTAAAATGTGTGCTTGGTGTTCAACTTAAATAAAAATGAAGTCTGGCAATTGAAAGCATTACCATTTTAATTAAAATTACTCTTAACAGATTGAAAGGTTGAACCTCAAAAGGTTAGATGCTGTTTGCAAACTACTAATCTCCAAGTCAGTGAAGTAAGAATGTTAAGAATAAGAAATGAGAAGAAAGAAAGTATAGAAATCTACTCATACTATTATATAGCAATATCATGACATTTTTCAAACAGAGAGCTATTCCTAGCTCCCCTAAATGACATTAACTTCAGGGAATTTCAAACCACTTTAGAGGAGTTTAAATTTTTAGGTCTTTTGGTTTTCTTCTTTTTTTCTTCTTCTTTTTTTTTTTTTTTTTGACAACTTTTGTATAAAAACAGCTTTTACGCTTACTGGAAAACTAACAGTGTGTTGAAGTCTTACAAATTCCTCATCCTTCTTATTCTGGCTTCAGAATATCCCGAGCTGAAGCAGTCAAGGTCATGATCGTGCATTTGATGACACTATGTTTCTTTCATCAAATGATGGGTTTGGGGCTTTGTTTTATTTCATAGAGTAGCTGTCGTGAAAAAGGACCTGAGGTTTACAGTTCACCTTACCAGTAGTCCATAAGCTGTGCGCCTTCTGTTTACTAAAAGTTTGCCCTATGTGTTGGGAAATCATAATTTCTGGATGTTGGTTTGTTCTTTTTGATTGGGTCCAAGCACACGGTTTGCATATAAAAGAATTCTTTTCTCTTTCACCCTTCAGCAGAATTAGGCAAAGCAGTTAGCAGCAGAATTCGAACACCTGGGAGTTTTTCCATAACCTCTATTGCTCCTACTGTGCAGTGTTTTGATTCTACTGCAGTGGTGTCAAAACGTATAGTTTTTCATTTCAGGATTGCTGCATGAATGTGCTGTACCTCATATGGATCCAGTCCGTAGGATGTTTAACTGTTCGATACTGCCCAATTTTCGAAAGCTTCACAATTATTTAGGAAAATTATTTCTATTGACTTTCGGTACAAAAACCCCAGAGCTTAAAATTGGCAAAGCGCAGAAAAAATTTACTTTATAATATTACTTTATAACAATAAAATAACTGGCAGTGATGGGAAGAATGAAATGCAGCTAGACCCACTTATCTTTCCTTACGGCTTCAACTCAGAATGACTTTCCTATCTTCAAGTTACCGAAAAGAGTGCCGGACAGGAGCCATGTGCCTAGGTCAGGTCAGCCTGCTCTGTCTGGGGGGACTTTTGTGAAAGAACATACAGCTTTTATAACTGACTTATTACAGTTATTGCAATTTATTACTATTGCAGTTTTCTCTGACTAGAATCAGATCTCAGTTGTTTTCTTGTATGGGTTAACTTGTTTCTAAACATAAAACTTTTTGCTTGAAAAAGAAAGAGAGTCTTTATCCTTTAGGATATAAAGAGTGCAGTGATGAAAGGACAACTTTGTGGGAGAGTCACTTCTGATCTAATGAATACAAAGAAGACGTTTCTACCTCAGGAGGTGAACGTCTGGTCATTATCAGTCACATAAAATATTTTAACTTCCCTCTGGAGTTGTGACTTCTGGGCTATCATAAATCAGATGAGATACTGGTGGTCAAGCAGGCTTATTTATGTTCCCTGAGTCAAAAGAACTGGTTTTCCACAATCATTTTCACCCTCCGCTCGTCATCTAGTCCCATTTTAAAATAACTCTAAAAAGTTATTTTTCGCCACTGGCTGATTTCCAACAAAGGAGAACTGGTACCTGACTTCTATGCAGTGAAAAACGAGAGCTTCCTAGTTTGTCACTAACCTGATCTCCCATGAAATTCTGCCATTTGCCAATCAGCAGGACTTAGAAACCTAAATGCCTCTGAGCGTGGGTAGAGCGTACACCTCTTGTATATGTGCACAAGTGCTAACACCGAGAGCACTCCAGGAGATCCAGAAATTTAAGGCTGCCCTGCTAGGAATAACCTCTCCTCCCACTCTTTAAAGAGCTCTTACATCTGAAAGATAGCTGAGCCCCTACCAGTGTTTTCTTTCTGTAATAATTTCTTGCTGAGCCGTAGCTTTTTCTTGTTGCTTTCTTCACATTTCAATGAGACGCCAGGCTCTTGGGGAACTTGGACATCAAATGAGTTTTATGCGCATAGTACTAGGGCAAACAAAGAGTCAAACTACAGATGGCAGAGGAATGAAAAGAGAAAATCAATTCCAGTGCCACAAAAAGCCCAGTCCAGACAAATCAAAAAAATAGGAAATATCAGTCCACAAATAAAGAGTTTACCATAAACCGGACGTGGTAAAAGCATCTGATACTGACTTGAACAGGACTGTCTTCGGCTCTGATTTCTTTCCAGTTCCTAAAAACAAAGGTTGAAATAGTTCTTTCTCAGATATCAAGAAAGACCTCAAATAGTTATTTTTTTTTACCTTTAAGGAGTAGCAATATTGGCCAGAATTACATCTTCTTCACTTCTTGGGGACAATTTGTGGTGGTATTATAGTGAAAACTACAAAATCCCAAAAGAAATATCTGCTAGATGAGGAAAGCAGGATTCTATTTTGTTTAAATACTGTTAAAAAGCTGGCTAGTTTGTTTCATTACAAGTAGTCATCAGATTATACAGTTGGTTAGGAAACCTAACAAACATGGTACCAGAAATTAAATTCTAGCACTCAGTTGAACAGAGGGCTTCATCATTTACAGTGAAAGAAGACGGCTATTTAAAAGGCTCTGTGAATAAAGCCAGCTTCTAGGAGGTGTAACAGCAGTTCTGTACGCATAAGAGAATAAAGCGTATTAAAAAATCAAGCTGTTTTTGTAAAGGAGTCAGCCACCCAGAATCTGCCTTACCATCGAATGGCCCAGCCAATACTGCTGCTCAAAGAGGTGTGGTGGTTGACCTCTCCTCTGTCAGTGCAATTTGGCTTCTCCTGGTTCACCAAGCAGGATTATAAGGACATTGTAAGGACTGACGACAAGTAGTCCCCTGCATGAAACTGATATCAGGTTATCAGGTGTGCAGGGTTTCTGAAGGACAAAGAAAGGAAGCGTTGGTGTGTTACCTCGTGGTGGCATAGACATAGAATTGCTGCACCTCAGACGTCTATTGAGTCTCAGACCCTGGGGATGCTACAGGCTGCTTGGTTGCTTGGTCACTCAATTACCATGTGGTCTGGAACTTCTATAAGAGCATTAGACGTGTCTTGATTACAGTTAACAATAGCAATAAGATAAAGAAAACCTAAGGCTATTTACCTGCGCGTATTTGTCCTGCACTAGACAAAAGTAAAATTCTAGGAAGGGAAGAACTGAAGGTGTTCCTTGAATGGTAACTGGAACTGGAATTTTTAATCTGTCCAGAAACTTTAACCACTAGCTACCAATTTTTTTTTTGAGGTGTAAAATTTGTCACTTTTAAGCATCCGAAGAAAAATACTTCACAAAATCTAAAGAGGAGGCTAGACAGACAAACTGCGTTTTGAAGTACTGCTGGTTTTGCAATACCAAGTCACTTTTAACAATCAAGAAGATGCACTAGTTATTGACAAATTCATGTTTAGGTAGTGGATGGAATTCAGTGTTCGACCAATGGAGGTTAATCAACACGATCTCAGTTGAATTGTTCTCATACTAAAATAAGCAGGAGTTTTACAATTGGCTTCTGTGGTTGTAGAAACCAACCCTTTCCCAGCATAAATAATTATCTGAACTATAGGAGAAATGATTTGTGGTTACTGTGATATGTGATATTTTACTCTCAAGTTGAATGGGTTTTTTGAAGAAATTGTGACTTACAATCCTTTCTACTTGCAGAGTAATAGTTATCCCTTTTAACAAACACATTGAATTTTTCAGCTTTACAATTTAAAGAGATACTATTACATAGTATATAACTATTTGCATCGATATATATGCACATATTTTTATATATGAATTGTCTACATATATGCAATACAGCTGAAAAAATCCTCTACATCTTTTGAGCCTTCCTTGTATGTTTTGAATCTCCATTCCTCAGTTGACAAGTGAAAAAGCTATTATTATATGCAATCTTATGAAAAATATTCTTCTAAAACTTAAATGGAGGCTCTCTGAGGAGCCCGTCTACATTTTATGAAGATTTTAGCTACAGGGCAAATGTTTCCTATTTTCAATTTTTACAAGTCATCCCTCTCCCAGGATGCTCCCTAATACACTCATTTATAATCCAAATGATCTTTCCTACTGGATGGTTTTACCTAAGCTATGTTTCTTATACCTGTGAGGTCGGAGAAGCCAATCCCATCAGTATTAAATCTTGCCTAGAATTCTGAGTGACTCTTCTTAAGTTCACTGCAGCATGGCAAAAGCTCAGAAGACTCTTTCCAGCTTCCCTGGGAGCTGGTGGCTATCCATGTGACTCCCCTCCCTTCCTCTACCTCTCCAGAAACTGTAAATTTGTAGTGCTCTTTGGGCTCAAATTTGGCCTTAGAATAACAACTCCGGAATTATTTCAAAACATACGTTTATTACATACTCTATGTATCCTAAATAATTTCATAAATAGCCAGCATATCACGGGGTAAAAGAAAAGGGATATATTGAAGTGCATGGAGGGAGTGGTCAGTTGTGTGAGGGCCTTCAAATCCATATCCAGGGAGTACTGTGTACCTGCTAAAATTAAGTCAGAAGAACCCAAGTCGTCTCTCTCTGCTGTGCACTACTCCACCATTCCAAACACTGCATTCATTAAAGAAAAGTCTTTATGTTGACAAAACTTTCATTAAAGGGTGGCTTCTCTGCAAAACAGGTACTTGGTTTGTGCTAGAAAGACGACGACATCAGGAAACTGCTGTGTTTTCTATTAATGTATTAATAGAAATATAGTTTTCTGAGGAATGTTAGAATTGCTGAGACAGGTTGTGGAGGTGGTAAGAGTACCAGATGAGACCTCAGGAAATTGAAGCAACACTCCTAATTTCACTAAATAATCCCTCTGTGACCTTTAGCAAGTTATTTAGGATACATTTTGCAAAAGCTCATAAGGAATTCAGATGCCAAAATCCCACTCATTTTCAGTGAGAATTAGTGTGCTAAATGTACCTGAGCTGCTCGCAGATGTGGGACGTGGTCTCTGAAGTTGCTTAGAGAAATGAGTCACTGGGGAATTAGGATGGCAAATTTTTTAAAGAACCTGTTTGTAGAACAGCATTGGATGATACTAACCTGCTTCACAGAACTACAGGAAGAGCTTAAATATTACAGTGGTTAACGGCTTAGAAAGATCTACGGATTTACATGCACCAAATGCATGTTTTCTATGTGACCCAGACGCGTACTCTGCCTGGCTTCTCTTGATCAGGGTTAGAAAGCTCACCCTGCACAGCTGGAAATGCAGGATCCCGTCACTTCTGAAAATTATGGCCAGGTCATTTACGTAACTTGAGAGAGTGCTGACTTCTTGGAAAATTAGGACTATTAATGCTTTGTTTCAGGTGACCCGGAGGTAGCACGCAGGAAAGTGAACAGCCCTTGCTTTGTTTTGTTTTCTTCAGAGAGCTTATTGTCTGGAAAAAAGCTGATTCTATAATTCAGTTGATTATCCCGCTGATAATGAGGACAGGGAAGAGCTGAAGATTTCTCATGTAGGACTGTTCCTTGTGATTAGCTTTTAATACTCCTAACCCAAAAGCAGCTCTCTCAGAGTCTAAGAGAAATCACAGTGTTTAATCATCTGGGACTGGGAAGGAGAACGCAGCCCTCGCCGGGTGACAGGAAAGGGTAGCACAGAAACACTCAGAGAGGCTGGTGATAAAGTAGGAGTTATTTCATCTTGTTTTTTCCTCCTCTGAAGGAGCACAGATAAGTTCACTGCTACAAGAAATGGGAAATGCCCTCAGGCACCGAAGATCTCAGGAGTGCGTGTGTGTCTCTCTCTCTCTGCCTCTCTCTCTCAGCGCCGCCGAACAGAGTCGTTCTTTAAAAATCCTATTCCAGACAAATAACTGAACTCATCCCGTAGAGCCAGGAGAGAAATGAAACTGCACTAATTTCCAGGATTAACTGTTGAGGAGAAAATTCCCACACGCTGGGCCAGCAGCTAGGTATCAGAAGACAACATCGTGTCTTTCTAAAGGTAACAGACAGAATACCTCATTTTCCTTTCCCTCTTTTTCCCTCCTCTCCGAAACCCCCACAAGTACATGCTCAAATCTTTCTAAAAGAAGGAAGCATTTTTTGGTCTAAGCCAATAATCCAGAAAAGTAGGTTGCCCTTTGGAAATAAGTTAGACAAAACGTCTTTGTTATTTTGCTGGTGGGTCAGGAAATAGGAGTAAAAGGAGGCTAATGAGGAAATGGGAGGTATGCTGAGGCTACGCTCTTGGTGTTTACACCTTCCTTTTGGCAATCTGTTCCCCTGTACATTTGCCCTCCTTTTGGCTTTCTGTCACCTTCCCCAGCCCAGCCGGTGCTCCTGGCCATGGACCCGTGTGCCAGAGCAAAGGACATTCTCTCCACGTGGACCTGAGCGGGCTCACCAGGGCGCGACCTTGAGGGAAGAGAAATAACTTTAGTGAGGGCGTCTGGGTCACACGCCCAGCTGTTCAGTACTACCCGGCTGGCAGGGCTTTAGGGCTTATCCTGAAGCGGATTTTTAAAGACCTGTGGAAAATTAGCCTCGGCACCTGATGTGCCTGCAATTTTCAAGCATCTCCAGGGTTAAACAGAGGCCGGTTTTGAGGAATTTGACTGTGTTCTTGCAGACAATCCTTTTGGATCTAATTTTGTATATGTAATTTATGTTGTGGTGGGAACACAGGTGCTATTTGAGGCTTCGAATTCACAAATTAAAGTGCACCTCAAGAGACATATATCCATGTAAATTGAAACTAATGAAGAGGTTCCTACAAAGCCTGGCAAAAGCAAGCTATGCAGCTTCATAGGTCTCTGCAATAAAGGCATTCTATAAAATTGAGTTAAATGTATTAATGCAGTAGTATGCTACTGTATTAAGTTAACGTACTGCAACATGAAATGAGCTTTATCCCTTTAGAAAAACAATTATTATTTAATGTAATACAATTTCCTGTGTGTTAGTACTGCAGAAATGAGGAACCATCATCAAAACACAATTATCATCTCAGCAAGATAGCTTTACAGATTCCTCTTATTTACTGGCCCTGGCTTTTTTTTTGAGCCTTGGACTTGCTAAATGTAAGCAAACCAGTATGAATTTCAGACGGTCATTTTCCTAACATCATCTGAAAGACTAATACATTGCCCAGAGAATATGTAGTTATGGTTGTATTGAATGACATTTCTAATGGTTACTCAGTCTAATAAAACTGAAAATCAGCTGCTTTACAGTGTTTCTAATTTGCATTAGAATCCATTTTAAGCCAATTTCCATTATGTCAAATGTAACTGAACATGAGGGGTACTCCACCATTTATTTGGGGGATAATTAATGAACTTCCGTGTCTCTAAAATGAATATTCACTTTACCTCATCTGCAAGCTGATTTTCTTTAATACAGAAACATGACTGAGATCTACAGTTTCATCTGTGTACTGATGTATAAGTATGTTTATTTCTTGTACTCAGCGGAATGTGATACATAAAAGGAACATGACTAGAAAGCAACAAATCATCATCTGTTCCTAGTGCTCTATCAGAAAAAAAAGTTTTCCATTTGTACATTGTGCTTTAGTTTGTATCCAAGATAATAAGCTATGTGATCTGTTATGATGATTGGCCCGACAAAGTAGAAGATTTGTTTTCTCTGAGCCGACACCAGCAGTTCAGCTGCAGATGTCACAGAGAGATGGAATATTGAATAGTTTTCCCTCTTTGAACATTACCTTTCCTATTTGGCATATATCATCCATTAGCAGGCTGTAGTGCCTCACCAGGTTATCCCTGTGACTGTTTAAAATACTGATGTTACGGATTTTGCAGTTTGCTACACCATGCCACAAAATTTATTTTTCAGATGCAGGAACGTATATGATTAAATGTCATGTTTTAAAAGATTAAAAAGGATCAGAACAATTAAAACTTTGCCTTCAAGTGATGAAGTAAATGTGGTTAGAGGCCAAGATGAGCTAAGTTCAAGGGATGATAGTACGTTATTATCTTCACTGAATTAACTATCTATCTTAACAATCTTTTCTATTACTACCTGTCAGCTGACTTCTTTTCTAATATATTTATTTTGGGTTTTTTTTCATGCTCTTCCATGATACAGATGTTCAAGGAAAAAACAGTGACACAAGAGTAAGGGCTATTTGTCTGCTGCTGAGGGGGCAAACGCTAAGCCTGATAGGTGGATATGTGAGATGTGGCTGTCAGCCTGAGCTGCACGGAATTAAATACTAGGGATCATTTAGAGAATTTGTGTGAATTTTAGTGGGGTGGTCCATGAGAGGGCTGGGGGGGGGGACTCTTTCGGTACAGCAAGGCTCGTCTATTGAAGGGACGGGGGGGGTTCCTTTAACGGGGAAGCCTGGCCATTTAGGGCCCACTTAGCCTGCAGTCAGCTGCACACATTCAATTATAAGACCTACTGGGAAAGAAACCGGTGATTATAAAAATCAGCAAGTGGCTCAGTTCTGACTGAGAGCTGCAGGGGGGAAGATAGGATCCTGCAAGAGGCCTGAAGCAGAGGGATTAAAGAGAAGACAGTGGGGAGTATATGTTTCTTCAATTTCCTCACCTGTGGTAGGCAGGGGAACTGTTTTGTTTTGATGTTTGCCTAAGTTTCATGCTGGAGAATAAATTGTATCCTGAAAAAACACAGCGTCCCTCCTGCTCTGGGGAAGGCTGAGCAGGTCATTTTTAATGAAAACCTCCACTGACACTATGATTTAGCTGATAATATTACTTCAATGCCTCCAGTACATCCAAGAATGTTAAGAGGTGCTTTTTCTGTGGTTGTTTTCATCTTCTCTTTTTTTAACATCTATATGTTAGTCCTTGTAATATCCCACTGGGCCACATCCTGTCCTGAAAACTATCCTTTCATGACACCTATAGCATAATGGACCTGTCAGACTCTCCATATTACAAGCGCTGTGGGTTCTGGAGTAGCATCAAGTTGTGTATCTTTGCATTGACTTCTCCATCGTCCCCACAGGAGAGTGAGTTCTTAACCGTCTCAAAAAGAGCCCTGGGAATCTCGAGCGTTTGTATGATATAAAAAGATGCTTACCTTTTTGCCCCTTCCCCACTCACTTTCGGCTGTGCAAAACGCAGCTGCTTCCTACAGGCTTTCAAATAGATTTGCTGCTCAATTACTTTAACACGTGCTTTTTGCAACAGGAAGAGACTATCAAGGGCATTTCCCAAACTATTTTACTTCCAAGATATCACTCATCTTTACTTTATTTTTTTAATAACTTTATAAATTAGTTTAATTCTAGTGAGCAGCAAAACCTGCTGCTCAGGAAGCAATTAGCGCTTATTAGCATGCAGAACTGGGTATTATTTTGCTGAGTGTACTGTGTTTTAGGATAAACAATAACAATGTGACATTCAAATTCCTTGAGTGTGTTGACAAAAACATATTTAGTCAATGGGGCTGACAGTAAACAGCACTTTTTGCCGAGCAGGCTATCCTACTTACCACTTTTCGCATTCACAAACATGACAAATTAACAGACATTTAGAAATATAGAACCAGACAGCAGAATAGAAAATGTGCCTTGCTTAGGAGCTTCTGGCCCTAATCTCATCTTTGGTCTTCAGAACACAACACATCATCTTCTCTAGGAGCTCACGCATACTCTTCCTCTCACATAACTACGTAAATGCAGCAGTCACTGTGTGTAAACTAGGCGCATCTGGGCAATATAAATTGCTTTCTGTATTAGGCACTAGTAGGACAGTAGCTGAGGTACTACACTAATTTTGGAACGACAGACACTTCTATCATCTTAGTTAAGTCTTGAACAACTATATTTTTAGGTAGGTCAAAAAAGTAAGGCAGTACTACTTTCTGGACAGAAAGGAAACAATGGCAACAGAAAAATACAGAATGACGTGAAGACAGAGCTGTCGCTCTTGTTATTCAAAGTTTATTAAACATGAAAATTGTAATATCAAAAACTGCTGGTTAATCCTTTATTTTGTTAAGTGAAGAGGAGGAATCACTATGTCATCTTCTAGCCAAACCTTTATAAACTTGGGGTTCGCACTTTACTGTTCTCATTCTGTCTAAATTTTGGGCATGATTCCTGCAATGTCTATTCCCTTAAATACATTGTCCTCACGTAAGAAGGCCATGAGTAGATCAAAAGGCCGTAGGAGGCCAGGATGATCAAGACATACAATCTCCTGTAAAAGAATGACCGTACAATTTCCCTAAGTTAACTCATGTTTGTATTTTTAAGGAAATATAGTGTTTTATTGTAAATTTGCCAGTGATGAGTGATTGCTGCATTTGGGCCTATGTTTTGTTCTGTGCCATTTAGTGGAGAGTAACAGTAATTAGCAACTATTGAGAAAATCCGGAGCTTTGAGGTAATTCCAAGAAATGGCTCAACATTTGAAGGATTACCTGTAGGGACTATTTACTTATTAATCCTCATATTAAAATTTAGGAACTATTATGATGGGGAAAGGCAGGATGAAACCTTTAAAAATAAAACCAGTAGATTTTTAATACTTAAAAATATGCTTTAATTTTGATCAGAAAGTTCCCTGTATGAAGTTTGCCGACTATTTATCAGTTGAATTTCCCCACTGGGAAGCTGCACTGTGTTACTTTCGGGATGCCTTTAGTCTGTTATCTGTGTAATGAAAAAGCAACATTGGTTTCACCCTCACATAACCTAAAAGTGAATGAACAGAGTTTTCTTCACTTTTAAAAAATTCTCCTTCCTCTAAAATCAAGATGAGACCAAGCATGCAAAAAATCCAAACTTCTTATAGAAGACCCAATGAAATACTAACTACAGAGAGGGACTGTTAAATAAATACTATAATTATTTTGTGTGCATATGGGTACTTACCATTTGTCTTATCTCATCAGCTGAAATTTTCTTAACCATCTGTCCAGAGGAAGACCATCTTTAAGATTTTTCAAGGTCATGGGTAAGCATGAAGTGCTATTACAGTTTATGTTTCATGAGCTCTCTATTTGAGACCACTGAACGCATGAAGCTCAAAAGCAAATTTTCTTATTTCTGCACAAACACTGATTTTGCTCCCATCTCCACTCTCAAATATACAAAGGCAGTGACAACCTGAAGTCACTGGATATCGGATTCATCGTCAAGCCACAGCCATATGAAAGCTTAGCACCTAGCCCAGTGCTGGACCAAAACTAAGCAACATCAGCAATGTCATATCTGAGTTGGAAACGTTGCAAGGAGGAGAGGAAAGCCCCATGTTGCTGACAGAGCTGTCAGTAGAGCAAGAAAATGAAGAGCATGGTCATGAAGAGAGAAGGCTTCTGGCAACAGTATGTGTTGAAGAGCCCTGAGGAGATCAGAAGCAGACGTGGAGGCCTGCTGGCAGTGCTGACACACGGTGCCGGAGGCTTTCTCGCTGGGAGACGGAGCGTGAAAGAAGTCGAATAGTGTCTTGTAGCCATCATAGCCTTGTAGTGGGCATTTTGAATCGGCTCCACAAAATAGGAATTTTGCGCAGTTATTACAGTGTTTTTGAACACCGAAGGCTTGGAGGAAACAATGAAATACTCTTTTTCTGGAAAACCCTGTGCAAAATCTCAACCTTTGGAAGAGCTCGAGCAGCTCCAGTATCTGTAGGTTCGCCCAGATAAATATTTGCAGTATGTTTGCAGTCCTCTAAGAATTCTGTTTGTTTCAAAAGGTGAAACAGAAGATTTGCTAAGTGAAAAACCAACAGGGAAATATAAGGAAGCGTTTGGGAGAATCTGGATGACTTTGAGTAATGCAGATTTTGACCCATTTTGCTCGTTTAACCAAGAGTAACTCAATGTAATTTTATTTTTATAGAAAAGAAGAAAAAGGGGAATTAAAAATACTAAAACTAAACCACCGTAAATTACATCAAACCAGTTAAGGGTAAACAACATGATTAGAAAACCAAAATAATAATGCATTGTAAATCAGTTGGCTGCAACATTGGTGTTTTATTATTCTAGGCAAACTATAGTCATTCCTGACTTCATAATCCTAAATGGAAACTTGAAGGAAGTGGGTTTCAATGTAATTTCAAATTATTTATTTTTTTTAAAGTCTTCAGATTATATAAATTAATCCATTTTATCTTACATTTGCAAAGGACTAATTGCATGTATTTGCTACATCTCAGCAGTAAATTTGAGTAAAATATTCACAAGGGGTATTTCACAAGTGATGGTACCTCAGTCATTTGCATCCTGTAAATACGCTCTTAGGCATCTCAGTATTAACTGGCTTTCATATGTGTTCTACCAATCCCCAGATGCATTCATTTCAGAAAGGAGTTTAAATAACAATAGTTCCTTCCGTAGGGCTTGAAGGAAAGAAAGCAGACTATTTTAGTTGTCTTTGTGCTCAGGTTCAATTCATGATGAATGAAAATAGAGTGAAGTGGGGTGATGAGGATCAACAAACATAGAATCATAGAATGGTTTGGGTTGGAATGGTCCTTAAAGATCATCTAGTTCCAACCACTCTGCCATGGGCAGGGACACCTCCCACTAGACCAGGCTGCTCAATGGCTTCTCAAGTTTATAATTTTGCGCTAACAGATGTTTTGGGGTAAAAGAAATTAAGGTTACGTAGCATCTCCTCCTTCCCCTCTAGTGTCAACCAATTCTTAGCCTTAAAAGCCAATTTTGTGATGACTTTTAAACTAAAGAAAAACAGTTACTTCCCCTCTAAGGGTTAATATTCTATTTTATTAACCTTTCTACACATCTTCTTGTAGTTTTAATATACAGGGAGAAGAAAATCAAATAGATAAGGCACAGCAACGGATAAAAGATTATCAGTGGTCAGAAGGACAGATAGAAAGCAGAAGGTACTCATACAGCGGAGAGCTGTAGCCCATTAGCTGAAACTGATAGTGAAAGATTAATCCAGCTAAGGAAATTAGTTTCTGGTCAGTAAAAAGTAATTGAAATGCTATATATTAATGCCAGCATTCTCAGTGGCAAAATTGAGGAATAAGAATTGTTGGTGCAGGAGCTAAGAAATAATATTCTGCAGGTAACAGAGGCATATTGAACAGCAGCTGTGGCAGGAACAAAGGTATGAAAAGATATGCGTTGTTTAGGACAGACAGAAATAAAGACATAAGGTGATTGTATCTTGAGGATATGAAAAACTTCGGGAAAGAAGAAGATATGAGATGCACAAAGCACAATCTTTTGGAGTCAAAATCATGTGGGGAAATATGATAAAAGATGAATTACAGGTAGGATACTGGGTGGTTTTGGGTCAGATATAGATAAGGGATGTATAGATAAGGGTAGAGATCTTCACGGAGTTTCTAGAGAGAAATATTACCAACAGTGATACATCTATGATAATCTTCAGAGCCACTGGAGGTAGACTGACAAATAAATGAAGCAAATATTCACAGAATCAGTTAGTCCTGGAAATGGTAGTTGAGAGATTTCTTCATCAAAAAGTTAGAGTACAAAAGAGGAAATGCTATTTTAAACTTAGGTTAGGTAAGTAGTTAAGATAAAGCTGGTGTTAAAAACAACCAAAGTTGGAAGATAGTAAATTAAATGGTAAATAAATATAATAACTAAGGTACTTGATTTTGAAATGGTAGACTTAGGGGGAAAAAAAAGAAAAAGAAACAAGTTGGGGAAGATCAAGCAAACTGCTGAGGGACAGAAGGGTGACAGAAGCAAAGAATTTATTTCAGTTGAAGGTACTATAAATACACAGGATCTACATCTCAGAAAAGGGCAGAGAAATCCTTGGAGAAAAAAAGACTACGCTTACCAGCATGAACACCTTGAGATAGATATTCGAACTATATATAGTATCTGAAAGGAGTGGGAAAAAGGAGGGATGATCAGCAAAGTATGTCAAACTGGAAGTCAAGAAGTATAGGGAAGTGTTAAAACAAAGAAATCTTACTCTTGGGGGCAGAAGATGGAAGTGACTAAATAAAGATGATACGTGAGAGAAGAGCTAGTGTGTGATTCTCGAATTAATGTTTATCTTCAGCGTTCAAGTTACAAAAACATAATTGGCCATGAAAGCAAAACCGAAATAGGCATATGAATGACGATGGAGATGGAGTTTATCCCACAAAGTGCATGCCAGTTGGGAAGATTGGATAATCCTAGCCCAGAAAAGTTAGTACAAGATACTGGGGGTACCTTAGCATTTTTATTATTTTTTTAATCCATCTTCTGGTTTATGATTAGACTAGGTTATTCATTTTAGGGTAGTCACAGCCACAGACAACAGCAAAGGTAGAGAGAACCCATATTAACAAAGAGGTTAAAATGTCCTGGGGATCTGCCATTGAGCATCCCTTCACAAGGATTACAAAAGGCTTTAAAAAGACTTGAAGAACAGTAAAATGGAACCTGGACACAAATGAAAAAGTGAATACAATGCAGCATAGTTTTAACAAATTAAGATCATGCCACACTAATTTAATTACTTTCTCTGTTTTTTCCATAAGTAAACTCATTTGACTTACAGGAAATAATTGATGATGGTGAAGAGACAATGGAGAAATTGAAAGACGGGTGAAGAACTCACCAAACCTATTAAACACAACAATGAGAGTTTATGGTCTAAAAGATTATTAGAGGAGTTTCTATGAGATAAATTTGGGACTCAATGTTTTAAAATATTTTCATTAAGGATCTTAGTGGAAAAAATGACAGGGTATGGATGAAATCAACTGATGTTACAGATTCAGTAAATGCGCTCAACGTGAAGAAGGAAAGATCTATATCAGGAAAAAAAAATGTCACTCTTGGATAGAGGAAAGAAAAGAAATAGGATATATTCACCTTTACAAGAGGCAAGTTCTGCACTTGGAGACAAAACATACTTCAACTTAATAGGAATTCACTCTCTGAAAGCAACTGAAGACAAATATGAGCCTGTATTGATAGAGAGATGTCCAGTAGACTTAGACAAAATTTGTTTGGGTATATAGATCCTGAAAAAATGTCATGTCAAATATTGTGCTCACTTCCAGTTGCTCAAACTGTCAGAGATGCAAAGACTGTCTACTAGGGAAATAGAAAGCATGCTAAAAAGAAGCCTTAAAAAGGTTGGGTCTCAGCACAAAAGTTGGAAGTAGACATCATTCTCTGTAAAATGCATAAAATGCATTAGCTGGTAAACATTGTCTTAAAAGGATTCCAAAAATTCCTAGAAATTCTCAGATTGTGTCTTGAGGTTGAATCATGGTGCCTCGCAATGTCAAGCAAGACACTTGAGTCCCTTCCAAGCTATTAATGGCTACTTAGCTGGCTTTTTGCTGACTTCATTGCGTTCCAATTCCCTGCCTGCTTAGTCTGGAGGAGATGGTCCACTTCTGCATTTGGCATTGCTCTCTGGAGATCAGCAGCCCCTTACACACCTATGAGAAAATGGCCCTAACTATATAGGTGAAGATTCATTCACAAGGTCTGCATTTGACCGTGTTCAAAACTTTGCTGTTATTTTCTAGAAGCACAACATTAGATTAAAACCTATGCATAAGCCAAGTTTAAAATACGAATAATTAATGTTCATTCTCATAAAGACAACTGCTCTTGCTGATGCACAGGAGATGAGGAAATGCATTCGTATTTGAAGCTACGCATGTCAGTCCTCATGTAACCCTGAGGAACCTTTTCTTCTGGGAGCCCAAAGTTTATGTGGCTGTTGCGTTCTTGCTGCCAAACCCCCTCCTGCTCCCACTTAAGTAGAGAAGTTTTAGCAGTTACTCTGCCCTCTGAAATTTACATTGGTTTTGCTACATAACCTTTCCTAGCTGGCAACTGTCTGATTGCTGCATTTGAGGAGATAGTAGCACAGTCCGACCTAATGAAATCATGCGTAGAGCCAGAGTTACAGATAGTCTGGGGTTTATTCATCAGGAGAAAGTAGTTCTGCTCCCATCAGTCAGATCTGCTCCTTTCCCAAATCAAAATGAAGTTTCTGGAAGGGGCTGCAAACATGGGAGAATCATACTGGCAAAGTAGACACCCTTCATGGGAAGGTTTCATTCATTAAGTACAACAGACAGGATTTTATTTGTTTTTTCTCTCCATAACATTTGATGTTTGGTTTTGTGTAAAAATCAGTCAATTAATATGGAGGGTTTTTCTGCATGAATAGGTCAATAGAATGGGAGGAATTAGAAAAACAGCCACAAACTATATGTTGAGTAAGAAATTAGTTTATCCCAACGTAATTGGAACTGCACAAGAAAGTGAGGTGGTAAAAGAGCCATTCTGGATTTAGTCCCTGGTTTCCTGAACCTGTGAGCACAACTTTCATCAAATCAAACAAGCTTTCCTCAATCAATAGAAAAAACATGGAATTAGACCTTCATGTCATGCAAACTATTGTCTCCTTTAATTCTCCTGAAACACCAGGCATTATTCCCAAAGGTCAGGCAGGTTAATGAAGGTGGAGACCTGCTGGTCTTCAGGACACCTCTGAAACTGCATGCTCTAAAAACGTGTGTTGCTGTAATGCTATCGAATTGAAAAAATAATAAGAAACAGAAGATTAGAAGAAAACTCAAGGGAATCCGGGAGGCTGCATCATGCTGGATTTTTCAACTTGAGCCTGTAAGATCCAACGCAGTGGTTCTCTATCACAGTCTCTCACCTTCATTTCTATCCTGGGCCCTACTTATATCAGAGTTCAGGGGAGATCTATTCATGAAAGAGTTAATAATGGGCGTTTTCTTCTTCATCACCACCTTCCAATGGTAATCTCAGAGCTGCAGAGAATCGATTTGAGAAAACAAAAATCCAAGATGCTGTTCCCAAGCTGTTGAGCTTGGGAAACAACCCAGTAGCTGAATATTCTCACTGTTTGCACAAGATAACTGTAAACAACAATTCGGTGTTTTAAAATACAGCAGCAAATAAAGCAAGCTGCAAAACCTGACTGTATCTTCCATTTCTCATCATATGTGACAGTGCGAAACTAATATTAATTGCGAAAAGTATTCCATGGAAATTAAGGAATCTCCCACTTGTAGAGAGTTTAACATGGAACTTGTCACTGAACTATTAAAGCAAGGTGGTGGCAGCCAGGATTCCTACCTTATCACCCTGCCAGAAGGGCAGAAGTAGTTGGGATGAAGCTGGAAATTTTCTGGCTGTTTCAAGTGGCTTGAGTTTTTTGTTTGAAATATTTTGTTTTATAAATCAATAACAGAAAGTCCTGAGGACAGGGACTAAAACTCTGGCAGAGGTGAGAACATTATTCATCTTCCTCGGCTGGTTGTTCAGCCCCCTGGCATACAATCTTACATGGAAAGCGATAGCCATGCCTAACAGGAATGGATGATAACTTATCTAAAGGCTATGTCCATTGCGTCTGTATTATTATATTGCAGGTAAAGGGAGTTTTGCGATTGACTCAAATAAAATGAAGATTTGGCTCTGAGTGAGACTACTTACGAGTGGGATAAAGTAACTTTAGGTTTTAAAGCTACATCAGAGAGATAATAATTACATCTTTTATTATTAGAGGCTGAAACTCATCCATGGGTTTCAAGCCAGGACAAAGCTTTTATAGTACTGTATATAATTTAGAGATTGCACTGTTGGAAAATATTATCTTATACTAATTTTAAAAGGTAGATAGGCTGTTATAACCTTAGTATATTTGCTTCAAGGAGGGAATCAGGAACATGTCCTCTTATAAACACAACCGGCACGTATGTATATCTAGTTCAGCCACTGTTCATTTAGTTGTGTTCCTTTTCGTCACCCTTACTTAATCAACTGCATGTAGAAAGAAGGGTTAGGAGAGAAAAAAGACTTTCAGAAGCACAGATACTCCCCACAACATATAGTAGAAGAAAGTGTTGGTGACTTGTTCTTGCCCACGCTTCTGAAAACGTCCACTTTAGATTTCAAGCTCTTCAGAACAGAAACTTTTCTTTCCTAGTGTGTTGGGAAAACGCTTGACACCATTATATATACCGTTATAAAAACATCCATCATATACAGTTATTCCATGAATGTTGATTATTTCCTTCTGACCGACCTGAAAAATTCTTCTAACTCCTTACACTTGTACTTTGAGTATCTGTCATCTTACATCTATTCATTTATATGTGACAAAGCTAAATGTGCCCTGCTCTTTTCATCTTTCCTTTAGCATCTTCTTGTAGTCTTTTATGTTCCTCTCTGTGCTCTCTTAGATGTGTCAACATTAGTGATCACAGAAAAAGGCAAGACTTCAAGATGATCTAATAGATAGCTCTAAATCAGGAATTGGTTTGACAAAGTAACACAAGCTAACCTGCTCAGCCTGGCACCCTGTGCCCAGGGAGGCAAATGGCAGAAATCATCGTAAGAGACAGCTAGACATTTTTATGGTGAGAGAAAATTGAAGGAGACAGTGACGTATCAGAGGGTAAGGGGTAAGATAAGCTTAAGAGGGACAGACTCTTTGGGATAACTCGGCTTTCCTTGTATAAGTAATTCTTATGCTTCTACGACACCTCTTACTTCAGCAGCTGATAATGCTTTCTATTTCACACTAAGGTAAAAAGTTTGCTAATAAAATCAAATTTGATTTTTTTTAAAAGCGGCACAGAGTTGCTTCAGGAGTTCAGGGCAGGTTAAATGTGACACATCTGAGATTTAATATTTGAAAAACTAGCTTTTCTAGCCAGAGATACTGCAGATTTAATGGGCTTGATAAATCACTGTCATTGCTACAATGGGACTGACATAGCAGGTATAGTAATAGAAGCCCAAAGGAAACACAACGTGTTGAAGATGAATGATATCAAACAATACCTTTAATGGAAAACAACTTGGACAGAAATGCCCTGAGCTGCTATGGTTCTTTATCACAACATCTTTTAAAATGTTGCATTGCTTCAACAGTAATTTTGAAATTGATGTGTAGGTGTATGAATATACTGCAAGTATTCAGAAATGTAAGTGTATCTGATATAACATACATGGCATACATTATTGCATGTAACTTTGTTTTATTTGCCCAAACCTACCCCAAAGTAAAAGATGTGAAAATAAAGCAGTAAAGGCTGTTCGAGTTTTAAGCCCTGTACACACTGGGATATTTCCACCATATACTTCAAGTTTTAAGCACAATAATGTAGAGTACAAGCAAAAAAACCCAGCAAGAATATTGTGATACGGACTATGCAATGCATTTTCTGAAGTAGTTTCTTAGTTCAGCAATGCGACTACATTTGTACATGGACAAAGTTTAGCTACCAAAAAAAAGAGATGCAGAATTTAGGGGAAGTATTTGCACCGCTTTGAAAATCAGATTCTAAAAATGAAGTCTTATAGCCTATGTCCAGACATTGTCATTAATGTTTATAGCATAATATGAGAAGCGATCTGAATTTGCAAGTTCTAAGTAATAATTTTCTGTGTTCAGCTGGCATTGTACAGCACCTTAGCATGCCATACACAGAAAAGCAATGATGTAGTCACTGACAAAGAAATAAAAGTATGCAATTAAAAGTCCATCTTGGGAAGCGTGGTCTGCATTTCATTATTTTTCCCAATATACCCATGACATTTGTTTTAGGAAAAAAAACCCACCGCTTTTATACTCAGCAAGTTTGCCTCCAGGTGTGGCTGGATGTGTTATGTATGCCTGTCCATCATTATTTGGTTATCTTTAGGAGCTAGAAATGCTTTTCAGAGAGTGTCTCACTGCTATTTCTGCCCCTGGGCTACATTGACATTATGCCAAATATAAATATCAGTAATAAATCGGATGGCAATAGACTAGGATTGCAGTAGCATTCATCGTATTGGTCTACCTTTAAAATATTTTCAAGTTAAATACAGTGCAACTTGGGGAGTTTGTGAAAAACAGGGCTCTAAGGGACTCCACCCAGCCACTGAGCACCCACCCAGCCACTGGCCCACTTGCTGCCCCCAGCAGGATGGCGGAAGGAACTGGAAGTGCAAAAGCGAGAAAAACTCATGCGTTGAGATAAAGACAATTTAATAAATGAAAGAAAGACCCGAAAAAAACCAAACAAACAGTGATGCAAAGGCAGTCACTCACTCCTCTCACAAGCAGACCAATGGCCAGCCAGTCTCCTGACAACGGCCACCTTGGAAAGTCTACCTCACCAGTGTTTATTATGAGCAAGATGTTACATGGGATGGAACATCCCTTTGGTCAGTTCAGGTCAGCTGCCCTGGCTGTGTCCCCTCCCAATCTCTTGCTCACCCCCAGGCTACTCATTGCGGGGGGCAGAGTGAAAAACAGAGAAAGCCTTGGCACTGCGCAAGCACCGTTCGGCAATTGCTAAAACATCAGTGTGTTAACCCCACCACCACTTTAGTCACAAATCAAAACCACAGCACCGTCCAGGCTGCTATAAAGACAGCTAACTCTATCCCAGCCAGACCATCCCCAATGAGGAAAAGAATTATGGACTAAAACTTAATTTTAGTCTTCATCCCTGCCTGCCAGGGAATTATCTGTTATGGGGTATAGTCTTGCTGTCATTTGGGTAAGCGCAAGTAGACCTTAGACCACAGCAAAAGCAGAACTAGATATTCTGTTGTCTCTTGGAAGATCTAGCTACAATATTCAAGTTGCACCTGATGAAACGCCTTTGAAGCCAAACAAAATATGAAAGTTAATTAAACTGGAAGGGTGGAATTTACAGAAAGTGGATGCTGCAGTCTTCATGACTCTCTGAAATCCAGATTCAAGTCCAGGGATTTGGGACTTTTTGTCAAGATAATGCTTCATTTGGGCCATTCTATTCAAAGCTGGATATGATTCTTTATCCTCCAGCACACCTAAACCTCTGCAATACTAATGAATATTGAAACAATAAGGTACGAGACTGACATATAGCCATATACTTCAATAAAGGAGAATATAAACTGTACTACTCCTACAGAGTGGCAGTTAACACCAGTACTTAATATACTTACTTGGACTGAAAACCATTCAGGTGAAAACAAAGAAACAAATGAAACCCCTACCACTATTTCATTTCACATTCATTTTCCTTTCAGCAAAGTCGAGACTATCATGGACAACAAGAGTCTGTAAGGTGGACGCTGTTTATCCACACTTGAAATATGCTCATTGCTTTCCTGTGCATGATTTTGCGTAGGCTTCATTCGTGTTCAGTATTTATTGCCAATTCCAGATGTGCAGGTGGAAGTACCCGAGTCCTTCCCATCCCGTTTTGTTATCTGCCTCTGTATCTTTCCTTACAGCAGCTCCCTCTTCTGAAGACTGAAGATCCTTGTCAGGAGTGAAGAGTCAGATGTTGTTTTAACAGTATTAGCTGCAAAACCTGTGGTTTCTGCCTTCTAAGGCGCAGCCTGTGTCAGCTGAGCCATATGAATTAAATGTATTCCCCCAAATGGATAAAAGAAAAAAACCTCACTGTACAGCTTTACAGTTTTGTGAAGTTTCTGTAACAGCAAGAAAATGAAAGTTGTAGTGTTTTCTTTTCTTTAAATGATTCATTGTGGAGTGAAAATTGCGGGTCGACTTCAATGTTGGTGTAACTTCACTGGAGGTAACTTCTTTGGCAAGATTATGTCCTTCTGTGACATTCTACCCGCCCCCCATTTTCCCTAGATGTATTAAAAAGTAATGTATCCTTTCACAGCCCATACACCATTTCTAAACTTAAGACAACACAAACCAAAGTAAGTTAATAAAGTTAATTTATATTCCATTCAAAGTGCCAAACATTATAAACTCTGGTGACAGAAACAGTGTGGGTTTGGATCTAATAGTCAGTAATATGTAGCAGCTTAAAAAATTTATCATTTCATTTTGGATTGCTAAGAAAAAGCTCTCCGAATATGTTAGATTTATGACTGCTGAAAAAACATATGAGCAATAAATCCTGCATCGGCTGCATAACTGAGGTAAGTAATGCCAAACTGGGAAACAACTTTACCTAACGGCAATGTAAACAAAAAATTTAATTGGTCCAAGGGGATTCCTTCTGTCATTAAATATGCAGTAGAGTTTGTATGCAACAGACTTCCTCCCCAAACTGATAATAAGATCAGATCCACAGCAGAATTGCCTGCCCCAGTGCTAGGTACACACGCCGTCAACCTGTTTGTATTGTCACAACTGGTGCATTGGATTACTCACTCTCAATATTCATCACCAAAAATAAATCAGACTTAACTGAAGTTCACAGTTCGTTGTATTGACACTCATGTATTGACATAATCACTGTCTCTCAGAATTCACAAAGCTGATGCGCACAGGCAACGAAAAGTAACTATTTTTGCATAGTCATCTACCATATTTTTCTATGATTAAAATTTATAACAGAATTTGAACATCACGTTCTTCGCAAGACGTCATTATATTTCATGTATGCAGCTAGAATCGTTGGCACTGTCAGTTGGCACTTGTCAGAAAGGCCACGCTCTTAGTAATAGCATTCTTCTCTTTGGGGAAACTTCCTGATTTTTTTTCCTTACTTCAAGAGATACTTGTAGAATAGAAGATTAAAAGCAGCATAAAGATCCTGAAACATCAGTATAGTATAGCTTATAAAATTCATTGTACTATTGTATTTTCCTTTTCTAGGATAACTGCCAATTAGCAGGAACAGTGATCCCCTGTGAAACTTACTGATCGTCTTCGTTACGTTCCTCTTCAAAAAGGTATTGATCTTCTTTTTTCTAAGATTAGGACCTGTATTTACTCATATAGGCTGTAACCATGGGTAGAAACAGCCATACAATAGAAATGCTGATGGCATTCTTTATAGCATGATAGGAAAGAAAGTCAGACATTACTTGAAATACATCAGAGCATACCAGCTCTTTTAGTTTAAATGGGAATTGCATATTGGCAGTCACTATATATGTTGCTGTGATCTGGATAAAAATAAAATGAATCATACAGTGCTACACATGGCTGCATATTTGCTCCAGATTTTATCACAAAAAGTATTCCCACCAGTGCCCGTATGCTGTACTCATGATCAAGATTAACTCTTGAAAAGGAACTGCAAATAAAGGGCTAGAAATACGGGGCTTACTAGAAAATGAAGGGAGAAAGATTGGTGTTATATAGTGGAAAATGGTATTTCTGATGATGCATTCTTCTTTTTCCTGCCCCTAGGTTCGTCCTGGAGAAAGGGCCTCTCTCTGTTGTGCTCGCAGGAACCCTACTGACCCTGATCCCTGGTGCGACTCCAGGTGGAGCAGCCTGGCTCTGGAGCATCACCTCTCCTGCTTGCAAAGTCCTGATGATCTGTGTTGTGTTGGACCCACCCTGCATCTCAGGCTGGGCTCACCCCAAGCCTGCATCCCTGTCCCCACAGAAGTCCGAATTCAGGGGAAGCGGGGAGACAGGAGCACTTATTTCTGTCTAGATGTAGGACATTGCTTCTGTGGGAGGCAGCAATCCCTATGATTACTTCATGACAGAGTGGAAGTCACAGACTTGTGGAAAGGCAGGATACAGCTTTTATGAAAAGTGGTTTCTCCTTGGCTCTTGTGAAGCCTCCAGCTCAGTGAGAACCAGGGTGCCTTCACTCTCCAGGTGGCAAGTTCTCACCGGTATAAAAGAATGTGCTTTATGCCCAGGTCCTCCTGAACTTGGACTTAAAACACTTTGAGAGCTGGAACTACATCCCAGAAAACATAATATTTCTCAACTGAAGTAGATCACAAAAGGAAGCAGGAAACAAGCACTAGGCAGAAATTTTTTGGACACCCGAACAGATCAAAGAGGTACATCTCAAGCAGCTTATAGGATACGATGGCAAGGATAGGCCATGAACTGCAGAGTGTTGTACCAATATTGGAAGCCACTTTTCCCTGCTTGGGACACATGCTGGTTCAATAATTAGTGGACATTATCTTGACAAGCGATGAAATATCTAACAGAACAGCTTTCTCTGCCCTTCTCTTTTCCTCCCCTTTTTCAGAAGGTACATTACCCTCTGCTTTTGTTCAGTCTGGCTCATTGTCTGATTTCTCGCTCCTCTCAGAGCTAACATAGAGAGTATTCATGAACATTCCTATCTTGCCCACAGGCAAGAGAGTCTCTGTGTGAGAGTCTCTGCTCACCTTCTGTTGACACTGAAACTACATTGCTTCTTCCTAATGCCACTTACCTCTACAGAAACTGGTGTGTTATTAATATTAAAGGCATTTTTTCCCCTCTCTCTTCTTTTCCTACGTCAGAAAGCTCAACTTTCCAAATCGCCTTGGTGATTTCACTGTCCCTGAAGGTGGAAAGTCCTTCCTACTGCACATCTCCACCTTGTTTACTTCTCTCCAGCCATCTCCCTCCACCTTGCCCCTTGCATTGAGTCAAAATGACTTCATGTATAAAGAAAATCATCAGAGCATTAGTATTTTTTATATTTGCCGTACAAAACCAACATTTAGTCATGACAGTGGTCTTGGGCTAGAACGACGATGGAAAGAAGGTTCAGAAGCTTGGACCTATAGACTATACAACTGCCCAAACAACAGCACTGGTTTCATTTGCTCTTCATTGCAAGTCCTTTTGGTACCTTAGTTGCTTTTCATGTAAAAATATTTCATCTTCAGTTTAACGTTGGGATGGCTTATATAGCTGAGTTTATAGCAAAGCATAAAATACTTCTGTTATATTTGACGTCTTCTGTGTCTGTCTATACCCAGACTCCAGCTATTCCTGTTTACTCTAAGTAGTGGAAGCTACCTCTGGCATTGAGAACCAGAACTCTAGATTGCGGAAATTCAGATGGAAGTCTTTATCAGAATTGTTGCCACCATTTTTTACTAGACACAATTTCAAACTGAAAAGCATTGAGCAGACTTTAAATGGTTGGATTACAGTTACTTTTAAAAGCACAGTTTTTATTAAAGGAGAAAAATAAGCAAGCTGTGGTACTCTTTGCTGTCTCTTAATGCCGTCTTCTGTGTCATGACAAGGACATTATAATGGTGAGAAAGGTAGATTCTTAAGTGATACAAATAAGCCAACCACCAGTAAGCAGGAAAATATTCACTGCTGAATATTTCTTAAGCCAACCCTCCTTCTTTTATTGTACATACATTTGCTTTATGTTCTTGTACAAATATGAAAGTTTATATAAACATGTTTCTGAGGAGGTAAGAATATATAAAAAATTCTTACCTCTCCTTCCCTTAATAAATGAAATGTGAACTGCATTTCAGTGTGTGAGAGAGAACAAAGATCGACTGTCCCCTGAAGGCATTTGGTAAGATAAGAAATAACCTTAAGGCAATATTGTGACTTTTGCAACTATTGCTGTTTTGGAGATGTAGGGTAACGAAGTCCATTCCTTCAGTTTTAGCTGCCAGAGGCATTCTGCCCACAGAGGACAGAGCTTATGTTTCACATTTCTTGCCTTTTGTGGATAATGCTAGAACTAAGAAATCTTTGACATATTAAAAGAAATTTTGTACAAGTCCCTGTAGCCTCACAATTTTAAACTTTTTTTAAATAGGAAAGCTTAATCACTTAAAAGGGGAGACATAAGGCTATTTCCAAACTTGTTATAGGAAGGAGGATGCACTGTCCTGAAATTCCACCATACAGACTGGGTAATGGGGAAAATGAGGTGGACCCAGTAGTACCACAAGCTCTGCAGATATAAAAGTGCCATTTAAAAAAAGATAAAGCCTGATCAAGTAGTTAATTTTTGAAAAAAATATAAAAAAGGTCTGTCTTACTAGGGAAGTATCTCAAGGTTAGATCCCACAGCACTGTCAAAGGCAGCCCCTGCTGTAAGGCGGTTATGATCCTGGAACATGACCAAATCTAGCATTGAATACAGTGCACATGGAAATTAAAATAGCTTAGATAAAAATTTGCGTTATTGCTACTGCATTTATCTCAAAGATGAAGAGTCCAATCATTTGCAATATAGAAGATAATTGGGACTGAAATAAAAATCTGTAAATTTATAAAGTATAAAAGTGGGGTTTTTCGTATTCTGCTAGCAAAAGCTTTCCAATACTTCAGCATTTTCAGCTGAGCCCAAGATCACGGGGGAATTCATAGACAAGAATTATTCCCAGGGTTAAAAACATAGAATAAAATCGTGCCTGGAACACAACGTTAACCATTACAAGCTCCCGAGGCAACCTGCCTACGGATTTCTGAGACCGTGACACGAGTTGTTGAAAGTGAGGAGGCATTGCATGCCTTCTCTGCATCACCGTGAGCACGCTGCAGTGGGAAGCAGGCCCAGTGTTTTCAGAGAATGTGTAATAAAAGAGCATAACTCTATCTACAGTGCTTATTAGTCACTTGCCACTGGTTTCCTGCTTGAGAATCACAACACTGTGTAGTCCAGGTGTAGCCTGCTAACCACATTTCTCTTTCACTCGTTCTTCCAAGACTCAAAATAATCCCAAATGAGATGAAGTGGGTCAATACATTCCCAAATATTCACTGAAGCAGGAAATGTAATCTCATGGAATCCTGATTGTCTGCTCAAGAGACTCCTAAAAAAAGTGGATGCTGTGCATACTTGCTTAGGCTCAAAGACACAGAGACAGATGAAATTTGCTCGCATCTCACTCATCAGGATTTGATCTTTGTTTTTTATTTCTGGTGTATAGATGTGACAATAACAGGAATTATTTCTGCAGGCACGGATAACCACTAATATTCCAATGGCAGTAGATTCATATGGCATTACACCCAAGGCACGAAGTTCTGATATCAGTTGGTTAACTCCCAGCCTAATGAATTTCACATACAGCAAACATCCTTTCAGGAAAACCAAACAAATTTAAAGTCTTTAAAGAATGCTGGTTACCTGGTTTGTCTAGACAAGAACACCGATTATGCTGCACTCTAAATTACTAGGAGTATTTGATTAGGCAATGATGATTTCAAATACTGAGTTTAAGTATTTGCCAGACAAGAGCAATAGTCCAAATTTGACTCAAACTGTTGTCTTCTGGCTAAGTTGAACAGCGAAAAGCCTAGGAAACTTAATAAGCTTAGTTTACACTGAAACATAATTTCAGCCTAACGAGTGAGAAGGGATATTGTTCAGTGAGTGTCCCTTGAGAAGCATAATCAAGAAATATGAATTCTCTGTGCTCTTTCCAAAGGCACCTAAATTTGCATCGTAGTTGCGTGCATATTTCTCCATATCTATACATGATGCAAGTGCTTGTGTGATGAGCTGTCAAACTGGAACAAGTTGACTCACATAATCCCAGTACTGTTATTTCTCAACCCAGGAACACCAGTGGGGATTAAAGAAGAGAAGTCCGTGCATATGAAACTCCTGAATACCTTCAGTGACGAGAGACTGTTCGGCTACAACGGCCTCCATTTCTGCAAGGACTCTCTCTGTCTCCCTGTCTAATGGGTCCCCTGGATTTAAACAGAGATTCCTGGTTGAGCATCCCTCAAACAAGTTACAAGAACAAGCAAAATGGCTTCTGATTATAGTCTAGTATTGTTACCTCATCTATCTTTTAGTTATGTTTTCCACCTGGAATTATTTTTACGAGTATCTCAAGCGTCTCTTCCTTTCCGCTTCGCCTCACCCTTCCCTTCCCCCTTGCCCTTCCCGCTTCCCTTCCTCTTTCTTTTCCCCTTCCCCTTCCCTCCCCTCCCCATTGATTTCCTGAATTTTGCACAGCATTAAAATGCCTATAAATCTCTAAAGGACACAAAAAAAATCATGCAATGCCTTTTGTTGAATCCAGGACACATCATAATCACATCTTAGTTCCTGCTATCAAAAAGAAAATCAACGCCATAATTGGATAAAGATTCTGACAGTGTCAAAATTTTGACAGTTGGGGCACTATTTTTTCTCTGTTTGGTAATGTGAAGTGCTGCTTTCTCTGCCCAGTGGTAAATTTAAAATTATCTCATTTGCTACAGTCTGTTTGAACTTTCATTTCTCACCTTTCCTGTCAATCAGGGAATGCAGAAAGGGAAATAACTTCTTGGTGATTGGACACATGGAGCTTTAATCATCTGTCAGCTGCTGTAAATCAGCAGAAAGAACAGCCAAAGACTTAGTTCAAAAACTATAACCAAAGCGTCAGAAACCAGTCAGATTTCTCTGATCGCTGGATTAAATTTAATAAATAAAAAAAAAGATTAAAATTTAAATTAAAGTACAGTGGGCATCCAAAGATGTTAAATACCTAAGGGAGAAGTTATAATGAGCCTACACTTAAAAGAATATGTATAACCTAATGGTTAATTAGACTTCGGAGAACATAACGTGCTGAGGAATTTGGTTAAATGGAGAATATCACAAATTAATCTCTCTGACTAGGGTTTTTGAATGTAGATACAATCAATCCCATAAGCTGGATCCTCACACTGAATGCCCTCTCTGAGGCCACCATAGCCACCATCTCCTCCTTTCTAACACCAGAAGTAAGAAAAACAAGTTGACAGAGATTAAACTGAAATAGAGTTTGAGTCAAGTGAGACTTACTGTGTACTTGCTGCTGTTAACTCCGTAAATCTCTCTCTCTCTAATTTAAAATGCGGTCAGGTTTCCAGACGAAGGAGTGGTCGCTCACTGTGCCTCACTGCTGCCATTTCCTGGCTCTTTCTGGGTTTTGTCATCTTGCTCGTTCCATCCCGGCTGTGCTAACGAGAGCAGGGTGAGTCAGGGAGCAGGTTTTCTCTATGGCCAAGCTATCGACAGCAGTAGGTTATTTCATTTTGGCAGTTCTCCACTTCTCAAGGCCCTTTTTCTTTGCTCACTTATCCAGCGTTTACTTATCTTTCAGATTCTATAAATGTTTGCTTGTATGATCGTTTACATCAATTTTTGTGCTAAGTGTTTACAAAGTCAGATTTTTTGCCTCTTTTCAGCCTGTAAAACGTCAGTTATCATGGTTAAAGGAATTCATGTAGTTTTCCTAAAGGAACTATAATGTTTTTAAGTTTTCCATTCATGACAGAAAATGAATTTCAAGTCAAAACACAGTTTAATGAATACTGACAATGCAATTAAAACTTTTCCTGTGATGGGTAAATCCCAAGGAATTTGATGAGAAACAAACAAAGGTAGTTATGAATCGCAGCTCCTTTTTCTTTGCAGAATATAAAGAATGCAAATTAAGAGGCAGAGACAGTCATGAGCAAAACATCCCACTACATCATCATCAGAGAAACTTATCTTCATTCTTCGAGTACATTCATATCTTTTTCCCCGTTGCTTTACTGTTCCTCCATGGATCAGTGGAAATATTAGAACCGATTTCTCCTCTTGAGGCAAGTAGTCAAAAGAAGTAATTCTGATAATATCAGTGATCGACAAACCTCCAAAAAATATGGAAGAATGGTTATGATAAGGCTCAGCGCTCTCCCGCGTGGAAGATCCCAAGGCCCATTTCAAGTCATGCATGCAGGCATTACTCCGGCTGTCAAACAATCGCAAAGACCATCGGGATGCAGCAGTTGTTTAACGAGACGATATAATGATGCTATGGGATGCAGGTGAAGTAAGGCAGATGCAGCTGGATCGGTGGGAACATTTACGTGCTTAGAAGATAAACATCCGCAAAGTTAATGCTTCCTTTTAGAAGTTCAAAAATAATTCATTACGTTATCATTCCCCTTCTCAAAAAGTGGTGTGTAGTCTAACTGATTTGTTACTTTTAAGTGTCTAGAAAAGTGGAAGGGTGAGACGTGTGGTAGAACTTCGGTGAGGCTCATCATATTTGTATTGTTTCCGAACAATCAGGGTAGCAAATTCCAGGTCCCTGGAACTTAATGGCAAACATACAGTCAGAAATATTTTCAAATATTTCAAAATGCGCTGACGCACCTCACGCGCTGGTTTCTGTCGTGCTCTGAGGGGGCAGGAGGAGCGTTACAGCTGTTTCCCCAGTAGCTGCCCACGCTGATGCACTACGCGTCACCAATCCTGACCGGGTGAGACCACAATAGAAACAGGTAAAAATAAATGTGAAACAAAACATGAAGGACATGTTGTTGGGGAAAAAAACCCACCCAAATTCAGTGGTCAGTGATGTTTCGTTACGTTACTTGGGAAGCAACACTTATTAGGGCAAAACAGAGAAGTTGTTGTTCTGCAAACAGTGATCAGAGGGGGAGAAGATCAGAAAGCAAAGACTCCTGACAACGGATCTCTGCCGCATCAGTCTACCAAGCCGTTATGAAGGTTATTACTTTAGCAACATACTGGTCAGTGCAGACACTATTCAAAATGCTATCAGCATAAACAGGGATTTTTAGAATCATATTTTATGAACCTTTAAAATAGTCAAGTTTCCCTACGAACTGATCATCATTTTTGTTCAAAAGTAGCATACAGCATGGAAGAAGGAAGATCATTCCCTGCAGTAATATGCATTTTATAAATGTATAGCTTAACTAACCAAAAAAAGTTACCAACAAGCATTTAAGGAAACATTTAAAAACACATAAATAATCAAAACCCATTTACAATTCGCAGCTAATTTCCTCAAAATATTTACACAATTTATAATTTTATTTTACAGTCAAATTTTGCAACTATGATTTTTTTTTCACAAAAAAATTATGTCTAATTGCAAATGGTGGATAAGTTTATCAATTGCAGTACTCTTTTACAGCTTATTAGACACAGCTTAGAAACAGTACCACTGAATTCAATAGAAGATTTCATAACATATATTGATTAGTCTCCAGCAGTTGGTTATATTTAATATGAATCTTTTCCAGTTAATTTATATTATTGTTATTATTATTATTTTTTGTTTAAATATTTAAATTTAATTTTAAAAATATTTTATTTAATTTCTTTTCATTTCACTTTATCGTTCTATTCTATTCTATTCTATTCTATTCTATTCTATTCTATTCTATTCTATTCTATTCTGTTCTGGTTTGCTTTATTTTATTTTATTCATTCAACTGATCAATAGTTCCTGGTAGGCTTAGATTTTGGCATTAAAAGCTCTCGTTTTCCTTGGTCATATCACATCTTACAAATTGTATGGGCAAGCCACAACCGTGACCTGCCCATTTCTCTAGGATAGACACTTTGCTAATTTTCATTTCTTTTCTTGATGTTCATAGAAAGAACTCAATTTTTTTTTTATTCCTGTAGACAACTTCAGGGCCGAGCCTTCTCCAGCCTACAGAATGAACGCAGTTTGTAGGACGCAATATGAGAAATGTTGCCAGTTTTTTATTATTATTCAATCAAGGTGAAATGCTTGGAGTTCAGGAAATAAGCGCTTAAAGTAATCACTCCATAGAGAATTTTCTGTGCTTTCTGATTCATGGGAAAGCGAGCTCCCGGTTCTGGGCAGAGATACTTGGAGCTGCCCCCAGAGTCAGGAAACCCTGTAGCTAAGGAAGGGAAGAGTTCGGGGAACGTGTGGTGGTGGGTCCTCCAGCAGACCTCCAGGTGGAGGTGGTGTGGGAGCTGTGCGCAGGGTGGGTGTGCTCCAGTGGGTGTACCCTGAGTGATGCGGTGCTCCCTCTTTCCCTTCACCCCTCCACGTCTCAGCTGGGCCAGACTGGTGGCAGCTCTTTGACCACTGAGATGGGTCCAGATAATGGTGTGTACACCTGGGGGAGGACAGGAAGCATTGGTGGGAAAGGGGAGAGGGTACCAAATGGAGTGGCTACCCAGATTCGTGCTGGATCCCTGCAGGCACTCAGCGAGGGCTTTTGCAGGAGATAGGTGGTGTCCACCTGGGAGGCCCTGCAGAGGGCCATGTAACCGCAGGATGTCACCTAGTGGTTCAGCCCACTCAGCAACCAAACTTGCATTATTTTTATTTATTTTTATTTTTCTTCCCACAAACTTTCCGGACCTTCTTCGCAATTAGAAAAGGATGCAACATTTGGAGTTGTCGGGACAGGAGGCTTCCTAGCCTGTTAGAATTTTTTCTTAATCCTTTTCTCTGTTACTGCAAAGGGAGAAGAAAGCGATGGATTCAGCCACAGTGCTGTTCGACAGCGTAACTACATCTCTCACCCTGGCAGCTAGCACCAGTACAACATACTTCATGAACAGTTACTTTGATGGACTGTACCCCTGTGACATTGGACAGGAGCCATAATGGCAGGCAGTAAGTCCATCAAATGGATTCACATTGAAAAAGCTGCAGACCTTGTCAGGGGGTGACCTGTGTGTGACGGTATGACCATTAATTTTTGTCTTTTGTGATTTTTTTTATTTCCTTTTCATTAGCAAAGATTAGTCTTAATTAAACACTAGCTGTTAGATCAAAGGAAATTAGATCAAAGAAAAAACCCCAATACATTAATGATAAAGTATTTGGCATAATATTTTCCCAATAAGCTCATGAAAACTGTTTATCGAGCCATACATTGATAACCAGAGCCTGACAAATAGGAGCCTCCTGTTTATTTATAGCTAGATTCCTGCAGATTGCCCCTTTTTTTTTTTTTTTTTTTTTTTCCCCAAATGTTATAAACTTCAGTTTCAGGACTGCCTCAGATAAAGGTATCCAGTTATTGACAATCAACCTGGAAGTGGTGCTCAGCTTCCATAATAAATACAAAATAGTCTTGCCTTTGCGACAAAAATAAGCATCTCCAGTTTAGGAGGGAAGTGAATTTGAAGATGATTAAGTGGAAACCTGCTCAAAGTTTTAAGAAGGATTTGACAAGAGAGGCAATTTTCCTTTGAGCTTGTATTCAGCTTTGAATCTCACTAGAACAGAGCTTTCATTTCGCAGGCAGTCACTCACTGCACACCCGAGCTTTAAAATTTAATGAATGCACCCTTTGCAGGAGACTCCGGCAATAGCTCAGATATATTAGTAAGTGCAATGATGTCAATCGAAAAAAAAAAAAAGAAAAAGGAAGCACAAGTGATGTCTTTCATTATTATAATCATATTGTAGTTTCAAAGCTTCAGTATTTGGAATTCCAGAACCATTCGCTATTTTGAAGAAAAACAGAACCATAAAAAAATAATATGAGCCAATAAGATACATCTGTTCTTTTCCTAATTATACTGATTATATTACATTGATTAATATATGCATGTCAGAGAAAGAGTTTCCAGTTGTGTTGTGTTGACCCTGGCTGGATGCTGGGTGCCCACCAAAGCCGCTCTGTCGCTCCCCTCCTCAGCTGGGCGGGGGAGAGAAAATCTAACGACAGGCTCGTGGGTTGGGATCAGGACAGGGAGGTCACTCAGCAATTACCATCACGGACGAAATAGACTTGGCTTGGGGAAATTAGTTTAATTTACTAATAAGATTAATAAGAGAGTAGGATAATGAGAAAAAAGAAAAAATCTAAAAACACCTTCCCCCCACGCCTCCCTTCTTCCCGCGCTCAACTTCACTCCCGGTTTCTCTACCTCCTCCCCCTGAGAAACACAGGGGGACGGGGAATGGGGCTTGTGGTCGGTTCATCACGCGCTATCTCTGCTGCTCCTTCCTCCTCACACTCTTCCCCCTACAGGGTCACAGCCTCCTTCAGGCATCTGCCAGCTCTGGCGTAGGGTCCTCCATGGGCCACAGGTGAATATCTGTTCCACCATTAACCTCCATGGGCTGCAGGTGGATATCTGCTCCACTGTTAACCTCCATGGGCTGCAGGTGGACAGCCTGTCTCACCATGGTCTTCATCACAGGCTGCAGGGAAACCTCTTCTCTGGCACCTGGAGCACGTCCTCTCCTCCTTCTTCACTGACCTTGGTGTCTGCAGGGTTGTTGCTCCCACTTATTCCCACTCCTCTCCTCTCCTCTGGTTGCTGTTTTTCCCCATCTTAACTATGTTATCCCAGAGGTGCTACCAGCGTCGCTGATGGGCTCAGCCTTGGCCAGTGGTGGGTCCATCTTGGAGCCGGCTGGCATTGGCTCTATTGGACATGGGGGAAGCTTCTGGCACCTTCTCACAGAAGCCACCCCTGTAGCCCCCCTGCTACCAGAACCTTACCACACAAACCCAATGCACCAGCTTAAAATAGCCAATGCTAATTTTCATTTAGCTACTCTAAAAGGAAGGCACAACTCAGATATGTAACAATTGCAGCCAGTGTTAGGGTTCCAATTAACATTTATATGTTGCACCAATAGGCTTTACAAATGTGCCGTGGCAAGAGCGGGGTTAACCTCATGAATAAGCAGGGCTGAAGGAAATGGGCTCAGCTGCTGGGAATAAAAGAGCAGGAGGAGGCAGCTAAAGCTTTGCAGGGAGCAGGGAAGCCTCAGGGATGTGGAGGGTATTGATTTCACGAGCAGTCGTGGTGTGCGGGCGGTGTTGGGGAGAACCCTGGTGGGAAGCTGCCCTCTGCGTTGGAGAGGATCTTCTGGAGGACAGAGGCTGTCCCAGGTACAGCTGTGGGATTTCAGCTTTGTGAAAATTATTGGTAGATAAACATGCAGGTAAACCTCACCTGTAACTTAGCTTTCTCTGTCAAAGCACTCAGTGTGTGTCCTGTGGACTCAGGGCTTTTTATGTTCTGCTAGGAGCTGATTAGGAAGAAATACCAGTTTCCTTTGTGAGAATTGCTGTGTGCGACATGTGAAGCCATTTTAAGTGTTGTGTCTATCTGAGATTCCTGGTTTTCTTGAGTTGATCAGAGACAGCTGAAATTGAGCTGCTTCTATCTTATCCTTGAAGTTAGGATGTCAAAAGCCTTGCAGCTTTTAAAGGCTGAGTTTTATTAAGGTACTCCAAATAAGAATGCAGAGCTGCTATGTAAAATAGAACAAAATATGAGTTATTTAGCCTTGAGTTCCCTTGCCCGCTACCTCCTTACGCAGTGGGTGATTGTCTTAGATCCCCATAAACTGCATGGTCTCTTTTGTGCTCCTTGGATGGGATGTCTCTACCCTATCTGAGATTTCAGTGTGGATCTGCTCTCTTCTGCTTCTGAAGAGTTCCTTAAACCCCCGTCTGTGCTGTAGACACCCCACTTGCTTAGTCTCTCCCCATCCTGCCGCCCGACCCCATGCTGTAAGGCGCCTGTGCCAGCAGGAGAAGCGCAGCACCCTCGGGGAGCGTGTTGTGTCCTTCCTTCCCGGGGACGGGTCTGACGGGGAGCAAAGCTGCCTCTTTGTCTGGGCTCGCCTTGGACAAAACCATGTGAGTATTCAGCAAATTGGGCAAACCACCTCTCCCTTCCACCACAATATCCACGACAACTGCGCGCGGCTGGACTGAAGAACAGTGTATAGGTGCATTGGCTCTTATTTATTTTCATTTTGATCAACTGATTTTATTTATCCACATTCCAGTTACCTTTACCATCTTCCTGTGCTCACATCTGCTTGGAAATAATGGAAACCCATAACTTGCATTTATAACTGGAAATGCTCCACGTTTTTCTGTTTTATGTTGCCTGTTCCCTTTTTCTTTTATAGTCCTGGCTTCCTGTGCTGAAAGTAATAACTGAGATAATAGGTAGAGGAGCCAAAACTTGTAAGTATAAAGTTGCTTTTCAGTATGAGACTTCTAAGCTTGATTTAATCTCTATCAGAAATACTATGCGCTCTTGTTCTTGCTGTGCCATTTTTGATTAGGAATTTGAAGATGATACTGATAATTACTGGAAACGTGTGCCCGCTGGAAGCACGAGTGAAGAACTCCTCAGCCCAGCGGTCTCCTAAACTGAGCAAATTGGTAACCAATCAATTATTCCTAAGTAGGAAGACAACTACTTTGCATAAGAAAAGATTCATGTAAAATGTAATTGTTGCTTTTATAAGCCAGGATTATTCATTATTATGTATCTCATAAAGCTGTAATCCTAATTACATAGAAGGCTACATGTCAGATCCATGAGCCAAATTACTCCTATATCCTCTGGTCCTAAAATATTTACTCCGAGGACATGACTAATTGTGGTGTATCGTCTCTTTTGTGAACAATAATCAGATTTGCTCTTAAATTAATGTTTCCTTGAGGCTAAATAGGATAAATATAATACATGTTTTAGGCAATTTAGAGCAATGAACTGCTAAAAGGATGAGACGTTATAGGACCTAAGCAATATTTTATGGATAATTCTTGCTGAATCCTGTTACGTTGGATGGGAACAAGAAAAGCTGACTGTGTACTAAGAAAAGTAGAGTAATTCAAGAAAAACCATTAGTAACACTAAGAGATAGTTACTCTTCTTTAATGATTAACTGTACTTGAAGCAACACAATCAAACCACAATAAATTTCCAGTGCTTTGGATTTTATTAGATTTAACAAGGGAATACTATGGTTTATGCTTATGTACAAATTATGGATATGGGGTGAAGAGGTTTATCCTGAAGACTCACTATTGCTTTTTAAGTAAAACTAATCAGAAAACAGTAATACTCTATTTGTGAATATTACCTTTCATTTCAAGGTGCTTAGGAAGTATTATCTCTATGTAGGAGCTAAGAAATTGCTCTCCAGTTCCCAGAGTTACTCAGCAACTGATAAGCGATTAGTGTTTTCTGATTTGTGCCTTGTGTACGCACATCTAAATACCTTCCTCAATGGCTCTGAGTATGCAGCTACTCCTCTTAAGCTCATAAAATAGTTGTACATAAATGTGCTTGTATATGCACCTTTACAGGATCATGGCTTAGAACACCTGTATTTTTTGCGTAGTTTTTGGCATCTATCTCTCGCGTAGATGAGGTAGTTGGTGCTGAACTGAAAGGCCACAGCAAGTGACAAGCAATTACCTCATGAAAAATACTGTCTTTAAAAAAAACCAAAACAAACAAAAAACAGAAAAGAAAAAAACAACAAAACCCCCATGCTTATTATTGGGTTTTAATATAATTGCAATCAAATACCCATCAGAGCTGAAAATAAGACTTTGTACTGCTGTTCCTTAGGTGTTTCCTAGTATTTCATTGTTGAGAGCAACAACTTATGTTGTCATTCTTCTTCCCCTCAAGTTACTTCATGAAACTGATTTGGTTTTGGAGATTGATTCTATATTTAATAATAAACCACTGCTGATTGCAGAAGACTATCTGTTTTATTTACCTTAGCTAGTTTGTGTATGAGGTGTGACCCAGCATCCTGTATCAGCTGTTGTAGCCCATGTGACAAAATACCTAATTTGCAATATTTGCCTTTAATCCAGCTGAGAGGTGATGGTGGCACGTAGAGCAAACAATATGCTGATAGCAATTTAGAAAGGCGACTAAATTTTCTGCTTTGGTGAACTAGATTAAGTATTTCAGAAACTTGGTTGTCTTCTCCACTAGAGACCATCAGATACTCTTTGTTTTATGGCTATCTGGAAATGGAGAAACCTGCCCTCAGTGGAGGTAAGAACACTGAAGATCGTTGGTTTGTGAAGCTCAAATCACCTGCAGCACCCTCTCTGTACAGAGTATGGGCTGAATGAACTCTTCCCAGCCGTTTCCTGCAATCAGTATTATGCAAAAGCTTTATATTGTGTTCTATCTTCTAAAAGTACTACAGTTGGGTTCTTTGGGCAGGCCATAGAACTAGGCACCAATTGCCAGCAGTTCGTTACAATAAACATGGATTTCTGCTTTGATTATGTTATTTAGGAGTAGACTTTTCAGTTACTTACCTGAATACCATACACTGTTGATTGCAACTAGCACTTAAGCTTAAATAAAGGATTACCAGCACATAACGTATCTGAATGCAAATAAGGTTTGAGGTGAGAATGAGGCCTAATTCCATTTTTTTCCTTCACATTACAAACGTTGTTTTGGGAAACATGGCGACTGTGGACACCAGGAAAGCTTGCATAAATACACTCGTTAGAAAACTGCAGCTAGCATGGGATGACCGAGAGACTGGTATGTATCAAAAGTACGTTTTGTCGCTGCAATTTACCTATAAATCCACTGACATAATAATATTCTAAATCTACGCATTGAGCAGAAGTCTTGCTTCTAGACTTCTGACGCTCCTGAGGGTACTGCTGCTTGCTTTACCCCGCCTGCAAACCGTGCTGAAAGCTAGTCTGTATCAAGGCATTCTATTATACATCTTCATTTATCTCTATTATCTTGCCCAGCTTTTTGTCTTTATTAATGCATGACACACTAGAGCACCCTTCGGTGCTGATTTATATTAGCATCGCAAAAATGGCGACCTGCAAAAAGGAAATTCCCTCCCCCAAAAGGATTATAAATACCTGCTTAAGCCTGTAATGACATTAAATGTTAATGTTTTCCTGAAATGAACCAGACAGAAGAGGTGTTTGAAGGAAGAGTAACCCAGAAAGCACAGCCAATTGAAACCAAAGTCCCCTAATGCACTTCTCCAGGTATCCCTCAGTGTGAATGACACTTGAAAGTACTAAGCCACTTCAGAAAGAAAAGTGATGACACTTGTGCGCTAATAGCAGTAGAGAGCCTCTTAAAGGAACAGTAAATTTGGAGGGGTTTTAAATATGCCTAAGGTTTGGCAAGAAAGGAAGCTGAAAGAAAGCCCATGAAATGAGGGTTTTAAGTGGAAGACAGGTTTAATATGGGATATGGACACCTTGGTTTATTGTGCATTGGTTACATACTGTGGCCTTCTTATGTTATGCGCCACTGTTGAAGAGCTCTCAGTGATCAAAATGTGTTTTTCAAGATTTTCGTGCTACTTGATTTCACAATAAAAAGAGAGCCCAGAGGCATTCAACTGTCCCTGAATACACAGGGAAAGAGGTGTAGGTTATTTGGGGCTGCTTCGTGGAAGCGATTTCTGGTGAGGGTGTTACAAGAAAAAGAAATCTGAATGTAACTTAATATCTCGATAGTTCCTGGGTTGTACGAGCTGCTTAGTCTGTTGATGATGATTAATATATCTCTGAAGAGCATGAGTTGTAGCATCTGTGCGTTTTTTTAATAGATACGAACACTAGGATCTGGGTAACCATGACTTGTCTGTCAGAGGACACCGATGTCTTGAGCATCCCTGAGAAACCATGGAGACTTCAGGTTCCTCCTAGCAGGAGATGATGTGGGGACAGAGGTCGTGTGACCTTATGACATTTGGATAATTAAGTATGTAGCCACTTAAAATTAATTTTCTTGACCCCTTAAGAATTGCCTCACCTGGCAACAGTTTAAAATGTGAAAAATCCTGTATTTAAAGCTGTGGTGGCTCGATTTTTCAGTGTTGTCTTTCTGCATAACTATAAATGATAGCAACTTTGCTTACTACCATGATGCACTGGCATGAATGCTTTCACTGGTTTTATTCTGTGAACTAAAATGTAGTGTTAGGATTTGCTGTGATGTGTGTGCCTCTGGCTTAGGCACTTTTTTTTTGTGGAACTGGTCTGGGGAAGGATCCACACGCCTGGAATGAAATCTTGTTTTCCTTCAAGGAAACACCCCTGGGACAGCTCTTATGGGTGAACTGGGCACTGCTGGGCTGAGGCTTTTGACAGATGTAGTTATCAAAAGGGATGTAGGATGAAGTTGTATCGTTACTGTCATCAATTTCTTAACTTGCTGCATTTTAAATGCTCATTAAAATTCTCAGAACTTCTAAAAATTCCCAAATAGCTAAGCTGTGAGGGTAAGCTTGACATCAACCTACCATGGCTTCAGGTTAGAGGCAGCATTATAAAGCCAATGAGGTGTGACTGTATCCTGCTCTCGCTGAATGAGAAAGGCTTACTCTGCTCTTTCTATATGTTCTCTGTATTCAAGTATTTGTCGCATGATACATTAATTGAAGATTTAGCCTGGAGAAAAGGAGGCTGAGGGAAGACCTCATCGCTCTCTACAACTACCTCAAAAGAGTTTGCAGCCAGGTGGAGGTCTGTCTCTTCTCCCAAGGAACAGGCGATAGGACAAGAGGAAATGGCCTCAAGTTGAGCCAGGGGAGGTTTAGATTGGATATTAGGAAAAATTTCTTTACTGGAAGGGTTGTCAAGCATTGGAACAGGCTGCCCAGGGAAGTGGTTGAGTCACCATCCCTGGAGGTATTTAAAAGATGGGTAGACGTGGTGCTGAGGGACATGCGTTAGTGGCGGTGGACATGGCAGTGCTAGGTTAACAGCTGGACTTGACGATCTTAAAGGCCTTTTCCAGTCTAAATGATTCTATGATTCTAAGATATTAGGTGCAAGTAATTGCAGTATTTGCATGCAAATACTGTTTGCAAACTTTATTGGCTGAGGGAGCTGGGCATGTTTAGCTTGGAGAAGAGGAGGCTGAGGGGAGACCTCATTGCCCTCTACAACTACCTGAAAGGAGATTGCAGAGAGGTGGGTGTTGGCCTCTTCTCCCAGATGAATAATGACAGCACCAGAGGAAATGGTCTGAAGTTGCAGCAGGGGAGGTTTAGATTAGATATTGGGAAGAATTACTTTACTGCAAGAGTGGTCAGGCACTGGAACAGCCTGCCCAGGGACGTGGTTGAGTCACCATCCCTAGAGGTGTTTAAGAAACGTCTAGATGTGGCACTTCAGGGCATGCTCTAGTGGCAGAGATTGTAGGTTGTTTGTGGGTTTGGGGTTTTTGGTTTTTGTGTGCGTGTATGGTTGGACTTGATGATCTCAAAGGTCCTTTCCAACCATGAAGATTCTATGATTTGTGCAAAGCTGTATCTGTTGTTCTGTTGTGCCTTCAGCCTGTCCTGCAGAAACAAACGGGCACTAACTGTGGGAAGGCCACTCTGGACTGATGTGACACTGTAGAGCAGAGGCTGATTTTTAGCTTTGTTTCCTCTTTTTTTTATATATATGTTAGAGGTTATATATATATCTATATATATATAGGTACACACACATATATTTTGTAATACATAAGCTGTGAAAAGGGAAAGATGGTTCTGCTTCAAAGGGCAGGGCCATCGGGGCAGCCAAGCCCTCTTCTGAGAGAGGACCACCTTAGGAGGAGACCAGCAGGGAAGCTGGTAAATGTGAGAGGCCGCTTGGTCAGGCAGCCATGGGAAATGCAGTGTGTGAGGGGAGGGAGCATTGGCCTGGGGCTGGACACCTCTGGAGGTCATGAAATTCTCTGAGAAACGTCACAGCACAATCCAGTCGAGCCCCGGGGCTCTGACTTAACAGTAGCATGTCAGAGATGCAAGAGGAGAGCCTGGAGAAAACAGGGCATCTGAGCAGCAATTAGCTGATGAGGATTTTAAGTAGCCATGGTAGTAGGGCCATCAACCTGCCATGACCCTATCCAAGGGGGAGGTGGGGGAAAGAGTTGGTTGAACGCAGCTGAGGAGAGTGAGTAATTACCTGAAAAGGCTCTTCTGCACCAGCTCCAATCATTCCCAGCTCCAAATAACTTAACTAGGGAGGACTTTCTATTGACACAGACAGCCAAATCCAACTTCAGTATTGACTGCCATCATTATTACTTGCCATCAGATGTGCTGGTGGTAGATAGCCCCCTCGAGGGCAAAAACGGGCTACAAGCCTCCTCTGATACAAACAATAACTTCCACTGGCCTTGACCAACAAAATTATTTTGAGACAAGTAAGCAGTTCTGTTTAACTTCATCCTGCAAAATGACTGCATCGCTAGTGAAAATACACGCTGTTACAAAACAAACTAAACCTGAAGCGGACCCCAACGGCTCTGCTTTAAACGTAATGTAAAGCTTCCTGTTCTCCATCCTTAAACCCAGAGAACGAAACTCCTGCACCAAGTGCTACCGGAGGGGAAACAAATCATTCTGGAAGTGTGTGCGCTACAGCCTAGATAAACTCATATTTTCCACTGTTTTTGCCTGAAGCGCTCCTCAGTAATGACTCACCTTGAGGCTTTTTTTTTCCTCTCTAGAGTAAGACTCCTAAAGCTAAAATGTAACTATTAGAAGATAAAACAAAGCTTTCCAACTTGGGAACTTCTGAGGCTTCTTCATTACTGTTTATACTTGCGAAGCATTTTTAAAATGCAAGGCAGAAAGTCTAAATACAAACCAGAGAAATATTCCCTATTTAATTCAATTAGTTTTAGAGGGACCAACACGCAGCCTAGTGTTACGGAAGTTACTAATCTCAAATAAAATGTACCGACCTGTGCTAATGCACAATACAAACCTCCCTTGAAAACATGGAAAGATGCTTCTTTCGGCATCATACACCGATTATGATGTACAAAGAAAGAAAAAGCTTATTCATGTTAGCTGCATCTTGCATAATAGTACAGCTAACTGGGGAGAATGGAGGACACAGAATTAACATTTTTAGCGTGGGTAACATCAAATTAGAAAACACTCTGTGAAGGTTTGTTCCCCTGCAAATACTGGTTTTATATGACAACATAAGAGAAAGCAAAAGCCTGGAGCTGTCTCACCTAATCTTTCCCTATGGATGGCGTTGGGTTCAGTTTGCCACACAGCAGACTACGAGCTCTGAACTTGCGTAGCTCTTAGCGTAGCTTGTATCCATACTTCAGAGGAGAACACAGAGTGCTCCTGTTCATTGGCGTACTGTGTCCAGTTCTGGGCTCCCCGGTTCAAGAAGGACAGGGAACTCCTGGAGAGGGTACAGCAGAGGGCTACCAAGATGATTAGGGGACTCGAACACCTCTCTTACGAAGAAAGGCTGAGGGATTTGGGTCTCTTCAGTCTGGAAAAAAGATGACTGAGGGGGAATCTTGTCAACGCTTATAAATACTTGAAGGGTGGGTATCAGGAGGATGGGGCCAGGCTCTCTTCAGTGGTGCCCGGCAACAGAACAAGAGGTAACAGGCACAAATTTGAACATAGGAAGTTCCATCTCAACACGAGGAAGAACTTTACTCTGAGGCTGCCCAGAGAGGTGGTGGAGTCTCCATCTCTGGAGACATTCCAAACCCGCCTGGACGCGTTCCTGTGCAACCTGCTCTGGGTGACCCTGCTCTGGCAGGGGGTTGGACTAGATGATCTCCAGAGGTCCCTTCCAACCCCTGCCAGTCTGTGGTTCATGGACTGTGCGTGGGTGAATGTCAACTCTTGGATTTGAGAGGTTCTAACAAGAAATTGTCAGAGCTTCAAAATTTTATCATTAAGACCTCCTAATAAGCCATTCTCATGTATGTGTGCCTGTGCCTGGGAGACACATGGGGGTGAAATTCCTCTAGGACAGAAAATATAGGGGCATAAAAAAACCCCAAAGCCTCAACCAGTGTAGAAATTATTCAACTCATACTAGAGCACACAAGAGTACATCTATATTACATTTCCCTCACAGGCAAAAACTATATTCTCTTGAATGTAGTTATTCAGTGCTACCAAACAAAATCATACTCAGTTGTTCATGTATTACAAAGAATTGAAAGAATAAATCCCAAAGTTTCTATCTTGGTCTAAAGATGCCTTAAATCTTTTAAGGATGAGGTCCTCTGTGTATGACTGCCTGAGCAGACACCTGCATCCATGTAGACTGTTCCTGATCCTTAACAGGACACTGCGCCTTGTTAACGTCACACAACTGTGGAGAGAGTTTTATTTGGCTGTTCTGAAGAGTACCTGCAGTTGAATTTGATTGAAAAAAGAATGTCGATTTAAAAAAAAAATAAATTTATTTTATACTTTCTTTGCAACTTCAGTTGCAGGGCTCTGCTGCTATAGATCTTTATGTATATAGATCCTCAAGTATGGATTTCTTTGTTTGCAAGTTTGTCCACTGCTGTAAACACAAACTAGTGGAAAAAATGCCAATAAGCTTTTTAGTACCACACTCCTGCTCATTTAGAATCCGGGTACTTTTAAGAGATATTGGTGGCTTTTCCCTACCTTCAGATTTATGCAACATTCACTTTTCATCTAAATGGTCCTATTGGACGTTATCTTACAACAAATAGCAATCACTCTAGCACGTCATAAAATGTGCATTAGCGTCAAAAGAGGATCCCAAGATCTTTGATGCATCGCGCAGGATGAAAATGTCTTGAAGTTGTTAATGACACATTTTTGTATATATTTTAAAATGTGGTTGTATGTGTTCTTGTCGCTCGGCACTTGAGATTGAACTACATTACTTTGCGTATTTGTGTTCTGCTCAATTTTGTACTCTGTTTTGTTTTTTTTTTCCTACAAGGTTTGCCCGACCACATGCCTTGGGATTGGGGTCTTTTGAAATGCTTCTAATCCTCCTGCTCTGCCGATACCGGTGTCTGCCTCCTCCTTGACTGCTGGTGCCTTCCAGGCCTGCTTGTTTGTGCTGTCAAGAGAACAAAAGTTGCAGGAGATCACACGGATCTTCTTAATGTCACCTCCCTCCTCCTTCACAGCTCTTTAATGAGCTTACAAAATGCCTTAGGAGGTCAGACCAAAAGTCCATCTAGGTCAATGTTCTGGCTGACTGAAAATACTATTTAGAGAGAATGTGGTCCATTTCCCTCATACTCTCTCCAGCATCCAGAATTCCTGTACTGAGGATGGTAAGCAGTGCATACTTGCCTCACCTTTGGAGTTTCTTGTGGAACTGTGACCGTGCATTTTCTGACCGTACTCTGAACCTGCTGATGTTCTCTAGCTCCACAACCTCCCGCGGCAGAGTTTGAAAAAGTAGTACGGACGTACTTCCTTTTAAACAAGCTGCACGTTGGTTCTAGCATTGTAGGATTTGGTGAATGTTTAGTATTCAGCTTATCTGATGCGTTTATAAACTTGTAAGCCACAATCACACTCACTCCTCAGTTTTTTCTTTTCCAGGTGAAGAGTTCCAGTCTTCTCAGTGTCACTTCGTAAGGAGGGACTCTGTCTCCCTGATCAATTCCCAGTGCCGCCTTCTCTACCTTGAACTGCCCTGTGTCTTTGAGATGTGTAGATCAGAACTACACACAGCACTCACTCAACAGGAGGGCACAGAGATTTTGTGTAGTTGCAAAGTTTTTTCCTCTGTCTTGTTACCCATACCCCTGCTGATGACACCAAACATCTTCTCGTTGGCTGCCAGTGCACACTGGTAATTCTGTTAAAATCCGTTCAATTATGACTCTCCTGTGTCTTTCCTGAGTTTTAGCTGAATAGGCATGATTCATTTTTCTCTAGATGCGTTGATGCTCATCTGCCAACTTTTTACCCGTTCATCAAGTTTTGTGAAGTTGTTCTGGGCTTTTCTCCCCATCGGCACAGCACCATATGAGCTTATCTATAACGCAGGCTGCACTGCGCGTGCCCTTCTACAGGTGACTGATCAAGATGTATTCATCAGTCTTCGGGAAGGTCTGTTTGCTGACTTTTCTGTCATGAGAAGTGACCACTATGCCGTATCCTTTGCTTGGTATCTTTTAATTGGTTTTCAAGTCATGAAAAGGACATCTCTCCTAGTTCCTGATTAGGTTCTTTAATAAAGCCTTGCCAAAGGATTTTTATCCATGTGCTTTTCTGACACTATTTTAGCCCTCTAGAAGCTTTGTCAACTTAAATTCTCTTTTATACAAGTCCTACACCTTTCTCAGCTGACTATGCTAACCCTTGCTCTCAGTAAACTTACTCTCCATTGCAGACTGGACCCACCCTATCAGGATCAGAAATTATTCATTGGTCTATAGCTCAGTCTTCCCTCTAGATTCTGCTGTGTTGGCAATCCATCAGTCCTCTGACACAGAGGCCGTCTGTAATGATAGGTGAAGGCACCCTGCTCAGCAGTTCTGCAACCTCACATCTGATTTCCTTCAGAGCTCTTTGATAAATGCCATTTGGGCTTGAGATCTTACCAGCATCTACCGTATCTATTTAAAGCAATTGCACAGAAGGTGCTACAGCACATTGATCTAGATCTTCTGGCCTAGCTGCTATGGAGAATTTGGCTTCTCTGTCACAGTCTCTATCGGTGGGTGCCCCTTCCTTTGATGACCTTTTATCATCAGCTCTCTTACTAGTTCTCTGCCTGGTCCCCTGCTTTTGATGTCTTTAAAGAATTCTGTGCTACCATGCTACTACCATGGGCACCATCTTCGTATTATTTTTTTAGACCTGTTATGTGTACAGCTGACTCGTGAGGTGCTGTGAGCTTTCCTGTTCCCTTACCAGCATTCAAAACACAGAACTCCCTCTGAGTAACTTTCCTATTGAGCCATGCGAGTATTTTTTTTACTTTTTTTTTTTTTTTGAGTTGTTTTATCTGGGCTTCTAATACAGTATTTAACAGCCCCCAGGCTGGTTGTAGACATCTTTCTTTTTGGACTGTTCCTTTTTTTGTTGTTGTTTTTTTTGTTTGCTTTATTAACTGCCTTTAGTTCTACATTGTTCCAACTTATTAGTTCAGATTTCACTTTCACTGTCCTCTCTTGAAACAGTATTAACCCTACTGCACTGTGGTTGCTGTTATAGAGTGGCTCTCCCATGAACACCTTTTACACTAGTACCCATGCACAACTCAAGCTGCTGCTTTTGATTTCGTTATTATTCAAGATCTCCTAGTTGTTCCAGGAGGCAGTCATGTATCACTGGAATACTTTGCCTCATCACAAGCTGAAATAAATACTTAATCTCATTACGATGCGGTCTTGAGATCTTTCACTAGGAGAATACACTATGTAGGCATATGCAAAGGTTTACGAGCAATTCATATAATATGAGATGAGAGCAGCGACAAAGATGGCATTTTTAAATGGCATTACGAATTCCTGCATAAGCTTTTCACAAAGCTGGCTGAACACAGAAAACTGGCAACTGCTGTAACTCCTGTTCCAAGAGACTCATCTGTATTGCTTTATAAATATCATTCAGGATAATACATTCCTTCTGCTGCCACTTATGAAAAAAAAAAGCGTGTTGTGGATTACAAAATATTGTTGCCCCTCATCCTCCCATTTTGCCACCAGAGTCAGTTAAAAGGATCTGAGTTCAGACAGATCTAAGCCTTCTTGCCTTCAAGATTCCACAAGCCATTTTGAATTGCATCCTTTGGCATGAGAGATATGAATGCGCAATGTGCGTACTCCAAATACTGCTGAGCTGGGAAAAGAAGAAATCCAGGATGAAAATACGTAGAATATCATTTTATATTAACAGCTCAACATGTCTGAGGTGATCAGAGACTATATATGCATACACTGTTTCAAAGCAAAGAGACGGCAAGCAGTCATTAACTTATAGTTTCCACCACGGTATTTCTTTTCATCGTAGTTGAAGAACCAATGACATTTTGTTTGGTTCTAAAACACATCTCAAAACCTTATAACGAGCTTGGCAATCGTGAAAAATCTTGGCAATATCTTCTGGATTCATATACTAAAGTTAATGAGGAAGACTTAAACAGAAGTCCATTATAATGCAATTTATTTGAACTGTTGAACACACTATATTCATAACTTTTTAACACTTCCCAATGAGGTGTTTACTGTATGTTTCTATAAATTACGCATTCATTGCATAAAACTGCATTCATTTCTCTAGCAGCATACTGTATAAATTATCACAAAAACAAATGAACCAACAAAAGATTCTTGAATACATGTAACGTTGGTGGGCAGATAATATCAGTTATAGCTTATCTTCATGGTAAGCAGCTCTAAATGAATCCCTCTTGAATTCATTTAATTAAGAAGCTGAAAAGAAAGAAAACATGATTAAATGCTGAAAAATGCATATAAAACATAGCATCACAATTATTTGAAAAAAATAAACAAGGACTTCAAAACATTCATTTGAAAAGTCATTTGACATTTGTGTAATAATCTCTTAAGTTTTTATATTTCACTTAGTAATTACTAAGCAAGCATGAAAGTTATCAAATAAAACTTGAGTGACTGAAACTCAATTTGCCTATTTAAAAAAATTAAAAGGCAAAATGCACTGCAAACATCTGTTCTCTCTAATCAAGTTCTGCATCTGCTCTTACTACTTAAAGTGAGAACCACCTCTCCCAGGAGACTTTTCAGATTTATTTAAAACATTCTTCCTTTACTGTTGAAGTGGCCCCAGAGTGGGGAGGGTATGGAGGACCTGGCAAGGCTCTGAAGGGTTGCAGAGTTTGAATTCTTAATATTTTAATAAGTTAAGAAGTTTCAGATGACACTGCTGTTTCTTTACCCCTGGAAAAAAAGTTTCTATTTTTTAAAACGTTAGATATATATATTGTGTGTCACACCTTTCTAAATACTTCACCAAAGAAGAGGCATCTCATAAATTAGGAAATGGGAACACAGAGAGAAAGACTTGTGCGTGACTATAGACTGAGTTAACTCTACAAACCCAATAAAGTACTGAATGGAAGGGCTTCTTCACGACCTCTAGGTTTGCGTGAAAGATCTTTCCCTATAGACATGCAGCGTGCGCTAGCATACGCATGCTGTAGCAATTCCATCAGTTTTCCATTGATGGTGTAATTAATTAATCATTACAAAACATAAATACGAGTGCCATAAGCTTAAAAGACTGCACCAGTATAAAGATGTTCCCTGCTGTAACAAGTTGACAAGCTCATTAGGCAAGACATACAAAGCAAGGAAAAACAGATGGCAACTGGCTGGGTGCTAGAGGGTGAAGCGATTGTTGAAAGGGAAAAGCTCGCAAGAGCAACTGCACGAAGAGGAGAGTCGTAGGGTGCCGAGGGGAGAAGAGAATGTTGAGCGCGTGAGCCTAAAAAAGCTAACCCAAGTCTAGGAGAGCTGTGTAAGGTGATGTATAGGACAGAAAGAACAGAGAGGAGAGGAGAGGAATACTGGAAATTAAAAAGTGTGGGGGAAAGAGTGTGAAGGGCTGAAGATTACAACAACCAGGCTGGTAGCATTGACAGGCTCAGGAGCGGGAGAAGACTGAATGATAGAACGGTAGGAAATATAAATACGGCAGTGTTTTGGTTAAATATGCTACTACCATATCCGTTGTTCCTTTCTTTCTGTCTGCAGCAAACTCAATCTTTAGCAGCTAAGAGACGTGATATGGAATATAATGTAAACACTGAAAGTTATCTGGAAGTTATAAAACAAGTTTAAGAGGCTACATACACAAAGAAGGAGAAAGCCTAGGGCGGAAAACCACAAAAAGCCAAAACACCATAAAAAAATCATAAACCAGAGAGCAGCCAAAAAGAAGGGGGTGGGGGGGAAGGGTTTCTGAAAAATCTAGAATAACAAATTGGACAACATCAGCTGGGGTAGGTCTGCAAAAAGAAAGAAGAAACCCATGTCCCTTTATGCAAAGTAGGGGAAAGCAGAACAGGAAAGGATGGCCAAACTGTGCCCTTCCAGCCAGTAAGTAACTGGAAACAGATAGAATAGGCAGGAGTAAATGGTAAACTAAGACTTACAGGAAAGCCATAAAAGCAAAAAGAGGCATGATTAATGGCGGCAATCACAGCAGGAAGGTCCTGCTCATAGAAGAGCATGTAAACTGTTTGCCACAGGAAAAAGCACACCCTTTGTAAGAGATCTGCTACGGGGCCAGACACCTGGAATTCAGATCTCCTGTTCTTTTAAGGATGAAGGACTAGAAACCAGCCCTGAACGTGGAGGCTTCGAATAGAGAGGAATTTGGAGGCCTGTGGAAATTCATGAATTCAGTGTGCTGTTGGAGCGGACAGACGGAGCTGTTTTGCTTTCCATTTCAACGGGCAGCTTCCTTCTGAAGAATGCGGTGTCCAACCCATTAAGAGTAGTAGCATAGAAAATGCTACACGTAAGACGCTTTGTTTTGACAGCTGTGTATTATTGCTTTCCTGTCTTTTAAAATAATCCTGATTTCTGCCATTTTGAAAAAGGAGCCTATTTTGCTGACCTCTACAGACCTGAAGGTGAATCTTGGTGTTTAACAGAAGTAGATTTACCAGTTCATAAACTTTAGGTGGATCAGTTTAATTATGCATGAAGTCAACATAAAACAGCTGAACACTCGTTAGTAGTGCTCACATTTATTAATAAATTTAATTTAATACGTCTGTAAACACTATTTGTTCTACATACTAATATTTTACCAGTATATTTCCAAGAAATAACTATTCCATTTTATTCACTCACATTTAATTTCAATTGATGAATATTATACGGGATTTCTTTACTGAAACTAATTTAATTACAATGAGGGTAGACGTTTCTTATATGGTGTATATAGTGAATGCAAGGAATTTTCAAGCTCTGGGGCATCTTGCAATTTGTCTGTTCTTGTTGCATTGACCGTTTTTCTCTAAGCAATGAATGAATACTTCATGTCTGACTTAACATTTATGGGGTTTTTTGATGAAAATAAAGCATCTTTTATTTATCCTGCTTTCCTGCAGCTTAGTTCATTTTCTCTGCTAGTCAATACAGAATACGTATTTTTCCATTCTGCCAATACATAGTTCTGAAGGCTGATTATTTTTTATGCTTTAACTAAAAACTCTTCACATTACTCTTTTCAATAATACCCAAATACAATGGCCATAAAGGATAATGAAACACTCAACTGCAGGTACAAAAAAAATCTTTTAAAAGCTACTTAATGCACGCCAGTTAATGAAACCTTATATGAAAACTTTGAATTTGCAGGTGTTCGTATCATTTAAATTCAGATTAAAACAACAGCAAATGCACACTTGAAAGGACAATTGGAAGTGTCAATGATAATGAAACGGTGCTAAAAGTTTCATCCAGAAAACAAAGGAGAAAAGAGAACACAGAGCAATTAATAAGTTTCAGCCAAAGTTAAAAAAAAAATAAAATTGAGAAATGTTTTTAAATGTCAGTAAAGAGTGGATAGGACTTTTGCTGTCTGTCCTCTTAAAAAAACCAGTGTTACAAATATTGATGTTCCTAAAATTCCCAGTAAAACACTACTGTGCTAGTGTACTGATGTCTTCTGCTTTGTTCTTACCATCCTTCCTCATTCTTTTTAATTCTCTGTGCTTTTTGTATGGAAAGTGCCTAAAGTGAGGTTTCCAGAGAACCTACAAGCTCTTTCCTGACCAGCAAAACTAACTCAAGAGTTCGTGATTTTGGCTTATAGTTAAGAATGGTCTCTCTGTCATTCCCATGTGTATTAGTTGAGAGTGCTGATATAGTGAAATTTTATTGCTCAATCACTGACTGTCTGATATTTAATATATCACTCATTCACTTTAAATACTGAGGTGAGAAGGCTTCCAAAAAATATTCTCTTGGATATATCAACACTCTTGTCTTATCCAGAAAGCATTATAAAGGGGAAAATGTTCAACAGTGGAAAATAAAATTATTGCATTATCTTTCAACAGTTAATGAGAGCAATTAAAACGAAAGCTTTAGCAAAATGAAAAATTTCATCTAGCTCCCATAAAAAAGGTGGATTAGTACAGGCATGAATAAGCCCTGCCATGGTAAAAATGGCTCTAGCAGAGAGATTTGTTACATGCTAACTCATCCATCACAATTGTGTTCGCTCAGTAAGTAACCTTCATGATGACCTCCATTTTGCATCACCTCTCCCATTCCAACACTTTATTTTATACGGGTATTTCATCAGGATATTAATTAAACCATTTTTTCCCCCAACCCTAGCCTTCAAGAAGAAAATTCTGTGGACAGAAGAATCAAAAACTTAATTGGAAAATATCTGAAGTGGATGAAAAAAATGTAAACAAAATGTTACTCCCCCTTCCTACATACATGCCCTCTAAAGAGCACACTCTTACCTAGCGCTCCTCTGGACACTCTTCTGTTTGTCACAGAAATTAACAATGACAATGGCACTACCAGGGTCAAAGAAATAACAGCCTTCCCAGCACTTTTGTTTATGCACATTAGAAAAGGAAATAACAGTTTTTCGCCAGTTTTTGGCTTCTGCTTCATGTCTATCCACCTCTGTTTTGATTTATTTTCACTACATGGAGGTCACTGGAGAGAAAGAGGATGCACAGCAGGTTGTGTTACTGTTTCAGTTTTCATCGGTGCATGCTGCTTCGTAGAGGACTTATTTGGTTGTTCAGTGCCAGAGAACAGAAATAATTTAGTATATTTGAATTTATTTTTTTTTTAAGTAGGACAGTGAAGTTGATGCTTGAGCTCGTGCATATAACATTAAAACAATTTCAGTTTTATTTAACTGTTGCTGTAGGCATGCCAACATAAATATTCTTTCTTTTTTTCTGATAGATTATTAGTATGCATTGCTGTTAGTATTGTTAAAGGCAAAGCTTTACTAGCCCGAGGACAATTTATCACATAAAGACTGATAGTTTCAAGGTGAAATCTACAACCAGAGAAAGTAAAAACACAGACATATTTCACATCTTAAGATATATCTACTCTGGGGGCTATTGATGGGACACAGAACTCCTAGGAAGATCCTAACGAATTCAGACAAAAAGATTAACGTATATCGGCATATATGACTGAACTTAAGATGCAGGATATTAAATTAAAGGCAGAAAGAGAAAATAACAGAGTCCTCCTTAGTTCTCCTTAGTGTTCTGCACGTTCACTTCATTAAATTCATAAGAACTATACACCTAAACCAAAAAAGGCTTCTCTTAAGAAACGCTATGGCACAGTCATGAAGATTAGACGGTTGAGATCACTGAAGTGCCAAAGAATCCATAGTACATTTATTTACAATAATGCAACAGAAAATGGGGTCAGAGCTACCCGAGAGACCAAGAGAAACCGGAAAGATTCAACACTGGAAAGGACAAGATAAGTAAATTACACATTTGGGAAACCAGCAAATGCAACTTGATAATGGCAAAACAAAAGGATCAGTTCTAGTGACCGTTTCCAGTAATTCTGCATTGAGTGAGGATTTAAGATAGAATGATTAACTTATTCCCATGAAAACACGAAGAATCTAAGACAGTCCAGGTAAGCCTGTAAGATCTTGCTTAATGCTGCAGGAGCAGTAACATTACAAAAACCCCAAAGAAAACTGCCTAACACTTAGCCAGCTATTAAATGTTTCTCATGTACTTATGCATCCATAGGGTTCATTCTTTTATGAATTTACTTGATGGGTGTTGTTAATTAGTAAGTTGTGATATTGAGTCTACTTAGCTCCTTAAGACAGAATTTGGTTTACGGATCTAATAACTCCCTGTTGTGGTTGTCCTCAAACCAGGACACTCCTTCACAGTAACAACATGATGCAGCACTATCTCATTTTAACAGGATTGTGATGAATCATTCTTTTCAGCACTATCCTGGATTTCTTTTATGTCTTTCTTCACTAGCTTTAGCTACTAACAGGTGCACTTTTTTCCCATATGCATTGCATATCAAACTAAATTTCTTGAACTTAAACTTTTAATAGAATTTAAGATACTTCTTTTCCCCCTCCCTCCCCACCCCTTGGTTCTTGATGTCCTTATTCTTAGCTTGGGTACTAACCAAGGAGTACAAATATACTTAGGGCTCCAACTTCTGCTAGATATTCCAAAGAAAAGATGTCTGATATTTCACTAAATACCTGTTCAATTGTGGGGGGAAAATCCCATAAAATCCATGCCACCCAAAATTTACAGCAAACATATTAGCAAGAAAAGAGGGAAACCCCCTACATTACTTAAATTAAGATTCTTAAAGCTTACAATACAGCCAGATATGTAGTAGACCTCAGCAATTAGGTCTGCAATAACATCAATGGTATTGTGTAGGCATGACAACTCACAGAGCAGAGTCATACTCACAAGGCACTGTTTAACCTCAGACATCCAAAGTATCATACAGCTGTCAGAGAACCCTAGTACAAACATCCACAAAAGCCATGCAAGGTCTGGAAATTGGCACAGTCATGTAAGCCTGTTGTTAACAGGTGATAAGAACATTCCTAAGATGAAAGAACTAAAAATGAAACTGGTACAACCGTCGGGTTTTCTTGAGTAGCTGTTAAATTGCACGGCAAGAAACACAAGAACAACAACAGCTTTTTTGATATTAGTAAACTCGTTACGAGAAGATGCAAGTGAGCTCAGACCATGGGTTGACGGTCTTTGGCAGTGCTACTCAAGTGAGCTTATGAGCTGCAGATCACGTTCATAATTCCTTCTTCTTTTAAGTTTAAGACTTAAGCACTTAATGGGAAGTAAGAATACTTCACACTTAGGAAAATGGGGTCCTGCCTTTCACCCCAAGTCAGTTGAGCTAGAAGGTAGACAGACTCCAGAGAGGATGCTGAGAGGCTGTACAGAGTATCCCAGGTGGCAAACTAATAACTCCATACTGATGAAATCTTGCAGTACGATACTATTGGGCCCTTTACAGACCTCTTTCCTTAGCAGAAATGAGTAAAAAGCAGGAGCACGCCTTCTGTGCATATTGCAAGGGGAAGAGTTTCCTTGGCTTGAGCATGATGTTATTAAATGCTAAAACTGATCTGAGGTGATCTAAACTAAATGCCAATTAATCTGCGGACCAAGCTCAGTAAAAAAGAAAACAGTTCTAAAGTCCTGCAGCAAAAACTAATAGAAAAATTTTATGTATTAGTTCAAATGTTAGCTCTAAGTTGGCTTCGCAAGGCTGAGTCCTCACTAGTGGAACATAACTCAGAATATAAAGCTGGCTGCTGCGCTAATCACAAGACCTAGTCATAGAAATCAGCACTAAGAAATATCTGAGAAAAACTGTAGAAGTATTCCTCACGTGACCCATGAAGAGTGGCTGTAAAAACAATAGAACTGTTAACATTAATAGATACAGTTCTTTTGTTCTCTACTTACTTCAAAATGTAACTTTCTGAATCTGTTGTAATAATAGTTTCCCTTCGGTATGTATTAGTTGACATTTCATCATGCCAGATCTTTCAGAAAACGTTACTGTATCTACATTGCAACACACACGTCATCCACTTACTCTCCCATACTATTCTGTGAAGGATTAGTCTACTGGTTTATAGAAACCCATTTCACTGGAAATAAGGAAAATCTCAACTTTCACATGCACTGTGGCCAACTAGAGGGGGGAAAACAGCACTTGTGCATATTATCTCTATTGTAAAGCCTAGCATAGCATGTTAAGACTATGTCAACTGTATACATATATATTTATGTGTATATATATCTCTCCACAGGAAAAAAAAAGTTAAAAAGGAGCACAGGCTGAAGCAATAGGAAGAACAGCATAGTTTCAAATAGGATCAAAAGTCAATGGAACAAAATTGCTAATACCGGAGAACAGAACAATAGGAAAAGGACTCTTCCTCATTAAAAGTATTTAGCCTTCCTACAAAACAAAGCTTTGGGAGAGAAAAATCAACAGGTCTCTGTTTTGTTCCACAAACTTGATGACTCGGGAAATGTCACTGTATTGCTTTTACCTCAGTAGCCCGGTCCATCATTAGCACTGAAGATCTACTGAATTGCACTTTTCCCATTCCTCTAGTTAGACTTTTTCATTTCTATCTGAAAATGGTACCAGGATCACAAGAAAATGCTATGGGCCATCTGTTCCTGACAGGCTACTAATATATATATATATAAAAGATCAGCAAGAAGATGGGAATCAGAAGTCTAGACTGCCTCTTGTAGGTGACCTCCCAGCTGAAAGCATCTACCTACAAAAGGCAAGAACTCTATTTTCTTTAATATTTTCCTAACTTTTCTGCTTGTCAGACAAATTTTAATGGTTTAATTGACAGCTGTACATATAATTACTAAAGACTATAACCTTTTCTTTCCTCTCTGGTGTGGCTGACAAGAGAAGAGGGTACTGTTAGTGATAAATCATAGCTTAGCACTGGACACTAGTTTGGTGGTTTTGTGCCTTGTCTTATGTACCTCTTAGTTATAAAGACACACAAATAAATATCTAATAAAGGTTTATAAATTCAAGCACATATTTTCTTTTGCATTTTTCATGGGGCACTGCGTATGCCACACGTCTGTGCTCAAACCCGTTTAACTCGTCTGCATTAACAGTCACGTTAACAGCATTAGATTTCCAGCCCTTTTTGGTTTGCTTCAATTAATGACCATTCTTCCTGCTTCCTCCCGCTCTCATAGACTTCAGTGGTAAAAATTAAAGATTGTTTACCTGAAAGCTATTCTTAAACTTATACAAAGCTGTTAAAATCTAGAAGATGAGAACTTAGTGAGAGCTTACCTGTACGGGTAGCCATGGTATTTGGAGCGGAATATCGACAACAGGAAGCTGAAGAAAAAGACCACCAGACCCAGGCCTACCAGACATATTACTAGAAAGAAAATAACTTCGTTTATTAGCACATAAAAGATTTAAAACTGGAATCTCTACAAACAATATTCTTTATGTCAATCATTTATGGAAAATTTTGACATAGTTAAATACAAAAATGTTACTGCCTTGACTACTGATGCCCACTATCTTCTGACAGGATTTCAAACACATATGGAAATAATATTTATGGTAATTAAGAAAAAAATAACTTGTCAGTGGGAATGTGTTTTCAGGAAAAAAGAGCAGCAATTTGCAACTCAAATGTATGTGGATGCAAACACCTTACTGCTGATAATGGATTTCATAACCTTGTAAATTATACATATCAAGCAATGTAATTTCAGGTATTTACTTATTCTTTTTGGAAAACAAATTACATTTAGAAAAATATCCCTTGACTAACGGAATCGTGTTGTCTCTAGCCAACCATCTAAGGCTGACGTAACAGCAAAGGCAGTTTAGCAATTACTTTATCTAGTTTTTCATGGCTAAAACATTTCGCTGTTTTAAGTTCCAAGGCCAGTAGCCAAATCACTTTTTACACTGAACTTGACAGCAATATCTTTAGGTTTTGAACACAAATAATAATGATGCAGACCTTCTGAGAGCATCCAGATGCAAGCGCTTTGAGCCTTTTCAGGCAAAGAATGAATTAGCAAAGTAAATGCTTAAATTAGCAAATAAAATTTGGAACACCAGTTGTCGCCCTGTGTAATAATAGCATAAAATCTTTTTGATCATGATAGCTCACTCAATTGCATGTAAATAAATAAAAATAAAAGGTAACACACTACAAGCTGATGCATATAATTGAGATGCAGCTCATCTACATGAGAGAATGTTTTGGTCCTAGTGAACTACTTTGATTTTAAAAGCTTGTCTTCTTATACTATTCATACTTTAGCCAAACCTTTGCTATTTAATTGCAATATTCAGGCTTCAAAAGTGTGCTGGCTTTGAGCAAAGGATGAGCAACCATGAAGCCAGGCAAACTGACAATGTCGCATTTTTTCATTAAAACCGACCATGTGGAAACCGACATATGTCAACTGAAATACAAAATTTCTGCAGTTATTTTGAGAAAACTTGCCACGTGCAAATCTTATAAACACACTTCATTATAAAGAAATCACCACGCACAAATATGCTTTCAAAGCATGGATGAATAAATTGCGAAGCAAGTGCAAGGCAGGTACATGGAAAGCATTCACATAATGGCCACAAGCAGAAGAGAGTCTGAAGCTGTACTGCAGCCCACTGGTATTTCGCTGTGTCCATCTCCATGGACATGATCTCAATCACAATCTAAGATCATATTCCAATTAAATTCATGTCACTGTCTCTTTCAAATCAGTATTAAAGCTACATACTGTAAAAAATATTCAGAATTAAATTATACATCTACAGCTCATCGAAGGAGACCCTCAGTAGAGATCTCTAGCCAACATTCAACTTGCTGTTATGAAGAATTATAGAATGATTTTATAGAAAACAGTTGGCCAGCCCTAACTGCAACACTGTTATTATATAGGAGAAGCTGAAGAACTGATGTAGAAAGAAAGGGGAAGCCACGTAAGAAGTCTGTTATCTTTCAAAGGTCTTCAATGCCTTATAAGAAAAAGTGGCAGGGGATAGGAAAAAAACATACAAAAGATACAAAGGCAGATGGGCATATTTGTTTCAACCTATGTCATACTCCGTAAAAGTTTGTTCGGCATAACAGGAAGTTTAAACCTGGACAAAATACTTTCATATTGTGTGTTTATGCAACTCATTGCATAAAATCTTGCAAATATTCTGAACGACAACAACCTTCAGAAATGCGTACATCTTGCACTTTAGGCTAAGAATCTTTAAACATTACAGATTAGGATATGTTCTGTGCTACATCTACTGGGCTTTCACCTTCCTCTGGAGACATGATGCTGGCAAAGTCTATCAAGTAAAAGAATTTTCACACTCCTTCGGATGTTGTCATCTTAAATGCCTCAATGAATTTTGAAAACAATGTTTTGAAACTCTTATTCTTTATGTCACTGACTTTCAACATAATTCAAGAGCCAAAAAGCATTTATGCAGTATTACGCAGTGACGCAGTGGAGATACTGTGTCAAGCTGTACCTCGGCTGAGTATGCTTAAAATATTTTTTTACTCTTACAACTTCATGTGAATGCAGTTTTATCAACAGAATTTTTATACTCTCCTCTTCTGCACCTTAAAAAAGGTAAAGATTGGTTTAAGGTAGAGACCTTCTGAACACTTAATCAGATACGCATTTGTCATTTCTCAATGTCTTCTAATTGTCTCAATATTGTCTTAGTTGTACTAAGTAACTTACTTCTCCTTTTTCCAACGTCCCCTTTGGAGGTAGCAGCTTCATTCAGGAGTACCATTCCCATGGTGATAGCAGCATCTGTATCGCCATTGTCAAGGAAAACAGCAGATGCGTGGATACCTCAGAATGCCACAAAGGTACATCTACAGACTAAAGCTTTCAAGTTGATAAAATGAAAGAAAGTGTTTATACATAAAACTGCGCATCGCAATCTGTACTGTACCAACATACATCTGGCAAAAATGTGCAGTAAGATTTTTCTTTGTGCATTCTAGATAAAAAAGGAAAGAAGGCTCAAAAAGCTTTAAGGGACAAGTCGTCAAGTTGGACACACAAATTTTGGACAGTTATGGAAATAGCTATTCCCCAATATCTTACAATATTCTGTATATTGGTAGTAAAGGATTACAAAAATGAAAACTATAAGAACTAGAAATCACGTAGTGGTATTGCACACAATTCATTGGTTATTTGATGCGAACTGAAGCAATTGCACTGCTTTATCTTCCTTTGCTTTTAGATAAGACATTAGCTCCCTCTTTAGTGTCATATTGCTTAACAGTTTAGCAGAGAAACATCTCAGAGGCAAAGTCCTCCATCACTTTCAGTGTTTTGTTGTCTCATTATAACTGTTACAAATGTGAACAAGTACATAATGATAAAACAATTTAACTAATTTAGCAAGATCTTAAACCATTCACTTAATTGTTTATTTGAAACTGTATAAACAAAAAGGAACGGTTACCACTGTGCACAACATCTGTTCTGGAGAGGAGGCTGAACGCCTTACTGAAGCAGGAGTGCATCACGGGAGCTATATCTCACAACTTCAGGAAACACCAACTTCACCAGAGCTAGCTGATTCTTGAATAAGGTTGGATTTTTAAGCATTACTTACCCCATGGCCAGGTAGCAGGATGACTACAAACTTTAAGAATGAGAAGATGTTTCTCTTTACGCACACAGATAATGCACAGGAGATACTTCAAAACATGCTACACCCATAAACAACATCTGCATCCTGTAACATTATACTTGCACTAATCCTATCAACATTCATGTTAACATTTTTCATGTTAGAAATGTTGAAAATTAGACCAAAATCCTCAAAGACATCCAAAATTTCAGTTATACACTTTGAATTAAGCTGAGCCTGAGCAAAAGGATTTAGACGTGTCAACACTAACATCATCACACTTCATCAGAGATTAGCAGCCTGATTCAGATTTGGGACTTCCAAATTTCATACACACAGAATGAGAAAAGTCAAATGAAGAATAACAGGATTAACAAAAGCAAACGATGGTGAACGGAGGCAGATGCCCACCTCACCCAGTAGGCGACATCAAGGAAATATAAATTTTAACACCACCTCTTTGATACACACATCTACCTACAGTCCTAATTAGACACTCATTAGAAAGACACTAGTAACCCAAAGGACTTTCTCACATGTGCCCACAAGGTATAAAGCATAGGGTCATTCTTATGAATAAATGGTTGTACTCAAGTTTTCCAGAACCTTATTACTGGACTTGACAAAATCTTAAAAAAAAATTTTCACAAAATATTGGAAAAAAACCCCAACCCTGGAATCCATGAGACTATGCAAATTGGAAGGGAAGGCAAAAATCACTGTCTAAAAGTTCTGCCTGTTGACATTCAGATTAAAGAGCATAAGAGACTGGAAATCTCTTGTGCTACTAAACTACTTTAACTGAATCATGGCAAAAAAACCCAGCCCCAAGCTGTGAGGGTAACTCACCACAATCTCTCGGGGAAATGCTACTTTTTGCAGAGGTTTTGGACTGCTTTGTAAATGGAATTTATTTGCTTGATTATCTCATGCAATATTGCACATAATGTGGTCCTTTGCTATTTCCCTTACCGGGTTCCTTCTGAGAGAGAAACAAACCAACCAACCACACACTAAAAAGCCATTTGGCAGACAACCATTCTGTAACTTAGTTCCGATTTTCTTACCAGACCATGAGTTCAATTCACTTTTCTTACCATCAGGAAGATCAGTCTCACAAAAGTAACCGTTTGCTCCACAACTGAGAGTTTTAGATTTGTAACCAGCTGAACTGTGCTGATTTTTTTTTCCTCTCTTTCGGAGTCTCACATCATTACCCCTAAAGCTTCCCTCACATTGTCACTACTTTTGCTCCGGTGGTTGCTTTCTAACTTGAGTCCTCATTGTCGCGCTTTCAGCCTCACTGGCTGCATTTTAGCTCCAGTGACGTCAGCTTCATAACTTCACACTCTAACACTGAGCACGTCACTTGCTCCGTGATGTTGAAGTAAAAATTCAGTCTTAACCGAGTTGCGAATTCAAGGCAATCATTAGCTTTTTACCATAGAATATACAGTTCAAGCTATTATTTGTCGCTCCTGTTTCTAACATTGTACGTTACGACTTTACACTGTTCTGATATTCTGCAAAAGAAAGCAACAGTCCTAGCCCTGAAAATAATCTTTTACAGCAACATATTTCTCTAGCAGTGCAGAATTTAAAGTTTTGGCAAGTGGTTACTTCAACAATTTTCCATCTGCAAAAAATGAGATGGCATCAGAAGATGTACTTATTTTCTAATTCCTGCTTATCTCCCTCACTATGAATTATGAAACTACTCTGAAAAGATGAGGGGAATGAGGCACTCAGATAAACTCAGATAAATGGCTAGCAAATGTTTTAAATTCAGATGCTCATGTTTTCTGATAAATGTATCCCTCTGTAGCAATTTTTTTCTGTGTAAATCCAGTTATATGTCTTAAATTTGGAATGATTTCACTTTTACATAGTAAACTTCTGCTCCTTTTCCCAGCTGATACATGCTTTTCACAGAAATTGATAACATATTTTATTTAGTCCGTGCTTTTGAAAAGGGCCTGAATGTTTTGATACCTGAAGAAAAACAGTTTTAAAGTCAGATGAAAACCACGGTGATCATAAAAATTTGTAAGGTTATTCAGAAAACGATGAGCAGTAACAGAGCATAATATTTAGCCCTGCAAAAATCAAGATGCTGATCAGAAGTATTAATAAAAAACGCACTGCTAAGCCCAAAATAGAGAACAAACCAAAAAAGATTGGATCAATAAGGTCCAGAATGATAGATATTTCACAAACTGAAAGTGATTACCAGTAAATTCTGGATACTTTTTTTATTATAAAATAGATATTATTAAATAGAAAATATTATTAAATAGAAAATTTAATGACCGTTAATTCCAGCCAGAAAGTCCAAAAGGAAGAAAACCTGATAGTTCATAAGTTTATTACTGTGATTTATATATAATTTATATCTTTACTTCACAAATTTAGTCCTACATAGCAGTGAGTGGGGAATAAAAAGAGAGAAAATAGGTTGGCAAACACTTCTGTGAACTTTTGGTTTTTTTACTTTTGTGAAAAAAGGTTAGTGGTCTCCCTCATACTCTGCTGCATTTCTGCCAAGAGTGCAAAATCTGGCATTAGCGTTATACACATAAAAAAACAACTACTTTTTAGTTGCAGAGCATGCAGTTCCTTAATAACACACGAGCAAGAAAAAAACGAGGGAACAAAATATGCATCCACCCAAGTCTGTGCCCAGTTAACTGTTAACTCCAATGGGGACAGATTCTCACACAAACTTTTGAAACGTCTGGTTCACTTTATCAGCTGTTGAACATAGAAAAGCACGTGTATTTTTTTGTGAAGGAGTAATATGATCAACAGGAAGATCTACGGTGTTTTGTCTTTCCTTTTTAGGTTTTTTTTTGGCTGAGGGATGATGATTAGAACATAAGAAATTCTTTACTGGACCCTTATGAGTGGACATTTTGCTACCTGAGAGAGATACTTGTCTTAACTTTTTCCTACTAATACTTAAGCCTCTAAAATATCTGCTATAATTTCAGAAACACTGACCACATTGCAGGTTCTTTATCTGAACCATTTCAGGTTGGATTTAACTTTCAATTTGTATTTGAAAAATCTGAGCATAACATGCATTCCAGTCATCCTATTTAGGAAGTATTCTTCAGCTATGTGCGGTTCTTGAAAACAAGGAATTAGCCACTTTTCCCAGCTTGAGGATCTGATTTTTTTATCATAAGTTGAGGAAACTAATCAAGACAAAAAGTATGGTTCTGCAATGAAGTATGCCTCACGGGGGTTTTTTTTCAAGACATTGTTGCTTTGGTTTAGGAAACAATGAGCAATGATTCTAATATTCCATTTATGTTAGTCAATGTGCAATCACTTCTCATTTAGACCATAACCATCCCAGTGGATGACTCCACAGGCCCTGAGGGCTGAGGATGGAGGCACATCTGAGATACCAATCACTGTGTGTCTCGTCTCAGTGAAGAAAGATGACTCCTAACTCCAAAGTCACAAAAGTGGAGCACAGTCTGAAAATGATTTATTTGAATATGAATTGAATTGAAGCATGAATTGCACACAATCAAGATGTACTTCAGTATTTTTTAATGGCCTAAATTCCAGTTGTACTGACAATCACAATAACCCTGAACATTCTTTCAGCTTAAAACCTTCTGGTTTCAGCTACACAAAATGGCTTCTCAAGAATTTTAGGAATTGTTACATGAGTCTTGGCATTGGAGTCCCCCTCAACTCCTTGAAATACTCAGTTCACAATGGTGAGGTAGCTGGAAGTTTGCATTTCAACCATATAAACGCCAACCAAACTACACCGCTCTCCTTTTTGATGCTTTTTCATCATTTTAACAGAGCAGAGAACCAATTTGATACTAATACAGAATCTCCTATAGTGAAAAAGTTTCTTTATTATTAACTTGATTAGTTTCAGCTTCAAGTTATGAGACTGTCTTTCAAATCCAGAGATAATCTGATGGAACCATCCCTCTTATGATGCTCTCAGACACGTGCGAAAGGAAAGGCCATACAAAAGCTTGAGGAGAAGACGACGACTCTGGAATCCATTTTAATTCAACTGCAACAAAGTAGCGTAAAGATACCTGACAAAGTTGGTGCTAAATCACTAATCAAACATTCAGGGCTTTTCAGCCCAATTTACATCCTAAATATTCATATTGGTGTCACCTTTTAGGATGACCTAAAAAAAAACCAACAAAAAACTGGGGAGATGATTTTTACATTTCTTATTTATGACCTTTTGGCGTTTTAGAGTTAGTCTCGTGCATCTCACAAATTCGCATATGTGGTTTGCCGCTGTACCAAATAAATATTTTTTTCTAACCTTATTTCTGTTTTATAATTTGATTCTAACATTTTCTTGCTCAGAGACATACAAATTGCAGAAGTACACACCTCTCCAGAACAGGCGGATGTATAACAGTACTGTGGTTTCCTTAATATTAAGCATAACAGAGATTAAAATGATTGAACAAATTTTCCTTAATAGCTTCATTTCTTAACTTTTAAACACAGATACAATGCCTAGAACAAACTATATTTGAGCTATTTATAAGTATTTATGACGCTGTGTCATTTTCTCTCGCTATTCTAACACTTTATTCCAAACACCTACCTTATTTTCAAGCACTTTATTTCAAACACTAGACTGGTTTGAGTATGTTGTCTCATCTGTTTGTTCGCACACACGTGATGCTTCAGCATGCACACACACCATCTCTCGCTTTCTCTAAGCCCCTATAAATCTTTTTAACAACATCACACTTTTTTTTTCTATACCGTAAATCATTGTCAACATGACTCTAGGCTGGCATTATACTTTCCTTCATTATTAAAGATCTGTGCAGTATCTTAATAAACACAATTTATTCTTAGCTGAATGCACTTGAGGACTATTCAATGCAGTAAAAGCTGTCTGTGGATCCAAAAGGTAAAACGTTTAACTTTGGACTACGTTTCTGCATCTTTTAGCCACTGAAACACGTATGTTTCTTAACAATTGAAACAGCCATTATGATTATTAATTGATGCCTAAAGAAACCCTTAAAAATGCTGTTGTCTTCAGCCCACCGTCAGTGAATGCCTCTTGGTCTGTGGACTAGTAGTCAATATTTTAAAAAAATAAAAATGCGACTGTTGCTTGAGCAGCTGACAGCTAAATTTGCTTTGCAGGGGTCTGCACTTCCATTGGAAAATTTTGGAGCCAGAAATGGGAAATTGTTGAAAATCACTGAGCTAGAGAGCTGGTAATTTCATACAGAGGACACATGCCATATTTGAAGGTAATTCACCAAATCCAGCATCATTCAAGTAGCCGATGAAAGAGAATTGTGTTGTGTGTTGCACTGACAAATGCCCAGCTGTAAGTGTCCCTGTTTATCTCACATGCGTCTAAAAGACTTTAGTATCTTTCTTAAAAGGTCATATTATGAATTATTTTAAGGTCAAGCAGTAAGAGAATGAGGTCATGGAAGGAAATCCCTTGATTTTTTTTAGCTATCATCTCCTTATGCTTTGCTACAATTAGGAGTCAGGCAGCCTCCAGAAGAGCCAGCAGAGCCTACAAGATTAACAGAGAACATTGGCGGTAATGCAAGTAAAGAACAGAAAAGGTACAGTATATTTTTTGCTGATTTGGGCATTGATTTCCATAGTTAATTAAGAAGCATGCTTAAATATGCTATAATTTTGTGCTTTTAGTTCTATCTTTTTCCACTGTGGTGTTCTTCCCTTTTTTCTTATCTGTAAGATCAAGCGTACTAAAACCTTATCTCACCGCTGTAGTTATCGTCATGTCTTCCTTTTACGTAATCTCTGGGGAACACAATTTGATTCCATTATGCATGACTGATAGAGTCTTACTCCCGAGAGCTAAATGAGTATTGTTCTACTGATTTTGCCTCGAAATTTCAGGTTCTTATGCTCAGTGACTTTGCATGAGCCCTACTGACAGACGGAAAGACATCTCCCATTTAACTTCATTCCGTGGTTGAGTTTCCTTACACCAAAGAAGCACTTAATACACTTCATCTAAATTCACTCTGTAGGCCAGGAAATGTCTTTCGTAATAGGTGTCATTTTAATGCCACAGAAAAGTTTGGTCTTTTTCTTGTAACCAATCGGGTTTCTTTTTCCCTCTCAATCAACATCTTATACCCACCTACACAGCTGTCACATTAAACTCTGCCTTGGGAATTCATATTAACAAACTGGAAAGCTGTTTCCATCTTCACTCAGGTGCGTGTATTTTATCAGCATCAAAGGTCACCAAGTTTAATAGTAATAATGAGAAAGATTATCATGTTAATAGTAACTGCTAATTCCTATAATAATGGTTTAGATTCATGTCCTGTACCACAAGTAATTTGCTTAATAACTGAAACTCTTTTGATAATGATAATGAAAATATTTACTGTAGCTTTTAAACTTTGTAGAATAAAGATTTACTGTTACTGCAAAAGTAAAGAAATATGACATACTACCTTCAAATCAGTTTTATTTCTCAGAGGAATGACATAAAAACTTGATGCAAACGGACGCTCATTAGAAACATTGGTTAGTGTTTACCAAAGGGAGAAATGGAAGAATTGAAGAAATCTTTCAACTTGAACACAGCCTCTCCACCCTTAGTGTTCCTTATCTTTCTTGCTGTATCTTCACACCACCCAAAGCCGTATTTCCAGCTCATCACCACATACTCCAAGGACTGTTCAGTTTACAACAGTCAACACACTCTACCTATCTACTCAACTATATTTACTTACAACAGTAATACTGATTGTGCAGTTTACTTCACATTGTTCCTCTTAGAAAATGGCAGCTCTTAATTCCACAGTTATATCTCTCCTGCCTCTCTGTCTTCTTAATACCTCTGTCCTCCCTAACTGTAGTACGTGTCTCTTCACGAATGTTGCACTACCCTGCACTTTTCTTTTTTTTTAATAAGTACCTGATCATTTCTGCTGACTCTGTTTCGGAGGGTGGGGTGGGGGGGAAGTTCTGGAAACCTTATTTCTGGAAAGGGTTGCAAGAGTAGACACCAGCAGCCTGGAACATCTTCTGCATGAGGAAAGAGTAGGATTTTTCAACTTGGACAGGAGAAAAGAAAGAGAAAGCTATATGGCGAATTCTGTAAGAATCCAATATAGAAGGAAAAAGGAAAGGGAAAAAAAAAAAGAGAAATTACTGTTTCCAATGACTTATTAAATAAAGTCACATAATACAGTAATCGTGCAAATTATAGGCTAAAAAACATCATAAAGGAGCATGAAAATTCATTGCCATAGAATATTGTACCATAATAAATTGAAAAAAGGATTAAAAAGAAATAAGAATGTATTAATCGGTGGCTAGGAGCTGTAGTATTCTGTATGCTAGGTCTGGCTCAAAAATCCCTAAAACATTGATTATGGTTGGATGTTTTGTTTTGCACAATCCTTCTCTATTTTTTTAACAGTCACTTATACGCATGGATACAAACTGTGATGATAACTTGAGAAGATGCTAAATTTTATTGTTAAATCATAACGTGCTTAGATATATGCTCTTTTTAGGTGGCAGAATTAGGTATCTAGCCAAAGAGATTGTCTCACCAGGATTACTCATGTGAACAAAGTTATTTGACTGTGTAAATTATGCAGTCCTACAGTCCTCAGAGATATTCAAACTCTTAAGAAGGGAAAACCTTGCATTTCAGGCTACACAATGTCTAGCATGTTGATAGCTCCACATAAGTTACTGCTTTCATATCCATTTAACAGAAAAAGATTGCGGTTTAAATAAAATCTGTTCCATGCTCTTAGTTTAAAAAAATTTTTTTGTGCAGTCTGCCATATTTATTCTATAGCAGTTATACATCCATTTTTGTGATGACTTTCTGATAACTTTTCTTCTTCACAGGGAAGCCCCAATATCGATGTAATTCTACATAACCTCCCAATTATTATGTGGGTAAATTACACCCAGTTGCTTGAAGCAGTGATCATCAGGCTGATGTGGGGATTGATACCATTATATATTACACAAAACTTCCTTCTCGATTGCAAATGATAATAAGGTTCTGTCGCTCCTGGGAAGGAAACCAAAGTTGGTCAACTTCAAAGAAAACTAAAAGCAGATATTTAAAAGACCAGCATGGTTTTATGGATGATTAAACGCAACCTCAAATTAAACTTACACCTAACTGCTATTCAGTATTACTTTTTCTCTGCAAATAAATATTAAAATATTCTCTCCCTGCCAAAAAAAAATTTGTACCTGCCAATCTACGGCTAGGAACGAGCTGTAAAGTAGCATGAATAAAAGCAAACCTCGCCTTTTGTTTTCCTCCTAAGCGATAAAAAAGCTAAAAAATAATGCATCTCATTATTCTACCCCATAGAATGTTCTGTTCCTTTCTGAATTAAAACATCACTGAAGACTCCACTAATTCTACAAGGCTGGCAAAAAAATCCAAAAAGCCAAAACCTTATGACAGACAAGATTGTTATACACAACAGCAGGAGTCACGAACTGCAGCCCGAGAGGTTCAGACTGGACGTTAGGAACAACGTCACTTCTGTAACGGCCCAGAGAGACTACGCAATCCCCATCCATGGACTTTATAAACACTTGTGCTAGACAACCACATGAAGACCAGATTTGATGTTGGCGATAATCCTGCTTTAAGAGGAAGACTGGAGTATCTGATCTTCAGAGGTCCCTTTCAACCAACATTTATATGATTTCCACGATTATTTCTTGAAGTTAACTGTCCATGACAAGAAAAAGGGGAACCAAATAACAACAAAACTGATTAACAGTCATATTGTCAGCATAATATAAACCCCTCAAAGTTTCTGAGTAGTAGTAGACTGAAAGTCACAGAAGCGTATAATATAACAGGCACCACCATACCCATGTATGTTCTTTCACTGTTCTCTGCTAGGTGCTCACCCACAAGGACTTTCACTAGCTCAGACACAGTTTTGGATGTCAGCTCTACGTATTTGCTCCATACATGAGATAACAGCCTGTTCCTGAGTGCCATCTGAGTGACTGAGCAGGCATCAGCGTGTCATCACCTCTGGATCAGCTTGAGCACGGGCCACCAGGTACTCTGTGCTGCATTCCTGCTAAGGGGGAAATTGCGTTGGGATGTCAAGCCAGCTCTGAGGATCTGGATATATTCCAGTTTAGATAGACCAGATTTCTGTCTTGGCAGGGTGCAGCTAAACTGCTGTGGACTAAAATGCTCCTGGAACAAGAGCAAAGGCAGTGATGCCATGCTACCCTGGAGCTTGACTGGAGTCGGCTCTGTACTCAGCCAGCCCAGTGTCTCCACGTGCCCTGGACCATCAGCCATTTCACCTCAAACGTTGCAGTCTGGAACTAGTTTGGGCAAGTGAGTCTGACAGATCTAGAAATCATCATTTCATAAGGTAAAAAGAATATCAGAGTTACAGTGACTACTTCTTACACAAAGGACTGTTTCTCAGTTTTTAAAAGCCTACTCAAATTTTTATTCCCTATTCTGCAGCCTGGAATTCAGCTTTTTTTTTTTTTTTACAATAGTTCTACTGATGTAACACTGTACGTGCTGTATTATTACAGTGACTTCCATTTTGCTATTAAGATTTAGTAACCATCTGTTAGGCCTAGAACTACTTATTTAAAATATTATAAAAATTTTGGGCATACTATGTATGTAATAGTAACATTTGCTAGTATGTAATTCGTAACATTGTATAGATTTTACTGAATTTAATTTTGCTTCCTGTTATAATTGAAACACAATATCTGACACCTTCACAAGTCCTTCTTACCCATGCCCTAACTGCAGCTACAGCTCTGGAAAAAACAGCAGATCTCTATCTGGAAATCATCCAGCATACAAGGTAGAATCACTATCTAAAGCAAGTATAAAAATGCAACGGAAATTCGTATTTTCTCATCGGAGGTATTAAAAATCCACTTTGTAGAGAAACACAACATTGCATTTCAACATCTAGCAAGAAGTGACAATCTTGCCCTTGTTCTTAGTACTACAAAGGGAAAAGAAGCAACCAAATGAAGCACGTACATTACCAGCATAGTAATGGCTTGTTTTAAAACTCAATGCATTTTTTAAACTTTAAAGGATAAAGTAAATGTACTACTGTTTATCAATCTGGCATACTTTTTTCTAATTCCCACATTTTCTATCAACATTTCCTGAATAAACAAATAATGAGGCAGCAAAGAAGCAGATAATAATTACTACCAACATGGAAAGCATACAGAAATATTAATTCTTTCAAGCATAACTGTTAAAATCTGTCAAGATTTCATGTCACACTTGAAATTTGCGTGTGAGCAAAAACTCAGCTCAACAGTATTGAGCCATGAAATGAAACCTTTGAGAATTCTTTTTGCAAGTGGCAATGAACAACCTCACTGAAAGGATCCTTTCAGCCAGCTGCTTTAATGTAGTTAGCCAACTTCCCAGTTTAAAGGAGTCTCTGCCAACAAAAAGATATCACTTTCATGCCTGAGTCACACAAACAAAATATGTCGTGAAAAAAAGTTTTGTTTATTTTTAATCTTAGCTGGGTTTTGGGTTTACTTTTCCTGTTCTGAAGCAGCCAAGAGAATTTGTTCTAGATAACAGATTTGTTTAAATTGTGGCAGTTTGGGAAAAGCAAAAAACATTAAAAAACAAACTATGGCTATACAAAAGAAAGCATAAAGATGATACTAATAAGATGCATACTTCTCTGTTATACAAGAAACTTTTAATCTGAAATATAATAGCTGTATTCCTGTACTTTAAAAAAAATGTAGCAATTTTCACTAAACACTAATCACCGAGTTTTGACTTGGCAGTTTCCAGGGAAAGCTATTTATCTTTAACTCTTCCCATGAAAAGGAGCCCAAATTCAGAAATAATGAACAAATAAATGTGATTCCAAAACTTTAACGAATGGAAAGTGATTTTGACACATTAATTAGGCTATGATATAAAACCTGGAGAACTGACAGAATCACAGAATGGCGGAGACTGGAAGGGACTTCTTGAGATCGCCTAATCCAACCTCTTTGCTCGAGCAAGCTGCTAGAGCAGGTTGCCCAGACCGTGTCCAGTTGGGTTTCGAATATCTTCACAGATGGAGACTCTACAGCCCCTCTGGGCACCCTGTTCCAGAGTTTGACCACCCTCACAGTAAGAAGTGTCTTCTTGTCTTCACATCGAATTTCCTGTCTATTAATTTGAGCCCATTGCCTCTTGTCCTGTCAGAGGGCACTACTAAGAAAGTCTGTCTCCTGCTTCTTCATCTCCTCCCATCAGGTATCTACGCGCATTGATAAGATCCCCCTGAGCCTTCTCTTCTCCAGGTTAAGCAGTCCCAGCTCTCTCAGCCTTTCCTCACGTAAGAGATGCTCCAGTCCCTCTACCATCTTTGTGGCCCTTTGCTGGACTTACTCAAGTAAGTCTGCATCTTTCCTGTACTGGGGGGCCCAGAACTGGACATCGTATTCCAGTTCAATATGGAAGATTGCATTTAATCTGCAAAATATGATCAGAACTTTGAAATTAAATTTGCAATAGCTATCTGTGGAGAAAATAAGGTTTCACAGGTAGCAAAAATGTTGCCAGGTAAATGAATGTAATGAAGCAAGAAGATATAATGATGAACGATGGTGTTTTCTTTGGATAGTAAATGCTTAAGATGAAGGTAGGTGAGGAAGCCAGAGGAAATGCTGGATATAAGCCAATGGAACCTCAAGGAGAGAACAAGGGAGTAACGATGATCATCAGACTCAGAGGTGTCAGGCCATTACTTCAAACTGGGCAATGTTACTTTCTTCCTCTTGTTCTCCTTAGAGGAAGGTATCTGTGATGGAATGACTAATAATGGTTAATGGTGACTACAGTTTTCATTCAATAAGCAAAGCTGATTAGAAGCACTGTCGAAAGAAACCAGTTAACATATGAGTTTTTCTTACAGATTATTAAGACATATTCACAAAAAAATTCAACTTGCTCTGACTCAGTAAGATTGAGAGAGTAAAAGTAGGTCTCAGAGTCTTTCTGTGAGAAGACGATGTCACAACAAACGGGACTGGTTATTTGTTTAAAGAAGAAGTAGTAAACTGTTTAGATTAGATGGGGAAAAAAACCAAAACCAAAGACAAATCAGCAAATCAGTAAATTTCAGTATGCTTTCCTTGGCAGTTAGAAGAAATAAAATAATTTTTACATCAATTTTTTAATATTTATAATAAAGAGTGAAAAGAGAAGAAAATTAGTTTCTGCTACTTAAAAGATAACACTAAAAGGAAAAATATTAAGGTTAGTAACCAGGCATAAAAGTAACAAAGGAGATAACAGGTACCTATTAGTAAAAAGCAATGCCAGCTTTGCTTGGCAGTAAATAGCAACAACATTGAATATTTATTCAAACATATAGTAAATAGGCCAAAAATACAATACCTGCTCAAAAGTTCAATGATATTCATTGTCAGAGCAATTTTATTTAACAGCACACCGTGTCTCAGCTTGCTTTTTTTCTATTCATCACCAGTTTGAAGGATACTCAGCAGAAGAATAATATGCGATTCTGCAACAAACTGAGCCTGACTGCTTCCGTGTATGTAACTCTGTAAAATAAAAGTGAAAAACAATCCTCTTTAAAACAAAGGAATCCATTGAAAATGGCACAACTGGTTATTTGAGAATCAAAATAAAACTTGTTTTGCAGAACAAATACAGACAGCTACAAGCACACAGTTTATGTGTGTATGTTTAGTAAAAAGGACTGTCAAAAAAAGCATATTTAGGCAAAGCACACATATACAGTGAATGTAATGTTTCATACACGAGAGTATTATGCTGGACTTTTTCACACTGCTGCTAGTGTGGAATAAAGAACATGCATTTATTTGCTCAGGAGATACAATTTTTGAGAAGGGAGGTGATGAAATCAAGGACGTGCCTCAGCACAGTTTTCACAAAAGTTAAAACTGAACCTTGCCTTTAAAAAAATCATTCTACTTTAGTCTTACTCAGATTGAGTGAAGTTTCTTCATACAAAGTCTATTCCATCTGTCTCCAAGAACGTACAGTTGTGTCCATAAAAAAACCTAACTTATAAAATGTCTTGTTTATATGGAATTGTAGTAAATGCAATCACAGATGTGAATACTAAATGCAAACCTAACATAGTCTACTTCCCCCCCCCCCCAATTATTGTTAATGGGCTCATTTTGTACATTATTAGGAACATATAGTATATTACTCAGAAGTTGTCAGTGTTCACAGTTAACTAGCTATGATAGCTAAAAAAAAAGGATGCAAAAAATTGAAGGATTGCAACTGTGCACAAAACCAGGGAGATTCTCTCTCTTTCTCTATTACATCAATTGCAAATGTTGAGTATAGCTTGTCATACTATGTTATGTGACATTAAATATATCCGTGTTCTCAAAGTATTATTTATATGTATTCTTCTTAGGCATGGATACAATTTTCACCCCAATTAAATACAAAGAAAAATGCTCACTCCTATTAAGGTAAAGACAAAGGAAACTTTTTGCTGTCCTTATGGATTCAGGGTTTTGTTAGTTTGTTTATTTTTTAACTCATACATTTTGCTTCAATTCATTTTACTCTGAATAGTTCTGCCTGAATACCATCCTTGTCAAGATTCAGAGCAATTCAGATTTGAAATACTCTGATGCTTCAGCATACAAAAGAATGCCTTCATCCGCACCGGTCAAATTCTGGTCGATGCACTGTAAAAACATACAGTTCATAAGATATGATAAAAGTTTTTTCTCACTGGGTGGTTATCTACTGTTTTCAAAATTCAACTATATTATGCTCACTCAAATAACCAAGTCAAAGCTAAACCAGGCAAGAACTTCACGTATCTAAAAATTCCATCTCTCAAAGACAATATCTTTTTTCTTTAATAAGATAAAAATCACTGATTTCATAAGAATATCTCATTGCAGTATGATACGACAACGAGACAACCGGTACTTCTTGATTTTTTGTGGGGGTCCTTATAAATCACACTAAGGGTATATATACACACACATAGACACACGTATATAAAACAAAGGAAGGAAATAGGAATATTTCACATTAAAGAGACTTAATGATGAAGTTAAAATGCTTAATAGATTGTGTACTCTGACTCAGTTGTGACCACAGTCCTGCAAATAGTGACCCTCTGTCATTATTTCTCATGCAGCTAAAGCAATATATATATACACACAGACAGATATATATATACACACACATGTAGGCATACATATACACTTGCAGGATCTGAATTCAAGCATCCCTAACAAACAGTAAACATCTATTTCTTCTTACACTCGTAGCACCAAGTAACCATCTAAAGCTTACAAGGATTGCAATATATACTGTATTTGTTGATACAATGCAAACTGAAATAAAAAGGGCCTTTCATCAGAAAAGTGTAACAGGGTCTAATAGTAACAGTAAAAACTATTTAGTTATTAAATACCTATATGCATTTATGCATAATCACTACTACTCCTTCTCCACACACATGCTCAATTGTATAAAAATGCACATTGGGAACTAAAGAAATACACTCTACGTGGAAAAGGCAACATTATTATCACCGATTAATAAAATTGGTTGCCACATTACTCCTGAGGCTACAAATGCCTTCTGTAATTGTAAAATATTTAGATGAGAGATGTCAATTTTTATTGATATGCTTTATACTTTGTTAAAGTAAATTATTTTGCTCTTTCCCTTTATGGTAGCAATTTAATTCACCACACCACCATGGGCGGAACAGAATCCAAAGTATATACATAAACACACAAACACAGGGACTATATAGAGAAATCACTGCTTTCCTCAAAAGAGTTTACTGACATTAAATTGTTTAGCTTTCACCCAAATGGTGAGGAACAGTCTCACCTCCAAAAAAACCCAAACAACTACTGCTTCTGATGATGTAAATCTGTCCCACACTGGGGAGGAATCCTATTTCAGGTTCTAGGCTTCATCATCCAGCAGAATAACTTTGATTAAAAATATCACCCAAGTTGGTGTGACTTCTGATTTCCCTTGGGAATATCAAATAACTACAAACAATTTTTTTAATGAAACAGGTCAGCTTCATAACTATCTAGCTGTCAAGCCTGTACATGAATGATGTTTTTAAAAATGCCAGAAAATATGCTCTCAACTCCGAAAATTTCAAGCATGATTTTTTCACGAGTTATTCATACTTGAAAAATTGACTGAAAAATTCTCTCTCAATCTGAAGATAATTAGAGTTCGCCGCAGGTAAACCCAGTTTGCACTGCTGGACATGCAGACTGCTTACAATGCAAAGTTGAAACACCACAAAAACAAGACTAAAAGCTACAAAAACTAATTAGATCGTTAATATTTTTTTAATCGTATTCTGATTAAAAACATGTCAGTCTTATCGACCTGAGAAGGCAAGTTTTTATATGTTACAGGAGCAGTACAGTGGTCTAATCTACTAGCAGGGTTGGTATCACAATGATATGAGAAGGATATGGCTATTGGAAAGACATTCTCAATTGGAAATCTTTGCCTGCCTGTTTGTTAAATTCCCAAAGTAATTAGTTTTATTGCAAGATGTAAAATATGTTTCCTTTGAGGCTTTTCCACGAGCTGTTTGAGAAGCTTTCAAGGTACGAGCTGTATCGCCAGACCAGCCTCTCAAAAGATAAAGTCCTTAAGAAGACAAAATCACGAAGACAATGATATTATCACTATTAATTAGGTGACAAATAGAGTCCCAGATACCACCTGATACTCAGTATAAAGTAAAAACCATGGACTAGATACAGTTTATTTGCAAATGATGAAACTTGAACCAACTAAACCCAAACAAACCGAAATCTGAAACAAACAAAACCTGCCTAAAGACCTGAATCAGAGACTGTAATTTGAAAACTGGCTGATGAATATGAATGTCTGCCTAAACGTCTCATAGGGATTAACGTTGTAACTATATTTCTTTAAATGTGAGTTGCTAAAGGCATAGCCTGGCTTGCAAGGAAGTGGATGTTCTTTGATTTAGTTCTGGAAATGTTATGTGTATATTAAAAAGCTAGTAAGAGACAATTGTTACCTACTGCTCTGTCCCCAGAGGAGGGACAGGAATGGATAAAAGCAAAGTGAGTAGCCACCTTAAACACAAAAAACAAGCTTCATCTTTATTTGAGAGGGCAAGAGATCTCAGGTTAACTTAGAGAGAGAATGTGCTAGTTCCAACCAGTTAGTTAAAATATTAAATAAGACATTTGTTTACATAAGCTACAAACTATAAGGCATTGGTATTGCCTTTTAAAAATAAAAAATAAATCCACTTTAATGGTTAACTTCTTTGTTCTATTACAAATGTCCTTAGCTAGATTACTCTTTGAAGGTACCTAGTAATAAATCTGTGTGTGATCAAGAGGCTCCTCGAATTGCCTTCCCAAGCCATTGTTCTCCAAATACTCAGCAGAGCAGCACGGTGTATCTCCACTATAGCCGTGGGTCAGTCAGAGCGATGGTAGCGAAGAAGTCAAGAAAGTGAAAGCCCGTTCCAGTGATGAAGGATAACCAAAATAATTTGCATTTGACAATATAATGTGAATCACCTGAATTTATGATAGTACCTCACCCCATTTCTAATGAGGAATGGATCTTAACCACTTGAGGAAGGAATTACAGGGTGTGTTTTTCTGCAATGAACTTTCACACCTACGTTCAAAATAACAGACAAAAATCAGAGCAGGATTTTTCAGAAAACAGAAGACCAGTACTTAATGAAAAAATGATGCCAAACAGCTTTTCTTGAAGAGAGAACAGTGAGAACTGTGTGGCATTTGTCCTTGTGTCTTTCCCTACAGGCATATGACGACACTTTGAGGTCACTCAAAGCATAGATTGTATTTGTACGGATACATATTTATGCAAATGTACCCCCCCACACACTTTTGTACACTGCAATGGCCATTGACTCATCAAATTCTGAAATTCATGGCCATCTGTGGCTCACACTTACCTAAACCAGAATACATTTAAAGACTATTTTTTTAAGAATTTTGACAAATTAGCTTTTCAACAGTTCACAACCAGTTTTCTTCATACTTTTTTGTGGTTCCACAACAGCTTTTAATTAGGTAAAGTTCTTGAAATTATATCCATATAACCGAAAGAAAGGATCTGGTCACATGTGAGGTTTCCTTATTTTCATACTTCTTTCTTTCTGTAAGATTGCTGAATGACCTACATGCAAGGCACATACTCTCATGAAATTTTATTTGCAGCTACAAACTATTAAGACACTGAGAAATAAGATTTCTGGTTTTGCTATCTTTACTGCTTTTTGACACTGAATCCATTTAATATTTGGAAGCTCTGTGAATTCTATCTGGCTGCAAATGCTCTAGGCAAACGCTTTAAATAAATTCATGAATAAACTCAGTATTTCTCTTTCATTTTAGAGGCATCAAGAGGGAGGACCATGTAAGAAGCAAAGCTAAAGTTCCTCAGAAGAGACGCAACCATGGTTTGAGCAGAAGAGCTGTACAGCCACACAATTACCGCAGCCACACAACAGATACAATAACAAATGCCGCGCCGGTAGGACTAATAGGGGAAGCAAAGCATGAGTGACTGACACTTTGAACCAGGTCCTTTTCCAACTTCAGCATCCTCTTAGCTCAGGTCTGATTCCACAGAAGCAATCTGAATTGCTAACTGAAATAACCATGTCCCCGGATCAGGCTATTTTCTTTGGCAGTGACAAACAACTGTTCAATGCATGCACATTTGTACAAAGCTGTGTTAAATATTTATCTACTATTCGAAAACTCATTAAATATTTAGTGTTATAGAACTGCAGATGGCACATACATATAATCCCTCACTAGGATAGTCAAGGATAACAACAATGTAAAATATTTTTAAATTTCCCTAAATACAGCATATGCTTGTGATTTCCCTTCAAGAGTGGTAGTTGTGATGGTTCAGTAAAATACTTAAGCATAATCTGTGCTCTTTCCTTCCTTTCTGTTAATACAATAAAAATAAAACAGAAACAAACTGGAAATAAGGCCTCTGTGAGTTGTATGTTAATTCTCAAGGCAATACAATTAGCTTGTGAAGTACCCTAGATTAAAACTGAAACATGATTTCAGGTGCTGCAGTACTCTTTCCTAAAAAAACCATCATGATGTTTATTTTTTAGGAGTATGTGCATGACGGATGCTGGGGTGGAGGGGGCAGATTAAACTGAGTTGCGTTTAGTAATAGCATACCATACAAAGCCACTTCATGAAGTATTATCATTTTGGATAACTTAGAAATAACTTGTCCTGAGTTTACAAGACATGACACAAATCTAATAAAGTGTATTGGAAACTAATCAAAAGCAGGCAATTTTGATAATAATTATCCTTAATGATCAGCTGAATTTGTACTGCGTGTTGAAGAAACCTCTGGATGGAAACAACACCCTGGAGGAGACAACAGGCCAAATTCAAGCTAATATATGTGGGAAGAGGTGAAGCAACACAGTAGTTAACTGCCCCCAAAGACAGAGAGTTACGAATGCCACACCAAAAGGGTAAACGCTATTAATTTCTTTACTACATTAACATTCAGGGTGAAATTCATCAGAGAGAGGAACATTACAGAACGCATGGATTACTTAATTATGATTAAGCTGACAGAATGGCCTCTTTCAATTCAAGTCCATCAATTTTGCCAAGAACAGACATGAGCTATAAGAATTTGTTCTTTTCTCTTAATTTAGAGGGGGGAAAAAAGAACCCCACAACAGCCTTTATCACATCAGAGTTCTATAGGTTTTCCAATTAATGTCCAGGAGTAGCATGGCTTTCAGCAGTATTTAAATGTTTAAACAGCAAAAGTTCTAAAACGTTACCTCACAAAACCATTTATATACCTTATCACATCTAGTGTGAATGCAGAAAAAGGTTAAACCTGTTATGGAGAACAAACAGTTTATTCAGTAAAACAAACACTTCAAGACCAAACATCAAGATATATTAATTTAATGTTTTATTGTGTGTTTTCATGATCATAACCATATTTCCCTGGACATTTTTTCTTCCCTGTTAACCACGTAACACTTCAAGGCAGCACCCTGCCCAGGAAGATTAAGAATAAAATCTTATGCAGCTCAAAAAATCTAGCTTTCAGACTCTTTGATTGCAGCAACCTGTTTAAATATTATGTTTTCTAAAAAACAGCACAGTTTCACATAGCTTCACTTGAAGCACGCTCTCCAAATAGCCTTATTTTATTACTGCATTGTAGTATCTATTCAGTTCGTACAGGCAGATCAGAGTTTTAACTTGCTTAAGAACCCAATGGGGGACTTCATATGAAGTTATTAGCCTAGGCAGGTCTGTGAAAATCTGAAAATAGAAACCTAATGTAATTCCCTGTTTTCTTTCCATCACAGATGTTACTATTATCTGCTGGGGACAGTACGTGTACAGTGACCTATTTTCCCTGTAGCAGCCAACCCTCCAAAGCCCTTACCGTGACTACTGATGTGAAAAACCATGAGATGATGCTGTTTTGGGCCGAAGTTGTTCACACGTGTGAGAATGGCTACCGACTTAGAACATCTGTTAGCTTATGGATATGATTTGCCAAAATAATTTTAAACCTCTTTTTGGACAGAGGGATGTAATGTGCGTATGAGTTTATTCTAAAGAACTTAAACAATACTGAAACTGAGTAAATATCCGAAGGAACATCTCAAAAGCTAAAGAAATACAAAAAGTCTTGACTCCAATTCATTTACTAAACAGCTCAGAAACCTCTGACTATTCTAATCACATATTAATGTCCAACAGTTAGGGTAATGTCCAAGTGTTTAATAGGGCAATTTCTGTTATTGTAGATCCCCAGTTATAAAAGGGCATATCTGCAAATGATGCTTAACTGCTTCAAAATTTAACATAGTATTAAACACAAAATAAATCTAAACTCACTTACTGCTAACAGAAATCCTGAATTAATGAATTTGTGTTTCTGGCAAAATGCAGACTCTATATGACTATAGTAAGAAACATGCAGCCAGCTCTTTGAGCCAGTAGTTTTTTTCAGGGATCTTAATTTTATTTGACAATGAAACAGGAATATTTTAATTTAGCACTAACCCACTTGAAATAAATACTTCCTTTTAGACAGTTATTAGCTCTACGAACATCTCCAACTCAAGTATAAGCCAAGAGAATCCTACTGATGAAAATCTCATTTATTATATTCCTAGCAAGCAACCTCTCTAAGCAATGTCTCTCCGTGAAATCCAGGCCATCCCAGTTACAGGCCAACAAGACCAGGACTCAGGAAATAGCTAAGGTGCACACACCAGCACATGCAAAATGGTGAGGAATAGACAGAATTACTAGAGGTAGTGACCATGCACTTTTAGTGGTTTTGTTCAGCTTACATTCAAACATTTCACTGAAAAAGTGGTAGGGTAATCTGGAAAAATCACTGGACCCCACAAATAAAACTCTCTGTATTTCCACCTGTCTCAGCATCCTTGGTGTAACGGTTAGTGAGTGTTCAGACTCCCACTTACTAAACATAAAACGTATCAGTCACTTTTGATGGGAGAGTTTAATAGCTATGGCTGAATTTTAGCCTGTTCAAGAAATATTTAATGTTGAATTTTTAAAAAAAATTATATAATACTGATACACACAAACACTCTTATACAGACTCCTCGATTCCCTCATATAATTCAGTGAATACGAGTTACATTTTCCACGCCTGAGTTCACTGCTGCGTTCACCGATGCCCCAAATCGAAAGCGAGCCCGGCGAGAGCAGGCAGTTTCCAGGGACCTGGCTGGCTGGCAGAGGCCGTGCCGGCTGCGTCCACGCAGCCCATCTGGCACCCAGCACACAACAGGGTCCGGGTCCCCAGCCCTGGGGCGACAGGGGAGAAATGCTGCCTACTTCTGCAGACTAGCTGGCTGGAAAGGGTCGTTAGTATAATTTAAAATAGCATACAAAAATCCTAGTTTATGCTGCTGTTTTGGTTGTCCCTAGGCAGCTGTTATAGCTACACTGCATTATTTTGGGTGTCTAGAAGTGCCATCAGAGGAATCAGTTAGTAGAGGTGATCTCACAAATCCAGAAACCACGAACACTCTGCTCAGCTGTACAGAGGCTTTGATACAACCAGCTGAATAAGAATTTATTCCGAGGGACTTCTCCCATATTTATTAATGACTAAATAAGATGACAGAAGATACAGCAAACCTCTGATGAATCATTACTTTGTGCGTTTCAGAAAAAAACCCAGAACTTAACCTCTCATTAGGAGCAGAACTTTGCTACCTTTATAGCATGTAATTCCCAAGTTACCGAAGGGACTGGCATGCAACAACCATTTTCCCTCTGAATGGGCATTGCGACACCCAGTATGCACATGAGAGACTTTAGCACAAGTTAAACAAGAGACAAAGGTAAGATTTCCAGGATCTCTGAAACAACATTCTGGTGGTTTTGGGAAGTTTACGTGACACGGCTTAGCCTAGCTGCCTAAGGAAAGGAAATTTTTGCAGCTGTGATTCTTTGCTTAACAACGGGACTACTTTTTAATCAACTTAGGAAAGAGGGCAAAAAAAATCTCCAGAGAAAACTGACATTCCTACACATTTCATTACAGCCAGACAACCAAACCAGTGATTCTACTGAAAGAACAGCTGCAATTAAAGTTCAACGGTTAATAGTTGTTTTGGAGTATGGACTGCTTGCTTGACATGTGGAAGGCAAACTACGATACTTCTAATGAGGAAACAAAAGAGATTTTGAGATGTTTTTCATAAACAGCATTCCCCCTAAAAACACAAACACGTTTAATAAAAATTATTTTCTGAACTCTAAAATATCCCTGTACTTTTTGCCCTCATTCTGATGCTAAGCACAACATGGAATAAATCTCATCGCTCATTTAGCTGCCTTTTTTTGTTTGTTTGTTTTGTTCCTTAAAAATTAGTCAAAGTAAAATTTGCTCCCAAATGCTGCCATACATACCTCTAGTTACTTTCCATATAGGGATTAGGCAGCACCGATTCCATAGATAATCAGGTAAAACCGATAAGACCGTGGTTTAATAACTTTACTTTTCTCATTAGCAAGTTCTAGGGTGGGAACTCTTCTTCCCCACCGCATCGCCTGAATCCTTTTGTCCAAGACAGTGTGCAAGTGTGACGATCTCCACACCATTGCTGTGCTGACACAGACTGGTCACGGCGTGACACAGGAAAGACAGCTACTCTATAGTACCTCATATAGTTTTCCTTATAAATTCCCTTATTGTAAATTTCCTTATTGTATAGTTTTCCTTATAAATGATAGAGGTGGAAGAGCTGAAATAGCCATTCAGCTGAGCTCATTTTGCTGTTGTTATTTAAATTATGGTTTAGAATCTAAGACTAGTGAAGTTTTATGTGATTCTAGATATCCAGAAAATATCTATACCTTTAAGTTTCCCTTTTCCTGGGTAGCAATATCTTCTTTTGACAAAGAAATTACAGCCATTTTGGATATAGCCTTCACCATAACCACCTATACCTTTGGGTAATACGTATGAACTCAAAAATGTTTTTAATTTCTTGGTCAGGACTTGTGATGTTGTCTCTTTGGAAATTTCAAAGTATTCTTTCATTTGGTTTCCAAGCTGTGAGGCAAAAAACGTAGTTTGACCTGAATGTTGAAGTGCTGGATGCAGAAGTGAAGAAAGAGGCTTTACTATGACTCTAACTCCAAAACAGACTGTGCTGAATTCAAACAGCTGTGAAAAACACAACCCAAAAAAGCTTACTTTGTAGCAGAAGCAAGGGGAGGTGTAAATCCCAAATTACCCCAAACCCACAATCCAATAGGGGAATGCCAGAATAATCCTGTGTTTCAGTAGTTACCTACCCCAACCTACCCTGCCCTTAATCCTGCCACACAGAGTTCAGAGATTATGTATTAAATTATTTCACCTACAGGTTTCACTGACTGCAAGTTCTACAGTAAATTATTTTTTGGTTTTACCATAGCAGAGAAACTTGTCGAGTACAGGGGAAGTATGTGTATATTTGGAATCCTGCTTTTTAAATGCTAATTAACTAGGAAGGTGAGACATACTAGGCAGGCGTGACCAGGCATGCAAAACTGAGCATGAAAAATTAGTCCATATGATTGAATAGTTACATCCATGCCAGAGAGGAAAACCACGCTGGTCTTTCTTGCCAAAGTAATTTTTAGTACCATCTGAAACACAGCTTGTACATAAATTTATAAACCTTAACACTTACTTTAGAAAGAAGTATCTGAGTGATCACAGTATAAATTAACAAATTCCTTAATTAAAAAGTTTATTCCTTGCGTATAACTATGGGTCTTTGACCGCCTTTCAAATTACACTCTTTAGTAAACACTGGATTATTCTTAAAAGGAAGATTGACAGCTAATTGACAAAAAACGAACACAAGGGAATGGAGCTACAACTGCCATTAGGAGACAACCGTCGTATTGCCAGTAATGCATTTGCTTTCAGCTACTTGTATTTCAGGATGGGGTTCTTTTATAGTAAAAAAAGAAAAGGATACTTGCGTGAAAAAACAGACTGCATCAAAAGCAGCGTGGCCAGCAGGTCGAGGGAGGTGATTCTGCCCCTCTACGCCCCTCTGGTGAGACCCCACCTGGAGTACTGCCTCCAGCTCTGGAGCCCTCAGCACAAGAAGGACATGGACCTGGTGGTGTGGGTCCAGAGGAGGCCACAAAGATGATCAGAGGGCTGGAGCACCTCTGCTGTGAGGACAGGCTGAGAGAGTTGGGGTTGTTCAGCCTGGAGAAGAGAAGACTCCAGGGACACCTTATAGCAGCCTCCCAGTACCTAAAGGGGGCCTACAGGAGAGCTGGGGAGGGACTCTTTGTCAAGGAGTGGAGCGATAGGACGAGGGGTAACAGTTTCAAACTGAAAGAGGGGGGATTCAGATCAGATATTAGGAAGAAATTCTTTACTGTGAGGGTGGTGAGACACTGGAACAGGTTGCCCAGAGAAGCTGTGGCTGCCCCATCCCTGGAGGTGTTCAAGGCCAGGCTGGATGGGGCTTGGAGCAACCTGGTCTAGAAGAAGGTGTCCCTGCCCATGGCAGGGGATTGGAACTAGGTGATCTTTAAGGTCCCTCCCAACCCAAACCATTCTATGATTCTATGAAATGCAATTGTTTCAAATACTGTGAAGTTTTATCAATACAGTTTTATAATTGATTTTTTACTACATGTCATATAGCACATACAGGCACATACACACATGCATGTCCTGGGATTTTATAATCTCCGTGGTTTTGTCCTTATGTGACAGTGAACCGGAACAAAACCTTAAAAATGAATATTCTTCATTAAAAACAATTTTACGTACCAAACTATGCAAGTACATAAAGAATCGGCATTTAAGTGAGTAAAAAGGGGGAAGTATATTTTCACTACAGCACGAGTTTTATTATTCTGTTCAGATTTAGGTGTAACTTATCATCTGATGTTGTTATAATAAGATATCATTTAAATGATCTAAAGCTTTAAGTACTGACATTTTAAGTTCATTACATACTATTGCTCCACAGCATTCTATATTAACATTACTCTCGGGATAAAAAGAACATCTCATCAAACTTTTAAGAAAACAGAATTCAGGCTGGCATGCATTATTTGAGGGAAACTTATTTACACTCCTCCTTTAATTCTTCTTTTTCCAAAACCTCTCTTCTCATTCCTCTACAAGCTAACTTAGTAACTTCCATTATGATGGAAAACTCAAATCTACACCAGAATTTTCTCAATGGAAAAGAGGTTTATGCTTGTTATCATCTTCCCAGTGCAATCTCTCTCATTTGGTCTTTGTTTCTGCTAATTAACACTTAAGATTACAAAGAAGCAGTCCTTTGGGGAAGGGGACTAAGGAAAAGGATAAGCCTAACACGACTGAACAAAAAACTCAAGTTGAAATAATGCGTAGAAAAAAGGGTCAAAACCAATTCAAACCCAAGTTTTGCTGTACTGTTTTTCATCTTCATATCAATATTCTAGAATAATCTTATATTTTTCAGAATTGTACAGCTGAGTTATTAAAAAAAATTGTTCTGCGTTGCCCAGAATAATTTTTTGCATGGTATATTAGGTCTAGGTAGCACACTGGAAGAAGTACTGCTGACATGACATAGAAACTGAGCAAGATGAAGCCTTTAGCAGGAAAATTGAGAACAAAAGAATCACTCCATGTTTAGAATATAAAATTTGAAAGTAGACAAAACTTGACAAATAGAAATTTATTTCACAATAAAAAAAAAGCTTTGAATCCATGATTTATGAAGGCTGCTATGGGAGTCACTTATTTAAATTCATTGTTTAACACGCTGGCAGATGCTTTCTAATTATTAGAATGTAAGAGTGAGAACATTTTTTTCAATGGATGTGCTATGCCATTAAACATCTTGTTCTTCAGCAGCTATCAAATTTGTGATGATGTATTTTATAAAGTTCTGTTTAGGATGGCAAGCATTGACTTAATATACCATAAAAGCCAGTAGCTAAAAATTTTATGTTACGACACAAACCCTCAGACCTATTTGCTGTGCTGTCCTTAGCAAGTATTCCAGCCTGCAATGAATACAAATCAAAGACTGCTGTCAGCAAGACAAGTTGCATTTCAAGTTTCTGCCGTCAGCTGTCTCCAAAAAAAACCCACTGAAATAGTCAAGAACCGAAAAGTTCCAGGAGGGCAAAAAACAGCACAAGTCTTATAGACATTCAGAATGATCATTACATTCAAGCTTATACAGACATATTTAAAATGTTAGCTTTACTAAAGAAGTATAAAAATTAATACCTAGAAGAGGAAAAAGCAATAGAACATTGAATGCCCGTGTATTTGGCACAAGGAAACCTGGGAATTATGTGAGGCCAAAGGAAATATTCCCTTACGATGTGTTACGAGCTTGTTTACGTGACACTTTCACACTTGTACAAAAGCAGGCAAGGAAGTTACAAGGACTGAATTGTGAAATTGGAGTATGTTTTCAGCTTGGAAAGAAAAGGATAGTCATATTCTTAGTCATATTCTTTTTAGTCATATTAGTAACATTCTACAAATATCAATATCAACTGTACAAATATCAGAAGTCAAAGTTGTTCAAGGCTCAATTATTCTACCTAAATTAACAAAATAACAAATTTTTACTTTCATGACACATTTAGTGTTTTGAAATAAATAAATAAATATACAATAAACAGGCCACTGTGGACAAATAAGCTTTTATGTCAAAGGCAAAGGCCGTATAATGAATTTCATTAAGCAAGTGGACTGAAATACCAAGTAGATATCTGAAAGAAGAGACAACACCTCATTATAAATTATTTTCCTTTCTCTGTGGTAAGGAACAGAGAAGAAATACCTTTCCTTTAGTAGATCACGCTTTGCAGAAATGAGGGCAGCTTGCAAATAAATACTACTCATTTGGGCAAAGTTGCTGAAAAGCCAAAACCTTAGATAGTTAACTTTTTAGAATAGTGTATTTATTTATCCAGAAAAAGGCACAATACTGTTGTCAACACTAAATTTTATGTAATAACATTCATATACTGAATATGAAAGCACTGGGAAGCCTGAAATAGGTAGATGAGAACATACTAAGAAGAAAAGGGAAAGAGAAAGATCAGCATCTTGTCTGAGAAGGGCACCATGAATAGGCAAAAAAGACCAGAAGTTAAATTGCTCACATGAATTTCTGAAAAGCAGATATACCATGAAGGAGACGGACACCAAGTGAGTGAATCCAGTGAGACATTTAAGATTTTGAGGGCTCATATAGTTTAAACTGCAAATTACTACTTGGTGGAGAAAAAAAAAAAGGAAAAAAATACAGAGAGAGAGAGAGAGAGCGAGATGGACTAGAATGGACATAACTATGTAAGAAACCATACAAAGAATCACACTGCGTGATACTGATTAAGCAGGTAAAAGAATATCACAGTGAAATATAAACATAAAATGAAATATAAGATAGAGCAATTGGGAGAACAAATCTGTTCTCCCAATTAAGGCAAGAATCGAAAAGTTCCACATCTGAAAAATGTTTCTATGGATGTCCTCAGGCTGAAGAGCAGTGAAAAGATGCTTTCAGCCTGTGCAGCCTAGATATCTGGAGAAAACTGACATGCCTCCCAATACCAGGAGCAAGTAAAAAGAATTTACAAATTACGGAATATTCTTCTGGTAGATTGTATTTAGTGCTTTATTTTGAAGGTAGTTCTCGTGTTTATGAAACAATAAAATCAAAAATATTAATTGAACAGTAAGAATTAAAAAAAAAACAACTGAGGAGGCCAAAGATGTTGTAGAAAGTCTAAGGATCATATCCTCCCCTCCCCCCCAAAAAAATATTATAGAAGAATTAAAACTTTTCTTGTACCTCACTAGGGGGATTTCATTTGGTGACACTTAGCGATGGTCAACATGGGCTTCCTATATACTATATTGAACCATGGCATTACAGCGAACAGTCCGCTGCAAAGTCGCCAGTAAAAGTCGCAGACATAAAACCATCAGAGCGATCTGCTGCCTAGGAAGGTGCAAAACAAAGCTAGTACTATTATCTTACCCATGAAATGCTGTAACACAGATGGAAAAGAAAAGCCTGGGAGGCTTTAAGAGACAACAATTTTCTCAGCAATTGCAAGTATCCTTATAGAGTATGGGTTACTTCATCGTATGAGGAACTGCAAGAATGGGTCAATAGTTTTCAAGTACAAGGAATACAAATTTTATCTTAAGACAAATACAACACCAAGGCAAAAAAAAGAGAATTGAAGATTCTAGACGGAGGAGAAAAACTGAGCAAGTTAAGGACAGTATGTTGTCTAGTAAATTAACATAAAAGAACTGTTCAAAGAAAAATGAACACACAAGAACAGCCTGAAAAACTGCTCAGGGAGCTGGAAGCACTGTCAGACAGGTCTGTGTTTAAGTAGATTGAAAAATAATACTCTAGTTATGAACCGTCGTGTCCTTTTTCAGTTGGCTTTAAGTAGTTACATATTTAGCATTCAGATACTACTTAAATGCATGACAATAGTAGATGACTGCTTTTGAATGCTTTGAGAACATTCATAAACTTCATCAACTTTTGAGGTCATTAAAGATGATTTTCCTTTTTCTTGGCATTTAGAAAGATCCAAACTTCTAGACCTCTAACCTACATTACAGTTGAACTACTATAGTTTGATTTTTCTGTTAAAACTGTGGTTTTTCCCAAATGTTTTTTTCCAAGACAAAAACTTTTGTAGTTTATAGTGCTCATAGCAGCTAACTGAAAATTAATAACAAATAAAACTAGGTAGCACAGGAACACCTATTGCACATATGGTGAACCTAAGACATGGTCCTCTGGCGATCTGGCAGAAAAAAAGCATGGATGTCTGGGCTTACAAAGTTAGCATAAACTAAGGATGCAAAACAGAGTCTTCACATAGGTGATGGCAAAGAATTGATTGCTTGTTCATTGAGTTCCTTAAGTTTCGTCCCATTGTACATAAACGTGTACATTTTGTGCAAATACCTAGCATTTTAAAAATATTTTTCATTGCAACTTTTGTCACAACAGAATTTCAGGACAGCACATCAAATCCAATTAAAATTTAAGACCTTTGCAACACATATAGTACTTCCTTAATACTTTCTGAGTTCTTGCAGCCCACAAACTGGGCAAAAACTCCAAGTTTGCATTTTAGATGTGTGCTGGAGCGAACCCTATTCACTAGCTGAGCCTGAATCGGGGTCTGACAGGCAGAACACTGCCTCAACCTGCTCTATTTCTCTGAATTTAATTAGTTCACTAATTTCCTGCTGACCGAGACAGGCAGGTTCTAGTGCGGCCTTTCTTGTTTTCTCTAAATGAATTACAACGAAACTCCAGTCAACAGTTCCAAGAAACCTCAGTGGTCGTGTCAATTTTCAAGACTCGTCTATACAGGCAGGTTTATCTTTAATTTAACATCATGAACACATAATCTGAAGACTGTTTATCCACATATCCCACCACTTTAGTACAAAGGGTCATTCCTGGTGTCGGACGAGTAGTTGTTGGCTTCATAATGAATTTTGCCCCTTTCACCTCTGTGGACTTTCAAGATTTCTTTCAGTTCCCATAGACTAATTTGGCAATTCTTTAACACGGTAGGTGATTTCTCTAATCTTTTATAAATCTTTTATAAAATAACTAAAAAAAAGAAGAAAAACATTTTTGCCAGACACCTATCTCTTTAGTATGTACATGGTATGAAGCTCTAGTTACAAAACCTCACGGTGACTTTGACCTAAGCAGATTTCCAGTCCGATGATATTCTCAGAAGAGTGCAGAGTTTTCTTCTCTGTACCTAAAATAATTTGGGTGAAATGCTGATTCAAAAGAAGTCAATAAGCATTCTGCTATTGATTTCAACAGAGCCAGTATTTCATTCGGATGGTTTATTGGTGATAGAATTTCAGAACATCAATATTTAGAAAGATATATAGTATACAATAAGCCACATAATTGCATAGAACAAACTATAAAGTAAAACCATTTATTCTGTATTAAAGAATTCCAATCTAACATATTTATTTCTACATAACATTTAGCTGCAAAAGACTAAACTGGCTGTCACAAAAAAAAAAGCAAACTTTCAATATAAAAGAAAGTGTTCTGCAAATAACCTCAGGCAAGAGATTCGGCAGGAAAACTCTCATCCACACATTTTTGGAGGTTAGAAGTGCCACTCTCCCAAGTTCCTTCTAAACTGACCTGGAGAGTGAATTATTTAGTGAACCAAAATATGGCTAACACTAAGCGCTTGAACAAATCAAAACATCTACGGGACAATTCATGATATCGTCTCAGTAATGCTCCATATCCAGTCCAGTATCACACACTTAGCATTTAAAGTTTCTCTGAGGTGAGGTTTTTTCTCTGCCCCTCGTCAGAATACATATTGGGTTTTTTCGTCATGAGGCAACTACTCCTTGCTTACCCCAAAAGGCAACTAACAGATGAAGTACTGACTCTTACTGCAATGTCTATCTCGACACGGAATTGTGACGGCTAGAAGCTACTGTAAGTAATGCATGTATGTGCTCCCTCTTCTCAAAGACTACGAAGGGGAGAGAATTTGATCACACATCAAGAAAAGAACGGACAGTCACAGTCCTCTAAATGCTACCTCTACTATCTCCCAGCTTCTGCTAGTAGGAGGTAAGTTTCTCTCAATTTAACGTAAGCATCTTTTACATGTCCCAAAATTCTTTCAAGTAATAGGGAACGCAGCATCTGCCTTGATAAAGTACTCAAAAATGTAAGTTATTTTCAACACTAGGAAGTACATTTTTATGTCTTTGCCTAAGCAGTTTAAGAGCCCCCTACTCGTGAACATCTTTTCTGTTTTTAAGTATCTGTCTCCAGTGATCCATATTCTCTCAAAAGCTGATCTGAACAGCTGGCACACATTGCGACTGCATGTATTAGCAAGACTATGTATTGCTCCCTACCAGTCCATGTCTCATTTTCCCTTCCTTTTTTAAATTTGGCTAATTCTAAAGGGTGTGAATTAATATACACACCACGCAAAAGATGAGGGTATTCCAGCGTGTCACAAAGACTATCTTATTTAACAAGACAATCTACAACCAAGAATGAAGGAGGCTATTTTGTCCCCGCGTCGAATGACATATAACTTATTTTGCAATGTTTTCTATAAAATACTTGTTAGTGCTATTCTTTAATCCATGGCATCAAACTCCACGTCCCACTCTCAGAAAACACTGATTAGAATCACTGAAAAAAACTGATGTTATACTTCTGGAGGGAGGTCATTCCAGATATTTCAGGATATTTCAGTCTTGTCCTAATAGTAATTCAAGACTCATAACACAGATTCCTTGATTTTATTTACAATGTCCTTCAAAACAGGTAAGATAAGCTCATTAACAAAAAGCTAAGAACAACTTCAAATATGGATGGCCAATTGTTTAGCTATCCTAAAGACAAAATAATTTTATTTTTAAGAGTCAGTCTGTGATATCATAAGTAAAATTACTACCAGAAAACCTGTTCTTTTGTTGGAGCCTTTTGAATGAAGTTCCTTTACTTGTATGTGTATCTGGAACTTTCAAGACAGTCTTTAGGATACGCTTAGAAAAAAAAAATACCTTCTACAGCAGAAAAGCAGAATTGAACCACTACTATTTAAATTACTCTCTGGTAGACAACAGTCTTTGGACAATTTCTCAAAGAAGATTGTGCATTATCATTATACAAGCTAAATAACAGGAAGAAAAGTTGGATAAGTAAAATATTTTTCATAAGTCTTGCATTTTAATTTGTTACAATTGTTTCTTTACTTCCTTTTTATGTTTTGGATCCCTTTTAGAACTACAAAAACTACTAAGATTCAACTTCCTAAGGTGTGAAGAGAAATATGAAAGTATGTATTTGAAAATAATACTGGTTTAGGTATTGGATTTTAACGTCTTTTCTATTTTTATTTTTATAGCTCAATGAATTACTCCACTGGCAAGAGGAAAATTGAGAAAGAATGCACTTAACCACTGCTTCAACCATTTTTGCTTTCCTGAAGACAGGTAGATTGGCAGGAGAAGAGATTAGGCAACTGAGAAGAACAAAGAGGAAATGAGACAAATTTTAGTCCTCGTTCTGTAAGATGAATACTGTAGCCTGACCTTTCAGGTATTACAAAAGATGTATTATCAGCTATGTAGCTTGCTAAAATCAGTAATACTCTGACAGAGAAGCTTTTCACTGGCAGAGTTCTGAGCACAATATCCAAAGTTGATCTAAAGGCCATTGTAGGAATTCATTTGGAGTCTTATTGTTAAAAATAACATGTTTGTTGTCAGTCTCTTGGAAACTTTATTTTTTGGAACCAACTTTATAAGATATGGGATACTCTTAACACCAAATGAAGATCTATATTCGCTAATAATTAGTTCTAACAATCACAAAATATGGACTATTTTTTGTGAATCTAACAAAAAAAGGCCTAACTTTCAGCAGAGCCACCGTTTTGCCTAAACAGAATTCTCCAGGCACTTAGCAAATAAAGACTGACAAGTGTGTCAGGGCTTTAGGGTTTCACCAACAATCTCGATTATGTCAGATGTATGAAAATAGCCCGTAGGTTCTAATACGTCATCATGACAATTAAAATCCAATAATCATCAAATATGTTAACCTGTACATTAGGAGATCAGGGATGAGAATTTCCCTCAAGTAAAACACAAATATTACTTCAGAATATCTAAATGCAGTAATGATTCGTAAGACTACCTAAATCTGGTAGTGGAGATAACACATAACTCTTGTAGAAATGATCTGGAATAATTGAGTTCATTGACATATTGCTAACAATGACCTACAAGTCAATGCAAATGAAAAGAAATCCTTTATAGCTCTCTACAGTCCACTAGCATTGGTTAAGCCTTTGATTAATTTAGGTGTAAATATTAAAAATATTTAAGTGGGTCACATGTAAAAGTTTAGTGGAATTGTATTATGATGCAAAATTTGCACAAGACTTTTGAACGCATTGAGATTTTGCACATTAGCTAGCCCATAGAAAAAAACTAAAATATATATGAAATAAAAGTAACAAGCTCATGAACAGCAGTTCAAGCAAACTCACAGAGTCAGCAGTTAAAACACAGGGCTTGAATGCCTTATCAAAAAACCCATAAAAATTCATACTATGGTGATCATAAATAGCTTGTAATGGTATTTGTATATTATACAGTGTGGTACCTTTTATTCTGTACGTTTACATTCCAGCACTAAACTTTGAGGTTCCAACTGGCTGACAATTCAACACACATCCCAGAAAGAAACGCATATTTAATATTAATTTCGTAAAACGGAGGTTAGAAATGTGTTTGAAAATTACTTTTGTTCCAGAAAATGCTCATAAAAATCTCTGAAAGAGACCAGAGTGGAATTTCATACTGTATCAAGACTGACAGAAACATTCAGAATTTAGTTTAAGTCTGACATATTTATCGTTATACTAATATCTAAACTGTATTAAAAATTGCATTTCAGTACATGCAATGAGAAATTGGCTACACTATAAAAACACTGATAATAGTGTTATCTCTTCTGTTCCAGTGAATATAACCTCAAAGAGGAAGCTTCTGCTATTGACAATTCAAAGCCTTCTTGAGTATTCACATTATGACTCTGACACTTGCATGACTGATAAGAGACAAAGTCAGAAAAAGTTTGAAGGTTACTCTTTTGTCTCCCTTGAAACTGGCATTTTTAATACCATCTAGCAACCATTTTCTGGCAAACAGTCTGTTGAGAAATCCACTATTTTTGGGTAGATATTAAAACGCAACTTCTGTAGGTTTGAAAGTGTTCTATTCCCTTTTTTTTAGCTTGCCAAATTAGACTAGCATTGTCAGGAATAATAGAACTGACCATTAAAGTGAAAAGAGGAAGCATTACAATTAGGAAAAATTAGGAAATATATATATACACACCAAGGTATTTGTTAGTTCTGTTAAAAGATTGAGCTTTTTTAATTGTTTATGTCTAGAATCTAAATATAAACTTGAATACGTATTTTTACTGTAATTTCAAAAGATTTGTAGAGAATTATAAAAATATTAAATGACTGAATATTGTGTTTGAAAGTCATAAATAAGGATATAAAATATTTCTATAGTATGACCTGTTAAATGCAGGAAATTATCTTCATAGCATATTAAGACAGGAAGTTATCTTCATAGCATATTAAAAATAAATATGTGACAAACAGGGACAGGATTCACCTACTGTAATACTTAAAAATATGATCTAAAATCCACATTGAAATGTTTGTTATGTACAAAGGACACAATATATTTAAAAATTCTTATTGTGACACATTAATAGCATTTAGGTATTAAGTTACTTTTACAGTTTCTCAGTTGAGAAAATCTTGATTGATAATTAAACAAAAATTATATCAACCTTATCTCTACAAGACCAAAAGTAAGTCAAGACGTAAAATTTAAGAATTCATTAAAATTTTTGTGAATTTGAGTGAGCTGTTAATTACATATAGACTCCCCCCTATAACACGTTATTTAGAATCTCTTCTCAACACCAAATTTTTTTTACAAATTTGGAATGAAAAAAAGCAGTTTATCCTTTGGTAGCCATATTTTCTAAACATTCATTCAAAGACGCATTTTCACTATCAATAGAAAATTACAAGACTGAAGAGGAAAGATCTTCAACTTAAGTAGACTCTTCAGAAAAATATATTTTCTTATCTGACATACAGTCTAGCAAAGCTTTAAAAGTATAAAGCAAAGCAGGCAGCAAAGCATTTAAGTCAAGATTCTGAGGAGCCTACTGAGGTTTGGTCTTTTCAGGAAATAGAGAAAAGATGAGCACAGAGCTACTGAGATAAATGCAGACATGACCCAAAGCTCTACCTAGCTGTCCTTCATATATACATATATTAGCAGGAAACAGATCATTTGACGATCCGTTATCAGGATATTTCTGGTAAAATGTAAGACACACCTTTTCCGAGGAACAGTGCTATCAGATACAAATCTGCAATTGAAAAGTCTTCATGGAAGCAGAGCCTCCTGCTCAACGTCACCCTTCGTGTCAGAACAAATTTCAAAATTTCCCTAGAAGAGTACCACCATTACTGATGCAAAGATGCTTACCTTGAGCTGCTGAGGACTCAAAGGCTATGTTTATATTAGCAAGTAGCGTATACTAACTGTACAAACCAAATATCCACACTATACTATATATAACCGTATGTAGTTTCTCTTTGGTCCAATGGACTGGCCAAACAAGTAGCACCTGCGAGTGCACTGGCTGAACTCCTGAAGTCTACCTTCTGGCTTCACTTCATCCAAAAGGACCATAGTCCTTCTGCCCTGTACAATGCGAACCAAAGTTTAGAAGGGAATGAAGTGCACGCCTGCTTGAACTAAGCACTGGTGTGGGTGAACCCACAGAAAACTGGAAATGAAAAGATAAGCTGAGCTTCAGAAGAACATTTCAGGCTTTGGAGGAGGAGAACAAGGTCAAGAGATAACTAAGAACCCGCTTATGGAGAGGGATATTAAAAAGTTGAAGAAATGAAAAACATTCAGAAAAAGAACTCCTCATGGTAGACTGGAGACTAATTTTCTACATAGAATTTAAAGAGATACTACTAACAGCAGACTCAGTGATCAGTATGTGACACCTGGCAGATTCTATCCTCAGTCACCCACTGGTTCAACATGAAGCAATAGTATTTTTAAGCACGTTTTTCATCCAAAAAAGGACAGTAAAGACAAAGGAAAGAGAAAATAATTTCAGTTAAAATGACATGAGTTGATTCAGTAAATTAAACTGAAAGATTAATAGTAACACATTTAAAACTTTCAATTCAAGATTTTTACATTTCAAAAGAGTTCAACTGAAATGAAAAATTAATGAGAGAAGTTAACTACACTAGAAAAATTTGGTGAAATTTGAATGAGTCAGAGACGAACAGTTTAAGTTTCTTAAGCTATGCCGAATCTGTATCCCACACATCTTAAACATAAATAAATTAGTGACCTTTCAGGGAAGGATTCCAGACCTAACTGATTAATAATCCCAAACGGAATACAATGAACAACCAGAGTTCAGAAAGAATGGAAAGAAAACTGACTAGCAAAATCATTTCCCTCTTAAAAGGTCAAGAAGCTTAGCAATAAAATGAAAGTTGTCAGGAGAAAAGCTGAGGTGGCTCTGCAAATGAAATTAAAACAGATAATTTATATTTCAACTATGAAAACAGAGAACAAAGAAGTTAATATGCAGTAAACGGTGGTAATGACCCAATTTCTGAATTTTTTTTTCAGCAATGCTTATGATGAATAAAAGGGATATACGGGTCCACAGCTGACAGAATGCATCTATACCACACAAAGTTGAAGGAAAACTCAAAAAGCAGAATTCCAAAACTAGTACATAAATCTTAAAGCCCCAATAGCAAATTATTTTTTATTTTTTATGTATGTATTCTAGCCAAGCCTGAGCATGCTAACGTAAATGTATAGAAGAGCATACACAGAAACAAAACACATTCTGGAAGGAAGTTCGATTTCAATAACATGAAATGCTTCTGAATAACTTTTGAAATAAAGACCAATTAAACATATGAAGGAACATGAGAAATGAGACTGAAATACAGCACACTTATTCCAAAGAGATAGATACCAGATTCATCAGGCACAATCTCTTTCTTAAGGTAATTAATCCTCTTGACAAAGAAAATGTGCTACTATTTATCTGCACTTTGACAATTCATTCTGTTACATGTAAAGCTGGAGAAAAATGGGGTTGGAACAAACATTATAAGCAGGCTGAATAACTGGCTCAATGGGAGACAGAATAGGCTCTTTAAAAACACATAAAGGAACTCTAGATCTTGGGACTAATTTATTAAGTTTCAAATGGATGACTTGAGTGCAAAAATAGGTACTAATGAATTCAGCTGATGCCAGAAAGGAACCGAGAGAAAAAACCACCGCTACATTACATGGGAAGAAATGAAGGTTATACATCAAAAGTCAGAAGGATTTCCACAAATTATGGTCTCAGCATCTGAAAAAAACTCAGCTAGAAAAAGAAGTATCCACTATAGAAGTACAGGCTGAATATGATTCATTAATGTGATCTGCCTATTAAAAAAATCAGTCAAAATCAAGGTAGCAAGTATTGCATCTGCAATCTACCCAACAATTAAAAGAAGTTTCACTTGAATACAAGAGGTGGTACAACAGCAATGTAAGCCAAGTCTGAGACAAAATCTTAATTAAAAGTCAAAGATTTTGATAAGACACACTTGCCCGTGACTGGACAATGTACAAGTGCCCTCCCACTGCTATGTACTCATACACTATGAATCAGCATTAAAGTTATTTGCTGGATCAGAGCTGTATGAAACAGTATAGATGGTCAAATGCAAAAAAAAAAAAAAAAAAAAAAAACACGGGGCAAAGAAGAAGGAAAAAAATTCAAACCAGTATTATGCATTTGGACTGAACTTGTTAACTTGGTAGTATACTTATGTTAATAACCCAACCTTACAGCACTCTTTAACTCTCAAAGGGAATAAGTTCCACTGAAAAGAGGCTCATTTTAAAGACATTAAATATATCAACAGACATGTGGACTGGTGACCTATACCAGTAAATTCCAGGATTCTGCTGGAAGTTGTTTCTGGTTGGGTTTTGTTTTTTTTCCCAGTTGTCCTTTTCTTTTTGAAATTGCTGTTGTGTGTTCTACTATTTCAGTTGTGCTGTCTATTTTCAGGATTCATTCTACCCTGTGCTACATCTGCTATCTTTTTGTGAAGGTATGTTCTTCAATTTACACAGAAAATAATCCTCTGAGTAACAGGGGTTTGGATGTCTCTCTATTTCTTCTAGAATTTATTCCTCAGCTTTAAAGAGGCCTGTTTGGAGAGGTTTCAATTGATTGTTCTTCAGTAAACGAAGCTTTCCAATATTTTAGTAGGGTTAGGGAAACAGGAAAGTAGACAAACAGGAGAAAAAAAAAGACAGAAGAAACACAAATTACAGTCTGTGTACTGTTTTTATTTTTCCAGTTACTCAAGGTGTGCAATATATTTGTAGGCCTGAATTTAATATAATGTTTTTAAGGGATGAAAGGGATACAGTGGAAAGACAACAGTAGCAAACACACTACGGTCCCTCTGTGAGCACTACCTAAAGCATATACATTCACATCATGTCCTTGTGGTCCTGTATTTTCCAGAGATAATTAATAATAATGCAAGTGACCAATTATTGGGATATTAAATGACTAACAGCATGAATTTAATTCAATTTTGTTCTTAAATCAATTCTTGAAATCCATTCTTAAACTGTGCAGCTGATCCAGTGCTTGCATTATTTCTGCTTACTGTTGGTCGCATACTTCCAGTTAAATGCACATTCAGAAGGTGAAGTAACTAACATCGACAAAACTCTCTCCAATTCTTTATCGTGCCACACAAAAGGGCTGAGTACTACTATGCCCAAATATTTCTGCACACTTTCAGATTTAAAGTTTTATTTTTACACACAAAGCATTTTAATGGCAGTATACCTATTTGCATTCTAAAGACAAAGCAACTTATTTTTCCACACATTTCCAGAATGAATATCTTAAATGACACCACCAAACAAGATTAGATGGTGTTTATTCATTCACTATACCATTCATTCAAGTGTTCTCTGTCTATAGGTAAATAAAATGACAATAATTGAAAAAACAATATTCATTTTAGTTCTATGACTCTGGTATTCAGCAACAGAGAAGATTACGGGCACTGTTGGGCCCCAGGCCTTGGGAGCAAAAATCAAGGTTGATGCAAACACAGACCGACCATCAGTGAAGGCAGAGTTGGTATGTAAACTATTCCAGGAGCTTGATCCCTAGCAAATCGATGGGCTGTGATGTTATCCACTCAAGGAGAGGTGGCTGACATTGTTGTGAGGCCACTCTCCATAAACTTGGAGAAGTTGCAGAGATCAGGGTATGTCCCAGAAGACCGGAAAAAGGCTAATGTCGCCTCCATCTACAATAAGAAGGGCTTAAAGGAGGATCCAGGAAATAATAGGCCCATCAGTCTTACTTCAGTCCCTGGGAAAGTTATGGAACAAATCCTCCTGGAGGCTATCACGAGTCAAATGAAGCATGTGATTGGGAAAAGCCAGCACAAATTCACAAAGGGCAAATCATGTTTGACAAACTTGATCATCTGCTACAACAAAGCTCAGTTGAGGTGGGGCAAGTGGTGAACCTTGTCTACCTGGATTTCTCCAAGGCTTTCAATACTGTTTCCCACAGCCTTCTCCAAGAGAAACTGATATGTTTCTAGATAAGCGGTCTGTGTGGTGGGTGGGGAACCCAGAAGGTGGTCAATAGCTCCTTTTCAAACTGGGAACCTGTCACAAGTGGGCCCAATGCTGTTTAATATCTTCATAAGCGATCTGGATGATGGGATCAACTGTACCCTGATGACACCAAACTGAGTGGGGAAGTGGACACCTTGGAAGGGAGAGCCACCCTGCAGGAAGACCTGGATAGGCTGGAAGAATGGACTAACAAGAATGAAGTTCCACAAGGACAAGTGTATGGTCTTGCACCTGAGAAAACATAATCCAGGAGTGCAGCACGGGCTGGGATCTACCCGGCTGGGGAACAGCTCTGTGGAGAGGGATCTGGGGTTAATGGTGGACAACAAGCTCGATATGAGTTAACAGTGTGCTGCTGTGGCAAAGAAAGCCAACAGGATGTTGCACCAACAAGGGCATCACCAGCAGAGACAAAGAAATCATTATCACACTCTATGCAGCATTCGTTAGGCCACACCTGGAATTCTGTGTGCAGTTTTGGTCACTGCTATACAAAAACGATGCGGACAGGCTGGAGAGGTTCCAGACAAAGGCCACCAAGATGATCAGCTTCCCAGTTCTGCTGTACGAGGAAAGGCTGAGAGAACTGGGTTTGCTCTGCCTTGAGAAAAGAAGGCTTAGGGGAGTCCTTATCACCGTGTTCCAGTATTTAAAGGATGGCTACAAAGAAGATGGAGACTCCCTTTTTACAAGGATTCATATGAAAAAGATGAGGGGTAATGGGTACAAGGTACTGCTGGGGAGATTCTGATTGGACACAAGAGGATGATTTTTCACAATGAGCCATTGTAATACTCTCCCCAGGGAAGTGGTGAATTCCCCAACCATGGACACTTTTAAGATTTGTCTGAAGAGGGTGCTGGGCCATCTTGTCTAGGCCATACTTTTGCCAAGAAAGGTTGGACCACATGATCCTTAAGGTCCCTTCCAACCTGGTATTCTATGATTTTATGAATTCCTTCTTTTATCTGACAGGGATTACTCAGTCTGGTTAATATAAATTACAGAATTATGGGGATGCGCAAAAGGCACATGAACATTTTTTTGTTTGGAATTTTTTTTAAGAACAGCAATTACAGAAAAATAAATAAATCATAGACCAAATTCTTCTTTTATTCCACTGACCCGTATTAGGAGCGTGAAGGGCTGGTAAATGCAGACAACTTCCCTCTTTTAAATGATAATGCTATTTTCTCTTCGTGTAGAGCATTCTGCTAGCTAAGTGACCTCAAAACCTGTGAACATGAAGGAAGTTATTTCATGTATTTGTTTATTGCTCAAAACCCAGATTTGTAAGACTTTCAGCAAAGAACTCTTTTTATTCACTGTACCTAAAGTTAAAGCTCTCCCACTTTTAAGAGCTTTCATATAAATATTAATGATAGACTTTTAAAGTGGAACGGTGAAAAATGCCTTCTCTTTTCAGTACAAACGTACAAAAGAACTACAATCTGTTTCTAATAAATGCGAAAGCTTAATTCTGTAAGTATTGAATACTAAGAAAATGTGATGTACATTAAATCTGCTGCTCAACCCACTTCTGTGCATCACGTTAGCTTGATGCAAGACACCTTTAAAATGTTTAAAGGGTAGATCAATCTCAGTTGCGATATGCAGAAGTAAACTCTCCTCCGAAGGGCTGTAGATCAACTTTTCTAACCAACACATGTGGCAGTTCTGCAATGGCTTTTAACTGGCAGACAGGAGTAGTGCTTGCCTACAGGGTAGTGAAAAATGAAAATAATTCCTTGTTCTAAAGTTTGTGTAAAGCCCACTCCTTTTGTGAACTTGTTTCTCAACAATGCGGACATAAAGAGAGTTTGAATCCTGACCAGCAATCAGGATAGAAGTTAAATTCTCTCTTCCTCATCCTCCAAGGAACACGGACAGAGCAGTTGGAAAAGAGTCATTCCCTTTCAAACATTCTTGGTGACTTTTTTGATAAATATAGCTTACCACTTACATAGCCACAGCAAGACAATTGACTTAGCAGTGTCTGCTTCTAGATAGAATGTTGGCACCAGAGCTAGACCAAAAAAAGTCAGAATAATTTTTTTTCCCCATAAAAACATACAAAAAACATTTTATATTTATCAAAATATCAAGTAGCAAATAACTGTTGCCTTGCAGATTAAAAAAAAAAAAAGAGTATGAAAAGTTCCTTAAGCTCAATAAAAAATAACCACCATAGAAAGAATAACCACGATAAAAAGGTATATCTCTGAACCAGAGATAATGGGTAAAGTAGTCCATGAAGAACTGTCTGAAGTATGCTGCTTCATTTACGTTAACGTACTCAAATGCACGTTCCTTCTCTTGACATTGTTCACAGGCATAAGAGATATCTAATCCATTACACTGAAATGACAGCATTAGAGCTTACTACCAAAACTATACGGAGCAGGAAGAGCTCTCCAACAGAAAAACACACCACATCTATAACTCTAGAAGGCTCTGTAGGATAGAAAAGTATTCTGATACTTGCTTAGTAATTCGCAAGACAATTCCCAACTGCTGAGATTTTACTTCAGCAAAAGGAACATCTGCACTCTTGTACTATAGATTATCTTTCTGCGGGCAAGAGGAAAGACTCACAAAATCATCCATCTAAAGTAGTGAAAGACTGTGCTGTGGAATAGGGAAAATATGGTAGAGTTCTTTCCTCTCTTCTCCCCCACTCCCTCAAAATTGTTGAAAACTCGTAAGATTTTAGAAGAAAACAGACATGCTGAAGCTGTTTAACAGCTACTGGAAGGACATCTGCACAGCTCTAGTCAGCGAACAGAATCTATACAGAGAAAAGTCTCTATGACTACTCCAGGCTTAATGTTTTCTCGTTACCAGTGTGGATACTGTAGCAATATCATGATAGCGCTAGCGTCACGTAAGCTAAGGTATACTGTCAGGAGCTCTGGAAAGGTGTACTGCTGGGCTAAGTCTAATTTTATTAAAGTCAGTGTCAAATTCTAATTAAGAACTCGGCTAAACCAGCTTTTACTCAGGAGAAGGATAAAATTTACCTTGACACTTCCTGAGGGAAATAAAAATTTTAAAAAAATAAATAAGTTAACAGGTAAAATTAAAAGAATGATGTGGATGGTCAAACACTGGAACAGGCTGGGGAATCTCTAACCATGGAGACATCCAAAATTCACTCAAAGTGCTGAGCAACCTGACCCGCTTTGAGCAAGGAGCTGGACTAGATGATCTTCCAATCAAAATTATTTTATGTGAGAAGGCTCTCACCTTCTCACATCTACAAAACCAGTGAAGTCCAGGAAGACAGAAAAAATAGATTCCTAACTGGCACTCAACCTGGGTTTAAGAAAATTGCTCTTGTTCTAGTAGTAACAGAACAACATGAACATGTTTTTCCCTTGCGTCATTCTGGTTTTCCATCTTAAAAAAAAAAGCGTATCTTTCTGTATTTCATTATGATTCTATCTTCAGATACTTCGTAACTTCACGTATTGGAGGACTCCCCTGACTTCTGACATAAAAAGAGCTGTTCTGTACAAAACAGTTCTTTCAAATGAGGCTAAATTGCTTCTAGGAGCCCATCTACACTTAGCAAAAGGTGGGCAGAGAGGGAGGGAGGAGGACTGTTTGTTTGTTGAAAGTGGTATCCGTCAATTAAAATTGGATTTCTGCTGTTACAAGCAGCAATTAAAATCTAGCCCTCTTTTCATTTTATTGGATTTTAGCATGACAGACTACTTGCTGCCTGATTACTTGTCTGAATTTTTTTTCTTTTACTTGATGGGAACATGTTCCATCCTTACTCAGCCAAAACTACAGTATTTGCAAAGCAATGGTACTATCTGAACTTTTACAACATGGATGCTTCAAGAATTGACCGTTTTAAGAATTTAGATTTAGAGCAACGCTTCTGTCATGACTATTTTCCTACCTCCTTTTCTCCCCACAATAATAAAAAAAAAAAACAGGGTACAAAATATTGCGTAAGGTTTTCCTTTTCTAATATCAAGGTAGGAAACACCTTGGTGTGCAGAAATGCCAGCTATGGTCAGCTACAATCATCCTTGCAAACTTAAAAATTAGGAGAGGTGTCTTATACAGGTTAGTACTTTTCCCAACACTAGTTCAGATATGATGTTGCCCATTTGTTAATGTGCTGCTCTGTTAATGGAATTAAGATTGCTTTATACTGGTTCTAGATCTTACGCTGCCAATTGCCAAGTTTTTTAACTAAATCAACATAGGTGTTTAAATCAAAGGCTTGAGAAACCCTTTCCGAGTTGCAGCTTCTGAGCAGACTCACTGCTTTGATGACCACAGGGAAGTTGTTTCATTAAATACACTCAGAAAGTAAATAACCTACTGCTCTATCAAGCATACTGACATAAATAATGGGCTATTCCAATAAAATATTAAGAAGTATTTTCAATAGCGCTATGGTTGTGAATTTTGTCAATAGATGCACCAAAATATTGCTGTAGTACTAATGCCAATCTTATGTTAGACACATATAATAATGTGTATGAGCTTTTTTTTATGCAAAAGCAAGACAAAAATATAATAATAATTTATCACACAGCAAAGTGAATTTTTTTATATATTGAAGCAGCTACCAAGAACGCTGGCCACTTTCAGAAAAGTTGGACATTACAAATACAATCTTGGCGAACTGGACTTCAAACATGCTTCCGGATAGATTGAAGGCAAAAGGACAACGTATTTACTGTGACTTACTGAGCTTGAAACGGAGTTAATCTTTAAAACTGTTCCAAGAAAGTTCCATTTATTTTAACTAGACTCATATGAAAAAGTCAAGCCAGAAAACACAGAAGAATATACTTGAATACATGACATTTTTTTCCTGCTTAGCAATAAAGGACTAAAGTGAATTAAGAATCTTGATATTCTAAGCATAAGTTTTTCATACAGAATACCGTAGTTTTCCATTGACAAATGCAAAAATGAGTAATAGCAGTCAAACATATTTTTCATTTAATTTCTGAAACATACAGATCACCAGATACCCATATCAGCTAGACCATTTGAAAAGTGATGTTTTGAAGACTGCTCCTGAATAAAGATCAGTGGTTATAAAACTGTGAAACTAAGTAGAAAAAAATAAAGAATGCTGAATAAATGCCACAATTGAACAAATATAAATATTTGATCTGGTATCGCAAGCTGTTCTACCTGAAAGATCTGCTAAACAGATATAAATTGCTTCCTAAGGACATAATATTTGTTATGCTTAAGCCATTTTAAGAAGCTTTTAAACTAAAAGACAAGTTAAAAAAAAATCCAATTAGTATAGTGGCAAATAATACCATTATCCATTTCACAAAGCTTATGTAGGAAAACCATCTAATATTTGACAATAAATACACCACATTTCCCTCTTCACCAAAAAACTTTTCAAACTTCTAATAATTTCTTCTCAGAGAAGGAAAGAAAATTATGAGCTTTGAAAACCATCTCAATTCAGTTTTTTAGATCAAGCTTGCCCTTTGTCCTATTCTTATCTATAGTAAACTTCCAATCATTTTAAAGATGAGGTCTTGAGCATACTGTGTAATAAAAATTGTAGAATTTGTACCCAAATAAAAAAAAAAAATGGCTGCTAATCTCTGCATAGGCATACACAAATGCTTTCGTAGCCATTGCTGTTATTTGATTAAAAGCTGATGAAAATCTAATGAGAATTCTTTGCTATGAGGTCAATTGAACAGCAACAGAACTACCTCTGCAGGAGGCTCAAAAATATGTAATTGCTTTCTCCAGCTTGCTACTTGTCTCACCACCAGCTCTATATAGATCAAGCTCTGAATAAAAATCAGAACTCTCCCAAAACTGTTTATATATACAGACACCAATGGGGCGTTTAGTTTTCACTCTCAAACCCAGTAAAATAGGTAAAGATTTTAGTGCCGCACAGTAAGAGCCTAATCCTAACAAAATTATTATGCAAAAGACAGAGAACTCCAAAAATATAACAGAGATAAAGAATGTGTCAAGATAGAAGATGAGCACCAATTTTGTCAACCTAAACCAGAACTGAAATATCAAACAGTACTGTGTGATTCAGCTTTCTACATAAAAATTGATGCTGCTTTCATGTGGACCCAAAAACTGAAATTAGCTGACGGCAATGGAGAATAAAGGAAGTAACTGCAACAGCCTCAATAAGAACACACCAGCTTCACAGGATGGACCCACACAAAATTACAAAATATGGTTCAAAAGCTTCACTCAAAGAATACTATCAGAGAATTAACATAATTTATGTAATCAAGCAAAGAATCATAAATGCAGTGCACAAGCCAAAGATTTTAATAACTGGTAATGTTACTTTTACAAGATATTGGCACTAGTAAGTAGTGTTGTTTAAGTAAAGCAAACAAATGTCTTTTCATCTTTTGAAAAAAATAGGGATTTAAGGAAGAGAAATGAAGTGTCATCCAAAACTATGACAAGAACAAAGCAAATAATAGGAGATATCTGAAGCAAGGAACAGTTTATGAAGACAGAATATCATCACTTTCAAAGTCTGGTGGCATACCAAGCTCTACAGCTAGTACAGAACTGAACCACTAACTCCGATTAAATAACAAAAACTAAGCATTAGTAAATTTGAACCTAACAATAAAACAATTAAGCTTGGTGAACTATTCTATGCCTCCTCTTAAAAACAGAATTTTACATGGTAAGACTGTGAACAACATTTCAGAGTATTACACGCAAGTAATCCTTGTACAAAATTAGCATGGAAATTTGGAATTGCTGCTAAATACTAGACATTGGAAAGAAAGTGAGGAGTTAAATTTCATCCAGATGTAAAGAAGACAGCAGTTGCTAACTTAATGCAGGGCTGTGTTACAGTGAATTATCATGGTTGAATAAATCTAACAGAGGTGTTAGATAAGCACTTTTATGATTTCAAATTCACAGGAACGTAGATAAGGGCTAGAAAAATGAAACAGGAAAATATTCAATAATGGCATTTGAAAAAAAAAAAGCAATGTAAAATAGGTAAAGGTTTATAGAATCCTTAGTAAGCTCCTAACAATGGTAAAAAATAGAGCTTTACAACTACAGTGGTCAGTGATACCTTAAATAAATCAGTAACTTGGTGACCCTTAATTCTTAGAATCTGACTGGTTTTGCTCACCTCACCGACAGAGACATAGCTCTAAGGAGGTGAAAGTACTGCCACATATGAACAAGAAAAGACAGGTAAATCTGTCACAAAATAACTTACCTGAAGTCATACAATGCAGAAAAACCAGAAAAGAAGGTACGTGTATTAACTAATACAGTAGCTCAGTAACTAGAACTTAAAATACTCTCTACCCTTATTTTCCTTATTTAGTTGTGTACGTTAACACTCCCAAACTAGTAGCTTTTCAGACATTCAGATAGGACATGAAGAGTTCACACCTTGAAAACTGAGAGACAATGGCACAAATTCAGGAACAATTAAAAGGATATTTTTAAATGATTTAATGCAGTCTATACTTCAGAAACAGGTCTGTAAGAAGGGCAAAGTGTATAAAACTGGATGTGGTAAAAACTAATTTGCTTTTTCTGTGCCGTATTTCTCCTTTCTGTCACTCTGTAGGAAAGCATCATAAATTTAATACCGCAAGGCAGTAATCGAAACCTCTAAATTTTTATAAACACAGTGTTTTACAGAGATTATTTATTATATTATCAGTCCTACTTCTGCATAACAAAATTGACAGATGGAATCATGTCATTTTATGACATCAATTTGCTGCTACGTTCCTGATAAAAAGCAAATTGGTAATCAAATTCAAACCATCATTTTTTTGCTACTCCAATTAAGATACAACACAAAGGGAGCTTCGAATAATTTTTTTCTTTAAGACATAAGGTAGTCTCCTTTAACCAGTGATGGTCGAATTTGAAAATAGCTCGACGGGGCACTAGTCATGAAAAAGCTTCCTGACCACTAAGTTCACTGCAAGGTTTGTAGATTCCATCCCAACAACTTGTTTGAAAAGCGGTAAATAAATAAAAAAAAGAAAGTGGCAGAAACCAGCGAAGGTCCTCTTTACCTTCCCAGTAAGCAAAGAAAGTTTCTTCTTCTGAACTCTCATGGACATTTGCTAATTTGTGAGCAGGAAGGAACAATCAAGAGAATTCCTTCAAAGACAGCAGTAGCAGGATATAACAGTAATTTTGGCAGTAATCAGCTAGTGGTAACTTCTTAGTAAAGCTGATAAAGAATTTAAAATGAGGGAGTAAGGAGATACAGGAAGAAGTTCAGTGGAAGAGTTACAGGCATAATGGAAAAAAGCACCTGAAAATATTTGTCATCTCCTTGTGGAACTAACATGCTCAAGAAAAAGCGAGATAAGAGATTACAAAGCTCAAAGGTTTGTGTAAACGGAGCCTAGAAAGAAGAAAAAAGCCAAACTTGCTTTTCACCTTGTGAGGGAGGGAGCACATTTCTACAAAAAACCACAATATCCGTTTATCTTTGGACAGCGGAAATTGTGTGATATGGAACGTTTTATAACATGTTCGCTACAGCTGGGAGCCTGGTGGAAAGCATTTTGAAAAACATGGCCACCCATTTCATTGCTCAAATCAAAGACGGTGGAACTTTCCAAACATCTGAAATTACCAAAATAGACTCTGCTTGCAACTGGAGACTTATGACGCTGGCACATTGTCGTACAGTGCTATGGGACTGCAATTATTTGCTACTGTAGACTCACTGTAGGGAGTGACTATCTATACATTTCCCCTCAAAATAAAATTAAAAGAATCAACTCACCACTTGTCCATTCTGAGGATTTTTATGTGCATACGGGGGTCCGCGAATGTGATTCCACATCTGACCAGATGTCATAGCAAATACAACACACTAGAAAAAAACAGAAAAACAATATACTCATTTATTTACGTGGAGGAACTGAATAGAAAACCATTCTGCTGGTGATGTTTGTTTCAGATACATAATTGTTTACCTAACCAGACACAGTACCTCTATTTGATTTTTAGGATAGGGTTTTCAGATGCGTTGCTCTCATAAAATTCTTAACGACTTCTGTTAGAAAATGAGTTAGCTCAAGACAGAAATTTTCAAAATCTCACTTGAAATAATCCTGTCTTTATGTGCACTTGGAATTGCCACGTTTACACATCTATATGGCAAAAAGCACTGATAGCAGGAGAAGGCATTCATTGCAAATATTCTGCAAACTAGTGTTCGAGATTTACATAACCTTTCATGAAGTTATTTCTGCCTCTAATCTAATATAAATATTTAGCTTAACTGTTCGCTTTCAGATGTATGAAATGATATATATAAAACAGTAAGAAAAAAACTTCCAATTATCAAAAAAACGTCTGTCCCATTTTATGAAATTCTCATTGTGTCCCCTATATGACTGTCATTCTTTTCAGCTGTGACAAACAACAATGGTTGAGTTAGTAGAAAAGTGAAACTCCCTACGGAATGAAGTGCGAAGTTAGGATAGGGGTGTATGAAAACTGTAAAAACGGACATTAATTCTTGCAAAAGGTCATACTGCAGAATCTACGTGACAAACATCCTAGTCATAGCAAGCGTCTTTTTGACTACCTTAAAGATGAAAATACAGTATCTTTTGATTACCAAATGAGAAAAACTGAAATGGGAAACTTGTCACAAAAGAATGTGTCTTCTGACTTATCAGTATAGATATGTCCATTTTTACTGTACGTCAATATTCTCGCCAGCAGAGCACAGTCACAGTGATGGGCCTACAGGAAAGACGGGGAGGGACTCTTTATCGGGGAGTGAAGCGATAAGATGGCGGTAACACTTTTAAACTGAAAGAGGGGAGATCCAGATTAGATATCAGGAAGAAAGTCTTTACTGTGAGGGGGGTGAGACACTGGCCCAGGTTGCCCAGAGAAGCTGTGGCTGCCCCATCCCTGGAGGTGTTCAAGGCCAGGCTGGATGGGGCTTGGAGCAACCTGGTCTGGTGGGAGGTGTCCCTGCCCAGGGCAGGGGGGTGGAACTAGATGGTCTTTAAGGTCCCTTCCAACTCTAACCACTCTATGACGATCACAGAATGATCAATTAAATCAATGATAATTTAAAGCAGATGGATTGCAAATGTAAAAATTCATACTATGATGGTTAACTAAACTAGAGTTTACTAAAACCCTTTAAAGGGTTTTCTTCAAAGAATGTTTAGTAACACATTTGGGAAATAATTGTAAGCTAGTGTAGCTCTGTGTCCCCATAAATGCAGCACTGCCACTGCTAGCAATATGATTTGAACAAACTTTGCAAGGCCTTAGGACTGAATCATGTCAGGCTTTAATCCAAATCTGCCTGGGCTTTCCTGGATTCTTTTTTTTAACTTGTTTAGCTGAAACAGCAATTTTTCCAAAGACCAGGTGGCTATGCCTAGTTTACTTTACTTTTGCTTACCTTTGCATACCATAATATTTTGTTTTCTATTCTATTTAGGATGAAATAATTATAACCAACAAAATGCTGTAATGTAGGCATGGGCCGATAGCAGACAACAAAAGCAGAAACACGGGATGTCATGCACCAGTATTGAATGATAAAAAAGGATTACACTGGAGACCCTAAGCCAATAAATATTAACCAATGGTGAATTAAAGACGCACAGACATGGGACATGGTCAAAACCAGTTTTAGGGATAATGAAGAGAGGAAAGGACAAGCATCTAACATACGTAAGACAATCCCCATTTACTGAGTAAGTTTTCGTGTAAAATGTTGCAGATCAGTCAAAGAAGGACAAAGTGTAAAAGTAGCTCCACGTGGACCCTAGAGCAAGGAGGAAGAAAGCAGCAGCTTCATACACCTCCCAGCAAAGAACCTGGAACCCTGACAACTCACCATAGCATCCCCTCACCCCAAAATGAAGTCAATGTATGATCTCAAGATCCAGAGAGGAACGGTGGAAGAGTAACCATGACATCAGAGAAAGGGAAAGATACTAGGAAGTGTGCAACGTAACAGTGTTAATTGTGCTGTTATTATTGAAACTTTCTGTGCTTGTAATAGAAAGAAAAAGAAAATAATGAAAAAAAAAATGTTTTCATATCTGGTTTAATAATAATTCTGTTTCTTAGTATTAAGATTTCAATTACACTAAGAACAGATTCTTGGCTTTAAATATAAGGTGTATATTTCATTTTGCCGTTAACAGGATTTGGAGTGTAACAGTATAGTAATTAATGTGGCAGATGAAAGAATACTGGTAGTGATTATTAGCAAATGGATTATGTTTTAATTAATAATATGCAAAGAAGTGAATAGAATATATGCTTCCATTACTGGAAAAGGGTAACAGGTAGTTATTTCTATCCCTTGCAGATTGTTTTAGCAGAGAAATTATTACTGCAATTTTTGGTGATGAATCAGACAGGAGATAACTTATGTGAAAGTACAAGAGTGTAGAAAATGAAGATGGGGATAACGAAAGTGAGGTGAAAGAGCTATTTTGAAAGGTCAAAAGTTAGCTGAAAACTAAAACATCGAAAGAGAACATGCATAGAGTGCACAAACTGTGGCCCTCAAAGTGAGTTTTCTATGAAAAGTCATTTTACCCATTCTTAAATTACTGTATTTAATTTACATTCTCTAGGGCCAAATCTGCTTCCATATGGAACGAGTAAAAAAAACCCACCTCCTGTTCCTGTTTTTATACCGTCATATACTTTATAACAGATAAATCTCTCGAATTACTGAAGATCTTTAATGCTTGCCAATAGAAATACACTATCTCACAACACGGTAATCTCTAACAAAAAAAATGTCCAGGAGACACAATAGTGGGGAGAAAAGGAAAGAGTTAACAATATGGTTGTTTATCCTGAAGGTGTCTTTCATATTCTTCCAGTTCAGACTCTCAGTGACCAAGAAAACTAATTTAGTACATTACATCCTGGATCCGCCATGATTTCCTTCCATCATGCACCTCTTTACTGTCTATTTCAGGACAGGCTCCTTTTCGGGAGCCAAAAAAAAACCTCAAAAAACCCAACATTCTCCAACTTGTCCTTTGTCCTCTTCAACTCTTCATTTATTTTAAATATCCTAGGAAGAGTGCATTTCCATCATATTCCTTAAGCAAGCATTTGGTATGCTACAGATAGCACTTGACATTCAAGCTCAGTTTGCTGTGTTCTACGTTCTCCTATTACAATCAACCAGGTGAAAAAACAAACCACATTGGAAACTACAGACTTCTACTGTTTGTAATACACTTGAAATGCACACTACTATCTGTAGAACAGACACATGCATCTATGATACATCACGCTGATACACAATGCTTACCACTTCAAACCCCATGGTTTCCATAGGATCTATGGCTTTGGGATCCAAAATTTCTAGAACACCTCGCTCAGTCACCATTACTGTGAGTTGGTGTTTCCCAGGACAAAACTTCACCTATGAGCGAGCAACTTGTTCATGCTCACAACTGAATATACTGTGGTTGCTGGCAGCCTAGCTTCAACTTCATGCTGTTCGGACAGCAAGGTGGTTGAATGTTTGACAGAAGATACACGTGCTAACCAAGCATGATTTCTTTTTATGTGACCTCCCTGGAGGTGTTCAAGGCCAGGCTGGATGGGGCTTGGAGCAACCTGGTCTAGTGGGAGGTGTGCCTGCCCAGGGCAGGGGGGTTGGAACAAGATTATCTTTAAGGTCCCTTCCAACCCGAACCATTCTATGATTTACCTTACGGGTTCATATTGTATTTATTTCAATGGAACAATTCATATGCAGAGAAACGGCCCCTTTCTGCAGTTTTCTTGGATCTTGTCAAAGTACAAAGGACAAAAACTGGGGAACAGGAGAAGATTCAAACTGAGGCACTTTTCTCTGAGCACTTTGAAAGATATTCAACTCCATTTACCCAGAGTGGAGCCTGTACTTCAGCAGTTCTAGAGAGAAGAGTACCACGAACACCTCTTTCATCCACCTGCTCCCTTCTTTCTCCTTGTCAGACTCCAAGAACAACGCTTTAACTGCTGCATGCCACTTGAATTATCAGGGGAGTTCAAGGTTTAGCTATTTTAAGAGCTTCCCGATTTAGGTAGCTCATTCTGCACACAAGTGATAAAAGCAAACAGAGTAGATCTACATTAGCTGGTGTAGTACAGAGAGGGAAGGAACAATGATTTGCTACAACACATTATGGTTCCAGGACTAAATGTCCATAGGATGTCTTCAGTGGCAATGATGTTCATCCCTATGAGCACTTCTAGGTGAGTACACTGTATGTGTAGACAGGATGCTCAAGGACCTTGTTAATAAATTGAAAGTGGTGCATTCTTGGTGGCTTCACAGTGTGTGACTTCAGCCTTAGTTTTGTTAAGAGGGAAACTGCTTCGAGCTCACCCCGTGCTGCACCTGTGGGTGTACTATAAGGCTCCTAAAAACAGACACATGGTAAATAAGCACCAAGAGTCCCACCAGAACATGGCATTGCTAGCAAGACAAAACTTTACAGGTAGGTGGGCAGACTTTCTTCACTGTTCTTGGTCTTGCAAGCTTTTTCAAATGATTTGGGTTTGATACATTACTTCCTCGAAGACGTAAGTTTTGTTTAACGCTATCTGCGTTATCTATTAAACAAAATTACTAGAGACTTAAAAATCCATTTGGTATGCATTTTGAAGTGAAGCTTCTGACTAGCAGATACTATACAAAGCAGATCATTAGATTTCTCTCTGTAAGTTTATACCCCAGAATGCAGCAAATACTTTGCAACATAAGTAAAAATAATGAAATTCTAGATTCATTTCTGAATATAGTTAAATTCAAACACAGTTTCAAAAAACGGGAGGCACATGCACGCAGTTCCGTACATAATTTCTATATTGTTCTGTACATGTAAGTTTCAGCCATTTCACAATTATTATTTTCAAGAAATGTAATCCTTTCTCTTCAGTTTAACTTTGCTTTTGTACTTAATGAAGGCAACAGAGCTGCAAGATCTGTACTCAATTTCTAAATAACAGTCCTTCACTTACTAGAATCTCCATACGAGAGATACAGTTCAAGGACAGGGAGTACATCACGGGAGCAGAGAGAATGGGGGTTTGTATCTTTAAAAGGTTCTCTGCATCTCTAAAACCTCTAACTATGGGAAGAAAAGGAAACTAATAACCTGCATTTATTGCTGTTCTTTTGAGATGCCTATCTACTCACATAGAGGAGCCTGACTTTTTCTAGCTGTATCTTCGAGTAAAACACATTACTTTTTTATCCTCATTCCCAGAAGGAGGTAAAGAAGCCACTAGTAGCCATGATACCCTTCAAGCTCTTTTGGAGCAATAACCGATGATGAATGTGCTGTACGGTCTAGGTACTGTGGAGTATATCAGCACAGAACACATTTCTCAGAACCATTAACTGTTACAACAGGAGTAAACACATGCTTTGTCTCCTCATTCAAGGGACTTGACATATTTTGCCCAATAGACTCAAATTCGAGGCAGCTGCCCCTGATTCTGAGCACAGACTTTGCCTTCCCAGATTCCACAGGTATGCAGGCAAATCTGAAATATACACATGAAATAAAACTGAAAAAAACTGTGCAGAAACCCACAGTGGCAGCCTAGTAAAGAAAATGCTTTAAAAAAAACCCCTAGTAGTCCACATTCTAGCCAACTGAAGAAATAAATTCTCAGCACCAGTACTGTTGTCTAAAATGTAGCAATTCCTTATCTAAAATGTTATAAATTTGTCCAAGTTTATACCATCTGACATTTTATTCTCTGTGCTTAAGAAATTAAGAGTCTTGACAAAAATCTGAATTGCTTCTTATCAGTATAAAAGAAAAGGACCCTGAAAATATCTAAGGACGGAAGTCCTTCCTCACCTTTGTGCTAGCATGCCAGTCGGAAAAATATCCATAGATGAACAGTAGGATTTGAATTAAAGTCTAAAATAATCTAAGGGATACATTTTGTATGTGATCTCACGTGACATCTTTTGGGATATTATGTACCGTGACTCAGTCTTCCTGCCTTGGCATTCCAAAAGTCTTCTGGGTAATGTTGCAAGTAAAAATGCCTACGGCCTGCAAGATACTGCCAGACTCTGGGGTGCTTCAATGAGGGGATGAAACCGCTAATAGCACTGCTGTTGCGCAATCTAACGTTGAGGATAAAACCAACTCCACAGTTGGTCTTGCTCTGGTCTTGCTTCTGAGAGTATGAAAACCATTAGACGGATCACTAAAAAAAAAAATCGCATTCCTAAATATTCTCCTGGTGCTGGAAATATTAAATATGAGACAACTTTTTGGTATCAATGGAGATATCAAATAAAAATTCAGTCGACATTTCTGGGATCCCGCTAGTAAAACCATCAGAAGCACTTTATGCTGAGAATTTTTTTCTGATTTTTAGGAACAGAACATTCAATCCGGCAAAGAGGCACTGTCCATTTCTCCTTTACATAAAAACTATCCAACATTCGGGAGCATAAAAGCTCTTCAAGACAAAGAAGCTCTGAACAACAAGGAAAAGAAAACACGAGACTTGTCTGTTTGCAATGACACAGTTTTCAGCTACTGAATTCCAGGATATCTATGAAAGAGCTTCAGTTGAAATTAAAAATGTTATTTTCCATATGGTTCATGAATGCTGGCTACCTAGCAGTACAATACCTCCCCAAAACCAGTCAAACCCCAAAACTAAAGGTTTTAGAAGAAAGCTCCTGTGCTTTCTCGGTTTGGCAACATCTGTAAAAAATGTCAATAAGGAACAAAACAATTGCCAATACTCCTGTCAAAGACATGGGCTTCCAGTAGATTTCATGTATCTTGTCAGGCTTTCCCTTTTTAACTTGTTTTTTAAAGTTCAAAAAGGAAAAAATATTCATGAAGAATAGAATTCTTTAAAATTAAGTATTTATTAGTTATTTATACCCTTCAGAAAAGGATTTTATTAGGCATGACTCGCTCCCCTTACCTAGACACCATCTCCATTTTTCCTTCTAATGAGCTTTTACAAAAAAAGAAGCTCTAAGTTTTACTGGTAGGAAAAAGCACCATGTAAGAGAATCATAACTACACAGTACCTTAGAATGAATATACTAATGACTGGCCCTTTTCTTCTATAGATCTTGACACATTCTAGTCATTTTACAGAACTGAGGTCATCTGTGCAAAAGCCTGCAATCTGGAGTCCCTGCTGATTCCACCAGAAAGAACTTGTAACATCAGCTTGCGTGTCCGTGTAGGTCCGAATGAAACCAAAAGGACTTGTAACCGCATGATCTTTGCTAAAACATCATTTTGCAGTATGGGGCTTTGACCACATTGTGAAGGCAAAAGAAGAGTGATTAAAAAAAGGGAAGCATCGGCTCAAGGCCATGATTAATTGCTATATACTTTCAGATATAAGACCTTTTTCTAAAACATCCTCTAGTGCTATTCGTTTTTAAAGGAAACGGAATTTTACAGGAAATAGTATTAGCAACAACATTAAATGGCATGAATGCCATTTTAATTCATTTTAACTCTACTATTCCTTGTCAATGCAATCAGCAGGATGACAATTACCGAGTGGCATTAATACAATTTCGTTAAATGTTTGATCACATTTGGACATTGACCCCGTCCACAGGGGTTCAGTTGAATCCGATTGTAAGTTTTCCACGTTGCAATTTACAGTTATGTTCAGACATAAAATGTCCAGGAGAACAGCAAATATTTTAAGAAAGTTGCAGTTAAATATTTTAAGAAAGATGTGTTAATTTTCTTAATTTAATTAGGAAGTTAATTATGTCTTCTACTGTTTGCTGAAGGCAGATTGCAATAGAATGATTCTTGATTTGAAGAACTGATTTTTAACCTCTGGAATACAAAAACCACAATTGCCCAAAACATTCAAACATTAAACTTCTGATCTGAAAACCTGAGGTATGAAACTGGAAAAAAATTGCTGTCTCCATAGATACAGTGCATGGTAAAACGAAGGAAATAACACTGACTACATATCTTTGCTTGATTTTTGACACAAACATCTATTTCAGTGTGCTAATTATTGTTTTACTCAGGTGATCTCTAGAGTTTAGGGGTCCAGAAAAAGAAAAGTTAGACTGATTCATATTAAATTTGAGCTTTCTGATGGTAGTGTATCTCTAAAAAGTATTATCATTTAAAAATACCGGTAATCTAGAAAAATATATGGAACTAAATATGACAGTCTTACTTTGGAAGAGAACTGTCAAAACTCTGTGCTAGAGCTCAGGATGCTCCAAATGACATCCTGGAACAAAGCAGAAATTCTGCCCCAGGCTCTCCAGATCAAAAGGAAACATCGTTCTACTTGAAATCTAGTCCTTTAGGTGGTTGATTTGAAATCTTGTTCTTCATTCCTTCCTCAATGTACGGGGTAGATTAACAAACTGCTTAAACAAAGAATACTGCAATGTACATGAGTAGAAAATGCTATGATAGCACAGGAGAGAAAAGAGCACTATCAGTAGCCATTATTCAAGAGTAATGCCAAATATTAAGGAACTCTGAACAAAGAGCTTGCTTTAAGATCTTGTTAATCATTTAGATATAAAAATGAATTAGAGCCCAACAGGTACTAAGTAACTTCATCTTTGAACTGACGTAACAAGGCTGCCAATGAGCCCATCAGCTGAAAGCTTCAGAAAAGAAGCTATCTTCTCGTAGTGTTGAATCGGAGCAGAACAGCAAACCATCAATACAACATGGCTTTGAAAAGGAAAAAACAGTGATAGAACATAACAGTAACCTCCTTCTAGCAGAGCTAAAATACACAGAATTATAGTAGTACGGCCCAGGTTGGAAGGGACCTCAAAAGACCATCTGGTCCAAGCTTTTGTGGGAAAGGGAGCCTAGATGAGAAATAAAATATGAATGTTGCTGCACAAGAAAACTCATATTCCATCCGCAGTCCTAGCCATCTGCCTTCAAAGAAAGGTTAATTCATATTGATGCAAGTTGAGAAAAAGTCTTTAAAATGAAGTGAATAGATAACCTTTTACATGGAAAAAAGAAGAAAAGCTTGGCTTACGTTGTACAAAATGCGTGGACAAATTTTTAAAACATACTGTTCTCAATCAATACATTGTTAACACAGAAGGAAGAAGCGCCATTAAGCTGTAAAATGTTGGACTGGACTTGATAACCCTAGACACTATCGCAGTGTTGAGAACCATGGCCCTGACTCTGTGTCCCTGAAAATTCAGCCTTAAATGCTGCTTCTCAGATTTTTCCTCTTCTGTCAGTCACAACGATGGCAGAGGAACGAGTACTTATTGATACGCCTTAACTGGCCCCTACCACCCTCGCCTGCTATTTCCTATCTAAAACCGAGACAGCTGCCTGTGCAGCACAGTCCACATTTTTCGTCAGTCTACTCAGTTATTTGAAAACTATGATATAAACAAACACACTGCAATACACTATTAAGCACGTTAAACCTTAATTTGTTATTTATGGACTTAAGAGTTTAGTTGCCTACTATTTCAAACAGACTATTGGCTAGTTTAAGAATCTCCTCAGAGTTAATGCTATAAGATCATCCTATTCTCCTTTAGGTTAACAGTGGAATGTTAAGGTCAGTACTACCGAAAACAGTTTTGGAAAGACTTCCGCCTTTTTCTTTGTTTCTTAGTTCTTTTATCATTTTCTTGCAAACATATAAAAGCCTTTGTTACCTTTCTTAACCTTTCATCACTCTAAAGCGATACAGTCGGATGTTAATCCCCACACTAAACCAATGATAACATTACTGCTTTTACAAAAAAGGGCAAGTTGAACCACAGCAGTGAACATTAGTAACACTTTTTACTGGAAATATTTTCTTGGTAAAGTTCTAACAAAAATTTGCAGCTAACTATCAGAGAATTTGCTAATTTTCAGTGAATCACTCATAGTAACTGATAACCGCTGCTTATGAGAATTAGCCCCAAAGTCTAGATTATGAATCTTTGACAGTACTGTTCTGAACAATGTATTAATGCCATGGTTTTTAATTTACTATGCAAGTAATGAGGACAGATACGTTGAGATAAGAAACTAATAAAAAGCATATTAGTAAGGAAAATCTGCATACCAGAGCTGCCATGGCCCAGCCAGTTTTGTTGTAGATGAACTCTAAGTTATTCCTTCGCAGATATAACAAGCCACCAACAAGGGATACCAGAAGAGCCAGTGCAATCGTACCAGAATAATTAGGAGGCCTGAACACTCTAATCTGGAAAAGATAAATGCAAATACAGATCGCAAATAAATGCATACATACAGATCACCTTCCATATAAACAAACAGGGAGCATCCATAAAGGTATACTTAAATAAGAAAAAAGTTGTGCTTCCTTTAATAAGCACATAATATGAAAAAAGGTTTAAGCATCATTTTTAACTGTTCAACTCCAAAACATTATTTCTTCAACAGATTTGCAGGTTGTGTGTGAATCAGGAGCAGCTACCTTGCATCTATCTGTTCTGTATATAGTTTTGCAAAGCACATTTTACTCATTAACAACTAATTATCACAATACCAATGCTTGTTTTCAAACAGAATAAGACTACGTAAAATTTAACATATAATCTGCAAACTGCAGAAATTACCACAAGTACCATGACTACGTTTATTTTTATTTATTTTTCTAATTTGTTCTAGAACCTACACTTGCAGAAAAAAAAGCATTAAGGAAAGACCGAATTTGTCATCAGCCTGTCTCAGACTACAAAGATACATTTGGCTTCAACTTTTAAAATTGTCGAAAGACTTACATGGACATCTGTTCTGTCAGCTATCCATTTAGCTAGCTGCTCAGCTGCAAATCCGATTCTCTGCAGGTCAAACGTGTCAGCTCTCTTGGGTTTACCTTTTGGAGGAAAATGCATGAAAGTCGGGGCAGAGTTCATATTCAGCTACAAAGCCAGGAAAAATAGAAGAAAAAAAATTAGTTACTATATCCTCAAAAATGCTTACCCTTTATGTATAAGGCAACACAAGTCTAATTAGCATGACAAATATTATTTGCCTCCATATGTAACTTTTTTATACATCTTCATTTATAGTCCTGCAAAAAGAGCGCTCAGAATATTCCTTCCTGTAGATTCTCTGGGATGTTTAATTACTCAGAGTATTTTACCCACAAGCTTTTCTGAGTAAGAGTATCTTATGCTTTAAAGTTCTCACACACTGTAAGAACTCTCCTGTAATTAGTAAAACAGAGACCCCCACACGCATACAATCTGTTAAAGTATATTAGGTTATAGCTCCAGGGGAGAAAAGAAAGCATTGAAATAGTTCAACGTTGTTTCTCTTGCCTAGCTCTCACCAATCCAAAGTTAACTAGACTAAACTATTCATCTAGCCTTCCACTGGCTTCAAGACAGACCATCCAATAGCAACTTGTCTTTTTTGAATCCTGAAAGGCCTAAATAACTAATAATAGACTACTTAACCTTGCCCTGAAAATTACATGACTCTTAATCCATGTTTTGATGCCACTGGAACTATTCCTAATACATGAAAAAACTCAAAAGTGATAAACAAATAGGCCTACATTTACATTTGCCGCTTTAAAACTCAACTTCAACTTTGCAAGGTGGTAGAGGAGAATATAATTTTACTATCTAAAATTCCCTCATATTCAGTCCATCTCAGAAACAGAGCAATAAAATACGTGAAAAAATGAAAATTAACATAAACAAAATGAGGGGAAATACTTAAAGATGATGTAATATGCAGATCTTTAAATAACAAATGCAGAGTAAGCTTGTTTGTTTCATTCCTGCAAATCGAGTTTTATTACATTACCGAAACATAATAGTGAATCAAGTACAGAAATTAATTCATCAATAGAGATTACAACCTATGAAAATATTTTCCATCTAAGCAAAAAATAGCCCCTCTTCTTTATTGAACTGATTTGGAAATAATAAATATCCTGGAGAAAAGCTAAGACAAATGTTGTGAAACATTTTAATAAGATATTTTATAGGACCCAGAAACCTTCTGACATTGTACAGTTTGGGGGCAGTTGGTCTGCAACTGCTTTGTCATTTCTCTATAAAGAGAGTAAAACTATTTGAACTAAAATTATTTTAACTAAAACTTTTAAAGCAAAATCTTAAGCCATTAATAACCATTCTTTACACAATGCATTCTAAGATGTCAATTGGAAGCAAAAATATTTACTAAACACTGTAATTAACCTCTTTAAACTATTATGTATTTTTAAAAATAAATATAGAACTCCTCTCCTGAAAATTTTAAATCACACACTTCACCAAAAGGTGGTTAAAAATAGAGAACTTGAAAACTTGTCTACTCCTCTTAATCTGCATTTTTAACTTCAATCAACAGATAAATATTAGAGAAAAGCACGTCAGTATTTAGTATTATTTTGCAAGGGATGCGTTTTGCCTTGAGTACTCAATTTAGGAAGGGTCCTTCGACTGTTCTCCAACAATTGATTTTTCACTCTTCATAGCCAATATCTAAAATCTAAACTAGTCTCTTCTCTTTTCCCTGAAGAACTTCCAGACTAATACAAATATTACTGGCATTGAAGAATATTGTATTACATAAAAGCAATTAAAAGGCTCTTTTAGTCACGAGCTTTTTTTCCCTTAAAGATAAAATAAAGGAAATCTTTAAATGCATCTTTAGTTGCTTTGCATTTAATTCTAAAATATGACATTTACAATGGGTTGAAAAAAATTCACATACATATAATGTAATCTATAAACAAACATTATGAACTACACTTGGAAAATACTAGAAGTGGCTACTTGTATAATCTGTCTTCACTAATGTCGCAGAAACTGCAGTGCCTAGTGTTTTTAACCAGGAAAAAATTGTATACAAATCAGAGGTACAAACCTATGCACAGAAAATAATTTGTCTCGTATCATTTGGCAAATCAGCATTTAGTTCTAAAAATTAAGAATGTTTTACAGTATCCAACATTTACCTGTTGAAAAACATCCGCCCCTTCATCATAATCCACTATTGTGAAAAACAGTTTGTTTGAAAAAGCCGATGAATAGCGCCATGAATTAGCCAGCACTTGATATTCTTCATTAGCTTGCCTGTTAAGGAAAAGAAACAAACGTACACCCCTGTGGCATTCACTGGCAAAAAAGATTCTGTAACCAGTTGCAGCAGTTAAATAAATTACACTTGCAGGATGATTCTCAACATTCACACTATCAATTAAAGAAAAGTTTCAGCTGGTTTTGCAACTCTTTGTTTCAAATGTGTCTTCTTCAAAATTGGAAATGTTAACTCAAACTATACCAGAGACATCCCAAGATGATGTTAACAAAAAGCAGCGTTTTGCATATTTAAAAGTCTCAGAAAACAGGAGTGGCCAGCGTCACGCGGATCTGCTAACAGATCCGTGCAAGGACATGCTCCAATGGCCCTTGAGTACGGTACCAGGATTTACTTGCTGAAGACAAGACAATTCCTTATGCTGCACATAAGAAATTCTGAAACTAGGGAAAAATAACACAGAAATGTGACAGTAGTAATCTTCCTAAAAGCGCAGAGCCATGGAAAGAGCCATAGAAACTGCTAAGCCCTGGGGAAATGATGCCAACTAAATGAAGACCAGGCTTGTAAGTAGCATAATACATTCAAGATTATTTCTATTAAACTTGCTTTAAAATTGATAAAGGATAATTTTGCACAAACTTTTCTAAATCACTACAAAGTCAGATTGCTATGACTCAAATTTGTCAGAAAGTCTCCCCTTGGCTTTACTCACGGCTCTAAGTTCAGGTGAGGTTTTTTTGGTTGGGTTTTGTTTGGTTTTTAGAAGGAAAACAAACAACTTTTCCCTGTCTGCACTGACGGGAAAGGAAAAAAAGTAATTCCAGGAAAAGAATTCTGGGACCCTTACCAGCAGAGATGTTTCTCTAAAGACACCATCACAGAACCATAAAACCCACAGGTTCTTCCGTGGGACAAATCCATACCAACGAATAATTAAAAAAAAAAAAAAAAAGGACAAAAAACACCCCGAAAGGATCCTTGCAGTACCTTTTGGCTTTACACAGGCTCATTTGCTAATTATTTCAATATAACCAATTAATCATATCTGCTGTAGTGTCCAAACCAAGGTTCTACCATTTTGCAATTTATCTTTGCACGTGGTAAGATGCAGAAGTGGTATAAAGGTTGGGCTTGATGAACTTAAAGGTCCCTTCCAACCTCACCAATTCTATGATTCTATGAAATAAATGTATTCTGCAAATTCTGTATTTCTCAAAGCAGTGTTTCTATAAAAGCAGTTCCATGTGATGGTGCAGACCACTATTTAAAATCTGTAGATGCAGAAATCTTTTTGTTGCAAGAGAATCTCTGCATTAAACAAACATAATACACGTCGGATTTTGAGAGAGCAAAGAGGGGGAAGAGGACGACAGGGCCACAGATGTCGTAACACCCTTCCCATTTCCTCAGCACTGAGATCAGCTTTAGGCATGAAGTGTATTACACACAGCTCCAACAGAGTTGTGTCGTACCAAGGAACATATTGTACACAAAAAAAGATCTATCACATAAAAGAAGTTAAAGTGAGATTTTATCAACTCTTAACCCCCCAAAAACATAAATCTTATGAAGGACAACAAAACTCAACTTTCACCCTTATTACCTCATTAAGTAAAATTTGCTACTTGACAAACTTATTCAATGGGCAAAGTCTGCAATTATTTTAAAAAAAAAAAAAAACCAACAACAACAAAAAAAACCCCAACAAACCCCAACGTGATTTAGGCATTCTAGCGGTTATTTCCAGAACAGATAGTAACAGAAGCAGACTAACATGTTCACTGTCCTCCTGAAGAGGGCAGTCAAACAACATCAAAGGGATGCTGTAGAATCTTAAGTAATATCTGTAGGGCACTGTTCTGTTAAACCTGCTATATTAAAGCTGGACCGCTTTTATTATAAGAACATGATAAAAATCACTTCATCTTGATGCCATCATTCTTCTCAGTCTACCTTTCACTTGTGATGAAACAGTATTTCTGGGAAATTCAGTTACTGCAGTTATGCCCCCGCTATTTGAAAGAACGCTCTTGTTCCCGTTGATCTCCATGCATTTTGCATCTTTGAACTATTTTGAATGAATGTAATAGGTGGAAAGTGGCATTTTGCAAAAAGTTGTCTTAGATTTTTCTATAACAGAGTCAAAGCACAGGTTTATCCTCCCGCTGAAGATAGGAAAGCGTTCTGTCATACATCCTCATAGCAGCTCCTGAGAGGTGTGGGGAAGGGAGAGTGAAACACGGAGGGGCAGGAATACAAAGTCACAGGATTACTGCAAACAGAAGTGAAGAACATCCTACAGTCCACTATACAATTTCCAAAGGATAAAACGCTGATGCAATCACATTAATAACTTTTTGTAGCATTGGTTACTTCTTTACAGATACAATAATGGTAAAAAGCGTTAAGCCCTTGGCGGAAAAAAAATTCAACTCCCAATTAAAATCAGGCAACATCAACTCTGTCACTTCCTATCTATCTCCATCATTAGTTAATTCTATCCATTTGTTTCTATGAAACAATGTTAATTATATAAAATTATTATAATAATTATACGAAATGCTGTAAAGGCATAGGGCAGAACTACAATCGGTATGAACTCATCAGAATAAAAATGCTAGCACTGCTTTTATTAGTTTGACAGGATTTTTTATAGATGGAAGATTTAAATGTTATTGCTGCTACAGTCACCTCTTAAGAATTTTGTCGTAACAGCAACACAGGAAGTAGCAACAACAGTTGCTAGCAACAAACAGCTACTAAAAACCAGTGGCCAGATCAAAAGGGAATGCTACTATCAGATTTGCCTAGAAAATTCAGTATACTGAAAAGTAAGCTGCTAAGTAAATGCCCTACAAAAATTTCTTCCATTACGCAAGAGGTGCTCATGAAATATTAAAAGTTTTATTTAAAAACATTAATTATGTGGGTGTCTGTGGCAGATAATCAGATTTGTATAGCTTGAGCTATATTAAATTAGATTAATGTCACTCTGTTAGTCCAACATTATAGTAAGGAAAACACAAACGGAATATCAGGAAAAGAATAAAAGATCTTGGAATTATTTGCCAATGAAAACAGTAAAGCATTATTTTTTGGCATATTACAGACTGTACAAAACACTTACAAATGTACAATTGGCAAAGAATGTGCTACCAGGTCACCTGCCTGTGCTTATCCATCTGTTTAAAGTAAACTGTGATCAATGCTGCAATTTACCTCCAATACAACTTCTGGTTTTTATTTGGAATGGTTTTCCCAAAATGAAGAGAAGGGGATAAGTGCATATTTGAACTTCTCAGCATCAAGAAGAAAATAAATTCAGAATGCTGCTTTGCTTTTATTTTTGTTTAGGCTGACTCACAACGTCATGATGAAAAGCACTGAAGAATCTACAAATGTGCCCAGAAAACTCACCACACATGACAAAATGAAAAGAGTACGGACACTACTTGAAAACTACGCGGTTTATGCAATCTAGATATCTATAATAGGAGAAAGCAAGCTAAAATCCATGCTATTCTATTTACAGCATCCCATGATATTTCCAATATTCTGCAGATGAAAAGAAGCTATGAGATCACATTTTGTGGGAGTTGCAAAGTAAAAAAATAAAAACTAAAATTGTGACCACAGGAAGAATAGAGAGTCTCTTATGATCCAGGTATAAAATTACCGCCCTGTTAAATAGGACTCATCAATACTTCTATCAAGACCCTGATGCGCATGGGAAAAGCAATTGCAGAACTTTCAACAGCTCCTTCCATATTTCCTGTTCCTTCTTTGAACAAAAGTTCAAAAGATAATTCACTCTCAGTACAGTTAAGAGACCTGTCAATGATTTTCTCACTACCCACTCTTGATCAACCTGCAAAAAAACTGAAAGGCAGAGGATCCTTTTTCTTCTTTCTGATGACACCTCGTTGACTGTCAGAATTCTTTCTGCTGTTGACCTACTCTTTGATCGGCTACTTGAAAACAGTTTTCTGAGATATCTTCTTGAACAGGGAAACCAACAGAATTCCTCTCTTAGCTAGATTAAAAACCTCCTCTCAGAGGTCTCACTGATAGGGTAGATGTTAATAAAATTATGTGGAATCTCTTCTCTCATATATTTTGTCGTTTCCTTTCTCACATTGTGAGTCAACAGCAGAAGGCAGCTACATTCAGAGCTCATTACAAAACACTTACTACATTAAGCACAAAACTTACACAAACTATATGTTGAATTATAACTTACTTTTTATATAATCCTGTAATACAGAAGGAATAGCTCAAGCAGTTGACTGAGCTCATTCTGCAGCAGGCTCTCCGCAGTAGCTACAAGGTTGTTCCAATAGATGCCATTAATAATTTCTGACAGAATTCAGCCTTGCCACTCAAATGCAACAAAAGAAGTCTTCAGGAAACGCGTGCCATACCTGCAAAGTTGACCCATCTTCCTCACGTTGTATAGGTAGGTTTTATGTATATACTTTATATGTGTCCTAACATACACATATGTATTCATTGACACATGCACAACTTCAGCAAATGGGAGTAATCAGCGCTCCTTTCAATATAATGAAACTTCTGACACTTGTAAAAATACGATAGTCTGGTCAACACGAGGGTGAATAATGGCTACAGAAATTCCTCTCCATTACCAGCCATTTCCAGCTGCTGCTCGATAGATACTGTTTTTGCAAAACTGTGTTTTCCAAGAATCTGGAAGCAGGTTTCTGACTTCCACAGTAAAAACCCATTAAACGTCATCCAGGACTGACACAACACAATTTTCAGTTTGCGCAGTTTACAAGTTCATCTCCACAAGCTGTCACCTGCCATTACTATAGTCTTCCTTGGTTGCACTTCCCCATTTTCCTCCTGATCATTTACGATGCTAATTCTAGGCTTTAATCTTGATTTGTAATGATTCAAACAGGCTCAATTACATCTTCAAAAGAAGTATTTGGGAATTCATAGACATAAACAAGCACAGTAGAAAGTATGCAAAAGAAAATCCATTTGTTTCAGGTAGCTTGAAATTCACAGAGAGATGTACGTGTCTAATTTACATGTTTTAACCATTACCACCTAACAAACTACTGTCACAGGTCAAGGTAGAGACCCTATGCACTGAAACTCAGTATCTTTAGCCTCTGACACTACTCTGGTCTTTTCAAGGAACACTACTCTAAGGCTCTAAGGAAGAAAAAAAAAAAAACAAACAACAAAAGAAGATATCCAATTTTTTGTTGATGGGCTTCAGCTGTTGGGGGGGAAAAAAAAAACCTGAAGTGATCAGTTTTGTTCCTCTGACCCAGATTTCCTTTTCTAAATGAAAATATCCCAACAGTGAATTTGAAAAATGAACCAGGCAAAAATGTGAACTGTTTGGCAAAAAACAAGACATCTCTGATATGCACCTGTATGCAAAGCAGAGATGGTCGCTTCTGCCAGGGAGATGAGAGAAGCAGAGCTTAGAAAGTAAAACAAAAGACCTCATATAATTTGCTTATGGTGTGATTAGATGGTACAGCAGCAAACAAAAAAGAACAAGTTAATTATAAGAATGAAAGATGCAGAGGAACAGTCAGCACAGTGATGGTTTCAGCAGGCCAGAGCAAAAGCCCATGTGCAGCTGAAAATCAAAGCACCAGTACTCGATCAAGTGGAGAAGGGGGTCATTGAAGTCCGGTTGGTAAAACGGTACTGATCCCTTTGGGAAAATGTAGTGATAATAAAATGGGGGAGCAGATTGCAAAAAGCAAGATGATGAACGGCAGAGAAGCTGGAAGATAATTTTCACCCAAAAATACATTCAAGTCAGGCTAGTAGTTACCGTTTGCCTGGGTGCAAAACAAAGTACAGGCTGGGAAACAGCCTCTTCATGTCTCTGAAGATGCTGTTGTCAGAGCGACCGTTCTTTTGTTCTCCTTCTTACATATATAAATATTTTTTTCAGTAGTATGACTGGATGATGTGGGTAACAGAAGAGTTAATACCTAAGAGTGAATACCTAAGCACAAAGGAAAAAGGGAAGCTGGTCTTATATCCTGAGGAGTCACTGTTCAGAGTTGAATTATTTCTGACTGTTCATCCAAACCACAAAAATCCAAACTGATTCATCATCACAGTGCATCAAAGGGCCCTTCAGTATCTGCTTCCAATGTGCAGACTATATTCACCAAGAATAGTAATAACATGTAAAGTCAATTAAGACTAACTAAGCTTAATTTCCTGGGACCAAAATTGTTTATTGAAACACGTTTCCAAACGTGCATGGAAAAAAACTTATCTTCAACAGCAAGAAACACATCCCACCCCTACCAATGACTTCACATTCGAGAGCACATAGGATATCTAATCTGTTATGGTCAATTCATCTCTCAATACCCACAATGTCGTATTGAACTTAAAACAACTGTGTCAACAGGAAAACTGACATTTATGCTGCCATTTACACGGTTGTGAAGGCATCAGATGGCTTTCAATAGTTTTTTGGACCAGAAAATTGAAACTTGCTTGGCCACAAAGCTAGATGGAAGTGTTGTGCTCCAAATTCTGCTTTAGGACAGACAGAATTTCCTTGAAAAACACTCCAGAGGCATGACTAGAGGCACTACTAACACGTACACAGAGCTGCGGTTTACAGAAGCCTTCACGTGTTAGGACTGGATTGATTCAGATAGTCTACAGATATATTTTCCAGTCCACAGTTTATGAAAGTATTTCATTATGATGAATACAGAACAAATCTCTGTCTCAAAGATGACAAACTAGTAACTATCTTTTAGAAACACCTATAAATCAAACTAATTTGTTCTGGGCATAGAGTAAATTCCAATCAGTAATGCAGACATATGATTTCTAACTTTAAAAAAATATATATTGAAAAGGATAATGCCAAAAATTAGAAGCAAATTAAGTAAAGGGAAAGTGTTAAATACAACAATATGACATCTATCAGGAACAAGCAGGCCTGGCATTAAATGAACAGGTAAGTTTCAAAAAACTGGGAAAGCATTCATAGTGTTTTTCTAATTAATCTTTCTTAAGATGATACATAAGATTATGTATCCATCTCCTGCAACGACAAAGAAACCCTTCTCATTCCATTGGAAAAAAAGTTCTTAAGTAACTTTTTCTAGAGAATACCTATCAAACACATAATATGCTTTGGTTTTACTGAAAACACATCAGCTCCTTTGTCTGAAAGAATATTTTTTTTACGTACAAAAGTTTCATCAAAATATCCGCAGTCCCAGGGACTTCTTTGTCTGTGGCATTTCAAGAATAAGTTGATATTATTTCCATATACTTTCACAAATCATTACCTGGTAAGTGGTTTACGTGACTGATGTTCCAATGTTGTCCTTGCTGTGCACAGAAAAGCCTTGGGTTCTCCAAGACAAATTTGGCCAGCTTTCCATACGTAGGTCCTTGCTATATGGGTAGGTAAGACCTTATTTAAATGTTCAAATATCATGGCTCCAAGCATTTTAAGACTTGGCTACAGTCACCTCAGCCACGTTTTATGCAAAATTTGGAACTTCTCCAGTGTCAAGAAGGATGGGGGCAGGGGGGGAATTCTTCCTTTATACCTTCTAGCCAACATCCAAACTACAACAGATTTCAGCAATGCACAGGCAAAATAGTCCCTAGTCCAGAAGAGAACCTGGATTGCCAAACTGACTTTGCCTTCACTTTGAAGGGTGACAAAAGCAACACTTTCTGAATGCAAGAAACTACCTATCTTTGGTAGCACAATCATTCAAAACACATGTCAGAAAAGTCACGCTGATTTTACTGTAAGCAGGGGCTCATTTTAATAACACACATTCTAAACAGAACCACATGCAATATCAGAAACACAAAGAACATAGTTTACTTTAACAACACAGGACACACACGATCTCTTCTGGTCTCAGATAGGCAAACGGCAATGGCCTGCTCTAATGACGATCAGCTTTCACTGCTCTTCTCCAGAAGAGGATCTTATTTCTTACCATAACCCCATCCTGTTATTTATCGTTGTATAATGTTGTGTTTTTCATGCTCAGCATTTGAGGTAGCAACAGCAGCACACAAACATCTTCTTTGCCCCTTTGAAAATACTGCAGCCCTGTTCTTTATAAACTGGACATTTAGAATAGATAAAATACTGAAATGTCAAATCTAGCCACCAAAGGGAAAAGACAAAACTTTTTTTTTTTTTTTAGGTAATCCTGAGGCTCGATTTTTATTTTTTTTTTTGGGGGTGGGGTGGGGAGTGGAGAGAAGTACTAATTTGTGTGACAAAGTTATTCGAAGTCAAAGATTTCAGTCTAGGTGCTTTTTTGTATTTGAAATATGACATTGATTTTTCTCTATAAAATTGTTCTGAAAATATTTTCATGAGTAACAGTTAACTTAAATCTTGGACAAAAGCATCCTCACAGAACATTACGGATTAAGTTAAAAATCTATTTTTCCTTTGGGCAAAGTGGCTAGTGAATAGCTAGCAATAAAGTAATGGATACATTTCAGTTCTGTATATCCTTTCAGTGCTCCTGTCCATTAATTAGCCATTGATTTGAAAATGTCGATTTTCCCAATAATGGTTTTATGTGCAGTATGATCAACCTCATTAAATCCCTTTTATTTCACATGGAAAAGCGTATCACAACTTCACATTTATTTAAACAAACCCCACTGAACGCTGTATGTTGATTTTTTACTTCATTTTATGCTTAAAGATTTTCAGTTGCTTCTGCACATAAATGGCTATCCTGGCATATTACAGGATGATGTTTATAAGCTTTTTTTCAGTAAGCTATACAGAGTTGTAAGCAAAATTAACTTCCTTAATAACAGCAATATTTATGTTGTTTTCACATGCTCTACAAGAGAGCTGTACGTGACACAGGGAAAGAATTTTCTATGGTCATTACAATGACAAATACACTGACCCTTACAAAGCTGAACTTAGTGCATCTCCCGTAGCTTTATCTACTGGGTAGGAAAATATGGAATGATTTAAAACAATACGGTAAACTTTCAACTCCTATTTCATCTCCTAAAGTTGAACTCTGGCAACACAAAGAAGAAATAAGAGCAACCCAGTTCTGGCAGTTTTCAAGAAAAAATTTCTTTGAATTAAGAATGTTGGGAAGCTTCTGTACCTACTCCTTCACCTACTCAGTTCAGATATGGAGGGTGAACTCATGGGAATGTAATTCATAAACTCTCCCTCAAAATTGACCAACTGACTTCAATGACAAAAAATTAATCTATAAAGAAAATCTAATAAAACCCATATATAACTACAGTTACACCAGCTAATGTTTCTACTGTAAATGCCGCATTCCAACGCATAAGAAATCTAATTAGCCGCTCCATTTACCAACTTTGTGTATTGTTTAAAGCGCACCTATTTAAAACCAAGAAATAATATTTCTTCATGTACAGCTTAGGTTTTTCATAGTTCTACAGAGTATTTTGCTGCCTATTTAATAACTGTTTAGAACTCCCTGCACAATAATCCCATCTATTACTAAACACAGTAATTTCTAATGCATATTCTGGCTGAAGAAGGTTTTATTATCTCAATTTCTGGTTTAGTAAGGTAATTAAGTGCATGACTACCTTTCAGTCCCTTGGCCCTATTTCCATGTCTGTCATTAGTCATTTTTGGATTAACTTACTGAACTAGGAACTTGCAGAGAAAGATCTTAAACTTTAGAAGAATACCACAGCTATTCTAATACGGATTCTAGAAGGAGGCACCAGAACATACCAGAGCGCAGTGCCAGACAGAACTCCACCGTAAGCACGCTGTGCTGGAAAAAGGTGCTTGCGTGTAAGAACCGTCCAAAGCTGTGAAATCACAGGGTAACTCACATCTGCCTCAGAGCCTTGGACACCTCTTAACTGAAGAAATCAGTGATGTGTCATATTATTAAATGGTAATGAATCACTTCTGTCACAAAACATCTTTGCAAAGATCATGGTCGACTGATAATAAAATAACGTGGATTTCTTAAAGAGACAGTCTTCCCCAGTTGTGTGCATTTTATTCAACTGCAATTTAATAAAACCCCAAACTAGGAAGGCTTCTAAAAGATGCTGTAACAAACACATGAGCCTGTTAAATAGAAAGCATCTATCCCATGCAAAGAACAATGCTACTCGGTGTATTGTGCATTGATTAAAACGTTCACTTGAAAACTGTGGTAAGGAAGATGAACAAGAGCACAAAGGTATAAATTACCTGCAAACGGAGCACTGCCGCTGCGGCTGGAGAGCAGTGAACATCACTATCACAGAGTAGTTACGAGGTGGAGCCTTCACAAATCTTCGGAATTTGTCTCCGTTCATGCGGATGACTGAGCGCCTTGAGCTCCACTCCATCAGCTGTTCCACCTTCTCAGCCAAAAGATTCTGCAATTGAGGACAAGGAGGAGGAATGTTTAAGCTTAAACTTCAGGCACTTCATACCTACATTCTGCCTTTGCACCCTCGGAGCTCCTATGGACTTAAGCAGAAGGTTGGGGGACGCCTCTATATGGCTTATAGCACAATTTAGTCTTCTACGTAGACAAGTAGATTTTAAGTATTTAAAAAATAACTCAATGCGGTCTTAAACACAGAGGACACATAAAATTAAATCAAACAGGTTGCTACTGAAAGAAAAGGAGTAGAGTACGGCTGACTGTCTAAATACAAGATACCAGTACAGCAATTGTTTAACTTTCATTAAAAATTGGAAGCTTTGGAAAATGCAGCATTATGTTCTATTTATTATATTTAGTAACAATCACAGCAGGATATTGTCAGTCACTCAAATATTAAGATGAAAGAAAAATGTAGCTATGAAGAGAGAGAAATAGTTATTACATTCAGAATTTCCTTATGAATACATATCATATTGAATTTAAATTAATATAAGTCTTATATTTTGCTACAGACAGGATTGTACTGTCTTATAAACCCATCTAGGCACATTCCATATGGGATTAATGTTTTTAGTTGCTTTCAAGACAGAGATCCTCAAAATATTTTGGCTGAACTATAAGCATATAAGAAAAAAAAAATCTGCATGTCTGTGGCTTTTCTTTTGCCTGAGAGCATTCCATCACATGAATGATTTAAAAGCAGGCTATGAGACAGCCCTCAAGTTAAATACATTCATCTAACTATTCCTATGAAAAGCTATTTACATTATTATTTTTTTTTAATCAAGTAAGCCTAATGCCATATGTGCTCAGCAGAGACTTTTTAGTCTCTCAAGTTACCTAGTTTCAGTGAGGTTGCACTGACCATGCTCTAGGTCAACACAACAATCCATCTTGGCTTAAATCTTCCATTCCCTGCTCAAGGACACTCTGGAAGCTGCCTATATCAAATAAGAGCTAAAAAAAAGAGTGACAAAAACTGGAATATTATGATTTGCACAGAACCTGAGTGCTGACAGAAGGTGAAAAGAATATAGAAGGGGAGAGGCAGAAACAGAGACAGAAAGTGAAGAAGGGGCACCAATCATAGAATCATGGAATGGTTTAAAGGTCATCTAGTCCAACCCCCCCTGCAATGAGCAGGGACATCTTCAACTAGATCAGGTTGCTCAGAGCCCCGTCCAACCTGACCTTGAATGCTTCCAGGGATGGGGCATCTACCACCTCTCTGGGCAACCTGGGCCAGTGTCTCACCACCCTCATTCGAAAAAATTTCTTCCTTCTGTCTAGTCTGAATCTACCCTCTTTTAGTTTAAAACCATTACCCCTTGTCCTATCACAGCAGGCCCTGCTAAAAAGTCTGTCCCCATCTTTCTTATAAACCCCTTTAAGTAGTGAAGGGCAGCAGTAAAGTCTACCTGGAGCCTTCTCTTCAGCAAACAACAGAAAAACTAAGTTCAGAAAACTGGAAGGTGTGAGACCTCTGATAAAATACACGTGAGTTGGTGAAAGGATACACAAACTCATGAGGGTCCACTGTGGAAAGGAAGAACAAACTAGCTTAACAAAACACATTGAAATGGGGACACACTAAGAAAAGAGAACACAATGACAAGCAAGGCAAGGATAAAACTCAAATATTGTGCAGGAACACCTGAGCAAGGAGACAAGGTGGCTTTTCTAGGACTTTTTAAAAATACAGAACGAAATAGAAAAATTAGCTCATTGAATAACATTCTGACAAATCAGTAAGGCTATAAATAAGAGTAAAGAGATATATGAGGGGAAGGAGGAGTGAACTACAAGGATAAAGGAAAGTTACATTTGCCTGTCAGATCTTCCATCTTAAAAATTAGCAGAAGATGCCCCTTGGAGCTCCTTATAAGCCACCGCTGGTCACCAGAAGTTTTGAGTCCAAAAGAAGGTTTGATCGGCATAAATCATGAACAGCTCTGAGACAGCCACATTATTTGACCCTATAAAGCCTTTATAGAAAAAAAATCGTTTAGGTTTTCATTCCTATTCTCAGAATTTAGCTGGGATTTGTAATTAAAAATGTGGTGGAGAGATTACAACTCTGTTTATCAAGACAATACCAACGAATCAATTTTTCTTCTGCTAAAAGACATGGGTTTGGTAGTTTTGCTGCAAAAAGATATTACTTAAGTTCTTTTCTTTAAAAAGAATAATAAAGCAGATGACACAAAAATGAAGCCTACTCATTTGTAAGATTTCCTTGGATTAGCAGTGCCTGGATTAAATCTTTCTGTTAATTTCAAAAGATTCACTAGTTTTGCATGAGGCACTCCAGTTGGTAATGCGCAATGAAACACAAGGAGCTAAAAAGGATGTGTACTTCTACTTCCAAAAGCTTTAATAACAGAAGTAAAAAGATAAGCCAAAGAGAACTAATAAAAAGACCCAACTTTCAGATTAACACAGGAAGGATGCATAATATCCTACTTGGTACAGAAATCCAAAGACTTTTCTGAATAGGCTTTATTCGGAGGAGAAAAAAACCAGAAACCCATGAAGTTATCATTAAGGATATTAAAGCAAAATTCCCTCAATTCCTTCGGATTGAGCCATGTACAACGTCGCCTTCATATAGCTCTTGTGCAATACTGTGAAGTTCACCATAATGTTCTCAATCACTTTTGTCTTTTGTTTTGCTTTTTCTAAACGCACTAGGTAAAAAGCTAGTAATATGTTTGCTGCACAAGGTAATCCAGCTAACACTTCAGGAGTATAAATTCACTAGGTACAATTTTATTACTCACTTCACTGGATTCTGAAAAAATCTACTTTTTTCAAATACAAAGTTATCATTGAATAGATTGCAGATAATCACGTACATCATGAAATGTTCTGCTAAAGGCCAGATTTCTCTTAGGTAACTGACTGCACTTAGATATCCTGCCACTTTTTAGTCCACTTTATTCCAGAAAGTCTCCTCTTGCAGAGTAATTGATAGATGAGACCTTGGGACTGACAGCTCTAGAATTCACAATGAACTCGGTGGAATATCCTGTATTTTATGGCTTTCTGATTTCTAACACTTTACAGATAGATGAAGGTCTGATATTGTTTTGTCATAATGCTGCCAAGTAAGTTATCAACCTTTTTCTCACCTCATTTAATAGTGAAATCCAAGAAATAAATCTAGTGTTAAATGAGTTTCCATTTTAGCTGTGCTTTCAAGTTGAGTACCTGTGTTCAGGAAATATGGCACATTTCAACATTCCAACTGTCTACTCAAAAAGACACCCACTTTTCAGACACTACACTCAGAAAACTGACCAGTCTGTTAAAAGACCGGCCGGGGGCAGGGAGGGGAGGAAGGATATTGTAAAAAAATGTTCAAGGTAGCAGACTGGTCTTATGGATTTCCTAATTCAGAATGCAACTTTGATATTTTTATAAGAAAATGAAAATTTTGTAAGATGAAACTGTATAAGAAAGAAAAACAGACTGTTGAATAAAGGTGTGAGTATGAACTCTACCTCCAGTCAAAAATTTTCTCCTGTGTACAAGAACAGTGTTGAAAAACGAAGAAAAATTGACAGAAAGCATTTAGAAATAAAAGGCACAAGTTCCCTATTACCCTAATGGAACAATAATAAAAATAATAATCTATTAATACCCAGGAAAGTGTTGTTAGAAAAGACAATGATGTATCCCAAATTATTCTTGCCATGAAGGTACTGAAAATGAACACGTCCTCCAATATTTTTCTTTTACCATTTACCATCCAGCTATGAAAACCATACATAAAACTGTCACCAAAGTGAATCCCCATTAGGATTCTGGACATTCACAAAAAATTTATTATTTATTTATTATTTATTATTAACTCGCCTCTTTCCACCCCCGGGGAAACTTTTCTGCCAGAGAAAATGTGGAAGTAGGAGAGGATGGCTAAACCAGACTCACTAGACAAAAGACATCGTGTGATAACTGAGAGACATGAACAATTGTTACTCATATCCAGAAAATGAGACACACTATCTCATTTTTGCTGTAGACTGCTAATTTTCTGCTCCTTTTCAAGTCTATACAGGTAAAGACCCTACATTTGTTTAAACCTGTTTATTTACAGAATTCCTCTGTGCATTTACTAGCTTTATGCTGGTAACTCAAGGGGACTGGTTTAGTTGAAACACTGAAAAAAAAAAAAAACAAACCCCAAAACCCAACCCATGAGCATAAATCTGAGAATGGAAACTCTTCCTTTGTGAAGAAAATTGCAGTTTTGTTGGTGCAAATAACCACAAAAGGGTCAACAGATAACAGTCTACTGATAAAAGCATAGAGAACATTTAAATCAATGGGCAAAGAGGCAGCCATGTATCGTTTACTTATTTTTATTAGCTGATGCCCCAAGCAGAATAAATAACCATGTATGATCTACATATGGAAACATGACTGCTAGTATCTGTAAGCCAAACACAACTATAATACTACTTGCTTTTCCTACACTATTTTGTAACAAGTGAAAATACATGGCACAATAGCATTTTTTTCAAAACTAAATAACATCTGGAAGCATAACTGAGAAAATCCAGAATTCAGGAATTTTCTGATGCAACAAGGAAAGCAGTTCTTTATTTAGGACTGGGAATTCTCCATAAAGAGATCACCTATGAAAATTACTTTTGCTGCTGGAATAGGGGCAGAATCATTGGTATTTTGGCCTCGATACCCTTAAGCCAATGCGCGGTCCCCACTGATATAAGCAGCTTGGGACAGCAATTCTAAATAATTCTGCCTGTGTGCCTACGCCTAGCAAAAGATTTTTCCATTTGCAGTTGTCCATGTCATTGAATCAAGAACAAAGCAAAAGAATAAAGTTAAAGTTCATCTATTATAGATCTCAGTTTCCAGCGATGTGATGAAACAACTATGCCACCTGTCAAAAACGCAGGCAAACCGTGACAAGTTCTGAAGCAGAAGATGCTGGCAGGTCCGGCTTCTGGCATCTGCACCTGAAGCAATTCCCCAGCAGGGATTGCTTCCCAGTGATCCCCCGTATCTCCTCTCCGCTTCTTAACCCAATAGAGCTTGGCATCTACAAGCCTTCCCTTTCGTACTCTGCGACTAGCAGATTAGCTACTCAAAACATAGCTTTATTTATTCGCTCTCCCAAGACACAGTGCCTACAAGACAAAGTATAAACAACAACCACCCTGTGTACACACATTTTGCCTCACTTGACTGTTAATCTTCCTTGGCCAGATTTTCTAAATTTCTTTTGGCCCAAATAAAACCATATCTCTCTGGGAGAGAAAAAAAAAAACAACAAAACAAAACAAAAAACTCAAATAACCCCAAAACAAAAACCCATCCCAATTTTCCTAAACACTGCTTGTTCTGTCTGTCCAATGGATGACACTGACATTTTCAAGACAAACCTCTTATTATTAAAATAAAAAAAAATAAATTAAGATTTAAGTACTTGTTGATTCAGATTTGTTGATCTGGGAAACATACACCACAGTAAAATAGCCAGAGCGGAGAACGGCAAAGGGAAGTTTTATCAGGTTGTCTTTATCACATAAACCTATTTCTGAAGGGTTTACATTACTGAATATGTATTTTGAATTAAGTTTCTTCTTTAGATCTCCTTTCATTTACTTTGCCTTTAGCCATTCCCTTTTCCTGATAAAAAATTCAAATTCGGTACAGTAGCTCAAATTTCACAGTTTCTGCAGTGAAAGAAATAAAGCAAGGAATTTCTAATTAATTATTTGATACTGTATTCGCTACTGGAGAGAAAGTAACTGTAGATTTTGTTGACTGTTTTTCAAATTATCATGTTGCAAATTAAAAAAAAAAAAAGAGGTGGCTTGACTTTCGTGTCTCCTTCACGTGTATCTTACCAAAAGCCAGCTGCTGTAGACTGAATGACCTCCCTTGATGAAGACTCTGCTTTGTTCCCTTAGGTGTATCGAATCCCCACGAAAAGTTAGCTTTGTAGGTAACTATTTCAGGACAACACTCATTGTAAAAAAAACAAAACAAAAAACCTAATCACCAAGGTTGCACTGATAAGGCATGTAAGGTACCTCATAAATCTCTTAATCTGATGTATGTAACTTAAATTAAATTTGTTTTGTCGGTCTTTTTTAGTTAGACGAAGAACAATAGTATAGAGAAACTAATTGTACTAATAAATGCATTTCAGCAGTATGTTGTAAGAATAGTTAACCCCTCTGAAAATGTGCCTGATAAACATTCACAGATATGTAATTACTGACTCCATTACGCTAATGGCAGAAAGACAGTGGAATTAACATTCAAAGTGTCGTTACAGCCTATTTAAATTTACAGTCATTCATTCCTCTGTTGTCCCTTGTTCACCTGATGCCGGCATATAAATGTAGCTTACATTAACAAGATATCAGTATCCTTGAACATATCAAAAATACTTTTATCATTCATAAACCTTGCCAAATAGCGTTTGCATATACTCATGTAATTTTATGTACTTATGTCACTCTGTACACACTAAAAAGGGAGAAGACAGATGACTCCTTTCCTGCCCATGCCTTCTAAAGAAGGCCTCACATGGCTTATGGACTTGAAGGTGCTAAAGAAGACTAATTTCTTTGATCTGTCCAGATCTTCATTCTTCTCTCCAATACTTTCTAGGCTATTCTGTAACCTGGCAAAAAATTCAAATATATTTCACTTTTATCAAATTTTATTCCTCTTCTAAGTAAGGCATGCAGCACCATCAGCTTTATCCAAAATATTTATTCCCTATTTAGAACTTGTCTATAATCAGGAATAGAAACCATGGGTCACGTCAAACTTACAAACTTTGTTAAATGCAATTTCTTGATTCACAACACAGGAAACCCTAGGTCCAATGGAGAACTCCAGGATTAAGTATCTGGGTATTCCAGTGAGCAATACACTATTCTGCAGCAGAAATTAGCAACGTTTACATGAAATTCTGGAGGCATGAGAAGCACAGTACAATCTGTTCTGTAAGTCGTAAAGTCATAAACTAATTCTTCTATTGAGAATGGCTGCATCAGTACTGCAAATGTTTCCCTCCCTGTCCTCCTCTCCTTTGCAGCTTTCCATGACATTTCAAAGGCTGGTTTTTAACTTAAAAATAAAAAATAAAAAAATAGAGAGAGAAGATCATGAGTTAATGCAAATATTACTAAACTACTAATATATACAGAAATTTGTTAGGATACTTTTTTCCCTTTCAGATAATTTTATTTATTTACAAAGAGCCATTGCCTGAGCATAATTGAGAAGCCATGTAAGCTGGCACAGTATGACTGACTTGATAATATGCTCCATTGACTTGAAGTCATTTAGCTGTGACTGAGGATTTGCTTCTTGGAATCAGACACCGATTTTCATCTTCATGCAAAATAGCCTACATTTTGTGGTATTAAACCTAAAAATGTCCTTTTAAGGCTGAGTAGATAAATGAACAGAGAACTAAAAGTACTGAGTTTTTTCATTTTAGCCCGTAAGTTGCTCTATTAGCAATTTAAGAAAAATCTGGTTGATTTCCTATTACACAGAACTGTCATTTTCGGATTATTATACAAGAAATAAATACCATTAATATTTTTTCCACTGTAGAAAATGCAAGATAGAAGGTAACTGGTGTAACGGTTTACATGGACGTATTTTGTTCAGATGATGTAAAAAATATCCTTAATTTCCATGGAGTACAATCCAAAACTGAAAATTTCTTTCAAAATACAAGAAGTTAATACTTTTTTGTAGTGATACTTTTCAAAATTTTCATAATTTGTCAAAAATTTTATTTTTTTAATGAATGTAAGCATTCATAAAGTTCACCTAATTCAAATGAAGTCTGTAAAGGGGAGAGAATAGGACTCTAGTACTGTGAACAAGCACACAGTTTACTTCAGGGAAGAGAATCCCTACCGTACTGCATTAAATAAACACAAGTTAAACCATTTAAGAGTTTAGAGAAATAAGCCTAAGTAAGATGCCTTATACAACTATAGGCTTTTCCCCTACTGTTTTATTTTATTATTTTTTTAAAAAAAAATTTTTTTTACAAGCATGGAAGTAATTAAAAACATAATGAGAGATATCAAAAGGATGAATTATGAGTTAAGCAAAAAGACACTATAACAAAAGCATCAGTTAAAAACCTCAAAGTACATTTTGCTCAGGTCACCTTTAAACTGAAAGGATATTAGTCCCAGGAGGGCATAATATAGGACAACCAGGATGATTCCAAGAGTACTTGTTATACAGAAAGGCTAAAAAAGTTCCATTTATTCTCAGCAGAAAACACTTCAGAGTGACCTAGCAAAAATATTGCAAAACTTCTTGGTTAAAAGATAGGGAAAATCCTTTGTAAAATATTAAAATGTTGCCAAAAAAGTTAAAGACTAACATAATTCTGCACAGATATATCAATTCAATAAGATGATCAATCCCCTAATTCTAAATGCCTGTGTATTTTTTCAGTATTCAGAACCTTCAGATTCCTGGGAACTGGATACGACCGTACCTTTTAGAGTGCTAAGTTTATGATTTTTAAGTAGATACTTCAAGTTCATTCTATGCACAATTATTATTTCACAAATAAAAACTCCTAAATCCAGGAACATATCTCACAGCTACAGATTAGCAAGGCATGTAAGACATTAATATAATCATTCAGCCTCCCATTTTCAAATATTTTTCAGTTTTAGGTAATCCTAAACTTAGCTATGACAGCCTTTTAAACTAATTGCTACTTATATTGCCATTCTGAGCTTCAGAAATTCTTCCACATATCCCCCAAGATTTTTTTATTAAATTCAGCTTGCTGCAATACTCATCTGACAGCACTCAGCAGCCAGGCTGAATTTACAGTGGAGAACTATGAATTAACTACTGAAAGCCATTCAAGAACTATTATATACTTTGTGTACCTCTCCCTTGCTACAAATAATATTGACTTCTTCGATACATTATTAACATTGTGCTTATTTTAAAAAATAAAGTAACTTTTGATCCCATTCTTCTCCTTTCATTTCTTTTAGTCTCTGCTAAAATCAGCAGGCAGCCTTATTTAAACTATCTAGATATTTGAAACAAGGGCATTTCTCTATAAAAGCAAAGGTTCAATAGTACAGAAAGATACAAGTAATTTATCCTTTTTCCCCCCAAATGTCATTTTTCTGTTGTTTTCTAAGGCTAGAGTCCAAAGCATCTTTGAAAACATGGAAGCAAGGTCTCTCTCTCTTTAGTTACATTCACGTTTGGGTACTCCCAAGCACTATTTGTGAAGTTGAACATTGATCCAAACAGTGCTACATAATCAACTGTTCCCTGTCAACTTTATTGCAAATTATTTTGTCCATCTGAATCTCTTTAAAGTTAAGAGATCTATTAAAGAAAATAGCATTACAGGGTAAGCCATAAGAACCCATTAGTCCAGGATCAGGCTGCTCATATACTAAATAGTGTTGTACATACCAGAGCATGTAGCTCATGTACGTTGTATAGAATGAGAAGATGCTGCCCAGGGAGAAATGCAAATAACTTACATAGTATGATCCTTTAAAAAAACCAACCAACCAAACAAAAACTCTTCAGAATAATTTGTTGCGTGATACTTTCTGTAATCGTAAGAGAAAGGCAGGAAGAAAAGTTGTCAACATTAACTTGAATTTAGCATTTCATGGTACAATACAGGCAATCAGAATACTGACTTCAAGTCTGAACAAGAAGAAAACAGTCTGCATTTCTTATCTAGTCTGGTCGTAGGTTCAGTTTACAACTCTGGAGCTATTTCACAGGATCACAGAATGGCTGAGGCTGGAAGGGAGCTCTAGAGGTCACCTAGTCCAACCCCCTGCTCAAGCAGGGCCACCTAGAGCCAGTGGCCCAGGGCCACATCCAGACAGATTTTGAGTATTTCAAAAGAGGGAGACTCCGCAACCTCTCCAGGCAACCCTTGCCAGTGCTTGGACATCTTTACAGTGAAAAAGTGTTTCCTGATGTTCAGACAGAACCTCCTGAGTCTCAGTTTGTGCCCATTGCCTCTAGTCCTGTCCCTGGGCACCAAAGAAAAAAGCCTGGCTCTGTCTTCTTTACACTTTACCCTTCGGGTATTTATATACATTGGTAAGATCCCTCCCCAGCCTTCTTTTCTCTAGGATAAACAGTCCCAACTCTCTCAGCCCTTCCCCAGAACATTAGATGGAAAGCACGATATTTAAAGGATGCACATGACAAGATATAACTTTACTGAACAGTAGTTCCACTCTTTTTTTTTGTTCTTCATGAGCGTAAAGCAAGTTCTACTCTATAGAGCAGGTAGCATCTAGAGAAGCGGGGACTTGAAGAAGCACAGACACCAACAAAATTGCCCTTTTGTTCAAAGTGAATGCTAAGACTATTTGTTCCCTGTTTCGTGCTCAGGTAATTCAGAAATCTACATTACTGGAAAGACCCCTCCTTTCCTAGGGATACGTACGCAGTGCTGTAGAATTAGCGTACCACCACTCCTCTTCCCCCCGCCTTACCTGCACATTCAACTGCATATTTCTCAAATGATGAGATTTTATGTTGAAAGTTGATATAGCAATGACGATGGTAACAACACACACAGGTAAATCACTTTAGAAATCCGAGGTTGCTTTGCCTCTGGTGGAATGCTGGCAACAAATTACAATTTGAAAGGGGACAAAAAGCCAAAAGGGCAACAAAGGTTTAGGGTATTACTGGATTTTCTCCCTGAAAATTTAAAGCACTTAAATGGCATCCAGATCTTTTTGCTCTCTGTAAACAGGGATTCTAGAAAGACATTTTACAAAGCCATCGATAGCTGAGCACTCTTCACTGTGGAATCACCACATAGAGACTAATCCCTCAAAGCCCTGAAGTGCTGTGCTACCGCTGAAGAATTACCCAGCAATCCAGGCAGACAACCGAACTATGGGTACTGCTAAAATAGAATTTCTTCTTCAATTTTCTAAGTTATTTCAAACACCAGGTTAAAATCCAGGCACTGTATTTTCAATCACTGAAAGTACAGAAAAGACGACTGAAGTCCTACACTGAAAACAAGTTTTATTTTTAAAAGAAGCTTATGAACTGCTAGCTATGGGAACAGCATCAAGACTTCACAGCAAATTAGATGCTAAAGGAAGACTGGGAAGGGGCAGGAGCATGTCCTATTAAATAAAAAGAAATTAATTCAACAAACATTTAAAATGCATAGTAAATACAATAAAAATCAGAGATTCTTTGGTTCCATAAATGAGAGAAAACACACTGGAATGAACAGGAATAAAAGGGCAGAAATTAAATTGTTATAAGTGCACTCAAGCACTCTTTGGTAATCAGAAATTTAACTGCTTGAACAGGAAAACAATGAGATCTCAATCAAAGATACTGAAATAATTTTGAAGAATCCCCTTAAGAATAATGAAAGGAATTTTATTTTTTTTTTTTAATTGCTCCATCAAGGAATACAACCATACTTTACCTTACTTTTTTATTATGGAACAGACAGTTAAAATGAGGGTATATAACATCAAAGAATTTTAGAGGAAGCTAAGTGACCTTTAACTAAATCAACAAATCTGCAGAGTTCTCATGAATAAGTTGCTCCAGACAAGCACAGAAAGACCAGTTAAGTTGATCTAGAGGCCACATAGAGCATCTAGTTGAAAAACATTCTGGGCATGAGCACACTCTGGCTACTTCATCTCCCAAAACTTAAAAAAAACCCAAACAACAACAACAAAAAAAAAAATCACCCAAAAAAGCCCCACACAGGCAGTTGTCGTGGATATGCCCTTTTGCTATTCTAAAGGACCTATTCCTTATTGGCACCTTTAGTATTAATAAGAAAGGTTACCTTCCTGATCAGCAGGCTGGGAAACTAAAAAATAGAATTCAGTTTCTCATCCGCCTCTTCACAGCAACTGAAGAGCAAGCAAATTAAAAGACTAATGGCAGAGGAAAGATGCGGTGGTGATAAGCAACAAGCACTTTCTAGCTAGTGACAAGCCGATTAGGTACTTTGCGAAATAAGTTATCTAACTATGCGCAAACTAGTCTACGTACAAATTAAGAATTTCAAATATTATAGTCAAAAAGTTGCAGGCAAAATAGTTATAAGTCTTTAGAGTGGAAAAAGTTGTTATTATTATTATTACTAAAGACAACGAAACATCCTCTAACTACCTACCACAGATACAAGTTGTATTTCTTCCTTAAAATTCCCCATGTTCTTCATATTTAACCCATAAAGCCAAGTACCCTTAGGATTAAGTCTCCAATGTGCTAACACGGTAGAAAAGCAATAAACGCTATGTAAATTATCATTACTACTCTCAGTACAGAAAAATGATGGCTCTTACATCTGCTGAATCTGGAGTTATCAGGATTAAAAATAACTGCGGGTTTTCCACAAAAAATACTAGATTGAATACTAGATGAAAATGCCAATTTCAAGACCTAAACAAGTCAAGAAATACTAAGCTTCAATTCTGTAATATATCCAGTACAGGCTGCTGATTATTCTGCTTTTAAAGTTAAGGAAAACAGAAATAATACTTGTGCTTTTGAAGCGTAGGGTGTTTAAAGATAGAGAAGAAAGGGAAAGAAAAAAAAAATTGTCAATTTGGTTTTTGTGGTTGATTTTAAGGAGTTTGTTGACACCGAATAACGAAAAATATAAAAAGAGAAAGGAAGCATAACTATAAAAGTTGACGTTCCGCAGACTTAGCCTAGAGATTTGCTTTCAAAGCAATTAGAAGGATAATTCTGTGAAGCACTTTCCCTAATTTTTTTTTTTTTTTCAGCTGAGGAAGAGACATGACTGTTCCTGTTTACCTAAATGCACTAAGATATATTCTGAAGTCCTCTGTAGATCCCAAGACCATCACTGTAAGGACATAACAGAGGCTGCACCAGCTCAGGCCAAAAGTCAGCCTAGTCCACATCCCATCGCAGACTCCTACAAAACACTGCGGGAACTGAGCAAACGTATTGGATATCCTAACATGCATTCTCCCAGCCCTCACCGTTTGCATCTCGGGGACATCCTCAGATAGAAAACGCTATCTTTGTATTTAAAATAACTCCACAAAGGATAAACACTGAAAAATTACTGAAGTCAAAGGCTGCATTATCTTTAAAGAACACATCCATTTGTATGTGAATAAAATCCATGCAGCTTCCTCTCTTGGTTAGCAGCTAGCTGAAAGGATTCACTACAGATAATTCAACTTATTATCTCACATTTAAACGTTCTAGTTTCGAAATCTGCATTCGTTAATGTCAATATTAGCCCACCAGTCAACCATGCCACTTTCCAGCATCCCATTTCAACTCCCATTAAACCTAGGTTTTAAAACCAGTGCGGGGGAGGGGGCGGGGGGAGTAAATGCACCTCAGAAGCCTTATTTTATAGCCAGAGGAATCTGCAGAAACAGTTTCCCTACCAAAAGTTTGCCTTTATGAGTGAGATGGTCTTTAGTACTGCACCTTCTCCCACGCCACTTCCCTGGGTTCCCCACAGATGTTACTTCATTCACCATGATAATGAACTAGCAAAGCCAGCTACCCAATAGATCCAGACAGAAAGTGAACACAAACCATTTTAGTTAAAATACAGGCTACATTGCCATTATTATTTTTTAAAATAGCACAACGGTCTAAGCTAGAACAGTCATACCTTCCTATTCGAAGGAAAATGGAAGCAGCAGCTGACCAAAAAAAGCACAGAACAGTTCTGATCTATTCATTTGTCAATTTAACTCATTTACAATTACATAAACCCATTTACAAAAAGGACCTAAGAGGCAAAGTAAGTAACTACTCAGAGACCAAGTGAGGGAAAAAAAAAAAAATCTTTGATAAGCTTACTCTACTTTAGGAAGCAGGAGGGGAGCAAGAGGGTGATAGTTTTGATAGATTAACAATAATTGCTATTGAGAGGAAGATTAGAGAGACCTAAACACAATTATAAGATCTGATAAATAAATGCAAAGCTCATCAATATGTTTAGCAACAAAATTGGTGAATATTCATTGAACACGCAAGAACAAACAATAAATCACCTCATTACAAGGAAAAATGCCAATCAGGAACATTCACATTGCTTGCACCACTTTAGATACAGTCAATTAGGGAGATTTTCATCATTGAAACTTATTAAACGGTCTTAAGAAGTCCGAGAGAAAGTAGATACTGCTTACCAGCTCATTACAATTTTAGTCTGGCACGATTTATACTCCATGTGGTTCAATGGAATCAAGGTTTCATATTTCATGAACTGGACACTAAAAAAAAAAATAAATATCTTTTCTACAGAACTGTACTATTCATTGTGACAAAATTTCCTTCCCCCTTTTCGGGACGAGTGCGGGAAGATCAATATTAGCATTATGTATGTGCATATCCCTAAATAAAATTATCAACTTACAAAATTTTTTTTCCCCTCTATATTTAGAGGAAAACAATTACGGAAAAAACTCTCATTCCGACAATTCTAGAGATGAAATGTAAAGTAATAGGAACTACATTGAGATTTAATAAATCCACTGCAGACACTTCAACTCCTCCCCACACATTTTCAGCAAAATAATACATCAGTGACCACAGGGAGGAGAAAGCATCACCAGAAATTAGATGCAATTATTGTCCTAATCCCTGCAGACACAAAGACCGAGAATACACTTTATCTCCATTTGACAGAAACCTATCCTTTTACAAGAACACCACACGATTTGCTATAAAATTTTAGGTCTGAATCACATTTGAAAATAAGTACATGAGGCATTACTTTCTAATTTACTTTCCTGGTACATAAGTACTTATCTCCCACTCCAAGAATGTAGTTCAGCTGAATTGAATTTACTCTGCAAAATAATATAATTCTAATAAGGAAAACATTTATAAATGTATAAAATTATGAAATGTATGTACGACAATAAATATAAAAATTAAAAATAACGTAGTTAAATATTCTGCACTATATATACACACGGACTTGCATATGCAGGACTGAAACTGGATGAATATTAATCAACCATACAAATGGGTTTCTTTATACACACAATCCAAACAGCATTCGGACTTGACTGAAATCATCTGATTGCCTGACACATTGTTAGTTTGGCTCATTGGTTTCGGACAAATATCCAATAATTTAATGTTTTGTGGTAGAAGGTGAGAAGAGACGCTTAATGTTTTTCTGAAAAAAATACTGCCTTGCCAAAAATCTATGCACGCATATGGTTCAAAAGACAAGTAAAAGTATAGAAATGCAAGTATTTAAAGTCCCATAAAACAGAACAGTCAGGGCTTGTGGGCCAGATGGCTTTTTACCAGCTCTCTGTAAGAGGGGCTGGGGAGAAGTGATCTGTAGTGCGACAAAGTCCCTTTGCACATACACAGGTCTGTCTTCAGGATAAGTTATCAGAATCTGTAACACTAAAATAAAACTTCATATTTATACAAAAACAAATATCCTGTTTGAGGCATGTAACAGTTCCCACTTAAAAAAACCACAGTTAACACAAGAGGAAAATTTACTCTCCTGCTACTTCTAAATGGCATTTAAACAGATTGGCAGGAAGTAACAAGATGCAAATAAAGCAGTGTTCAGACAATTAAAACTGCAAACTTAAACGAACACAAGAAATTTCAAGAAAGGGTATATTTTAAAAACATCAAAGCAAAAAGCTATGTACCAGAGGCAAGCCAATGCTTTCACGGAGGCTGGGGGTTTTAAAGGATAGTTGTGCCACAGAAAAGTCAGTTCCTGAATCAACTGTAGAAAACTCTCAGAGCCAAGCTCCATTACCTGCTGATCTTTCCTCATAGTCCATACTACCATTAACAACTCCTTTTTCTCTTTTCCCCTTTTCCATCACTCATTGACATGAAAATACACAGTTTTCCGATAGAAATGAGTGAGAAGAGAGAGAGGAAAGGACCACCGACACTGCCGCCAGCAGCTCGGGCCACCAGAATTGCAAGTGGAGCTCAGAGAATGGAAAAGAAAGATTCAGAAAGCCATGGAAATTCGTCTTCTAGGAAGAGGAGATATGGAAGATCTCCAGAAGATATTCTGAAAGTAACACAGGACCAACAACAACAGAGGGAGGAAAGACAACGTGGAAAATGATCGAGAGCATATTAGCATAAAGGATGCAAGCTTCTGCCATACCCACAGCATATGGTTGAATAGTATACTCTAATATGTGCTATAAAGCTTAAAGTCAAAAGTTACATTCAAGGCCTTAAACAAAAGCCTGTAAGAATCCGTGGCAGCTGTATTGAACTCACAACCAAACACACCTTTTAAACTGCAGAACAATGTATTTCTTCTCCAATATTACAATGATAAAGATGTTGAAGACCAGATTATGTTATCCAGGATACAAGCATAATAGTGTTGATTTCATTATGCTCTTAATTATTTTTGTGCAAGGAATTATTATTTAAGTATTGTTATTATTTATATAATCAGAGCACTAAGAAATCCTAGTCAAGGAGCAGAATTTAATTGTGGAAAGTACTAAAGCAGCACGTAACAAGGACAGTTCTTGTTCCCAAGAGTTTGGAATCTACAAATCAAAGACGACAAAGCAGATCTCCTTTGCTTACTTACGTATGTCTGCACACAGAACACAAGACACCAACGAAGACCATGGGTTAACATAGTCCACGGTTACTTCACCACATTTATTGTCTAACCACTGTCAAGGTTCTAAAACCTTGGCAGCAAAACAGACCTAAAGAGGGATTTAAAAGAACAGGAGTCTTTTGCAATGCTTTGTAAGGCGCTGTTTCAATAGGAAAATATTAATAAGTTTCATTCAGAGATACTTGTTTTTAAGATTTAAATGACTGGACAACAAAAAAAGGTGCTGCAGAATAATGAAGAGTAGGAAGTTGATAAAAAAAATTTGCTTAAGCACAAAGTGAGTGAAGTAAAATATCTTCTGTAACTTTTGTTTACTATTCATATTTGCAGAAGTAAATGGTATGTCATTTGTCACAAAAATTGAAGGACCAGAGCTACAATACAAACAGAAGACAGATGCAGTAAGTAAAATGCTGTCATTTTTTGTAAGTTTTCAAAGCAGCCCTTGCTTTAATATTCATTAACTGTAGAGACCCTTTATTTTATCCCTGAAGCCCTAATTATCGTGTACCCACACTGTCATCTACATTTTTTTTGCAAGACTGCATCCTCTCCCTTTTTAGAAAAATTAATTAAATCTTTAATAAGCCAGTATAAATGTAAAGGATGTGGAACACAAAATATCACCTTATGCATATTTATTAAATTTCTGCAAACCCTAAAGCATTTCTCCCCAGATTAATGGTATGGAAAAAATCGATTTCAGTTTACCTGCCAATTTCTTTTCTTGTAATAATTCCATCTGTTAGCTCTCATGACAGGGACCTTACTGCTAAATACTGTCTGGATATAGTCTCCAGAACTTGGTATCATCCCTACAGCCTAAACCACAGCTGATCACTTCCTCGGGTAATTGATTAAAATAATGCCGTTCTAATCATTGTGTGAAATTAAGCGTGAAATCTACCCAACCTGCAGCAAGTGGACAGCCTTGTTTACAGATTCTTGCTCAAACACTGGCATATAAAGTACTCTAAGATCATCGAGGAAGTTATCAATGACATTCAAGTGGTGGTACCACCATACAGATAGGAGATTTTGTACATGGTGATAGTATAAACACAATTTCTAAAACTACTTATTCCAGATTATTCATTAGACCTCTTTTGACAAGCAGAGATGGGGTAAGATAGATACGACAGATCACTGAACTGGATACTGATGGTTGCATATATGTCCTAACAGCAAGTGTTCCTTTCGTATAATACTAGCATATTCAAGTCTTACAGGGGATGGAGTAGTAGGGAAGAGGAGAGAGGACAAAACAATATTGAAATGTTCTAAAGAAGTGAAAAACTGCACTAGTTTTGGAGAAATTACATTAACTGAAAAAAAAAAAAGAAGAAAAATTATCTTAATTCCAACTCTGAGTCTTGTGATGAAAATCCTCTAAATGAATTGATTGATTAGACATCAGCGCAGTGTTGATTTCCTCAAGTTGTGGAAAATTCAACAGCTATGAAAGCATGACTTGCATTATTCATACGGTCTGACACTGAGATCTACAAACGGCATTTAGAATGTCAGCACGTAATTTCAGTGCCGAGTACTCTGATAAAAACATTCAGTTACTATTCTAACAAACAGCATCCAACCAACTTTCCAATGCCCCAAACCCAATGATGAACAAGATGGCCGTATATGTGGTTTGTCACTGCAATGCAGTTATGCTTTGTTGATGCAAGTACGTGGCATACAGAAGGACGACACAGCATACAAAGTGAACCGCAAAACAAAAATCGGTTACAGAAATCGTGTTGGTTATAGGTACTCTTCATAGCTTAAGCCAAAAATAAGTGTTGCAATCACTAAATCTAACAGACAAAAAATACAAAATAAATTAAATCCCCAAGTAAATTAACCAGAAGTTAATGAAGTATCTTACAATACAAAGTCTGCACATAATCTCTTACTCCACTTTGCCTAGGCTTCAGCTTTCACCTGTCAAACCAAATAGAGTTTTCTGATAGATGAGAGACATCTTTCTGAACAGATCTTTCTTCATATAAGTAGTTTTAGATTGTGGTCAAGGCCATCCTTAACGTTTCAGTTCAGCCAAGGACTGAATTAAAGCCTTTTGCTTCCAGGTAGATTACAAACATTTGTTGTAATTCTTTCCTAAATACTTCATTATTTGTCAAGCATGTTCTTCAGCACTGATATCAAAACTGGCTATAATACGTTATCAATGGGCTCACCCACACCAGTACTATGTGCATCTGCAGTAATGTCATCAGCTAATTATTCCCCCAATTGTCAATTCAGAAATCACACTCGCCCTCTCCACCACAGCTTAGAATTGGCATTCGCTTTCCAATGGCTCTTATTATTCCCCCCACTCCATGGCAACAGTATTCCAGGGTCACCTGGTAAAAGTGACCTTCATACCTCCCAGTCACACCGAGCAATCAGACGGGTGAGTTCAACATACTGAACTAGTACCCCATTAGTTTTTAATCACAGGAAATAACCCATGTCACATATAAACCTACTCATCTCTCTCCATATGACTGATGGAAGATGACCAATACATTAGACTGAAAAAAGACTTCTAGAATTGTCTCATTCAAAACGGTCACGTGAAATTAGCATTTCTCATTCTTAGCTACTTCAAGATCTAATGCCTCGGGGAGCCTACCACTCACCACAGCACCATCCCTTCTATCAAGAGGTAATGTAGATTCAATTACAGTGCTTTCTGAAAAGCGTATGTTCTTGATACTTATTTTTCTACAGTTTTAACCACGAGTGTCATGAACTTTGAGTTGGACCTTCTCATTTGCACTATTCTTCAGGTTTCATTTGATCTGTTGTCATGGTGAAGATTTTACACATGGAATGCTATTTTCTGTTCTATATCTCAGATAGTCTGCAACTTTCCTCTGTAGGTGTAAGACCTATTCCATATGGGTTTTCTTCTACTCCAAGTTTTCATCTTTAATAAAAATACAATATAAAGAGCTACTTCTTCAAAATAATGAAAGTTCATTTCTGTTACTAAGGCAGGTTCAGGAGTTAAATTATGATTTGGGAACCAGGACAAGATTCTCCCATTCGAAACATAAAACCATATTTTGTGTTGTTAATGTAATCTACTGTTATATGATCACAGTTTTAGTTCAAGTTTTCAAGAAAAACTGCTACTATACTTCAAAAGCAGTGAAGTTTTGTACTGGGTTGATCTCCATCACAAGTTTATTCCACATTCAAAGGGCTACCACTTAAAGTACTATGTCATGCACTCACACAGGCCACCCTAAACACTAAAATGAACTGTCACTTCTTTAAAGTACAGAAATTTTGGCATGCAATAAATAAAGGCAAAACAAAGATCATCTTGCTGCTTGTTCAAGGAAGTGTTTTGTGTTTTTTTTAAATAAACCTTCAGAACAAGTGGCAGGTGATTACCTTGCAAGTGACATCTCTTTACCAACTGATCATATTAAGCTTAAATGTTTTTCCTCCATATATTTAAATCGCTCTTATCAGGGACTTTCTGCTACAGTTCATTCATGGTAACCTATTACAGTATGCAGTCATGCACTTAACAGCTTTTGGACAAAACTCAGAAAACAGTAACATTTCTCCAAAAATGTTTTTTCCTGGAAATTAGGTCCAGGTAGATTGTGGAATTCACACTTGTTTACATTTTGGACCTTTAAGAACTACTACATACATGTTGTCACGGTGGAGCTACACCGATCCAATGCACATATCCATCGCATATCTGTTCAGTACGGAATTCCTAATGAATAACTTTACTGTGGTACTGCATCTAAAAAGTACACTTTTACAGAGTTATAAAAATGTGAAATTAAAATGTCCTCTTCTCAGTTTACAAGCAAATGAAAAGTCCATGTAAAATTAAGAACTGTATTGCAGATAATCTGTTCAGGGAACGCAGTCATTAGGATTTTCATCATTAGAGCACATGTGCTAATTAGGTTTAAATCAACTGTTGGAGTGCTAATGTTCTGATGGATACAAACTGCAGTGTTCTACATAGACATACAGTTCACAGGACTACAAATTATCAAATATTATATCCTGTCTCCTTGTATTCTTATTATCTCTGATTATTTTTCTCCCATAGCCACAGTAATTCAGGACCATCTTACAAATGTCTTTAAAAAGATGCATAAGAGCCATGCAAGCAGAAATGGTCGATTTTGAAACAATAAAAATAAGCATAAGTTTAGAATTATGGTCTTTAAGGTGTTATGCTTCATACATAGTCCCAAAATCTGTATTATCTAACTAGTCAAAATAATTTTTTTAAAAATCTCATACTTGCTACAGGAAATCTTGAACTTAGAGAAGCAGAACTCAGAGGAGTAGCTGATAGGCCAGATGATTGTGCTGCCCATCAGAAGAACTTGGACAGGCTGGAGAAATGGGCTGACAGAAATCCCACATTCAACAATGGGAAATGCACACTTCTAAATAAATCTGGTGAGGAAAAACCCATGCATGAGCACACCCTAGGGGTCTGCACACCACCGGCTGGAAAGAAAAGGATTTGGAGATCCTAGTGAACAACAAATTGAACACTAAGCCAGCAACGAGCTCTTGTGGCAAAGAGGCACCCTGGCCTGCAGTAGGAACAGCATCATGAGCAGGCTGAGGGATGCCATTACTCCTTCTTCAAAAGTCAATATATCAGTATTTAATATAGCAGCATATATTATTCTTTTCAACTGCATAAAATTTTTATTCAGTTATTCTCATTAAAACTTTTTGTAGTAAGTAATGACTTTCATTTAAGTTGTGAGAAGAATTAATTTTAGTCATCTAGTTGCAATGTTGAAAAATAAGACCTATCTTATCTTTAATACTTCTAAAAAAAAGATATCTTCCTCTTTGCATAAAGTACCCATTATTGAAAATGAGTATAAGTAGCTCAATCTTTCCTTAAGAACCAAGATTATCCTATTTATTATATAATCATGGTTAAAAATGTGGTAGGAAGGCATCTCCACAGGTCATCCTTTTTAACCTCCTCCTCAAATCACGGCTAAATCATAGCCATCTCCAGGTGCTACACTGGGTTGCTGAGGGCCTTGTCCTCCAAGGCCAGAGGCTCCAAGGATGGAGATTCTGCAACCTCTCTGGGCACCCTCTTCATTTTGAATATTGGGGTTTTTTTCCCCCCCCTCAATATCCAGTGAAAATTGCCTTCTTGCTGCATCTTGTGGGCCTCACCGCTTGTCCTTTCACTATGCAAAATACTAGATTACAGATAACATGTCCATACCTCATGTTTCATGGGAAAAAGTTAAGAAAAAAAAAAAACAGCTCTAACCTTTAACCAATTCAGAAACTGCATAACTTGCAGAAGGACAGTTGTCCACAAGAGGGATGAGTCTCTACTGAGAGCATGTAGGGTATAAAACTTACACCATCTGAAAAACTGGCGAAGTGTGACATGCCATATCAGCTATCTGTACATCAGCGCATTGCATAGAAAGAACCAACCATATCTTTATTGCAACAGTAAAATGCAGTCCAGTTTTGCAACCTTCAATCTTTTTCAAGACAAAAGGGTAGTGCCCAACTCAAAGGCCAATCCCAGCTCAATCTTACTTATTTGCTCTCAGTCACGGAAAGCTGAAAGACTTTGTTCACAGTTTAAGAACGTCATCAATAAAAGGTCCAAATATCAACTGAATTATCCCAAAAGAAATATGCCCTTCAGCAAGAGAACGGCTATTTCACATCTTAAGTAGAAGCCAATATTTTGGTAGAGTCTTGGTGCAGTGTAGAGTGGGAAAATGAGAACCTTACTATTAACAATGCTAACCCTCTCTGAATAATATATTTTTTGTGAAGAATATATTTCCATGCAACACTGATTAAGACACAAAAGCAAGTATTCTGAAGATGTGAACAAACGTCGACAGAGGTGCTAAAGTCATCATTGCAATCAAATTTGTGCATGCTAAAACGTAAGTTTGAGTCTAGACTGATTTGGCAGTTTCACTTCATTCAGTACTCAAGGCTAAAAGAGAGAAAGAAAAAAAAAATCTACTGCCTGCCACAACAGGTTCTTGTAAAAGAAAAAAATTAGCTATGGAGCAAGCTGGCTGTAAGGTGTTTTGAACAGTAACTCTATTAAGTAAATTCAGAGTGATGTCTAATGGACAATCCTACCCTAGAGGGTAGGAGAAAAGCAAAGCACTCACTTTCTTCGACACCAAAATACTTGGCAAAGAGTGGTAAAATGACAAGGCGTAAGCCATAAGACTTGCCTGAGCTCCTCAGCCAAACTTGTCAGATTAGAAATTCAGTTTCTTTGTGTTTGCATATGAATGAACATAAAAACTAAACAAACTATTTCATGCATGGCTTTACCAATCTCTGGATTAAGAACACCGCATTCCTGCAACCAAAGGCACACAACAGCAAAATTTACGTCTGGTAAGACACTCTCAGTTTGGGGCCAGGTCAATCTTCTCCAGATACAGTTGTAACTAGAGCTAGGTTCCTTAACAGCCTCATTCTGTAAAGCACAGAAAGAGAGGTGCAAGACCTAGGATTGCTGAATTAATCGTGACCAAGCATTCCTTAGAGACAGATCCATTAGCAGAAAACTTTAGACTCAAGAAAAGTACAGTTGAAAACGGCTGAAAGGTGTGAGATTATGGGCTGCTGAGGGGGTAATGCTTCCCCTCCCTAGGCATCCATTTGCAGATGCTTTTGAGGAAATAAATAAATAAATATCAGGAATAGGTGATCTCAGCCTGAATGAGTTAAGCCATTCTTACCCATCTTATATCGAGATCCTAGCTGATTTGATGTTATAAAATATTCAAAGCACAAGGTAGTTTTTCACCGCTGCTCAGGAAGGAAGTAAAAAAAAAAAGATTTCTTCTGATTATCACAATATGGAGCACGGTTTGCTGTTCTGGAAAGAGATATCATCTGAACCATTTTCACTCAAAAGACCACAGCAACAGGACAAAAATCACTTCCATGAGGGCTCCTGTCAATAAATGGATAACACGAGAGGCAACGATTAGAGCTTAATGAATGAGAATCATCCCTTTTATAGATTAGCGCTGGGAGTGATCATGATGAGATCAGAATCCATTACTAGCCTTGTGCATACCAGGGAATTGCAATGAGGGCTGGAGAGGAAAAAGTATCTAACAGAGATCACGTTTGCTTTGATAGCACTTCACTCCATGTCGTCCCAGTTATTTTTCTTCTCCAAGTGTAGCAAACAACAAAAAAAAGTTTATAGAGATAATTCATGCAGCCTACTTGGAATTTTCAGGGAAGAAATACAAACTCAAGACCTGTGACTCACAATGAAGACCTTCGAGCCAAACCCAAGGAACCTAATAAATCTCAAAGACAAAAGGAGGTCACAGAGAAACAGAATTGTGAATCTCTGAGAACTTTTTCACTTTATGTCATGATTAGAAAACCCAGGTCCAACGGAATTAATAAAAAATTTTATTTTTCAGATTAACAATCTGTGTCAAGTATCTGTAAAGCTAAAAGTCCTTTAGTATCTTACAGTTAGAAATAGTAATAGTGGTACTTGAAGAATTTATCCTTGTTCTCACTTTGCAATGATTGGAAACACCAGGAGAGCACATGACACTTAAGTATATGCTCACAATCAGACCAATATTACTAGGAGTTTTCACAGAGAAAACCTGAATCACACTAGATAGAAATACTGAAATTTTGCTTTCTAGTTGCTTTCTGCAGTGCAAGCCGCCAGCTAGCTTCCTAAGACAATGTTTTGATCAACCTAGAAGCAAATGGATGTTTTGATTTTAGGGAAAGTTGACTTCTTAAAGAAAGAAAGAAAGAAAACTTAAGTTTCTGTCTTCACTTGTAAGGGTATAGACTTTGAAGAAAAGCTGATGTGAGGCAGAAACAAATAACTGAAGTAAGAACCAATGCAACATTCAGTGTGAACTCAGCAATGGGGAGGAACTCAAATAGCGGCTGACACCCGCTGACAGAAACCAGGAGGAAGGATGACCTAACCTTTCTTGAATGCTGTAAACTGAGCCTATTTGGGTCCTGACTGACAGGATATATTTGCATAAATACCAGCACTAATGAGCACATGGTCTCTGGTTTTAGAATAGACCATACAAATGAGAGAAAAGAGGAGATGAGTACCAAATAATGAACTCAAACCCTTGATTCCTTTCCACATTTGCCTCCAGATACCATAATGATTACGGACATGCCCTCCTCCCCCACCCCAAACAAATCCAGAGGGATGACACTGAGATTCTGGGGGAAAGAAAAAAAAAATTCCAAACAATACAGATCTCTTCAGATACATCAAAATTTGACTCATCCCACCTTGTTATTTCATTTAGTTCTCTCCTTAAAGGAGAGCAAAATGTGACAATCTTAGAACAACAGATATAAAACAGATCGTGGGAACAACTTTTAAAATCCATCTGTACATACCAAGAAAAGGAGAATATCAAAAAGAAAATGAAAAAAGAAAAGAGAACAAAATTCTTGAGAAAACATTCAAAATGTTTCAGAAAAACATGGGAAAGATGAAACCAAAGGCTAAAAAGAAAATATCTAGTTAATCACAAAAATGTGATGAAAAACATATGAAGGAAAAACATCAATGGAGAAAAAAGTAGAACTGTTGTGAGTTACAAGAAGAAGAAATAAAATGGAAAAAAAAATAATGCACTCTAACACTGAAGGGAAAAGAAATACAACATAACACAGGAAGTGAATGGAGCCAGTCTGAAATTTGACTTTGAACAGACCTAGAGAACAATTTTTGGCAGAAAATACACGAGTAACTTTCCCTAGGGCAGCCACAAACGTTCCAGGATGGAATTTGTTGAACAGGCATCAAATGTCCATCAAATATGAGAATTTTCCATTTCTAGAGAAAACAAAAAAGCTAACAACAAAAACCTAAAAGTAAGAGGAACTAAACGGTAAGAAGCAATTCAGACACACAAAAAACCCCAAAACAGTTGGGATACAGGAAGGCAATAAGTAGACTTTCTGGTTAAGCAGAATATGAACGTAGTCACAGGAAGGAAAAAAAAAAGTAACTTTGTGATGACTTGAGACTGCAGCTGGTGACTCTGCATTTCATAAAAACTCAGGGGGTTTGGAGGACAAGTCATACCGTGAAAAACAAAAGAAAAAACAGGCGAAAAAAGACAATGGAAAACTGTACTGGAAGAGTTGAAAGTTAGTTCTAGAAATGTGAAAAATCTGCAAAATGCCTATCAGAGGAAACATGAGGTTATTACAGACTGACCTACTATTATGCTTTTTCTTTATTTACAGGTTTTATATACAAATATCAAAGGACAACATGGATACTACACTGCTCCAAGAGAATTACACAGAAAGCGTAACAAGAACAAAAGGAAGATACTCAATAAAAACAGTCCAAATAATGAAAAGATGAATCATTTTCTGATCTGAAGTCATTTAAAGCCAACACAACAAGCAACAGCTGTTACAGAATAATTGCCTTCCCTACCATAAATTTAGGAAAGAATTTATTCTGAGTACACAGGGGAATTTCAAGGAGAAATGATAGGTCAGGATGACTACCAGATACATGAAGAAGAGTATCTGCTGAGATGGCAAATGTATTAAAAGATCTAAATATTATCTAGAGGATGAAGTAACCTGAACTTGGAAATGCCATGCTGTATCACAGAAACGTATCTAAGATGCACTCATTACATACCTCCAGTTCCACTTAAACCAAGTTATTTTAGTTACCACAGGAGTAACCTACTGATTGGACTATTCCTTAATTAGTTTATTAAGAATAAGTATCCAATAATTGAGACTATGCAAGGACACGCAGCAAGTAAGAAAATCAGACAAAAAAAAACCCAAAACCCCACACCCATTTTATGCCAGCTTCCTTGCGAATCCTCACTAGAAATTGTGACCTTTTGCTGTCTGTTTGTATGGTGCCATTAAAAATAAGGCAGACCTCTCCCCATCAAACCTGTAGTGTTATGTGGGTAACTGTTAGGCCCTATCTCTCTGGAAGATACACGGACATATTACTGACCAATATTCTCAATGGTCTAAATTTCCCCTTTCTACAAAATAATTAAAAAATAAAAAAGGGAGAACTCTTAGTAAACTAATCACCCTTTTGAAAAAAATAACCCAAGAGAAAATGGTGAAGAAACTAAAATATTCATACAGTTTTAACAGGAGAAAAGTACGACTAGAGAGACTAAAACAAGGGAAGGACAGGAATATACCCTGAATGCAAAAGAAGCCGACCTGAAATATGAGGGAGAGATGGTGATTAGTTTATTTCCATTTCATATTTACCTTATAAAAGATTATTTTATTTTATTTTTTGTGAAAAATGCTAAGTATATGTGGCTGACTATACCTAAGATGGGAAACATTCTGGGAGATAGCAAGCTGGGGAGGCTTATAAGAATATAAGAAATATAAAAGAATATTTCTTTTAATTTAGACAGCTGTTCTCAGAAGTCCAAAATTGAAGCACAGGATTGATTTTCCTTAAAAGGAGGATTCTTCACATAAAACAGGAATAGCACACTAGTTTTGTCATCCAATATCACAGGAACATTATAATACATTGCTCCAGGTGTGTATATATCTACTGTGCGTAACTAAAACATACGTTATTGTCATATACTCAAAACTTAATAGCACTTTATGCTACACAATTTGGTAAGTTTTTGTAAATGGCAAGTTTAGGTTAAATTATTTCAAGTATATATTTTTTTTTATGTGCTCCAGTATACCTTCCACGTGGCAACACGTGCATTTCAGCAGCACAATGACATCTGAGCACCGTATGGTACAGCCACAGGAACTGCAAGAAAGGCAAAGAGCAATAGCACCAGTGGAACCACACGGATTGTTCTAACAGGTCAGGTTCAGCCTGCCAAACACAGAACATCTAACTCCCTCCATATCACCAAGAGACCATTTCAGCAGCCGCCAACCTGAATGTAAAAGCGCTGCTGCTTTTCCCTGAGAAACTCTTAAGAGCAAAAGAGTAGCCTGCATAACCGTATGATACCTTAGGTCTGTTCACACTGCACTATTTTGACAACTTTACTGGATACACCAAAATGAACAGAGTATTGGAGGCAATAATCTGGACCAACCCGTTTACATTTTGATGTATGACTAGAGAATTAAATATGTAGCTCTTTGGCAGATATAATACATAGTGTCCTGTCAATAATAAATACCTAAAGCTATATGTATTTTCATTAGTTTTACCATACTCAATACTTTCCAGCAAAAATGTTTTGATTACAACTTTCTGAAGAACTGGACTTCAAAAGTTTCCTAAGAGAGTTCAGAAGTGATCTGCTAATGTAATTTCTGGGCCCACAAGTTTTACAGAATCAGAAGCCTTCATCTAAATTATCAAATTATACAATTTTTACAAATTGTTTCTTTTTGTATTGTAATTTTATAGTCCTCTTACTGCTGCAGCAACAATTTGCACGTCTTCCCAGCAGTCTGTAAGTGTGCAAGACTGATGATTTTAATCCATTTTTCAGGGCTAAACATACATAGCTCATGCACTCAAACAGCTGAACCCGAAAGAAATAACTCTCTAATCTTGGTGCACATGCTAGCTTAAAGGGTCTTTTAAAATGACGGCCATATTGTTACGGACAAAGGAATTGAGAGGACGAATTACTTCCACTGCAGTTGAGTGTAAGCTGCCTGCCTGCCCCTTAGCAAGGGCAGCTGCAAGACAGACAGACCCCGTTGCTCAGCACGTGGAGTTCCCAGGGAAAGAGGCAAATCTACAACCAGGACTACACAGTGGTTAAATAATACATATTTGAAATGCACCCAAAAATCCAACCAGGAAGATACTGGAAATGCAGAGGAAAAGGAACCAACAGCAGCCCTTGACTCGAGACAAGAGTAAAATACGTCATCGCGCAAACTGAGCATTGAGAGGTTTGGAGAATTTTTCATCTTATTTCAGAATCAGTTTGCTGAAATCCTCAGCCAACTCAATACAGCTATGAATAATAAAACACTCACAAAGGGAAATCTGAAGCATATACCTTCTAACAACATAAACTCAAAGGTGCACTTTTGTTTAAGAGGGGATGCACCGAGCATCCATTTGAGAACTGCTTTTCATGGAATCACGGAATCTTCAGAGTTGGAAGGGACCTCTAGAGATCATCTAGTCCAACTCCCCTGCTAGAGCAGGATTGCCTAAAGCACATCCCTCAGGGCTGCATCCAGGTGGGTCTTGAAAATCTCCAGGGAAGGGGACTCCACAACCTCCCTGGGCAGCCTGTTCCAGTGCTCTGTCACCCTCACCGTAAAGAAGTTTTTCCATGTATTCCACCCTCCCATCACAGTTTTTGGGACAGGACTGTAGTAGGTGCATTCCCAAAAATATGTATCAGTGAAGCGTAGAAACTTTCCCTGCGCTGTCCGTATCACAGCTTACAGGTCAGAAGGACTTTTTGCTATTGCTTATGGCTGTTTATATGACTGCCTTATGACTTCTGGAGCCACACTATATACAGCAGTTATTTGTACTGATACAAGGCTTGACATCTATCCCAAACTTGAAAATAACAGAAACAAGGAAAAATATAGGTAATATGAAATTGGAAAAGAGCCCACACACCTTTCTGCTCATCTTATTTATACTCATAAGAATCTGTGTAAACATAACATTCTCTTGTGAACATAAAGACACAAAAAACTACTGTTATTCATTTAAATAAAAATTCAGTACTGCAGTGCAGCAATATTTCTAACTGCAGAAGAAATTCATAAAAATCTACACCTGCAGGGGAATTAAAGAGAAAAGTTATTCCTGGCATTACATCAAACTTTTGAAGAATGCTGAGACATGCTTGTTACAATATTTCTATTCTATAATATGATTTATAATTATACCTGTATTAACCTTTAAGTGAAAAATCCGTTACAGTAATCACTCATGTAATTAGAAAATATGATGCCACTGACCAAGTGGAGCTGAGTTTGACTGTTACTGTATCTTCACTTTCTAAAACACCGCTCATGGATATCTGGAAATCAGTGGCTGCTGATGTAAAAGTCTGCCTTATATTAGGACAAGCATGGTATACTTTCCATCGATACTGGTATGTAAAGAAGGGGAAAATGTATCTTATGTTGAAAATGGAAGTTTATGCAAATGGGACAAGCTGCCATTTTGGCCATCACTCAAATTCACAATTAAAAGATAAACCCTTACAGTTTTTTGCTAATCGGACAGTTCTCATCTTGAAATTTGCTGTATACTCTATATCCATAAATTGTGTTAAGCACATCAATCAAAAAATCACGTGATGAAAACAAAACCCCCATGTTCTTTTATCTTGCATTGAGCGAATTCTACACCATCAAATCATAATTCCAACTTCATAACGGCAAAGTCTTGAATGTCTTGACCTCAGAATGAATGCCCTGGATTAAAAAAAACTCTAAGTTAGATGCTATTGAGCAACACAAGTTGTAATTAGCCACTTCTACATAGACCAGCCTCCCAAAGAAATGAAACATTTCTCTGATGTTACTCCCCCCTGCCCAACCCCGCTTTCTTTGCTATCAACAGGAGAATATTGATAGGAAGCCTAGATTCTATTTCTAGCTCCAAGAAATAATAACAGTTAGAAAGGAGCTGGCAAATTAGTTTGGCCACTTTGAAAGGGCAGAATGAGATAGTGGGTAAGATTTGGACAAACAATCAGTTTTCAGTTCTATATCAGCATTTTTTATTATTTCTTTTTTAATTTGGAAAATATACCACTTCCTACTTTCCAAGCATCATTTTAATTTTCTTATTCACATTTCTGGCAGTGATCCCCTAGACAAGATGGATAGTTGGTATTGGTATGGAAGTACTTCCCTTCTCTTTCATCCATTTGGTTATCAGAAAGATAACCATATTTGACCTATGGCAGCTACGTAGTCAAAATCCACTGGGCTTGTCTTGGTACATGAATTCTCCATTATGGAAAAAAAAAAAAAAAAACACACACTCAAAAAGCCCTGTAATCTACTTCATATAACTGAATTGGCTAATCTAGACATGATTTACTAGGTAGCCCAAAGAGATTCCAATAAGGGGCTTAGACTACATGGAAACCATTTTATAAAAGAAAGTGAGCACTATGGCTAGAGTTGGGTAGAAACAGAAAAAGAAGCATCCTTGCATTAATACATTTTCAAGACTGTGTGAAAGATTCTGATATTGTCCAAATTTACATTCTGCACATTATTTCGCCCTCCCCCCTTCAAACAGACGAGCAGGAAAAAAAAAAATTAACATTTGTCAAAACTGAACTCCAACAAAACCATAACCAAGATGTAAGAATGATCTAACTCAAAAAATATGATTTATTTAAGCTTATCCATACAAAAGATGATCTCGGAAGGCAGGTGGGGAAAAGTGTGTAATTATAACATTGCGTCGGCTTGATGAATTTATGCAGTGAAGAGTTTAAAGTAGGACGGAAGAAAAAAGCTCAGGATCAGGTGTCTCCTCCAGTATTTGCTACAGTGACTCCATATCCAACCAAGAGCAGCAAGGATAAATGAAAGTCACTTTCAGAAACTGACGCCAAAAAGAAGCCTTTGCAAAAAGGGCTGTAACACTTTTACTGAGCGTTACTCTCTTACCTTTTTTCATGAATGTTATCTACGTTAATTTAACCCAGGTCCTTGTTTCAGTAACGCGAAGCCTACAATCTTCATAAAGAGGGAAGGAAAGAGGACAGAATACTCGTCATCCATCCTCCTTTATTAAAAGGATTGCAAAATATTACTACAGGAATCTACACTACCAACAGGTCCTCGGCATCTTGGAAACTGGTTTTAGAGAAGTTCAGAATTTCCTTCAATTTATTAGTTCACATACACTTTTCTTCACAACACAAATGGTATACAGAAGTGATGACAACAATCACTTATTCTTTGGACTGCTGTTTTAAGTATTTCAAAGCAACTCTTATTACAGTATGTATGTAATATTGCACATTCATTCATAAAGCAGCCAACCATCTGGATGTATTCTTGTTCCCACATTTCCTTAAAAGGTATTTTTTAACACGGCACAACAAAAAAGTCATTGATAAAAGTGTCAAAAAATATAAGGGAAAAAAAACCTCCAAAACTCCAGACCTTCAGGCTTTTCTTTTCAAATACGTTACTATTAAAAAAATCACAGATAGCAATTCAAAAGACATAAGGGGAAGTTGGTTTTGTTTGACCATGTGCACCCCTGTATATCTGATGGACTTTTATTGTACATTCAATTTCCTCTGCTTTCATGAAATTACATAACATACAGAATAAAGTTTCATAAATCCTTTCGATTATAGATTTAACAGTGCTTTTGCAGATTGACAAAACCTATCCAGAGCACTTACAGCACTTTTTATTTCCAAAATTAAATTAACTAAATTTGACACTTACTGGATGCTACTAATAAAGGCATTAAAATATCAAAATCAGTAATATTAGAGAGCTGAACTGGCTGAAAGGTGGACTTTTCAAGTAGCCTGTTCTTTGTTTGGGTTTTAAAAAAATAAATAAATCTGAAAGCTTTTAAAGCTTATGAATTTACAAAATTACGTAGCACAGAGCACGTACCAAAAAAAAGACTGCTACTTTTTCCAAAAAGAATTTGTCCTGTCATACCTCAAGAACACTTAACGCAGTTTATTTACTTAACAGATCCTTTTCTTAGCTATGAAGAGGAGCAAAGAGAAGTACCAAACTTCACATTTTATAAAATGGACAAGCGACAGAAGAAGATTGGGCAGAGCTACACAGGAAACCAGTTACTCATCTAAAAATTGATTCATACATCTCAAGTCTCCAGATGATGCTTAACATTAGGGTCAGTCTTAGCAATGACTGCCTCTCAAGTGGGGAGCGTGAAATAGTAGATTACCGTTTCCTACAAGGATATTAGAAAATAGTACCTTGTTTCATTATTTCACTTGAAATTAGTGAAAGCTCACTTTGGTTTCAAGATCAAATTGCTCTCAGGATGAAGAAATTAATTGTGAGCTTTTTCCCCCCACCCCACCCCCCACCCCGCCAAAATATCAGTCATCCTGCCTCTCTGAACAGATGTGCATTTTAAAGGCATTAACAATATCTACCAAAGACAATCACAAGTATCTACAGCACTTTACATGGACAACAGCAGCAACATAACCTAGTCAATTTAATGGACAATGTACTATAACACAAGAAAGGAAAGGTCCCAAAGCAGAACACTGCTCGACATGACTTGCCACCCAAAAAAAAATTTCAAATTAATAAAAATTCTACTTTATAGAAAGGAAAATTCACAGTTTTCTCCTTTGTGGATGGCAGATCCTGACTATCCACCACATATCCACCAAGCTACTCTATCACTCCCCTCCTCAGCTGGACAGGGGAGAGAAAATATAACGAAAGGCTCATGGCTCAAGATAAGGACAGGGAGATCACTCAGCAATTACTGTCACAGGCAAAACAGACTCAACTTGGGGGAAATTAATTTAATTTCTCACCAATCCAGAGTAGGGTAATGAGAAATAAAAACTAAACTTAAAACACCTTCCCCCCACCTCTGCATTCTTCCCAGGCTCAACTTCACTCCCAATTTCTCTACCTCCTCCCCAAGCAGCGCATGGGGATGGGGAATGGGGGTTGTGGTCAGTTCATGAAATGTTGTCTCTGCTGCCCTTTCTGCCTCAGGGGAAGAGCTCCTCACACTCTTCCCCCGCTCCAACATGGATTCCCTTCCCATGGGAGACAGTCCTCCACAAACTTCTCCAACATAGGTCCTTCCCATGGGCTGCAGTTCTTCATTAACTGCTCCAGTGTGGGTCCTTTCCACAGGATACAGTCCTTCAGGAACAGACCGCTCCAATATGGGCTCACAAGTCCTGCCAGCAAACCTGCTCCTGTGTGGGCTCTTCTCTCCATGGAGCCACAGGTCCCACCAGGGCCCTGCTCCAGTGCAGGCTTTCCACAGGGTCACAGTATCCTTTGGGCATCCACTTGCTCTGATGTGGGGTCCTCCACAGGATGTAGGTTGATATCTGCTCCACTGTGGGCCTCCATGGGCTGCAGAGGAACAGCTTGCTTCACCACGGGCCGCAAGGGTATCTCTGCTCTGGTGCCTGGAGCACCTCCTTCTTCACTGACCTTGGTATCTGCAGGGTTGTTGCTCTCACTTATTCTCACTCCTCTCTCTTCTAACTGCTGATGGTGTTGCACAGCTTTTCCCCACCTTAACTATGTTATCCCAGAGGTGCTACCAGCATCGCTGATGGGCTCAGACTTGGCCAGCAGTGGGTCCATCTTGGAGCCGACTGGCATTGGCTCTATTGGACATGGGGGAAGCTTCTGGCACCTTCTCACAGAATCCACCCCTGTAGCCCTCCTGCTACCAAAATCTTGCCACATAAACCCAATACAGCTAGAAATGACAAACTGTAATACAGAAGGGTTCAGGTGACACAACTACCTCACCACAAAAGTTTGGATGCAAGTTCAGACCACTGATTTCTCTTTCTCTCCTTTCATCATACACAAAGCAATGCTCTTTTTCTTTCAGTAACACATTTCAGTAAAAAGATTCCACAAGCAATTAAAAGAAAGTTAGAAATACTAGGCAATAAAGTAACTTTTGCAAGCATCAAAATTAATTGAGTGTAAGCTCCACTTTTAAAAATTAGGCAATTTGTACATTGTACCCATTATCCCTGTGTTAATGTATGTTTCAGAGTATTATGCATCCTAATACTTTTTTCAAACTTCTTTTGATCATGACTAATGTTCTCATTGTGAAAAAAATCTTCATCTATCCTCACATTATTTCACTGCCATTTTATTACTAATAGTTACTGAGACATTCTTTGCCATCTCTGACATTTACTCTCCATAGTTTTATTCTATTATGCCATCCTTTTATTGGTCACTTCATTGTCAGAGTTTCCTAGCAATTTCTATTTCTCAGGAGGAAAAAAACCACACAAAAATGTGATAGAACCATTAAATTTAGCATTCTTCTCTTTGACTAGTACCTCAACATTTTCAAACAACAAAACCTTTTCTAAAGTTTTCTTTTTTCCTTTGTCAGCCATCCAGACGAAGTTCTTGCCTACTTGCAATTACCCATGCATTCAGGGGCAGAAGTATTATGCAATTCCTTAAGCAGGAGTTCCTTTCAGCAGAACACTACCTTCCCTGGTAAGTCATTCAATTAGAAGACAAAGGACATAACACGGTGCCAAATTAATTAATGGATTCTGTGGTTCAACAGGAGGCAGACAATCTCTAGTGATAGATAAAGCCCTTAATCCTTTTAGCATAAAATAATTACTTTGTAGTTTCAGATCTATTTCTGAGTAGTTTAAGACTATTTATACAGACCAGTACATAATTTTAATCTAAATAAAAAAGTGCAATTAAGTAAGACTAAAGCAGTTCCTTGTTGAATGCTAAATCAAGATGGTACAAGTGGTCAGGAGGCTTTAATACAAAACCTAATGGTTTAAACGTGTTAAGAAACAGCCATTTTAACACCCACCCCCACCATTAAGTTCTGTGTTGAATATTAAAAATTCAGGTACTTTATAATGGATAACTCAAGAACTCACATTGAGGAAACTGGAAGTGGAATTAGTATCTACATTAGAAAAGTAAAAATTTGATGCGAATGTTTACCAAAATAATGTTGCTTTCTCATAAAAACATGGACATATCATGAAGTCTAAATTTTGACCTTCTGAAATTAACCTGAAATCAAATTTCTAAAGGTCTATGTATTTTTCGTTCTTAGAAAAAGTGACAAAATGACGAAAAACAGCTGAAAGTGCCTCCCTAAGCTCATTTTTAAAGCATGCTCTTTAACTCTTTGTAGACTCAATATTCACTGTAAAGACTCCAGTAAAAATACGTTTCCTCCAGAACATTTTTACTATCAAAACAGCTCATTAAATTAAGGAAAAGTTCCATTTCTCACTTCTTGGGAGAAGTACGGACTTCAAATTACTTTGCAAAACAAAGCTGCTGTATCAGCTAATGAACTTGTAATTTTCTCTCTCACAGCCAAGCAAGCATGAGTTCTGCATGAGAGCACAATACAGTCATTGCTCAAAAAACTGATGTTGCTATAACTGAACAGCTTCATCTAGATTTCTGAATCAGTTAAGATACATACCAATAGTCTAATGCATTAACATAATAGTCATTATACCACTTGAACATGGTGGGACAAAGAGAACACAATTAAAGGTGAAAGTTCTCCTTTCTATGAAACTACATGTTATCTGAATATGCGATATATACTTGGACTTAAAATCTGAGCAATATAGCTCACTTAAGGCTCTTGGAAAATGATCATCTTTAAGAAGGCATCAGCATATTTGTCCTAAATTTATGAAGGGGCTGAGGATAGAAATACCATTCAGTTCTTACATAGGTGGAACCATCTCCACCAGTACTGCTGCTGATGGTACTAAAGGTTGGTACTAAAACCTCCAATAACAATATTTCAACTAAAAGCCTAGAGTGGGATAAATTCTGGCCTCATTGTTTTCTGGTGTAGATCACTTCCTAGTATTTTTTCTACAGTGTAAAATATTTTGCACTAAAATAAACATCAGTTTTAGTGCCTCTCCCCCACCTAGCAATCCATCAAAACCAAGCCGAATATGGTGATATTTGACCACCTCTAAACTAAATCAAACACCACTCTAATCTTGTGCTATACTCTCTTTTTCTTGATATCTGTACAGGTAACATGATACGTAGTTTAACTAAGACACAGAGAATCAGTTAACTGAGGAATTTTGATCTACGGCTATCAGGAGCTGAGAACGGAGTTAGCAATTCTAGACTTGAAGAGGCTTCTCCTGCCTGCCACCAGGTGCTTACAACCCAGATTTTGTGTAATGTCCCCCTCCTCAATATTCTTGTAATATACACACAACCTAGAACAACAAAAGAAAAATACTGATTTGAGCACCTTTATGTTCCCAGCAAGGTCCCCATTACTTCTAATCATTCAGGGGCTGGCACTTTGAGCACTGGGCGCAGTGCGCTCTACACTTAACTTCCTTCAGCCACCTCCACTGACAGAGGCAGCCACAACTGAGAAGGTGACAGCGGTTTAAGTGGAGAAAGTGAGCATACAGAGGTTATCCTGACTCTCAATACTTAAAAGTCACCTTGATTTCTTTCACTGCCCTCCGTGTGGTCCCCAACTTACACGCTTGGCAGGCAGCACTCATGTCCAGATGGTAGACGAGTAAATCTACTTGAACAGATTGTATTACAATGTTTTACACTAAACAGTTATTGGATTAAACATATAAATAGTTGTGGGAACCTGGGACTTCCCTCTTCCGAATGATCATCATTCGGCTAGAAAATTATCTTCCCTCTTGTCGCTCCTCTGTGGCCCAGTGAATCCTGAAACCTTCTCTGAAGCTCTGTGCCTGTGCAAGAGGACAGTTTGACTACATCGATATCAGCAAGTAGTGCAATGAGAACAAATACACCTGTAGAAGAAAATAGCGGCGCTGAAACCTTAATACCCACACCCTGCTGGATTTTGCTTCAAACTAATTCTAAATTGGTTCCAAGGACTGAATGTGGATTAGTAATTGGAGTGCGTTACCTGCACTTCTGGAGTGCAGTTTAATTTCAGTAATAGAATCCAGTTCACACACTCAAGAGACCATTTCAGAGTGCAAACAATGCCTTGCAGGGGGAAAACAACCGATTCACTTCAGAGCAGCAGCCTGCTTTTTGAATTAAAACAATAATGCAGACCACCTTAAGAGGATCCAAGCATCCAGAACAACAGACAGCCAAGTCTTTAGAGTACTTTATGTGAAGCAGGATATCATTTCCCAGAAACCAAATAAGTATCAACTGCTCCCACTATTTCAGTTTCCCGGACACGCTCTAACCACAATGCTACTGCATAAAAGATTGTAGTGTCACATTTCATTGACAAATTAAATCCTACTGTGAATGTTACAAGTTCAGAGCAAACAATGACTTAAGATTGCCTAGTTTCTGTGCACAGAAACAAAGAAAAGAGAAAAGGAGGCTCAGGAGAGACCTTATCGCTCTCTACAACTACCTGAAAGGAGGATGGAGCAAGGTGGGGGTCGGTCTGTTCTCCCAGGTTACAGGCGATAGGGCAAGAGGAAACGGCCTCAAGTTGCACCAGGGACAATTTAGACTGGATATTAGGCAAAGTTTCTTCACTGAAAGGGTTGCCAAACATTGGAACAAGCTGCTCAGGGAAGTGGTGGAGTCAACATCCCTGGAGGTATTTAAAAGACAGGTAGACATGGTGCTGAGGGACATGGTTTAGTGGTGGACATGACAGTGTTAGGTTAACAGCTGGACTCAATGATCCTAAAGGTCTTTTCCAACCTAAATGATTCTGTGATGCTATGATTCTATGAATGGGCTAAAATACAAGATACCAAATCAGATGAGAATTGTCCTCCATATGTGCAAAAGCTGAATTTCAGGTGCCTGTTACTTTTAAAGAAATGGGATAATGGTGGCAGCCTCCAGAACAAATACGCATTTACACAAAAGCATCTTAGATTAAAATTTTACTCTGAAAGCTACATTATCCATGAGGTCTGGGTAAAGCACTTTGACCTTTTACAGGACCTAGGTTTAGAGTTGTAGGAAGACAAGAACTCACAGCTGTCAACACAAAGGTAAAAGCTATTTCATATAGACGAGGGCAAACCAGTGTGCATGTACACATGTGTGCGTGCACATGCATACACACATATATAAAAATCTATCTGTATTTACTGATTTATCCACCTTTAGAGGAAACAAATAGGAAAATGAGAAAGCGTACGGTGCATTTTAAGTGGAAAATGATTAGCAATGCCCCAAACCAAAAAAAACCATAAAGGAAATGAAAACAAATTATAATATCTGGAGCCTGACCAGTGGATATTAATAATGTTTTATCTTAGTTTCTAAACAAATTGCCCACTAAAGAAGTTAGTGCACTGCTATCAATAAACAGAAATTTGAAGAAAACTTATAGACAAGAACTTCTATCCACACCTAGCTTAGATGAGAAAGTGTCTCACAACAGAAGGAAAATATTTACACAGTAACTTCAGTTCAGCATTAATATGCACCATTCCTGTCAATTTCTGAACAATTTCTGCCTCACCCACTGGAAGCACTGTCACATTGTCAATAACTGAATCTACCTGTTGTGGACAAATAAGAGGCATAACAGTCCTACCTCTTGAATTTAGATTAAGCTCCCTAAGACTGATGTCCCCCTTGAAACTTCAATGAAATTCCTGCCATTCACTTTCCACTTCATTTGGAAGGTTTTGGTAGAAAATTATACCAAATTCTGGACAGCAGGGAGCACACAGCCTTACAGTTCTGACTTTAGCATCCAAACTCTAGAGAAGGACAAGATTTCAGGAACATCCTTTTGTATTTCTTATTCCCTGGTTCAAGATCACCAACTATGCAGAGTGCTGGTACCGCAACCCGTGATGAGATGCCCTGCTCCTTCCATTACTAAGTTGCTCTACAATTGCCTCACCTAATTGTAGCCTGAATTCCTCTCTTTGGACAAACACCAAGACATATGCTGGTATAGCTAATTTATTCCTTCCCTATATGTAGCCCAAGCCCTGCAACTTTTAAGGTATCTAGAAAAATATACATTACCTCTGTCAGTCAAAACAGATTTCTACTTGTATTCAAATACCTTCTTCATACTGTTAGATAACCTTGAAAAAGCAGGGTAGAGAAAGGAGCTGTATTTCAAAGCATCCTGTCTGCTTAGTTTTATCATCCCTTACATTAATCTCCCTTGCAGAATCTGAGTCTCTAGTTATGTCTCTTATAGAAAGCTGAAGATTCACGTTAAAATACTTTAATAGTATTAAAATTAAAAATTATTTTAAGTTTCATATTTTTAGTATATAAGTACCCCAGTGAATTTAGTAGTTACGGATTAAATGCAATTTAGATTTCACCCTAATTTACTACTAAAAGTAGAGGAGGGTCATAGGGAGTTGATGATAACTAAGAGAAGGGAAAAGAACAAAATATTTTAAGCAATAATTCGAATCACTGAAGTAAACAAAGACAAAGCAGCTACAATTACCAAGAAAGGTTTTAGGAGGACCAACTAAAAAAAATACATCTCATAATTTATTGTTAAAATAACCACGTTCTTCAGCATAGTGAAGAAAAAATACTGCAATACAAATATAACAAATCATTATTCCAAACAAACAGACTCCTGGAGGACAGTGCAGTTTTCAGTTAAAGGCTTAACTTTAGATTCAGACCTCTGCCACTGACAAGATTTAAGAAACAAAATACATGTAAAAGCCTGAAAGTGTAGTCAGCAGGACCTGATAATATCTCGTATTAAGGAAATCAGCTAATTAATTAGCTGAACAACTGTCAATTATTTTCTTAAGTCATGAAAAACAGCCTAAGTATCAAAGCACTTCATGAAATAATCAAGCTTACAAAAACGTTTAGCAGAAGTTACAAAATAAAACCCAGAAATTAACCTTATACTTTAAATAGGCTTTGTTTTTACTGTATTACCTACGCTTTTGCTCTACAGATTTAAAAAAATCTCCATTGAAGAGATATTTACATGGCTCAGACATGAACACATACACATCGAAATCTAGAAGAGTTAAACAGAAACTTAAGTATGAAAGATTCAGATTAGACCTCGTCTTAGTTGGCCTATGTAAGGCAACAGGAGAAGGAAAGTAACCGAACATGCTAATTTTGTAATAGTAGAGCAGACAGCAATAGTGATATGAAATTATTAAAAAGCTAAACTAAATGCAGAGCAGAAAATAGCTTTTATCCTTCAAGCAGCTGATGCTATAGCCTATAACCTTGAGCAACTCTGTGAGCCCAAAATGTCATTCCACAAAAGGACTGCACAACTGTAATTATCACTTAGGTTATAAACTTGATATACAAATTTTTTATGCAACACAGCAAAACTCAGCTAAGCTTAACAACCAGTACATCTGAAATTCAAAAATAAGTTGCTTTAAACTCAGAAGAAAAGAACAAGAAAAAGTAACGGAATGGCATAATTAGGCTAGGGACTGCAACTGCTTAAGAGGAATTTTGGGTATTCCGAAATGGTATTATCAGATACAAACATCAGAAGAAAATAAAATCCTAACAGTAAATCCTATTAGGTGGGACAACAGTCACCCCGCAGAAATGACAGAAGTCCTGCCACCACTTTGGTAATCATGAAGAAGAGTGTTGTCACAAAGAAGTTCGCACTGGCAAGGGGGCAAATCTTTTCCATCTCAAATTTCTAGGATTATTTTCTGTTACCAAAATATTGCCGTGGGTTTTTTTTAATTCTGTCATAAGAGAAGCAATGCATTCAATGCAAATTCCAGTTTGCTTATCTTCTTTAGAATGCAAAGGACTTGTAATAATAGAGAAACTCATACTTTTATATGCTATCTTAAATATGACTTTAAGGATCACTATAAAATATCTTTGAATTTATTTCATGGCAATCCCTCATTATTGAAAGTTCTAACAAAAAAAAAAGAAGAATGGTTATTACATTTGATATGCACACAAAACATTAATATCTCATCGCATTCGATGAAAAGATAACAATACTTTTTTCTTTTGCCTACTTTCAGATTTATTAGAGCAAGAGGCCTAAAAGCAATAACAGGTAAAGTTCCTTTTTCAGTTCTGATCACTAACTTAGCCAACAAAATGTGACCTTCAAAACACTTTTAAAAAGGAAGAGAATAAATCTGAGGATCCAAAACAATAACAAAAACACCCCAATGCAAACACTCTAATTGTACTGGCTGGTTTTTCCGGAGCACTTAGAAGTCAAGCAGATACAATCTGTATTTTCCATGTGGTTGCACAGGATGTGCTGTATAAACGGTTATAGAACAGAACAGGGGAAAGATCAATTCCACCACTGATCTGTCTTATGACAGCAAGGATGCTGAATGGAGACATCTGGGACAGAAAAGTTTCAGTAATCCAATTACAAAATGCCATCAGGCTGCTGTAAGCATCCTTTATTTCACTTATTGTATGCAATCACTGAAGACATCAAGGTTCTCTATACAGCTTTGTTAAAATAAGAACTGCTGGTTAATTTTGTCAAGTTTCTCCAAAACTTTAGTTAATTAGGAATAGAAGAGGAAGGTTTATAGAGGTTTTCGTGGCTTGTAAAAATCAGCAGAAAATGTAGAATTCTTGCAAACACTTTTTCTTGCAAACGTTCTTTTTAGGACAGAGTAGAGAAAAACATTTATAATTGCATTTAAAGAATTTTACATTTTCAGGCATGACTTATTGCTGTTATTTCACTTCCAACTCAGGACAGTTATTTTAAAGCTTTAAGCATTGATTAAAAAAAAAAAACACCTCTTCTCTCTCTACTGCAACAATAGATAAAATGGCAAATTACACAAATGGATATAAACCCTCCACTTAAAAATACATCTTTAGAATTGCTTGAAGCTGAATCTATAATCAGGACTGGGTTTCCCTTCAAAGGGCCAACCTTTGCCACATCTCAGTTTTTAATAAAGTTTTTAAAGAGGAGTCTATACTTAGTATAACTGCCAAACATTTTCCTGCATGCTGCTGCAAAAGTAAAAATGTGCAGCGCTCCACAGTCTGGATACCAACCCAAAAACTGTAATGATTAGAAGACCAAAAAGACTTGATATTTGAGTTTAATATTAAACAAAATTTCAAGAGAAAGAGAAAAAACTTAAGTTTTAATTATCACTACTTTGTTGAAATAGGATCAGAGATCCCAAGAGACCAGGATCCCCTCTCTTATACTATGCTGAACCTATGCTTTCTCCTCTCGCTCTACCACATTTCTCATCATTTCTTTCCTTAAATTAAATATGCAGGAAGAACTTGGATCAGAAGGAAGGAACGCTACAGATCACTGAAAACAGCATCAGGAGACACAGGAAGAAACTAAGTAGTGTCCTTTCCATTTTGGAACAAGAGAGACCAGGGCAGCCAGCTTTGCTGCATATCTTTTGTGCCGTAGCTCCACAAGGATGAGAATTGCTACATTTACGGTAAAACACCACCACGAATTAGACTAGGAAAGGAATTTTAAAGCAGAAAGTATCATCCTGGCTGCAAGGGAAGGAACAGGGTAATAATCATCAATAGCCTTGAATAAACAAGGTGGGCTTAACACCAAAGGAAAACAAGAATGCACGGTGCAGAAACAAGACCACCACCAACAGCTTCTAAGGGCAAATCAGATAGACATTTGGCAGGAAAAGTAAAAGCATAGCTGAGCTTTGGGATAAAGGATCAATTAGATAGGGTTGTAAGGACAACCTTCTACAATTTCTCACAGTTGCAGTAACTTCTACACCCAGTTGGGGAAAGGGTGAGAGACACAGGGAAGAAAAGGTAAAGAATAGTGATAGGGTACCAGTTTTGAAATACTTCAAGAACACTCAGGCAAACTAAGACATTACGGAAGCTTACATTACAGAACAGTAAAATTACTACCATGTTGTTATACCTCATCAGCATCTTTCTGAGTAGATTTAAGCTCAACAAGATACTTCCACTGGAACGAAGCTGATATGTAGGTCTACACAGACAGCATCCCTGCATCAGATTCAGCAGTAATGACAAACTTACCTACAGGAAAATAGCTACTCCAACTGCGTGTAAGTGGTTTCATTAAGCTTCTGAATCATCTACCTGAAAGCTCAAAAATAAACTTTACCCTCTATGACAAATGCTTTTAATACTGCAAAACCAATGCTCTTCTTCTATGTGTTCCAGTAAAAAAATAATCTTACTTATCTTTATAAAAATAATATAAAATGTCCATGCAAAGCAATTTATAACAAAAAGCCAAGCGGTATATTTCAAAGTGCAATATTCTCATTCTGATTCCTTCCAATTTTTAATAGTTCTACCTACTTAGAATTTGCATAAGATACAAAAGAAGCATGGGAACGTGCCTTACAGAAAACACGTGTATGTTAAAACAAGCATATTATCTCAGATGCTGTGGAAACAGTCAATTAGTATTTTCTCTCATTATGAATACAGTTTCCAAGAGTCCTTCTTCAGTTACCTGCTGCTATTTCCATAACTAGGAACTTTTATTTACTTCACTTTATTTAAAGGTACTGCTCAGCAACAGAATTAAAATCATAAAAGCAGTCTTTTCAAATCTAGTTAGCTCTTAAGTGTGAGCCATGGGAGAAAGTTATGGTGCTGCTCTTCACCTAATTTCCAAATTATTATATTTTGTCTGTGGTCATTTCAAGACAGTCCAGTGTTTTCTGTTGATCTCCTCAGTAGCGAAGGCTGTCAAGGGTGTCCGCTATACACAAAAGCGAACAGCAAGATTAAAGAGAAGCACTAGGAATGTTTGTTTGTTTACATATTCATGTTGCCATTCTACAAATACCTTCCACGACACTAGATAACTAATTATCAACTAATTCAAATCCATTCTTTAATTTTTACAAATTTAATCAAATTTAAGATGGACCTCAGCACTTTGCAGTAATTTGCCACAAGATGAAGTTTCTTTAGATATCATCAAGAACATTGTACTGTATAAGACAATGTATTTTAGTAATTTAAGAACTTGTGTATTTTCCACTCAAAATACAGCTGTAACATAGTATTTTACAGTCAACACAGAAAATTACGCCCCTGTTCTCTTGTTTCTCTGCTAGTAATAAGTCCTTTAAAAACAGCTAAAATCTTAACTTGGTCCTCTCCTTTCTGCAAATTCATTATCTTCATCTTCCAGGTTCATACAACTAATCCAGACACCTCTAATCATTCAGACTTTAGGCATACTTTTCTATGTAGTCAATGCTTTAGAAGAAAAAAACAAAACAAAATATTGTTTTCACCATGTATACTTTCCTTGCTTAAGCTCCAATTCCAACATCTCATGTTTTTCTCATTTTCAGTTATTTCACTTTCAAGTACTTTTCCAGTACTCAAGGTTTTAAAAAAAGTTTACTGGGAAAGAAGTTCCCTTTCTCTAATCCTTAACCTCTCTTTCCACACAACCACCCCAACAAAGACACATACAAAGCAAGCAGTAAAGAGGAAACTGAGATGCGACTTCTTTTTATTTCATGAGATATATATTTTACCCCTACTACCGTAACTTCCCTCTTGCAGTGTTCATTTTGAAACAATTCACTGTATGTTCAACTTCCATAACAGCTATGGCAATCTTATCAGTCTTTGTATGGAAAAAACTTAGGTTCACTTTACACATTTAACGCTCATCATCTTTGCCTTTTACCACTGTGCTTCTGGACAGTATTCTGAACAGGAACCTCCCATAGCACAAGATCCTGTGCTCTTCCCATTCATATAATTTCCCTCAGAACAGTTTTAAAATGTTATTTACAAACTGCTTACTGTAAGAAAGTTCAATTTTCATCTTTCACCTACAGATGTTTTTTCCTCCCACGTATATTGGGCAAACTACTACAGTTTTCAACATAAGGTTAGTAGGACAAGAAAAGGAGCCAGACCTCAGCTGTAACATATAAAACACAGACAGATACAAAGCAATACTCATAACATCCATACTATGTATAAAACCCTGAAAATGACTAAGTTACACTTTCCTTTAAACTCACATTTAAAGTGAAGCAAGCACTCACAATGTTGCACTAGTTTCTGTAAAGATGCAGTTGTAGATACAGTATGTCTACATAAAACCAGTGTTTTGTCTCTATGAGCAGCATTTAGTCCATTGCATTAACAGAAAAATATTAAACAGGAACTAAAAATGGAGGTAAAAAGATGCCGAAGACTAAGAACTGTTAATTAATCAATTAAATCAGTTAAAAAGGGAAAAAAAAAAACTGAATAACAAGATTTACAGAGGAGAAATACCAGCTTGAACTATAGTACGAAATGGCTAGGCAAAAAACATCCATTTCAATCCTCTTATGTACCACCTCTGCAGTAGGACTGGGAAACTTTAGAGAAAGTAATTGTAGATGTCCATTTTAATTTGTCATTATTTACTTGTTAGGAAAGGATTCCATTTAAAAAGAAATAAAGATTATTTCAGCTATCTTGGTAGCACAGTTGGCATACCACATAAAAGCGTCAACAAAACTTGATATGCTAGCACATCACAACAAGAGAGAATCAAGTGTGTCAAACATTAAACATATTAAAAAAAAAAACCCTACTAAGTTTTAAAAATACGTTAAATTATAGCAGCAGAAGAGCAACACATTACTGCCTACACTTTCCAGAAAGAGGGGAAAAAGAGAATGCCTAGAGTGAAGGTGCTCATTTTTTTTCATTAATACCCAAGGGATTTATCTCAATGATCAAATTATTATTTAACTTGGTAAAACCACAAAGTCAGACCACTCTTTAGATACTTAAATGAGGATTTTACATACTAATTTTGGCCTTTTAGAATCATAGACCATCCCGACTTGGAAGGGACCCATTAGGATCATCAAGTCCAACTCCTGCCTCCACACAGGGCAATCTAGAAGTTAAACCATGTATCTAAGCGCATTGTCCAAACACTTCTCGGACACCAACAGGCTTGGGGTCACGACCACTTTCCTGGGGAGCTCATTCCAGTGCTTGACCACCCTCTCAGTGACGAGCTTTTTCCTAATATCCAATCCGAAGTTTCCCTGAGGCAGCTTTAAGCCATTCCCTCGAGTCCTGTCACTGCACACCAGAGGGAAGACCTCCTGCACCTCCCTCCCAGCTCCCCTCATTTTACTTCTTTGGCCTATAAACCTTAGTAACCTATATATATAAGAAAATTGAAACAAACAAACAAAAAAATTTCGACCACGCTTCTGTTTGAGCAAATAGCTCAAAGAGAGGACGCGTTGGCAAAATAGTTCTTTCCCTCCCCTCCATCACCACAAAGCACAAGTCTTCTGGCAACACTAACAGAAAACAGATGTGGAAAAAAAAATATGCAGATTGGTAAAAAGTTATCTCCTCCCCTAAATGAAGTTATAGGGAAACTGTAAAGAGACTCCTACTGGTTGTCCTAGCACGGGGTATGAGAGACGCTGGCCTGGGATCAAGGGCATGCCAGAAAGAGGGAAGTGTAGTAAGCTCTAGTAGCACTGAAACCCGAAAAAGGCCAATACTTACACTACCTATAAAAAAAAAAAAAACCTTTTGGCACATTTCCGTATTTAAATACTAAAGTTGCTGAAGGCAGACCGCTGCTACTGAAGCAGAATTAAAACCGCTCCTTCCTCCACGTCTCTCTTTTCCCAGGAGACCCCCTGGAGGGAAAGAGCATCCCCGCCTCCCCCAGCGGACACCTGCTGCCGCGGCTTCGGCGGCATTTACCCACCCCGGGCACCGCTTCGACTCGGCACCACAAACAGGGGCTTCAGCTCCCTCCTCCCGACGCCTCCTCGCCCCCGGCCGCCTGCTGAAGCGCCCGAGCGGCGGCCGGCCGAGGGCAGGACGCCAGCCCTCGCTTTTATTTCCTCAAAACCAGGGAGCTCAAGGCCCACGACAGCGGACCGGGATGGGACATAGCGCCGGGGGCGGCCACTCAGCCGCCGCGCTGCCTCCCGGCTGCCCTGGAGACGCCGCCGGCCATCTTCGGCGGGGCGAGGGGAGCCCAGCAGCACCCTCCTCAGGGCCGGGGAGGGAGAGGGGCCGGCGGGGAGGCCGGGCGATGGGCGCCGGGCGGAGCGGGCCGCCGCGGGCGCTGAGGAAGAGGTGGGGGGGAAGGCAGCCCGGCAGGGCAGCCCCATCCCCTCGGCCGGGCGCGATGGCGAAAGAAGCGAACGTGTCTACCTCCTTCTTTTTCTGTCCTCCCCCGAGCTGGCCGCAGAGGAGGAGGAGGAGCAGCAGCAGGAGGAGGAGGCAGCTCCTGGCCGGCAGGTGCAGCAGCCGCCGCGGTGCCCGCGTACCCAGCGCCATGTTCCCCCCCGCCCGCCGCCGGCCAGCACCTGCGGCGCCGCTGCCCACCTCCGCACCGCTGATTGGGCCCAGGCTCTGGCCAATCGCACCGCCCCCCTGGGCCGCGGTTGCTGTCGGGAAATGTAGTTGTTCGTCCGCTCGCTGAGGGGGTTCGGCGCCATTTTGGCGGCGGCGGCGGTGGGAGCAGGGGTCGTCTTGGGGTCCTCGCTAAGGTAGGCCCTTGGTGCTGGGCCTCTGGCGGGCACCCACACGCTACGGGCAGGAGATGTGTGATGGAGACTCGCTGTCAGCTTTATTGAGGCAGTATGTGGTACCACGACAGCAGCCCCAGGAGTAGTGGTGGCCCCCCCGGCGGGGTGGCGGGTATTTCTGGGGCTGAGGAGCTTCACCTGCTGCTCCGAATTCCCTGCCACAGCTACCTGCAGCACAAAGTGCAATCGTGAGTCGAGGCTGTGTAAAAAAACAAATGCACACCAAAGACCCTTCTTTTCTACACGTTTGCATGCATACACCTTTCAGATTCCACTAATCACACAGAAAGCCCTCTTGGCAGAAAGTTATATTCATGTAATACACTAATACAATTAATTTGAATTTAATTCCTAGAGCATTAACCACGCAGTTTTAATTTGATACTTCTGTGCAATCCTGTACAGTCTTCAGCGATTGCATATTTTTTGCCATGAAAGTACACACTGCTGTGCATAGGCTAGGTAGTGTTAAATTAATGAGCGTATACTTAATTTCTTCATCTCTTTTTTCCTAGAATTCCAAGTACACACCTTGTGCTACATTAGTTATTTACATACATCTGTGCTGAAGACTCCAAAGACACAACTATTCATTTCTTCAGATATTTTGCTATATCACTCAAAATTTTTATGAATTTTGTAATCAAAACACCATAATAAAATAGAAGGCTGTGGCACTGAGAGAGTATTCAAAAGCATCTGTTTATTCTGGGCACAGAATGTTTAGATGGTATTTTGTGACAGTATAAGTAAAAGGAAAACATCCATTCCTTCTTTCGTTAAGGAATGACGAAGGAGTATAAGCCTGGAAAAGAAATGCAGTACTGGAGAAGGGGAGAGTAATGAAAAGGATTACATGAGATCTGATTGTTTTGCATTTGTTGTGTTCCTGTTCTTGAGAGTTAGTTCTATTGGGTTAGTTCTGTCATAAAATTATAAAGAGAGTTTGTATTTGTAATAGTGTGCATGTATCTGCTCCAAATAACTGTGTACCTGTGTCTGGGATGAGTGTCCTGACCTTAGAAAATAGGACATTTTTTGCTACTGGGATGCAAATGCAAGACTCTGGGACAACAATTTTGGGTAAATGTCTTCTTAAAGTTTAAGAGAGAAAAAAAAAGTGCTGTATGCTTTTATTGTGAACTTAAACTTTCCTGCAAGGTGTGTTAAACAAAAATGTTTAAAAGCCTACCGTGAGCTGGAGGACTATGCTCTTTCTCAATATTACATGAGCCCTCCTAAGAGGTGATAGAATAGACAGTGAGCAGGGCTGTGGGAGTTGGCTGGAGTGCGTTATCTGAGCAAAAAAAAAAAGCAGTGTGAGGCTCAGGTAGCAGAGACAGGACAAGTGCAGGAGCAGGCAATGGAGCGAGGATGCCTCAGACAATAGCAAATGGAAACAGGTAGGGGAGCAAGCGGCTGCCCAATGCGTGGCTCTGGAGATGAGGGGTGCAGTGAAGCTTGGCTGGGGAGGGCGAAATGAGGAGCAAGTAACATGAAAATGGCAAGTCAACAGATCAGATTAGCTCAAATCAGACCTTGCAATACAGACAGACTTAAAAACTTTTAAAGAGTGAGTGAAGATTATTGCATGAGGGGAAAACAGTTCCATAGAAGAAAAAAGTGAACTGTTTAAAAGCATTTTCGTAATGCTTTAAGAATTAGTTATTCTTGTCTTGCATACCTACTTTGTTAGCTTTTTTTTTTCTTGTAATAAGATATTCTTTGTATGCTATTTAATTTGTATTCATGAGTAAGGAAAATCAGCTCTCACAGAACCAGAAAGTTTAACATAATTATCCAAAGGCTTATAGGTGGAACTCAAGCCAGTGTTTTTTTCTTTTTAAGTAATCCCCTTAAATTTAAACCTGATCTTTGTTACAGGTAGTCAAGTGCTGACAGAAGACTTATACAAGTTAGACAGCTATATCCAGCCATATAAAAAAGAAGTTACTGCTCTGATTATCAGGTATTGTCTGCTACGTCTTCAAGTCACCATCAGTTTTGTTTAGGGTATTTTTGATGGACTTTTTTTTTTTTTTAAATGGGAAAAAATTTCTACAAACCCCCAACATTTTCTGCAGGAGTACAGCATTACATCCTATAAAACTACACACCCATTCAGCAGTGTGGTTTTGGTTTTTAGCAAGCCCATCACTGGAATGTTTAGTTACGATAGCAGCCTGGCCCACTGAGAGAAACGTCACATGAGGTTTACATGCTACAGCTTATAAATAACGTGTCAGAACTTTCTGCAAGAAAGTCAAAGTTCTGTTGTAATTCCTATATGTGAAATTTGTAGAGGTAATAGGCTTGGAGAGTGATCCATGGTAGTATAACCCTGTTCTTTAGGAGATGGGTGTGCTGTGTAGGTTATGATACAGCCAAAGTGTCAAAGGCAGTAGCAAGGGCTGCTTCCAAGAGAAAAGATTACAAACTTCTGGACAAACACAGTTTCTTAAGGACAATCTTTTACTACTTTTATATGGTCATATAATGGTCACAGGTCAGAAGCTTCAAACTTTAATGTTGAAAGATGGATTTACTCCTACAATCAAATAGAAAATATCTTCTGTTCTGGCTTTCAGCCGTCAGCCTTCAGAGAGCTCTTTTTCATTCATGCCCCATTGATCTCTCTCTAACCAATGAGCCACATCACATCCAAGTCAGGTCTGAAGGGTAGTGTACTGAGTTATATTTTCTTCTTTCTCCTATTAAAGATTAAGAGTGCAAAACAAAACTTAAGAGTTGCTGGGAGATGTTGCCTCCCAGAGAGGAGAGAAGTTCACATTAATCAATTGCTGTCATTAATAGGACTGTTGCCTCTCACAGATGTGCTTTTCAAGATACTGAGGCTCTTGGGTTTTGGCATCGCACAAGTCCTAATGCATGCCATTAGAAAAAATCTGCTTGTGGTGTATGGTTGGCAGTACTGTAGCAGTTGCTGACTCCTCTACTGGACTTTGTTTAGTCTGAGTACCTAGCTACCTGTCAGCCATCCAAGATTACCGGTTAAGAAGTGGACTATTACATTCCTCCTTTTCTGTTTGTTTGGTTGGTTGGTTGGGTTGGGTTTTGTTTGTTTGTTGGGGTTTGGGGTTTTTTGTTTGTTTGGTTTTTTTTCTCCTAAAATAAAAGAAAGGCAACAGCGTGTCAGGCTGGTAATACTGAAAATGCCTTCTTAAATTGAAACCATGCCAACAACTTTTTCTTCCTGAACAAGGCACTGATCCTTTCCTCAGGAATACAGCTATAGCACTTGCAAAGAAGCATGCTGTGTTCCCTGTTGCACATAAATTTTATTAGCATGCTTTATACCCTTTATATAAAAGATAAGTGCTAAGAAACCAGATTGACTACAAAACCTCATACCGTCTTCACTTTGGTATTTTTCATTACATTTAATTTTAGTAAAGCTCTTATTTATGTATACAATTGGAGTGATGTAAATTTTTCTATCATTGTCTTATTTCACTGACTTCAACTAAGATTCCAAGAAATATTATACAAAAAATTACCAGATGGAATTGAACAACAAAATAATTTACATCGACACCAACATTTAAATTTCTTTTGGTTTGCAAACTTTCCTTTTGCTTTGCTCATAAATTAATTTCATATTATTATGATGAATGCATTGCATGTTATCTTGGATAAACAGACTCACATCCAGAATAGAATAATCCATATATTCAGGAAAACTAAAACAGCATAACTGAGAATTTTCTTAGTACATATTCTATTTAAAGATAAAAATATATACGTAGATGCATAGAAGTCTATATCAGCAATGCGGGTTCTTATATTTGAGAGGAAGACCACAGCACAGATTGCTGCTTTGTCTAATTTTTGCACCCGTATTGATAAAACACAAGTAATTATGGTTAGGGATACTGACCCTTGTTAACTCTCAGGCTATTAACAGTACAGCAGTAGGGTAGGGAGATGAGGGTATAAGCAGCAGGGATGGGATGATGCTTAGTCTTCCTGGCGTTGTTCAAACTGTCAGGCACTAAGAAACACTGTGCAAGTATCTCTTGGGACTCCAAAAGAAACATTTTATAAAGACATGGAAGGGGCTGAAAAAAAATGTGACAGGCAGGTAAATAACACGTAGTGCTGGTAAGTTAGTACATGCAATAAAAATCTTTAAGCAGAAAGAGCTTTTATCTATCGAGAAGGTATCCATGTAGTGTCCATCTCTTTTTATGTGCATATGTGTGCTTAAATACTAAATTAGGAAAATAATTTATTATTAGGAATAAAAGTATATCACATCTGTGTCGACTTAGTTGTATTTTGAGTGGATTTGGATTTAGGTTGGTGTCTCAGCCTTGTTACAAACCTGGTTTTGGTTTGGTTGTTTAACAGGGTTTTGGCTATCTTATTCTAAATGTTACTTTATCTGTAAGCAGTGGTGTATCATCTAGAATATCATAGAAATATTTTTAACTTTGAAGAAAAGTTACAGATGAACAATATTGGATTGTGAAAAACTTGAGTTATGAAAGTGAAAACCAAAGTATTTAGAAAAAATGTTTCAATTCCCCAATTAACAGCAAAATCATTTGCAAATAATGAATATGGTTTTTAACTACTCTTTAATAACTGCAAATTCATACAATTTTCCAATTCATATAAAATTTACATAAAATTCTTTTGTCTTTAAGAAGTTTACATATTCAATAGCTTAAATAGGTTAGAAGGATATATATAGAAGCTATATAATTTATCTGTGGATTAGCTGTCCAGTTCTTGCTCATGAACATCTGAGCTGAAAAGATTTTCGAAAATTTCCATTGTTGGCAAATAATAGCAAAGTAAAACTTTAAAACTATGCCAATCGTCACCTGTAATTCTGAAAAGAGTCACCATAACCCATTCCCCTCTCAACAGCTATGCTATTGTGTATGAAAACTCAAAGTTTGTCATTTCATTATAAAAAAGGATGTGAAATTCAATAGAATATCCTGAGTTGGAAGAGACCCGTGAGGATCATAGAATCATAGAATCATGAGGATCCCGTGAGGATCATCGAGTCCAACTCCTGACTCCACACAGGGCAATCTAAACATGAAACCATCTATCTAAGAGCATTGTCCAAATTCTTCTTGAACACCAACAGGCATGACATGAATTTCAAAGTGATCCCTGCCAGAGATATAGAGTGGACTCATGTCACCTAATTCTGTTTGAGTTAAATTTTTCTAAACTGATCAAAGATACCAGTTATTTTAGGTAACTTTTTTGAGGGATCAAATTAATCGCTCTTTGAGAGCACTTATTTTCATTGACAGTATGGGCAGCTTATTTCAGAGTAAACAGTAGAAGTTGGGACAAATGAACACCATTCATGGAAATATAATTGATAAATTTAATATTTGGGGTGAATGAATGGAAAGTGGTCTGCATTTTGAAGTACAGTGACTAGTTACTTCGCTGAGAACCGTGAACCTTGCATTTCCTGATGGTTGCCTAGAATAGGAACTTTCGCCACACAAAGCCTGGCTTTTGATTTCTGGAGATACAAAAGGTAAATATATAGTTGGTATAGGACCTATGAGGAAGACAGGAATATATGGAGGGACAAAGTGCACAAAACTTATAAAAATTTGTAGTATTGAAAAATTATAGTCCCAGTTTCATTTGTTGTCCTGATAACTGTCATGGTGGATGCTAATTTAGGGATGTGGTTCAGCACACCAAGCTCACAGGTCGTTTTTCACTATGTCTTGAAGATCATAAAAATTAAGGACTTGTACAATACTTATTAGTCTTAGGTATAAATATTTCATTAACAAATGAAAAGAAAGGAGTATGAAAAAATCCCGAGTCAAGCAGCACAGGTGGTTATTTCAGTAGCAATCTCTTTTACATGCCTCCCTGTGGAAAGGTTTAAATAAAAATGACACCTTTGAGAATGCTAGTTATTTCTTCTCTGGGAAAGTTAAGACAAACGTACATCATTTCCTCATCAATAATGAGTCTTTTTATTGCACAGTATAAGGTTTAATCTGTTCCAATAATAATTGTAATAGAGTATTGAAATGCTGTTTTACTTGAAGATACTAAATATTTGTTAAACACCAGTTCAGATTGTGTATTTTTCACGTAAGAACAAATTAATGTTTAATTAGTCAAAAGAATATAATTTAAGGACCACTGAATATTGTTTACATTATTGTGGATAGTCAAAACAATTTTTAATTGGTAAAGGTGAGAAGAATATCAGATGAAACTAAAAAAGTGTTTAGTGTCTTTAAATAAGCCATTACAGCATTAGTAAGCTGCAACAGCAACATTTCAGTTATAAATGATCTCTTAAGGAATGATGTTAAGACGGAATTAACATACATTCACCTAAGCATACTCGTAGGTGAACGCTGGTAGCACACAAAATTTTAATTGCCCCTTTTTAGTACTCATCACTTTCAGACTTTTTTGTGTGAGTATAAAAGGTGAAATTTTCTCTAGAGAGTATGCGATGAATGAAAGTATGATAAAGGGCCCTAGACTCCATTTGTGAGAGATGGCTAGACCATGGGTGGATAGGCAACATGTAAGCCTCTTTAAGATCCTAGGAAAAAAAAATCTTCAAAGAGGGAGCAGGATTCTGCTCTGTAAGAAACCCCTCTGTGCTGTTTATTGTTTTAACCAAAACAATTTTAGTTAAAACAATAAGTACCAGCTTTCAATAGCTCTCCCTATGATCTAGAAAAATCAAATTATTCTAACAAGACAAAAAGAAAACATGGTAACTTACAGTAAGGTGCATCCCTCTGGCATAACAAAAATAGACATGTGTATTGAAGCTTTTTACATACGACGTTTTCAGAGGAAAAGGATTTTGTAAGTTTAACTATCTTAAATATTTTACTTAATAAAGTAAGCAACAACATAAATATGTAAATTATGATATTCATCAAGCATATGAGGATAATTTTAAACATCTGATATTAAGGGAAGGTAATGGAAACATTTTAACGACCTATAATAATCAGAGTAAAATATTATAATTTTCTTAATGACTTCGTTTGCATCCCTATGGATATTTATTCCTCGCAGAAAGCAATTCTAACTTACTGTGGATAGAAAATGACACTGAATTTCCTAGGCTTCTAGCTATTATTACTTTTAATGCTAATGTTCCCGAAAGGTCACATATTTCAAACTACTGGTATGTCTCGTACTTTGTATTTAATATGGGAGAGATTTTTGCTGATACCTATTTATTTCCTAAAAAACTCATCAATTCCACTGGGGGCAGGCCTTAGTCACCCTCTTGAAAGTCTTTAGGAGAGATTCTCCAAGTGGGAAGACTAGTAGATGATGCTGTTGGGATGGCAGCTTGGTTTACAGGCTATGAATGTTTCCCAGTAGCGCTTCATTTTCATCATTCTGAAATCGTTTCAGCGTTCTTTGAATGCTGCAAGCTGTTTAATACTCATACTAAGAAAAAGATTTTTTCTCCACTGAACAACTCTTTCAAGCTATCACAAGGCAGTCTTTTCCCCTACATATAGTTAAATTTTTAACATTTCGTTTACATATATTTTAAAGCTTACCTGTATTAGAGGGAAGGGAGGGAGTACAGTATCAGAAGCCCTGCAAGCAGTGAGGAGAATCTCCCTTTACTCTGCTTCCCCAGGTAGCCTGTGAAGACATGGGGCTGATGGACAACTTGTTCACTACACCCTTCTGTTTCCCTAATTTGGCTTGGGATGATATCTTAAAGAATAAAAATGATAGTACCCATAAGAACAGCCAACTTGCATCTTGTGAATTTCATAAGATTAATTAGTACGGCCCTCCCTAACATGAGGACTAATGTACATCCATAAACTGCGTATGTTGAGAGCTTCAGGAACCGCTATTGCCAGTCATACATCATCTCTCTCGCAGTTAGCTGGTAAAGACAACCTTTCACTTTACCCTTTCCCCATCCATCTTTAATATACTCTCTGACCTCTTACAGAAAAATTGTAAACATCCATCTTGAACAGCTTATTATAAACATCACACACACGTCCTACATAATGATTCAGCTGTTATTTGTGGTGCTGTCACCCAATACCTGGTTCTTTTATGGTAAGACCATTGCCAAAGGAGAGTTCAAATGCTTACATGATTAAGAAAAGTCTGCCAGATGTGGTATTTAATAGGCTCTTAGTTTTGTGAGCTTTGTTACAGTCGCTGCTGCTAATAGAATTGCCTTCACAACCTGGGAGAAAATCCTTCTCCTTTTGAAGCTTCATTCTGCATCCTCTTGCATTTTTAAAGAAATACGATTTACATTAACTTGTTAGACTTGGGTAACAGATTCTAATAACAGTAACTAAAAGCCAAAATGTGAGAACAAACTTAGAGAACAGTTACAAGACAGAAAGACAGCAATTACATGTGACCTAGGTATTATGTTAGTAATTTATATAATATGACCTCTCATTGCCATGCAGTAGCCATGTGGTGGTTCTCTAACACAATTCTTCCATACATAAGGACAGAGATATAAAACTGAATTAGGAGAACATTACTGCTTTTCTATAGCAACTAGTGAGACCAAAATTGGAACATTATATCTACATATAGTACCTACACTTCATGAAAGGCAGTTAAAAACAGAATAATGTATAAAGGCTAATTATTGATGAGACTAATTTGAGCTCTAGCTTATTTTACAGTAAAGACTGAGGAAGTTCAAACTGTTTAATTCCAAACTACAGCATAACATGATTACAGTCCAAAGGTATATGTGTAGAGAAAAGACATCTGACAATAGGTCTTCAACATACATGAAAATGACATTAACAAGAATCAGTGATTAGAAAGTGAAGTGAGATTCATACAAACAAAGTAAGCTGCAAGATGTCAACAATATTAGCAGTGCGCTGTTTGAAAGGCTTCTCTGGAAATTCTCTATCACTTGAAATCAAGATTGAATGCCATTCTTCCAGATATATTGTAGTCCAAAGTTACAGCTTGTTTCAAGAGTGACCAAATAAAATTCAGTGGCCTCTTTCAGAGAATTGAAAGCATATTTATGAGTACTTTTTGCATTTCTAATCTGTGTGATATTTTAATACAATACAGTTTTGGTTTGTTTCGTTAATGGTTATTTTATTTTCAAAGTTCTTAACCTTCAAACGCTAAAAAAATCTACAGCTTTTTAACAAAAAGTCAACAGTAAAGAAGATGAAAGGATGTTTTTCAGCTCAATTACAGTTATGGAAAGTAAAATTACTTTGCATGCTTTATTTTATTTGTAAAAACTGAAATATTATGTCAAAACAAATTATTCTTGTTACAAATGTAGTGCTTAGAGATATGGTTTAGTGGTGGGTTTTGTCAGAGTTAGGTTGATGGTTGGACTAGGTGATCTGAAAGGTCCCTTCCAACCTAGGTGATTCTATAAATCTATGATTCTATTCTATGATTAAGCAAGAGGTGTCGGACTTTTTTTTTTTTTCACTCAGGCTGTAGTCATAATTTCCTAAAAATTTGCCTCATTCTACAGAACTCCTTGGATATGTTTGTTCACTAATAAAGTTTCTTGCCAAGTAATTGAAGTTTATTGTGGTATAGGTGGAATCCAGAGGACAGAATCTATGACGAAACAGATTTTATTCAGATGATCTAGCACAAAGAGAACTGCAGGAAGGAACAACTTCTGGTCCTTCGTTTTCCAAAACTCAGTTGATAGAAAGACTTGCTGGGATTTGGGTGTGATCACCAGTCCTACAGAATTAATATGCTTAAGTTCTTGAGATCTCTGTTCATGATAAAAATTAGCGCAGACAAAAGTAATGTGTTCCAGACTTACCACTTACACCATGATGATTGTTTAATTGATATCCATAGATAAAACTACTTGAATGAAACAATTATGCCTGGGAACATATGCCTGGTACCAAAATAAGTATAGTCTTTATTTCTGTCTATGTATAAATTAGTATATGATTTGCATATTTAACATCTAAACAGAGTATAAAAAGAAAATGCTAACTGTGCAGAAAAGCTGTGTTGGGATTAAAACCCAAAAAAGATGTTATACTTTAAATGTTTGTAGGCTTCAAATCAGCTTTTACATCTAAAGTTTTAGAAGTGGATTGAAATTAGTAAAATATAATCAGTATTCTCACAATCTAGTGTCCTCCATCATTCTTTAAAAATTTAATTAAAAAATGGGCAATGAATCTTATGTCAGCAGATGAGTGTATCATCATACACTGTGAAACAAATTAATCAGCGAAAATACAGCACTGCAGAATAGTGTTGCAATAACCTTTTGCTGTATAAGCAAGGACTTAGACTCAATTTTTAAACAAACAACTAACTGTTCATTTCTTGACTGAACTTAAGGTAACTGTCATGTCACGCGTGTGTTATCATTATCACGGCAAATTAAAAAATATTACACTCTTTACTAAGTGCTTTAATGAGAATCTCAGATTGAATCGTCTCTCCCAATTAGGGGGTATTCAAAAAATCTGAAATGCGAGTGCTCTTCAGCTCTGTATTAATATGATGGCTTAGTCACAATTTAGGGTTATATAAGCATGAAGAGGATAGAACCTCTTGAAAAATGAATCCCAGCAGTCTAATTAATCTAATCACCACAAATTATATTCTCCCTCAGTAATATATTTTCTAGTACACATGGAAATATAAAAAGCATAATTTAGAGATAATCCAATAAAATAATCTGCTCTTTGTGTTACCATACAGTTACTACCTCCAGTATCATGAGGTGTGTTAATATTTATTGCCCTTTTTGGTCATTTTTCTTTTTAAAAAACACTTGTCAGAGCCAAGTCAGCATTGTGTGGAAAGAACATGTCTTTGTTGTAGTTGGATGGAAGGAGACATTTCTTCCCTCTAGATAAGTGTAACGGAAGAAAGGTTTGTTCAGACTGTTATGTTCCTTAGAGAACAACAGTGTTTCTGCTGGTACCACTTACAGTTTAATTTATGAAGAGTCACAATTTGTGAGTGTTACAAGGCACGACCTCTGCCTCCACCGCTGTGTTACTGCCCTGGCCTAACTAATTGAAGCTGCCACTTTATATTTGACAGGCCAGCCCATATGGCTGTGAATGCAACCCCAGCTAAAAATGAACATTCAGGAATGATGATTTGCCATAAAAAATATATATAAATGAGATAAATATCCAGGCAAAGTGAAGCATCCTGGGGGAAACAAGAGAAGGAAACATAATACAAAAACCTCATGGCAATCTGACAACACTACCCATTCTGTTAGCATTTCATTAAGTAATGGGCATCAAAGGGAATGCTGGCCAGCTTTTCTGTGTAGTAGTCCACCTAGCACTTGAACATAATAAACTTCATGTTAGGTCATGACCTAAGTTGTTAGTTTCTTCAAATAGCCTGCCAAATATTCCACCAACAGCCTCACTGTTCTGCTGCAGTGCAAGGAGACTTGAGCTAATAGTTTCTCTTGAAAGGTACTTCTCCCTAAATAGTTCTCTGTGATACCAGCTTCCAGTTGGCCTTTGGAGCCTTGAGAAGCTGTTACAGAATATCTGACCTTGTGCTGGGTACGTGAGGATAGACCAGTCTCACCATTTAGACCTGCCACTTCTTAGGCAATGAAATTGCTGTGACTTGGCAGCTCCCCTGAAATCACTGACAATATCTGGAATGATCTGATGTAAAAGCTAAATAAGTTTATTATAGTAAAAAGCCAAGCTCATGAAATCAAATACAATATTTAGAAAGAGATACAGGAAAGTAAACCAGGACATGATTGGTTTTCCTCTCTTCAGTTATCAGACTCCGATGCTAGGCTAACTCACAAGAAAATTCCTCCAGCCCATCAGAGCTGGGGTACAATCCCACAGACAGTTTGCCTTTAGAAAGAATTAGAATCATAGAATCATCTAGGTTGCAAGGGACCCTTAAGATCATTGAGTCCAACCATTAACCTAACACTGACAAAACACCACTAAACCATGTCCCTAAGCATCACATCTACCCATCTTTTAAATACCTCCAGGGATGGTGATTCCAACGGGGGATGGTGAACGTTCCAACGTTTGATAACCCTTATCGATGATTGGGCTATTACTGTACTTAGTAAGATTTGTATTGCATGTGAAGTCATTTAAAGGCTTCTAGTCCTGGTGACCAACCCACCCTTTTCAACCTTATGTTCTGTGCCATGGCGTTCTGCCTGACATGGGCTCATACTTATCCCATGAAGATACCTTTGAGTGTAAGTTCCAGCTAAGTGGAGTTCGCTTAGTCTTAATACATTTGTTTACAGTCAGATGTGTCAAATGAATGTAAATATGCCCTTTTTTGGCAGCCAGCTGGGGAAAGTAATATCTTCTCAGACTGCATTTGTTTAAATTTATGTTTTTATAATAAGTAGCTCAGGATCATTCATTACATGAATTTACAAATGAGAATAATGACTGTTTAATAGCTCTTGTTAGAAATTAGATGTGACTAAGCAACAATACTATGTTCAAAATTGGTAAATCTGAGAACTATGGAGTAAGGGACATTTCTTCAATTTGGTTACAACAGTTTGGTTCTCTGACCATTTTGGAGTCTGTGCTAAACCAGAAATGAAAACTAAAGTACTGAAGGGTGCTCTAAAAGGACAGAATGGAGCTTAAAAAGTTTCAACTGAAAGTTAAAAGGTTTTAACTCAAATTAAGAGTATGGTGATATCAAGGAAACCAGAAATACCATTTACAGTTCACTTTTATACTCTTTCCCCGTCATCTACTACTGCTCACTGTTCAAGATCAGATATCAAGCTACATGCTCTTGGTACAGCCATTCTTATGTTCTATGGACCCATGCTAAATATATCAAGATAAAATGTGTGTAATGTATGTTGTGGAGTAGATGACTGGGAGTTATGCTGTCAGAATTCTCAGAAAGAAAATAGACATTTGGAAAAATGGATTTTATCTGGCTTTTAAGATTGATACAGTCTTTGCAGTGTTCCTAGTGCAACAGATCTCCTATTGTCAGCGTCGCTGGGGAGGGAAGATTAGGAGACGGAAATCCTGGGCATCTTTGGGCACTCCTGGTTCAGCTACACAGGGTAGAGCTGCTTTAGTTTGTACGTGTCTGTTTGCAGACCAAATACTGTGAGTGGGCTCTCATGGTGGTCACATCCCTTTTTCCAGGTGCATGAATGGCTACAGTACAATGGAGGTAGCAGATCTGTGCCTCTCAAGGATCCCAGGGAAAGAAAGGAAGATTGTCACAAGTCCAGCCCTACTTACCTTACGGTTTTGTGTCTAGAATTGCAAAAGTCAGATGGAGAATGGCCCATAATTTTGCTGCAATCCTTTCGCAAGCACTAAGGCAAGCTTCTCAAAAATATTATGCTAGAATTAGATCTAAGCGCTAATTTTAAAAATCATAAACATATGGTTTGTCAATTCCCAGATGAAAAGATAAATCAGAAAAAAACCCTCATATTTTACTTGAAAGCCATTTAAACATCAGTTTATATAAAATGTCTTCAATCTGTGTTAAGTTCTATGGGGAGGATCCTTCAGCTAATTATTTAAAAAATACATATCCATACAAAAGTAAGTACTCAGAGCAAAGAGATTCAGCTCTGGATTAGGGAATGCAAATCAGCTCCAGGAGTACAAGCAGCAAAGCTAACAAGAGATTAGCAGAGAAGCTACAAAGCTAACAGGGGATTAACTTTCAGAAGAGCTTACCAGTTTATCATTATGAACAAAAAATATAACATAAAAATGGAGATGAGAACAAAAATAACCATGAAGGAAAATATACAGGGTAAAACTACCAAACTATACCTGCAGTGAATACATTGCACTGTATTTCTAAGCACAGGCCTGAACATACTCTTCACACCAAACCTGCCTTACATCCAAACTGGATGCAAGCCCAAGGTAAAGCAAGGAGCTTTAAATTAATTTCAGAGCCTCACACACTTTATTCAGCAGTTGAACTTCAAGCATGCTTCTGCCCAGGGTTAGATGGAGTCCCACCATAAATAGGTAAAATGGGTCTGCCTTAGAATTCATGCCACAGGTAGGTACAGGCGTTGGCTACTTGACTGACACTACTGTTATTCATAACACAACACACCACACACACACACATGAAAGTACAAACCTGGATAACCCATCAGTCAAAAGAAGGGTATCATCTTTTTACCATACGGTTAGGAAGCACTAAGGATAAGATGTTAGAAGGTGGTACAAAAAACAGATCATGTAAATAAAATGTTGAAAGAGTGATGTCCTAGGGAACACTGCAAATGATACCGGGGCAATTAAAATCTGTCCTGAAATTTGCTGAACTACCATCCAAAGATTATTGTGTCTGTAGAGCAGAACTGCATTGATTCTTAATTTCACATATACCTTTTAAGTTTTATTTTTATATTTTTATGGTATAATTATATCTGACTTAAAAAAACCCAAGCTCAATGTGCTGAACTGTACCATATACCTACATGGGAAGTTTGAAAAGACTGAGAAAGCTGAATTCAGTTCAGAGAGGGCCTCACCCATTTAGGTTAGGCCATTAACGATGTTTTTCATGTAAGCTAAATGTTTCAGCTCCAAGTTCTGCTTGAATGGGAAGGAGCATTTGCTTTTCTTTACCTGTGCTCTGTAGCGTGGGTAGCAGATACCTTCTTGATAAGAAGCTTGGAACAGATTGTTCTGGTAGTTATCAGACATACCCAACCTAACTCTCATACTTACCTGCACTGGTTTTCTTTCAAAATATTTGTTTGACATACTGTTTCCAAGTTTTAATTGTCAATAATGACATACTGGTTTCCGTTCCAGATGAAATAAGAAAGTTACAACACTTACGGGACCTGAAAGTTAATTGCAGTGAACTTCAGGTCTTTTCCCAACAGGCAACAAAACTGCAGTCCCTTAGAAAGTTAAACATTGGAAGAAATAACTTCCATACACTGGCAGATAAATTAGGAAACCTTCCCTCGGTAGAACTGGGAGTATAGGTAAAATATAATAAAATTACGAAAGTCACAATTTGTTACAGCCTGCCTCTACCATAGTACATACATGTGAAACATTATATGTATTAATTTCTGTCCATCTAAAACAACTATTTTGTCCTTAACTGTGTAAGGAGTTAACATATCTACTTGGTGCTCATTTTACTCCTAATGAAAGGTACTTACATTTTTAAACATTTTAAATTTTTTCATTGCAAGGTCTCATCCCAGTCTTGTCTTTAGATTGCAGACAATGCAAGTTGATTACCATGCTGTATTGTGTTCACTAAACTTCAGGTACACATTTCTGTTGATGTGGACTATGCCCACTCAGAAACATTTGCTCTTCACAAATATTTCGATGAATCAGACCTTTCACAGATGAATTACCAGCGTCCCGAAAGGATACTTAAGTAAATCTGTGTACTTAATTCTCCACTGACAGCGCCTTGCAAAGACCTTTAAACCGATGCAGAGGGCAAATCCTTTACCATCCCTATTTAGTAGGCTGTTACATTGCCTTTGGACAGGTGTAAATTAAAATTATCCACACAAATATACTTGGGATGCTAGATTAATTACATCTTCCAATTTAATTTCAGTGACATAATATCTGTGACAGACATATTGCACATTATTCTACTTTGGGTCAGTCAGTCTCAAGCCATTCATTCTTGAAGCCCCATCATTATTATGCTGGCATTAAACTGAAGAGTGTATTGGTGATGGTGTCACACCGGAACAGTGCAGGTTAAGGAGGACAAGGTACTGTTTGCCAGTCTATCTTCCCTCCATTGCAATAGATAACTAATCTTCAAGACAAGTGTGCCTGCATATTTTACTCAGATATCTGTGCTTCTTATTACTGAAACACAGAATAACATACGCAACTTTTGAACTGCAGCACCACCTTTAAAATTTAAAAATCTAATCTTTAAGTCAACAGAACTGATGTGAAGCTTCCTGTGGAACCTGTAGAAGTAGATGTCCTGTCCTTATGGGAGTTCTGTAGGATGTAAGCATCTTAATCTTGTAGGCTTTACTGACAGTCTCCTAAGAGTCTGGGAAAACAATTTCGGGCTGTCAGCAGTTAAGCCTCCAATACTGAGATCACCTGTTTCTATTTAACTGCGATGTAACTGCTACAGTTATAGCCCTCAAAAACAACAGTCATAGAATATGGTATCAGACAATAACAGAAAACAGCAGAGTTACTTAAGAGAAATATGTAGATTTGGCTTTTTAATTCCCTTAACATATGGTAAGTGAAGAATTCAGGGTCTATTTTCAGAATTTGAAGTCTCTTACATGCTGCTGGATAGTCTTAGCTTAAATAAAGCTGTGGGTACTTTGCATGCTATGCTCTGTTAAGTGTTCAAATTCATCTTCCTCCCACCTTTCTCTTCCCACCGTGCCCCTCCTGAAAGGCAGAGTCAATAATGCCAGCTGTTGTATATTCTGGAAAATCCTTCCACGAACCAAATATTTGTACTGTACTCACTTTTTTCTGTTTGTTTGTTTCATTGTTAAAAAGGCAAAAGGACTTTTCTTGTGGTGGGTTGCCTTAGAAAGACTTTATATAGTTTCTGTTTGAACCTTGAGGTTCAGCTGGGTACTTCAGGCTGATTTTCAGACAAGAAGGATGGCACCTAAGGTTTTACCACTTTTGACAATTTACTTTGATGTGTTGCTTACTAAGTCTCAGTGACTTACTGCAATACACAGAGTTGGATGGCCAGATTTGGAAACAGCCTTTAAGAATGTTGATCTCATGCCTCCTGGTTTGTGGAACAAGGCAAAATACTGACCATAAAGTCTTTACCGGATTTGAATGGTGTCGTTTTTTTCTTTACACAGAGAGTAATATTCTTTTAGTCTTAAATTACTTTCAAGTTAATTTAAAGTTAAAATTCTGACCATTAGCAAGTCAAACTTATATAAAAGAACAGAAGAATATATGTGTGTGTTTTCCGCTCTAGCAGCAACTCAGACAGTGCTTGTGTCTGCACAAAGTCTGCAATTTTAGGTGTTAAAAATGCTGGATTAAAAAAAAAACCCACATGATCTCAGTTGAATAGCTACACATAATGTACTTAGTAATTTCTTTTATTATGCTTATTATTTTTCTTTCTTACAGGTGATTAAAGTTGAGCAATTATATGTTGTTTGGTTTGGGTTTTGTTTGGTTTCGTTTTATTGTGGTGGTTTTGGTGGTTTTGGGGGTTTTTTTATTTATTTTACCATAAACAACAATGTATTTTAAGTCATTTGCGTTAGATTGTAATCTGTACATGATACTAGCTAAATTACTTGCCACAAATGTAGCACAATTTCCTAATCCATAGACCTCTGAGATCAGGCCTGAATTACTATAAACTGCTCTGGAAGGTTTTTTTCTTACTTACTTTTGTTTAGTTTTCAAATCCTGTTGGATATGTTTAGATTTGCTCTCTGGTTGTTGATTACTTCTTTTCAGAAAGCAAGGTCTGCACGGCTGGCTTAGGAAATTATAAGGGATCAGGAAAAGTGCAAACTTTTATGTTCCCTGCAAATGTGCTCCTGACCTTTTAGTTAGGTTGATAATAATGGGTAATGTGGTGGCCACAACTGCTTGAACAGACTTTTTCATTCCAGTGGAACAGCGATCATCTATTTTCATTTTTCCCAGTTACTTTTTCTTTTTTTCTGTGATAGGTGTTGTATATTGCCTATCTATCGTCACTCCCCAGTAAGGTTAGCCAACCACGGGGACACTTCACCCACTCCTTTCTTAAAGGAGGTTGGTTATTAAAACTTACAGTGAGGATGAATTGCTATTGTGGCTTTCTGGGACACTTCAAAGTGCAAATAGAGTGACACACTATGCCACGTAGTGTAACTTTACTATCAACAACTACACAGCACTCAGATTAACTCCGTGCCCACTACCAATGTGCAAAGCTGTAGTGGGCACAGTTTGATCGAATGTGTAGGGAAGCCTGCATTCTGGTGGTGTTGTACCTCGAGTCCTGGTGCTGCTCCTTGGTAAGGTTAGGCAAGGACCATTTCCACTGCTACCGATACTGATTTCCACTGCAATTAGGTACTTTCCACCAACCTACCATGTCACTCTTATGTGCTATGCAGAACTCGTTTCTTCTGACAAATCAAGGTCTTTGGCACATCGCTGTTAATGGTTCTTCCACTCCTACTTGCTATAGGACTCGTGGTGGAAGTATCTCAATGTTTTTCACGTTAGCACTACTTTCAAGAGAAGTAACACATTGCTACAAGATCAGCTATTTATCAATTCCTCCCTGGCCACCTTATTTGGCCAGGTGATTCTGTTTGTTTGTTTGTGGGGTTTTTTTCCCCCAATACTATGGGAGTAACGGTGCCTTCCACTGATTCTTCGTGTGGAGTAAATACTTCTAGGATTGTCCAGCAGCAGTGGCACAGCCTGAGCTCACCAGAGCAGGTACGCAGTACCGTTGCAGGTACATGGAGCAGTGCAGGCACTTTAGCTCACTGGTGCCACAGACAGTTTTTCCTGAGACCACTGTCACCATCACCTCTTTTGAGGCATTATGAGGTACCTCATTACTCAAAACCAACACATTGGCAAGGCACCATATTTGAGCTGTGAACCTATTACCATCCACGTGAACACATTTCTTAATTTACCCTTGCATCATACAGTGTAGTTTTGCTGCTTCATTCCTTATGTAATACTTGAGCAGAATTTGGTCCAAACTGAGATGGTGATGGTGCAAGATGGCTATACTACAGACTTCCTATACAATTTCTTGCTACACAATCTAAACCTAAATATAGCAGACTTCTGGAAACAATGGTATGCATGAGGGGTTTTTTGTTGGTATTTCCCTACTTTTGTGCTTGTTTCAATTTGCAAACGCAGTATTCTCTTGGTATAGTTTTATTTGAATAGCTAACATTAAAAATGCAACAAATATGGAAGTACAGCCAGCTACTTTCTAAATCTGTCTAGCTACTTCTTAAACAGATGCTTGACTAAAAAGTGTGGTAGTACAGGCATACACGTGTTACACTTGCACATTGCTTTTTCCCTTTTATTTTCTTCTGACTCTGTTGGAATTCTCTGTGTTAAATATTGCAATACATAGCATAATACGAGAGAAACAAAGCAACATTGTATGTTTTTACTGTACTCAGAAAGTGTAGATGAGAGGGTATAAAGAAAGAAAAAATAGGCAATTTTCATCCCAAACTCCACATTAAAAAAATTTGGGATGACAACCATAAAATCGTAAATGTTCTAGTGAAATTGAGGCAGGTGGCAACGACAGCTGTTTCAAAATTCTTCAAAATCTTTGGGGTTTTTGAATTATTTGGGATATAATATATCCACATAGACTATATTGATGAGATTACAGTTTTGGTGAATAAAGGTAACTGGAAATCTGATAAACTTGGTCTTTTGACAGTGTTTTTACATACAACAACACGGGTTTTTTTAACAAATTAACATTAAATAGCTTCAATAAAGTAGATCTAGAACAGCTACATGTCATATCAGAAGATCTGTTAACAAAGAATCATCAAATCTTTTTTAGCTGAATGCTGCTATTAAACATTTTTATTACTAGAGAATTATTTCTATTTCTAGAAAAGAACAGTCCTTAGACACACTGCTGACAAAAGCTGGAGTCTGGTGATAATAAAAAAATAGTCTTGTTGAATCACTTAGAACATATAGGAGGCTGAAGATATTCAAGAAAATAATGTTTTACACATCTATAAAGAAGAATTGAGGTCCTTGATTACAGACAGGGGAATCCTGAAAAGGATTTACAGGAGAAAAGCAGTTCACAGTAACCTCAGTGTAATCTCATCCTTGGCTGTAAACAAAGAAATGGGGACTTAGTCTCTCAGGGTGATGTTGCTGACTGAAGTGTTGGAATACTACATATTCTACTGCTGTTCACACTTAACAAATTAGAAAAGGCAGAGAAAAGAACCAAAAATCACCAAGTGCTGAGAAAATGCCTTAGAGGAAGAGACTTAAAAACTTAATCTGTTTAGCGTGTCAAAAAGAAGATTGAAAGGTGACTTGACACAATGCATAAGTATTTCCTTGAGGAGTAAATACCTGGCATTAAACATTGTTCTACCTCAGCAAAGAAAGGCTTTAATAAACCATAATAACTAGAAGCCAGACACAGTCAAAGTAGAAAGAGGACATGCATTTTTAAAAAGAAGGCTGTTTGTGCACTGATTCAAACTGAGGGAAAGAGACAGAGTCTAACTGTTGATCTTTGGTACAAGACCAAATGTCTTTTTGTAAAATAAGCTGTTGGCGTCAACTGGATGAAATTCAATGGCAGATATCATTGGCAGATATCATACATAAGGTCAGGGTAGACCCTTCTCACCATAAGCACAAGCAAAAAATACCTTCCCCAAACCCCCTACGAATATTAAGTATCAGAACTACAAAGCTAAATGATATTTGTGTTCACTAGTGTGTTTCAGGGTAGATGCTAATAATTAGTTTCATTAGTAGCTGCTAATAATATGCGTCTACTTCTCTAAGTGTTGAACTCTACAATCAGAAGTCTGAGTAGAATATTATGGCAAACAAAGCTACTTAATTTGTGTAATATAATCAACTCAAATGATGGTATATAAATTGAGTTAGAGTGTTGATGTGGTGAAGACAAAATTCTGAGCGGCAATAGCCCAGTGCCATAAAATATAGTTCTGCTTCTGTATTAATAAGAGCAAATCACTTTTATCCTTTATCAAGTTAGCAAGCAGATAATCAGTAGATGAGTTTTCACCACACATATTATGTTGTCTAGCAATATGATTGCTCCTACGTTTTATGTAGATGAATGTAGAGCATGAAATACTTTTTTCAGCAGAAGAATCTAGTGCGTGTAAAGGGCCAAGTCCTTTCAAAGGAACTTCATGCAGCTATTTGAGAATACTCAGATTGTGAGTGACTACGCTGCAATGCACGCATCTTCTGCATCAGGAGGTTGACATCAGAAATGCCTGGCTCCCACATAACCCACCATGTTAGGTACTCTCCAAACACATAACAGCATGCCAAACTAATCAATGGCAATCAGTCAAAGCTATTCAAAACTTCGTATCAAAGGCTATAAATTAATTTCAGTCATTCTTCTTCCTTAGGTAAATTAACTCTGCTGTTGTTTTTTTTCTGGTTGTCATTTATGTATTAAAACATAAGAATTGATCCAATTACTTGGGTGATTTAGCCATATAAAACAGAAGAAAATCAACATTCTTAACAAAAACCTTTTTTCAGTAGAGAATAAAACCTTAACCTGGTATCTTGCCTTATACTATCCTATAATACTAGTACAGGTAGTACTTGGAGAAATATCTGGTAGTGTTTGCCAACCATAAGAAAACTGAGAAGGGTTTAATTTCAATTGTGATTCATGAAAAACAGTCTTCACCTCATTTACGTATTTCCTTAAAGATTGAAAGTTAATTCTATAAATGAACAATTGCATTTTGCAGAGAAAAGAATGAATGCGACAAATTAGGAAAAGTCAAAATTGATGTGGTGATGTTTGTCTCTGTGGCCAAATCTAAAACCATACATAATAGTAAGTCCTAATACCTAGAAAATGTTGTTTCATTTCTGATTTAAACACAAAGCTTCCAGACACAACCCCTTGCTAGTGGTTACAGTACAGTTTAATCCCTGTGAAATCAACAGGATTTTTGGTTTTGGCAGCTGTTTATTGCTACATCAGAGTAATGCTGAACAAAGTACAGAACTGGTAACAGAATAGTTAAGAACAAGTCCTGTACAGAAGAAGAAAATAAATAAAAATTGCAGCATTAGTATTTGCAAAACACAACACGAATGCAAGACCTTAGTATTCCTCATTAGGATTGTATTTTACATAATGTCTGCATAGGAATTAAGTTTCTTCTAATGACTTTTGAAACATTTCATTGAAATATTTGTTGTGTCTGAGTTTTAAGTACAAGCAGACAGTTTTTATAGAAATTAATTAAAAGTGCAATAAAAGATTATTCCTGTGTGTGTACAGGGAGGTCCAGAACACCTCAATTTCAGAATCAAGTGAGGTACTTCATTGGTAGATTTTGATGAGCAGCTATATGACCAGAATTAAAGGTTCATAATCAATATCTAAATTGCGTGTTAATGACTAAGCTTAAAGACTTCACAGTTCAGAAACTGATGTGGGGAATTTGCCCTTGGGAATAAGTTGAGACATTGCTTAGTTTGTTTCTAGAGGTAATTACTATTAACTTAGGGTTTTTCTCAGTAATGCCTCAAGGGCAAATGAGTAAATCAATTGTGTTTTGATAATTTGCATATAAGGTACCTTCTTAATTGTATTTAGCCATAAAGCCAAGTCACTTGAATGGTGCTCGGGTAATTGATCTCCAAACTGCGTCACCTATGTTCTCTCCTCTACATATTTCAAGCTGACATAGATGGCTTAGAAGAAGCATTTTTTTTCTCCCACTTCCCTTTTGGGGCAGTCTCACACTCCTAGAAACGTAGTGAAGGAGAAATTCCTGTGCTCCACCAAGTCCAAAAGCTACAATTCTGCAATGTCCTTATGTAAGCCTCACAGGCTCTGGATGAAGAGAGAAAGTTGATTCCCCTCTCTCTCTGCATACATTTGCATAATTTCTGGGCACAGTATGGCCCCTTGTGAGGTAATATACATCTGTTTTGCAAGAAAACCATCCTTCCTGGCTTAGCAGCGTCTTTGAAAGTACTTGCCAGTGGCAAAAGGAGTTGTAGCTCTTAAAGAATGATCACAATGATCATTTCAATTACCAGTGAGCGTGCTGGGGCCCTGGAAAGATTGATCTGATCTTTTCTGAATCGCCAAGCCTTCACTGGAAAGCTGTATAACCCCTATTTCTACATTAACACACATACTGCTGACTCAGGACCATACAACATCTTTGCCAGTGAAGTAAAGCACACAGGCTGCCATGGTTCAATCATTGGCCTGTCATAAGAGTCAAAATGAGAATCGCTTGTGCCTTATTTCCTTCTCTAAAACCAATGGACTGACCTCTTTGAATGCACCTTCCGAAAATCACATGTGAAATGCAGCTGAATCATGAAAAAAAAAAACTCGCTTCCATGAACTATCTCCAAAGACATGTAAAAGATGCAGCTTTTGCTTTAGAGCCATTTAATGCTGTCCTCTTACTGCCCAGCCTTTAGTACTATATTGAATTTTCCATTTATGGAGATGTAATAGAAATAATAGTTTACATTTTGAGGTAATTCTAGCCTAATAAAAATATAATAGTCTGTATGTAATTAAGTAAGTCTTTGTATAGCTTCTTTCTTTTATGCTTACTATGGAAGATACTGTAATTGGGTCATGATAAAAAGAAAAATATCCATCTTTCTCATAAAAATCAGTGACAGAGAAAGTAGTGTTTTTAATGGCTTGCTGTTCATACAACTACTTTACTAATTTTCTAAAACAACCCCTACTAAAGAGAAAAGAAAAAGGCTTTTTAGTTTACATCTCCAAATATGAAACTGACAACCCTTTCAAGGTTTATCCGTAGCTAATTTCAACTAGTTTAGGTTGTGAGTTTATAGTTCCTGTAGCTAAACCATTATTAGTGTGTAGCCTGAATACTCTGAATGTATACTGAAGGCAGATACCTGTCATAACATGACTTAAAGAACTCATCTGAGCAATGGACACCTAGAGTACTAAGGCCACAAGACATTAGCTCATGTCTAGATGAAGTGTAGTTTCCTAATCTGTAGCATTAAAAAAAACAACCAACAAACCCAACCATTGCATCCAGAAGACGAGCCTTTCAACTTGAGTGTCTCTATTGAATTGCACTTCTATTTTGGAGATATCGTAGACAGAGATGTCTGCCTTCACCTGCTGACTCATACACCCAGGGCAGGGAAACTCTAAATGCTACAGTAGGCCTGTGAGCAACTAACACTCATTATGAGTGCCAACACCTGGAAGTAGTACCAAGTAGCAAGTGCTGTAAATTACAGCCTTGAATGCCGTGTGCTAATACCTGCTTGCAGACAAGCTCCCATAAATCTAAAACTGCTAGGGTGAAAATGCATTGAACCTCCACATTGTCTAAAATGTCTTTCCACAAGACTCTGCACAGACTACAGCTGTTAACAGCAAGACACAAAAGAACATAAATACCTCCACATTTGCCCATTGAGTAACATCTTTGAAAACTCAAAGGAAGCCCCGAGTGTGGAAAGCTCTTTCTTTATAAGTGCACAGCATAGTTTGCCAATGGGCTAGGCGCTGTCTTCTGTTACATACCATTGCCCAATAAACCCTTTATATTCCTGAAACAACATAAGAGCTTCCCTGTAGATGAGGAAATTTCAGTCCCAAGTAGGTATTTATCTGCTTTGCCTAACTTTTATGACAAGTTTCAAGTCTTTTCCAGTGACAGGTGATTCTTCCTAGAATTGAGACCTGTCTTTTAGTTTTTGTATTTCTAGATAAGCATTAAGACAATCAGAGGTTTCTCTGCACTCTAAGTTTTAGTTTTCTCACTCGGTCCTACAGTAGAGAAGGACCACAAAAAGGTTTCTTTGTATGAGATCTTGCTTCTGTCGTACACAGAAATATAAACTGTGACTGTTCAGTATCAACAACCCTAGTAACACAATTCCCAGGGTATCTAATCGTATCAATTATATAATTTTGAACTGGGAGTATAATACAACTTCTTTTCTGCTTTAAATGTATAACTAAATTCTTAAAAATCAGATACTCTCTTGTTTTTTTAAACCATCCACAGTGCTGTTCCTATTCAGTGCTGCTGTTGTCATGGTTTCACTAACTGTGGTGTTAGGTGTTAACCCTGGTAGGCAGCTCAGCCCCACACAGCTGCTCGCTCACCCCCCGCAGTGGAATAGGGGAGGGAATTGGAAGGGTAGAAGTGAGAAAACTCGTGGGCTGAGATAGAGACAGTTTAATAAGTAAAGCAAAAGCTGTGTGCATGAGAAAAGCAAAATAAGGAATTCATTCACCACTTTCCATCAGCAGGCAGATGTTTATACAGTTAAAGCAAAGCAGTGTTTCATGGCGCATAACAGCGACTTGGGAAGACAAACACTGTAACTTCAAATGTCTCCCCTTCCTCCTTCTTCCCCCAGCTTTTATTGCTGAGTACAGTGTCGTATAGCATGGGATATCTCTTTGGTCAGCTGCGTTCTGCTTCTTGTGCACCCATAGCCTGCTCACTGTCAGGGCAACATGAGAAGCAGAAAAGGCCATGACACCATGCAAGCACTGTTCAGCAATAGGTAAAACTTCCCTATGTTATCAAAACTGGTTTTGGTCACAAATAAAAACACAGCACCATACCAGCAACTATGAAGAAAATTAACTCTATCCCACCCAAAACCAGTACAATCTCCACCCCTAATTCCACATCATTTAAGTCATGCTCAGGTCCTTTACTATCCTATATGTTTTCATTAACCACCAATCCCCTTCCCCTCCTTTGATTTAGATAGATATCATTCCCTTAGTCTGGCAGCCACCTCTGTAAAATATCCACTCAGATTATTTAGTCCATGACATGGGGTCTATCTGTTATGGTGGTCACTCAGGACAGGAGAGGTGGCGTGTTGCGTGGAGGTATTGGGCACCAAAGCCAGCTCTGGGCAGGTCACTGCTGCACTTCCATTGCTTCTTGTTGGGCGTTTCCTACTATAGTACATAGCATCCATTAGTCTGCTGCAAGCTGTAGCGCAGACACATCTTGAACTTTCCGATGAAATCTATGTCAATGATCTGGCTTAAATTTCTAAGCCAGTTTTCAAGAACCGAGGAAATGTCTGGGCCCCATGGGTAATGAGGAAACGCCAAACTGAGTTTCTTCCATTTCCACAAAACTGGAAACAGTAGCCCTGTGGTGAGCATTACAAGGAGATAATTTTTCACATGAAAAACTTTGAACTGCTCTCAAATGTTCCCCACAACCCAGATAAGAAGTCAGCATGTGCTGTGATTGCAAGTTAAATGAATGAAAGAAATATACTTTCTTTTTTTTTGTGAAGAAGCATAAGTGGAAAACTATAGAATGTCCGCATCACTAGTAGTGAGCATTTCTAACAATGCCTAAGCAGTCCACATGGTTCCTCTGTACCAAGCATTATAGGAATTAAGAAAGAAGAAAAAAAAGGCACCAAATGTTGCATTTCTATGTTTTCTTGAAAACAGGGATTTTTAAAAATCTTTATTTGGTAACACTATTTGAAATGCCAGTGAGGTTACTAAATTGTATCCCCACCGCTCAAGGTCTGATGAAAGAGAATGGATTTGTGACTGCTAGTTGTCATTTTTAAGTATTTCATTACAGAAAAGCTCTGATCAGGCATCCCTCTCCCTCTTCCCTTCTCCTCTATTCTTCTCCAAAAAAATAAAAAAATAATTTTCTATGTAGAAGGTGAATGCTGGTCACTGTCACTGTGACCACATCTACATTTTTAAAGTAAAATGCTTATAAATCTTTTGCAACACCTTTTTAAAGGACAATTAAGCTCTATTTTGTGATATGCATCAATATTTTTTCAGTTCTTAAATATGCACCTTAATATGACCAGCAGCAAAACTTCTGATTAACCAAATAATCCATGGTATTAAACCAGAAATTTTGTTCACGGTATAATGATTTCTTAACTGGCCGTGTATTCTATAATGGAATAATTAATCAATTAAATAATGACTGATTTCTTCTTAGAAATATCCTTACCTTTACCAGTTATGAACAAGATGACTCATAGTGCTAAACTTTAAGCCCAAAAACATAAGTCTTAAATATGTTTCATTTTGTTAAAAAATTGCATTTCTTTTTTTTCTTATCCCCCACAAAAATACTTACCAGAATGATAGTCATTTTATGTACAGCATTATAATTTACAGGGCAAAATTACACTATTTATGAATTGGTTTTATTGTCCACATTCATCTTTTTTTGGAATACATGCCAGCTGATTTTCAAGGAAAGACTGCCTTATTTCTGGCTGTGACTCTTCTGAGCAGGGGTATGTGCACAGGTGGTGGTTGGTATGCCTGCAGTGAGCCTCCTACCTTCTGGAAGAGTCAGACCAGCTAGGCATGAACAGCAAATGTGTGGAGAATATATGTCCCATGAACCCTGAGCAAGTTTTATCATTTGTTCATGCGCAGCTGGTGTGACATTGGCCCTAATGTAGATGAACTGTATGGTTGAACTGGTTATACTCCACGGACATGGCCAGGTGTCTGCAAATCTCAGGGATCCAAAAGTAGAGTAGAAAAACCCCATGTGTCAGTGTTTCACGTTCCCTTCTTGTCTCAAACTGAAATTGAAAGGTCAGGTGTCAAGTTTGAATGATAAAATCTGATGAAATCTGATTTCCACATTCCAGATCTAGTTTATTTCTCTAATGACAGATTCTCGCCTCTAGAAATGCAGCTTCGAGTCTAAAAAAAAGTCATCAAACAAATTAAATTAGATTTCTAGAAAAATGTAAAGTGCCTTAAGCACAAAAAAGCCACCATTAATGTTATCTACTTTGTGTGGGCAGGGCTGCTATAAACATCTCATGCTACGCAGCTCGAGAAAGTACTTTTTCTCTGTGTAGTTATAAAGCCAAGATGGTTTCTGGGCATGATCTACAGCTTCTGTAGATTATATTTAAGTGCTTACAACTTTCAAGAAAAAACAGAATTCAGCAACGGATCAGGATAAGCAACACTGGAAGTGAGGCAGAAATAGCATATCCTGGATGTACATAATGGGCTGAAAACTGCCTGAGACCCCAGAAAAAAAGCTGAACAAGAAGCAGGTCTACAGGAACTAAGCTGCTGGTAAAATAATTTTATTTGTCCTCCTTAGAACTGTCACAGAAGGCTTCAACTGTTGTTCAGCCTTCATAAGACGGAAAGTTTTTCTAGGTAGCAAGTCTCTGCTGCTTCGTCTGCAAAGCCTTAAGCAACAGCTGTAAGAAAGTGGAGTAAAATACAAAGCTCGTGGACATTTGAGCATATCAATGTATGCAAATTAGACCTTGTTATCAGACAAATATCAACTGCATCCTTTACTACAATCTGGGTTCTTGGCTGCTCTATATAAAACTGGCAAATGACTACACACAACCACCTTCCCCGCCTAATTTAGAATGCGAATTGCACACTATATTTGAAAGGCCGTAAAAGAAATAATAATCTGATCTGCACTTGATGTGGACTGGGAAGCAGTGGAGTTATACAAGGGAAAGCTATCAGTTTAAATCAGTTCAAACAAGTTAAAGCAACGTTTACAGCTAACTAAAGCCCAACCTGCAGGAACCGCAGCTGTTATCAGCAGAAGTTTAGAAATAAGAGCTGCTGAGGCTTTCTCTGAAAGGGGGTTAATGCAGACACATCACTGTAGCTGTCAGATGATTATATGTAAGCAATGAAACTTTCTTCCTGACTCTCTGGAAAAATTCAGTCTTCTAAATAGCCGCTCTAACAGACAGAAGCCTCAACTTGAAGTTGCAGGGTTTGTGGAAACAGTATGGCTTAAGGAGTTCCTGCCTTGGCAAGCTGTCACAGCCTACTGTCCCCTTCGTTCAGCTGTTTGCTGGATTCCCCTGTGGGCTGAGGGCAGCTTAAAACACGTACATAGAGGAAAAGGGAGGGAGGGAGAGAGACCAGTATTTAAAGAGAGTATTTTGATCCAGCTTGAACATGGCTACGCAATCATTTGGCTTGACACAGCTGACAACCTGGCAAGTTGCAGGAGCAATAACAAGAGCAGGCATGGTGAGGGATCGAAGGGTGACAGGAACTCCTGAAATCAGCATTGCCACTTAAGCCCTTCGTTCAAAAATGGAAGCATTACTTTCACGTTACAAGGCTATTCTAAGGAGTGAATGGCAAAAAGAAAATCAAGTTGTATGGCTCAACAGAAAATCTTCCTACCACTTAAAGTTGAGAGAAAGGAAATAAGGGAAGGCTAAATAAAATTGCATTAACAGCATTTGATTTTAAAGTTAAGTGAAATAAATATAACTTCATCTTGTCATTCAAAACCAGCCATGCTCCAGTTACAAGACAATTAAAAGTTAACGAAGGAAATGCTTTATTTACCTGAATGTGTAATTAATCCATTGTAGAATCTACATCTATTTTTATAAATGTATGCATTCTACAGGCAAGTTCAGAATTCACCATAAAATATTCCACAGTTGTGTTAGGGAAAATGAAAAGAAGAAGCCGCTGACATTTTCATGCTTCAGGACACGTGCAACCTCCAGCTGGAGGGAATTGAAAAGAAACTTCTAAAAGTAGGTTACTGCATTGTTCTTGCATTTTTCTCTGACTTACACTGATCATTGCCAGGCAGGATATATTGGATTAGAGTGATCAATGTTCTCATCTGGAGCATATCTGTGATTTCTACTGAACAGAAACAGACTTGCCTGATATTGCGTTATGGGTACAACGTTGCTAATAACTAACCGTGCTTCTTCTAGTCTAAGCGATAAAAGACTAAGCATTATAGCAGTAGGCATGGAAATGTATCTCCAGTGTTACACAACACTTGACATGCTGTGGTATGCAATTTAAGAATATTTTGGTTGTCTCCAGGGGCTGAGTTCAGCTCCAGATGAAGTTGGTGCAAGTCTTTTCAATGAATTAAGCATAAGCTTAAGCCTGCTCTAAACCAACCCATAGAATTTTTGGTTTTGGGTTTTCTCTACAATGATTTTGTATATGCCCTCCTTTTACTTTGGTTGTAACACATACAGATCTACTTCTCTATAGTTTAAAGCACACCTAAAGGGACTATTTAAAAGTGCATGAAAAGTCTGTCAGACTGTTGCCCATTTAGGATCATGATTAAGTAGAGGAAAACAGATGCTGTAATGGTTGGAGCGAAAGTCTGCATAATGGCATTTTACTATAGATTTTCCCAAGAACAGGGAAGCTGTGGCTGCCCCATCCCTGGAGGTGTTCAAGGCCAGGCTGGACGGGGCTTTGAGCAGCCTGGTCTAGTGGGAGGTGTCCCTGCCCATGGCAGGGGGTTGGAACGAGATGATCTTTAAGGTCCCTTCCAACCCAAACCATTCTATGATTTTATGATTTCTACCACCGGTGTTATGGGCTACTTGTCTTCAAGGAAACCTAGCAACCCTGAGTGCCTACTTTACAGAAGTGTGCTTAAAACCTGACAGAAGCCAAAAAGGACCAGGCAATAAATAGCTGTCATTGGTAAAAAAAAAGTTTTTTGGAAAGTACTAAATCAAGTGTGTGAACAAAATCAAATTTGGGAGGAAAATATGCTGAAAAATAAAGGGGACCTACAAACTAAAACATTCTAAACAGTCAATAAGTAATGAAGGCTGAATTTCAGTGCAAGATATATTGAATGTGCAGTCACTTGGTCAAAGGCTCAAGCAAATTGTGTGTGATCTTTAATGAATTGCAGTGTAGGTACTGAGCTCATGTGCCAGATGAAGGGCCTGATGCAACTCAAAATAGATCTTACTGGCTCAGGGAATGTCTAACAAACGTTTCAGCTGGTAGTTTGCAGTGATGTTTGCAGTGATGCACATGCCAGCACATGGACGTAAAAACTCGCGTGTGCAAAGATATGCAGGTACATTATGTCAGCAAATTAATTGCATTTTTTCATCTCTGCTACTGAAATTTCCTACAACTCTAACAAAGACAGGTGAAACACCCACATTTTCTATGCAGACAGCTTACAGGCAGAAAAGCTTTTTTATATCTGAGATTTGAAACTTAAATAACTAAAATACTTTCTGAGAGAGATTTTGTTGGATTTCTTTCACTTTTTTTTTCCCCTATGTGCACTGAACTAGAATTTCAGGACTGCTGAGTGATGTCATTTTCCTTAATAAAGTTAGCTGGAGGGTCTTTGAAATTTCATGGCTTCTACTTCTGCAGCATAAGAAATCAAAACCATGTGGTATTCCCAGTCCTTAGCAGGAGTTCCCAGAGGAAGGAATTAGTTTTCACTGAACCACAAGAGTGCTTAGGTCGTGGGGAGAGAGACACAGGGAGCATCAAACTAGGGTTTGTTTCTGAAAATGCTAAGACTCATTTGATGTTTCATACTTTGAAGAGAAGCTTAGCTTTGCTGAAGACGGAAGCCGCAATGAAGGATGACAACTTGTTCAGAGGTGCTTTGAACAGAACTTTAGCACTAATTACAGCAAAGGCCAGACAGGGACCCAGGCACTAACATTTCTGCTAAAGAGGCACAGCAGAAACTAAAGATGAGCCAGTTTTGAAATAAAACTGATTGCTAGAGCAAAGAATTTAGTCTACTCTTTATCTAGTTTTTGTTGTTGTTTTTCTTAGGTTTTTGGCTTTGTTCTTACTTTAGTATAGCTTGAATACCTTTCAATGTTTCTGCAATAATTTCAAGTAGGGTATCCTGAAAATTATTGTAAAAGATGAATGAACAAAGTCTATTATTCGAGTTTTAATACATACAAACCATACATTCAATTCAGATTAATTTTTCTTTTTTTCAATTTCTGTTGATTTTTGCTTTGAGTGTTTGAATAGTCAGTATAATTTTGCTAGAAAAATTATGCCTAAAATATGAATGAAGTCTGTCAGATTGAAGGTGACATAATTCATTTGGACATTTAAAACTCCTTGAAAAGCCATAGGAGAGGGAAGAATTGTTTAGGAAAAAGGGTTGGAAAAAACCAGAATTAGTTACTCCAGTAATTAGAAGGGACCTGCCCAGTCATCAGGTCTAGTCCTGAGATATCACAGCTCAGTATAGCATTCAATTCTTTCCTTAGACTGACCACACTACCTGTAACAGAAGTTTTCTTGGCTCTTGCTACTCCAGTTGGAAGCCTCATTCATTCAGACCATCACTCCTACAGTACTTAAACATAATTTCTAGATTAATTTTGTTGCAACCTGTTTAAACCACCTGTTCTCCACCAGCAACATCATTTAGTTCAAACAGTTCTCCCTCCTAATATATATCGCTAACCCTGATTTATTTATGGAGAGAAATCTTATCCCCTCAGATCTCGTTTCCTTGAACTGAGCCGACTCCTAGTTCTCCTCCCCATCACTACTGGAAATGCTTGTTCCAATGCATCAGGTAGCCATGGCTGCTTCTCTCCCTCCCTCTTTCAGCACAGTCTCGTGCCAGCAGTAGTTTGGGCATCCTCTGCCCCTCTAGTACACCAAGCTTGTGGATGCACCACTCAACCATTTCTATGCCTCAGTTATTTCTCTCTAATGAGATAGAGGTCAAAGCAGGAATTATTAATGCATAAGAGGTACCTTGCATGTTGCCCCACTGACTTCCATCCGTTCTTTGAGCACATTCAGTACAGTATCTCCCCTGTTTTCTGCATTGACACCATTTTCCTTCTTAGTGACACCTTCAAGTTTCATTGAAAAAGAAAGGAAAAAAAAGAAAAAAAGAAAAAAAAAAGTCAAATTGTTTGTTAAGACATCTTTTTAGCTTTGAGCATACATACTGAGTCATATGCTACATGCCGACGTACTAAAAATCCTTGCTACTGAATCAGACACTTCGTTTGTTCATTACTGTGGTGATTTTTTTCAATGAATTTCCTAGTAAGAGTTTATTGGTTCCTCAAAATATCAGTGCATTAAGCTCTTAGAGAACAATTTCAACTTGAATTGGCAATGAAAATTTCTCTAGTCTCATTTCTACTAGTCTGGTTTTCCAAATTATTTACCATTTTCCCTTGTTTGGAAAAACTGAGATGAAGGTTTCATTTTGTCTTTTGAGCTGTATCTAAATAACGCGCTATATCAGTATCATCCAAACTGCTAATGACCACTCTTTCCTTATTCTACTTTTATATGTGCAGCTTGGTTTTTGTACGTAGGGTGTTTAATGTTTGCTATTGGTTTTAATATTTTAAGATCAAACTCAGCCCCACTTTAGGCTATATTCGTTTTATCCCTACAGTTCTTGATATCTAACATTCAGCTTTTTTAAATCAAGGTTTTGTTCTACTTTTTCTAAATTCACCCTTTAATCCTAATATGCCCTGTGAAGGGATTTTTAATCTATTTAAATTTTTACCTTGCTTAGAAATCAGATTTATTTGATTTCAAGAAATTCTGAGCCTCTTTTGCATTCAAGCCCCTAAGCTCTTAGTTCAGATACTTTTAATAAGCAGTTTTCTTCACTGATCAAATTTGAGGTTCTGAAATCCAAAATTTATCACACAACCCTATCAATCTTCTATTTAACAGAAATAGAATAGATTTATGTTTGTTGATAACACTTCCCCACCACTCTCTAACCTTATTTTGATCACGTTTTCATGTCTTACCAAAATCACTCCTGGCATCACTTTTTGTTAGTGATTAACCAATGAAAAACTTTGTCAGCTACAAGATTAAAGAATGTGCAGACATGTAACTATGTTGTCAGGTCCATCATTAAAAAATTAAGGTCGTCAATGCTGACATAGTCTTGTGTACTAATTCTCCTGCTTTATTTCTGCATCCCTTTTTTCTATCCAAATCTGATCTAGAGACTCTATTACAGTACTATCCCAATACAATCTGGTTTATTAACCTTTCCCAAAATGAATTTTGTCTCGAAGCAGATTTTAGTTTATTCCCGGCTATGTCTTCTGCTATCTCTTCTTTTTTCTTTGCATCTGATAGAGCACCACATGCAGTAGTATTCATCATCTTCACTTTTATATCTATCTTTCCTGAACGATTTGTGCCTGTCAGTAGCTGTGCTCTGCCATGATTGCCATGTTAATAACTGCTTTCAGGTTCTACACTAGTAATTCGGGTTGCACTATTTGATGTCTGGGGCCCTGAACTGAGCACAAGCCTTTCAGCTACTGCTTGCTGTTTTGTTGTCTCATATAAGCCTTTCACTAATTACAATGCTTACCTGAATTCTCTCCTGTAACTATACATCTTTCTGATATGTGATACTGTTTTACTTACTGCTATACCCTCATTTATCAGTGCTTCTCTGTATGTTTTACAGTCATTTGTAAAGCTACGTACATACCTCTCAAAATTATTCATTTCTAAAAGCTTTTCTTGCCAGTTCAGACCAACCTCAGCACAAACAGTGTTATTTCCCTAGGCTGCGAAGTAAGTAATCCCTTCTCTATTCACATTTCCAAGTGCTCCAACTTCCCTTGAAGATTTATTAACCTTTGAGCCATTTGCTCAACTTCCTTGTTGTGCTTCCCTTTCTTCCCATAGGTCAAAAAAATTTAACTGAAGAGAAAAACTTTCCACTGCTTTAACTATCTTCCCTGCCTGCCCCAATGGACTTTTTCCATCTGTTCAGGTAAGTTCTAATAAGCATTATTTTCCAAAATTTGCCAGATCATCCACATATTGAAATGGATACCTTTTAGCCTCAGGTGCATATCTTGTAACACACATTCTGGTGCTATATTTTACATTTGTTTCTGGCATTCAAGCTGGTGACAAACAGACCTGTCTTTTGGTAGGAGTCAAGAAATCTCTCTTCCTTCTCTGCTGTGATCAAAGAGAGGGAGTTTCTCTCCAGCTCTGAGCTGATGCCTTACAATGCAAAGCCTTCCACTGGCAGAAATACAGCAAAACTAAGCCCTGGCGGAATGAGATGTGCTCTTCTCCCACTAGGCACAAGTCCCTTTCATATTCCCTCTTTCAGCTTTCAAATTCATCTCACGATGAGAGACTAAATCTCATTAAAGCCAATGAGAAACTCTGTCATATTTTCAATAAGGGATCAAGTCTATACCATCTGTAGTACCTCTAATTTAGTGTTTTCCTGCAAATATACTTAGCTTTACAGTGTGTATTGTCTTCCAGTTTCTTTTAACGTTCTTTCATTGTAAGAGAGGGTCTGACTATATAATTTATGTCTCCATTTTCTTCTTTCTTGAGTATACTTCTTACATGCCCTCTTATTCACCTCTTGTCTAAAGTAACTCATCCTATGAAATAAATTTTAAAAGAAAATTTAAAAGCCCGTACATTTCTTTTCAGCTATCATGTTAGTCAGAGGATGAAAGCAAAGCTGATGAAAGCGTCTAACAGACATTTCTAACAACTGTTATGACTGGCAGAGACATATGAATTGTTCACTACATCCTTAATCTTTCTTTTTTTTCCTCCAGATTTATCTAGCTTGATTACTAATTTGCGGTAACTAATGTCATCCTAAAATAGGCAGTTCCTGAACTGATCAAATACTGAAATCATACATAGGAATGACACACATTTCTCCTCTGGCCATTACTAGTTTATAGACTGCAACTACCTAATTTTCTATTTTGACTTGCTGCTGCAAAAACAAACAAAAACCAAAATCAACCAAAAAAACCAACAAAAAAAGAGTTTTCTCTTTCATACTCTAAGATTTGCAAGATATCAAGAAAATACATATGTAAAACACAGAGGCTAATGGTTAAGCAGTAATTCATCAACACACAGTATATCAAGCAAAGAGCCTCAGTCTTTACATTACATTAGATGTTTCAGAGGGAGCTCTGTAACCGGAGTCAACAGAGGGTACAGAGCTAAGTAACAAACAACAGACATAAATTTCTCTCCTGACTTTTTCCCAAATTGCGTTGTCTTGAAGGGACTATAATGAGGAACTACCCTAGCACCAAAGATGCAAAGAAAATGTTCTTTCTAAGAAGTCACAGAACTATTATTGAAGATGATGATACAATCTTTGATGTGGTATAAAAGTCCTGTTTAGTGAAACTACCCATATTCATATAATCTAAGAATTTGTCCCTGAAATTGCAAACTTATCCCACCTAAACTCTGCTTCTATTCTGATTGCCGCCCTTTGCATCGTGTCTTTTGACCCAGTATTTTTCATCTAAAGGGACAGAGTCAGCATATTTTCTTGCCATCCTTACTCCAAATTTGAAGGTATAGAAACTTGATTTAAGCCAAGGTGTTCAGCTGTTCCCATAATTAAGCAACTGGCATGTCACTTCACCAATTAAAGCAAAGCCAACGACAGATTTATTTTTTTTTAAAAAACACCAAACTACTTCAGGCAGTGTTTCTAAATTTTAACAGTGGAACAAGATTTTGAAGGTTCTTGGAAAAATAAAGGGTGTTTTCTCAATGAAACAGTTGCAAGTGATGCCTATTAAACTCAGCACCTGTTTTAGGGGGCTTAAATTCTAACATAGAGCCTGAGGCAAGTTAGTGTCCTGGGATCGATATAGATACCCAGCAAGCTGAGCAGGAAGCCAGCGAGTTAATAGAAAATATTGGGTGCAAGAACCGTTCTTCAAATTCCCTCAGGCATCTTATTTCAGAGCACTAAGGCAACCCTGTATCCATCACCCAAAATAATGCCCTAAAAAAGATTTCCATACCCTTCCTCCCCCTTCCCACCACAGATTTGACCAGAGTGTTGTTTTTCCTTTTCACCTCCATTTCCCCAATGCCTGCGTCACTAGAGAGGCTTCTGCTCCCCCTCCTAACAGTCCCTGGGAAGCAAAAGACTAAGTCTCAGCTTTCATCTACTGCAGGGACCAAAGCCACTTTCTCAGGAATACTCTAGATGCCAGATGAAAGGCTCTTTCAGGGTGCAGAAGGGAAAAAAAAAAGTTGGCTTTCAAGTCCTCAGCACCTTTTCTGAGGTCTTTTTCAACTGGGGCAATGTGCTGGTTTTTACATCCATTAGGAGCCCTCAGTGGCTGTGATCTGTCTCTCCAGCCTCAAGTCAGTGAGTCACTAGGCTTCTCTGCTGATGGTATGCTGATGAGCATAATGCTCATACTCACTCGCTTCTTGCTCCTGATCTCTGTGTCTAATGGCTCCAACTTGTTCTTTTGTATTCTTGCCATCATCTCTTACTGGCTTCAACCTATTCAATCTGTCCCTCACTTTCTTCTGGGTGTCTCTTTTGCTGTTTGTTTTAGGCTGTCTTGTTTTCCTGATCTAGGTGTCTTGGAAGCTGCATGTAGATGTATAGTAATATTCATCAGGAACCTTCTGACAAAGGTGTTATTTAGCCATGCCAATTTTATTCTTCTACCCCTCCTTCACTGCTTCCACACCCAGACTTTCCCAGTCAGATCTCAGCCTTTTGACCTTTCTCTGTCCTCTTTTCTTTTGTAGAGGGAACAGGCATTTGAGATTTTTTATTATGCTATTCAAAAAGTTAATTATTTAAAAGCAGCACAACGTGGTTGTATTAAAAAAAAATCAGCTTATTTAATAAAATTTTGAAAAGTACTAACACATCAAACATTTATACTAAACATTTGGTTTAGAAAACTTGATTCTCAGCATATTCCTGTGAATAGAACTCCTTTTCATCCCCCAAGGGCTGAAGGATGGATCTGATATCCTTCAGGTTTTTAGTGAAACTGATATTATTCTGGCTTTTTGCTAGCTTTCTTTCTGTGTCTGTTGATTCAGCAGAGTCCAATTTACAGTGTGGAACTTTAACAAGATCAGCTGTAAGTATAAAACAGAAAACTAGCATTAGATGGTTTGGGCAAACTTTCCTCTGCTTATTTTTTGTGTGTGTATCCTCCACCTTTTTTCCGCCTCATTCTTTTTGGTTCAAAATCTGTAGTAAATTCCCCGTAACTCCTGACTTATATTATCACAGTGTTATTCATTTAGAAATAAGAGTGAAGTTCCAAGACTGCAAAACTCATTGCAGCATGAGCGTCAGACAGGATACTTTTTTGTTTTCTCTGAACCTACTCCAGATCTAATCAGTACGCCCAACTGCTATCACAAAAGAACAGCAGCAATAGCAACAAACAAGGGAAAAAGATAGTGAGCGATATCTTCACATACCCTTTTTTTGTTCTTAAAGTTAAGAAGATCCAGCTTCTTTATCAAATTCCACTCTTTGAATAGACAGGTTCCTATGTTAACTATATATAGCATTTTTACCTAACGGGCTTTAAAGATTATTATTCTATATGTATTAATAGTTTTCTTTGCATATGTTGTGTAAACCTCAAAATTTCTTACAATATTGGTGTCAATAAGAATAATGCAACTCTGCAGAAATAATATAAACTGGAGGCATACTTGTCTGGATGGCCATGCCCAGAGAGTTCTGATTAATGGGGTAAAATCCTCTTGGTGGCAGGTCACCAGTGGTGTCCCTCAGGGCTCAGTTTTGGGGCCAGTTTTGTTTAATATTTTTATCAATGATCTGGATGAGGGGATTGAGTGCACCCTCAGTAAGTTTGCAGATGACACCAAACTGGGTGGGAGTGTTGATCTGCTTGAGGGTAGGAAGGCTCTACAGAGGGACCTGGACAGGCTGGATCGATGGGCCAAGGCCAACTGTATGAGGTTTAATAAGGCCAAGTGCCGGGTCCTGCATTTCGGTCACAACAACCCCAAGCAATGCTACAGGCTTGGGGAAGAGTGGCTGGAGAGCTGCCCGGCAGAAAAGGACCTGGGGGTGCTGGTGGACGGCCAGCTTAACATGAGCCAGCAGTGTGCCCAGGTGGCCAAGAAGGCCAACAGCATTCTGGCTTGTATCAGGAATAGCATGGCCAGCAGGAGCAGGGAAGTGATGGTGCCTCTGTACTCGGCACTGGTGAGGCCTCACCTCGAGTGCTGTGTTCAGTTTTGGGCCCCTCTGTACAAGAGGGACATGGAAGTGCTGGAGCGTGACCAGAGGAGAGCTACCAGGCTGGTGAGGGATCTGGAGACCAGGTCATATGAGGAGAGGCTGAGGGAGCTGGGCATGTTTAGCTTGGAGAAGAGGATGCTGAGGGGAGACCTCATTGCCCTCTACAACTCCCTGAAAGGAGATTGCAGAGAGGTGGGTGTTGGCCTCTTCTCCCAGGTGAATAATGACAGGACCAGAGGAAATGGTCTGAAGTTGCAGCAGGGGAGGTTTAGATTAGATATTAGGAAGAATTACTTTACTGCAAGAGTGGTCAGGCACTGGAACAGCCTGCCCAGGGAGGTGGTTGAGTCACCATCCCTAGAGGTGTTTAAGAAACATCTAGACGTGGCACTTCAGGGCATGCTCTAGTGGCAGAGATTGTAGGTTGTTTGGTTGGACTTGATGATCTCAAAGGTCCTTTCCAACCATAAGGATTCTATGATTCTATGATTATCACCTGAAGAAAGTTTCAGAAGTGATCTCGGGTGATTTAAGATTTGATTCACTGGCTCTCAAATGTCCCTAATGTGGTCTTTGCCCACATAGCTTTCCATGATAAATGGTTTATCTAAGAGCAATTTTTATTTTGAACCTCACCTATTTTGAAGTTGTGGAATTTCTATTTGCTTAAAGGTTCTGATTCCACGTCCAACCATTCAGTTCAGCTGTTTACAAATGACTGCCTATCATGTTAAGACTGCAGTTACAAACATCTTGGCAAATACCATCCACAAGTTCTGTAATTCAGCTTTAGATGTGTTTTTTTTCTTCCATGAGGGAAAGTTTAAAGAAGCTGGTTTGATACATTACTTAAACAAGAAAACTGTTTTGGTACAATACCAAGAATTCTTGTTATGGACCTGATCCTGAAAACACTCAGACAAATACTGCTTTGCGTGTCCGACTAAGGTGAATCTTTTCCCTTAAGAGCTCATGGGATAGAATTCTACGTAGTTTTCAAGGAAAGGCATGACTACATCAAGCCTAGACATCCAAGGCCAGGCTTGATGAGGTTCTGAGCAACCTGTTCTAGTTAAAGATGTCCCTGCTTACTGCAGGGAGGTTGGACTAGATGGCCTTTAGAGGTCCCTTCCAACCCAACAGAAGTATCTTCTGTTCAGTTGGTATCTTCTGTATGGTATCTTCAACATACGCTGTTCTTCGGAGAATCAGGTGTTACTCACATTCAACAGGAGATGCTAAGTAAATAAAGAAAACTTTTTTTGTATTAGTGTCTCTGCCAGACTCTTTCCCAGTGACTCTGGACAGTCATTTGTATAAATGGGTAGAACTGTTATATTTCTGTTTCAGTAAGTAAAATGCTTCCAGGAAGCATCAGGCATATTGAGATTGCTTTGCACAGATGGTCTGTTCATGCATAGTAATTGGAAACTTTTGGGACATGTCAGACTTATTGTGCATACAATCATAGGAAAATAAACCTAGAAGGAACCTGGGGAGATCATCTAGCCTAGTGTCCTCTCTGTGGCAGGATCTATCTCCTGACAGGTGCTTGTTTAACTTGTCATTAAGTATTTCCAGTCTCCCTAAGTCACCCATTTCAGTGCTTTGTAATTCTTACATATAAGAAAACATAGCCAGTGTCTGACTGGAAACCTTCTGCTGGCATTTAAGGCCATTCCTTTTCATCCTGTGTACCACAGACAGGGAGAACAGTTCGTTCTCCTCCCTCTATGGCAGCCTTTAAATGCCAGAAAGTGGTTTAACCCCTACTCAGTTTTGCATGTATGTATCGCCACAGCTTATCAGTAGTGCACTCAGCTGAAGGGTTTTAGGCTGTCCATCTCACTGCACATGTGCAGCGCGTCAGTGTTTCATTCCACTCTTCTGAACATCGCTGGGTCTGCTATAACCCAGACCAGCTACTCTCCTGCAATGCCAGTCAGTGTGACAGCTCTCAGGAGCATCCCCTGTAGGGTGTACGTACCCTTGGACTGAGCCGCTTGTGGTGACCACGTGCAGGATTTCCTGGATGCACAGAAGCTACCTGAGGACACAGAGCTGAAATACATCTGGAAATCCCAAATACAGTCTTTGAGGTCATCCAAGACAATCCTGCATAGAAAAAACTGCTTAGGAGAGACCAGATGTGTGGCAGTTCTGTCAGTGGCTAACACCGGCTTTTTTTAAGTTCTAGTTGTTTAAGCATGCAGACATAAATCTACGAAACACAACAGTTAAGTTTCTGGTGTCAATCAGCTGCCCCATTCGCAGTGCTCCACTATCAGCATAGTGTGGCATAGAGCCAAAATGTCTCCATGTACATTATGCTGTAGAGAAATGACAGCTTGAAAATATAGTCTTAGAAATAGTCATTTGCAGCCTTGCCAATAACAGTTAATTAATGCACTCGCTAAGGATCTATATTCAGCCTCTGGAAATTCTAGGATTAGCATCTATGTGAGTTTTATCTCTTTGATCTCAAGAGTAAGATCCTTTCCCCTGTGCTTCTTGCCCAGTAAGCTGAAATTTAAATGAAACTTTTTTGCACTACTGAGATAGAGGAAAAAAGCTCATTAAATTATGTCCATGTGCTAACAAACACTGTGGTAGTTATCACTAATGTGGATTCTTGCAACTCCACTGTCATTTCCCAGTATTTCATGGGGAAAGAGAGTAAGTAGTTTTTACTTTAGGAAAGAGGCATAGGCAATTAGCTGATGCCATTTCAGTTTGGGATCAAGGTACTTCAGAGGGCATTCACAGCTAAATGGAAGACAATGGTTTAAAATGGTTCCTTCTGCTGGGATTTTATTATTTTTTTTTTCCCAGAATAATCATGTTTCTGGGGGAAACTTTTGAGAGGAAATGATTTTACATTTCAGTAGAGAAAGTATATTTAAAATTACAGAATCTGGAGCATATGGAAATGAAGCTTCCCAAATAGGCAGCTGAAAATGGCACATTCAGAGAACCACAGAGGTCTATAGGGGATGGATAGCTGCCAGGCTCCCCAGAATGTTTCAAGACTACCACTGGAGCCCCCAAAAAGCCTGTCATCACTTCCTGAAAGTATGAGATATGAAAGAAACAAAATATTATGAAACAGAAAGCACCCTAAACAATTTCTTTCATTAAAGTAAAATTTCTCCACTTAAGATTCACTATTCTCCTGTATTAAGGGTATTCTTTCTCAAAAAGATACTGAAGTTCTGGTTTTATGAGACAGAAATAAAATTACAGAAATGTGGCGTGTTCTCTGCAATCAATGAGCTATATCACCGCTAAACTTGTGTCTAGCACTAAAATTATGCAATGAGATATAAAACAGTTACCTAAGGTTCCCAGCTAAGTACCACACAAATCAGCGAAGGGAGATCTATACATAGAAATCCATTTGATACCTAGCAAAGGTATGCTGGCAGAAAAAAATCCCTTTGAAAGAGCAAGTGAGACATTGCAGTTTCTTGGTTAATGCCTGTCCTCTTCCTTATTTATCCACTCTTTTACTATTCTTCTCCAAACATTCCGTCCTCCAGCCTTTCCCTATACCACTATTAATGCCTTCGGTGTTACAAGGATGTTAACAGACATTGTATACAAATCTCCATCTTGGGACTCATTTTGGCATAACATTTAGTATTTGCTTAATTCTTTCTCAGTCCCCCCATATTAAAAACAATAAAAGTTACCAAATATAAATCCTCTAATATTCAGTGCAATATGAGGTGAGACGATCTGTGTGTCTACATCTCTATCCAGGTGAGTTCAGATCAGACTTTTTTCCTCACTGAACAAAGTGTTAATTTATTTATATCTATCCAGTAGAAATAAAGATAGTGGGTGTCATCTCCAGGTTTAATTTGGTACTAGAGTAAAGTCGAGTATACTAGGGTATTTGGTAAAGTTGGAGGATATGATTGTGAACAGCTGCTTTGGGTCACAGCTTGGCCAAGTTCTGTGATCAGAGGGAGTTTGACTCAGGTAGGAGAGTCCTGCAGCTATGAGGTCAGTGGCAGTATGGTACAGACATCCTCACCTTTTGCAGGGGAGGCAACCATCACTTCATCACACACAAAGACAACATTAATCTTCTACCTCAGCCGGAGAAGGTCCTAGCCATATAGGTCCACACGGAGTGACAGAAAGAGGTTGTATCGTGGCACAGTTCTTTCTCAACAACAAGGAGAGGTGGTCTGAAAATAAGAGGATAGAAAGCCAAAGGCTGAGATACCCCACTTCACATCACTTTAACACCAACTGTGGTGTGGGAGTCCTTCAGAATAGTAGTGGGCTCTAATTCTATCTATTTGCTGCCATTTCCCAAAACAGGCAGCAACCATAGCTCTGTTGAGTGGTTCCAGCTGAGAGGAGGAAGAGGGAAAAGGAAGCCAGACTTTGGGAACAGCAAGGAACTGAGCCTCTCCAAAGGAGTCTGGTGAGGGAATTGGGGCTTGGCACAGGGAAGACAGTATGATCATTGTTCCTGCACAGCAATGGGACTTTCAGGAAGTGAATTGCTCTTCATGGATTTTATAGCACAGTAGTCCTATGCAGTTCTTCCTACAAAGAGATGGAAGTCCTTGAAGGAGAAGATTGCAGAACAAATTTTGTCCCTCCTCTGCTGATTTACATTACAAAAAAAGCGCTCTCAAAATTTTAACTCCTTTTCACTATCTAAAAACTACTGCCTCTCACCCAGTTCTTAGCACAGCACAAGTAATAGAGTTCCATATTCCTCCTTGGTATTCAGGAAGAGCAAGAGTGCAGACTTCCCCTTCAAGGACTGTGATTTTAAACATAAACATCTTTTTTAAAGCCAAATACAACTATTTCTAGCAAGAACAGTGTTCTGAATATGGACCTAACTGATAACGTGTGTTAAGTCATTCACCTCAGTGGGATTTGCATACGTGTTGCAAAAGATAATTATGCTCATGGTTTTCTATTATGTCTGTCCAGGACATCTATGTCATCACCCTGAGTTAGAGACTAGCAGGGCACAATGGAGATCTAATATGAGACTTTCAGAACACTTCATGGGCAATTGGATACTCAAATAATGTTCTTGGAGTAGACTTTCAGCACATAATTTCTCCATGTCTTTGGAGTTCTTGTTCTTCCATATATTTTTTTTAAACATAACTGTGGACTGAGTATTGCCACCAGGGCTGTTAAAACTGAATTCTGTACTACACCTGGTTCTGTAGACCCATACACAAATTCTTTTGTATTTTCCATCAGTAGCACTTGATCTTATTTAGTTGCTGCTAGTAAGTATTAGAGGTCCTAAATATTTATTGGAAAGGAACTGTACTGTTATTTAACAGAAACCCAAATCTTAAATTTGTTTGAAGTTCATATGACTCCAGATTTGGAGCTGGAACTCTAATGAGTGCAAATACACCTACAAATACAAAGCCAATTCAGGGCTGGCTCAGCTAACACAAGTGTAACAATTCTCCTGGTAGTCTCCAAAACTGAGAAATTAGTAATCAGAAGTTCATCCAGTTTGTCAGATTAAGTTATAGAAGAAACAATCAAAATACTTTTAAAAGTCCATTATTTGACAACTTCCATAAAGCCTGTCTCTCAGGCCATGAGAATTTTCTTTTGAATTAGGGAAAGTATTTAGCATCCTTATTTATAGAAAAACTGCTTATTATTTTTCTGTACCCAGCAACTCACTTCAGACTTTCACAGCGCCTTAATTGCCTCTCTTATTAAAAACACGCTGCAAAGACAAAGTTATCCAAGCCTTAGAGTTGGAGGAGGAAAGAGTTTTAAACCTTATGTCTTACATTTTAGCTTGATTCATAAGGGTTATTAGGAGGAAAAATATAGGAGGTGGATCAGGGATGATCTTTGTAACTAATGCAAGCAAATGTATATTAAGATGCATCTCTTGATCCACATCTTATTTCAGTCAAATTGAACAACGTTGTGCTGCATAACAGTGACAGCCAGATACGAGCACGTTGCAGTGCTTTACACCTTGTCTGCTCTTCCTGCTCTTACATCGTGACCCCAGTTTGATAAGTGCTGCTTTACTAGACTATTGAAACTGTTAGAAACTCCTGCAAAAGGCGCAGGACAGTCTCAGCACAATATATTCCATTACAAGTCAAATGCTGCCAAAATCCTATGCTGAAAACAATGGATAATAGCGTAAAGATCACTAATAGTTTTATGTATTCATTCCAGTCAATAATCAAAGAAAATTGATTCAATAAGCTACAGCCTTCAATAACAGATATTTGACTTCAGGCCTTCCTGCTGACAGCTATGCTCCCTTCAACACTTCACTTAAATATATTTGACATGAAAATAATCTTTGATCCTTTCAGAGTCAAGAGAGAAAGCTTGTATTTGTACAAGTTATCTATACTTCATTTTACCAGACAAAGCAGATCAAGCGTATCGTTGCTGATCATATTGATCAGCTGAATGAGTTATTTCTTTAGAGTATCACTAAAGAGCAGGATTGTTGAAAGCCAGGGTAGAATCATGCCTTTGTTTCAGGTTTCCTTTTGTGTCTGTCGCTCATCAGGTTGCAGCACCTTCAGCTAGAGATGCATCTCAGCAGTTCCTTAAACCCAATTTAAAGTCTGGAAGGACTGCAGGCTCACAGAGCTAGGTGTAAACAAGTCTTTCATCCTGGAATTTTCTGAAAGCCTCTAGTCTTCTGAAGGCTGGCCTTCTTTCATCCTTTCTTCATCTGCTCTTGGGCTCTACTCTCTCCTTTTGCTCTTGAAGTACTAGGGAACACCCCGAAACTCTTGTTAGTTTTTTACATTTCCAAAATCCCAATCCTATAACATTATTCTTGAACTTAAACTCTTCTGTTTCTTTATTTTGTTTGTCCATCTCCTTCCAGTTCTAAAGATTTTCCTATATAACTTTGCCATTAGAAGATTATTATTTTCCTTTCCAAGACTCAGTTCCTAACAAAACCTTCACCTGTTCCCCTTTCACTTTTGTACTTTTCTTTTGGGTTGGCTATTATTTCTCAGAGTTATTTCCTAGAGTTATCAGTAAGTCTTTCTGTCTAGAACAGTAAGTGAAAAATCAACAAAAGAACACGGAGTCAAGTTCTTACAGTGTCACCCTATAATAAGATAACAAAAAAATGCCTGTTTGAGAGATTAGAAAGTGTCAATAAAGGGAGGAAAAAAGAGAAAGTTCTAATGAAAATACAAAGCTCCAAGGGTGTTAAGAGATGTGTATTGGTACGATGCAAAAGAATCATTTGCAAGCTTGAACTTTTGGTGATTTAGTTAATACGTTCCTCTTAATGCCCAGAAATGATTAGTTCTTGTGTCTAAGTAATATTACAAGGTTAGCTATCCTATTAATTAGGCACTTAGAATTCAAAGCATAGATAAATATTCAGTGATTTTTGAAAATGAAAGAAAGAGCATTGGCCATTACTAGTTCCACCTGTCAGATTTTATTCACTTTGATATTAGGAGGAGGGGATTTGCTAGAATAATAGAAAACATCCTAAAAGTTTTATGAAGCATCCCACAGAAATCAGTAATGAATTTCTTTCCTGCTGTATGCTGTTTGAACCATATAGAATGGGCCAAACAGATTGGGGGAAAAAATATCTCTAATCTTTACATTTTCAGACTGTTTTCAATATTCTGTTACTGTTTATATGCTAATCATGTTTTAATCATGAGAAAAATCTCCAGAAGAGCTAGAGCTGCTTCATGAGATGACTCTGTAGAATTTGGAGATAGGCCTGGAAAGTCGCTTTTTTAAATTGATGTTAAGGATTAGTGTAAAGTGTAATATAAAGCAATGACAAAAAGGCTTTTACAACACTAGTCAGAGCCTTCCCTCCCCCCATCATCTAGAATTTCCAATCTGACGCTTTTACGGTTATGTGTGTTATTCAGCGTTGATCACGGAAGTAGGTTATGTGTTATATTGTGGTTAATATTTTTTCCTCCCACTTCTGCTAGTTCAGGGGACGACGTGCTAGCTAGTGCTTTTCATACTAAATATTGCAGAGCTAAAGATAAATGTCTGCCACAAACATTTCAACTTTAAAAAAACAAACATACAGAGTTGTCTTTGAAGCAATCTTGCGCATTATAAAGCTCTTTGGCTGTTAATTTTCTGAAATACGCTGTTTTAACGTTGCTTTATCATGAAATACACTGCTTTTGGGGACAACCATCACACTAAATTCTTGAGGGGATGCATGGCTCAGAAGGATGGAAGTGGATATTGGTACCTTCATAGGCTGGTGCTACACATACAGTGAACGATGTGGAAAAGCACATACAGCAGCTTTAAGAGCCATCCACCCAGCCTGTTGATAAGAAAATTACCCCAGTCCCTGCATTTGTAAATCTAGTATTGACCTCTATGAAATATATACATATTTAGAAAAAAATCAATTACTGATTCATTTCCTGGGCAGAGACACAAAGAACAAACAGCATCTGTGCCTTCTTGTTAGTAGTATAAAGTTAGAAGCTAAATTTATTAGTATTTACATTAGCGGAGGCATAGAGAATCTGAAAGGCATCAACTGCCTCTCAAGGTAAGTGTGCACAAGTTTGGGCTCAAGTTTGCCAATCCAGCTGGGTGCCAAGGTGACTGTTAGTTTAGACCCACAGTATCTTTGCTGGAACAAACTTCAACGTGCCTTATAAATTTATACTCCACCACTATTAGTGGAGTATCCACATCCAGTTACTTGGCTGTATCACACATACAGATCTTATTTGTATGCCTATTTTGGCTCCTTGATAGCCATGCCGCACTTCCAGTGCAAGCTCCTTGCCTGCTTTGATTGCTGGTGTGAGAAACATGACCAGAAAGCCAAGCTCAGCGTTGTTCTGACACTCCAGGCTGCAACAGTGTTCAAAAGAGAAACAAGCAAGACTTTGGCCCCTAATCTACAAAGGGGAAAAATATGCTAGCCAAAAGGCAGAAAAGTCAGAACATCTAGCAGGGGATGGTACTACTGGCTTTTATAGTCCAAATCCTAGTCAGCTGGACCAAAAATGATTATTTGCAGCTGAACCCTTCCTCAGCCTAAACCCTAATATACAAGGTTCTCCTAGTATGGGAAGGATGGATGCAGTGCACTGAAGCATGGGGGGGTTCTGCAAGATATACATTAGTACAAGCCCCATAAACACATCTGAAGGGGACTATGAGAAAATCCAATAAAAAAAACCCCAGAATCCTCCTTCCCTGTTGCACATAGAGGCTGGTGGTGGCCATTTCACTGTCCAGATTTGACTAAAGCATTCATTGCCCTTGTCAGAAAGGCAAAAGTACTGCAATGGAATTTTCTAAGTCAGGCAGCTGAATATGTGTATTCTTTCAGCCTGCATTCATTTTCCAGTTAACCCTTTTGACATAATTGTTTTTATCTTTTTCTTATAATTAGTAGCAGTAATAGCACAATACCAGTCACCCTAACTACTTGTCTCATGAAAACTTGAAGATTTTCTCAGACTAGGCGATGCAGTGTAGCTCATTTTCTGTATTTGCTCCCGGTTTATAGCTTAACTTAATTTTTAGGAATACTGTCTGAGCCACTCAATAATTTTTAGTTTCACCACATTCCTAATATTCTGATAATCTGAATCTTTCTGATAAGCAAATGGTACTTGCACTGACACCAGTACTACTTAATAAAACCAACAGGTGGTGAACTTGTCTTTTTAGCCAATATGCATATGTTAAACTGAGAAACACCTATCAAAGAGCTGAATTTATAAGCATCATTAATCCAAGTTTTATATTGGTTGAAAGCCACGCAGCTAGAAAGCCTCAGGGCTTTTTTTATTTAAAGGACAATTTAGAGAAATAGAGCATGATAGTGCATAATCTCCAGTGTGCATGTACAGCAATATGCAAGCAATGGGTGGCCTACCGAAGGGTAACAGAGGCACGGATGAATGAAAAGAAATGTCAGCAGCTGTAGCACGGTGGTTTCAGCTGGGTGAGTATAGGCTAATACCGCAATGGCTTGCTCAGCTTGCTTTCTGCAGTTTTAATGATGACTGATCCCTACGGTTTCTTAACCAGAAGTAAAATTCAGCTGAAGTACAACACAAGAATGTTTGCAGAAACTATATGCAGCTTGTTCAAGTTTTCATGCCTGTTTACTGGTATCATAAGCAGCTGGTTACGTGATCTCATTTAGACTTTAATAAACTTACCATTAGATGACAACTCTTAACAGACACAAGGTGCTTCCTGGATCCAAGCATCTTTTCCACTTAGAACAAGAAAACTTGCAGGAATAGAAACATTTAAGTTGATAAGTAGCTAAACAGAGTCTCCACCCAGCATAACAGGGAAGGAAATAGCTTCTAAACTTCACTGAGTACTTATTGCTGCAGTCATTATTATCAACCACAACTCAAATGTTACAATTAAAAGCCTGCTGATGGTTGACCATGCTCTTTGCCTCCAAAGCTTGAAGTATTTCCAGGCATCGGAGGAAAAATCTACAAAAGATAATTATGTCAAACATTCAGAATCTTCTACTACTGACAGGAAGCCTGTCTTCTTTTGGGGTATACAGTGTAGTGCCAATATCAGTCTTTAAAGGTTTGTTTCTATTCAGATATCAACATTACATCTACAAAAGGCATATTCTTAAGTGCTCTTAAACATTTAGGTATGAAATAATGACAAATGCTAACAGATGAATCCTTTATTTCTTATGTTTATATATAGCCCTTAGAGGCCTATGTAGTTATTTAGACCCATATATGCAAGCAGTGTGCCCTTGTCGCCAAGAAGGCCAACGGAATTCTGGGCTGCATAGGGAAGAGTGTGGCCAGCAGGTCAAGGGAGGTCATTCTCCCCCTCTACTCTGCACTGGTGAGGCCACAACTGGAATCCTGTGTCCAGTTCTGGGCTCCCCAGTTCAAGAGAGACGGGGAACTACTGGAGAGAGTCCAGCGTAGGGCAACAAAGATGACTGAGGGATTGGAGCATCTCCCTTATGAGGAAAGGCTGAGAGAGTTGGGACATTTTAGCCTGGAGAAGAGAAGGCTGAGGGGGGACCTGATTAATGTTTACAAGTATCTAAAGGGTGCGTTGAAGGAGGATGGAGCCAGACCCTTTTCAGTGGTTCCCAGTAGTGGGACAGGGGGTAATGGGCACAAGCTGGAACATAGGAAGTTCTGATCAAATATGAGAAAAAACTTCTTTATGGTGAGGGTGGCAGAGCACTGGAACAGGCTGCCCAGAGAGGTTGTGGAGTCCCCTTCTCTGGAGACTTTCAAGACCCACCTGGATGCAGTCCTGAGTAATGTGCTCTGGGCAATTGTGCTTTAGCAGGGGTGTTGGACTAGATGATCTCTAGAGGTCCCTTCCAACTCTGAAATTCCATGAGATATATGCGCCTATAAAATTTAAGTGTTGTGAATGGAGCTTTGTGGTATCTCCTTTGACTAATTGCAGCAAGAATATTTTGCTATGCTATTGCGTTGTATAATTATTATGTGAAGAGAACAAAGTAGTAACTGAAATCCCACTTCTTAGATGCTAGTGTTTATAATTTTCCATCTTGCAGTGTATCTTATGTACACTAACTAGCTCACTTGTTGACGCATTACTTACACCTTTGCACTCAAATGACCCTAGTCATTTTGCACCTTGGTGTGCTCCCCACTGATTGAGTAGGCTCCATAAAGACTACTGTTTATACAGAGCTGCAACACTTACTTATTGTGAAGGTGGTAGGGAGCATCCAGAGTTGAGTTGCTCCTCCGCAACAGAGGACAAGGCAGGAGTTGAGGATGATGGCCAGGTAGGCTCACTAGCAAGCAATACAGTCCTTAAGCACTTAAGAAAAGCAGAGTAGGTCCCACAGCAGTAATTGGGGTTAGCCACAGCTCAGTGGCTGCTGGAAAAGCGTGTACCAGCAAGGCAGGTCTGAGGTGAAGCCAAATCAGCAAGCTGAGGTAAAACAAGGATTAGCAATGTGGAGGGCTAGGCACATACACGCCTAGAAGGGCAGGAGTTTAAATGCAGCTCCCAAGGCGACAAGAAGAGGGTGTGGGGGTGGAGGCTCCCACAGCTCTTTTGCATACCTTAGATGTTGTCACAGGTGCCTGGACCAGGGCTGTGACATGTCAGAGATGACCATGACCACAGGGGCCTCAGTTCTCCGAGGAGGAGAGTAGAGGTGGAAGAGGCTGTCAGTGCACTTGGGCTTCTGGCAGGTCTTCTCAGGGGGGGCTGCAAGCTGAACACATTCCTCTTTCCATGCACTTCTCTGCAGTTGTAGTGAGTGTGATTGACTCTATAGTATCGTTCATTCGTGAAAACTTGTCTGAACTTATTTCTCTCTAAGTTACTCCCGTGTAGTGTCTTTGAGCTTGCAGTTCAACTTCCAGTTTCAATATTTTTCCTTTTTTTTTTTTTTTTTGTTCCACAAGTTTGTCTTCTCTTCTTTAATTTTGTTGTCTGTAGTTGATTGTTTCTGCATGGCATTTGTATCAATAAGTACAAATGTTTCTGTAAAATAAAATTGATTTCCAGGAAATGGAAGAGTTCTGTTTACTCAACACTCCCAAACTTACACCTTCAAAAATCATGTTCTCCTAAAAATAATAACATATGGAAATCCTTTTTTATTGCATTTTAAACACTTGGGGTTTAGATTAACAAGTTCTCTGCAATGAGATCTTTGCAACTGTCAATAGAAGTTGATAGAATGTGTTTTCTGGTTTTTTACGATCATGCTAAAAGTGTTATAAAATCGTTGGCATCCACAGTGCAGGGCTCTACGAAAAGATACAGTAACTGCATCAAAAATTCCCTGCAGTGCTGTCATGGGATTTTCATACCAAAAAATGTTAATAACTTCACAAATAATATTTTCTCTATGTAACTCTGAAGTGAAATATTCAAGCAATGTGTGATAGCAAAGGATTAGCCGTATACTGCAGGAGCCATTTTTTCTTTTTAGGCCTGATTCAGCAGATAAGTGTCCCTTCATTTCCAATCTTCCAGCATCTTCAAGAAATCTCACCTGGATCGTGAAAACAGTATCTTAGATTTACAATATAGTTTCTTATTTAAGAGCAACACAGCAGTCTTTTCATTCTTTTCTATGTGAGTTTCTGAAATACGCTCTTCAGACATACTTCAGAGTGGCTACAAACATATTCAGGCTATTATTTACCATTTCTTAGAAACAGCAAGTTTTATTCCTCTCTCATCAAACAAGCCAATTTTTAAGTGATGATGAAATAGTTCAGAAAATGTAGATTTTGAGATGTGAGCTGGGTTCATGACATGTATATTATTTAACTTAAGCTGGAATACAGTGTCCATGAGATAATAGAGCTGTCTTTATTTCCTGAGTTGTAGAACAGTCTTCTGACAGTGTAACAGCAGCATGACAGGACTTTTTTATTATCCGTGACTCTATATCATATTTGCTCAGGTCCTAGGTAAAAACCAAAAACCCTCCTAGCTGCAGCCCTGCATGCTCAGCCTGAGACCTCAGACTTGATCTATCCTTTCAGGTTGTCATATAGTTCCCAGCAAAAAAAGACTCTACAAGGCCAAAGTCTCTCTTTGCACGTGCTATTATCTTTTAGGTTTCACAGGTGTAACCGAAGGCAGAATTTGACACTATTAATGGAATTTAGTTAACACTTCTGTTGAAGACGTATGAGATGGAAAACCCTCCCTAGCACATTATTCAGCTATTTATCTCAGCCCTGTGGTTGTTTTGGCTCTCTAGTGTTACCAGGTGTAGAGAGTAATAATGGTTCCCTTGAAGCAATCGCATGGTAATCTGAAAACCCTTGAAGAGTAGGTCTTGGAAGAAGATGTCATTGTTACACAAGTGCTGTAGCAGTTAAATGGATAGAAACCCATGTAACTGAAACTATTCAGAGTGTCCAAATTCCATGAACTATAATGTCCAGCTTTACACAGCACTAGCAGCAGACAATTATACAATTATTTTGGAGTGTATAACAGTATGTAGTACATGGCAAGCAAACTAGCATTTTGCTGTTTATAGCTTGTCCCCATGGATACACATGGTATTCAAATTATGACTGATTATGAATTTATAGCTAAGCATCTATTTCCCCTCTTCACCCTTGTGAAGATATTCCAGCTATAGAAAAAAAGTGACTAACTTTGAATTTGCTTAATCTCTTCTGATATATTACCTGCTCAGATTACAGTAACAAAGGTAATTATTATGGTGTTTTATCAGACAAGAAACAGGAAACATGTACAAGAAGCATTTACATCAGGAAAATCAGGTGCCTACAGTCTGGGTCATGGATTTAAATTTACAAAAGTCAGTTCTGACACGTCCTATTTCCAGTACCTGCATCCATAAATGGATTCAGTAGAAAGGTTTAGGCTCTTGGTTATACTCACCTGGAGCCTGCTGGAGTTGCTACCAGTCCATTGGTGGTGCCCCAGGCTGAAACGGCACAGTCCCTCGGTGTGAGCAGACAGTCCCAGGGATGCGTGCACTACATGAGCTGAGGGACAGCCCTGCGGTACCCAAGGCCACAATTACTTGCAACACTGTTATAATGGCTGTTCTGACATCCCTTTGGTTTTTACCATCCTGCATCTACATCAGGTTCCTCTAGTGTCTATGAGCGCTTCAGTTTTGGATATGGATATTCATCCCCCCCATACATATACACTGAATTATCTGCTTAGTGTTCACAATTTAAGCTTTTTTGTTTTGTTTTGTTTTGTTTTGTTTTTGCCTGGGACACTGTTTCTGCATGGTGCAAATGTACACTAAACAAGACATTTAAAAAACAGATGATCATTGAATGCCAGAATCCGTAGGATCTTCAAAATTTGGAAGATTTTACAGGGTTTTCACCCTTTATTTTACTCTTTGGAAAACAACCTGCAGGGAATGCTGACCCACCTTCAGGAATCCTGAGAGAAACAAGGGACCACAAATCAGAATGTTTTACAGCACGTACTAGGACAGAAAAAAATAGAAAATATTTTCAGTGCTTTCACTGGAAAAAAAGCCCTACAGTCAGCAGCAGTACTCAGAGGAATTCTTTAATCAGATTACCCTGTTATTGATACAGAAATAAGCAATTGTGTATTGTTGTTTTCCATTGGAGAAAATGACTTATTGGTCTACAGACTTTTGAAGTTATGAGCATGTAGGGAAAATTAGCAAAAAAATTTGCTAGCGAGAAAATGGTGAAAGGCTCAGATTTATCATGTTACTATCCTGAAACAGTGGTAGACACAGAAGACACATGGTAAGCGGCTTGTTTCAGAAGCAGCTGGAACCTCAGAAGCCTGATGAAAGGACCAGAAATACCATTTGGGATTACTCAGCTCTTGGGCAGCATGGAGAAGTTAGATAGCTAATTAAAAGCTTTTGGATGTGATTACTTCTACTGCAGAAACACCTGAACCTGGAAGAGTTTTATAGATGACTCAGATCTTGAACAGTTATGGAATATAGTAAAAGGCAAATTATGGAAGAGGCTACAGTTAGTCATTACAGCATTACACAGAGAATGCTGCAGCCTAATTACATTAGTTCCGGAACCTTACCAGCATATCTGATTTCTGTATTGATTTCTGGAAGCTAAATGTAATATCTGGTTCAGATGTACATCCAATACCTCAGATTAATGAAATGCTACTGGGCTTGGGTGATGGCCAATATGTAACTAAACTTGACTTACCAAGTGATATTTCCAGATGCTTTTGGCTTCCCAGATTCCAGAAGCCAACTGTCTTTTCTGTACTCTATGAGTTTGCTAGTTTTAGCAGTCCATTTAATTTATATTAAGCTCCAGCAATATTTCCAAGACTGATGGAGAAAATAATTTATCTTGACCAGAGATGCACACCTTTATGCAGTGATCTATATCACTGACTTATCTAGATGTAGATGGGACACCTACAGAAGGTGAAGATGGTCCTGGAACGTTTTAGGATGCTCATGTTTCCCTGCTAACCTGGCTAAATGACAAAATGGGTATGCTGAAATGAAATACAAGGATTACTTTTAAAAAGGGGGAGAGTAAGACTTTGTACTGGGTTTGGCTGGGAAGGAGTAAATTTTCCTTATAGCAGCCCCTGTGGTGCTGTGTTTTGGATTTGTGGATTTGTGGCTAAACCAGTGTTGATAACACACCAGTGTTTGGGCTGCTGCTAAATGGTGTTTGCACAAGCCTCACAGCTTTCTCTGTTTCCCACTCTGCCCCCCGCAGCAAGTAGGCTGGGGGTGGGCAAGGAATTTGAAAGGGACACAGCCAGGACACACCTAGATCGACCAAAGGAATATATAACACGATGTTCAACAATAAAAACTGGGAAGAGGGAATTTTGGGGGAGGTAGCCATTGTTGGGCATCCGTCTACCTGTGGGGGACAGTGGGTGAATGCCTTTGTATCACTTATTTTGTGTATTTTATTTCTTCCTCTTTCCTTCACTTATTAAACTGTCTTTAGCTTGACCAATGAGTTTTCTCATTTTTGCTTTTGCTATTCTCTCCCCTGTCCTGTTGCTGGGGGGAGAGTGAGCGAGGGGTTGTGTGGGGCATAGCCGTTGGCCAGGGTCAACCCATCACAGACTGGTGAAGAAAAGGCTTCTGCGGAGTGCCCCATTCTTGCCAGTAAGCAAAAGATAATGCTTCTGTTGACTTGATCTGAATATTCACAAGTTACAGATGGCTTTTTACCTTAGGAGGTTTGTTATAGAACGATGCATTCTGTAAGGCATAATCACAAGCAACTTGTGTGAGTGCAGCAGATGAGACAACATGCGTCTTTTGCAATACCTCATTTGTAGGTGAAGCCTCAGAGCTAAAGGTGTGCAGATCCATTCCTTGATCTCATTTCTCTCTCTTCCATGACAGAACAATTAGATGGTGATAGAAAATGTCTGTCTGTCTATGTAGAGGACAATTAAGCTCTTAAATACCACCTGCTTGAAGACTGATGTTTACCCATTAAAATATTTGCAGTTTATACATGAGAGAAATCCCATACTGACTGTGTCATACCTATAGGTAAGACCCTAGCATAGAGACATTGATTCAATGTCACATTTTGACATTCATTGGGACCACATATATAGTTTAGACTTTTTCTCAACATAAAATATTCAATAGAAGAACCTGTAGAGGACGTCCTGTTTAACAGACTATATGAGGGAGAAGAAATGCAACCTTTCCTTCTGCTTCATGGTCCTCAATCATCTGACCGTGTCTCCTCCAGTCCCAAGCCAGCAGCCCATGTCTGCCCCAGACTATGACTGCCTGGTTGAGTATTTTTAAGATGAAGCTTTTGGAATAACTGAATGTTTCAGTCGAGAAAAAAAAAAAAAAAAAAAACACACTGAAAACATCCTGTAGCTGCAGAAAAGTTCCTAGATGTGAATATTACTTTTATGCACTAGTCATGTCAGAAAAGGTAGGAACAATCCAATGCAAATCAGAGCCAGTAACAATATGTGACTTAGCAGAGAAGCATGTGGATTTTACCAGCTCAGGAACAGATGTAATTTAGATGTGAGAGTCCACAGTAACATGGAAAATCAGTTCATGCCTTTTTTTAAACAAAACAGCAATTGTATAATTGCATTAGTGCATGGCCAAGCTATAGCTAGCGTTGCTTTCATAATCCCAAAATAGGGTTGCATTTGATTCTAGCATCTCTGAGATCACGCAGATTCTTGCACATATCTCTGCCAGACTTTGGAATGGATGTTGAGTCTCCATCAAACTTTTGAACATAGTCAATTTGTTCAGGGTTGACTCAGCTCTACTCTGCACTTAAGAAATCCCTTTCTTTTTCTATCTATCTGCAGATTCATTAACAGTGACTGCTGCTGTTTCCACATGCATAAATGCATGGATTTTTTTTTTTTTTAGAATAGCTCAGAACTAAACAGGCGACAAAAATATGCATATTAAGTTCTGCTATGGGCAATCTCTTGGGACCACGCATAAATTGCACTGAGTTGGAGTATACAAAGGAAAGAATCTGTACACAGCAGACTAGAGAATAGGATGGAGGGAGGCAGTTTGTAAAGTTGGCCTCAGCTCCTCCATTGCATTCTCTGCCTTCACTGAAAGCCGTCCTATTTAATATAAATAAGCAACATACACGAGTGGTAACCACAGAATATGCACTGCACTTCAAATCTACTTCCTTGTCTCCTTTGCAGGAACTTGTTTATGGGACTGCAGCCCCACGTATATATGTGACCTAACAAATACCTTTTTATCTTAATTTATGTGTATAAGCTCTGGGGCAGATCGTGTTCCCTATCACTGCTTTTGCTATAAGACCAGTGTTTGGGCATTATAATAGGTAAGACTGATTGTCTTACAGGTGTCCCTGAGGGTTTAAATGAGCTCCAAGCAGTCTGATGCCATTTAGTTCCTGAATGAGGAAAAGGCGGAGAACAGAGCTCTTCCTACTGGAGCGACAACAGAGAGACAATGATTGACCCAACTCTGGGTCCACTTCTACAAAGAAAACACTGTCGTTCACTTCTATTATTCTATCCACAAGTTACTTAGAGAAATAACATATGCATTTATTCCTACCTCCTTGAATAATAACTGCAACTTTGGAATTGACTCCAGTACGAACAAGACCAAATCATTATTGCAGTATAACATTTTCACAGGATTTTTCTGTAAGGATAAATAATATTCTGTTGAGTTGGCAGTTCCAATGAGATTCCCCTTTTGTTTTTTCCCTGTCCCAACTTCTTCCACTCCTCCTTCTTTTTCATGAATTCTTTTCAATCAATCGGGATTATGACTTACCCACATTTGGCCATGATCTATGTGTCCTTGAGCACACTATCTTAGTCCTTTTTTTGGTAAAAAATATGCATTTATTTTAAATGCAAAGATAATAGAAATGAAGACATTTTGAAAGGTCTTTGGTCAGATGCTTAATGGCTGCACATATGGTAGGCATAATAGATTACGCTCAATGTGACTGTGAGAAGTAAATAAACTCTAAGCAATTTCACATCATTTCATTCCTGAAAGGAATTTTCACCTTGATATTCCTTGTTATGTATATAAATAAAAATAAATGAAGATGCTTTGTGCTGAGCTAACTAACAGGTTCTAGAATAACAATGAAGCTCTACATTGAATCAAGGTGTTCCGTAAACCTTTAATTCCCTTGAAAAAACAGTAATTTATTTCATAGTAATCTCCTTTTTACTGAACAAGTGTTGCATTTCCTCAGTGGCAAAGTAAACCAGCTGGAGACTTAATGGGAGGAGTAACTCAGCACTGCAAAATACTGTGTACGCAAAGAGATTTGCAGTTTAATTCAGAGGTCAAAAGGCATGTTGCTTCTAAATGATATTGGAGAAACAGCTTGGAATGATGCCCCTTCCTTAATTCTGAGCAGTAAAGAACAGACAAATTAAAATGTCAGTATACTGAATTGAAAACTGTTTTATGATAAGGCACTTGAGCCAGCAAACAACTTTCCAAATACCACACGTGATAGTAGATTTACAGTTCTTGATGGGAAGACTAGTGCTAATTTTCAGCATTCAACATATCGGTGAGGCAGCGCTGAAATTCAGTGCTCGCTTTTATATCACACTGGTATTTAAAAAAATTCTAAACTGGGGTAGATAGTGCACCCTAATTCAGGCAGCAAAGGCTATTTCTGTTGGAAAGAGTTGGGTTTACTTGTTAGAGGCACTGATATTTGTAGTTTTACTTAGTAAAATGCTCTGAATAGCTTCGTATCAACTTACACAACTGACAAAAAAAACCATTCTATTTGAAACTGACAGAAATAGGTAACTATGAATTAAAAAAAGAATAGCTTTCTCCATGGCACAAGATGATGACGAAACAAATAATGGTATTTCACTAATCCTGCTTCAAGCCTATAAATTCTGGAGATATGTATGCTGGGAAGATTCCTTTGTTTAGCTATGAGTTCAATAAGCTCTTTGCTTAATAACAGTTCATTTGGAATGCAAGTATATTTGGAGCATAAAATCCAAGAGTGATGGCTCAGTCAATATTTTCATTGGGTAAAAAAACCTACCAGCTGATTCATAGCCTTATGTTCTACTTCTCAGGATAAACTTCTTGTTCACAGAAGAGTGCCTGAATATTCAGATAGTGGGATAAAAATACTGTTGTCAGATGACGAATTTCTGTATTGCCAAGCTTTCTTAAGTGCTATATTGTACTAAACTCAAGCAGTTGAAGCTCCCACACTCTTTCACCCGTATGAACACTCGAGATTGGCTTTATCAATTCAAATCCAAATAATGAAAGATAAAATTTGGTGCATTTTTTCTTTGCAAATATGAGTGTTCCTTTAGGACTTCTTTGTCTCAGTTCTCTCAGCAGCTTATAGACATCTAAAAGCTCTTTTAAAGTTGCTTTAAAAATTTCTAGTCCTGCTGCTATCTGTCTTCAAACTCTATGTACTTTGAAGAGCTGAGGATTTCTTCTCATACTGGATTCATTTGAGCTCATGGACTTCTGCATTAATACTTCAGCACTTCTGCACAGAAATGGCTACACTTCGAAGCCCAGCTTTTAGGAATTCCCACTTCATCACATTTCATTCAATATATTTTAAAATATTTTCCCCAGATAACCTACTGTTTTAAAGCAAAAAGTGTCCATTTCTTACAGCTTGCAGTACCAAGGAGCGTACATCCAACCACATCATTACACAGAAGAAACCTCATGCACTTTTCTGTATCTGGATTCAGAGGGCAACTATGTGGATGGCAAGAGGAGCAGCTACACAAACATAATTTTCACCTTACATGATAAGGTGGAAACCAGAAAGTAAGAAATAGAAAAAACATTTAATCTCTGATGTCCCAGTAATGCCCTGCCCATTCTTTCTGTAAGGAAAAAATTCTTCACAGAAAGAGTGGTCAGACACTGGAAATGGCTGCCCAGGGAGGTGGTGGAGTCACCATCCCTGGATGTGTTTAAGACTGCTTTAGATGTGGTGTTAAGGGATATGGTGTATGGGAGAACTTTGTAGAGTGGAGTTGATGGTTGGACTCGATGATCCCAAGGGTCTGTTCCAACTTAAACGATTCTATGATTCTATGATTCTTCTTTCCTTAGGAGAATATCAACTTCCTAATAGATAGATTCACGATCCTCTGAGCAAAACGCTATTCATTACATCTCAGTCGCACAATTTTCTTGAATTGTCTAGGAAAAAAATGTGTCTGTAAGTACATGCATCATGTGCTTACACTATTTGGGATTAACTAAAATCAGGAGGAATGTACGGCATTTATTTAAAGAAAAACACCTCTTCTGCAATCTGGGATTCTCGTAGGAATATTCTAATCTCTGGACCTCCATGTGTCACTTCTCTTATTTTTCTCTCATTTTTGCTTATGGGATTAGGCATGTTTTTGCACTGGGTAGAATTTGCAAATCAGAGTTATTTATTAGTCCTAAGTCTATTTAATAGAGCTGTGCTATTCAAATATCCTTTGGGACAAAGGGATATTTGGGTCTGCAGAGCTTGGAAGAAGATCTGGCTGTTTGTTCCATTACAGGTGGCTATATCAAGAATCAACCTAAAGTTATACAAATCATGACTATTTTAACAGTAAGAATAATTAATCTCTGAAATATTTTATTTATTGCAGATGTGTATCCTCAACTTCATGAACAATTTAAGTCGAGACAATTAGCTATTTTCCTAAACTGTGTTAGCTCATACAGATGATGTTTTTGAGATAACAAATGACTCCCTGAAATTCTGTGATCTTCACTAACTCAGAATGCATGTTCTTAATGACCCCCTCCAGCTATAAAATCTATGGGTGATGTAGAAAATCATCTAGATTTTATCTAGAAAATACATTGATTTCTTCTATTTGATGTGGAGATGGTCCTCACATGAGACTTTTAGTTCAGTATGTTTTTATGTGCTTTGGACGACTGTGTCCATGATAGAAATAGCTGCAGGGCCACCTATCTTCTGTTGTGACTGTATCCTTGCAGGCTTTTTGCTCTCACATGACACCAGCTGACAGGCAGCTCCTACTCTTTCTTTCCTCCCACATGCGAATATTTCTGTTGGCAGATTAGCCAATTTGCTGGCAGAGTAAAAAAGAATAGCATGCATATAAGACCAGTAAAATGAACATAAATAATTTCTGCTGATGGCAATGTTTGAATTGACTCTACCACAATTTGGAATTAACCAAATTCCTTAGATACTACTCTCTGCAAACTGCTGGCAATTGCTGACTTTAACAGCAATCCCAGCACATGCAATTAGGTCAGCTATTTGCAGAGTGCCCCTGGGGAACTGTGGCCAGCCAGGTGTTCCAGTGCCTATCTATCACTGCTACCCACTCCAAAAAAAAAACCCCTATCTGTGCTATATGTTGCTGTATCATTTTTCCTCTACTTTTGTCATCTATTCTACATTTTATCAGGATATTTTTTGCCTAGCAAGATGCTAATGTAGCCTTTGGTTCTATCTCTCAGGTGATTTATATGTGGGGGAAAGGCAGAAACAAGCCTGCTGTCAAAGGCAAAAAATATCTTAACCATGTTCATACACAGACATGCTCCAGCATTAGGGTTGTAAGTGTCACCCCAAATCTGCAGGGTACCCATTAGATTTCTTCAGTATATAGGTGAATATAAAATACATTTGTAAAATGATGGTGCTCTTGTGTGGGAATAGCCATTGGTAGTAAACACAATTACTAAAGTGTATTTTCTATTAATTAATGTTATTTTTCATTGGATATCTGTGTCTACTTAAGTGTACTTTAATGTAGTTTTTTCTTGGGGACAACATTTGCTGAGCTTAGCAGGTGACTACCATTCTCTGATGTTTAAATACACTGACAGAGTCTTCTAGGACCCTGTTTCAATTCTATGCTTAGCAAAACAGGCATCATTTTAGGACCTCCTTATTCTCCATTTTCAAATGCATGTTTTTGATCTTTGTCAAACTCAAAAGTTTATGAATGCATTAGATAGATACATGCCTTTGTTTTTAAATGTATGTAGCCAGATGATTTTATGGCTAAAAATATAAAATTTAAATTATAAAATAAAGCATTTATCCAGTATTCTTACTTTATGGCTTACTTCATATTTGTAAAATTTTTCACATTTTTCTCCTTTCTTTTATCTCTTTAATGTAAAATAGTCTGATCTATCATTTTTGTTTATTCAAATTTTTTTTTGTGAGATGAGTTATACACTTTCCAACTATGTCATGGTGGAACTGAGATGAAAAGTTAGAAGTCAGAAGTTAATGCTAATACAATTCAGGATCTGCAGAGCTGGGTTTTTAGTTCAGGCCCTCCTCTACATCAGAACAATTATTATTGCTTCTTTCAAGATGGCCTTATTGAGACATTTCTGAAAAGCAAAAATAATATTGATGAGGCTCCGATTATCAGAAGAACATTGAAAGGAACAAGTGCAAATAATCGAACAACGAGTCTACGATAATCTTTCAGGGATTCAAAAAAATTCCATTCACATTCTCTTTCATTTTCTCATGTTGTATCTTCTTTCAGGGAAAGCAGCTTAGAAAGATTCAGGTGGAAGCATTAGCAAGTAAATGAAATTGTGGATGGGCAACAATAAAATTAGTTACCTCCTCTACTCATCACCTTCTAACTACAATAAGAACTGCCTTTGGGCAGGAGAGGTGCACCATTAAGCAAGCTAAAAGATGTGAAAAGAAATATCTATTAAATTTCTAGGTAGATTTTCTACTGACTGAGACTGAGGGCCATTTTACTTGCTCACAGACTAACATGCAATCAATATTAATTATCAAAGAAAGGAGTGAATAACATTCTTGTGATAAGATCAGCACAAGGTAATGAACTGAAGCAGCATAAAAGCATTATTTCAATATAGTGAACTCATACATGACATCAGAATTTTTTGAAAAACTAAAACCGTTATTACCAGAAAGCTAGAGACATTTGGCTAGACTTCACTTTCATCTTTTTATCTCTCTGCAAAGTTAGGTACAGCATACTGCATAGTCATCTCAGCAAATAAGTAATAATGGGACTCTGGCTGAAGTTTTTTCAGTAAGACTATATTCAGATACAAGAAGTCCAATTCAGTTTTGAGTGCTAATTCCTTAGAAAGTACCAAGAACCTCCGTGTTTTACAATGTGGCATTATCAGGTGTTTAATCAATATGCTCTGCCAGAGTATGCTGTCATAAAAGGCATTCTAAAATAAAATGAAACATCCTTCACTATGCATTGTTAAGCTCTATAGTCTGATCATTTTCATCAGTTGTTATGCACTGCATAGCAATAATGATAATCCATTTTACTAGGTAACAAAATAGATTTGGTGGGAGGTGGAAAAAAGGAAATGGAAGAATTTCATTGTTCAAATTATTTTCCTTTATTTAATATTAAACAAGAACTGATTATACAGTTAACAAATGTAGGACAATTGACAATTTATCACTTTTGAGCTTGATCCCTCCTATTGATAGGACTCTCCTTTTTGTAGGACAGTAGACTTCTGAAGACAATGTTTCTGTCACACAGAAGTGATGAGAATGTGGTGGAGATATATCCATGTTTATATTGCTCTGGACTACAAAGTTGTGGGATAAATTGAGTTGCCTTTGAGCACGGAATGTGCCCACTCAGAATGGTGGTTGGGTAGTGTGCAGGAGTGAGTCAAGAGGTCTTGGCGGTTCACACATCCTGCAAAAAGCACCCAATGCAGCTGCCAGAAATATCTTCCTAGACTTAGACTACTTTATCTTAGACTCTAGATTGTTCAGAACATTCAGCCACACCACTTTAAATCAGATTTTTATATCAGTACTTTTATAGATTACTTCAATATTGCACTTGCAGCAAAACTGACACAGTACCACGATTCTGAAACCTTCAGGTGGGATGAAACACATGAGTTACGGAATATGAATGCTAATAAGTGGTTCATAATCTGGCTAAACAGGAATACAGATTCTCCTAAATCACAGTGTAATGATCCAAATCCAGCTTTTACAGAAGCCACTATTTAAAAGCCAGCACGTGCCATATGATTTTGAAGATGATACCACAATTATTCACCGCTCCAAAAACCAACTACTTGCTCAATTTATAGAATGTCTTGAAAGCATCTGATGAATCAAAGAAAAGAATTATATTGAAGTATTTTCAAGCAATGCACCATCTCCTCACAACTAGTGATTTTTATTCATTTCCTTTTTCAAAGTATTGTCCCAATTGAATTTTTCAGATGCTTATAACTGTACCCTATGTTTTTCTTTGATGAAAAAAAAGTGACTAGTAGTTCTTAGTAGAAAATATTCTGTGTGCAATTTTCATCTCTCTTCCAGGGTAGCTCTTTTATTCTTGAATAACTTTTAAGGGAAGCTTCCAGTCAGACTATATTTTTAGTTCTAGTTTGTATCTTACACAATCTGTCTTGACTGGCAAAATTGTGGATTCTTGTACCTATATAGTTTATCAGACTAAGGGATGTTGACCCCCCAGGCCAAAATGTAATAGTGCGGGACCGACTATTCTTCTGGATCATGGATTCATGAGACAGTATCTAGCTTGTATTCTTACTCTGACAGAGCCTCTTCTCTCATTTCTCTCAGTCTTCAGAGACTTATTGAGCACTGGAATTTTATTCTGTAGATACTACAGAGAGATATATAGTTCCTTTAGGATTAAACCCTGCAAGTTATTCCACTCGCATTAAAATCTCTGGAGACCAATGCTGCTTAGTACGCAGAAAGACCAGACCCTTCAGCTCCCCAAGTAAGTATTTATAATAGAGTTGGTCAGAAATTGGAATACTTCCATGGAAGCATCTTGGTTTTGGCAAAACTACAACTTTTGACAGCAAACTGGTCAATATTTTTCTCTGGTTCTAATGTGTAGCTTCCATCAAAAAACAGTATCATTATTCTTTTCATGAAGAATGTGCATTTAATGGGGAATTCAGTTAAGGGTTTAGTGTTCCTTTCTTTCCAAAAAATGTTCTCATTGTTATGCTTGCAATTACTCTTACCTATTTATTGTGGTGACGTTGAAAATATTGATTAAAAGAATGTTCTTAGACTCTCTTTCTCTCTCCACAAATTTTGCCTCATGACAGGGTGTTGTCAGTAGAGGGAAATAAAAAGGTCTGTTTTCTGTTTTCTGTATTCTTTTAATATTCTGTTTCTAGAGAAATATATACTACCAGGACATTTCTTGCTATTGCAAAATTGTTGTCTAAATAGACACTAGAAAACGAAGACCATTAATACAGGCTGGGTATTCTGAGGTGTGGTGCCTTCTGCAATTCTTATGCCACTTCAGACTTTATCTTTGTCTAATAAAAAGAAAGATTAGTCTGCAACTTAATATTGGCTTCAGATGGGAAATTTTGAGAAATTAAAGGAATTACGAATGATGTTACCTAGGCTGAAGAGTTTAGAGACCTCAACATGAAAGCTCTAAAGGCACAGAGATTTTCTGGAAACTATGTTTCAAATAAACTTACTAAAAAATACTCCAGGCCTGAAGTGCATTAGGACTAGCAGCAATGATACAAAATAAAAAAGGTGGATTGTCAAAGAAAGGAAAGAGAGGCTAAGAAGAAGCTTCAAAAAGCAATTTTGATCTTGAAAATAAATAAAAACATAATCAAAAATGCAACTGTTTAGACAAAAAGAGAATAAGAAAAGAAGAAATGTGTTCACTAAGAATTTAGGAAGGTAAAATTTTAAAGGCAAACTAAGTTTTGCTGAAAAGCTAAATAAATATTTTATCCCAGTTTTTTATAAGGAATTAGGAAGGACAGAGAAACCCTTGTGGCTAAAAGTAATTTAATTGTTTACAGTCAGGTGGAAGGAAACCTCAGAATTTAGTGCGCTCCATGCTGAGTGTCAGAGGGCAAAAAAAAAATCTGTCTTCAAATTCTGACAGAACCAATGAACATTTTCATACTTGCATTGTCCTTTTAAAGAAATAACTGATTGCATATTTAATCTATGGGAAGAAGTCATATACATATTTGCATGGGAAATTGCTGGCTAACTTCAGAAGTGCAGAACAGTAAACTGCAACTATGGACGGGATACGGAAGCATAACTTTAGACATGAACATGGGGTGTATGAAAAGGAAATATCAGGCTACAGGAGGTGTTTTGTGGAGTTATACAAGGATTGGTTCTGGGACAGATCTTACTGAATACCGTTAGTTACTTTGGCATAAAACAAAGGACTGTAGTTGTGAAATTTGCTGATAACTAAGTTGGCAGACATCATCAATACACTGGAGAATTGGAGTATTCTATTGGAAAAACTAGAGTTTAGTGGTAGAAATAGAATGACATTTATTATTATGAAGTCAAAGTTACTGCAACGTAGCAGATAATAGTTTTGTTATTGGCCTCTACCAGTGAGTGCCCATCACCTGCAAACAACAGGGCAGAAAAACATTGTCCTGCCAGTGTGAAATCAGTTCAAAAATTTTCCAAGCTTTACAGGTCTTGCTTATGGGACAACTAACATGTATCAAAGCAATACACCATGAAGAAGGTGTAGAGACTATAAACAGTAAGGTAATTCTATTAGATATTACAAAATATTACTGTTATTGTACAAGGTCCCGCTGAAGCTCCATCTGGAATACCATATATAAATCTGGTCACCTATATTCAAGAAAGATTAATTTGTACCAAAACAACCACTGAGAAAGACTATTGCAATGCTGAATGGAGAACTAAGCTTGTTTAGCCTAGCGAAAAATAGAGGTTGTAAGGGCATTGCATTCCTCTCAGTAAATACATAGGAAATATAAATACTGGGCAGGAATAAAATCATTTTTTGAAACAAATATCTTTTAATAAGAGTAACTTTGAAAAAGAATTCTAACCATGAGATTGACAAAATACCAGAAGCAAAAATGCAGGTGGCCACTTCCTATTCATAAAAAAATTCAGAATGATAATAGAATCATAGAATCATAGAATCATTTAGGTTGGAACAGACCCTTGGGATCATCGAGTCCAACCATCAACTCCACTCTACAAAGGTCTCCCTTACACCACATCCCTTAACACCACGTCTAAACAAGTCTTAAACACATTCAGAGATGGTGACTCCACCACCTCCCTGGGCAGCCTGTTCCAGTGTCTGACCACTCTTTCTGTGAAGAATTTTTTCCTAATGTCCAGCCTAAACCTACCCTGCTGCAGCTTGAACCCATTCCCTCTTGTTCTATTGCTAATTACCTGTGAGAAGAGACCAGCACCAACCTCTCTACAATGTCCTTTCAAGTAGTTGTAGAGAGTGATGAGGTCTCCCCTCAGCCTCCTCTTCCTCAGACTAAACAGTCCCAGCTCCTTCAATCGCTCCTCATCAGATTTATTCTCCAGGCCCTTCACCAGCTTCGTTGCCCTCCTCTGCACTCGCTCCAGCACCTCGATATCTCTCTCGTATTGAGGTGCCCAAAACTGGACACAATACTCAAGGTGTGGCCTCACCAGTGCTGAGTACAGGGGGACAATCACCTCCCTGCTCCTGCTGGTCACACTATTTCTAATACAAGCCGGGATGCCATTGGCTTTCTTGGCCACCTGGTTACTGTAAAATATTATATCAAAGTCCTGTACTTCAGGTGTAGCATCTTTTGTTTTCTCATGTGTGTCGGAAGGGGAACCATTAAGCAGAATGAGGATGCTGTTAAAGTTTCTCGGTGAGGACTTGGTCAACTGGGGAGTTAGGAACATTTTTCTATATGATATTTTGGAACTTCGTGACCAACATAAATCCTCTTACAGGGTCTTCTATCATATGTGCAACAAAAAAAAGACAGTTTACTGTTTTCCTCTTCCTAGGACTCATGGCAGAGAGAATGTGGATGGGACTGGAACTAGAACTGGCCACCCAGTCTCTAGAGGGACATATGCAATTTGGTACAAGTTACTTCTGTCCCTGGGCTGCTGCAGTTTGGGCCATGGCAAAGAGTGAGTGCGCCATGGCAGAATCTCTGATAGCTGCATTCACTGGCTGTGATTGTGCCCTTACTCACTTATTTGACCAAGTGCCGAGTCAAAACTGAGACATATTTCACTAGTTCACTCTTTCCTTAAGTAGCAAAGCTGTAATAATTATGAATATCGTTGATGGAAAATTTTATTCACTCACCCTTAAGCTGTATAGTTCATACAGCATTCGTTCCAATAATCTTGTAACTCTGCCCGTATAAATAGTATTCATTATACCTCCCTGGGTTTCATACAAGGAGTGCCTGAAAAACACATGAACAATATAATTTAATTACAGGGAGATAAAAGATGTTAAGGGTGATAAATGTATTTTATGACCTTTAAAATGAAGCCAGACAGCATTCATACCATTTCTGGTTTTGCAAGCCTTGGTGAATGTCTTGAGTTTCAGAAATAAACCCCATTTTGATGGAAACTGATTCTTATTCCACATTCATAAGGGATTGCATTGCTGGTGCTGTGAATAATATATCAGTTTTACAGTCACCACACAAAGTACTCAGATAAACTTTCTTCAGATCTTGTCATACAAAATTGTATTAGAAAAGACAGAAATTACTCATTTAATGACAGACTAAAATTCAATAGCGTAACTCCAGAATGTAATGTAAGTACTAGGGGTGTTCGAAACCAAAAGGAATTTAAAATATAAAATGCTAGCTGCAGGTAATGCTACTACTAAATATGCACAATATTGTATATGGTGATATTGAATTGGACACATTCTTTCTCACATACAGTTATTTACGATTTCACCATCAATAGAAATCATTACAAAAATAATCTCTGCCAAACATTAGAATTCCAAAGGTCATCAGGCTGGATGACTGGAACTGTAAAATAAAGGTCATATAGATGTTTCCTTACATTCCAGGAGATTATATATCTATTTCACTTCCAAAAATTAGATCCCCAGTAGAGAGGCCCAAATAGTCTATGGATTAACTTGTTTGAATGCAAATCTTGGACTGGCTCTTTTGTAGCTGGCTTAGGGTTACTCGGGATTTATATCAGAAAAGACAATTTAGTGCAGAAATCTTTCCTTTTTTAGATGGCAGTGCTAATGTTAGTATAGCAATTATTAAGTAATGTATAAACATTATTTCTCATATATTTTTGACTGTTTAGTCCTTCTATTTTACTAGCATTATTTCAGTTTCAGAGATACCTGTGGCCAGAGTTTTAAAATATATTTCATACTAAACAATTGTTTTTATTTTCCATAGTAGTAGCACTTGTTTTAATTTATCTGATTGCTTTAGTCCAGAGATCATACGTCACATCGTCTGAAAAGGTAAAGAAAAATCCCTCATGATAGTTTGCAAGCTTAATTTAGCACTTGAAAAGTTTTGAGTTTCCCATCTGCTGAGATTTAGAAAATATATCTTTGTAATGGTGTCTTTCTGCAGGTATTAAAATTGTAACTATGTGATAATTTTTAGCGGTGAATGTCAGAGTGGAGATAGCAAGTATGTTCCACAAGTAACAAACAATACCCATTTGTCTTTTTTTTTCCAATTCCTTTTTTATGCCCAAGGCAAAGGAGTTGGTCCAGTACCGAAAGGAGATTAACTACTGCTAGAACTATTGCTTAGCTGATATTGCCTAGTTGGATGAGAAAGACCAGAAGAAAAAAGTCATGGTGAGGATTCCTAGTGGGGCCAGGGATTATACAATCTGTAATTAATTTCCTTTTTCCTTTGTTTAGTGGAAGCCACATCAAGGCCTTTAGCCATCAAATTAGAGTAACCATTTATACTGCTTAGAAGAGGAAGTATCTGGATGTTTTACATAACATGCTGAATAACTACCAGCGTCCAAGTTTATTTTGACCACTGCACATATGGAATTTTGGTTGTCGTGGGAGTTATTTCATTTGCTAAATAAAGGTTGTTCTTCTCTTTTGCATGTATTATGCCTGAGTCAGTCCAGATTTTCTTTGGCTTTGCTGTGCAAGTCTGTATTTACATCCTGCTTGCTGCAGACAGAAAACCATGTGTTGATCACTCACTTTTATTGTCTCATTTTTGTTATGACATAAGTATATTACCTTTCCTCTCTGTGGATAAGCGCTTCACTCATGAGCTTTCCGCAGGTGCTGCAACAGCTTAATTCTGCTTATAACCTACTTCCAGGCTTTAAAATCTACTTGTAAATTGATTTTCACACTGTCAACTGAAGATCTTTCCCTGATACCACCTTCTTTTAAGTCATGGCAATCATACTTTTGTCTCATACTAGCCACTGCCCTTGACAATACTTACTATCACTATAGGAAGTAAATTTCACTTACTTTATCCATGGAATCTGGACACATGTCAATGACACTAAGGTTTGAAGTATAAAGAGCAAGGCATTTTACCATCTCTGCAAAATGAAGAGATATTCAGCTTGGATAAATATCCAAATATTCTAAGGTCTGGAATATCACTTCACACAAATAAACATTTGAATGTTTGATTACATGCTAAATATAGTAATCATTGAGGACTGTGAAAAGTATGATTTTTACTCTATAATCAATCCTGTGTAAGCTTTAATGGAACTAATTATCAATGGAAAAATTATTCTTATTTCTGAGAGATTTACAGAGAAGGGTATGTTTTGTCTATATGCAATCCAACTTTATAATACTTAATATATGCCGCAACTACCCAAACACTGTACACGTAGTATTAGAGAAAGGAGATTTCTACATTAACTCTGACTAAATAAGCTTTGATTCATTATGATCCACTGAGGCTTATTCACCCTTTCAAACAAGATTAAAGTTTCGTCTCCCATGCGAGGACTAGGCAGTTGGGTATCTCCCTCTCCCCCCACCCCACCCTGGAACTTGGCTGTCCTTCCTTTTGCTGTAAAACAAGTTGAAATGATAAACAATTTCACCTATGCCAAATGCATTCTTTAGCGTCTGCATCTTCCTTTCTCACTACACAACCTTCTTACCTGATGCCTATGAAAATTGTTTCTTGTCAAACAGTAAAAGGAACACTTTTTTCAGCTATTGCTGCTGTACTGTGACTTCAGCTGTGAACGTGTCTGCACCCAGTAGGTAGAAAGACTTGGTCAAACACGGCTCTTGTGTACACTGCAAATACTCTGGAGTCACAGCAGTGAAAAAAAGGTCTAATATGTTGATCTGTCCTTTTCTACTGTGTTCAGGGTGGTGATGAAGTTAGTCCCCTTCCCAGATTCACTGCAAATTCTTGAAAGCCTGTTCATGCTCAGCTTGAACAAATATTTTCCTGGAGCTTGATATACAGGGTTAATACTTGTTGGAAGAAATATGACCAAAATAACCAAGCATCTATCTGAGGGTAATGAATAGGAAGAAGAGGATTACCACTCTGGGTCAAAGCTAAAATGCTTGAGGCAAATCTTTATAACCAAAGTTTAAAAAAATATCTTTTGATCCCAAACAGGGCAGGAGAGTGAAAAAAACCACAAGGAAAGGCAAGAAGTAAATTCACGCCAAACAGCAGCAGCTCAAAATGGAAGCTAAGAAGGTAATAGACTATTTTTCCAACTCATGGGATATTAAAACTGAAATAAATACAAGACATGACCACAATAGATTTGGACACCTATTTAGATGTGTAGTAGTTGTAGTCTCCCCAGTTCACTTATTTTGAAGATGTCTGGGCAGCTTCCCCTCAAGGTCAGTTGGAGTACTGTGAATTAGCAGCTGTTAGTTGGTTGTTGTTTTTTTTTCCCCTGCCATTAGCTGTTTTTGAGTTTCATGCATATCTTTGCTGTTGGTGCATTATTTTCTTCTCATATTCTCCACAACATTTTGCTGTTGGTGATAGAAAAATGTACATGCTTTGCATATATATGAATGTATGCTACCTAGCACAATGGCCATCTATCTGGGACACTTGGGTACTAGTAGTATAAAAATAGAGGAGGAAATAGAATTATCCACAGCCGAAGTAATCCCTGAAGTGTAGATCCATCAAACTGCAAAATTTTAACTGCAAGGCCTCTCTTAGCTGGGAGTGAAATGTTAGCTTTCAAAATGGAGAAGTCACTTATAGGCAGGAGTTTTACTTTTATGAACTTTTTAAAGTATGGAACTAAACACAGAGCTCAGGTTCGGATCAGAATTTTTCCTGGGGTACAGTAGCTATATGCAGATAGGCATATATCATAAAATTCTGGGTTTAGTCTGGGTTTACTGGATTTACTTATTGCAGTTACTCCAAAGCATATAACAAGCCCTACTCTTATTTTTAATAACTAGTTTCAGTCAGTCCCTAATGTCGTTAGTACAGCTCATTAATATTAGCTCTCTCCTGCACCATCTTCCGCTTTCAAAATTAATTAAGCTAGTGGCACATTAACTGGAAGGCAGAGGCCATAGCTTTATTTATGCAGAAAACAATAAGAGAATAAATCAAGAGGGGTAATCCTAATGTTTTAGGATTGACCTTATGAAGGCATATTTTGCCAAATGACAGCAGCGTCTGTTCAAATGGAAAAAAAAAAACATACCAAGTGAAAGGAATGTTATCCAATCCTCTCTCAAATATCGTGGAAATGTTGCTCATTTCTTACAGCCTCTCACCCCCATCAAGAACCCTCTTTGGTACCCATCATTCAGTCCGTTGTGACATCAGCAGTCAGATTTTCCTTTCACTGTGTATTTTTTCATCCACCAAAAATCTTAGAAAGTTTTTTGGAATATAAAGATATGTAATTATGATAACTGATGTGGTATTTCCCTTCTGTGTCATAATATTTTTAAAGGAAGATCAGCCTTCTGAATTACATACTCTTATATTTATACATGAAAACTGCCACAGAATATTCTTAAAATGGCTAAAGAAGGTGGATACACCAGATATTTGCAGATAGGCATGGAAAAGGACTGTTTTTTTCTGCAGCTGTTAAAACAGGTGGTGGCATGTATCAGGGAGAAATGTTTGTAAAGACTGACATTTTACTGGATTTTAATTCAAATATTGGTGATTAAAAGGTGACACCCCTTCCCCTCCAGGTCAGCTACAGCTGCAGGCAGCGTTTTGGCACTGCACACTGGGAGCAGGAAACCCCAGTGTGATGCCTGGATGTTGTGCTGACGATGCCTCCTTTGGCACGTGACTGGAGAAGGCTTTCCAGTGCACGCCATAAGGTGCTGCATGGCTCTGGCTCCTTGCTCATCCTGTGCAGCTACAGGGATATGAGCCTCAGCCCTGCTAGCCCCTAGGAGGGAAGGAAGGGGTTTGTCAGGGGTCCCTGAGGTCTAAGCACAACCTGTAGGGTGTTGGGAGGCTTTCATCAGCCTTTCCTCCTGACTCCAAGGACCAGGATGAAATTACCCATCTCCTAGTTTCACTGTTGACTTTTCACACAGAATCACAGAATGGTCACAGTTGGAACAGACCTCTGGAGATCACCTAGTCCATCCCCCTGCCAAAGCACGTTCACCTAGAGCAAGTTAGACAGGAACACATCCAGGCAGGTTTTGAATGTCTCCAGAGTTGGAGACTCCACCACCTCTCTGGGCAGCCTGTTCCAGTGCTCTGCCACCCTCAAAGTAAAGAAGTTTTTCCTCATGTTGAGATGGAATTTCCTGTGTTCACGTTTGTGCCTGATGCCCTTTGTCCTGTCCCCGGGCACCACTGAAAAAGAGTCTGGCCTCATCCTCTTGAGACCCACCCTTTAGGTATGTATAAGCATTGATGAGATCCCCCCTCAGTCTTCTCCAGGCTAAACAGACCCAGGTATCCCAACCTTTCCTCATAAGAGAGGTGCTTCTGTCCCTTGATCATCTTTGTAGCTCTCCACTGGACTCTCTCCAGTAGTTCCCTGTCTTTCTTGAACTGGGGAGCCCAGAACGGGACACAGTACTCCAGATGTGGCCTCACCAGGGTAGAGTAGAGGGGGAGGATGACCTCCCTCAACCTGCTGGCCACGGTTTTTTTAATGCACTCCAGGATACCATTGGCCTTCTTGGCCACAAGGGCACATTGCTCACTGAGATTTATTTCCACATGCAACTGTCATCTACTTTCCCCCATTATCCCTCAGGAGGAACAAGCTTCCTGGTTTGTAATTAAAACACTTCAGATGCTGTGTTAGACAGTCGCTAACCAACCCTTGGGGACTGTCTTTGCTCACAGGTTCTGAATACACCGCTGATTGCTATTTAAAGTAATAATTCAAAAGAACCTTCTTCCCACAAGCTTACATGTTCTTGTAGGTCCGTGAGATCTGTTCATGTTCAGTCTGTCTGCTTGTGATCTGTCCTTTGTGATTTTGTTTAGGTGAGGAGTTAAGACTAACCCTCCCCTCTTTCCCACCATGCAGCTCTGCCTTTGTATCCCCCTTGGCCCCATGCCACCTTCTAGTGTACAAACACCTTGACTTCTGACCAAGACCAGGCTCCTCCTCAGTTTCTCCATTTCTGAAAGTACTGGTGATATCCATAGAATACACTGGAAAAAATACCAGTCAATCAGATGTGACATTTTGGACTCTTCATTAGCAGAAAGTATATGGAAAAGATATTGTCATGGTTACCAGGCTAACAGAAACCTTTCAGGACCCCTTCTTTGCAGGGTCTCATTGAGTGCACCCACTCAGGTGTGCGACCTGCATCAGAGTACACTACAGTAATATCACTGTGACCAAGGCCTGAGTCACCTTTGGGTACCAATTTGAATTAATGTAGGAGGTTTAATGTTTCCCTTCAAGGGCTTCCTTCTGGGAGCCTGTGGCAAAAATTGATTGAAGCAACTAATAGACCTTTTTCCAAATACAGCACGTTCTGTTCATTCCTCAAAGGTACGAAACATTTGGAATAAAGAGGGCTGATTGCTGACACACCCATATTATTTAAACCTTTTTATTCTGCTGTCAGCCTAGCCAGCTCCCGCTCTGACAGACCCATCCCAAAGTGCTTATAGACTTCGCCCTTCTTGGGGCCTTTCAGCCCAACAGCTTCTTCCTCTTCAGAAAAAGTAAAGAGGTTTGAATTGTGCCTGCTTCCTTGTGTGTCCTGTAATATAACCTTGAGGCTAAGAAAACTGGGATGCAGCAGCTGATAAGTGCTTTCTTGTTTTGCCGTTATGATGACACACTAACTTTCATTGCTTTGACTAGATCTGCTCAGGCAGCCTGCCACCTCCAAAAAGGGATAAGGATTTTTAAGCTCAGAATGCTGGTTTTGCTCGAACAAAAACTGAACCAGCGTTAAAAAACATCTTTTAAAACAGAAAACCTTGTGAGGAGTTAAGTGAGACAGAATGAAAGGCATCGCAAACACGCTTCCTGACGGGCAGCCCCCTTCTTCCAGGCTTTTCCTCACCCTGTCAGTCCTTTAGGGGCTCCCTATGCTGTGGCCACACAATCCACGTTTGACTCCACACTGTATTGTCTGCTTCCTGGAACATCATTTTTTTCCCCCATCGTTGCCTGGGGTTGTCTTTGTGTCGCCCTTTGCACCTCTCATGGCTTTCCCAGTGTTTGGGATGCCCAGTCTCCCCTGTGAGACCCGTCCTGACCTGGGGAAGCTGCATGGCAGGACGGGGAATGGGAACAGTGAATAATAACATGAAAAATCCCTTTCATTTCAGAGACTGACACCTAATTCAAGCGTTCCTTACTTAAAGGAATCTGGCAGAGCAAAACACAGCAAATAGGAAAAGCAAATGCCATCTATTATGGTCCTAAAAAAGAGAAGAAATTGATTTGAGCTTATACATATAGATATTTATGTGCATATATATGCATATATACATATATCTCGCACACACACAAAACTATATATATTTGTATAAATACAAATTCAGAAATGAGAAGGAAAAGATAATAACTGTGGATGGGATGAAATATGTTTGTGATATGAAACACAATAATTTTATATCTATTTTGAAAAAATCTACTGAAAGAAATCAATTAGAAAAAGAGCCGGATTAAATAGCATTCGCAAAACCGAAGGATATATAAGGTGGTGCTGATGACAGCCCTTCTGTCACATACTCCAGACCCTGTGATTTGTATATACCCCTATGCCTACCCCCCATGGTGCCTGACCCAAATTCAGAGTTGTTGTCTGACTCATCGGATCTCATCTACCTCCAGAGTGTGCTAAGTACCATATAATAAAATACTCTGGGGTAAGCTAGTTCCAGTTTCACGTGGTGATGCTTTTCTACTTAAATATTCAACGGTTGAGAAAGACAGCAGCACACTTGTGGGGCATATTGAAATTCTTGTTCTGAATAAGATTTTCACATCTTGGATCAAATCACCAGGCTGGAAGATATTCAAAAGGCAGCATTTGCTCAGTATCTGTGGTTAACGAAGGCCAAGAGGCTCAGAAGGAAAAGTCCGTCAAACCTGGGGGAATAATTGAAACCCATTAAAGCCATCAGCTTCTAGAGCCAGTCTTCTTGATACATATCCAGTACTCACAGGGTCACAGTCAAGGGGAGATACTGAGCGTAACCCACCCCAGAATACATCACAGTATTGTGGGAAGGAGTCCTTGTACAATATGGGATTAATCCCTTTCAAGCAGGGGAGAAAATTGATTTTGTGCCTCCATCAACTGAGATGAATGCCCTGGCCACTAGGTGGGAAGAGAAACAAAGAGAATCTCTATCACTTTCTTACAAGTTATATTAATCTACTCTTTTCTACCTTTTTTGCAGAAGAAACTATTGAGTAATTTTAGGTCAACTGGACTATTTTTAAAGAATTATTTTATCAAGAAGGAAAACATTTCCTATATTACACCAAGGCTCCCACGCTGAATACAGGCAGTTAACCAATTTCTCCCCGAAAAGTTGTTCCTTCTGTCCTTAAGTTGTATGAAAGAGGGCACCTAAGGCTGACTTGTGGCAGCAGCCTACAGCAATATACAGTTGGAACACGGTAAATCATGTAAGATTCACAAAGTTCACACAGACAGTCTCCCAGATAATCTGAGCCATAACAAATAATACTACTTCATTAAGAAGTAATCCATAAACCTAAAGGTTATGTATTAATGCACTAAATGGTTTTGTATCGAATTTATATTACAGCGAAAGCTTTGAATTTCTTGCTGCCTAATGTTAAGTAATGATGAAATGAGAACGAAACACCATTTTAAAACTTCTAATTTGAAGTTATGCTTCAACTGTCACTAGACATTTAGCAAACTTTTAAAAAGTTTAATATTCTCTATGACTTAGGTTTCTAAGTAACTTCTAGCGCTCACAATCACACATACACACCGACTCCCACTCACCACTTAAGATCAGCCCAATATGAGTGATAATTCCTCATTGAGACATATCGGGTAGGAGGCAGACATTTGAAGACTAACAATTATGAATAGGCAAAGCTTCATTTAAATGAATGAAACTACAATATTTACAGCAGCTAAACATCTGACCTTCATATTTCAGCTTCGTTATTTGTGTTCTAAGAAAAATGAGCTTTTTAAAATACATCCTGTTTTTTTAAATAGATGCTGTTTTGTTTGTATACAGATTCTTGCTGTAAAACATGTTTTGCTAACTGAAAAAAAAAGCTGAACCTACTTCAGCCAACCAGTCAAGCAAAATTTTTCAGCTTAACCTAAGCATAAGATGTTTGAGACCAAAAGGAGAAGTTTGGAACATTATAACAGTGGATAGGGAGCTGTAAGGCTGCAACTCAGTTGTCACTAACAATAGCTTTTACTGTGGAGAAAACTGCAATAATAGTAAATTTCATTTATAAAGTGCCGTTCTCGGAGTCCCAGGGAGTTTTGCATCCCAAGCAAGTAAAAGCAACACAGAAAATAGATCTTTCAAGTTCTCCTTTAAAAAGCCAGATCCACAGCCAGCTTTCCAAATATAAATAGGAATTTCATTTCATTGTGAAAACACACACTAAAAGCTCAGACACCCACAGTCTTTAAATTATATTTAGGACAAAATCATGAATCAGGGTATTCTGACCTAGAAATTATACCAATTGGAAAAGAAAGAAAAGAAAAATTGAAGACCTAAGGCCCAATATTGCCAGAGGCCTTATAAATAAGGAAAAATACTTTAAAATCAATAATATATTCAAAAGAATAGGGAAAACACTAATGTAGTTTTATGTTTTCATAGATTTTTCTTATATCTATAATTCTGAAGGAAAATCTTTAACTGAGCAAAACAATATACCAGACTATATAGAGAGATTTAGCATTGTGATAGCTAATAACAGGACAATGAACTAGAAAAAAAAAGTTTGACTTCTGATCCCAAAGATGATATGCTGTGATCCTTGAGGACAACCATATTAAGAAAAAAGTGTATTCTTTTCTATAATGGGAACAGAACATAGACTTCTTGTGCTGCACCTGTATTCAGATTTCTACCCTGAAAGGATTAAATTTGTTCCTTGCTATGGGGAAGAGACAAGATCAGTACACTGTAGAGAAGGACAAATCAGCTCTGACTCTTGAGTAAGCTACTCTGGCACTCTGACACTAGGAAAAACATCACCAAAATACTAAAATCCTCTTCAGGGCTCTCGAAAGGGAAAGGAAGAGGAGGAGGAGTATGGAATGTCTCTCTGCTGGCAGTCAACCCTTTTCCATGCCCTTTTCCCCAATGGCAAGGACAAGGTTCTGGCTGGGAACGGCTCTCCCATATCCTTTATTCCTTATGGACTACGGTATGTCAGCGGCATCAAGTGTGGCTATGGATGAGACACGGCATCACAAACAGGACACAAAAAGTTGTGCTATGGCCAAATCCTAATCATTAACCTGGTTGTATGCCATAATCTGGAATTTTTTAGTGGTATTTGTAGTAAGCAGCTGTAATCACAAGTATGTCACGTCGTGTCATCCCTTTGTCTGAGTCACATTATCTGGACAAATCCCTATTTGGTTTCTAAGTGACAAGTTCTATCACAAAATTACTAATTATTCATAATTCACCAAAAATTTGTTAACACTGATACACGGTAGATAAAGAGCTCCAATACTCTGTTTATTTGGTCTGTATGAAAGTTAAGAAATAAACAAACATCTTTTCAAGCACATAACTGAGTATTGAAAATCATGGGACATTATTTTCAAGCCAAAAATTATTTTGCAAGGATGATGACACTTTCAACCATGCTCTATTATTGTCTGCACTTTCCAAATCCAGGTTGGCCCAACGTGATATATGTATCATTACAATTTTTGAATGGACACGTTTGTCTTTGGATGCATCAGAAAGAATAGACAAAGGTCCTTTCCCAGAAATAAGCTAACAGTGTTTACTGATATCTATTTTTATCCTTTTTCTTTAAGAGAATCTATATTACATGGGTAAACAAGGCAGCAGAGTATATACCATGCCATCAAAGAGAAAACACACCAGTGGAAGAGGGTATTACTTACTATGACACTAGATTAATTGTCTGCTCGTGAAGATAAATCATTATACTAGAAGGATCTTAAGATTGAATTGGAAATTGACATTTTCAAATATGACAATTAAGTAGATCGTCTGTTATGTTAGTGAGGCATATATATATATATATATATATTATAATTACATGAATCAAACAGGCAAAAAATAAAGCCTTCAGCCCCACTCACTGTCCAAAAAAAAAAGTATTCTTCTTCTGGTTGTACAATTACCAATGATAATTACAAAGCAAGAGAAGCTTCGTCATTAATGAAACAAGGGAAGGAAACAGAATGCTAAAGCCAAATGCCAAGGGTAAGGTCAACATCAATTCACAGAAGTGCATTATACATTAAGCTATGTCATCTCGACACGGCTTTAGAGCAGGCTGCAGCAGTTTGTCTGTAATAAACAAGGCAAAGTTTCAGCCACGTTTTAGTCCAGGCTCCCAAGCCTTCAGTGTAATGCCAACATTCAGTTACCAGTTTATCCTGCTAAAATCATTTCTTTACCTCTCCTCATTTCTTTATCATTCAGAAATATATCCAGTGCTCAACTGTCATTGCTCGAAAAACTGTATATACATCTTTCCTTTTGCTTCGTTTAAAGCTTCTGTAGACAGTCCCAGCATTTTTTTGCCCATGTGCTAACCTAAATCATATTTTTCTACAGTCATCCTCTACTTCTAGAAGAGAAATAGTTCTGCTTGCTCACTGCTGAAAGCCATTGTTCATGACATTTGAAATGTTAAGGTTTGCAGGATTCTTATAGCTGAGCTTAGGCAGAAAAGTCCTTAGAGTGTGGGTGGTTAACAGAAAAGCTGCAGAGGGGCACCAACTGGGTGATGAGTATAAAAGTACCTGTTGCCCTTTGAGTCTGCACTTTAGTGAGAAAAAAAGTCTATCAATTTTCTTTGACTAAGATCCTGCCAGACAGGTAGAAAGCCACATGGCTCTAAGAAGTTGAGCCTTACCAGGTGTTGCCTCCCAGCATCTGTGATGAAGCACAAGGGGTTCATCCTCATGTTACAGCCCCTTGTTTGGGACTCTTTGTCCAGAGACACAACTTCACACAACTTTATATGTATAACTATTATACATAATATTATTATACAGAATATTATACATAACTTTAATGTGTAAAGGAGTTCTAGGGAGCTATTTGGCCGAGCATTGTCATGCTCACCTCCCCTGATGCTGCACACCAAGACACCACAGCACAACATACAGGTGCCAGAAAGGTGGCCTCTAGGGCAGAAGGGTTAGACTCTGTAGCTATGTGGGGCTGTCTCTCATCAACTAACAGTACTGACAGCTTGACTCAATGACCTCCAGGAAAGCTAGTTAGCTTCCCTGTTTTCCTTCTGGGCTTTATACCATTCCTTGCTGTTGTTTTTCCTCTTGATTTGTTAATGATCAAACCTACTTCTGTAACTTTTACCTTTTTCTCCCTCTATAGGCTGTCTCATGGCTCTTTCTCTGCAGTCTGAGTCAAGGTAACACTGATAAGCCACATCAGGGCTGGACCCTGGGGTCCTTCATACCCACACAGCTAAAACCCTGGGAGTGGGGGAGCTCATGGCAGGGATTTCAGGCACAGGGTTTCACGGGAGATCCTTGAGAAGATCTGCAGGCACAGAGCTGGCGCGGAAGCTGCAGGTTTTTTAAACCTCAGCAACAATGACCTACATTCTTCACCGCTATATACTCTCACTTTGATCTAGTACCTACTTGTTTATGTATATACAGAGAATTTTTTTATTAACAAGCCCCGTAATAACTCTGTTCCTCACACACATATAGAAAAAGACCAGTTGCAGCAATTGAGGTCATGAATGCAGCTAGAACAGACTGCACAGCATCTGCACTCTTTACTGCTAAAGTTATTTCTTCTTGTTAAATAATTGTTATCCTACAATCTGCCACAGTCGTCTTTGAAATGTTACAAAACTGTGTACCTTCATGACTCAAAAACATTTTTCTTACTGTTCCAGGAGAGCAGTGTAAGGTTAAACCTGAACTGATTATTCAATTAATAATGAAAAAGCAATCATTAACTGTTTCAAAACCTTGCTTATGAAAATAAATTAAAAAATAAATAGTGCATATTTCAAATAAAATTGAATAGAACCTTCTTTGTTTATGAAAAAAGTCAATTAAGTTGCTTTTCAAAGCAATCTGTTTCACAAATTGTGCCTAAAGACAGTAAGAAATACTTGTTTCCAAAGATGAAGTCAGGAATGGTAGCAAAAGTAGCAAAACCTCCCCTGTATTATACTGTGTTAATGGTCATTTTCATTTTCCAAAGTTACACGGCAGTTGTTCATTTCTACATCTGCGTCTTCATCTGAATAATGGGGAAAACGTCCACTGACCTTTTTCCATAGTTCGCCTGCGGTCATGGAGTGAAGATCACGTTGTATTGCACTGTGTTTCACAGGGTGGTCAAGGTTGGCTGCCAATGTGCAAATTCTAAACCATATTACAGGCTTCTATTTTAAGACATGAGAAATACCTTTTTATATAAGATTAAGCTTTCTGAAACGCTACAACAGAGCTCATGAGGTGAATAACGGGTGGTTTTATGTCAGTAATGGCACCACTCCATGAACTGCTGAACTCATGTACAAAATGTTCTCCACATGCCTCATTGATATAGACCATTTGATTGCAAATGTGCTCTCTGGTATTAATCAGGAGGCTGTTAATCTTAATATCATCACGTGTTGTCACTAGGCATTTCCAGTAGGTAGACAATATGACAGGGAATTTTTTATGTAGATACTCCAAGAAATGCACATTAGTCGTCCCCACATGCAGTGAACAACTGCAATAAATACAGCATGGGAAAACTCATCTGGCAACATCACAGAAATCATAGTAGTTTTGTACAGAGCCTCCAACATTTTGCTACAGAGTCTTAAGGTATAATTTGCACTAGGCTGCTTGCTTTCTGTTACCCGCAGGTGTTATGGTAGAGCACAGAAGAGTGTATTAGTAGCTCCAGGTTTTCCGTGTAGTATTCTATCCAAAGCTAAAGGTTTTCTAGAGCTTACTCCATGTCTCTCTTCTGCCTCTTTTCTCCTACCAGTGACTTCATTGAATGGTGGATTTTGATTTGTACAAGCTGGAGAGAGACAACAGGTATATCAGGGAAATAAAGGCACAAGGACTAGGATTTGGTTTATATTTTGAACAAGAGGTAAATATTTTTGTCGTGGTATGAATGAAGTAAATTATTTACTTGTAAAGAATAAGGTTATAAGAAAAAGAATATAAAATGGTCCTGGCACAGAAACACAGAGCACAACAGTAAAAGGAACTTTTTGCCTTATCTTGATATCACTATGCTAAACACATATTCTTATTCTTGTGTTCACTAAGGTCTACCACAAAGCTTGTTTAAGGGGCTTGTCTCCACTCCACTCTTAAACCTGTTTTGGAAGGTCACTGCACTGAAAGTAGGAAACCTTTTTTTCCCCTTAATTTCCAACCAAAGTTATTTTTTGCAACACCTACATCTACTTTTTTTTTTCTGTTTTGAATTTGGTCCTTTGAATTTAAAAGAGTCCTCCACATAACTGGTGTGTAGTCCTTGGGTCACTCAGTCTTCACCTTCAAACTTTAATTTTGCTAGATTAAATAAACCAGCCTCTCCGTTTACTCTCACAGAAGATGGCCGGTTCTCTGGTTCTCCTATTACCCATCTCTACACCAAAGTCATCTGGAATTACCCCTTGCCCATGAATGTCTTAGAACTCTATAGAGAAGTTTAGATGACAAATGTTATGAAACAATTATATTAATACTTCCCCATTGCTAGTAAAAGCAGATATTTTTGCTGGTGGCTTCTTTCAGGATCTGTCTTCCACTGGCAACTGGCCATTTTGGCTCACCAGCCATTACTGGCACTGCAGAGACTCCTTCTTTAGTGACCACAATTGACTGCACAGAAGCTATTTCTAACATCAGTCCAGAGACAACACTCATTTAACCTTGTCCAGCCACAAAGCTTGGTCAAATACCAAAGCTGTCACTCAGTGTCCTTTATCCCACAGTCTGGCAAATAACGAGCACAACATTGTGTAGCAGTGATTAAACAGCACACAGGAGGTTTCAGCAGCTGGCAAACAGGGATTGCAAGTGATGACTATCCTTTATATCCATATGTTTTTCTATTCCATACAGTCTTCTGTCATGCATCTATCATGCATTTTAATAGGTATTTAGATTAGCCAAACACTAAGCATGTTTTTGAGGTCAGATGCCGAATGTTTAAATTTTTGCATGCTATATTGGTCCATTTCCTCATCTGCTCATCCTCCCTGCATGATAGTACATCTATCTTGCATATATCCTCATTTGTCCTTCAATGGACCACAGACATGCTGCTCTTTCTCGTATGATCAGTTACATATCTGCAACTGTTCTTAATGTTTTTCAGGCCATTCACAGCTGCGTAAAAATGGTATTTTGTATATTTGTGTGTGCATGTATACATCTGTGTAATACACACATAGATACACTGAAATGAATAATACACTATGCACTCTCCAGGTGATGAACTGAAGTTTATGGACTAAATTCAGATTAGTTCCTAAGTGTTTAGTTTATTAAAATTATGTCTGATTTATATTTTGCCAAATCTCAGGATCAGCTGTAATTTTCTGTCCAACATCTTGGAATTCATCTACACAATGGCCATGTGGCTTCATGTAATCAACAGATGTACCCTCAGTCTTTCTTTCTGTGCCAGGATTCTCAGTGAAAGGTAGACCTTTATAGCTCGGTAATTGTCTTTTCGATACAGCCCATTGTCTCATCTTTACTTACTTGTTTTTCTCCCCTACAGTTACTGAATTAATCCTGTTTCCCCCCTTTGAACTAGTGGTCTTCTGTGTATAAAAAACTTTACTAAGTGGTTATTAAAAGAGATAGAGAAATGTCCTGAAAAATTAATTGTTCTCTCAAAGCGAAAGATTACTATATCTCTAATATGAACTATCTTTGATAAATCCACATTATAGGGTTTTTCACTTTGTTTTTACTTCCATGTTGAGATCTTCAATATTTTTTCAGTACCACTGAATGCAGGATCTGACCGTTAAAACTACAATCTTCCATGTTATCTTCTTTACCACACCCTCCACCACATGTAAGAACTGTTTTTGCTAGTTTTCAGTTGGGCAGTCTCATGAATAATTAAAAATATTTCCTTTCAAACTTCCGTTATTAATGCTAAATACTTCAGTTTCCTGTAATCAGCAGTCTATTCTTGTTAATTTGAGTGATAAAGCTGTGAGATTTTTGTTCAGACCTGACGCTGTTGCCTTCCATTCATATTGACAATTGCCACCAGTGGCTATTTGATAAAGACATTTTCATCTACGTGTAAACACAAAGGTCACAAAACCCCCTGCAGTTCCTACCAATATCATCATAGAACCTTTCATCATTCATCTCCAAAGTGACTTTAGCCCAAACAGATCTTAAACTGTCCACGCTAAGAGAAGGTTCGTGAGGACATCATCACAATATTCCAGTAATTAAAGGGCAGCTAAAAAGAGGACAGAGGCTCTCTCTTTGCAAGAAGCCGCATGGAGAGAACAAGGGGCAACAGGTACAGGTTACTGGCAGAGGTTTAATCTTGATAGAAGAAAGACATTTTTTACAGTGACAACAATTAATCACTGAAACAACCTCCCCAGGGATGAGGTGGAGTCCCCATCACTGGAGGTTTTAAAGCTGTGATTGGAGAGGATGCTGGATAATCTCATCTAGCCTCACTTTACCATGAAAGATTGGACCATATGATCTTTTGAGGTATCTTCCAACCTAAGCTGTTGTATCTATGTTACCCTTCTAGAATCTTTTATATCATTACCATGCAATAGGATACCACGAATTTTGCTTTTTAATAAATTAAATATATAAATATATATACATATATAAAATTCATATTTTTTTAATCTCATTTGCAATGTCTTTTCATCACATCTTTGATATCCACATTACTATAACAGGTCTTGCACATCACTTCCGTTTTCTGCTTTGAGATCCTCAGTGTACCCTCATTTTCTGTATTTCCCTGATCTTGGTCATTACAGCCAAAAGCGGAAATCATTAATTTGTCTGATCCCATTCTCTATATTCGTTAGTAAAAGGTGTTCTTTCATGCCTGCTTCAATCCTGAATGACTAATACTGCAGGTAGAATCAATCCATCAAAAGAGCTTCCTTTGTTCCATCAGTGGTCCCAGTAGTCATATATTCCTTACGATACTAATCCTCGAGCTTGTCACTCTCTAATCAACTTTGACAAGACTTGGAAAAATATGACTGAATATCACTTAAGTTGTCACTTTTTGAATATCTGCAATCACTGGGCATATGCATTTTGTTCCTGTAATTTCATTTACCCCGACATAAAGGATGATCATTGAATTCTCCCATGCTCCAATCAAGGTTCCTTCTCAGCTTCAGTGCTACACCTAAATACGTACTCCTACATCTTTCTGTCCTCTACATCCTCTTTGGATTATCAGTTGTTATTAATAAAGGCTCTTGATATATATTTCATTGGCTATGTTCAGTAGATGCCTTCAGATCTTGTAATGCAGCATCTAAATTGCATCCCTTCCTTGTTCTTCTCCTTTGTCATGTCTGAAACCTACTGATATCTTTAGTGAATCTCTAGGCATTGGATCTTCTCTTCCATAAGACTGATCACATGATATTTTCCATATAATTGGCTTTTACTCCTTTTCACCAGATAACCATTTTTCTTTCTTTCTATCTCTCCTTAATTTGTGTGGGTTGGGGTTTTTTTTGGCCTCTCTGTTGCACTCTTTCTACGTGATCTACTTCTCCAGTCCTTCTGTCCTTCTTGAGAAATAACTCATTTTGTGACTACTAAGTTCAAGAAGACAACCAATCTCTACTCTCTATCCTTTCCCCATTTTTTCCTATTAAAAGGAAATAAAGCTTTTAGCCAGCATCTCAAAGCCCAGCAGAATGCAGGTGAAAGCCAGACCACCATGAAGACTGCTATGAGACTCACACTGTGACTCACTATACCACTCATTTCTAGGTCAACTAAGATGTCTTTTCCATCTTGGCAATGCAATTATAGTAGTGAAACTTGCAATATATCAAATTGCCACTTTTGAATTCGTCTTCAAACAGGATGCAGTTCCTGACATTATTATAATCCCGAATACAGAATTATATACCTAATGCCCCAATTTAACAGTTTACCGCTCTGTGTCCTGAATACTTCTCTTTATATTAAACTAAGCAGTGAGAAGCAAAGGAAAAAATTAAAAGTACATTGTATATCTCAGTCATGTAAGAGTATTAAGCCAAGTACTCAAAATGAATAGATTTGAATAGTGGATTTATGAGAAGGACTAATTTGTTTTGTCTTTTTTAGAGCAAATAGGATCACATCTTTTAGCTCACCTCTTTACTTGCTGTAGAAACTTGTTATGTAATGTAAAATTCTAATTTAATTTTATATGATTCCAGACACTAAAACTCTCAGAGAAGCTTTAAGATGTTTGGAATTTGTGATACTAAGGTATTAGTATCAGCTACCCCTTAGCATTTTTTCCTGGAAGAGTGAAGCATCTCACAACAATCTACTAGGTCTCCTTACAAGACTCCTCAGGTAGGAAAGAGAAGAAAAAAGAAAAAAAAAAGAGAAAAAAAAGCAGCTAATAGAGGTTTGGCTGATTCAGTTTTCATTTCTGTGAATTCTCTATGCCTTCATGGAACTAAAGAGAGTTGAAATAAGATTTTGAATACAAAAACATAAATAGGGGCTTCGTAGCTCTTAAATGTCATCCCTGAAGGATAAGGCTATTAGTGGGAGAGCAGGAAAATCTTGTTAATTTTATGGAAAGGTAATGATTTGCTTTCAGCCTATGCTTTCAACTTAGGCTAGCCTGCATTTTCAAAGTTGTATTTTGCACGTGAAAGAACTGCAAGCTGACACTTTTAAAATGTGAACAGTAATTTATCAGGTTCCAAAGGATCAACCTCTAAATTCCATGAGCATTTCTTTGCATAGACCAGTGAGGACTTGAGCAACTACTATGCATTACTTCACAAATCATCCTTAAAAAGGCATTTTTGTTTGAGCTGTTAACATTATTTCCACTAAGCAAAAAGGCAGGTAGATAATGTTATTCTGCTTTCCAAATAAAGGTATGTTTTTCAAGCTTCCTGAAAATATGTTTACTAGATTCATATTGCTAAATATCAAAGGTCAAGAGTTCTCATTTGATGTTGTTTTAATGGATGTTCTTATCTGAGTTCTATAAAAGTCTTGAATACTATAGCTGATGATGTGTTTACTTTTTGCAGCACACAGACTCATCCATTTTCACTATCTTCTAGTCAAGGTTTCTATTTTTCTTCAGCAGACATCAACAAACAGCATAAAAAAGATATTCCTGATTTTGAGTCAGCTCTTTTGCTTTGTCTTAACTGATTCTCTGTAGAGTAAAAATGCCACAGCAATTACCTTGTACTTTACATCACCTGGGTGTGTTGTCGTATTTGCCTGTATTGTTTAAAATTTTCCATTTCCACTATTGAAGAATCAATGCATAAAGTATGACCATATGCCATACGCAAGATGGGTGTATAAAGCCAAAATAGTGTGTGCACCTTCAAAATTCCTTTGTTATAACCAAATATCATTTTAATATGTCTCCTAAAAACATCTGAATTCCTTTACACATTCTCTAGATTCTGCTGTAAATGTATTAACACTGCGTATTTATAATAGAGTAATCTGCACTCTGCAGGACCTCTATACTCTCTTCTTTTAAAAAAAGATGCAAGTAAATTTATTACATATCAGAAGAGAAGAATTTCCTGGCTGTAGCCAGTGCTCAGGGAGAGCGTGCAGTATGTAAAATTTTGCTCATAAACAGACTTGTGAAAGAGTTTTGTTCCTGATATATTTAGAATTTGATTCTTATTAAGTTTTAATAGAGTTATGCTTAATATCAAGAGTGATCTCCAAGCAACTACTCTAATGACATTAAAATCGTGAGTATCTAGAAATGCTTTATATAATAAAGCAAGTGCATGGCATAAGTATCAAGACTAAGGGAATGAAAGCAATGCATGTAATTATTTTAAATTGATTATTTTAAACGAGAAGTGATTAAAAAAAGAACCAAAATGCATTTATGTACAGTTTAACCAAATGGTAATTTATGCCCTGTAGACCCAGTTTGTTATAAATATTCATAATTTCTATTCTTGTAACAAAAATATAAACAAATGTTCATATTTGTCACTAGAAAGTTAAAAGGTAAGGCAATAGCACATTCCATGGACAGATATCATGGTAAAAAACCATGAAGAGGGGTCTTTCTTAAGATGACACTTCTTTGCATGAAATTATTCTCGGAAGACCCAATGGAGGGCTCGGTTGCTGTTTGTTTTGGAGCTCTGATGGCGGGTGAGGCAACACTTAGCCCAGCAGGGAGTACGGAGATCTGTTTTATTAGCACAATCCTTCTTAATAATTTCAGCCTGAAATCCAGCAGTGTTTTACAAGTCATTTTACATCTTACCAAAACCTTACACCTTGAGTATTTGTCTGTTCCGTTATGCACAAAAAAACCACTGAGGCAGGTAGACTTCTGCAGCTACTTAATCTGTTAGCTTTGCTTCAGGTTTAAAGCAGAGGAAAATACAAGTGTAATCAGGTGTTTTTCCTTTGCAGGGTTCTTTTGCAAAACTTATTTTCAGAAGGGGAAAGTTTACCACATTTTAATCAGATAGATCTTCTTTAGATTTAAGCAGCCAAAAATAGCAAAGGCCATAGGTTAGCCTTATACTTTGTGTTCCGGCTGTGGTGCGGTTCATTAACAAGTCTGCTGCAGGGAACGACAGGCATTTACTAGGAAAATTCTTTTCTAAGGTGATTTTCCCAGCTTTCTCCCAGCACTGTTGATAGGAGTTACCGTCTTGCTTACCTGAACATTTAAGTCATTGACCTACTGTTACTCTCTGTCAGAACTTCTTAATAAATTTAACTCAAATGGAAAATGAAAAGCAGGAGGAAAGGAAATATCAATATAAGGCTTTTTCCTTAAAATGAAAAATGATATCATAATCTCAAGCTGAATTAATAGACACAGTACCTAAATCATTGCAGTATCCAAATAAAAATACCAACGTATGACACAGTCTTTTAAAAATGCTGAGGTAACCCAAGTCTACTAAAACTTGACTGCTAAGAATGAACCACAGGGGCACATATCTTCTAAGGAAGTAGAAATTACTCCTTTTGCATATAGATTGGCTCACGAAATGCAAGCATACAGAGATGAATTTTGTTACTGGCCTAATGTTATTGGAGAAAAAGGTAAAGACTAGTAAGATGTGTCCCCTGAATAGAAAAGTGCATGTGACATGCATTTTTGTAACTAAATGAAAGATGTCAGAACATCCGAGTTTAATGATAAAGTAAAAAATTGACACCTCTATAAAATTATTTGAGCCAGGACAATTTTTGAAATAAAATCCCCGAAGTCAAAGAACTATTGCTGAGTTTTATTTACTGGGAGTAGTAAATATTTCTACAGCAGTGGAAACAGTCCACGAGTTCTGCTTATAATTAAATATTAACAAAAATTACATGCAAAGTTTTAAGTGGCTTTTGGTCTACTGTAAAAGCAACAATATAAACCAGCAGCCAGTTTGCGTCTCTGAAAGGGAATGGAAAAGGAAGTGGTGTTTTGAAAGAGTGGGGAAACAGGTAAAGGAGATGAACATCCACCAAATTTTTAAAAAAGTAAAAATATTTTCAAGGAGATATGAATATCACAAAAAAAAAAAACCAACCCCAACATAGTCTCAATGAGAAGCTTCAATAGAGAACATATTTATGGGATAGCAAACACCAATGCTAGCTCAGCAGCAACAACAATTTTAGCTACAACAGCTCAGCCAGGTACAGACCAAATGTTTATAGAGATTAGAAGAGGGAAAAATATCAGTGGGCTAAGTTTAAATTAGAGACTGATGTGTAATTCAGTGTAATATCCATGAGGGCATACAAACAATTAGTGCTCTGAAAACTCTTCGCATCTGCCACAAGAAGATTGCTTGGTCATGGGAGAGGCTACACTGAGGGCAAGGGGTAGGCATAATGATCACAGATCACACAAAAGCTCTATTTTGCACTGAAAACTCAGAAGTGCCCTAAGGCTTGATGCAAAAATGTGCTTGGCTCTTTCATTAATTAAATTAATAACAACATAGTAAGCATTCCGAGTCTACCAATACACAGCAGGTGATTTACTCAAGGGCAATGCAGATGTACCTTATGGTACGGGCACTGTTCTGTTGAATATAAATCTCAGGCATGTGCAAGTATAAATCTTTTAGTAAGTCATCCCTCTCTCCTCCCTCATGCATTGTTTTTACATGGGTGTTTCATACAGGAAAAAAAGTGGGAATAACTGTGAAACAAACTATACAATAGGAAACTCTCCTACGGAAAAGCTGATGCTGCATGAAATCAGCAGCGTCAAGGAAAGTACAACGAAAGCAGACCACTAGCAGGTGATGTAATGAGCTAAACTGAATGACATTTAATTTTTCAGTGTATAGGCCTTGCAAGATAAACTCAACACCAGCTATGAAAATCAGAGATCCAGTGTAAAGAACTGTCAAAAAACATGCATACAGAAAGAACTGGGGGATATGGATCTGCAGTACTGTAAATACAGGTTTCTGCATCTATGTGAAAGAATACGATACTCTGGACCACACCGCACTGGAAAGATAACAGGGCAGAGAAGATGCATTAAATCCAGTCAGGTACAGCACCACAGCTACAGAGATTTAATATCCTACTTATGTTTCTTCGTCAGAAAATATCAAACTACTTTTGTGGAGATAGGAAAGGGGTAATCAGGAAGGAGGTTATATTACCTCAGGTACAAGACCTGTACCCGGGTCCCGTAGGTACGTGCCCAGGAGCAGTGTGTTTGTGTTGTTTCATTGTATAATTGTACTTACATGTATGAAGTCTCATATCTGAAGGAGAGATCCATTTGTTTGGGTTTCTGAAATGATTAAATTATATCTCCTGTATTATCTTTTTAGCATTCCAGTAGCATAAACTCTTAGCATCCTTGTTGTTTGGGTGTCATGCAAACATTGTCTTTCTAGTTACACAGGGTGTAGACTTTTTTTTTTTTTTAATTCTCATTTGATTAATTTTGTCATAAGCAACCTTTGGTGAGGGCAGGCAGAGAATTGCTGGAACCTCTGGGAGTTAATTTCCTCTATCTCAATAGTTTGCTATCTTCCAATCTTCTTACTCCATGTGCTGTAACCTGTGCATATATATAGTTGTTTTCAGAAAGAAATTTTTTTTTTTATTCAAGGTCTGTCGCTTAGCAAAATCCATTTAAAGCAAGCATCTTTTAATTTGGTCCTTGGTCCTAAACCTACAGATATCAGAGAATGATTGTGTGAACAGTTCTTGCTGAAAACTCTTGAAAGATCCTGAGAAACAAAAATTAATTCCTTCATTTACAAACTTACATTCAGAACAATGCTACAATTGCCTCTATTTCAAACGCAGGTTCATACTTTTGCAAACAATTTATCCTGATTTTCACCAAGATATATGATGAACAATATGAGGGAAAAACAGCTTCATAACAAACATTCATAAATTCTATTTTTCATATTTTTTTATAAACTCGGTCTCTTCTTTGATAAAGTTATATTTTAATGTTAATTACATTTTTTGCAGAGAGAAGATAGGTAGCAATTAGCTGTATCATTCCCATTCTGCTATTAACTAAAAAGGGATGTAAGTAAACTTTTAGTCTTCTCTTCAGTCTGTCTATATGTGAATATACATGATCAAACAAAAAAACCCTTCCAATTCCCTTTGCAAAAAAACATAAACTGTGTTTTATGAAAAGGGATTTACCTTCATTACATTCATATAGACTTCTGCTTTAAATGATGGAACTTTCATAGAATTTCATGAAAATAATATTAGAGTAAATCCTCCCTACATAGCAAAAAAAACCCAAAACGCCCACAAACAAACTCTTAAAATATTTCTAGACTTAGCAGCTTGCCAATATTCACCATAACAAAAAAACCACATGCATATATATGTATAGTTAATTCTTCCAGTTATTATTCTGCTCAGGTACTCTTGAAAATGCTCTCTGTGAAGACATGATGCCAGTTCAATCAGGGCATTGCCAAATGGCTGAAACGTTAACTTGAAATTTCCAGAGAGCAAATCTCAAGTCTTTATTTTTTTTAGGGATCACTTCTAGGAGCACTTTAGATCTTTAGGTGCTTTATTCTCTGAGTCCGTTGCAGCAGTAAGGTAGAACATTGGAGGGATAAGATTGTTGCATGCTTCTTTCCCTTCGCTTATAAACATTGTGCTGTTTGGTTTCTGACATCTTAAATGAAAGGTGGAAACTTTCCCATAAAGCCTTAGGGATTCCATTTCTCAGAATTTGTTAAGGAGGAGACAGAAGAGGTAACTATTATAGCACAGCTAAAAATTTTAAAAGAGCCTGAATAGAAAAGTCTACTGCCCTGTCGTATTAATATATGAAATATAATATATTAGAAGCCTCCCACCTTTTGACATCTTTGGCCTATGTTATTGGTGGATCTTGTTGTGATTCGAGAACTCCTTTTCATCATGATGGCAAGTTATGAGCTGTGTACACACTGCTGTGTATGCAATTCTGCAGCTTCTTTGCTAACAGCATTGGTCGATGACCTCGCTGGCCCATAAAACCACTTTTGAAAATTCAACATAGTTCAGAGTCACTCTCCACAGTCACACAGAAACAATCTGAGGAGGAATGAAGAAGCGTGAGAGGCAGGAGTAGTGAGGCTCACGCACCACCTCCCTGGCCAGGGAGTGGGCTGCATTGTGCTGACAGGTATGTGAAGCAAGAACACTACATGGTGGCACTACACTGACTGCTTTGAGAAAAACTGAAGTGAGGTATTTGCAATTGAGTATAAAATAGAGTAACTGTGAGCCATTGAAGCCATTTTTATCACTTAAATTGTTCTTCACAAGCTCTGGAATAGTATGACTATAAACCTTCCTTCTAGGTGCAGCAGAATGGACATTTCGTTCGGGTGAAGGTCTGGCTTTTGTTTTAAATGAAACCTGCAACACAGATTGATAACAATTTCTATCTGCTCTTCTCATCTACTTTCATATATTTTACCTCCACACAATTACAAAATTATTGAATCATATTCTACCCATCATGATACATATCTCCTCTCAAAGCATTTTCCACAGAAATTATTCCACACGTTGTGGGGACAGAGTTCATTCTCTCAGAAGCAGGTCTTGAGATCACTAAAGAGAACGGTTTCACAAGCTTTGCCGTATTCTTCACATCTGACAGTAATTTCAGAAGAACGCCTCCAGCTCTTTAACTGTTTCATTTATAGCTACAGCAAATGTCAATAAAATTAATATGAATGGCAGAACATTTTTTTAAAAGCATTTAAAACTGTAGCAAAGAACAATGCTCACAGGAGTGCCTCATTGGAATTTTTATTCACATAAAATTATGTTGTGGCTTCTGTGTTATACGAGGCCACTGTATTGCCTGAAATTAGGTCCCACCTGTGCTGCTCATTCAGCCAAGAAGACAGCCAGACCCTTGCACACACTTTTTAAAACGTTGCCTTTGTTCTTTGGTGCCAAGCTTGAGAGATGCACAGAGCTAATCGAGAAAGGAACAAGGAGATCACCAAATAAATTAGTCTTTTGGAATTAATAATCTCTGACATAATGACTTTTTTTAGGGTATGTAGTGTATCCCAGTTATCTATGTGCTGTTCCATAAGGACTTAATGGAGCATCAGCTTAAAGCTGTTCCCCTTAACATAGGATTTTAATTTTTTAAGGCCTTGAGGTTATGCTTGCTTTCTTTCTTTATACTGTTATGTAACTGTCTGGGTTGGAAACTTTTTGTAGAAAAAAGGAGAAGTTCCAATAAATGTCCAACGCGATGGAACCTATCGGCAGAGCCAAATGGAGCACAGACGGCAGCAATGGCTTAGGGTCGTTATCTCCGTTCCAAATGTGGTTTCATCTTTTGGAGATGGTATTTCATATGGGATGTTTTTTCATGAATTTCATAAAAAGGAGTGCCATCCTGAAACAGACAAGCTCCAGCTAATAGGAGACTGGTGCGCATGGTCCCAATCAACCATTTTTGGAATAGTGATTTAAATCTGGCTCATTTAATCAGGCTACTTAGGGGTAAAGGTACAATTTCATCCTTATCACAAAGAACCATTTAAGGTATAGAATGAAATAAAATTTTAACTCTATGAGAAATTGGTTTTTATTGTCTGAGTGTATTCCAGTGAGAAGGGCACAGGTCGAAGATTTATTTCTTTCCTTAAGGTATTCAGGGAACTACATGTATTCCAGACACAACCAACTTAGGTTAAAGGACTTAATTGTAATTGCTCTTTGCTATGTGGTGACTTCTTCTCTCTCTGTCTCAGGCACCCATCTCTTTCAGAAGAATATTTATATCTTTATCAGTGAAGCCTATGAGAGGTATCGTCTAGATGCCAGATTTCAAAATATAGCTCTTGCCATCTAATAGGAAAGGTAATGCTTTTTCTCACTTACTTTGCAATGCAAGCCAAATTGTTTTAAAGAGAGCTCTAAAGCTAAGCACATAAAAGCAGCCCTTGCAGACAATAAAGCCTACATGATGAATGTTTATTCCCAGTGCTACTAATGATGAAGGTTCTTGGCTTGAATGATAAGTGGGCTTGGTATCTATCACTAAAATGTCAGCAGCTTAGAGGGCAGAATTTTAGCTGTAAGGACAGGAGTTTCTGAAGACCTTCACTCGTTAGTCACTGCTTGTGCACAAGGTTAAACCCTGTTATGCACAGTCATTCTCTGTTCTGAGTTAATCAAAGTAATAGTCAACATCATACACACTTGAAATAAAGCTTACATGCAACTGTGGCAGGCAGTTAACAGAAGGGTATGACGTGCTGATGGTGTTGGAGCCATCACCAGGGGAACGTGAAGTTTGTAGTAAGAGTGGTTGACTCTTCATAAATAATATGATTTATGCAACAGTTTTAGTTTTTCTGTGCGATATACAGGACGTTTGATTTAAATTTAGGGGAATCCAAGAATATTGGAGTATTCCAAGAAAGCTTGTCTGATTGGGATTTTATAGCTGATCCCAGAAATGGTGTAAATCTGCACTGCTGCTCCTTTAAGATATGGAGCATTTCCAGTAGCCAAGAGTTCGATTCACCAAATCAGAGGTAGGAAACTGAAGGACACAACAGAGGTTGAGGAAAAACAGCAACAAGAGAAAAGTGTACTGTATAATCTCACCATGCCGCACTACAAATGAAAGCACTGACTAACATTTTGTTAATTACTGATGTAGTATCATGCTAAATGAATAGATTTTGGTAATCTTTTGGAGAAGAAACAATCAGAAATTCACAGCAATTTATAGAAGTAATGGTGAGAGTTTTTGTATGAAAAAATGTATTATCAGCAGAGAAGATCTACTATTGGAACTTTATTGGTAAGAAAAATGGCAGAAAATATAAATGTCATATTTCTTTACATTTAGGCATTTGGTTTCAGTGATATTTAGTGATGTGCTATAAAGTAGACCTATTTTGAATAATGCTGGAGACACCATAATCTGGGTATCAATTTTTCAGCTGATATGAATCAGTATAACACTAAGCTTTAGTAGAGTGCCATGAGTTCTGACTGGTGATGGCTCTTGCCAGAATTTAAAAATCTGTGAATAAAGGCAAGAATGTGATTCCAATCCCAAGGATGGATATATTCTAGATTTTTTTCCTTTCCATAGAGGAGAAGTGGCCTCACTGTGATTTGTGGAAATAGTTTCAGGGTTTAGTTTTATCTTTCATGGATAGCAGTAATACTTGAATTATGATTTTCTTACATTTTGACACTAGAGAACTATTGTCTCTGTCGGTTCATATATATGGAAAGAAATTAGCTTCACTTCTGTTCTGTGACAGGAAGGAGGAGACTACTAAACCAAAGAATCTTGTACATGGCTTTTACATCTGTAAAGACAATTTTCAAGATGGCTTTTACACCTTCGTTGTGGCGTAGCCTCTACCAAAGTAAAATCTGCAGTTTCCTTGGAAACAAAATTTCACGCCATTCAAGACTTTAAAGTTAAAAAGCATTCTTGCTCTTTTCTTAGTCGTGCTGCATTTTGGTTCTGGAGTCAAACATGACTTTCTTTGATATAACATGAAAAATCCGAATGGAACAGAAAATCAGATAATGAAAATGATAGGTGATGTCTGTGAGGAATCTCAATTAAGGCAAGCTCTATGAAATTGCAATCTTTTTTTTAAGTCATATGCCACATTTTCTGTACCTGGAATTCAATAATCAGTGCAAAAGTGATATAGACTAGAGCACAGAAACACATGCTTCATATTCTGTCCCTACCAGAAACTTCACATGTGACTTGAGCAAATCACCTTATTTCTTACCCAAACCTTTGAATGCTTTTAACTAAAAGTTGCCATCTGGAGGAGGTTGAATGGTTTAAAATTTTCTGAAACATCAAAATAGCTTATGCTGGCAATTCTGAAACCTTGTGATGACAATAAGACAAAGTAAAGTTTACTTTCTCTAATCCATTTGAATGTAAACATCATTTATATAACACATAATTTCCTGGAAATTATTGGAACCTCTCTCAATTCTCTCCTCATCCTAGAGGACCTTGAACACTTTTTTTTATCCTTTAAGGTACTATAACACCTTGGTGTGGATTGCTTTCAACTTCTTTTCAACAAAGCCATTCCATCTTACATGGAATACTTACACGTGCATTGAAAAAGAGAGATAACAACTCTAATAATGACTAGAAACAGCAGAGTTCTATGTTTTAGATATATATATAAAGTAGAACTGAAGTCAACAGAAAAAATGAAAATTCTCTCATTTCATTCTCCCTCAACATACGCAAGAGTACTGTGATTGGGAACTTGACAGGTAAGATGGAGCTAAGATAAAGAGAAAATTCATTCTAGGAGAGCTCTATAACTAAGATGAAAGGCAGAAGGGAGCAAAACCTCTTCCTTAGAAATGGAGTGACATCCTGTACCTTTAATGCTTTATTTACGTGGTTTTCCTCAATAAAGAATATTATTTTTCGTGTTGAATGAAACACACTTCTCAATATAAAAGCAATAATTTTAATTTTTTGATCAAAAAGAAGTTTGTTTTCAGTCATTGCAAAGGTGGTGGTTTTTTCCCTTCAGACTTTCCTCAGAAAATATTATTCACGCATCTCCTGAGTCTGTGCGTCAGCTTCTCATCTCTAATATGCGGTTAACAATGCTTCCTTTCTTCTGCTGTTTGCCCATCTATTCTGTTTAGATAGTAACCTTCCAAGAGCAGAAGCTATTTCTCATTTAATTAAAGGAATTTATAGCACTCTAGTCTCAGAGAGGGCAACTAGACACTATTGTAACATAAATAATGAAAGTATATCTACGAATAGCGGATGCACACAGAAATTTCACTGGGACGGTTGATAACACGCAGCAACACATTGAAATGCAGTGAATGCATTGAAATGGTGAGACTGTTGGTACACAGTGTAATTCACGTGGGGCTCTGGTTTTCGCTGCTCTCTCAAATTATTAAAACTTTGGTGGGGTGGAGAGGTGGGTGTTGGAAGATAATGGTATAACAGCTATCCCAGAGCATTGTCTTGGTAGGTGACTGTTACAGCCAGGAAACTAGTTTTGTGATTATGAGTAATAAGGCAAGAATCTAAAACTAATTGTTTACTAATGACTTGTTTTCCTTTATATTTAATTCACTAGAGTGCTCAGTCATAGGGACTCCTTTTTTTTTCCCACACTTTTCAGTATTACTGGTAGTTGTTGTTTCTGTTAATTTTTTAACTGTTACCTTTATTAAAGATTTACTTTATCATCATTATCATTGTTCGTGGTATTCCAGGAGAGACACAATCAGCAAAACTGTAAACTACAGCTCATCTCACACCTGCTCAGGACTTGCACAGAGACAACAGACAGCAATTAATTCCGTTTTTTGAGCTTTTTTTGAAGTTGCTCTATACCCATTTTCCAGCAATTTCTGAGAGTTCATAGGCCTCTTGAAAAGAAGCATAATTCAGGAGCATTAATGAAATGTATGTAACTTTTTGCTTGAAAAATTGGTGCATTAAGTACATCAGAGAGGAAATGGAAATGTAACGATTCATATTTTAAGCTATTCTAAATTAAACTTAGAAGATGAACTCTTGACTCAAATTTATGAATTCTCTTTTAGTAGTGAATCTGGATACACATTATCAGTATTGAACAACTCGGCGCGTGAGGTTCTGAAGCTGAAGTTCCTGTGACACTAGTGGGTACCTGTTTAATCAAGGCAATAAGCATGTGCATGCATTCACGCATGGATGCACGCATCCAGATTCATTCGCTGTGGGATGATACATACCACCAAAATGCAGTCTTTTATTCTTAAATGCAAATGTGTAGCAGCTGGACCCATTGATGTCATAAACGAGCAAAGAGAGAGCTTCTAACAGGATTTAGGAAGCAAGTAAATGCAAAACTTAATGGAACTACATTAACAATGATACAAGATAAAGTTATGAATACGTTTCTTAAAAGGTTAAACAGAAATATATAGCCATGAGAAAATAATTACAATGTAGATTGGTATCTGCCTTGCTTGGATATTATATCCAGCTTTTAACGTTAGAAAGATGGAAATATTCCAGCAATACCAGAATTATATAAATGGATGAAAATGAACATTCAAAATAAGAAACTGCAATCCCTGCTATGGTCTGTGCATGAAAGAGGAAAATCATGCAAAGCGTTTACTGACCAAACACCTAGCACATATCTTGGAAGACACTGAACATTAAGATTGCATTCAAGTCGGCAGTCATTCACTATCTTTATAAAAACCTTCAACCTCAGAAGTTCAGCTAAAAAGCATCTGGAGCAAAGAGGGAACTCACACTTTCTGACAGTCCCAAACTTCATTTCCTTTATAACGAGAAAAACTGTCACAAACTTACTCAGCACATTTGAAATTCAGTGTTTCTCTCTGGTTAATGCCATGATGCAAGATATCTAGAGCAAACATGTTTTTAGAAGGCTGTACAACAGACACACTTCTTAAACCAGCTGGACAACCACCCGTGTTTTTATGAAGAGCTCACTTTTCTTTTACTCCTAAGTAAAAGAAGTGTAAAAGAAAGTAAAAGAAACTGGTCCTCGCTCTTTTACTCCTACACCTTAGGAGGGTGCCCTAAGATGCACCCTCTGAATTTAAGGTTAGACCTTCAGGACCTAGTCTGATTCTTCTCCCTCCCACTTCCACCAACCCATCTCATTTTGCAAACAATGCCCACCAAAAGCCTTGTGTAGCTTCTGTCTAAACCTTCTTAGTTCTTTGTTTGGAAGAAAGGTAGAGATATAAATAAGGATTTCATTGAGCAAAGTACTTATTGGTCACAAAAACCCTACCAGGCAGAAAAAAAAAGCTTAGAGGGAGGAGCCTATTTTTAAAACTTATTTAATTACCACCAGTTAGATGAAGAGCATGCTAACATAGGCTTAATTTGAAAGTTCAGTTTGCCAAGAAAAGAGGAAACAAAATGGAGTGTAATTGAAAGAGCACAAATGGAAACCTGAAATGCTGATCAGACTTTCTCAGTGGATGAGTAAAATAATCTGTTTCATTGCAGAACAAGTTGATCAAACATTGAACAGAATAAGAACCAACCATTGAACAGAACGAGCTGATCAACTGTTTTGGATGGGAACAGTTTTAGATTTAGACTTCCAACATTTATACGCCTTAATGCAAACTAGAAAGGGTCAAGAAGCAAAAACTAGAGTGTTTTTATTTTTGCAAGCAGCAGGCCGTGATATAAGCAGAAAAGTTTGTGTGACTTCTGTTGGATGAGAGTGATCTGTAGAGTTGACAGTTTAGGCATGTCTTAGGCATGTTTAGTGTAACCTCATCTACAAAAACAAGTGTGCATATGGATTATTTGCCACATTTGCCTTTAGGCAAGTACAGAATTGCCAGGCGATAGACAGACCAATTTCTGTATTAGCTTAAAAACAGCAGCAACAATATGTGGATTGTTTTAGACTGTGAAATCACAATGGGTGACAGGGTTAATTAAATGAACTCTAGAGAATAAGCATTAGTAGATCAGAATTTCTATGAGGCATTTGACAAGGCATGGAGTGCCCAAATCCCACATCTGAGCAAGGAGAGCATTGTACGATCTTTGTGCACACTTTGAGCACTTGAACCTGACTCCCAGACAGCCAATTCTCAACTTGTGTACTGGGCACTTGAAATGCTATATGCAGTATGCCAGACGTGGTGAGAGGTGATACTTTCTACATCAGTGCAACAGTAGTCATTAATGTTAATAGCCTATCCCAAATCTAGGAAGTATCTACCAAACCCAGGAAGAAAGCAGATGTTCTGCCTGCTGAATGGGGCAGATGTATGTCCAAGACAGGAGAATTCAAAGGGCTGACAGCCAGCATCACCACAGACTTGCAGCGTCAGGTAGTCCAGGCCTGGTGGGTCAAGCAGGTTATGTCAGTGCTGGGAACACACCGGTCAGTGCCAATCCACACTTACCTATGCAAGAGGGACAGGAATCAAGAAATGACTGAGTGTCTTTCCTGCCATGATTACATATCACTGTTATTAAAAAGCATTATTTCAGAGCATGCCCTTGTTTCAAGACAGTTAGATTTAATACTGCTAAATAAAGCAAGGTCAGAGAGCAAGCCAAAGCACGGGACCACTGGCTCTTCACTCTGTTTAGTTGTTAACATGCTTCCCGACTCCTACACAATAATTTCCAAAAGAAATTATACGTGAAGTGGAACCAGTTTTTTTTTTCCTTTGAGACTACGGAGTCTTCTGTAGTATCCCGTCAGACTCTGCAGCCTCAAGTCTCCCGTGTAGCCTCCCACTACACCCCAGAAAATGCTATGGCGTAGCATTGCTCTGTGGTCCTGCAACGCAGCTGTCACACACACATTGGGCACGCTGGACTGACACCCACCCCAGACTCAGCAGACAGTAAGTCTGCCTTAGGGACACGTAGACACCAGATGGATCCTATGGAAGGACAGGGAACAGTTTGATATACCATTAATTTAGCCACTCAAGACCACTTGCACACAAGAACTGGCAATGGTGTCTGACCCAAAAGAGCAAAATTAGTTTATAAATTTCAAGATTAACTCCAGCAGTGTTCCAGGGTGCAACAAACTGGGAAACAGTGGTATGGAGGTACAAAACCAAAACAAAACAGAAACCAAACTACCAGTGAAAAACCAGCAAAAAATACTCCCATGTAGAATAGGAACGTTCTGCACAGAATATGGGAAGTTTTAATGAATATATAAACAGGTAAAAATCAACAGATGTTAAAAATAAAAATGGGAGACAGGTAAAATTCTAAATAATATGAATTTAGATTAATTTAACTGTCCTTTAAATTAAAAAAAAAAATAATCGGTAAGTATTTGCTCTAAATGCTAATGACAATGAAGTAGAAGAAGCTATTAGCTTAATGTTTGGAATTATTTTATCGGAGTACTAATGCATCTTTTGACAGATGTTTCTTCTTCTGCAGGTACAGGAAGAATATATTCTTTGGTTCAGTTTCCGACTAATTCAGTTCAATAACAACTTCATTCAAAGCTGGAAAATCAAATAAGAGCAGAAAAAGGAGGGAAAGCTTTTTTCTCTGTTTCTATCTGAGAATATAATAAGGTATGTGGTTGTGAGATCTCAGAGACTTCTGAAACCTTGGAACCAGCAGTGACATTTGCTTTAAATTATTTGAATCAATTTTATATTTTTTTGGTGTATGCCTGTGGTCAAATATAATTTGACATGGTGTTCGGAACCTGTTCCTGTCTGATGTTATCTTCCTTGTGATTTTTCACTGGATGGATCGATGGTGTTTTGAGGTGATTCAGGGCCTCTTGAACTCATGCTCACCTGAGGGTTTGTGGGTCTGATTTTACACTTGGATGGCAACTCTTTGGCGGCATCTCTGATGAAAAAAACGTATAGGAAGCAGCAGCAGCAGGGCTTTCCTGGCCAAAAAAAGGCTGCCAGACTATCTCTTTCTTGGCCTCCAACCAGCACTGGCAGGCTGTTGAGTGCTATTTTATCAGGTAACAATTATTCACTGATATCACCTCAAGACCGTGATGCCTTTTTCCATCTGATCTCTTTTACAAGATGGAAAAGTGGAGACGAAGCAGTAGTTGCCTCAGATTTGGAAAAGAAATCTGTCCAGCAACACCACAGCTTCAGCACCACCAGCACCAAGAGCTTCTGAGAGCTCTTAGTTCATCTGAGAGACTACAGAAGCAGGAGGATGGGTAATACTATTCTTGTGAAGTACTTAAAAGTAGCAAAAAAATAAAAGAACTAAGAAATCCCATCCTTCCTGAAGTCTGCAGAGTGGGAAAGATTACCAGGAAGTTTTGCAGCTGGAGTCCTGGTAGCAAAAGGAAAGGAAGGATCAGGATTGATTTGTGGGAGGCAGTCAGTTTCTTTGATGACAAATTATAAATACTTTTTACCATTTTGCATGGAAAAACTGGTGATAATGATGATGATACAGGAATGAGAGCTTCTCCATATAGTGCGATACCACGTATTACCCTTCTGGAGCCACAACAGCACTGCTTATACATAATTGTGGATCCTCAGGCTGTACTGGGATTTCTCCAAACTGGAATGGGTCTTACTGTGCTACTCATGTGAGCAGGATGCAGCAAAAGATTCTCCTAAACCAGAAGTGGCACAGGTGAGAAAATGAGTCTGTGTCTTATCCTCACTGACCAACTTCATGACTCCGTTCTGTAGGATGATTAGATTCTCCATATACTTCCCTGATATCTGCTCAGGCTGTTACCTATATGTGCCTGTGTGGACCCACTGATGTAAAATGCCTGTTACCTCTGTTCACCCAGAAGTGGTATCACATAAAAAATGGAATTATGCCTGATCATTTCTTTCTACTTCATTTAATTGTAGGGCTGCTTTTCCTGCAGCGCGTGAGAGCTGGAATGACCAGCCCTTTGTCAGCACTTCTTGTATCTCTGCAGCACAACTCCTCCCAATGAATATTTCTTTTTATAGCATTATTTTTGAGCACTTTCTATTATCTTTAATAGTAATGGAGTGCCTAGATACCAGCTGTCTAAAAATACCTATGAAGATCTGATAGACTGATTAGGCACAAAGAGTGAAGTCATGAAGAAAGAACTGAAACACAAAGTAAAAAATTTGGAAAATGCTAAAGCAAATCAAGTCTTCCAGAAACTGCGACTTGATATAAAAAAGCTTGAGGAAAAATCCAGAAAGTACATGGAAAAATGAAGAAAACTTATTAAAAGAACAAAATTATGTTAAATGATAAAGAGCTTGGGATGTAAATAGAGAGATGAGGGGAAAGTGGTCAAAACAGGAGCAGATGGATGTACATTTTAAATGCACTATGGAGAGACTAAAAACACAACAACTATAATTTTGTAGTTCTGTCTTCTTCAGCAGTGTTTAACTCTTTACTGAAATACAGGCCAGAATTGGTTGTTTCCTGGAATTTTTTTATCCCTGCATTTGACATGCCGATGCTTACGGTTCCTATATTCTCCAAAGACTGATCGTCATGTATTCTTTTTGCTCACTAATAATGTAATACCAGAAAACAGGAAAAAAAATTATGCATACTATTTATATTATTTTCAGTCTTCTTTAAACAGGAGCCATTAGTAGATAACTGGCATTTTCCATAAGATCTATGTTACCTTGTTGCTCTTTATATTAAACGTAAGTTTCCACCAGAACATAAAGTATACAGTTTACATACACAGAGTCTTCTGACTGATTTGCAAGTCTCCATAACATGATCACAACATGTGCTGTATGTTATCCGCACCCTTCAGAGCTTGAAATGAATGACTTCATCATATTCATTTCCAAAATGCTCAGGAACTTGCCAGTAAATAGACTGTGGTCTCTCCAGCTGGCGGGACATCCCTTCGGTGAATAGCTGACTGCTGCTTATTTGCTTGTGGTATAGGTTGGCAGACCCATCTCTATTAGCAGGCAAATCTCTAAATGTCACTTTGCTCGTTTATTAGTTCTATGTAGTGGTCTTTTAAGACCATATTTATAACCTTCCTTCTGAACTCCGTCTGACTGAATGTCTGGTTTCATTGTAATGACCCTGCAAACTCCAGAAAATCCCCGTCCCTTCCTATTCTTTTTTTCCTCTGGGTTGCACAAAGTCAAAAACTGCCGTCTAAAGGACATGGGCCATGATTTGACAGTTTAGCTGAGGGGAAAGAGACTGAGGAAGATAAATATATCATTGTGTCTTCTACTCAGGGTTGTTCAAGGATACCAAGAAAAGAAAACAAGCAGTTCCTTGATGGCAGAAAATGTTGTGCAGAATCACTGAAAATCCAGGTCATCCGATGATGATAAAAAGCCTTCAGACAACTTTGCAGCAGTTAGCTAGAATTCCAAATTTACTGCATTTAACCAGAAATCTTTTCCTTTCTTAAAAAAAAAAGTAAAAAGAGAGGACAAGGAGACTTCAGAAGGCGATCAAATATAAAAAATATGCTTGTAGAAGATACATAAAATAGGTAAGTGCAATTGCACCTATAAACATGAGTAAGCCTATAGGATGACTTTAAAACCCTGTATATAATGAACTTACTAAGGGCTCCTGGAAGTTTCTAAAGCATTTGGGGACAAATTGCAAGGATGTTTCTTTTAAATCAGGACGCTTTTGTAAGCATGGGAAGTTCAACTCTGCTGGCAGCTGTTTAAAGTGAGCCTTCTTTCACTGTACAGCTAGACATCTTCTAAGAAGAGCGAAAACCTGCACCTCTGATTTACCTTCTACAAGGCAGTACATCTTTCAGGATCCTCCACAGAAATTCAAGTTGGGAATGTGCTGTTAAGGTCTCTCCTAGTGGGACACCTGTAACCCACTAAACTTTAATGATCACACATGGGTTAAAACTAGAGGGATATGTGAACTCTTGGAAAAATTTCAATTAACTTATCAAGACTCCTGCAGATAAATGACCTCCTGCTTTTCTCTGATAGACCCAACTGTGCCTTGTTGTTTCATAGCTTTAAATTTTTCCCTCTTTAATGATGAACTAATTATCATTCCACCAACTCTGACAAAACCACCATTTTTCAAATTTCTATACAAGATGTGGAGGAAAAAAGGAAACATTTAGAGAAGACTATTAATAAGATGAACTTGCACGTGAATTTTGATGGCATGATTCTTACTCACTTTGCATTCTAGTTTAATTTAGCACCCCTACACTCCAACAGGAGTTTAAGTGCATCTTAATCAGACCTGTGGAAAAAAAAAAGAGGTTAGCATACGTAGTATCCAAATAGTTTTGAAAATGCATTTGTAAGTTATTGTTAAAGCACAAAACCCAGAGGCTAACTAAATCAAACTGAAGTCAAAGTCAAACTAACATTCATGGCAAACTCAGAGGACATAACTAAAGTGTAATCAGAATTCTATAACTAACATGCACAATTTTTTTAAAGTATTATGTAAAGGATATTATGACCGGTGGACAAACTATAATGTGTGTAACTATATAAATATATTAATTTATATACACATCTACACAAAAACATGTGCACACGCAAGATACAGAGGCGACACCACCCTGGGGACACCAGCTGGTATGTGCGTGTGCAGGGCTGCCATCCACAGGGACCCAGACAGGCTGGGGAAATGGGCCAACAGGACCCTTATGAGATTCACCGAGGGCGAAGGCCAAGTCCCGCACCTGTAAAGAAACATCCCCCTGCAACGATACAGGCTGGGGACGGCGGGGCTGGGGCAGCTCTGTGGAAGGGGTGGTGGGGGTGCTGGTGGGCAGTGAGCTGAACATCAGCCAGCAGCACCAGGGCAGCAGAGAGGGCCACCAGCCTCCTGGGCTGCATTAGCGGGGGCATGGCGGTCCATCAAGGGGAGGGACTATCCCTTTCTATGCAGGATTCAGACAACATCCAGAACATTGCCCCTGGTTTGGGACTCCCAATACAAGAAAGACACAAGTCCAAGGGAGAGTGACCAAGCTGGTAGGGACCAGATCTGAGCAGAGGCTGCACAGCCAGAAGTTTTTACTGTGTGGCACCTAACAGCACACCCCCAGGACTTTCAGGCAGGGCGTCGAGAAGGTGGAGCCAGGGCCTTCCTGGTGGTGTATGGATGAGAGATAATGGGTATAAACTGAAATGAGAGGTTCAGATTGGGTGTAAAGAGGAATGTTTTCCCCATGAGGAAAGTCCATCAGGTCACTCAGAGAGGTTGGGCAGGCTCCATTCTTGGAGGTTTTCAAGACCCACCTGAGCAACCTGGACTGATCTCACAGAGAGCCGTGCTTCCTTTGTAGGACTAGAGACCTTCACAAGGCCCTTCCCACCTGAGTTATTCTATGATACTATAATATAAATATATTTAAGCTGTATATCTGTATGTATATTGATGCTAGATATGTTAGATATAGTAATAGACTGGACTAGATGGGCTGTACTAGTCAAATATAATAAATTATGTATAGAATTTAATTGCAGGGACAATTTAGGAAATGTTCTTAAGTTATGCTGCTTTCCCTAGATCACAGTTTCTACAGGTACTTGAGTTTGAGAGTAATTTTATATATTCAAATCATTTACTGAAACCAATAGGGCTTCTCAAAAAATGAAGCTAGGCACTTGAGGGCATATTGCTAGGCTGGGATCATTTTGTGTGCTTGATTCCACAGAACCTATTTCTGAGAATAAGAACAGCAGGATGGAGTTCAATGTTTGCATACTGAAAAGTTTGAGAAAAAATACTAATAAGCACTATGAAGAGTGTTTACTTCTTCAAATGGTAAGATTTTAAGTATATGGAAACGGGATTTTTGGACTCTGATTGGAATGTTTATCAAGCTGCTCAAGGCAAAGAGGGTCTTCTGGGTCACTGAACCTCTGTGGTGGATAACCATCTTATAATCCTTTTTCATAAACTAATAAAAAATATCTTAAGAGTATTGTATTTGAAAATTTACATGTGGAATTTTAAAATATCTCTGATTGATAGAAAATCAAAACAGATTTGCTTTGGCTGCATTAGCAAAAGAGAATTTCCATTTTCTTCCAAGAATAATATCAATAAATAGGCAGCCAAGTAATACTTAGTAGGAAATGGCTTTTTTTTTTTTTTAAAATATCCCGCCAGTTACAAATAGAATAAATGAAGCATTCTCAGTTCCCATATTTCAGCAGTTCACTTAAACATTATTAACAGGTCCAATCACTTAAAAATTGATTTCAGTAGGGAAAAAAGAAAGAAGAGGTAAAATCTGAGGCAGAATGCTTTCTGTTGACCTCTGCATTTTACTTTTCATTGTTTTTCTATGATCTAGTTATTTTCTGTACAATGTCCAATGGCTGAGATATTGGATCTAGCCAGAAGGTGGCTGCAAGCAGTATTTAAATGAATATACATAGCTATGTGTATAAAATCCATTACAAAATTATTGATGGAAGGTATTTTTAAACAACAAAATGCAGAATATATAGTATAATCATTTTAGGGGAAAAATCCCGCTTGTCCAATATATTTATATAACTACAGATTCAGTGGTATGACAACAGGACAAAACCTAACTCATGGGAATAGTGCTGCATTATTTAATTAGGATTACTGAGAACTGACATGAGTGAGAACCTGATGGATTATGCTTTCACTTTGTGAAAAGAAAAAGGTTTCTTATAGATCATATAGATTTTTGTAATGAAAATACAGAAAACATTTCTTCAGAAATGTAATAAAGGTATTACAATCTAGCTTGTACCCATCTTATTGATTTAAAAATAATTTAGTTTACACATTGTTAAAGGCAAACATAACTTCCTAGAAGGAATAATCTATATTGGATGGTGCCTCATGAAGGCACTGCCTTCTTTGCTACAGAAAACTAAAATGACACTAAAGTAAATACTAAAACCATAGTTGGTCAGAAATCGATCTTAGAAGTTTCGTCCTACTCCGTGGTCTCTGTGGTTCAGAGAACACATTTAACCTCAGAAATCTGAGCATATGGATCAATTTCAGAAATTCTCTTCTTTTTTAAAGACTTCTTCCCGCAAGCTTTTAGCTGTAGGTTGTCACACTTCTCTCTTCCAATGTGGCACACGAAACTATGCAATCCACTTACTAGAAACAAGAATTGCATCAAATTAAAGTTAAATTTGGAATGTCACCTAGGCTTTTGTGTTATCCCCTTTTAAAGTACATTAAAGAGCACAAACTTTAAGGATTCTTGTGCTTGTTTTTTCAATGTGACCTGTCTCCTGGCATGTTATACTTGGGTTCAGTTCCATGAACACTTACACTTAATGTTTGTTCATTTAACATTGTCCAAATATCACTTTAATTGAATAACTCACTAAATAACAAGGGGATTTATTACACTATCCAAGTGTGCTTTCACACCAGTAATAATTCAGCAATTTTAACAGAAAGAAAAAGGAGGAGAAAAGAGAAAAAAATATAGATAATAATTTCCTCCCAGGTAACCTGCTTTCTTTTCCTCTCAGGGTCACAGAGTGAGGTGTGTCTGTTTCTGAATTAATGTACAAGGATCTACTCATACGACAAGATCATTACTGGTATACAAGGTTAGATGCTCCCTGTGTGTCAGATAGCTAGTTCACTGCAATTTCTCTGTGCTTAATACTAGGTGTCAATTCTTGAGAAATTATTTTTCTTTGTCTTTCACGGGAACAATGCCCACATAATTACTCTCAGTGTAATAACAATGGTTGGAAACTCAGAGCAGGTGGCATCCACTGACCACACAATACGGATTCAGTCAGGAGAGCATCATTCCGGCTACAAGTGCTGGCATACAAAATATATTTCTAGGAAATGTTTTTTCAAAAATCTTGGTGTAACTGTTCATTGCAGAACAGCAGGACATGAAGACCATGGTTATTAACATGCATAAACCTCCAGTACGTACAATTCTCACAACTGGATTGTCACAGCCTGTCTCAACACACTGTATTGTTTACTTGGCTCTCCAAGATGAATGTGAAGTATTTAGAGCAGTTTTATCTTCCACAGAATGCAACAATGCTCTTGGATTTTTCCAAGGTACAGATAATTCTCTATAGTTATTTGAAATTTTTTATCCTCATCATTTTTTTCTGACTAAAATATGTGCTTTCCCTTAATTTTTTTTTTAATGTTAAGAATGTACTTTTCAGCTAAACATTTTGATATTCTATGTGAAAATTCAAAACAAAATGGTATGATGAAGTATAAACACAGTGACATTTTGAAAATGTTTTATTGGAATCAATTTTTATAAACAAAACATTTTGCTATCTTCAGTAAACTCCTTCTAGCATAATTCTTTTGGCATGTCAGCATTGTCATATTTCAAGACAAATAAAGTCTTTCTGAAGACTAAAAACACTTTATGGGGGATGAATCCTATTTTTCACACACAGCTCTACCTTTTCTCTTTAGAGATCTTTGTGAAAAGCAATTCCTCCTGAAGGTTTTCCGTCTTTTTCTTCCCTATCTCTGTGTTTCTTCATCAACCAGCGGTTTGTCACAGTTATGGCCAGAACTGTTGCTTTAGATTCTGATCATAAAACCTCTAACCTCTGTGAAAGTCTGAAAAATCAGTCTCTTACAAGGGTAAGAAGACTAAACATCCCCAAATGTACCATTTTATATGTGCAAGTAATTTTGCGCTTTTAGTGAGTTCCATCACAGTAGATTAGTTTACTTACCTCAGTAAAGTTGCATGCATATATATTTCCAGGGCTTTATTTGTTGCACAGATAAAAAGTCCAAGCTTGTAACTGAGAAATGAGAAGAACAGGAGATGTTTTGATTATGTTTATAAGTTTTGCAATTTACCATTGCATTGCATTGTCTTAGATTATGTATTTTCTGTCCGTGTATTTTTATATTTTTTGTAATTGCATTTGCATAGGAGCGTAGAGACAAAATGCTTAATGAAGACGCATAAAAAATAAAAGCACCACCGCCTCCCCCGAAAATCTCACTACCAAGAGAAAATAACCTGTCCCTCTCAGGATTTACTTCCCCGGGAGTTTAACAAGTCTTCACCACTGAGCAGAGTGAATGAAAGGCTCTACTTAGTCAACTTAGTCACTCCAGAGGAAGTGAAGCTGCTATTTGAACATATATAGAATATATTTCTAACCTAGAAACAGTGAATTCTTAAGCTGTAAGTTTGTCCTAGTCAGGATTTAACATTATTTGAAATAGAACGAGGATGCTATTTAAAAAACTATTAGGACTCAATAACCACTGGGACATATTATTTTTAAATTGATATGTAAGCACAACCTGTTATTGAAAGCAACAGAAGTTAGAAGTTTTATGATTTATATTATATGAAATTTATTTTAAAACCCAGGTTATCCTTTGGCTCAATCTGAAATAAGATAATGTTGTTAAGCACCAAAAGAAATACTTTGCTCATATCAAAATAAGGGTTATAAGACATAGAAGATTTTTATTAGGAGAGCCTATAGGCATGTTATTAGCATAGGACGTATTATCAAAGTAAAGGAGTATTTGGAAGAAAAATTGTGACAAAAATGGTATTTGCCACATGCTTAGATCTCTTCTGTGTTGACTGTGCTGCTCTGGATGAATTACTGCAGAACTAATCTATTAATCTGGCTGGTTTGAATTTGGTTTAAAGCCATGTTTTTTGTCATATTTCTTTTATTATTTCTGGTTTTCTAATGGACTTTATATTATCATGTCATTCTGTTTAAGTTGTTTAAAAAAGCAAGAGCTTAGGAGCAAATCCAAGTTTTAAACTTAATGGATTCTAGGCTGTTCATTTAAAAAACAAACAAACACACAAAAAAACGTTCCTCATCTGAAAAATACTGGGGTATTTCCTTTTCTATATAAACTGAAGAAAGTTACATTTTTTTATAAATATGGACTATTTACATAGTGATCCACGTCTTTGAAGTCTGGTGGTCACAAATGGCAAATAGAAACCTCAACATCTTGAATTCTCACCTCCATAAAACCATGTCACCTGTTGCTCTAATTAGGGAAGGTAAGGCAGAAAGAAGTATTTTGCTGATTACAATAATTTGTCTGCAAAAGTTCACTTCGCTGAAGCAAGCAGTAAGACAAGAGTCTTATAGAGTAACATACACTATTACCATGCTAAGGTAAAGACGTCAGAGACCCTCCCTAGCATTTAACTTTGTAATACGTCTTTCCCCAAAAAAAAAATTTTTGAATGACAGTCAACTCTTAGCATATGCTATATATTGAATATCACAGAATTTACTTAAGTTCTCTGAAATACAGTGCTTTCCTTATGGAGGAGTCTCATGTGACTGTACTGATGGAGCACTACTTTAGTATGTGCTGTCACCTGCTTCCTTTAAATCTGGTGCTCTGGTCGAATGATGAGTGAAAAAAGCAAATGACCATTAAAAAAACAAACAAACAAAAAATCCCCACCAAAACAAAACCAAAAATATCCCTTCTGCTATTCACATGGAAGAGAATACAATCCCTGCCTCTAAACTTCTGCAAGATTTCCCACCTGGGCTGAATTAGAACTATGAGCAGATGCATCTTCCCAGGGTATCCTAGGTGATGCTGATATGAATAGCTCTGAGAGAAAATGAAATAGATTTAAAAAGCGTGCTTGTTTATTCTGTGTGTTCTCATTGTTTGAATTAATTCAACATTCTTGCAAAGGAAGGAGCGCTATCCTTGGATATGAAGCAGATTCTATTTGCATTCCTCGCACTGCAATCTCATTGACACATTCTGGCTATCTGTGTCCGGAATGGGCAAAGTCAGTGACCCATACTCCTTAATAAATGAAGTTCAAGCTTTCTATTGCATTCTTAAAAATGAATGTATTTCAGTCCTGACCTTCATCGCTTGTTCTGATCCCAGCCCTGAGCCTCTTCTAACTGGAGACTGCCAGTCGTAAATAATGTGCTACATTTTGTAATGGTTCTTCACTGTGGAAAGAATATCACATAGAAATTGAATGAGATCACCGGCTGTATTTCTACGTGTGGCTGACAGAAACATAGCTCTCAAATCTGAAAGGTGCTTTATGTGCTTTACACCCAAGACACTCAGGTCAAGCACTAACAGAGATATTACAAATACAGATTCTTCAAATAGATACAATGTTATTTCAGCTCATGTTAAGAAAATGAGTAATGGAAAACTTAAATAATACAACCTGCGTTAGTATGATTCACAGAGAAAAGGTTAAAAGAAAGTACCTAGGTAAGCCCTATGTATGATGATGCTTCTCTAGAGTAGTAAGTCTCAAAGAGACCTTCTGTGAGAAACGGGAATAATATCCTCTGTTTCCAATGACAACATGAGATGGTTCTGTAAGTTTGTGATCTTTCTCATATTCAATGAAAGGTTTGAAAAGCTTTACTGTTGGGCCATCCCATGAATCATTTGACCTTGATCCAATAACTAGTGCAAACCCAAGAACATCTGTATTCTTATATGCATATGTATTAGCATGTGCAGGAATGTGTGCGTGTCCATGTAGGTATGTGCATTTTACAAAGGTGAAATACTGAATTAATAAGAGACACAGAGCTGTTCAGCAAATGAGCTTGTATATGTTTTGCCACTATCTATTCTGCTTCAGATTTAGATATACACAGATACCTTTTATAGGTTTAATAACTGTACTTTTTGTTCTATTGAAGACATAGTGAGCATTTAAAATAATGAGATGAGATTGAAGACATTTGCAAATTTATTTTTATTTGATAAGGCCTCCCCTGGAAAAGACAATGCTGTAACGTCAGGCTAGTTAAAAGCTTAGGAAATACAAACGCTCTTCGGATAACATTCTGACTTTTGCATCCATATTAAAAAAAAAAGCTTCAAACTTTCTATAGCATGGCTATACATGGGACATGATGGAATTTATGATAAAGAAATGGTCGTAAGTGTTGGATCCACTGACTGGTGCAGAGATGTTGTGTCGAAACTGATTGGTTTCTTCAAGCTGACTGAATAGTTGAAATAATTGGAAAACCAGATAATTTATTTGTACAGATGTTCCAAGTCAGAGTTTACTTACATTAGGACCAGAGAAGCTTTCATTACTGCTGACTTTAGTGCGACCTCAGGTAGGCCTTAGGTGAAACACCAGTGATACAATGGCTTGGAAATAGCTCTGTTCATGGAGCCGAGCTCTGCTCGAGAGCGAGCTGCTGTTAATCAGCAGCTTTGAAACTGCCTAACTCACTATAAAATCCAATAATAATTCTAAAACTTGACTATATTCATAATATATAAAAAATACTGAAGTTCATCAACTTATTGATACTACCTGGCTCTATTTTAAGTTAGATTTATCGTGCTGGGAAATCTTACTTTCTGCCACGATATTTCTCTGAGCACAAGCAGAGAATCTTCTTTGATGTCATAAGCTCTAGTTTATGAAAACTTCAATACGTGAGAACTACAGGCATCTCTGCAGTTAAATTTTTGCTACTTTCTTTAAAATGAAAGTGATTATTTTTCAAGAAACCCAAATTAACCAGAATTTGAGAGTGCAGTAAGAAACCTGCTGAGTAAAGAGAGTTTATTATTTATAACACTGAATTAAATATAAAAGAGAGCCCAGCTGTGTTGTATCAAGCTTAATCTGAGAAGGCAGCTGATAGGGATTCCCCAATTTACAGCTGGTAACTAGGCCTTCAGCCTTTCCACTGCGTTCTAGGTGGAATATATTAGAATGTGGAACTGTAATTTAATTATCTAAGATTCTCAAATATAGCCAAAATTGAGGCATACATGATACGCAGTGAGAATTTTGATTAACCTGTGTTCAAACCTGATTAAAATTTCACGATACTTCAGCAAACAGTCTTCCTTCCAAACATTAGGGGCTTAAGGATTACAGGAATCAACTTGTCTAAGTAAAATAATACCACCATAGAGTAAAAGTACAAAAATAACCTCCTGCCTCTCCTTCATATCAACAACCATATTTAGAGTCTTACATGCTCTCAAATCACTTTTAAAATGTTTTGTATTTTAAGAATTCTCATGACAACAACAGATGTAAATTTAGATGATGCTTTAAAAGATATCAATTTTAAGCCTACATCAGGAAATGCATATAATAGAAAAAGGAGTTAAAACTTCCTGTAAGGTACTTTGTTTAAAAGAAAATGAAACAATCCTTAACGTAAGGACAAAAAAAATGTCCTTTCCACTGGTAGGTTATTAATCTTATACAATATATAAATTGAGTCAATAAAAAGTTGAAGCAATATATGAAACTTATCTCCAGGATGTGGTGCCTAATATCAACTATTAATGCAGGTTGAATGCAAACAGGTTGGCAAACTTGCGTTTCTAATTCTTGTGTTTATAAATCACTGTCTGTCCTACAGGCACTGTTGTATCAGGAGACGTGCTTTCTATCACACATATAAAACGCAATCCCGTTTTGCCTTCTCAAGACTTTGTGGAGCGTGTTTCCTCCTCCTAGGTTTTAAAACATCTTCCTCTGCTGCCATATTACCTTTGAGGGCAAAACTTTGAGGGAAAGCAGAGATAGGTTAACTTTATGCTTATATGATATAAATACAAACCACACATGTAGAGTGTATTATAGCCTTAGGCACAAGCAAGTGTTTATAAAGGCATGCTTATGATCAGTTACACTAGACCAGGCCATTTGTTCTGCCTTCTCTTCCTTTTTCCAATTCTTATTCTTCCCTCAAACACCTTGACCCCCTCCCTTTCCCTGTTCTTATCTCCATTCAAGTTAGAAGTCCAACCATATTTACTTTTTTCCCCAGTGGCTTTGCTACATTTGTACCAAAATTTGGTATTTCTGGTACTGTTCCCTAGGTAATATCAGCCCTATATAGGACGACTTGCTGGTAATACTCCTATGGTTACCTTGATCGTACTGATTGGTATTACTGATTCACTGCCGGCAACACAAGGCTGTACTCCCCCAAAGGTCCTCAACGCTCCCCTCTAACTATCTGCAAAGGCTGGCCATTTCTCACATAACTCCCCCTTAACAGTCTGTGAAAGCTGGTCATTCCTCACAGCGCTATCTGTAACTTTTGTCAGCTTCTCACTTTGTTATTTGTTATGTCCAGCAATTTCTGCTCAGTAGTTTCTCATTTTCTGTTCGGTAAACCTCAGGCCAGGGTCCCCTGCCTGCATACTTTAACAATGTCTTCCCACGAAGATGAAAAATTAGTAAGCCGAAGAACTGCCTGTGGTTATCTGAGCTTCCTTAGAAATTTTCCAAAAAGCAACTAAGTCTAGTATTCTGCAAAATTTAGCTTTCAGTAACAACATTCCACATAGGTAATAACATTTAGTATACAAATATTTTTTTTCCCCCGCAAAAGAAGAGAAAAGCCTCACCTCTTCTCCCCTCCATTCCTACCACTATCGCACCTCCTGGTAGAAAGTCTGACCTCGAGGAATTCCCCAGCCCCTTCATCTTTTCAGTTGCCTGGTGCACAGTCTCTCTATTAGCAAGTGAGTGGAGGGAAGTGATTGGAGGCTCCTTCACTGGAGCATATATTTTAACTTTCACACCATACATTTAACTTTGTGTGAAGGCACTTTGTGCTATGGCTTTCTTCAGTCGTGACTCAAGATGGGGATATCTCCTTAGAACGTGCAATAGTCCATTGTTCCCAGGGGCAGGAGGGGAGCAAGGTCAGCCCCCCAAGTTCCAGGTGAGCAGGGACAGTCCCTCATTCCACTGTCTACTCGCCACCATTAGGTAGAGGTGATTCCACTAACCTTAAATACCTTCTCCCCTCATGACACGCCAGCTAAGGACAAATCTTAAGTGTTCATAGTTCCCCAAGATAAAGCCAAAAAGATAACAAGTAAGGACAGCTTCAAAGAATGAGGGGGAAGATGACTATAGGGAAACAGTAAATAGAAAAATTGCAGGAAAAGAAAAGGAGTGGAGGCGTAAATTCAAGCAGATACTAAAAATGTATGAAACAAACAAACAAACAAGAAACCCAAAAGCCTAGAGCAGAGGAGAAAAAGCCCAGAAACCTTTGCAGAAAGAAAAGAAGAAGAGGAAGCCCATAATACGGGAAATTAAAAGAAAAATCTTGCCAAAATATGACAAAAATACACAGAGTGATAGCTGATCAATAAAGAAGGAAAGATGTTGAGAGAAATTATTTTCGGTGAACAAACAAGGAGAAAAACCTGTTTCTGTGGAGGGGAGATTATAATTGTCCTGTTAATCATAAAGATTTCAATTATGTCTGTTAAAATTTTAATGGAAAATAGAGCAGGAGATGAAACCCTAATTAAGGGATGAAGGGCTGCTTTAATTTGCCAGGGTATATTTTTAATAAGTTTTCCTCTGAACTGAGAGGGTGCTCAGCAACTTTTAAATCTAGATTGTAATTTTAGTTGCTCGCAGAGAATTTTGAAACTGAAAGTTCATTACCCAAGTTTTAGACATCCTTTAAAACATTTTAGTCAGCTGAATCTCAAAAATCTTTTTTTAGGTGAGCCTACCAACCCTTTTCAAACTTTCCAGTCAAGTCTGAAGTTAGATGACATGAAGAGCACAATAATAATAGTCAAGCTTAAGCAATTCTGCTTCTCATAGGCAAAAGGAAAATTTGTCGGACCATATAGCTCTAAAACTAAATAATAAAATATTAATCTAGATTAGGCCTGAGGGATTTAAAATAAAATATTAATATTTGGTTTGAAGGTCATGCTGATTGATTCTATACAAAATGTAACAGCAACAGTTATTTATCTGACTTTTATGTAAACTTTGGTTTGCAAGAGAGGGATTTTTTTTAATTGGAAAATCAGGAATGTTTTTAATTTCTGCCTTAGGTCAAATAACCTCTCTTTAGCCTTGAAAGATCTCTTCTTCACTGCTACAGTTGCTGACTGTTTATGGACAAAATGCCTAAAAGCGACATCCAGTTTGAGCCGTTAGTTCTTGTAACAGCTATATCTAACGCAGCCAGAAGGAAAAAAGGCTGGTAGATGGGACTATTTGCTCTTATATGAGTCAGAGCTCAATTTTGCAGACTTAGGGACTGCTGCAGTTTAATCCCACAAGTAGTGTAGCTCCACAACAGTTTTCTTTACAAAAGATCTTGTGTACCTCGGGATGTGCGCCGGAGGCACGGATGTGTGGATGGAGGAGGCTGGAGATGCTTGCGGCAGAACCTCTGGAGGCGCGTTCAACATGCGGGTGCACGCCCCAGGCTGAGACCGCAGACCAAACCTGCTGCAGCCTGGTCGGAATGACAAAATAGCAGGCTATAGGCGTGCATCAAAATTAATTTCCATCCCCCTTCCCATCAGCACCTTTCGCGTGAAAAGGGAGGTCAGTCAAAGAGAGACTTTTTACGCTGTGCCATTTAAAAGGTTTATTTAAAGAGGTGTGCAGGCCTGAGGTGGATTTTGGCCAAATCACTGCACAGCTCATCTGAGCTGTCTCCCAGGGTGCTCTGCAGGAGGGATTTGCACTTTCACATGTAACGTATTTGTTGTCTAGAGAACTAAATCATGAACAGTATATGTTTAAAATCTTACTTGAAAACTAAGAATCGATGTGCAACCAGCCCATGATTTGAATTATAAACTGCTCCTGGAACTCAGTAATATTTACTAAGTAAATATATTCTTTAAAAACCACTTTGGGAGTGTATATGCAGCCTTGTACAATCGGAAGGGAAACTGTATGTAATTGGAAAAATACCAGAGAAAATAGGAGGAGATTTCTTTATTAGATGTGACCCACCAATCTCAATATCTCTGGAATCCTGAGCAAAAGGTTTTTTATTGGAATATCTATCATCATCCTAGAAAATACTATGGACTTTTTCACAATTATTAGGTAGTCAGAGGTTTGATATTGAAATCTGAATATTGAAGAACCTAAAGACAAAACAGAGCTTTAGCGCTTGCTAAAATTACTTGAATTTGCAAATGACTGAGTAAATGGAAATACAGCACAGTTGATAAAATGTTAAAGCTTTTGCTTATCTCATGAATATTATTTGTAATAATAAAACGAATAGGCCCATTTTAAAATGAGGAAAGTGAAGGAATAAAGAAAGAATTCCAGCTGTGTTTGCACTACATGATTAAGGGTAATAAGGCAACGTGGACATGTTTTACTGAGAGGAGAATTCATATTTTATTTATATCAATCCTCTTTTGCTTTAATAAACCATGATTTAAACACACACGCACGCACACGTACACCTTTATTTATATTTAAACCTAGCTGCCAGCCTAATTTCTCCGTCAGGGGTGCCAAATGAAATCTGAGAGCCATCCTGGAGCGTTAAAACGCCACTGGAGGTAGAGAGGCTCTTCCAGCATAACCCGAACTCCTCCAGGTGGCAGCGAATCGCAGGCGCCGCGGCTCCTCCGGGCATCATTGAAAACCTAGTCACAAATATATGGGTCATGTGTGAGAGTGCACAAAAACAACAGGTTTTTTGGCTTGGCAGACAGCCTGCTCCCCTGCCTGCCTACCGAGCAGAGAAAGTTAAAGTTTAACATTCAAGGAAGGCGAGTCTTTAAGGCTGGGACTCCGTAACAAAGTTATGATGGCCTGGCAGTGACCCCATTTTTATTGTGGCAATTAAAAAAAAAAAAAAAAAGAATCTTCTGAGGGTGTTTTGAAGCCTCTTGAACGGAAAGGGAAGCGTCCTGTGTCTTCTGCTGAAGAGTTAGAGGGGTCCCCGAGCCCATCAGCATTGCAGCCGCGTCGCAGCCCCGGCAGTGCTGGCAACCCTGGCCCCGCAGCTGGTTGCCCAGCCTGCCAAGCAGCCAGCTGCTGATGCCGGAGAAAACGTTTTCTACAGCTGAGCAGCTGGGGCCCGCCACTGCCATGCAAAGGCTTGAAATAATACTTTGAAATGGGGAGGGATGTGGCACTGGGAATGGAGCATTAAAAATTTCTGTTACAAAACATAACAAAAATGCTTAATCAAAGGCAAACGGCCTTGAAAACACTAAGTGGTGATTTGTTTGAAATAATAGAAGTTAGGGAAAATGAAGCACATCAAGGGTTTTCTTTAGCTCTCTGCAGCAGTAAAGGTTGGGAGGGGGGGTTTGCTCAGTTCAGTCCCTAATTTGTTGGGCTGTAATGTGCCAGTAAACAACAGGCATCTAAAAAATACTAAATCTTACTTAGTCTTCCAACGGTAAATTGAAGCAACTTCTATGGTGTAGTTAAAAGACCCCAAAAACCACCTAAATAAATTCACAGCTAAATAAAGGTTTTGAGGAAGTATGCTCAGTGTTTGGTTTTAGGCCCAAATCTGGGTGCCTGAAGGAATATTCTGAGTCAGAAAAGTATAACATTTCCACCAACTCATAGTTTAAAACAATCTCCTCCCCCCCAAATGGCTCTTTATTAGGCTCTTAAACATGGATTTAGGAACTGAACTCTAGACTTATTTTCACAGGCTTCCCGCTTTTGGCTTGGAGGTGCAGCTGCACTCAGGAAATGAGGATGTAAAAATAGCATCTTCTTAGTCAAGGATTTGGCCCATATAAGTCGGTATCTCTTCCAGCTCATAACTGCGTATTTCATTGATTAAAAAAAAAAAAAAAGTCAGACAAAAAGCTTCCCATTTATTTCTATCACACATATTTCAGGACAAATGTGCTGAAAGAACACACACTGGTTTGTATTCTGCGGAATACGTTAACTTAGAGCTATCCGAGCCATTACCTTCAGACATGCTGGAGAGTACATTTTTATTTGTCTGGTTGGTTTGGGGGTTGCTGGTATTTTTTGCAACAAAGCTATGCCCTGGCAGCCGCCTTCCTTAGGAGCGATGAAGCTGTCAATCACGAGAGCGAAGCCCATAAGAGCAGAAGACGGCTTGCTCACCAGCAGCACCCGGGCTTGGGAACTCATTACCGGCGGAGATTAGGATGACCACAAATCTCCCCGGCTTCAGAGCAAAGTGAAAAACTTGCTTCCTTGGCTTAGCTCTCCCTCTCTCACATCTCCAAATGAAGGTGAGAAAAAGGCAGAGGAGAGAAAAGAGACAAAGGGAAAACTGAGAGAAGAAAGCAAAGGAAAGGAAGAGAGGAAGGTAGAGGATACCTCACTGCTCCTTAAAAATATCTTCACTGAGAAGTAAAGAACGTGAAATATCACACAGAACCCGTTATCAGCTATGTGGTTTAAATCACGTTTCAAAACATTAGAAGGTGTTCAGAAATAATAATTTCAGGCAAACTAGGAAATCTAAACAGACGGATTACTGCACTTTTCTTTTTAAGCGTGACTTGACAAAAGATTCATGAGTTTCAGGACCAGAAGTGACCGTTATAACCATTTACTTTATCTGCAGTTCGAAACAGACCCATGTCATCTGACAGGTCCTTCGCTGGGTCCATGATTTCGGTTCGATTGGTAGTGTGACCTTTAGGAAGACCGTGAGGAATGCACCTCGCGCGGCAACTAGGTATGTGCAATCAGGTGTGCTCTCATCTTCTCAGCACTTGTGGCCTGGGCCACTGTTTGTGATCTAGAGGGTGTGCCTTTATTTCCGTGGTATGAATTTGGCTCCCCATCACTTTTCATCCGTTATGTGTAGCCCAACGTCTCTTACATTCTAAGTAGCTCCACAGACTTAAGTCAAACAGCTTCTTAAGGGGGCAGTATTTGCATTTTTTTGTTTAAAACATTTGATGTATTTCAAATTCTTCCTTATCTCAAGTGTGTGGAGTAATTATCAAATCGGTGCACATGCAGAAAAACAGTATGACTACAATTTACGAGTCAACCTTAGTTCTTCTATTTTCTAACTATTGGATATTATGCTTTACTCCATTAATGCTGTTAATGAAGGATTTTTCTGGATCTAAGACACGATACAATAACTTACTAGATCTTGAAAGTCTCCATCACTTGGAGTTCCTTGGTGTTACACAGATAAAATGATAGTGTCTTCTGACTTCTCTCCTTTACATGCTCCAATTAACATAATACTAGAACAACCAATGAAAATGTTACTGCCTCGTTACATCATTTTTTAAACTGGCATTTAACTTAGTGGGTGTTGGGGAGGGGGCGTCAGGGAGGGTTCATCTACAAGGAAAATTAGTATCTATAATCTACAGTACATCTGCATCTTCACTGAACTGTACAATTTCATGTGGAACCGTTTGATCAATCACTGGTTTTTTTGCCATGATCTAAAAAGCTGGCTTTTCCTTGAAAATCCTAAATTCAATTGAAAGTCTTATATTTTCAATTGTTTACTTCACTGGAGAAAGTGACAGTATGCCTCTCACTGACTTTTATGAAGAAGATTAAATGTTTAATAATTTAATACACATAACCATGAAATTAAACTGAGTTAATTTAATATTTTTTTAATAATGCATTTAATTTGAATATTTGCACATTCTGGAGATGAGAGGCCTTGTTTTAGTGATAAGCAGACGTAGATACATATGTACAGATATCTATTTTTAAGGCTGGGACTGAAGTCTCTGACGGGATAAAAGCTTTTTCCTAAGGGATTGCAGTATTGAGAATGATTCTGCACATGTCAGACAGCAATCCCAGAAGCGACTCTTTTATTCTGTGAAGTAGACTGTAGCACAGAAGTTTACAGTACGTTGGAGTGGTCAACCATGAAGCCTACGTACAAGCTGCATTTAGATCACATCAGTCGATGTCGGTTTACTTCCAGAAAGCAAGGCATCGAATAGGAAGAGTGTTTCCAGAGTTCCCGCCATTCCAACTTCAGCTGGGTTACTCTTCTCAAGTCAGGCTCAGCTGATGCTCTGCCTCTTGCAGGAATGTCAGTAGAACGGTCTAACATGGTATTTTAGTTATTAGTACCCACTACTCTCTCCCACTTACCGTATTTGTATGACTATGCAAGTAATATTTGACCCAATACCATGAAATGCACAGCAATTAAAGGTTCCAATTGCTGTTTCAGAACTTCATCATTCCTATCGCTGTAAAGATGCAAGAACAGTCTGGATGAAACATTGATTCATCAATTAATCATCAGTTAATCCTAGGCAATAACTCTACTGCAGAGAGTAAACATAGCAAAAGAACTTCTATACCTATGCCTGTGATTTTTCAGTCTGTTTTTCACTAATCTGACTGTAATTAAATCAAAAAGCCATACTGAGTAGTAGTATTTTCTTAATGTAGGAAGATGTTATAAGTCAAGTTTTTACTTTTTCCAGCACTGAATAGGCATATTTCTTGGACACTGGAACAGCAAATCAGTTTCGCAGATTGACAACGCATGTTTCTGTCCTATTTCTTATCTCTCACATTTTTTTCCCAATTTGCTCTTTATGATTATCTATAACCTTTATTAAATTACTTTTTACTGCATATTTTATTTGAGTATCATTCAGTGAAATAGGTCAGGGCAGATAAGTCCCATGATGTAGATAGTGGTCTGAGAAGTTATTACCTCCTTAAAAGCCCAATATGAAGAATGGTCTTATTCATATTTTATATTTTGGCTCTCCTAATTATTTTTTACATTCAGAAAGGGAAACTCTGGATTTCAAAGAAAAGGAAATTTCAAGGAAACCCAAACTACCCTGCTGCGTTGGAAGTGAAGTAGTATCTCTGCATGTTCCTGAAACTTGTTTGTAAATGCTTCTTACGATCACCCCTCAGATCATTGCAATACCCTTATCACTGGTTTGTGCTTTATCGCGTGTAATAATTATATCTGACTTAAAGAGGCACGATTGGAGATACTAGTTCTGCTGATGCTGTTTATCTGCTACAAAGGGAGCTTAGTCAGTGCAGAACAACAGCCTACGTGAAAGTCCATGAGCACGGCAGTTCCTACTGGAAGAGAAACTATTCAGAAGCTAACCCAGCGCTCTTTGCAATTAAATTGACACTATAAAAATAGAGAGACAATTCTCATAGAAAGGAATGGGTCAGATCACAGCTCTATTTGACGTCCACTAACCACTACCTTATAGCCTGACATGCGTGCGCTTCTGCGTCTCCGGTAAAATGAATTCTGAATTCTTCGCTGTCGCATTAAACAATTTCAGGTCACGTGCAAGGAGGCGCCTGCCGACCACTCAGGCCATGGCTGCCCTAAGAAATACAGCCAAGTAGGGGGTGAACAGAGCAGACAGTGCTGAGGACCAAGGCGTATGGTACGTGCTCTTTCTTCAGGGCTGTATTCCAGGGCAGCCCTAGCCTGACCCTGAGGACCGAGTGCCCATCGGTAGTTGGAGGGCAAAAGGGACACGTTTTCTGGTTTATCACCACCCAAAAGTGCGCGAGAAAACACACTTCAGGGTTTTCAACGGAGACGACTGGAAAGGCGATGCTAACCACAGGGCGCTAAATGGAGACATGAGGAAGAGCTCTTCAGAAGCGTACCACCAATGCAAAATAAAACACTAATGAAGAAGCACCTGCAGAGGAGGCATTAGGTGGGAATTTTAATCCCTCCTGACAGGTGAAGGGAATGAAATGTGGCCTTCCCAGCTCGGGTGAGTGATATAATTAGATAAAGCAGTGGTAGTATCAGCATTTTCTGAAAGAAAACCTACTGTGTACCTCAATGAAGCCAACTGTACCACCACTTTGTGTGCTTTTCGGTGCCTGTTACGCTTCTACTTGAGAATACCTGCCAAATCTGGCTGTTCACGGGATTTAGGCAAATGTTTTATCATCAGATGCTGAGAATCATGCCCTGCAAATTTCCTGTGAAATTGGCTTTGGGGGTTTTGCAGTTGGTGGGCAGGTTCTTCCTGTGGCCTTTAGCAAATCACCGGGCCGAGCAGATGGCACGTGCTGCACCATCTCCTGACCTGTGGACACACAGCTGTTTATACGGTGTATCCGCACCCCAAAACGAATGGGAAAGGGAATCCGGGGTTTTTTTCTGAAAATATGATTTTCTTAACCTGTTTCAATGTGGGTTGGAATTAGGTCACTTATCAGGAGTGTGCGTTGAATCTGTCATATAGCTTCATCAAAACCTCCACCTTGATAGGTAGGTGTGTAGGGGGAACTTCTAGAGCGTTTCAGGCTAAGCGTTACTGGCTGTAAATAGAAAGAGACAAGCTAGGGTAAAAAAAAAAAAAAAGCACTGAAAGGGAAGTAAATCTTGTGTTGGCTTTAAGCCTGGAACTAATGAAGGCAAGCCAGGGTACGCTTGTGTGACCAATATTTCAAAACTGGAACATATACTTTGCTGATTTTTCTTTTTCATACTAATCTGGAACCCGTTGCATCATCCCTGAGCAAAATCACAGTGTATCCAGGCAACCCAGAAATCTAATCTTTCCTACTTAACATTGGAGAAATATACAACATACACAATGCAAATATTTTCTTACTATAGCTATATTGAAACATTATAGCTTCAGCCAGCTTCTTACTTTTTGACTGCTTGCTGACATCATAATTATAATTAAAAGGTTTTTTATGGTTCTTATTTTACCAACCAATTTAATTGTAAAGGGAGAGATAATCCAAACATTGCCATTATTATTATTAATACATTTATTTTTATATATTTATTCTGATCCTGAGTGGATTTAATCCGTTGTGGAGATCCACAAAAAACCCTAAACTCATTAGCTTCACTTTTTCATCTAATCAGGGAAAGCCTCAAAACCAGCCCTGGAAACTTCATGACACAAAGGGTCTGTCTTTAACTACTTTCCTATGCTTATAGCTTTAAAGTGCAAATATACATTAGTAAACAGTGAAGGTCTCAGAACGAGATCTTAGTTTGTTCTTAGAACTTAAAAACATTTTAAGGAAATATATTCAACATCATGAGTGAAATATGATGAATTTATAGCCGTAGAAAAACCTGTAGTCTACTGATATGTTATTTATTCAGGAATTTCATTTTAATTAATAAAAGCCACGAAAATGAGCACAGGGGAATAAATGAGAACAGAATAGTTATTGGGTAGATACAGATCAGCATATAGACCTCGGCTGCTGGTAAATCACCTTTTCCAAAGACCTAAAGAACAATAACATGAGTAAGACTCAGTCTCCTATCTGGCTCCAGAGAAAGGTCTGGTAAAAAGAAAGACGACTCTACTGATGCGGACTCAGCATTGCTGCCTTAGTGGGAGCAGCAAGCAAAAATGAACATGATTTTATTTTGGTAAATACCGCGGTAATACAAATTGGAGCTGAAGTGCTTTTACCATTTCTTCGTCTCTTCATTTTGATCAACCCAAGAATGTATTTCATATAATAGCAGTTGAGCTTGTGACGGTGAACATATACGTAAGGACAGTAATGAACAGATATTTTCCTGCACTACAGACAATTATCCTATGAATCTTTCTATTGTGTATAATATCTAGCTCTGCAGAATCAGCTCTCTTCAGAGCTTCAGCAAATAAAGTCTCAAACACACAGATCAGGTGCACTCTAAGTAGCTGTGATTTATGATATTCAGTTGCTAAATTCAGACACTGTACATTATATTGTCATTTTGTAGACTCAAGAGTCTACAGTGATACCAATAACTTAAAGAGTTCATTTTTTCTCGCTTACAATTGGACATTTTACATCTGGAATCTTTCATTATCCAAAGGCAATGAGGAGATGAGGCTGGTTCAGAAGACTGCAGTCAAATTGGTTGAATTGCTAGTTTTGTTCCAGATAAAATTGAAATCTTTTCAGGTGCGGTAAGAAAACTGGTTTGAATTGCAGCTGAGCCCAAGCGAAAAAGCAAAATAAAGGAAAGGCGGCTGTGTGATACTGCTGGGGTAGTCACGGCATGCACTTCTGAACCAACGGCTGTCGCTGACGGGACTCCACCAGGGGAAAGTTTGCAGCAGTGTATTCACTTCGTCAATACCAGTAAGTTCTAGTGATGGCTGATGCTGAGAAGAAAAAATGTGTAGACACACGAGGCAGTGTAATAGCAGAACACTGAAAATTAGGAAAAATTGTTTTCATATGTTATTCGAGTCATAAAGAATTCCTGACACAGCCTTTTAATAGTATAAATTTACTTTTTAAATATTCACATCCCCAGAAACATATATTTTTCTATTTTAATATTTTACCATTCCATAACATGATAGAAACAATCTATAAAGGAAATACATATTATAAAAACAAATGTATTTTTAAAATTCTGAATAAATACCCATGTCAACCTAGCCTGTTTAGGTTCTATGCGATGATCTCCATAAAAGGACAGTTTATATATAGATATACATAAAGTATGACTTTAACAAAAGAGACAATTATTCCTGCCCGTGTATTTCTGGCTGAGCCAGCACAATCCTGCACCATCCAGTCTCAGTAATTCTCTCCATGAAGATTAAAATATGTGGACCTTTGTTTAACATTAAAGATGTTACTAAAATATACCCCGGAACGGTTCAAATAATTGCTATACTAGTATAAAAATTTCTCTAGTTTTGAAACCCTCCCATTTCTACATTCAAAGATTACATTGACCCTTTCAGGGAGCAGGAGCATGAATGGTTAGTTCATGTGTAAGTAACCTTATTCCCCCTTCCTTCTTGTTATATCCCAAAATCTTTTCTTTCACTGCTTCCTAGGATACAGTCACTGCTCTGCAAAGAATTATTTTGCTCCTCTGTCCTTGATATGCAAACACACGCGTGGTGGGATTAAAATACATTTTGTTTGCTTGTACCCATCTTAACAAATAATCAAGTCACTTTTAGCAATTTCTAGTCATCATCGATGAAATTTATTTTTCCTCAATTTTTGTGGGAGACTTTTAAGTTGCATTAGCCATATTGTTATGTTTCTTTTAAATTATTGATAATTTAAACATGGAGATACGAGAACAGATTTGATAAGAACCTCCCTTTCTTCCAATGTGCAGTCATACATCTGTGCTTTGGAAGGCGTGATCCAACTCAAAAATTCCCGGCTCATCACTAAAATAAAGCTATCTCTAAGGCAGAATATGACGGCCATTTAGTAACTCAATCTAATACAATACAAAAGGTCTGGGGGGAAAAAATCATGTACAAAAAAATCCTTCCTCTCATGAAGATACAACGTTGCTTTATAACCACTAATAAAAATTTTTGTTAATGGATAGAATCTTTCCAGGTTAGTTAAATTCATATTTCAACGTATTCTTATTTATTGAATAAGTTCAATAGGACAAATGAAGGTTGTGCTTTTTCAGTGGCTCATTTCCCACCATATCTGAAACAAAACTCAGTGAGGAATAGGATAGGCTTTAGATAATGTGATCAGTAAATTATCTGTCAAAACAAATTCTCTTTCAGATGCTTCACAAAAGCCCTATTTAAACGAATTACAAAGCTTTCTGTCTTAAATGTTTATTTAAAAAAAAAAAAAAAAAAAGAAGCGGTCCAAACTGGATGCTTTGTACAGTAGGAAAACTTGCATCTCAGAATATTGTGACTGGTTATAGAAAAGACGCTGATGATTCTGAAATCTTACGGCAGAGAGAACCTTTGTGGTTAATTACTATGGCCCTTTTGAAAATTCCTGTCTATCGACACATCTTTAATATGATGAGTAGCATGTAGTTACAGGAGGGGACCCACCAAAAAAGTGTTGGTTTGGACACAGGCCAGAAAAAGAGAATAACGGTGTCCATACGAATCACTCTTGTATCAAACCCAGCAAAACTCTCAGCAGGTCTCAGGAGTGATGCGTAGTGGATGATTCAAGAGAAAGGCTAAAAGCAGTGCAAGTGTAAACACGTTGCACCTCTCCTGGTACAGTCACTCAGTTGTTGGCAACCAGCAGTTTAAGGACTTTCGACCTCGAGATTGCCTCTGGACCTTCACTTTTATTAATTCTTGGTAGACCTATCCTACATGAATCTCTTAATTCTTCTTTTAGACATCCTCCTGACCTCTATCGTTCCCTGGCAATTGTGACTATTATATTTATTTAATATGAATAAGACCTTCTCTTTAATTTGTTTTAAGCCTGTCCCTAACAATTTGCCTGAGATATAAAGGGTAAACTTTCCTTGGTTGTGTTATCTGTGCTGCTTGAGATTTTACATAATCCTATCATACGCTCCTCCTATCAGTCATCTCTTTTCCAAAGTAAAGAGTATTTTTAATCTACATATTTTCTGATCTGACTTATCTTCCACCTCTGAAACTGCCCTAGTTCTGCTGCATTATTTTAACTGGGATGATCAGAATTACACCCACAAGTCAAGACGGAGACTCACCAGACATTATATAGTGTCATAATGACAATTTCTGTTCTTTATTACTTTCCTAATATTTCCTAAGTTCTATTTACCACTTTAACTGCCTCTGAACATTCAGCTGATGCTTTCAGAAATCTACTCATAATGACTACAAGATCGTTCAGAGCTCATTATTGTGCATCTATAGCAGGGTTATTGTGGTTTTCCCACCAAACGCATTATTTTGCATTCATTGACATTGAATTTCATCTGCCATATCATTCCCATTTACAGAGTTAATATCACAAGATAGTCCTGCAGGTCTTCACAGTCAGCTGTAGATTTTAGCATACTATTCTAAACATATCTTTTACCCACACCACTGGCTCCGTCAAAGGACTCCAGCAGATCTGTGAAGCAAAAATTATGTTGCAAATCACATTCCTTTCGCATAAAGCACACTGACCTTTTCCAATGTAGTATAGTTATTTCACTACCTAATAAGTCGAACTTTCTCGTAGCATTTATTGATAGTCTCAGTTTTGAAGTCACGCACCTATTTTGCCTAGGAGGATCTGGCTACCTCTTGCTGACCTTCAGTGAGGCTGATTTGACCTACAGATTGCTTACCGTCGACACTATTTCAGCAATTTAATATTTGGATTTCCTTAGTTCTCCTAGTTAACAAATGCATTGCACTGATGGTTCGCTACAACATACTCTATTGAATTATTCTGACATCTGCCACTTCAATACGAGACAGTTGCTCCCTCCTCCTCCTCCTCATTCTTTGTGTATCGGTGAATAGAATTTATTTGATTTTTATACTATGGCCTCGTCTTTCTCAAGATCCGTTAGCGTATTTCAGTTGTCTATTAAACTTTATTTCTGGTTGGATTCCTGCTTTGATGCATTTGAAAAAGTTTTTGCCATAGTAACTTTTATGCAATTAACAACTTGTTCCTTGAAATCTCTTTTGCCCCTTATTATTAGGGTTTTATAAATATGTATTAACGGATTAAAGTTTTTATGTTATTTCATATTTTTCTTCTTCTAGAACACGGCTTTAGTTTTTGTGAAAATTCTTCTTACTTCTAAGCGCTTCTTTTACTTGGCTGTTTTAGTACAATAGGTTCCTTGCTTGATTGCTTACTTCAATTTTAAGAGGAATTTTGATAAGCAATGTTCAGGATAATATATAGTCTTAAGCAGTCTTCATTCTTTCATTACCATTTTACCCTTCTAGTTGTTTCTTCACATACCTTTAGTTTCCAGATTGCCGCATTGCCCAATACTACGTGCATGGAGAAAAAAACAAAAGAATGGGGACAACGTGCAGTTTGAGAAAATCTGGGATTTTCTGAACAAAGCTCTTTGTATTTATCCTGTCAATGGATTTTTTTTTCCCATGTATTTGTCAAGTAGATTTTTAACTCATGTGCTGCCTCCTCCTCTGTGCCTCAGTTCTGCAGATACCAGCTTCTACTTCCACGCCCTTTCATTAACAAATACTACAGATGCAGACGCTGAGCAGACATACGGTACTGTTTTTTTATGAACAGCAATTTTTGCAAAAACCATTAGCGAGAGGAACCTTCTGAAGCTTCCACTAAGGCAATAAAGCTGGATGATTTGGTAGGATTTTATTTCTATTTATTTGCATAATCCTGGGTAAATGATCAGTATTACACGGAAGATGTTTGATCGAGTGATTGTAGCATATTCAGTTGAGACTGCAATTTACTCAGTAGTGAACAGAAAGTGTATGACCATGTAAAACGGGGATAGTTTAATAGGATTGCCACTGAAAGACCTATTAAAATACCTTTTATTAACATCAAAAATATGTGATTATTTTGACTATTGCAATCATGGGGTCATTAGGAACACGACAGAAAGATTACACTAATGAGGACTGCTTTTTAAGCTCTTCAGTTCTGCCTAGGTCAGCTCATCAGATTTTGAGGCTAGAGACATTCAATCTTTTGGTCATACTAGCTATTCTATTTTGAGGAACTGAAGAGGGAAAAACGTAGGCCTGTGAATTCTGACTAATATAAGGGAGTAACTCAAAGGCAGTTAATACATAGAAAAGTCTCTATAAACTACAGGCAAGTAACTTGGTTTGACAGTTATAAAATAAAAGGCACAATACCTCTATCAATTATGCTGAGCCATTTGCTAGAACTTCAAATTTGCATGTAGCAAAAATTTAACTACATTAAATTAATTAGGCAACGTATTTGCTCAATTTTCACAAAAACAAAGCATGTATGCAGTATGGTTAAACACTTGTCATTAAATGTTTACAAGAGGCTTATAAATGAACGTATAAAGTAGGTGAAAAATTAATAAAATACTAGATTAAGAGATCTTTCTCCAAGGTTATGTTTCCTGGGGACCATGCCACAGCACCACTTCTTGGACAAACTGAGTAACACAAACAACTGCTTTCATCTACCAACCATAAAATCCAAATTCTACCTTTTAGTTTCCATGTCAGCATGCCTTTGACTTTTTAAAATAATTCTGGTGTGACTGGAAGTCAGAAACAAATAAAATTAAAGATTTATGAAGTTAGGAACTATTTAAACTTAGGCTTTCAGTGCAATTGATTAAGACTCAAGAGTTACTCTCTGATACCTTAATATGGTGTAAAAGCACTTCTTCAAATCCAAAAGTTCATGAGTGTTGCTTTCCTTGCTGCAGTGATGGAAGGGTTAAAAGCTCCAAAATTTTCAGCTTTGAAAATGAGCTTTCTTAAATCTCTACCCTGCCACCCACCAGGCAGCCCGGGAAACAGCCAAGGCTGCATCCAAAGCAGCGTAGCCAGCAGGTCAAGGGAGGCTTCTCCCCCTCTACTCTGCTCTGGTGAGACCCCGTGTGCAGTGCTGCATCCAGCTCTGGAGCCCTCAGCACAGGAAAGACATGGACCTGGTGGAGCGGGGCCAGAGGAGGCCACAAAAACGATCAGAGGGCTGGAGCACCTCTGCTGTGAGGACAGGCTGAGGGAGTTGGGGTTGTTCAGCCTGGAGAAGAAAAGGCTCTGGGGAGAACTTATAGCGGCCTTCCTGTACCTAAAGGGGCTACAGGAAAGCTGGGGAGGGACTCTTTGTCAGGGAATGGAGCGATAGGATGAGGGGTAATGGTTTTAAACTGAAAGAGGGGAGATTTAGATTAGATATCAGGAAGAAATTCTTTACTGTGAGGGTGGTGAGACACTGGACCAGGTTGCCCAGGGAAGCTGTGGATGCCTCATCCCTGGAAGTGTTCAAGACCAGGCCGGATGGGGCTTTAAGTAACCTGATCATTGCAGGGAGGGGTTTGGACTAGGTGAATTTTAAAGGTGCCTTCCAACCCAAACTATCCTACGATTCAAGGGTGGCAGCTGTGGGCAGCGTCTGGCTCTCCTGGGGGCTGGACTCACCTGACCTGAGTGATTTTGTGCATCCCCTCTCTGGGAAGAAGAGGCCAGAAGAGAAAACCAGAAGCAATTTTGGAGATGTGTTGTTCCTGCTGTGTGTTTACGTCATTGGGCTCTTTTGATCTGGTTTATCTCTTGACTTGCGGTATTTGGGTTGCAAGTTGCCAGAGCAGAGCTGTTAGCAGAGCATTAGTAACGAAGACTTTCTTCTTCACCTTTGAGTTTGAAATCATGCATTCTGCCGCCAGAATTGCATCACAAAAGGATGGTGTAGAGTTTCACCACAAAAAGACAGTAAAAACTAGTTCTGTGGAGATTTAACAGAATATCCGAAATGCCTGAAGAGCTTTTGTGGGAATCCACAGGAAGAATTAGAGGTCTCTGAGAGCCAGGTTTAAATATTTTATCACCAGAACTATGGTTTTCTGTAGGATGATGCACTTGAAAACCACACAGAGGTTGTTTTAACCGTAGCTTAAGCAAAAGGTTACCTCCATTCTGTCCATCATGAGACTCATCCCACAATCATGATTAATTCAGCCCTTTTTCCAAGCAAAAACCACCATAGCTCTTTCCCAATTCCAGCTAAGGCAGTGTGAGAGCACAGGCACTGCTGCTCCCAGGCATCAGGAAGGACCTGCCGGGAGAAGCATGGAGAGGGAGAGCGAGAGCCCTGATCCCCACCTGTGAACTAGAAGTAGCTGACTCCTTGCCTGAGCTTGATTATAATTAATCGGGGGGGGGGATGCTGGGGGTGGGAGGAGAGATATTTAGATTTTTTACAAAGCTATTGGCTTTATTCTCTTTTGGTTTGACTTTGCATCTTTAAGAGACTGTTGGGGGCTTGCCGGTTTTGTTTTAGGTTGATTTGGTGTATTTTTTTTTGCTAATGAAAATGCTTCCTTCAAGCTATTTGACCATTGCCAGGGGCCTGTGGTTTATTTGCTCTCCAGGGCAGCGGCTTCTCTGTAGCTCGCCGGGGGACAGCCTGTCTCCTGGCAGCTGCCTGAAATCTGCCCGACCAGGAAGGCTGAGAGGATGCGAAATGGTGAACAGCCCCATGTGCCCTTCCAGAGGTAAAACCTAGTCAAGTTTTAAAACGTTTTAGGCATGTTATGCATTGGGGATGTGACTAATTAATCTTGTAATATATTTCTGCAACAAACCAAGAAGTGCTTTTTTTCCGCAAGCTACCAAAGCGGTTACTACTTGTCGTCTAGTTTGCATATTAAAGAAAAGAGAGGTTTTACAAGTCTGCTTGAACAGCTTTTACGTTTTTCTTCTCATAGTTTAAAATAAAAAAGTGTTTAAATAGTTTTCATATAGCGTTTCACAGTTTAAATGGAAGAAAGGAGTTTTTGGTTTAAACTACAGAGCCTGTACGTTGTGTTTAGATATCAATACTGGGGAACATTCATAAGTTAGTATGTCATTACAAGACTTAAGAAAATTAAAGGAAAGGACGTTTTCTTTGGACTCTGTCTGAATTCTATGGGAGGTAGAAGCAGCATAGTCATTTTACATTAAGAAGCAAAATGTTTTAAAATATAATAAGGTGCTGTTAAGAATTTGTTCAAAATTGCCCTGCTCAGACTAAATATCTCTCAGGGTGGCTTGGTTATTTTACGCCACGGGTGGGATTCACAGAGCAACCACAGAGAGAAGGGAATGGGTAGCAGGGATAGGAGTGTGGTGCCTTTTGCACAAGGAGCAATTAGGGCTTTCTCTTGATTTGGGTTACGATCAGAATAATAGTGAATATATTTTCTGTCTGGGCTTTGTCTTTAAAGAACTTTTCGCAAGATAATGTCCCTGAAGAAAATCTTCCGATAGACTGTCTTAAAATAAATGAGGTGAATGATTGCTGTGATTTTAGGGGAAAGGCCTTTATCTTTTCAGTCTGCTCAAAGAATCTTGTGACATTTAGTGATAAAGTCACTTGCTCTTTGCACCAGGTCCTGTCATACAAGGACCAAGTCCAGGATGCTGCACGATCCGAGAGCTCTGCTTTGGAAAGAAGAACTATTCCAGAGGAAGCACAGAAGAAATCCTCTGTGCTCTTCACCAGAACAATGAATTTGAGACCATGATATGGGACATCAGGATGTCTGTTAGTCCTGGCCATCATGACAATTCCTCTGTTTAGCTTGTGTAAAGCCGTTGCTCTTTTGAACCAGAAAGCATAATAGGTGCCTAAATATCTATTAAGTACCTATTATGTACCCATTAGGTACAATAATAACCTGTCTGAGTATGGCCTTAATTGCTTCTATGTAAATGCTCCAGAAATTTGTGTTGGTTAACAACAATAAAGACTTTCACTGCTGGAAGAAAACCCAGGAACAAAGTCATAGCTTCTTGATAATGGGCCATTATCCATTAACTGTATGCACATAAAAAGACATCTCTTTCAGAAAGTGCCCTTACAATGGGGCTACAGCTGAGAGATGGTATTTCCTATAACAAGTGTTGTCTCATCAAATAGACGCAGCAATTTGCGAAGGCCACAAGGGCAGTAAAGAAAGGATTTTGAAGCACAAAAGGTGAGTCGGGTGCTGGGGAGACGCCTGTAAAATCCGGTAGGAAGATCCAAAGGGTTTCCCTGGGCAGGGAAACCTGCAGGAGTTGGCAAAGGCAGAGCAAAGGACTCATAAGAAAGTACGGTCAAAAAGCCTGAAGAGGAAACTGAGAAAAGAGCAGCTGTAACAGGGGAGCGTCCAGCTTCAGCCTTTTGCCTGCAATAGGGACCATGTATTGTCATTCCTCTGCGCCATTCTCAGCACTTTCCTGCTGAGGAAAAGGACAACCGAGAGCAAAGGAAAGCCTTTTCCCTGGATATGAAGGAAATCCGTTCTCTTTTTACGTTTTCAGAATTCTTCAAGTCCATCAAACTCGCTCTTTACAATATCCAAAATTGCTTAGTAAAAATGCAAACCTTTTGCACGCAGAAGTTGAACTTTCTCTTCATTTCTGTGACAGAGGAATGAGCAGCCAGAAGATCCCAAGCAGGAGGTTGAAGGTAAAGGCCAAGGAAGAAGAACCCAAGTTTCACGTGTACTTTCCCTACACGAAGATGCTGCGGCATTTCTGTATGAGTTCGACACGTACCGGAAGTAAGAGAGGTCTGGGGAGGTCTGGGGAGGTTTCCCTCCTCCTCCTTTTTCTTCGCTCAGTGATGTGGGGACTGAATGAAAAAGTGCTGTTGTACATGAGGAACGCAGGAGTTCTCACAAGCCCTGTGGTACAGTATTCCAGCGAGTCTTCAGGCATTTGTATTGTTCGGAGTGAATATAAAGCCGTAAGGGCATTTGAATGAGATAAAGGGTATTTTGAAACGTCCTGTCTTCCGTTAATAACCAGCTCCCTGTATCATCATACGTGTATTCTCGAGCAGTTGACTTATCCTGGCAAATCCCAGAGCTGTATCGTGGCTTTGAACTACGAAATTGATTGTTTTGATCTTTCAACTAGGGACTCCAAATGACAAGAACTAATTAAACACACCTCTGATGTGAGATTGACAAGCATAACAATTTCTTTTTTGCTTTTGACCATTATCTAATGGGATTCTTTTTCTCATACTGAATTAAAATGATCTTTAATTAAAAAAAAAAAAAAGCCACAATTTGAATGACTTTTGATGACAATGAACTTAAAGAACATTATTATTTCAGGCAGCTTTTAATCAAAAAGTCATGAGAACAACACGCACAAATACTACAGTCAAAATAACAGGCTATATGCTAGTAATAATGATTTAATGTTTGCCCATTTTTTGCTTAATTTTGTTTGTGTTTATGTGGAAAGAACTACTACATCTTTTGCTAAGTGCGTAAATAAATCCATCAACTCCCAGCTGCTGCTCACGCGGCGTCTCTACAATCTAATGGAGCCCTTAATGTATTACGGCGCTGCAGTCCGACTCCTGGCCCCTGCGTTGAGACTGTCCCCAAAAATGACTCACCATGTTAAAAAAGTTTGTTTGTGCTCTGGTCCATGAGCAACTTGCTATAATAAAAGCTGGCTGTAGCTGTCAAAAAAGTTGAACCATCATTGGAAGGGTTAAGAAAAAATCCCCAAGGTAATCAGATGGTTTTCTGAGATCTTTTATTCAAACATTATTACATACAAAGCTAAAATGGAAATAAATAAAAAAATACTTTCCACATGGATAGAAATACCTCCTTTTTTTTTTTTTTTTTTTGATTTAGGGCATCTGACTTGCACAGGGGTGGATGAAGAACACGCACAGGAGCTTTTCTCTTGGCAGCATTCCCCGAAGAGGTGAGGAATGACCAGCCAGGGTAGGTAAAGGGTCTGTTACATTAAACCAGCACCCCGGTTCTTCCTAGGGCAATAAAGTTTAGAAAAATAGTAAGATTTTAATGCCTATCTTTTCATCACCGGGATCTCTTCATTCCAAATGAGGAAAGTTTGCATTACATTTTTTTTTAAGCTTATATTTTTATTTTAAAAATGTGATAATTGTATACGTGCTTCTAATCTAGCACATCTTACTTCTGACTTAAAAAAAAAAAAAGGGTACAAAACTGAATTCTTTTCTTTATTCAATAGCTCATGTAATGAAGTGTTGTGCTGAAAATAAATTACATGGAATTGAGTGCGCACAGTTCTAAAATATTTTATGTATTTATACAGCTTGTTACTTTTGAGAAATTTTTATCCAAGTTATGAGAAGCCGTGGTTTACATCTCATTGTTATCTTGTTATCTTTCTACAAATATTCCACTGTAGTTTTAAGGGAACAACTAGTATAGATCCTTTCTCAACAGATTTTGTAGCTTTTTTTATGTGTAACTGTTATGGCTCAGACTGAATGAATGAAGGGTGAAGTTGGTGAGTGTACTAATCATGGTGAGTTCAAGATTAATTAAGAAAATTGTTCAAGCCTAATTTCTGTCAGGTAGCTCAAACCCAGTTCCTAGCTTGGAGGGGCTGTTTACAAGGGCATGTAGCGATAGGACGAGGGGCAATGGCTTCAAACTAGAGCAGGGCAGGTTTAGATCAGACATTGGGAAGAAGTTCTTTACACTGAGGGTGGTGAGACACTGGCACAGGTTGCCCAGAGAGGTGGTGGAGGCCCCATCCCTGGAGACATTCAAGGCCAGGCTTGAGGAGGCTCTGAGCAACCTCACCTAGTTGAAGATGTCCCTGCTGACTGCAGGGGGGTTGGACTAGATGGCCTTTAAAGGTCCCTTCCAACCCAACACATTCTGTGATTCTATAACGCTGTGCAAGGCTGGTCAGAGGCAGAGTAATGGGAGTGGAGGCTGAGGGAGGATCTCAAACGCAGCAGCAGTGCGTAGGGTTTGCATCGATAGGCAAAAAAAAAGTAATCTCAGAATATCACAAGCTGAGAGGGCAGAGAGGCTTAGGGAAGGAGCCCTCTGGAAAGGAGACTTTGAAACTCTAAGCAGGCAAAAGCAGGCAAATTGCCTTAAGCTCCCTGTGTTTGGGGAAACAAAGAAATCATATCTATCAACTGATGCTAATGACAATAATGGGTGACAATATCTTAAAACCAAAGCAATTCAATCATCCAGCGCACGCTGTGGCCACTCCTGGGGCTTCCCAGGCCAGACCAGGAATTTCCTTCGCTGCCAACTGTTTTGGGACTGGGAAGAGTAGGAAGGGGGGGGCCACTGTGACCTCCCTGGCCTATGGGGGGTGATGGAAGAGGCCACATGAACGGCATGGTGGAGGCGGCTGCCGGCGTGGCAGGTGACGGGGCAGCGCAGCAGCTCTTGGCGCGGACCCAGGAGCCCCTGGTTGCGCGAGGCACAAGGCAGTGCCTGGGAGACGCGGAGATGGTTTTTTGGTGGGTTTTTTTTTTTTTTCCCCTTGAATAAAAGGGAAGGTTTCCATAGAAACTTCTCTTTTATTTTAAACAGATTTAAAAGAGAAATTTAGCAAACTATAAAATCAAGCTTCCAGAGCCCAATTTAAGCTATTCCTTATTGATTGCATTACAAATGAACATAAAAGCCTGCAGCCTGGAACTGACAGCGAGAGACAGGCTTCTGCCAGCTCCCTTGTTCCCTCTATCAGTGCGTAACCTGTTAGGTGATAGTGGCAGTGACACACACTTTCTAGCACCCTCCATTTTACAAAAGGCTCTTTCTTAGAGCATCTCATCTAAAGGCTCTCTGTTCGTTAATGAAAACACATCTCTTGGGCTTAACACGCAATGCAGGCATCGCCCTTATTCTGAACACCCCTCACTTTAAATTCAGTTATTTACAAACAAGCAGAGCAGATGCAAAATGGCCACTTCCCTGCTACACTACATTTCCCAGAATACCAAAATGCAGGAGTGAGGGCCAACACCCCTCTCCCAGCTGGAGGCCTGGGAGATGGTCTCCCTCCCTCGCGAGGGTCTCCTGCAGGGGAGAGGGCGTCCGGAGGAGGCAATTAAATCAGTTAGCGTCTTGGACACAAGCAGACGCCTGGATTAATTCAACAAAAGCATAACAAGGTGTCCCTTTGACAGTCGTTCAGTTTTTGCAGTTGGTAATTTTAAAGCCACATCCAATTGCGCTGCCCATCGTCGTTCCTTTAGAAACCTCTTTAATATTCAACACGCAGTAGATGTGGAGGTCTTAAAAAAAAAAAAAAAATCCTTATTTTCTTAATGTGTGGTCAGGCTTTTAATCATTGTTTACTCCGATCAAAATGAAGCAAGTTCGTTGATCGGGAGTAACTACAAAACCTTCCACGCTGCTTCAGAGAAGCATTGCACGCTGGCATTGCTCTGTGTGTCCCCATAAGGGCATCGCTGCCATTCCACTCCACCCCCTTCAAGGCGCAGCTCTCTTTACCCATTTCATATAAAGATGCCTAAATTCTCATTAAAGAACAAGTATCTGTGATGGGAGATGATGGAGTAATCCATTAGGGATGACAGCCGTGGTCACGTAATCCTTCAGTGACCCAGCAGAAAGGTTGTTTTGCATTTTGGTTTGGTTCCCCCCCCCCCCCCCCCGAGTGGAAAATTAAAAAAAAAACCAACATACGCTCCATAAAAGAGAGGCAGCTTTGGATCCTGGATCCTGGAATGCCCTGAATATCGGAGGTTGGGACTGGTTTGCGTCTGCCCTGCCAAAAGAGGACTCGGAATGTGAGTCCCCGGCAGCGGGGCGGTGCTGGGTAGGCTGGAAGGGCAAATGGCACAACCTCTCAGTGAAGGATGGGATCGCCCGTACAGCCAGTTCTTTGTCCTTAGGCACCGCTCTGCTTCTGCCGCTCGCTTTCCTTCATCTCATGAAAGGACCCTGGAAATTGGAAACATTCCCGCTTTTAGCAAGAATAAACCAAGATACTAGTCTGAACGCTTCTTTTTCTTCCACTTTGTTCCAAAGCTGGGCTTCTACCCTAAAAGTCCGCTGCCAGGTTTCTGATGTGAGAATAGCTAGAAATAACTGAAAGATGGGGTAGCAGCGGCGTAAAGGAGGTTCTGGTGGCACATGCGACCTGTGTGTCCCTCCAGGAGGAATTATCTTACCTGTCCATCGTGAAAACAGCCAAATGGATTTGCCATCTCAGAAAAGAACTGTGCAATTCGAACTGCAGTTCTTCTGCCTTTTTGTCCTGTGTGAGCTTAAATCTAGACTCCAGGTTATAAAATATAGAACAGGTTGGAAATCACATATGCTGACTCACTGTGAATTGTTATGAGTAACTTAATAGCTTAGTCATCTAACACGGAGATACATTTGCAAAAATATTGAAATCTGGGAAGAGGAATGAAGTGTAACAGAACATAAATAAAATGCTCTTGTGTTTTTCTGAGATGAGTGTTTTGATTTTCTTCTGGTATCTGACAATTGTTAGAAAAGTACTGCCACAAACATTGAAAAATAGCAACAATTTAAAACAACCTTTTTTTTTTTTTAACTTCCACCTTAAAATGGAAAAAGACACCCTGAAAAAGAACCATTTTCTCACATTTCAGTTACATCTCACATAATTACAGTTTAAACCTATTGACAGAGATAATATCTTTTGCAAAGAGCAAAAATGAATTTTCATAGTAATCAGAATCTTAATACTTTTAGCCTTTTGTTTCAATGTTAAGAGTCAGTAGGAGTGGACATAAAAAAGTTAGGAGCAATGATCTCTTCGTGGTCTCGGTGCCAATCAACATATATCTAAAGTAGTTGTTGGCTTCTGGTTTTGTTTCTTAAACTGTGACAATTAGCAGAATATTACTTTTTCTTGTTCCTAGTGGGAATCTCTGTACTTTATTCATTCCTCACCGGCTGAAATAAATACAAGCATGTTTTCATCACCGGTTTGTGCCTGGGAGTCCTACCTATGCGTGAGATCGCGTATGCATAGGCATTGCTCCAAAAGACATATGCATATTATACATAAAAATAACTTCCTTCTACATTTTCGCTCCATCTGCAGTTACATGAAAAAAAAAATAAATAAGCGAATTATCTTCATATGGGTTATCTTTAGATGATTAACATCTATCTTCAACTGGACTCGTTGAACGTGGGCACGTTCTACTGGTGCAAACAGGACAAATAGGATATTGGGCCACTGGGGCGCTGCTGGTTGGCCACCTGGTGGGGCGCAGGTGAAGGACAGGCTGGATGCTGCTCTTCCAGCCACCAGGGCGAAGAAGCATCTCAGAGCAAAATAGCTGGAACCACTGACATCGGTAGAACTATTTAAAGTAGTTCCAGTGAGCACCTTTAGTGTTATAGGTGGAGGAATTCCCGAAGGTGCCGTCTATGTGTGTTGTGTAAGTATCATAGAGGATCATTTCACATTTGCGTGTAACACGTTTCAGTATGCAGACTTGCATAAAGTCAGAGAATATTTCAGAACACTGATGTATTACTACTATTATTGTTAGGTTTATTATTTATTATTATTATTATTTTATTTATTTGTTCAAAAAAACGGAAAAGTGTATTCCTTGTATTTACAGCACTGAATTTAAATATGACGGACTGAAAAGAAGTAGCGGGAAAAAAAACCACCAGAGTGTAAAGAAGGATTTAAAAAAATCTGTAAACAGGTCATTTGGATCCATAGTTTAGACAAGTGCACATCTTGCGTTGCAAAAGGGTTTTGTTTGGTTGTTTGTTGTTTTTGTGAAGTTTTGTCCCTTAGGACAAAACCTTCCTTTGGAAATGTCTCACAATTTTGTTTCCTGCAAATCCTAGCCCCTGCCAACATTCCTCATACAAAGAGGCAGGATTAATCCCTTGGAAAAGAAGTGAGAAAAAGTAGGCTAGGATTATGGAAAAATATTAGCAGCAGTAGAGAAGTTAGTAGCACAGTTAATACTCCGTCATTCCTGGATTTAACTTTCCCTATCAAGCTTTGTACTGTTTTCTTTAAAAAATGAACGACTACTACTATCAATCTTTGCTGTCAGAGATAACCCCGTGCACACACTCTATATATTAGCACCTGAATGAATGGCTCATAAAAAGCAGATAAAAGAACAGATGCTAATAATTTATTTAAACACGGCCTTCTTGAAAAGGTTAACTCGTCACGTCTCACCTTCAGTCATAAAACCCCTATTTTTATAATCAGCAGTATTGACTATCTGCTTTTCCTTTTATCGGATGGGAAAGAACACACAAAAAGCATTAAAGATGGCCTAAAAAATAAGCCTATCTCCATTCATGGAAAGTGCTGCCTTAATAATTATGGAGAAAACTCTTAACATGTGCAAAGACATTGTAGTTTTGCTCTTTCTGCCACCTGAAATTCCTTTATTTCTGCCTCGGTTCAACCCATTCAAACCCTGGCCCTCTGAAACTGATACATGCTGTGAACAATTTTCAGACTGCTATTAGAGTTGCTATATATTAAGTGCTCCTGAACCGTCCCTGCATCTTATTTGCTTTTAGTCTATCTTTAAGACAGACCTTTTGATCATTAAGACTGTATATCATTTGAGCACAAAAGGGGGAAAGCCCGAAATGAACCGTGCTACTCAGTCATGACGTGCGTGCGTCGCTTTTCTGGCAGAGCATCCTCTTCCGTGCAGTTAGATGCATGGTAGTAGTAGGTGGTAATGCTGAGTTTTGTAGTTGTTGTGTGCCACGTACCTCTCTAAACAGTCATTAACAGTCACTTATTAGGACTAGGTTGGATTTGAGCTGGTGGCCTGTGGAAACAGAGCCTGCAGTGAACTAAAACCCTCAGAACAACCCAGTGGTTGGTTGTTGCAGGTTTAGTGACCATTAGTCGGAAATGGAGATGAGTATGGGAACCTTCGTCTCTCTTGAGGTCTTCAAGAAATTCTCGGTGTGTGCACGAACCTGAGCGGAACGGTGAAACTGCAGAGCGTTTCCTTATGAGACTTAAGAGTAATGCCTCGCAGAGATTAAGCAAAATGGCTTCTTTCCAGACTTCATTTCTCAGAACAAAAAGTATCTCCCTCCAGCACTATAGACTTGATTACGCCCTCAGATATGCACAGCACTGAAAAGAGGAATAATTTATGCAGTGGAAGGGCTAGCAGGAGCCTCCATGACGAACTGTTGTTCCTTAGGGATACCATCTTCCAAAAAGTGGTGCATTGTGCCAGTGAACGCACAGTGCTTCTGCACTTAAATATTTCCCCAAATGCAGGGTAAGTTTGACCAGAAGTAGTGCTGTGTTCCTACATTTAATTATTTTTGTTAAGTGCTGTCTGAGATGTATAGAACAGTTGTCGTTCTGTACCTTATTGTGTACATAAAGGAACAGAGAATGCCCAAGATTTCTGGGTGTGGTTCTGTGACGACACCATTCCAGCAAACCCAAAGTTCAAGAACCAAATTCCAGCGGTATGCTGGAATATACAGCCACAGCAACTTAGACCTGTAACCTAATATACACAAAAACACATGAGCTGTGTGCTTTTCGTATTGCCCCAAAAGACATGTAAGGGAACTCCAGGCTGTGTTTGGCATTTGACAGGACCACCGGATGTGGCCAGCTGCGTTCAGTCCACAACAGAGATGCTGCTTTTTTTTTTTTCTTCTTTTTTTTCTTCTTTTTTTTTTTTTAATAAGAAACAGAACCGGTTTCATGTATTTTCTAATACGGATGACCTGCTATTGTTTACAAGTAGGCCTGTTGAGAGTATTAAAATAGATATAATAGCATATATGTGTATATAAAGATTATATAATGGGAATTTAATATATAAATGTAGTAAGTATAGTAATATCACATAAAAATTGTGTAGCAAGAAGTTGTCTGAGCACTGCACCTAACAAAGCCTGGTTTCCATTGGATTTGTCTCATGGTTGAATGACATTTTACCTGAATTATACTAAGGTTGCAACATGAGCTCACCCCTAATTAGATGGCAGAGAATCCACTGGGGAGATAAACACAACTGCAAAAAAAAGCTTTTTATCAAAGACTGTTCATTGCTGGACACGAGAGGCTCAGGAGAGGCACTAAGCTTGAATGAGTAGGGACTGCGCTCATGTCTGATAAATACATATTTATAATTAAAGCTTTTTAAACTTACCGTTTTCCTTTAGATTTTTGGATACCTGCACTGCCTTTACCCTGCAGTTGTCCCTTTCGTGATGGTGTTAGCATGGTCTTTGTTCTCTCCTGCTTAAAGTTGTTTACTTTCACAAATAGTTGGATCTATTTAAGACCTCTACTAGTGCAGGCTGAAGGTGGTGGTGAGGTTCAGAGGTTCCTGCTGGGGCTCAGCGAGATGTCCATCCCCACCTATAAACACGCACAATCTCAAACCGCACAAATCCCATCCTCTCAGAAATCTGACTTACAAATATGTACAGACGGCAAACACGCAGGACCCGGGTATTACTTTGGAATAGCTCTAGTTGCAATCGTAAGACTGTTATATTTACATTCCAAGCTGTAATCTAACATGATTTTGTGAGAAAGTATGCTCCTCACTCAGAGGTATTATTAATATTTGTGTATTAAATATTAATGTATACATGTATCTTTGCATGGCACTTTCTAGATATTAAAAAGAAAAGGTCTCTGTCCTCAAGAGCTTACAGTCTAAATACCATTGTTGTAAAAAGCATTTACCTCCTGATGAAACCGAATGTACTCTGAAACGATTTCTTTCCTATGGAAATGACCAGCTTCCACTAGAAAAAGAATGTTTTTCCCACCTGAAGTGGGACTTTTTTCCCTGATTCATAACATTTATTTTCATTACAGCTAAAAGTTTACGGATTTTTTCAGCCTAATTATCTGTTTGCATATTTACTCATTAAAACGCTCACATTACTTGCTGGAGATCAGTAAATAATTTTGCTAGGAAGCTCAGTTATTCAGGGATCCATATGCATTAAAAAGAATTATGCATATGGATTATGCCTTATTAGAATACCTTAAATTCTTTGAGCTATAGCAGTGCTGTATTTTGTTGAGCTGCAAGCGTGAACAGTGTTTCTTTTTTGAATATCCAAACTGGTAGGCCGCAATTTGGATTACTACACGGTAATACTTTGCGGACGGCGCTTTCATTCATAAACTTACACGGGTATCTTAAGTCTGACTTGCTTCATCTGACAGTTGTGGAAACTGAAGCAATAAGGGAAGTGCGTTATTGAATTGCATAAGGTCAGAGAGCAGGTCACGGGCAGAGCAAAAGCAGCATGCCTAACTATGTCAGCTCTCAGTTGGACTGGGCTATGCATAAATTTGATCTCTGGGAGCAATTTGGTAGAAAATGCATCTTTTCATGACGACTACTACCTTTCTCTCAATATCATATTGCTTACTGTGTATTAATTAAATTGGCAAAGTAAGCATTATAATGATTTTTTCCAACCTGTTCTATTTTTACTGTACAATTTCTAACACATGGGGGAACTGTAAGTTTGATAGGCAGTATTTGAATGTCAGCTCCTAAGAGTGAACGCCATCTAAAATAGTTGTATTAGAAAGTTAAGACCTTCCCCTATATTAGCTTTCAAATAGGCCTTATGTCAGAGTCTTCACATGTAACTGTGCACGTAGTTAGTGGTAGAATCTTCAGAAAATATGAAAGAAACAGCACAGACATGGAGAAAAGGGGGAAGAGTTTTTTTGGGTTGGGTGGAAGGATGAGAAAGGCAAGCCCAAAAGTTTTGGGAAGGCAGCACCTGAACTTTCCAAGCCTAATCGAAGTCAAACTACTTCATATCTTAAGACTTCCTTATTATTAATTCAATCTAAGTATTGCCTTTATTTCTCCAGCTTTCCTATTCGTCTTCAGATTTCATTCATGCATTTCAAAGATCTGTAGACTTTTATAGGATGACATAGAAGGGTGGCCTGGAAAAAATTACATGACCCACAAGTTAGAGACCAACACGCAGTACAGTGCTGCAACTATATTCATTTGTATTCGCGACCATAATAACTCCAAGTGCAAACTGAGAGCATCATCCACCACACATCTTTAAATATCCCAATTTTTTATTCAATATAAAAGTACTTCTGCAGTGAATAGAAGAATGATTGGGATACATCTTAGACATTTTTGCGGCCAACACATTTATTTGCTCACATGATAAAGCTAAACATAACAGCTCATGGGAAACATTTATTTGCTCTCTGCTCTGTTTTTTCTTATTGTAGTGTTACGGTTCTTCCTTATTCTTAGCTCTCATAAGCCCCAGGGTACAACGGTTTGTGGGCCCCTCTGCACCTTAGAAGCCTTTGCTAGGCCAAGGAAAATTATTCTTCCTGGCTTGTGATGGGTTCTGAAGCACGGAAGACGGATTGGTATTTTATTGACTTCAGCCCAAAGGTCTCCAATTTTATGTTACTCAGAATACTCTCACCAAGAGATAATTATAATGCAACATACATATACCTATATTAGCCTGACATTCCCTATTAAAAAAAATGAATTACACATTGTGGTGCAGTATAAAAAACATTTTCAGGTATACAGGTTTCCCTTACAACTTGTGAAAAATGCAGTCGTTCTGTTTAAGAAGCATATTAGTACTAATATGTCCTCATGTTTGATGCTGAAGTCTGCATCCCTAGCCTTAAATGTTGGGTCTGTGGGTTTGGGTTTTTTTTTTTAGAACGGAAAATAGGAATGAAATGTACCATAGGTATTGTACCAGTATTGGCTATTGAATTATTCTTCCCTTCTTACTAACAGTACGTTAGGAAAGTTGTCCTCTGTGTTTTAAAAGGATGAGAAACGAGAGAGCGTAACACCTGTGGCTTCACTTGAGGGAAAGACTCCCTCATTTTCCATGGTTTCATTATGATTGACATCTTTTTTCAGATGCATATGTGTAACTCTGGCTTGAGTTCAATCGGATCTGTGTTAAGTTACTGAGCATGTGGTCTCGGATTCAGCCATCTAACTTCAGGAACTCCCTGTACAGTCAGAAGGAAACAGACACTTCCAGAGATGATTCAGAGCTTTACGGAAGAGCTTTGGAAGTGTTTGTCTTCCTGCACGGGCTATACCAAGAGCCTAAAGCAACCCAGTAAATTATCTGTGCCTAGAGAAGAGAAACCCACCCAAGAAGGTCTCCTCGGCAACCCTATCTTGGAAACTCCTCAATCCGAGAAAAAGTCTCTTTCGAAGAGGAGATCAATGTGCTGACGAGAGGACAAAGCACCCTGTGCCATGTTGTTTGGTACACAGACTCTGCATGTCTGGAAAGATAAAGAAATCGTGATCGCTGTCTAGCACTAGAACTACTGTGCCTGTTTAAAAAGCACGAATTGTTGCTGCAAAGCCGTACCTTCTCACTGCTCCCGCCACAGGTTTGAACTCCACTTGCTCACTCTTGGGATGTACCACAGGGGGCGTTGGCCGCAATCCCCATGTTATAAACATACCTTATGCTTATTAAAATGCTTTCGCAGACTTTATTTAGGAAAATATGCTCCCCTGTTGTTTGCCTGCGGTCTTACGCGACTGCAGAGTTTGATTTTTTTAAGCCCAGGAGGCAACTTCTCCAGACTGGGTAAAATTCTGCTCTGACATGGGCGGCCATTGCAAAGTCCTGCACGTGTTCCCTACCCTGCTCTTGTACTTCAGAGTCCCCTCCGCTTCGAAAACATGCAGCAAGGATCTGCAGAAAGCAAGTCTTTTTCGCCTTAATAAAAGGGAAAAAAAAAAAAATCCTAGAAGACTGAATACCAAAAAATAACCTTAACCTAAGTCAAGTACTTCAAAGTTAAACACTCAATTTTTAAGGATGCCTGTTCTTCCAGGATTCTCCTCTCATACGGCCTTTAATTATATCCTGACAATACAATCTTTAATTATATCCTATATATAATCCTTAATTATGCATACCAAGAGTGCCTGACATAGGAAGACCGGGGCACGGGAAAGACATAGGACGAGGCAGTGAATGACTTTTGCTTAGTGGTTTGTTAGTGGGGGGGGGGGAAAAAGCTGGAAGGCAGAGCAGGTGAATGAAGCGGATGAATACATGAATAAAGGTGGGATAGTAGCTAAGGCAGTTGGATTTACGCAGAATAATAGCATTGTTTTGTTGGTCCACCACATGTTGACCTGCTGAACAAAGGACCTAAGGTCAAAGTCACTGCTTGGTGACTCTGCAGACTGCTGCGTGCTTCGTGTTCTTCATTTCCAGACACTCATTTGCAAGCACCAGGCTCAGGGCTCATTTTCAGAGCTCAGACTCTGATTTCCTTAAAGATTTGCTGGTTCCTCTTTGGATCTAGCCTCTTGGCTTGGTTTCACTTTTCCCCTGTATGAATGGTAATGCTAAGATTTACGCTCATAGTGAAATTTTGTGTTGACGCTTCTGCAGAATACCGTTGTTAACAGCGCCGGATGAAATGGAAAGCCTTCTTTAAGGAAAATAATGATTCCACACTGCATGCAACAAATAAGACACGGGGCCATACGTGAATGATGAAAAAGTCAGCCCCGTCTTCTGAACGAGGGCCCTGCGATGGGAAAGGAGATGTCTTACAGATTATACACAAGATAAAAAACTGAAGTAGTTGAAGCAACTAGAAGTTTGGTACTAATTAACTTTGAAGTGCCTGCCTTAGCAACAAAAACCACTTTTAAAGTCACTTGTTAGGGTGTATTACCTATGAAGAGTGAAATATATTTTAAAGTATTATTCAAGCGACTGACAAAATCAATTCGTTTTGCCTTGTTTTCTAAGGAAATTAGGCTTATATGATTGCCCTGTCAATTTTCCTTGTCTCTTCCCTGAACTCTTGACCAATATCAACCAAATTCAGCAGAGGATTCTCAAATGTGTCATGTCCCCCTAAATTTTGTGCCAGTATGAAAACAAACTGAGGAGTGCCCCATCCAAGAAAGTCTGCGGTGTGGCAGCAACAAGACAGCAGAAGGTCACGGTTTTTGTAAAGCTGCATTTTGTGCAGCTACTTATTGGTCTGCAAAGTGCTGTGCAAACGGGTGTGGATGTACAGAGAGGCTCGCGGGTCTTCTGGTTGTCCAGTGGCACCGGCCAGGGCACCAAGGTGCTCTCATACTCTGTCCCTTGGTTGGTGTCACACACCGGGGCAGTCCTCTCCTCTTCTCAGGACTGAATATTGACACATTCAGGGAGGCTTAAAAGTGCCTTCTGAGTGAGGTTTTCCTTCAGCGTGGACTCTTACAGAATTCTCACCTTTTTTTTTTTTTATTTAGGGGGTGGGTGGTATTTTGCTGTCAGGGAAAAACACCCTTTTAAATTTCTGTAGGTCCTACAGCAGCTTGATTTAGTGTCCACTTTGGCAGTCTTTTATTTGGACATGAGTCTGTTGGCCAGACCAAGTCTTTAATCTTTACAAATTGCAGTTCTAGATTAATGGTAATAATGATATTTACAGTGCATTCACAATGAACCTGGAAGTCATGTACAATTTGTGCTAAGAGGAGAAATGTCATTTGCCTGTGTCTGCCTTGCATCTGTAGAGTTTTCCAGAAGATGAGGGCTATATTCAGTCTTCAGAAATGGCTATCACTGGCCATCACCCAGGGCTTAAGCTTGCGTTAACCTTGAAGAGTTGGAAGCTGCAAAGAAATCTATACTGAACTGGAAACAGAGTATGCACTTTGAGCTATTAGATCTGTCTGCTCTTGTCAAATTATCAGGAATACCAATTCTATTTAAAGTAGTGTAGAAAGGAGGTGATAGTACTAGAAAGTGATAGTTTTGAATTGGCCATTCATGGAGTTGATAAATAAGGCCCACAGAAGACTGATAGCAGGAAACCAAAAATCACAGCCGCCTTCTCCAAAACCGCAAGTGACAGATTTACGACAAAGGACTGTGATAAAATCAGGATCTCGGTGGGGAGGAACCTGAATTTTTAAATCTAATTTAGCTTCTCTTTGGTGTGATGTGAGAGACGCAAGGCAGTGAATCCTTTGGAAAAGGAGCTTTAGCGAAGTAACACCCTGAGAGACACTCGGACTTAATCCGTGCGCCATCAGAAATGCTGCTCCACCAAGGCTGCAGCCCGTTAATGGTCGGCTCCATAAAACCTGTGCACCTCGAGCCAAAGAGGGAGAAGTTTCACATCACCTTGTTAATTTAGACACACCTGCAGATATAAATATATGTATAAATATGTTTACCTAATCTTTATCTATATATTTACCTTATCTACCTAAAATATATATATATATTTATATTTTATAGGGAGGGATACATGAGGTGGTAAGGGTTTCTTAAATGGGTGAGCGTGGCTATTACTCCGTGCAGGTGGGGCTAGCGAGAGGAGCCGTTTGGCGAGGGTGGGGGGGGCCGGGATGCGCGGGGGGGGGCGGACCGCGGCGGGGGCGGCGTTAAGACCCGGGGGCTGCGCTGCTCGGAAAGGAAATGTTGGGGGTTTTTTTAAGAGCTGGAGAAATCCCCCCCCCCGTTCGGGCCGTGAGGAGGGAAGTCAGTCACCTGGCGGTGAAGGACAGTAAAACAGGAACGAAGGGGGAAATCTCGGTCTCTTTCCCTTCTCTCTTCTGCAAGAGATCCACCTCCTGTTTTCCTCCCAACTCTTTTAGCATAACCTTCAAAGAAGACCATCCCCTACAGACTTTCTCACCCTTTTTTTTTTTTTTTTTAAACTATTATTATTATTGAGAGCATACCTTTAGCTGCCAAAAAATTTTTTGAGTCTATGCAGGACTTGGGGGATTTTGTTATCTTGCCAGCGAAATTGTTCATCGCTAATGTCTTGCGCTCGCAGGGTGCTAAATTAGCTGCCAGAGTAGGCATGACGGAGAAAGGCTTTTATCATAGACTGTTCTCTTCAGTTTGAACACATTTGCTTGAAATTTGCTGCATGACGCTGTCCAGGGAAGCAGGATTTTTTCTCGGGATGCAGCGATTCGCCGGTTTCTGAGCTTATTGCAGAAGGAAAAAATAATCTTTAAACAGAGTGGATTTTTATTTTTTTTTTTGCTGTCTCCTCTTTTCATTGCCAGAGGACGCGAATCTCTTTCACCAGAGAAGGATCACCTGTCGCTTTAATCCTTAAGGGAGTTCTTTTTTAAAAAAAAAAAAAAGTGAAATATTTTATTTATTTATTTATTTATTTATTTATTTTAACCGGTGGAGGCGTGATCGCGGAGAATGAGACTGAGGGGAGCTGCCAGGGTTTGGAGGACACGGCTGAGTTTAGGCTGGAAGCTGCGAGACTAGATTCCCCCCCTTACCTCCTTTTTCCCTTTATTTTTTATTTATTTAATTTGGTTTTTTTGGCACAACTTCCCTAGTTTCCCCCCCTCCCGCCTCCGCTCCGCTCAGTTTCGCTCTATGGACAGATCAGCAAACCTGGACACGGAGGAGCTCAAGGTAGGCGACCCGCCGGGTGCCGCCGTTAGGATGCGGGTTGGATGTTGTCCTGCGCGGAGCGGCGCGGTGCGGTGCGCGGGGCTCCCGCAGCCGCGGCCGGGCTTGGGGGGGCAGAGGGCGCGGAGCCGGGCGCAGCCGCCCCGCGGTGGGGGGAAGCGCTGGGGGGCGGGGGGGAGAGGGGGGCAGCTGCCAGAACCGAGCGCGGCCGCGAGCATCATCATAACGGTATTAATAATGATAATGATGATGATGATGATGGAGGTGGTGCTGCCCGTGTGCGCCCGGTACAGCGCTGGCAGGAGACGGCAGCGGACCTGCGGGTTTCCCGGCAGAAGTTGCCTCTGAAGCCTTCCTCGCCTGGGCATCTCCTCTTCTTCCTCCTCCTTCTCCTCCTCCTCCTCTGGCCGCCAGGAACGCGGGGGAACCCGCCCCCGGGTCCCCTCCCCGAGCCGAGGAAGCGGCGGCGGGGTGCGGGGGGAGGAAGGGGGGGAGGGGGCGGGTCGGCCCCCGGCTGCGGGGCCGTTGGAACAATAAAACTTTGCATTTAGGACGGGGCGAGTGTGAGGATCCCCCCTCCGCCGCCCCTGTTCCGTCTCCCTCCCCGCCGAAGGAGCATGTCTGAGAGCGCTGAGCATGCTCCTTTGCGGAGATGGAGAGCCCGCCCTGGGTGGCGAAGAGCCCCGAGTGAAATTGTGCTTAAATAATAGTAATAATATATATACGTATCCATCTGTGGAGCCGGGGGGGGAGGGGGGGAACCACACACCTCGCCGCGGGGGTGGCGGAGGTACCGCCGCACGGCTGAGGAGACGGTGGGAGAGGAAGGGGAGGAAGAGCCTTCCTCCCCCCCGCCGCAGGCACAGCCTTTCCCCGGGACACCCGCTCGGGGCGCCGGCTTCCCCGCCGGGGAGGAGGGAAACTCCGGTGGGCGCTGAAGTGCTGCCGCGGGCTCCTTCCCTCCCCTGCCAAGCCCCATCTGAAAGTACTCCAGCACACTTGTCTGTAATAAATAGAATAAATAGATTCACCACCCCCACCCCCCCTCCAGTCTTGCTGGCAATTGCTGTAAGGGAAGGCACTGCAGAACGCGGGGATTTGGTGCGATGGGAGCGCAGGACAGAGAAGGTAATAAAACAAGCGCTTGCTGGAGAACCGCTGGTCTTCCCAGCGCTTCAGGCACCGCCACTGCCTCAGCTGGGGAGTCCTCTCCCTCCTGCCTCAGCCTTTCCAAGGTTTACGGGAGGCAGCTGGGGTGGGAAAAGCAGGAGTCGAGGCTTCGGATTAAGGCAGAAAAAAAAAAAAAGTTTTATTTCATAGAATCATAGGATGGTTTGGGTTGGAAGGGACCTTCAAGATCATCTCGTTCCAACCCCCCCTGCCACGGGCAGGGACACCTCCCACTAGACCAGGTTGGTCCCAGCCCCATCCAGCCTGGCCTGGAACACCTCCAGGGATGTGTTTTTCTGGCAACGGACTCTTTTTAAAGGGTCTTTAAACAAAAAAAATAAATTAATTAATAATGTTTATGCTAAAAGGGGACAGCACTTTGCAGGGATTGTCCTTAAAGCCCGAGAGGCACGTCCCGCCCTGAGCGGGGCACCCAGCGCAGGGCTGCTGTGGAGGGGAAGAGGGTCCCATTCATCTCGTTAATTAAGGCTAATGTTGCGGCGTGGACAGGCGGAGCGACCTTGAGCACAGCAGCAGCGCTGAGGAGTGGCACTGCTCCCAACCACCAGCACTTTAACCTTTTTTTTTTTTATATATATATATATATATATCTCCCCTTCTCATAAGAATGAGCAGAGCTTCGAGAAGGGGCATTCCTGTGGCTGCTCTCAGGCGCGCTGGGACGAGCCGCTGGGGCGCATCGCTATTCCCGGCTCTCCCGGGTGTCGGATGGCGGGACGGGGAGCGGGGCCCGCAGCGGGGCTGCTCCCCCCCGCCGCCGGCAGGGGGCGCTGCGGACCCGCCCGCCTCCCCCTGTCCCCGCGTCCCCGCCGGCCGCGGGCCCCCGCCCCGCCCCGCGCCCCCACGGCCCCGCCGGGCGGCTCAACAGCTCCCACCAGCCGTTGCGGGGCTTCCCCGCAATGCCAAGCCTCCATTCCCTTCCCACCGTCAGGAATATCAAGGCGGAGGGGGGGGGGGAGGGCAAAGCTCTGCGGGGGGTAAAGCCGTTCCCGGTGGCATCGCTGTGGTTGGACGCGATGAAGAGCAGCTCCAAGAGTCGTGAAAAGCTTTCAGGAGTTTCTGAAAGGCCAGGAGTCATTTCAGTGCTCTGCACCTTCTCCCTTGGGCCAACGCAGTCCCTTGCCGGGGTAAAGGGATGGAGTCGGGGTGTGCAGGCAGCTGCGGGTCCGTAGGGGTTGAGTGAGCTCAGTCCCACATCGCACCGCGCGAAGGGCTCGCGTGAAGAATGTGAAATACAGTAGCAGGGTGTCATAGCAGAACTTGCCGGGAATTTAAGAAACGGGCTGGACGCCGTCTTTCATGATACTGGGTTTCCTCTGTTATGACAGCTGTGTGCCAGTGAGCGTCAAAAAAAATGACGACAACTTCCCTACTTAATACTACAAGTCAAATGTGCCCTCTCTAGTGATAATATGCAATAATGATATTGAAAATATATACTATGTGATATATAAAGCTTTTATACATCTCAGATCAGGCACTAAATATAAATTTGAAATCTGCGTGTTATTTATTGCACCGATTGTAATGAATTCTGATTTATATCTATAATGATGTATACTGAATATACATATTGAAAGGTCATTTTGTGAAAAACTGAACTGGTATGATGTGTGCCACACCTGCTAATGAGGGTAGGTGTGCTTCCCCTTACTAGTCCATGCACGAATTCCTGATGGAACAGATCAGTAGTGAAAAGAGGGACTACTCTTCCAGAGATTTTGAGCTCTTCTGGTTTTCCTTTGATCTGTCTCATCTTCTGTCTGGGACGCATACATGAACTTCCCTCTGACTTTTTAATTCACAAGCCTGTGGGGCTTTTGTTTTAAAAGAGTAGTACTGAAAACACAGACTTAGTAATTCTGTCATAGTTGCACTGTAGTCTTGGGTTTAGTGTTGTGAAGCACTTGCTGTTACCTAAAGTAGGTGCGATTGTTTATACCTACATTTTGAACATAGGTGAAACTGTATGGCTGTGCGAGTACCATGGGTTTTACAGGGCTTCGTGATTTGTGGCTGTGTCTAAAATACGACACACTGACTTACAAACATTGCATTTAACGTATTCAAAACTTCTGTTGATACGTTTGTTTTAATCGTTTGAAATTGTCCGAGTTTGGTTTGCAAAGACGGGCAGAGTCTTTGTGTTTGCTGGACTGCTGTTGACTTGTGATTTTCATTGGTGCTGGATAGGTGGTTACAGATTTTGTCCTTCGCATTTGTCCAGTCAACTGGCATACCGTTCCTTGAACATAGATGACGACCACTTTTCTTATATTTGTTTGGCTACTACAATTTGTATATGGTCTTAGACAGTGGGAGATAGTATTCCTTGTAGTCTGTAAAAACACCGGTACTTTTCTGGAGGAGAGTTGGTTTGTAATTGAACGTAGGAAAACAGTGATATTATTAGCATGATGGAATTAAAAGCATCCTGGAAACCATTTGCCATTTACTTGAAGATGCTGTTTCTCCGTGAGAATTTTTCATTAGAATCCCACAATGTTATTTTTAATAGTGTGTTTAAGTGTCTTGAAATCATAACTATTAATATGCAAAAAATGTTAAACACTACAGTATTTCTTAATCATCTTGTAAACGCTAGCTGAATTTCTTTATTCAGTTAATGAGAAAATACTTATAGTCTCTTTACGGTTTTACATTTCCTGGTGGTATAAAACTACTTACTTAACATCCGTATGAAACTGGTCACACATGAGGTTTTGTGATTATAGTCCTCCAATGCGATATATGTAGTTTATAAAATATTTGATAAAGAAATTCAAACAAGGAAACCACAAGAGTTTAAACAAGAGGTTGATTCAGTAGTTTTGTGGTCTTAAACATGTAAATCGCGCCAGTGTTTAAATTAACAGGAGAAGTAATACCCAGAGGAATCCTGTAAATTTTTTTAAAAAATTTATTTATTTTTTTTAAAGAAGGAGCCAGCGAAATTCATGTGGTTGGTGTGGTGTGGGAGGACTTTTGATGAGGCTAGGTAGGTGGTTATATTTCTGTTTTAAGTTAGTCATTCCATAATGAAAAGTATAGTACTCAATAACACTCAACATCTTCTCATGAAAGTCTACTTCATTTATTCATGCCTCTGCTGGGGACGTGGACATCTTAGCGTGGATACTAAGGGATTTGTCTTTTTAATCCAAAATCTGCTCTCTCCTACCCTTCTATATCTACTTCCCTCCAAGAAACTGTGATGGTTTACTGGGACCCTATCAGCAATACTCAATAAAGACAATTAACCTTTGCATTCACAGTCAGAGAATTCAGCCTTTAAACCTTTCTTCATGAAAGGTCAGGCTGAAACGGTTTTAAAGTAATGTACAAGCAAATTCCTTTTCTCTGTGTTCCTATTGTGGGATTTCCTCTCCGTCTCTTGATCTGTATAAGGACTAGACATAGTCCGTGAGGCTGGAGAGAATTCTATGCGTAAGATAGAGTTGTTCCGCAGACATAGAAAAAAGGTCAAGACACTGGCAGTGCTCTCCGTATACACTTTAGAAATCATTCCTGTACTATCACTACCAAGAAACAGCACTAACCTGTGGCCGAGCTTTTTTGACATTGTGCATTACAGCTTTGCTAAGCTCTACACTCTTTTAATGGAAAATACATCAAAATCTGAAGGCTTGGCTAAAGGGAAAAAAGCACTTTATCTTCCTGTTCTCCATGGCTTCAGGGATAAATATGGTTGGGTTTTCCTCTGCCACCATATTCTGTACTTTAAAAAAATAGGTGTAAGAGATTTGCATAAAGGTGGGCAACACGTTTCTTTTTCCCTGAAATGGAAGAGGTCGTTGCGTGATGCTGCTGTGAGTTGTTTCCATAGGTCTGAATGTAAGACTTGGAGACAATGTGTAACTCGTGCTAGAGCCTTTCAAAGATAAATCGTCTCGTGTGAAGACATACCTGGGAATAACAGTCACGCTTTCTCAGTATGTCCCTTAACCTCTTGGAGACTGATATTGCCTTCCCAGGTTCCTGACTAGGCCACGAGCAGGACTGTTTGCAAGGTGTTATGGCAGAAATGTCGCAGGAGACTTTTCCTGGGAAATAATTTCGCTTTGTGCTACTATTTTATGTAAATTTTGTAAATTCATGTCCAGCATAGCTGTTTCTACATCCTCCAAGGATCCAGCATTCCAAAGGACAAAGATAAGGATTCAAACACCAAAAAAAAAAGAAAGAAAAAAAAAAAGCACACTCAGTTACAAATAGACTCTTTTCTCACTTTGACGTGGAAGTTCCAGGGGCCTCTCCATTGGGAAAACACTCTTGTTTTCTTCTCTCTTCATTCAAAAGAAACCTGGAGAACATGGCTTAGAAGTTATGCCATTGTGTATTTTGAATGAAATACTCCATATATTTAAAGAGCTTACAGAAACGTACTTAACGTCCTGTTGCACTTTTGGCTGCAGCCATATATAATGCCATTGTAAAGCCAGAATTACTTAACAGTCCAAGAATGAAGATCGACATTTATCTACTAAGCCACCGGATCCTTTGCTAATTCTCAGATATCACACGTTAACTCTTTGTTCCACAACAAGACCCTTCTTTGTGAAGGAAGACGTCGCGAGGTCACTATCCACAAGCGCTGGGTTTTGTTCCTTGTCGCAGGAAGGAACGACTGGTGGCTAAGCCACAGCAGTGAGAGACATGGAATGGGAGGCTTTGTTCTTGGTTAGCAGCATTTCTGCGGCTCATCGCACAAGGCCAGATTTACCGAGGTACCGAGAAAGTCAAAGCAAGCTTGTGGTGTTCGGCAACTTTAAGGAAAGAACAGCGTTCTGTCTGTACCACCCTTCTCATACCTCTAGATAACACTTTAAGGAGGATTGTGTGATTTAACTCCTGTGTATTTGCACTGCTTGAAAAGTACTGTATGAGGACAGAGTATCTTTCTGCAATTTTAAATTAGCAGTACTTTGTTAAATCGGTGCAGTTATATCAGCAGAAGTACCTCAGTGATATGTCTAAAATCGGTGCCACAAGCAGTAGCATGCCTCAGGCATAAAAAGCTGGTCTTCAGCCATATTTCTCTGTTTTATCAGTCCTCTTCAGTTCACCTGGGCAGTGCAGGCTGGGATTTATAGGTTCCACCTTCCTGCTCCTACAACTCTTGAACAGACAAATTACGTTAGTAAACGGAGGCTGCCACTACTGAAAAATCACTTCCTTTCCAGTGCGTAAGAAGGTAACTGGGTACATTTAATGAAAGCACATAAACTGAAAACACAGTTAATTTGAATTTGTGCCATCTAAATGCGTTGTTCTTTGTACCGTGATCCTGAGGGAAACCGTTGTTACAGCATTATGGAGTCTGCGTAGTGTTTTAGGCTTGATCGTCAGTGCCAGGGTGGAAAGAGCAGATTGTTGAACTAGATCCACTCAGGTGTTATTGCTGTTTTTGCTCTTCAAGATCAGTGTTGATGATACTTTTACTTCTCAGTTATGTGGGTCATCTTTTACTCAAAATCATTCATAAGGTATTTTGAGTTGGATTCAAGAAAGGGGAAGAACTCGCTAACTTCATATTGAATACAAGGAATGCAATACCCCCAGTTCAGCAGGTACATGGCACAACAGCTCTTTAAAATCAGTATAGATTTTAATGCAGGAAAACCTTTATAGAAAAATCAATTTATTTTAAAATAGCAAAATTATGTGATTGATTGGTACACTGATAGTTGATCTATCGTGGCGTGTAGGGACGTGTAGCTGAGAAAAAATGCTATAAGCCACTGAAATTACAGGTAGTATTCTTTCCAAGTGAAGTTACTCAGTCATACTAAATTACATTCTTTCTAGTTAAAGCTAGTCCATATACACTCCGTAATGGCACAAACCACTCCATAAATGGCTCTGCTGCTTAACTAGTTGAAGGCAAGTACATTAACTGTGTTAGAAGAAGGTTTCATGTTTGCTAAACTTAAAGTCGCGTTTAATGAATCACCAACATACATAAAATAATCAAAACTAAAAGTAAAAAATCAATAGAGCCTTTGCTGCTTTATAAGCCGGTACGTTTCTGCACATAGATCAACAGAGATGACAAAAGTTGAAAGGCAATCTAAAATTTCAGGAGTTACCTATAATAAAGAGGTGGAGAGCCAATTGAATTGAGCCTTGGCATCTGGATTTTACCTTGTGTTCAATTTAATGGCTTTTATTGGAAAGGGTGTTAAATCTGAACTCGGAAAGGCACCTGGCCGTGGCACACCCCGCCTGCCTGCTGTGTGGGGTCAGGGCTGGGTAGCCCCCTCTCCACCCTCCGTCTTTCCTGATTGCTTGTGGCTGGGGCATAAATGTGGTTTGGCTGTAAGTAGCTTTGGAAGTAGTCGGGCCATTAACAGGCTCATTATGAGAGCTCCAAGTCCTGTGTTTTCCAGGAACATTCATTATTGCCTTTAGGAGCTGCTACAAGGAAGGTGCCTACAGTGCGAGAGGCTGAGCCCTGGAAAGCAATCTGCAAGGACCCCGCTTCTCCCACCAGGCACCGAGCCTCTGCAGGTGCCTCGCTTTTCCTTATTAATGCTGCTTAGGCACATCGTGCTAATGACTGACGCATTTGTTTGCCTATTTCCCATCTGGACTGAGTGGAGTATCTTAGGATTTATCCTGCTTAGGGGCATTGACATTCGTCTACCAGATAGGTCAAATTCTCCTGAGGACGACGATCCAAGGTGGGTGCTGAAACGATGAATTCCTTGCAAGCATGAGTTCAGCACACAATAGTAGCCCCACTTGATAAGTGGCCAAACAAGGTAAAAATTCTTGTGTCTTCCCCTTAGTGGGAAAGGGGTTTTTTACTATTTGCTTAAACCACGTATATTTTTAACAATAAAAGGTGATTGTAGCACAACTTGGAGGGGTTGTTTCTATTTTGAAGAAAAGATTGAGCCAATTTTCTGTACTCATAAGTGATTGCTTGGTCATCGTAGTCCAGTAGAGCATTTAAGAAATGTGAATCTCAGCCCAGTAGAGAGACTCCCATCAAGGTTGTAAGGCTTCAGGAGATACGTGAGATTCCAGTCTGCATCTTTTTTTTTTTTTTTTTTTTTTTTTGGTGGTAATTTGTCTTGGCTAATTCGGGAGTCTCCCTGCTGAGCAGGCTGGCTGCTGTAAATCCCGTTCACCGGGTAATATATGTGTGAGGAATGAAGCTGAATGATCTATGCCTCAATAAACGGCAGAGAGCATTTCAGAATGCATTACAAAGAGCCTGGAAGTTTTTTTCCAAGAACACTACTTAGCCTTAAAGCTGAAACTCGTGGCATCATTTATTACTTTCAGTAGTTTGAAAATTAGCTGTGAACAAGCACAAACCGGGAGCCACTCACTATAAAAATACACTCCTCCAAAACAACACAAAATCCTAATCCTCTGTGAAGTTTAGAAGAGTTCAGGCAAAAAAAAAAAAAAAAAAAAAAAAAAAAAAGAAAAAGAGAAAAAGACAAAAATTGAGACTAAGATCCATCTGTGCTTTGTTTCACTTGAGTCATCACCAACAGATGGCAAATACTCTGTAGAAATCACTCAGCTGAGTTACTCCGGTTTGTGGGGCACCTAAGGCACCTCCCCTTAGTTCCAGCCTTATACTCTTTGTCAGAAACTCGGTTTCCTCTCAGACAGATCCCAGCACACAGGCTTGTACGTAATTATGCCTTCAGATACAGTACCAGTTATGTAAATATTGGTAATAATTATCTTCCCTTTTGTTTCTTATGAAGCAATAGGTTTCAGTCCTAACACAAGACTTGCCTAGCTGTGTCAGACTTTATAGGCGGTTGCAAAAATAGCTAGCAACGAGCTGGTATTGACTGTCACTTCCTGTAGGACTCACGCTGACATCTACTATTTCAGATATACTTCAGTTTAGAAATATTCTACATGCCATTTCCCAAGGACTTCTGCAGTTGAGCAGACATGAGATGAATGCAAAACCTGCCTATCGCGTAGACTCTTGTTCCCACTTCATCTTCATGCAGGGAAAATTATAATTCCATTTCATCAATGTTTTATTAGATTTTCCTGAAAAAGTTGGCAGAAGAATATCATTCTTCAGAGACTAACAAGTTAGTTAGCGTGTGCTGTTTCCCCAATACTGGCATTGACATTCTCATTTCTGTAAGTATATCTTGTTTGCAGGGGAGCGAGATACTATTTTTAGAATTGATCTCCTGCCTTCCTTCGGTTCTCCCCCAACTCATTATGAGGTGCAAGTGAGTATGTGATTGGAAAATGATCTATTTGCCCAGAAGAGACCTCTACCTAGTTAAGCTCCCTATTTTGTTCAGTATTAATTTAGATGAGGTAGATAATATTCACTATTCGTGTAAATATGCCATCTACCCAGTCTACCGAGACCACTTGCGCTATTGCTTAATAAAATTACGGGTATGTGAGTAGCGTCTCTGTGTCTCGGGATAAAATTTCCATCATACTGCTGACAGGCACAAAACAGAAGGCACCCTTTGCCAAGGTGCTGTCTGTCCTATTGAACTTGGACTTTTGTAAGCCGTGATCAATGAATGAATATATCTAGTAGGCAGCAAACTGCAGGATGATGAGCAGAGCAAGGAGGGAGCGCCTAGGAAGGCTGCGCTGAAGCCCAGCACCTGGTATGTCAAGAATTATGGATTATATCGAGTAAAATTCATTTGGGCATATGCTGCTGCATCAGATTACAGTGCTGTTATTTTGCAATAGACATCCGGAGCTTGCCAACACAGTTTTAGAATGGCCAAAGTGGAGCGTAAAGATTTCAAGTCGGAAGGGAAGGCTGAGCGGGGCAACACCAAACGACAGCGCAGCGGTCGTGTGCTGAGCTGGTGGCAAACCGCGTCGAACGGCCGCGTGGCTGCTGCACTGTTGCTCGTGCTGATGCCTCACTGACATATCTTAATTGTTCACAGATTCAGCACTAAGTTTTCTAATTTTTAAAAAGTATAGGATAACCGGCTGTTTTGTGCTAATATTACCATTCAACAAACAATGTTCCAGTACCTAGAGGGGGCCTACAGGAAAGCTGGGGAGGGACTCTTGATCGGGGAGTGGAGTGATAGGATGAGGGGTGACAGTTTTAAACTGGAAGAGGGGAGATTCAGATTAGAGATTAGGAAGAAATTCTTTACTGTGAGGGTGGTGAGACACTGGAACAGGTTGCCCAGAGAAGCTGTGGCTGCCCCATCCCTGGAGGTGTTCAAGGCCAGGCTGGATGGGGCTTTGAGCAGCCTGGTCTAGTGGGAGGTGTCCCTGCCCATGGCAGGGGGTTGGAACTACCTGATCTTTAAGGTCCCTCCCAACCCAAACCATTCTATGATCCTATGAATGTGTGTGTGGCATGTGTAACATTTAAATGCACGTGGAAAGAAAAAAGGTGAAATTTCTTTCTCTAGGTGCTAGAAGACTCAAATGGCTACTCAGAAAATTTGTAGGAAGCCTGTGTCTGTGGACATGGCTTGCATAGGAGGGGATGGAAGCAGAAGGATCTGAGAACCTATGAAAGCAGCTAATGTTGCTGTTGTCAGTATGAGTTGGATGATGTTAAGACAGATACTGTCTTACTGTCCCAATGGGATGTTAGCACCGAATTGGTACGCGATGTGTTTTATAATTTTCTGATCTAAGTGTAGGATCAAAACTTGCGCTTCTGGGGACTGCAAATTTCCCCTAAATCTATGGTTGGGACCCATGTCACTTAGCTTTCACTGGATATTATTTTAGGGAAAACCTGTCCTCTTCTGTTGAACAGGTGTACTTTTCTGTTTCTCATAATGCCAAATAATTTTTTTGCTACCTCACCCTTTAATAAAGAGCTAACGATAATAGCAGAGACTAGCAATTACAGGTATCAATATTGTTTACCTCTGTGGAGAAGATAGTGTAAGTCTGCTCTTAAAACTAATAAAATAAGTAGACTTATATTTGTCTTACGATGCTGCTGTGATTTTTCTTTAAAACTACTTAAGTAGGTCTACTTAAATTGCAATTTCTATGCCTCTATGATCACATCTTTGTCTACATGCCTAAGATGACTCATTTACATTTTAAATTATGGATTTTTAAATAATTTATCACAATGCCAAAATAATCTATAACATTGATATGTAGATGCTTCCTGCATCTTCATGTGACTGCCCCCAGATAAAACCAGTAACATGAAGAGGAAGGGAGCAGGAGAGGATGACAAGATGCAAGTCTACTGGAAGAAGCCGGTAGCACAACATGAGCCAATGTAGGTGCCGTCCACTCTCTTACCCAAGTCAGTTCAATACAGTTCTGTGCTTTTCTCTCCCTCTTACCTCACCTGCCAGCAAGTTGCACCGATTGAGCGTGCTTAAATGATAAAGTGTGACAAATTTTAATTTTAGGGGGCACAAACACTTTTAAACCAAGATCCAAAGTAAAGCGGAGCTGAATCAACCGCAGCGCAGAGGCAGGGAGCTCTGGTGGAGGGCTGGCGGTGGGCAGCTGGTAGCTGGAGCGTCTTAAATGGGATCACCACTCACAAAACAGAAGCGTGGAACCACAGTGTTAAGTGCTCCTTTTGCATAAAATATTTTTCAGAGTGCTTGTATGCCCTGAGTTGCTGCTGTTCACATTATTCCAGGATTTGGCCCAAGGATCGTGGCGTAAGGGCAGATGGTTGGTACACGTTTTACACAAATTGTCTGCTTGCTGCAGAAGGTTATGATGGCAGTTTTGTTTCTTGCTTCTTTTATTATTATCATTAGATGTCTGGTTTACATAAAGAGGTCTAAAATTGCCTAAATGTTTTTTTTTTCTTCTGGTCATGTAAACTAAAAAAAAAAATAATAAATTGTGCAAGTTTAGCTATGAAAAGAATATTTACTGCGTGAGGAAGTTAAATACCTATTTCCACTTCAGATAAAAGCCCAATTTCCCTTACGTTGCAATGGTTTGGTGTTCACTCATATGTATTTTTACCCCAGTAACATAGAAATAATTGTTCTTTGTGAAAGAATTTACCTGAAACAGATTTAAATGTAACCTTAGAGCTCAAAACATGAAACAAGAAAACAGAGTTAAACTTTTAAAACAATCAGTTTTATTCTGCACACAGCAATTACTTCTGCTGTCAGCAGGAATGAAGTTTACTGCTGTTGGAAACTTGTAAAAAGTCAAATGTGTTCGTGTAAAACACCGTGTCAACTGCAAGTAAACAGGACCATACCTTCCAAGAACCAGGCCTCTCCTCATTTTAATATTAATAAGGTTTGTGTCCTAAGCGCCTGCTCAGAAGTAGTTACAAAAATGTGATTTGAACGAAGAGAAGTAAATGCTATATTCCCATATGGCAAAGAAATCCTGCTTATTGACTTTCTGAACTGCCTCAGTCAGAATACATGGGATTCAGCTGTTCATCTCACAGGGAGCCGAGAGATGCCTGTATCCGAAAGTTGAACTGGGATAAATACGGATGTCTTTGTGATTGTTGTTACACTTCAATAAAAATAATCCTTATAGCAGTACAAGTCGTATCACAATTAAGTCTAATGATAGACACATTCCCTGTTTTTTATTTAAAAAATAATTTCTGTGAACCTTTCAGGGGAAGAGGAGACTGGAGGAGGAAGAATTGCCTGTCTGCTCAATTTATTCTATTTTAATCTAGGGCCAATTAAAATAGCTTTTTTTAAAAAAAAAAGAAAAAAAACTTTAAAAAAAACGTACCTTTTAAAAGAGAGGCAAAATTATAATGCATCCCTCATATACAGTCTGTATCAGGATCAGTTTGATGGGTAGTTTGCTTTTATTGGTACCTTCTTCTGAAAAAACAAACAAATGAAAATCCCAAAGCTGTAAATTTTTCACAGGCCAAGGCTAAGAATGAGATGGCAGTGCTGTTTACGGGGATAAATCAGGTGCTACTAACAGAATTTCAATACCAAAGGTTAATAATATCATCATCAGTAGCTCTGGAAAGAGACCTGACTGCCTAAAGGCAACTTAATTTTAAACACTGAGACAAGTCAATCAGTATACACCTAAAAATATGCATTGAGGGATGTGGTTTGCATACATTACAGCCTTGTTGTTTCTTTCTAACCTGTGAGATCTTGAATTCTTTTGTTCACTTATTCAGGAACTTAGGCACATGCATATTTTTTTGTAGGGTATAGGTCTGCTTGTTACTGGTCACTGGGTAGAGAAAGAGAGTTTCTAGGGGAAGGACAGGACACAGCGAAAGAGTCTTCCACTCAAAATTCTACGCTTGCCTTCCTAGTGTTAAAACATCTCTCTCACCGGGCTATTTGTCCGGTGATGCTGATGAGTTGAAAATGTAAATGTCAGCTCAGCCAACGTACATTGTCTATGGCCTGAGAGGTTAGAAGGTGGGCTCATTTTCCCATTTTTACACTTTGCCGTATCGGAACTGATGGCCTGTAACATTTAAAGTGGCTAAGGGCACAGCGGAAAGCAAAATACGGAGATGACAGTGAAGCCGTCTCAGTGCTCTTGGGATCATGGCTAAATGGATGTTTCTGACCAAGTGCCAACAATTTTGGCAAGGCTGTGTGAAGGAATAAATCTATGGAACTTAATTTTTTTTGAATATTATTATTATTAAAACGCCTGTTATGAGCTCCAAGTGTATTTTTATTTGTGTTTCATGGAATCTGGTGTCGATGATAAAGGGAGGAACCTGCTTTCACTTGATGGTTTTTGTTACGGTTTTTGTGCTGAATATGCTATGATTAGATTTATTATGTGAGCAAATATCCACATAGGCTGGTAGAGAAGATATTTCTGTTCATGGTCATAGGGTAAATTAAGAAAAGTATTATTTTCTAGACATCTGCTTTGACTATCAGCCTTACAAAGAAAATAGCTCTGGACCTTTCAAGTCACATGGAAGAATAAGATTTATGGAAGATAATATAATTACCCATTGACTCCTGGAAAGCAGTACAGAAAACCTGATTTCAGGTGTGATTTAAAATATAATGAATTCAGGAAAACTGTAGTTTTATCAACAGCATTGGTCTTGAAACTTTTCTGAACTGTCATTTTGAAAGACTATCACTAGCTAGGTCCAATAATTAATACTCCAGCAAAGTACCAGTGAAAAAAAATAGTTGGGGGCAAAATACCATATCATATAATCATAGAATAGTGTAGGCTGCAAGGGACCATTGAAGGTCATCTAGTCCAAACCACCCTGCAATGAGCAGGGACATCTTCAACTAGATCAGGTTGCTCAGAGCCCCGTCCAACCTGACCTTGAATGATTCCAGGGACAGGTCATCTACCACCTCTCTGGGCAACATGGGCCAGTGTCTTACCACCCTCATTGTAAAAAATTTCTTCCTTAAATCTAGTCTGAATCTATGTTCTTTTAGTTTAAAGCCATTACCCCTTGTCCTATCGCAGCAGGCCCTGCTAAAATGTTTGTCCCCATCTTTCTTATAAGCCCCCTTTTAAGTACTGAAAGGCTGCAATAAATTCTCCCTGGAGCCTTCTCTTCCCCAGGCTGAACAACCCCAACTCTCTCAGCCTGTCCTCACAGCAGAGGGGCTCCAGCCCTCTGATCATTTTTGTGGCCCTCCTCTGGACCCGCTCCAGCAGGTCCGTGTCTTTCCTGTGCTGAGGGCTCCAGAGCTGGATGCAGCACTGCACACGGGGTCTCACGAGACCAGAGTAGAGGGCGAGAATCACCTCCCTCGCCCTGCTGGCCACGCTGCTTTTGATGCAGCCCAGGATCCACAGCTTCTGGGCTGTGAGTGCACATTGCCAGTTCATATCCACAAGGTATCAGTGCCGAGTCTTCCTCCAGTTCTTCCGTCTGTGGGATATATGCATGCCTGCTTATAGAAGCAATATGGAAGAAGCAGACCCATCTGAAGTGACCATCAGGTTGGTCATGCCTCCGCTGTGACTGAGGTTATGGTAAAGAGATGCGTCTCTGAGTCATTGGCTGCCTTGCCTGCTTTCTGCCTCCACTGCTGAGGCTTCTTTGGCACAGAAATTGATGTTAAAGCTAATAAATTGCATCACATTTTTAGGAAATCTAAAATTTGCTTCTGGGAAAGACTTTTGTTTCCTGTCTTCTCTAAAAACGGCAAGATCTGCATAAGACATCTGCTTTATCTGCACAATTAGAAGGGAAGATCGTGTGCTGTTTTACAAATACACAAGCAGAAAAAAAGACTTTCCTTCAATAGCTTACAGCTGATATGGGTAAAGAGAAATGAACATAATAAGGATAGTACAAGATCTTTGATTCTCTTTATTTGTATTTTCCATTGCTTTTTTACCTTGCCTCTTCTGAGTTAGCTTTGTGGTCTTTCAGTAGTTTTCTGAAAAACATCCCAAAGAAAAAGTGTTTTGCTGGCCAGTTTGCTGATATAGTGTACTGTATTAGCTGAACCAAAGCCATCTTTCTCTTTGAATTCGGCTGTTCCTCTAAGTATAATTCCTCAACCATTTTCTAAGTAGTTTGTGCATTAAAAAGTGTATCTATGTACGTATAGAGCCATATGTGTGTACAGCTTTTATAGACCTCTATAATGTTTCTTTTTTTTCTTATTTTTTGTTTTTAAAGTTCTTTATGACAACAGTGCTTTAAAAGGTATGCTATTGTAGAATTAGTCTGTGTTGGTTTGCATCAGATTTTATAAGCGCTCATCAGAAAAATCTCATTAATTTCAGTCAAATGAGGAAAATTTGGCTGAAATTTTTAGATGAATCATTTTCAAGACTTGAAAATATGAGGCTTGTATTGTGACATGGTTGCAACAGAAGAAATATTCACAGAAGCAGGTGGGAAAATCTTTCCTATGTCATGATTGGAGAGATAGGTACCAGATTTGTGCTCATTGACCTTGTTGCTGTCTAGTGGCTTTCTTTACCACAAACCCTCATTAATGGCAGCAGAAGTTCAATCAACGCATAGAAGCAGGGCAGCATGTGGGTCTAATTACTGCAGCAGTGTGTGTGTGTGTGTGTGTGATAATGGGCATTTTGTAGCCAAGAGCGTAACAACAAAGACAATAGGCGTCAGAATTCAAAGGTCTCAACAATAATGGGCAAGGACACCTTAGTTTCTAGTAACTGACATAGCAATTAATCATGGTAAGGATCTTCTAATTGAATCTTTCTTTGGCCAATGTTTTCCTGAAGAGGCAGAGGGGTTGGTTTCGCACCCGCTCAGCAGGAGTGACAGGGACTAAGCGACCCATGCCCCAGGGAAGGCGTTGGGGGGCACCTCTGGCTCTGCCGCAGCAATCTCCCCCGGTGGTGTGGTGCCCATGTCTCTTCAACCGGCTCTGATGTGGAGACCCTTCCCTTCTACATTGTAAAAGCTCTGCTGAAAAACACAACGAGGTCTCAGGTCATATTATTTTCCCTTTATGGTACCTGTAAAGGAAGGCAGTCCCTGTTGCTGCTTTCTCTGGCTTGGGTCCTTGGAACTATCTTCCCTCTCTGCTTGAAGGTGGCTCAGTCTTCCTTAACAAGGTGATGGGGAATTGGCGTATATGGAGGACGTATTCTCCCTTGCTGCTAGCTTACCTCAGAAGATTAAGCTTCAACTCAGCTTCAACTCAGAAAATCAAGCACAGGCATATATTTTACAGCTTATCAGTACTTAGAGTGGATGGAAGAAAATCACAGAATCAGAGAATGGCTTGGGTTGGCAGGGACCTTAAAGATCATCTAGTTCCAACCCCCCTGCCCTGGGCAGGGACACCTCCCACTAGACTAGGCTGCTCAAAGCTCCATCCATCCTGGCCTTGAACACCTCCAGGGATGGGGCAGCCACAACTTCCCTGGGCAACCTGGGCCAGTGCCTCACCACCCTCACAGTAAAGAATTTCTTCCTAATATCTCACCTAAATCTCCCCTCTTCCAGTTTAAAACTGTTACCTCTCATCCTATTACCACATTCCCTTGTAAAAAGTCCCTCCCCATCTTTCCTGTAGGCCCCATTTAGGGACTGGAAGGGGCTATAAGGTCTCTCTGGAGCCTTCTCTTCTCCAGGCTGAACAACCCCAACTCTCTCAGCCTGTCCTTATAGCAGAGGTGCTCCAGCCTTCTGATCATTTTTTGTGGCCTCCTCTGGACCCGCTCCAACAGGTCCATGTCCTTCTTATGTTGGGGGCTCCAGAGCTGGAGGCAGTACTCCAGGTGGGGTCTCACCAGAGAGGCGTAGAGGGGCAGGATCCCCTCCCTCGCCCTGCTGGCCACGCTGCTTTTGATGCAGCCCAGGATGCAGTTGGCTTGCTGGGCTGCAAGTGCACATTGTCAGTCATGTCCAGCTTCTCATCCACCACCACCCCCAAGTCTTTCTCCTGAGGGCTTCTCTTAGTCCATTCTCTGTCCAGCCTGTATTTGTGCTTGGCATTGCCCTAACCCGTGTGCAGGACTGTCAAACTAGGGCAAGGACCTTGCACTTAGCTTTGTTGAACTTCATAAGGTTCACATTGGTGCACCTCTCAAGCCTGTCCGGGTCCCTCTGGATGGTGTCCCTTGCCTCCAGCGTGTCGACTGTTCCACACAGCTTGGCATCATCGGCAAACTTGCTGAAGGTGCACTTGATGCCACTGTCCATGTCTCCGACAAAGATATTAAACAGCACTGGGCACAATACTGACCCCTGAGGAACGCCACCCATAGGCTAGTCATAAAAATAAGGGGCAGTGTTAGAGCTTTTGCAGCCATGTCATCAAAAATATTCTTTTCTGGCGTTGCACTGAGCCACTTGCATTCTGTAGCACACTCAACAGAGATTTTATGTCTCCTTTTACCTCCAGTTTCCAGCAAGTAAAGGAAATGCTCTGCCTCAGCAAGTGAATCCACTCATGCTTGTGATACGTATACAGGCTATGTGTGAGAATTATACCAACAATTACTGTTTAGGAGTGCTCTGCACGCAGATGCCACATTGAGCGTTGAAAATGTATCACATAGTTATGGGGAACACAATAGGAATCTTTCTGCGAGTGAAATAATTATATTTTAGCCACATTGGAACCAAACAATCTAGCCAGCTCTAACTCTTTATTCACATGTAAAAAGATCATTTATGCATTGTAATGCACCCTTGTCCAAATAATTGTGCTGGAATATTGTATGAAAGTTTTTGAACAGCTCTGTAATAGCCATACTGTTGGATGACAGCAGTATCATTAGTAGCCTGCAGAAGTATTTCTAACCATGTGCAAATTCATCTTTTATTCCATTGTAATTTATCACACAGTTTTCACCTTCTATATATTTCAAGAGAAATTAACTGTACTTGAAATGCTTCCCAAGCCCAATCAGCTCCAAGCATAGGTTAGACGATTTCACGTCGGTGTAGGGTGGACGTGACACCACATGCTGTTCCAAGGCCCAGAATCTGCGGAAAGGTGCTGGAAGACGGGGGGTGGAAGACAGAGGAGAGCCAGAACATGGGGGAGGTTTCTGTTCAAGGTCTGTAATTCTGGTGAGGCGCAGTGCTAGGTAAGGCAACCAGAGGCAGCTCTCAAAAGTCTCTGATGGGCCCATTTGAAACACTTTTGATGAGGTCCTTCAGCAAAGGTTCTTAAAACCTTTAAGCATAAAAATCCTCTCATGAACAGTAACTGAATAAAAGAGAGGACATATATAATCAGTGTCACTTCTCCAGGAAGGCGAATTGAAGAAATTATCCTTAAATACTTGTCCTGTCTTTATATGGTGTCCTCAAGCATCCTCTTACGATGACCCATTCTTTCTCTGATCTGCTGTGGCTGTTTTTGTGATCTTAAATAACAGAACAACACTGCTTCTAACACCTGCACTAGCTCAAGTATCTTGAAAGAGGAGCATCTTGAAAAATACCCCCCAGTGGAAGTCTGAATGAGCTTGGCATGTTGAATTTAACAAACAAACAAAAAAATGAGACTTGATAGAATGCAGAGTAACTTCCTACACGGATAAAGGACTATGCTTATTAAAGGAGTTCAGTATAGTGGAGAAGGGCACGATATGTGCTCAGGGCATGAACGCAGACATATCCTCACCAGGCACACGGATTTATAAAAGGGAGCGTGATTAGCCGCTGGTGTAAAGTTACCAGGGAAGAGATGAATTGTGACTCCCCTGATGTTTACAGGTTGAGACTGAATGCCTTTCAAGACGATATGCCTAAGGCAGTCATAAATTATGCTTTAGTCTCATTTATGTTACCAGCTTAATATGAGTAAATAAGGTAAATGGGTGAAATAAACCTGTGACATTGAGAATAATCCAATTGTTCCCTAAGACATTAAATATCTGGAAAAATGGAGTGATCTCAAAGTCTCTGACTGAAACATTAACGAAATGAAGCAATGTTTGCAAGTGCCATAAGTGCATTTTCAAATGGGTTGCAGATTTTTTAGTAGGTACGAGCAGAGTAATTAATTTTCTCCCTTATTATTTTGGCCAAGGTTTTGTGGAAGAGATATATTGCATTTCTGAAAGTAGTGTAGCCGTCCCAAAATCAGCTGAATGTTCTATAGCACCTTTCACGGGTGCATGTGTATAGTATACAAATAGCAACTGTGGCTTGAATTTGATTGCATCTGTTGTGAAGCCCAACTTCCTGCTGACTTTTTCAAAAGAATTCAGTTGCGCAAAGATTTAAAAATTAGATGTGTAGGACATTCCTTTGTCAAAAAGACATTGCATGTTTCATTTGGAAAATCAACCCCCCTGTCCTTCTAAAATCTAATAGAAAGTATTTTCAAATGGTAATAGTATTCTAGGCAGAAATCCAGAGCACTGTATTTGCTGCCTGAAAATATAATTTAGGAGTTGTAATATATTCCCTAATTAAAAATATCATGCACGGTGGTGATTTTATTATTCATTTATTATCTGAACCATTGAACTAATCTGAAGAAAAGCAGCATTCTCAGGGGCACAAGTGAAGAAGTTCCCTTTTAATTTTTATAAACAAATAATTTGGTTTCCAGTAAAAGGGACAATAATTTTGTTTCCTTTGAAAAATAACGACTTACTATACATTGCTATACAACTATTGTTAGAATTTGGCTAAATACAGTTTATAGTCCTTGTCTGAAGGAACTCACAGGATCACTTTCATGACCCTTTTTTTGGCGGTATATGGGTAATACTTCATAAAGGTAAATAAATAGGAGATTGAGAACCAAAATAAATACAATGTATAAAATCTTATGATTTTTAACTGTAAGAGTAAAGATAATTTGAAATCATTTGAAAGAAAATGGAGAACATAAAGCTTAAAAACCAGAAAGCAGTTGTTCTACAGTTATTTTGTGTTGCACCAAGCCTACAAGTCTAAACTTTTGGTTCAGGTGTAGTACAAGTTTTTTGTCCGTGTCAATGACAAGCGGAGTCAAGCTGTTACCGATTCAAGCTGCAGAGACTTGGCTCTGAAGCTCAGACTGTAGCAGTAGACTCGGGTTGGGGTCTGCAGGTCCCCAGTTCAGTCCCTGTGGATGGCCCAAAGGCATAAATTAACAGATTCTTCTACGTGGCAGAATGTTCTGGTGAATACTATATAATTCAGAATATGTAATACATAAAATCCACTGTGTGCTTTCCAAAAATTTCTTTACTTTTTCCATTGTATTAGGTGGTCCGATGAAAGATCTTGGGCTGTTTATCTGTGCATAAAAATACTACTGCTTTTGCTCTTCTGAGCATTCAGTCGCTACCTGTATTTCATTAACACTAAATTACAAAGGACAAGGGTTTATTTCTTCTAAATTTTATTAGACCTGCCTTATATTTTCCGGAAAAAATAAGCCAAATTTCCAGATCATGTTTTTGAATTTTCATGGCTTTTTCACTACACATCTTTTTACTAAAACTTCTTTATCTCTGCTCTCCAAAACCCTGAAATCAAGAACACAAAAATCTCTTTGTGTAGTCCATACATGCAGTCCATTTTTAGTTTCTTAGTAAGCTGGTATATGGTAAAAAATCTGAGATTCAGTACAAGTCATTTGGAAAAGTAAAGTCTGAACCCTAGAACTGAGCAATGGTGCAGTGACACTTGAGTGATCGCTTTTCCTGTGTAGATTTCCAGATACTGAAGTTCTTTATGCTTTACTAGAATTAAAATAAAACATCAAGTATGTATGTGTTCTCAGATCTCTTTCTTTTGGACAATAGCATTATTTGTATTGTTAAAATTTCTGCTCAATTCATTTTATTTTATGTTTTTGTTGTGCTACAAGTGTTGTTTTTACAGTATGCTACTCCTACACTACACTAAAAAAATAAAATTAATTATTTCTATAGTACAACCAAATTTATAATGATGTTTATGCAGCTGAGTTCTAATTTTGATTCTGTCTAACTGAAACCAATACAAGTTCCAAACTAATTCTTCCAGACTAATTGTTTAGGTCGTGGCAAGGCATTGTATTCAACAAATGCAGCATAAAATGTAAGGATTATGTAGACAAAGCTCAAAGGTAAACTCAGTGTTCCAGTCTGTTGACAAAACTTGCTTATTTGTCTTCAAATTCCGAGCTGTTACACTTCAATAATTCCCTTTTACACCACAGAATATATCTGGAGTATTACATAGCACTTCCAAATTTTCTATCAAACCCAACACAGAAATTATATTGCCCTTTTTATTTGCTGAGTGCTGTCTCACAAAGAAGCAGTAAGACACAGAGAGAAGATAGCCTGAAGCCCAGGACGGGGTTATGGCCTATAAGTGTTTTGGGTTTTCTCAGCATGAGTTTGCTCATTCGCATCTTAATTGGTGTTCACATATCATCACTTTGCCATTAGGAATCCAGTTACTGCATTCAAGCACAATATTAGGAAGATTATCTCACTACATTTTCTGTTGGCACAGGGTACTTTTCCTCTCTCTTAAAAAAAAAAAAGAAAAAGTAATACCATGCAATACTGGAGTGGAAATGCCATTTATAAAAGGTTATGCACATACATGTGTACCAAATTTTTTTAGAGTTCGTATGCTAATAAAATTAAATAAGAAACTTCTGTACATATCTCTTAAATCCATTACTAAATACAGCTTTACCTTCAGAGAAAACCAGATTAATCCATGTAGTGTTGTCTAACATTGGGTCATAAACAGCAATTTTTTTCCTTCATGCTAAAGTAGCTTAATCCATTAATCCTGCAAAATGTAAATGTTTATATTAGACAATTAAAACAAGGCTTTGCTGTGCTCTTGTTCTCTTTCTCTTTCAATATACACCTGATTTATTATTCAGTATATTTTGTTTTTCATATTTTTCCTTTCTGCACTGTAACTCTGCTTCTTGAAAATCCAGATGTATGTTCTAGATGGTATTAGGAAAAACCAAGTTTTCTTCTGGCTGGAAACTTTGAGCGAGTTTTTATTACATTCAAATCTGAATCTCTACCTATTTTGCATTTTTCCAGTGGAAGAGCTAAAAGTTATTGGTTGAAGGTTTAATGTTATTCCTTACACTAGCAGCCAAAATATGTTAATTGCAACTGTATCTACATTAAGCCCCCCAAAATGCAGAATTGTGGTGGAAACTAATACCTCAGTGTGGTGAAGTGAAAAATTCTTGCACGATACTTATTAAACCAAAGGAAGTCAGGGATAATCATCTCAGAATAGTGTAAGATGATGCATTCTTTTATATAAAGTGAAAATGGATGGGGGCATATCTGCAAGCACTTTGGAGGAGAGGTTTAAGATCTAAAACAATCTCGTTAATTGGCGATTTGGTCTGAAAAGCAGGATGCAGTTCAAGCAGGACAAATGCAAATTACTGCACTTCAGTAAGAATAATCAGCTGAGCAATGAAAGATAGAAACTGGCTAGCTAGGCAAAAGTTGCCGGAAAAAAAGTGGGATGTTTTATTGAAGGGAACACGAGTTGCCAAATTCATATTGGGGGGGGGGGGGGGAATAAAAAAATCCAAACATCTGGTATCCTGGTTTGAGTTATTGCATTTCAAACAAAATACTGACCAGCTGAAGAGGCTGTAGAGAAAAGTACAGAGAGTGATCAGAGTGGATCAGAAAGTCTCTCCCTCACTTGGCCTGAGGAGGAAGGAAATAATCCTCTACCTTCATCCAATGACAAGAAATAATGAGATAATGTTGCAACAAGGGATCTGTAGACATTAGGAAATACTTTCTGACTAAGAGCTGGGGTAGACTGAAGAGAGCTGTTGTGGAATATTCATCACTGGAGTTTTTTTATGAATGGGCTACACAAAGGCCTGTGAGGATGATTCTGGTGCAGTTGATAACGACTTAGGGGGAAGAAATATCTGTTCCTGATAGTTCTATTTTATATGGTTAGTAAATACGGGTATTCCAGCATTGGATGACATAAAGGAAAGAGAATAAGCTTAAAAAGAAGCAAACAAAACCTAGTAGTTCAAAATACTTAACATGCTTTTTGGTTTAAGTATTTTTATTTTTTTTTTAAATTATGACCTTCCTTGAATAACTTCACCCTTCATACTATGTAATTCAGCTTCCGCTTTGCCAGTTAAACTGACATAAATGCCACCGCAAGATTTTCCTACACAGCCCCTGCTGCATGATAGGAACTGCCCAGAGAGATCTATAAAGGCATTACTTTATCTTCCCTTATATATTTCTCCTTTAAACTTATCATGGCTCTCAGGCATACCCAGTCTTCAGCAAGTTACACCCTTGGAATATTGTAAGAAAAATTGTTATTTTGTGGTTTCCATGGGGAGAACCTTTTCTTTCTTTTTTTTTTCTTTCCTCTTTCCGCATTTATTACTTGCAGCACAACAATATGTCTTTAGATGTATGAAGAATATGAGAAATCTCTCAGAATACTGTCTCCCAGGCCAAATGCCAATGTTCCACAGAAATGCCCACTGCTTTTATCAATATTGCTATAAAATCCAAGTCTCAGCTTACTTCAGTTTGTTTCTGTCACCTGATTTATGTTTCTAGTCAAAATGTATTGAAAGCGGAAAATGGAGCTGAATGCCTTCAAAAAAAGTGGAGTACAAATTGAAACTCTGAACATAGGAAAACCTTTCTAATCTTACAGTTTCCTTCAGACTGTATTACTTCAGCATTTTATTCTTCCTTGAACATGTTTTCAACCTTCTTTGATTTTTTGCCACTTTAGAAGGAAGTCTGTTTCTTTGGCAAGATTACCTCGGGAAATTACATTTTCATATACTTTACTGCAGTGTACTCAAATGATGCTTACATCTAACGTTGCCTATAATTTACAACTGCGAAAATTCTACAGAAATGAAACAAACAAAGGGAATTTCTATTCTTCAGTCTCTCAGATCCAGCACTGACATCTAAAACAACTCTCTCTGGTTCTTTGTCGTACTCTGTTCTCCCAGGCTCACTGTAGCTCTTCTATCTTTACGCTGTACCCCTACATATCTGAAACCAGAACTGCAGCCCAGTACCATGTCTGCCACCCACCGCACACCCACCTCACATTTTCCCTATTTTCTAAATCCTCTCTCTCCCCGTGTGCTGAGGCCGGAGAGGAGTCCCTAGAACTAAGTCCTTGTAACTGGCTCCCACGCACCTCAGCATCTCCCATGATCGCTCTTCTCTTCACATATTTTGTCCCAGGTACATCTTCTTCCACACAGCTGCGATAAATCCCTAGGCAGAGAAAATACGCTTGTCCAGTAAGCCTATATAGAGAACATGAGTTTTAGAAGCACATTTCTGGGGGAGGGGGGGGAAAGTGGAGAGGAGTAAGGAAAAAAAATGGGTCACGCGATTTGCTGATGCAGTGTAGGACTTCTGTGTTATATCACACTCTCTTGCTGTCATCAGCAGGAAGCCAAATACGTTTTGCTTCCTGAGGCAGTGGGAGTACAGTATCAAGGAAAGAAAGGGAGAGGAACCTTTTATAACACAGTTCCTCTTTTATGGAAGTCATGAATTAAAACACTCCACAAGACTCAATTTCTCATTCATGGCCTCTGTTCCCCACAGATGGATGGAAAGTGGATAATTATAAGTGAGGAAGTCAGAAGACCTGGTGCTGTAAGTACCATCGCTGTGAGTCATGAGCCTCGAGCAAATTTCTTTGTGGAAACTTGGTATATCTTACCCTATCCATGAGGTTATTCATCCCACAGCAGTAATCAGCAGCAGATTGGGTCAGGCTTGTTCCATATATATTCTTCCCTAGTACAGCAGAAGATGATGTCAGCATGGAGATACCTTTCTTTGACTTTGGAGCCTGCTTTAACTGGTGATAACTATTAGACTTCCTTTTCAGGCATACCGAAATTGTGAGAGATTGGAGAATGTCTCTGATGGAGCATCAGGCTTGGCTTACCAAGAAGTTATTTCTTTGAAGGGGAGCTGATCAGCAGGCCCATTATCACAAGCAATCTGCCCTCTTTGGCTACTTAAGTGTAATTTGCCAGGTGGCTGAAAACTTGGTCATCTGCTAGAAACTGATTTGTTTAAAATTTTTTTCTTTTATTTTTTGGAACAGACTGGCATATTTCTTTCCACAGTCACAGATATTAAACTAGACTTTTGTGGCATGTGTCCAGGTTCAAAAAATACCCAATTCCTAGGCTGTGAGAAATATTTTTCTCCTCCACTGGAGAAGGACCGACTGCTCTTCAGTTTGTAGTCTCCTTAGATGTTTTGGGCTGTCTGTAATTTTATCTCCAAGCTTGTCTGACTCAAAAGCATCACCCTGGCTTCTGGACCCAAAACCATGAATTTTTTGAGTTTGATGGAGGTATCAGTACTGACTCCATAGTACTAATCAATAGAACTACTCACTTAAAGAGATACTAAGATCTTTTCTTTCACCCTATTCAGTCTTCCTAATTTAGTTGTAGATTAGAAAAGAACTGAATTTTTCAAGATATAATTTTGGTACAATTTTTATTGAAACAATTTACAAATCAGAGTATTTGATTATCTTGCACTTTCTGGAACTCTAAAGTGCTAAGGTGCATTGCATTCTTCCACTGCTGGTTTTTAAACCCAATTGCAGTTCCCCCCCCACAACACACATGTTTTTCATGATGCCTATATGTCAAAGTTTTTGAAATTATTCTCACAGTTCACAATATTTTTGTGTTTCTCCTTGACTGTTTTAATGTAATTTGCTAACACTAGACAAATGACAGTGACAAAGATTATTTCACAAATGGTACACCTTGCTTCTCTAGCTATTTTCTGTTTTGTGTAGTTCCCCCCCATTTTCAGACTTTAAGTAGGTCATTGAGGAAGACAGAGCAAAAAAGCCACAATTTTGCAGTTCTTTTTCTCTGTATAAGAATAAATGCATTTTTTTGCTAAGGCAGATATTGACTGACATTCACTGTTGGCTTATTGGTATATCTGGAGCGTCAGAAGCTCCACACAACTAGGCAGCTGCAGGGCAGGAACACTTGAGCAACAGTGAACAGTTTGACTTTTGTGTCAAACAGTTCATTGACTGCATAACTCAAGAAAGCCAGTGGAATATATGGCTGAATAACCACAGAGCCAAAACTTTGTGAAAATGTTCTCAATAAATTCACATTTATTGAGATAAATGTGAAAAGACAGCAAATTGCAGAATTAAAACAACTTCCAGAGTTAAAATATCTTCTAGAGATTACTTTACAAATTACAGTTGAAGAAATTTTCTTTTGCCTGATTCAGAAACAACAGATTTTAGCTTTTATTTTGTTGTATAGTCAAATATTAATTCACCTATGGATAATTTGTAGAAAAAAGAAGGAAGAAAAGAGATGAAACTAAATAGGTTAGAATATGTATATAATGTGTGTCTTGCGGCGGGAGATGAAAAAGGCTGTTTTTCCCACCGTTGGTGCTAGAATAAGATTATCTTAACCAGGAAGACAAATTTAGTCAATGATACTCACACCAAAATTAGTGAAGAAAAAATTGATTTTGCAATAAATAAAACAATTCAGCCAACTCGCTCTAGTTTAGATTCCTCAATGATAAAATAAAATGAGGAAGCTGCAGAATAGCATGAATTCCTTAGTAACCATCTTTCTGTGCTTAGAATAAAGTAAATGGCCAGTTAATAACAAATTGTCTACTGTCCTATTCTTTAAAGAAGGTGCTTTTAGTTCATCCGCTTATTTTAAGGCTCTAAGAGTACTTGCAAAATGACTAGAAACCTTTTAGCTAGAATGTTTGCATGTATTACATTACTTTGGATTTGGCAATTGACTTCAATTATTATTCTTGTTACAATTTTCAATGTAGAATATAATCTGTTGTCTGCCTAATGTTACTGAAAGCTTGACTGTATTTTTTTTCAGTTTGTTCAGTCACTGGTGAGACATTTCATTATGGTTTCTTTTGTTGGATTTAGAACAGAAAATGACTTACATTAAATGGCAAAAGTGTTTTATAAAAGGCGCTAAGAGTTTGCACTCGTGTTTTTGCAAATAACCGAGTCAAAAAGTAGTCAAAACACCTGTTGGATGCTCACTTAGAGCTAAAAATTCTAAGACTGCAACACCCCGAATCCTAAGCAGCTCAAAACTTCAGTCTCTCTAACTTGTTCTCAGTGAAGTTCTTTCTATGGGAACACTGCTGATAAATTGGTCGCCTCCTTTGAACTATGGTATGTCCAGTGAAACTTTTGTAATTTGGCATTTTACCAAGTTGCTGGTTCTTCTGTCACAGGGAGGAAAAAATGACATTCCTCCTCCCTGTCCCTTCTATAGTAGATGGCCGTTCATTTTATGTAATCAGTTCTTACATTTTAATCTGTAAGAGAAGCAGCAGGAAGTGTGATTAGAAGTTCACATAAAATTGTGTCTTTTCAGATTAAAAAAGAACTCTTCAAAAGGCGTCAATAGGAAAAGAACTTACAAATGTACTTGCTAATTGGTTGTGGTAGAAATGTGTGCCTAATTTCTAATTTTAATATGTGTCACTTTAGCTTCTAACCTTTGCTTCTTGTTTCATTTTCTCAGCTAGATTAAAGAGCTCTTTGCTACCTAGTTTTTTCTCTCTGTGGAGATACTTTCACGGGGTAATCAAATTGTTCCTCATACTTTTTGTTACAAGAAACAGCTTGAGCTCTTCGAATCTGTAATTGTAAAACAGGTTCTCAGTTATTCAAGTTTTATTTGTGGCTTTCTCTCAATATAGTTCACAATCCTTCAGCATCCGTTTTGAGAAGGGAGCACCAGAACCTTTGAGATCTTTCTGATGATCAGAAGAGTCAGATACACCGCAGGGTCTACCTCAGAGTATATATTAATATGCAAATATATTTATATACGTGTGTGTTTGTGTGTGTATGCAAAGGTTATTTTAGTCCTTTTCGTGATGGTATTTTATGGATGACTTGGGTTCATGAGTATCTTTTCATTGTCGGCCAGTGCTTTCCAGAGCGCTAGTCCATTCTTTTCTCTGTTTAGTCTGTATTTAATTTGTAACCTTTGTTGCTAGGTATGTATGTGAATTTTGTATTACTCAAATTCACACGGTGTAGTACGCAGTATCACAGCTCTTGCGGTGACATACTGCAGCTCTGTGGTACAGCGTGCACCGTTCCCCCTGTGCGGCATTTGTTTCCTTCGTCATGCAGACCTGAAGAATGACATGGCATCCTCTAGTGTGATCCCAAATCTTGACAACAAGCAAGATGGAAAGAAACAATGACTTAACTTCTCCAATACTTACTATAAACCTATGGTTTTTTCAGTTTATTTTTCCGCAGTGAGCTGCTTAATTTATAATTTCAGTAAACTCCCTCTTTGTGGAATGTTACTGGGTAGCAGTAATATTCACTGGTACCCAGTGGCAGATGCCACAAAAGATCTTAGAGAACCCAAACTTTTACGAGTGCTTCAATAAAATTACAAAAGCGTGAACTTCAGCAGTAGGAAAATTGAGTGCTGCTATCTTGGAATCTGGCCCTCAGTAAAATAATACATGAAAGCACATGAAAACACACAATAAATGTGTGTTTTGTCTACTCAGCGATGCACTTATCATCGACCTGATTTTTAAAGTGCTGTTGTGGTTTAACAACAGCCAACAACCAGGACCATGTACCCGCTCTCTCACTCGCCCCAGTTGGGATGGGGGAGAGAATTGGAAGAGTAAAAGTGAGAAAAACTCATGGGTTGAGATAAATGCAGTAAAGCAAAAGCTGCGCATGCAAGCAAAGCAGAACAAGGAATTCATTCACTGTTTCCCACGGGCAGGCAGGTGTTCAGCCATCTCCAGGAAAGCAGGGCTCCATCACGCATAACGGCTACTTGGGAAGACAAACGCCGTAACTCTGAACGTCCCCCCCTTCCTTCTTCTTCCCCCCACTTTATTGCTGAGCATGACGTCACATGGCATGGAATATCCCTTTGGTGAGTTGGGGTCAGCTGTCCCAGCTGTGTCTCCTCCCAACTTTTTGTGCCCCACAGGCCTACTCTGTGGTGTTGCGGTGCGAGGAACAGAAAGGGCCTTGCCTGCTCAGCAACAACCAAAAACATCAGTGCGCTACCAACAGTGTTCCCATCCCAAACCCAAAACATGGCCCCACACCAGCTACTGGTGAGAAAGTTAACTCCATCTCAGCTGAAGCCATGAAAAGTGCCTCTATATTTTTCATAGTATTCCTAAAATGATGAATAAATTATGAAACTTGCCACTGTACATAATGTATTCACATCGTGACTGTAAATCCTTGAACCGTAACACCACATTTATCATCTATCTTGTCACATTTACTGTAATATTTTCAGCTTGGGCTGTGATTATATGTAGGTTCTAGCTACGAAGACCTTTTGGATTTATGAAGTGAAAATTTAGCTAGTGAAATACTGTATAATTTTAAAGTTCAAATATTGTGGGTTTGTCATTTTCTTGCTTTGTGCAGATTTCAGCAATAATATGACATATCTCATAATAGCATTTAATAACTGTAGAGTGTGCTCCCTGCAGTACTGTGTAGCTCTTTATGAGCCAAGAAAATATGTAAGGCACTTACTGAGTGACTCTTTCCTAGTTGAGCACCAGTGCTGTAGAGCTAACATACTAAAATGCATTAAACACATTGAGATTACTGAAGTACTGTCTTTCCACGTCCAGTGGGTGATGTATTAAGCTTTTGTTTAGGCGGGTATAGAGGTAGATTTACAGAAACTATGAAAGACCGATCAACTCAGATTGCTTAGAATTCAGTACCAGATTGATAGCCACAGGCATAATTCCTGTGCTTTTTTACCAGTCTTACCACTATCAGAAGGACTCTGTGTTCCTGCTAGTTTACTTTCAATATTACAGTCTGCCTCCTGATTTTTGGCATAAAGCAGATAAACAGATTTTCTCCAAAGAAATTGCTTTAACTTTGTGAGTAAAATACGGGAACTACAGAACATCTTGCATACCCTGCTGCTAGTATCTCTAGCTGAGCTGTAAGCAGTGTTCCCATTCACTCTTAAGTGCGCTGAAAAAATAAGTATACAAACTTTGTATTGAAATTTTGGTGGAAATGCAACGGGTATAAAAGATCCTCAACAGGAAAGCAGTATTTTCCTCCTTTTGTGTGTGTGTGTGTGTGTTTGTTGCTGAATCAGAGAGTAGGCTAACTCAGGCTGGAAGGGACCTCAGGAAGCCAGCAGCACAAATTTATGAAAGGAGATCAGACAAGGTTGCTCGAGGCTTTACGCAGTCGGGTTTTGTGCGGTCTCTTGAGAAACCTGCTCCACTGCTGGACTGTCCTCACCGTGAATAAGGGGTTTGTTATACCCATTGGATGGGGTTTGGGTTTTTGGTTTGGTTTTTTGTCGGTTGTTTCTCAGTGTGTGTTACTCAGTTCATATACCTAATAATGTATTATTTTTTTCAGGTAAGAAAAATGTTGCTTTCCAGGGAAAAGTAAGTAAATATACAGTTAGTGTCAGAATTCAGAGTCCTGGGACCCCAGTATATAGGACACTCTTCTGCAAATCTTTGTGTTTAAATTACAAAAGTCAGCTGAGGAATCATATTTCCCGTTGCCGAAATGGCAGAAGTGAAGCCCTTAGTCTGTCGTATAGAACTTTTTTTTTTATTTAAGCTTTGCCAGGATTTGGAAGTGGTTTTTGACACATGTTGATACATTCAAGGAATCCTTCTTGTGTGTTGCATGTAGAGAAGCTTCAGACAGAAAAACAGATCTGCCCATCTGCTCTAAAAGAGATTCCCCAATTACATTGGCGGCAGCGTTGTGTGTGTTTGTTCAGAAAGGGCGATTGCGGAGGTGAACTGTGTTGGTCAATGAACTTACAAATTATTACTGAAGCAGCAAAACACAAAAGGAACTGGAACTTGGAAATAAAATTAGTAGTTACTAAGGATATACAAAGACAGTTCATTACGATAAACAGCTCAGCACATTAAAAACATTAATATGTAGTAGACAATTTGCACTAATTGGTTGTATTTTTGTAAACTTGGACTATGTATTTTATTCAAAAGGCTACTGGCCTGTTGTTGTGGTTTAACCCCAGCCAGCAACTAGGACCATGCAGCCTCTCGCTCACACACCTTGCCCCCACGAAGCCCTCCCCGACGGAGAAAAGGACGGGAAAAGGGAAAAAATACCCTTGTGGACTGAGATAAAGACAGTTTAATAGAACAATAACAGAAAAGGAAAATAACAACAATAGTAACAATAGTAACAATAATAATAATAATAATAATGGTAAAAAAATGTACAAGACACAAGTCAGTCTTACCACCTGGTGAATGGGTTGCCTGGCCCAACCTGAGCAGATATCGCAGATTCCCCCCTGCCAGCCAACCCCCATTGACGTCCACGGTATGGAATATTCCATTGGCCATTCCACTGTTCTGTCTATGCTCCTTCTCGCCTTCTATGGGAAGCAGAAAAAAGTCCTTGACTAGTATAAACATCACCTAGCAACAATTAAAGCAATATGCATTATTGACATTCCTTTCATACCAAAATCTGAAAACATAGCAACCACCAGAGGGAAAATTAATGCTATCCCAGCTGAAACCAGGGCACCCGTTCACTGTGCGATGCTATCTTTTTGCAGTGCATTGCCATAGTACTTTAAACACAGTAAGTGGTATTCTTAAGTCAGCGTAGGAGCGAATTAAGCATGGTTTCCTGCAAAATGCCTGCACAGGGTGTATGAGCATCAATTTGTCTGTGTGACTTCAACACCATGTGCAAACAACTTAGTGAGTAGGTGCAGTGTCCATCTGATTTAAACACTGACTGATTTAATGATTTTTCCTGTTTCAGCTTTCATAGGCCTAATTATGGGCATTACACATAGTTGCGTTCTTCATCCTAATTATATGCTGGCTCAATGATTTCTTGTGATTTAATGGCTAATTGCTAACCAGTGGCATAGGACTGTAATAAACCGCTTTGTTCATAAAAGCAAGTATTCTCAAATGGCCTGTGTTTTTAATTTTTTATTTGAAAATTTAGAAATGCCAGAATCAAATCGTATAATACCTGTTTTTCTTTGTATCTCATGCTGTATGGATTTTATTTAAATCAAAATGAAGACGTCTAAGAACATTTTCCTTAGCATGGAGTAAGTACTAGTGTGAGAGACTGCAATTTTCAGTGTTCAGCTCAGTGATAGATCCTGTTTTTCTAGAAACTTTCTGACCCGACCTGATTTCAATTAGTACGTAACATCTGTTTTTATGTCTCTGACATAGTGCAACTACTGCATGTTAGAATTCATGATCCACAGAAGTTCTCAGTATATCTGAGCAATTGAAGTAAAATCTCCTGTGTAAACACAACCAGAATTAGTCAATTCAAGGTCCGAACTTCACCTATGAATTAATGAATATTTAATGGATCTTTCTTATCTTTAATTTCAAATCAAACCTCAACGTTTGGGCTTTTAGGCTTCATAGGCTTCTTCTTGAAAGATGAAAGACAGGTGGCTTTTTTGACTTTAAAGCTCCCTCTTTGTGTATTCTGACTTGCCAAGAGCCTGACTGCAAGAGGACTAGTTTCACCAGTTTTGGAGAAGCACTGGAACATGAATGATTCTACCGGAGATCTGGACCTGAAACTTCTACCAGATTTAGCACTTAGAACTAAAAATTAGTTTAATGAGTTTAATGATGCATAGAACCCAGTAAAAGAGAATAAAACTGTTTGTAACGTAGAGCACTCTAATGTCCTGGTTTGGGGTGAAGCAGGGCCAACCCCTGCTCAGTGGGAGAGGCCCCTGTGCCCGCTTGTTGCCGTGGCAACCAGGGTCAGCTGACCTGGGTGTTCACCCTGTGGGAGGGTCACACCTGTGGACAGGTCAGGTGACCCAAACCGACCAATCGGGTGTTCCAGCCCGTCGGCCATGCTCGGTATGAAAGCTGAGGGAGCCAAGGGGGCAGGTTGGCTCCTGTTGAAGGACTCTTCTCCAGGGGCTCTTCTTCTTTGGATCTTCTCCAGTGGCTCTCTGTCCTCAATGACTGATGTCTGAGGAGGACCCTGTCGTCTCATCTGCCTTTTGATCCCGGTCAGTGCGTTCCAGTTCCCATTTGTCTCTGAGTCCAGTCTGGATCTTTCCCAGTGCCTGACAGTGGCATCTCCCTGGGATCTTGATACAGTTTTGTGTGTATTTATGTATGTTGTATCTATTTCATTATATCCTTCTCTATTTTATTATTAATTTTCCATTTAAGTAGTTTAGTTTTTTCTAAACTCACAAATCTCTTTCTCTCTCTTCTTCCTCTCCTTAGAGCGAGAGGTGGGGGAGAGCATCTGTTGTCTTGTCATTGGCCAACCTGGCCAAAACTGTGACATCTTTCAACTAGCAATCTGTAGGATGAGTTCCTGACACAGAGGTTACTATTTCCCACTTTTAACAATTTTGGGTGCAGACAGTTGGGAGAAAAGGGTTTGAACAGTGGTCCTGTACTCTCTAGTTCAAGATGTGATAAGCCACTGGTACTGAAGTGGATTTGAGCTGGTGTTTATAAGCAGAAAAATTTAAAAAAATCATGCATCATATCTAAGAAGACAAAAGTTCACCATCAAATATCTGACTCTTCAGTATTTTTTTTTTTTTAATCAGGGAAGAGCTGGAAAGACAATTGTTTGGCAAGAGGTTGGTGTTGGGAGAATTTCCATAGTCCTGAGCAACAGTTGGCCTTTCTGTGGTTGGAACTGCAGGGGTTGCTGTTTTGTTTTAGCTAACCCTGTTCTCTGTTTACACCATTTGTGTGTGGTACCTTATACTATCACTGTAGACGTAGAGCAAATGCATGTTGAAGACTTTTCTGCAATATGCAGTGCAGAAAACAAGAAGGGACATATTTAAGACCTGAAAAACTGGAAAATATTGTTAATCTGGACCAAATTTGATTGTTTCTGATTTTTTTAACCCAGATAAGAGAGCAGAGTTTTTATCTGAATATAATTTTTGTGTTGTGCTCTTCACTAGGCAGGCAGTTGTTATCCCTTTGAAAATATTTATCTCTGAGAAAGTGCTGCAGGGCAGTATCAGAAGTATAGAGATTTAATTTCATTCTTTCAAGAGAAACACCATGCTAACTTTAGTTACTTCATAATCCTTAATATGATGTCCGTAAAAGCAAGAAATAGCTGTGACAGAATTTTTTATGGAAGTATGGTCACGTCACCAACGTTGTACTTGTTCCTACATTTCTTTCAGTTTATTCAGTGAAAAACGCTTTGGGAGATGGTGTGTTTTCTGTTATATTTGCTCTTTCTCATGGGTATAAAACTCAATAACCCCATAAAGTGATACTAAAGTATATAATGTTAATTAACTGTTGATAAAAATGAGTGCCTTCATGAAAACTGGGTATTTCTGAAGAAATGCAGACAATGATTTCTATTCAAACCTACTATGGTTACCTGATTTAAATGCAATTTTTCCTTATTTCAAGTAAATTCTGCCTTTTTTTTTAAGAATTGTATATTACCTTAGCTGAATCAACAAGGTGCCTGATAAACATGTGTTTGCTTTTATTAATTATTGCACATTCATACTTGCAACAGAAGAAGTAAATTTCTCAGGTTAAAAGGTGAGGCAAATTAAGAACATTAGGGCATAAGAAGGCCCAGCTGAGTCAGAGCAATGGGCCATCCACCTTGGTGCTCTGCAGCTGAGAGCCTGGCAATGAGAAGTGGTATTTAGGGAAAGTATGTGAGCTTCACTCTTTCCTATAGTCTGCTCTTCCCTTCTTCCTCTGTATCCCAGAACTGTTGTTTTAGGGGTGTTAGCAGGTAAGATCTTATGGTTTTTAATTTCTCTGTATGCACCTGTTGACTGTGAGGTGGATTTTTTCCTTTACTGGTACAGTTTACATCCACAACCTTGAGATGTAGCAACAAATTAGAGTACTGTTGTCTCTGTATGGTATTGTATTTTACCTATTTTAAAATAGTCTCTTGCTAGCTTTATCAAGTGGTTTTAGTTCTAGTACTATGCGTTTTAGTGAGTAATAGTTCTGCGCTTACTTATTCACTGCATTCAGAAGTTTCTAAAGCTTAATCCTACTTCCTTTGTGTTGTTCTCTCCAGATCTTAGCCTTCCTAATCTTCCACTATAGTGAGGCTACTGCAAGCATTTGATCACTTTAGTTGCCCTTGTCTGTACTCATTGGAGTCCCCTCCCTCCCTTTGTTTGGAGTCTCAACTGCATCCTTCCTGAGATGTGGAGTTGCATGTGCTACTCAGGATGTGGGCTTGCTAAGCTTTTCTGGGGAGGGCTTTTATAAATGTGTCCTCTGCCTTATTCTTAATACCCTTCCTGAAGGATACCCAATACTTAGTTGTTTCATGTTGAGTTCTGCTTTGTGTTGAGTTGATGACATCAGAGAAGCATCAGTGATGACTTTCGGAACTGTTTCCTGTGTTGTTGCTTTCAGTTCTGGATTTGTGATAGTTTAGATTATTGTTTCTATGTATTTATGAACTTGGAAGCTTATCTGCTATCTCTTGCATGCTCAGTTAGAGGAGATTTCCTTAATATCAATGTGAAGAGATTAGTATTATCTGCCTACTGTGCACTCACCCTGTAAACTACCTCCTACAAGTCATTGATATTGAATAAAACCAGTCCAGCAGTGATTCATGGTGGGCTGTCCTTCTGACTCATCTCCTTGGCTGTGGAAAAGTGGCTATTAAGTCCTGCTGGTTCCTTCCTGTTTTTTGACCAATTTTGTATCTTCAGCTCTGTATTCAGTCCAGTGGTAACTTAGTTTTTCTGCTGATCTCCGATGTGAAAACTTGTCGGAGGCTTCTTAAAAAAATCCACATAATTCTTTTTCCCCCCCCCTTGAGCACCTTAAATATTTATTTACTGATACCTGATGAGATCCCCAGGAGGTCTGTAAGCAGGATTTCTCTTTACAGTAGCTGTGCTGACTTTTCTCAACATACCTGGTCCCTCCATGTGTTAAGTTGAAGAGATAGAGATGTCTTACTCTGTTTTTTAGAAGACTTTCTGTTTTGCCAAGGATTGGTACCTGAAGGCGGCTTTGGTAAAAGTTGATATTTGCATAACAGATTAGCACGATTGTGAAACAACACCTAACATAGCAGAGGGCTCAATCGCATCCTGGGAATTTTACTAAAGTTTTGGGACTATGGATTCTACCCTGACTTATGTTTTCACTGTCATGCCTCAAAGATGCTGGCTACTGGCAACTACACTGTTGTGCAGCCAGGCTGAATTTGTAACTGGAATTTCTGTTTAAAAGATATTTTTCCTGGAGGGAGGGAGAAGTCCCCATGGTAGGAATAGGCATGGATTCCTGATTTGGTGTGAGCATACCCATGGGCTTCTCCTGTACCCTGTCGCAGTCTCTTTAGTTTTGGGAACAAATACAAGAAATGAATGTTACATTGCTTGTGTAGCAACGTGGGCTTCTTATGCATGTATATTTCTATTGAACACATTAAAAATGTTCTTCTACTGTAGGGAGTTTAAGGCTTTAGTGTCAAACACACAAAAAGACAGAACACTGCAGTTGTGGTTCTCTGCCACTTCAGTTTGTAAGCAAAACAAGTTTCTAATTTCATGATTATGTATTCTTCACTGTACTGGGCCTTCGCTGTATGCAGATGCAACTGGTAGTAGTAAATGGTAAGGCTAAAAAACCTGAAAAGCTGTTGTAGTGCACTTTTCCAAGAAAAATAAATTTCCTTGGGCACTGAGTCTCTAGTGTGGGTCTAAGTTTTTTCCATTTCTTTATTCAAGTGCTTTATACAGTCAAGAATTATATTGTTTCACACTGTTCTCTTGCGCTCTATGGCCGGTAATTCAAAAAAGTATCATTTAGGTTTTTTTTTGGTCATAGAGAGATTTCTGCCTCTTCCTAATGTTGCTTGTTATTGACTGTGTTGAAGATTTCAGGCCTTTTGATGCTGTCTCTTATTTGAAGTCTCATACCTCTGAATATAGGTGACTGCTTTTATGCAGTACTGATTTTCCCAGTCAAGACTTTATTGAGTGTGAGAAATGCTTTTAGGCTGATGATAATGCACATAATGAGGCTTCATGTCTGTGTATATATAAAATGCACATAGGCAGCGTACAGTTTGCTTTCCAGATTTTTAATACTTAAGTGTGCGCAGCCAAGACATGTTTGTCAATTTTTAAGTTAAATATTTTGGCAACTCACTGGTGGATGTTAGTAAAAAGTGCTAATGTTAGATGGGTGAACTGATTCTGAAGAGCAGATACGAGAAGATAGCTCAGATTAAGTTATTACTCTTGCCGCTATTAGTGCGTGCTTTGGTAGCTCCCACAATACTCCTGATGCTGCCTATAAAGATAGGAATACTTGTTCCTTGCTCCAAGGAGATCACAAGAAGTGCAAGTAACAGATGACAGTTGGGGGTGAGATTATAAACAGCTTAAAATGAAAATCAGCTATTGCCAGCTGCATGTCAAATTGTGATCATAATGAAAGCAAAATGTGGAGAAAAAGAATTTAATTAAAATGTGAGAAAAAGGAGTTCAGAAATGTAAATAGATAAAATTTACATTCTATTAATGTAATGGTAGATTCTCTACTCAAGTGTAAGTTTTCCTCAAGAGAAAAGGTCCTTTAATTAAAAACTCCTGTTCAAATGCATAATTTCCTTTTAATAGTTTAAAATGATCACCAAATTCAAGCTAAGTTTCAAAGCTAAGCCAGGCTCAAAAAAATGAAGGCAACTTCCAGAATTAGACTAGAGTTTTAGCCAGGAGAGTCTGCACTATTTCAGTACTTATGAAGCATGTTGCCAAAGGGTAGTTTTCAATCTACTTCTAGGCACCCTAAACCAAGACTTCCATGCAACAATCCCCTATGCTTCCTGCGGGTTTCCACACACCTTCGTGTTCAAAATCCCATTCCGCCTGTTTCTGCATCTGTCTTCAAAGTTGTGTTAGATTCCTCTTCTGTTTTGTTTATGTGAAGTGACACGCATGGAATAAAATGCGTTCACCTGTCTGTAGCCATCTAAACCAAAGTCACCTAGTTTGAGCTTGCCCTCTAGTATCTGCTTTTGATACATAAAGGTCTATGGCCATATTGCCATTAATGTCCTGGGACTGCGTGTATGGCTCCATCTATCACTCCAGAAGAGTGCAGGCGTTCCCGTGGTCCCCTGTCACATCTGACAGCCCTGTACAGGGAGCTGAAATGGCACGAGAGGCTTGCATTTGGGCACCTGCCATCATTCTCTACCCCAGCTGGCTAAGAAGGACTGTCTCTCGAGCATGAAGTTAGCCAAGTTATCATCTTGGACTAAAGAGAGAGATTTTTAGATAGCTAAAATCAAAATTATTGTTATTTTTTTCACAGGGTAAAAAAAAAAAATAAGGCTTTTGAAAAGAATTTTTCTAGATTCAGGCTTTTCCTCTCCTTGGTCTTGAGGTTTTTGCTGTATATAGGAAACAAAATATGTTTGTGTTTTTTGTCTTGTATAGTTGTAACATACAGCATCAGCGTGTTTGCTTGTACAGATCTGTTCTAAATTCTACAGTTAGTAGCATTTTATGAATTACTAAATGGTAATTATAATCCATAGAAAGAACCACTGACTTAAGTTCTTTTTGGTATGGCATACGCTGGATACATTGATATATACAAGATAATATGTCTTTCCTGAGTTCTACTTTTCAAAGGCATATTTGCAACAGAATTTCTTGCGTGTTATCTAATGAATTGGTTGTACAGTGTCGGGAACTTAATACTAGTCCTGGAAAGGTCACAAATAAAATTAGATCTAGCTGCAGTTAATTTTTATTTAAGGATATATATGGTCTTTGCACAAGAATGACTTCTTCTGCACACTGAAAAATTAATCACTGTGGCCAATTCCAAAATAACAAATAAAGTCAGCTTGGTATCAAAATTCAAAGTATTGGTTGCATATAGTTGATGTTTAGTATATAGTTAAATAAAAGGAATATGTATGTCCTCAGATTTTTGATTAATGTTTCTTAAGGATTTATAAAGTAACTCTAGTAATTCAGAAGCTTATCTGAAAATGTAGTTACTCTTTGTTTAAAAATGTGCCTGACAAAAGCTTTCTCCTCAGTGTTGTATTGCATTATTTGTGCTATCAGTGGATTTTTAAGTGATGTTTAAGCAACCATATATAAACCCGGTAATTTTTTTTGTTTCTCTAGAAGGAAGGAAATGTATTACTCTTGCTATCAACTGCAGCATAGAACCAATGAAAGACATGAAAGAGAAATGAAAGGGCTTATTACATTCCAGGATAAATAAAGGCTATTTCCAAAACCGGTTTTTCCCTAAGGAAGGGTGTAGAAAGGAAGTAAATTCAGAACTGGTAAGAAAATATTCCGGGGGATGGGGGAACAGATTGGCTATTCTAAACACATTGCATCCCAGGATCTGAAAGATGGTGACCGCCCCACCTGTAGTGATTTATGAAAAGTCATGGGGAACTGAGAAGCTGCCACTGAGATAAGATAAATGTGCTGCTGATGGAAAGCCTGATCCTGAAAATTACAGCACTGTGCAAGAGTCCTAACTTTAAGACTTAGTAATATACTGAAACAAATACTTGTTTTGCAAATGCTCAAAGTTGTCTGAGCAATAGAGTAAGGAAAGAACAAAGATTATCAGGCACACGTAATTTCTAAATAATCCAATAAATAACTGACAAAGGGAATGTAAGAATACAGGAAGCTTAATGTATGTAGAATTTAATGAAGTATTTGTGATAGCAGGAATTAATAAAATAATGATTTGCGAAGTCTCATTGAAAAATTGATGGAAATTGGCTTGAATAACACAGAGATTGAAAACTGTCCAAAAGACTATAAACAAAAAATAACCATAAGCAACAGCATACTGAGCTGGGATGTGAAGGGTGAGAAGTGTGTAGTGGGGTGTCAGAGATCAATTTTATGTCTGATCTAATTTAACATTTTCATTAGTGATTAGCAAATGATGTAACCGGCATGTTAATCAGTTTTCTCAGATAAAGATGTACTAAGCAGCAATATATACCAATAAAATCAGTTCAGAGATCTAGGGAGGTTAAAAATAAGAGCAAGCTATTTGATCCGAGAGACCACAAACTTGCATATGTGGTGAAAAAAAATCATTAAAGCATAGATAATTGTGGACTTCTTGTCATCCCAACATTAGGTGTGCTTTTAATACAAGAAAATCATTGTGTGCAAGTGCTGATCAATAGGTGCCATGCATCTGCAATCAGTCTGTGTGCCAGGCAAGAGGAAGATGGTGAGTGCCTTGGTGTTCTCTCTCGCGTTTGCACATGAATGTGGGTTGGCATTTCCACACTTGCCATCCTGTCTGCCATGGCTACTGCTTCTTTGCTTTCTGGCACCATCTATATACTTCATATTTTTGACCCACCCACAGACAGGAAGATAAAGTGGTGTAACCAGTGCAAGCAGAGGAAAAGAAAATGATCTGTTATTTGAGTCCATTTGCATGGACTTTCAGGCTCAAACAGGAAATACTTGCTAAGGAGTGAATCAGAAATTCATTTATCAGCAAATTTTCATAGAAAAAAATATTTGAAATGCACACCTGGGCAGCGTCTGAATCAAATTCACAGTCTGAATGCTGCTTTGAATGTTTTGCTCTAATATTTGATCAATTCTGTTTCTTTCCAAAACCAGCCTGCAACAAATTACCGTATGGTTTTTTTCATGCCACCTCTGTTGCTACTTTTTTTTTACTTTTTGCATGGTGTGACTGCTTAATGCAATGTTTTTTGCTGGGTCCGAGATTTTTCTGGAACAAGTAACAGTTGGAGCTGAGTTACCTTTCAGGTGACTGGATCTTTCCTTTTCTCCTGACTTAGTTTCCTATCTATGAACCAATAGTGACTTGGACTAGCAGTAGATCTGAGAGCTACAGAAGCTGCTCTGTTTTGCAGAAAGTGAGAAAATAAAATCTAGGTGGAGATACCTAAAAATATTTAAGTGTACTTTACATAAGATTTAAAGTGTTTATCCTGCTGTGCAACGGAATCCCGATGCTTGGAGTCTCAGGGCACTGAACTATGAGATAGAGCACAGCAGCGCTGGGTGGCTTCACTTTCTGTTTGTGTGTTACTCTCAGACTATCACCTTGAAAAAAGACATGCCGATATCAGCTGAAGAAAAACTGCGACACACTTGATGAGAGTAATCACACTTGCCCGGGACACTGTCAAATTCCAAGTTTGATTTCTATCCTCTGCTTTTTGATTTTGGATGTTTCATTCTCGAGCAGAGTAGGTTACAGTCTGCCTTACTCTCTAAGGTGGAAATGGATGATAGGTTTTCCTAATATGAGTGGATCTCAGAAGGGTTGCTGCACTTCATGTGTACTGTGCTGGATCTGAATAATATGTATTTATGTTGAAAAAAATAAAATACAGAATTCCCAGGTCTCCTGACTTGCTCCACCATATCATTTCACCTACTAAAAGACACGAGCCACATGGATTGTGAGAGGTAGCTTGTCCAGAGCTCACGTGAGCATCCTGGTTGCTCTGAGTTTATTTGTGAGAATGGAAAGCTGACTGTTTCTTAGGCAGCTGAAGTAAACACAGTCAATGCTTCAGGTTAGAACTTGCTCAGTTTTGCTTCCATTTTTGTGCATAACTTTCCATATGTTTCTGACTATAGCATAAAGCCATGTCTACAGTGTTCCTTTGGATAGCTGTGTAATCATTAACATGCAAATTGTGCTGCTATGCACAGCATTCATTTTAATCTCTAATGTATGTGAATGTATATCCCCAGAATGTCAAATGCAGTTACCTAAACATCTTAAATCCATATTTGGGCACATAGTCGTTTATAGATGTGCTTTGATACATTTCAGAACTGTGAATGCTTCTAGTACAGCCGGGAATCAGAAACCTTTATCTACCTCATGGTGGATTGGTAGCTAGGTGTAAGATATACTAATGTTTGTTTCTTGACATTCTAATGGTTGCCTTCATGTGTAGATTATCCCTGTGGATACCATAGGACAAACAACTGGAAAACTAATTTTTAGACTTGGAGGAAAAAGGAGGAGGTGTATTCTTAGTCTAAGTCCTGCTTGAAAATGATAGGATTAAAGATCAATTTTCTGTGCTCAGTTAGTTAAGAAACATATTCACAAAGAAATTATCTATAAATGACATTAAAGCTCTGCTAAATTACACAGCTAGGTATTTTCTTATTAAATTATTTGGCTGATGCTCTTTAGTCTGTGTAGCTTGCACTGGCAAGCTTGCAATTCAATAAATATTTTCATTTTCAGACAGGGGATGCATAATGCAAAACACTTCAGCACAGGGTGTTTTAGACACCTGGTCACGAGTCAGTCATCGGTGCTGTGCCTTGGATAAACTGGAGTAGCAACAGATATCCAGAGGAGGGCACTTGTGGCCCTCCAGTCAGTCAGTTCAAACCAAAGCACTCTGTACTGCAAAGTTCTTCTGACTTGGGGGAAAAGACTTTAGAAAGTCTTATCTGAATTGAGCCAAAGTAGTATTAAGCAATTATGGGTTATGCGTGGCATCAGTTTGAAGGTTTGCTTGCAGGTTCCTGCAATTAATTGGCATATTTATCACACTATCAAAAAAGAGCAACAGCTTTCAAGTGCTTTCAGACCTGCAGCTGGTGGCTGCAGAAAGCCACCCTTGCGCCAGGAGGGCCAAAAGCATTTTCTGCTCAAAATTCAGTCTAACCTATTAGGTTTGCTAAATACTTAAGACAGTGACACTGGGTTTCTTTGGGCAAGAAACTTTGTTTTTCTTTGTATCTTGGTGGAAAAAAAAAAAGATCACGGAATGTTGTACTTAATGCAATATAATTCAGTATTTGAGGCCTCATAAAATAACTCCGTATAGAAACAATTTTATTTGACTGTTAGTTTTTAGTCTCCAGCTTTTTATGCCTGTGAAACCAAAGCAGGGTTTTTGAGTATGGTAGACGGACATGATGCTGTTTGTTGATCATGTAGCATCAAACCCATGTTCTAGTATATAAACACAGCAGTCAAATTTTCTCCGAAGAGCCTGTAGTCAAGTTAGGGAGACTAGCTTAAGACACTTTTAACTTCTATGCCTAGCAGATGAAATGTAAAATGCAACAACTTTTTTTGAGAGGGATGTGTTAATGTGTGTGAGGTTAGAGAAATAAAACTTCATCTCAGCTCTTTCCTCAAACAAGCTGGTTTGGTAGTAGAACAAATATTTTCAAAATGCCCATGTTGCAAAATAATCTTAGTATTCAGTAGACAAAAATAAATTACTCTTACAAGTAACTTCCAGTCAAATACATCTTTTTTTTTATTAAGAAAGTCCTTATGTCAGTTAGAGCTGAACTGAGACACTGTATTACTCTGCAAAAAATCCTTATGCCTCTAGTAAATCACTTTTCCAAGGGTCACTGAAGCTTTCCAACCATGTTTCCCTTCACTGTTCTGTTGGAACTGACAGGACTGACTTCTGAGATCTGTAGACTCGTATCATGTGTCACATACAGCACTGTGAAGACTAATGCTCTACTGGGCTGGAGTAAAACTTTTTTTAACTAATTGCAATGCCAAAAATGTACTTTTGTTTTAAATACTTTGTTAAATTTTAGTGGAGACACTTTTAAAACTGAAAAATGTGTGTCTTGTAGCTACTGTATGCAGGAGGCTAGAAACAAATCTTGATAAGGTAGGAAACAACCGTTTCAACACTTGTTGATGTCATTTATTTTCCAACAAATGGCTGTCTTTTACAATTGCATCAGTTAAAACTTCTCCGTTCTGCTGATGGTATAAGGGCCAGGTGTGTATGTGCACTGTCTCTCTCTATGGGGGAGGTGTGTGGCAGTGACATCTCTTTTTTTTTTCTACTAACTATTTTTGTGAATTAGTCTTACTGAATGAATCAATCATATACATTTTTGGCAACTGTCCCTTTCAGTTGCTGCAGTGATGCTGTGGCTATTGTGATATATGAGGAAAAAGGATCAGTTTTTGGGAAGAGACTGCTAGACCAGCTGGTGCGGTTTGGAGGACAGGGAGAAGCTATCTGATGTAGTCCATCTGACCTGAAAGCTCGCTTGTGTGTATTAAACAATATTAGTTGAGAGATAAGCTCTTCTCCCTATAAATCTTGCCGTGCTTAGTTTTTCCTCTGAGATTTCAGCATACCAAACTAATTGACTAACACTAGATACAATTTGTAAAGTAGTATCATCAAATTCATTCCAGTTATCCTTCTATACCATATTTCTCACCAGTGCCCTCTTGAGTTCTCATTAAGTGAAATTTGATGAGCTGTCATGATAGCAGGGTCACCTTCCCTGATTCACAAAGAAGCTGCTGAGCATCAATATTCCACAAAGGATTACAGAACTAATCCCCTAATTTTTCTCCCTCCAAAGACTGTGTTGCTTATCTGTTCAGGCTGGCATGACAAAAAGAAAAATGGCAATTTCTATTAACATATCTGTAGAGTACCTGTGGCTGAGATGATTCTAAATTTAGACAGGTAATAAAAGAAAATAGCTGTATGTATCCTCAGGAAATAGGACCTAGAAGATATTTGATGTAAATGTCTGCCCCATTTGAGAGGGCAGAGCTGCACTGTATTACATCAGCTGAGGTTTGTCTTTCACAAATTCAAATTCTATGTGTTGAAGAGCACTCACCAAAGTTGTAAAAAAAGGCTGTATGGAAAATCTTGAGTACATCTCTTCTATGAGATGCTAGGGATGATGAATTGGGGGAGTCAGGGTGGGGAGGATGTCTGTGCATATTAGTAATGTGTCACAGTGGTGAAAACCCATGAAGGCCCAGTCTTGTATCTACTTTTTTTAAAAAAAACATAATAATCCCGTGCATTCAAAAGTGTCAGGCAGATGCCCGTTACCATGAAGTTAGTTAATTTTCTTGTGTTACATCCAACAGGATTGCTCATGATTAGTGTCTGTAGGACCAGGAGCACTTTATGAAGAGCAGTCAGAGGACTGTTACAATATTGATTATGCATTCTTTCTTAGTGTAGTTGGGAAGGTGTTAAATAGCTCCACTACATGGCAAATACAAAGTGTACTGTTGTAACTGGTATCAATTTTTCCATTCCTTCTGTCATTAGAAGGAAGACAACATGAAAAATAGAGAGTGCTTGCCGGCCTTTCAGAAAGCATGGTTCTAACCAAAGTACCATTTATTTTTCTTGATGTTTTCAGAGACATTCATTAGTGGCAGACTCCTGACTGAGTCTGGAATAACTATGAATCTGCCCTTAGTCTATAATGCATATGATGAACAGAGCTGTTACTAATTAATACATCCCACAGCTCAATTTTCTTCAACTTGTTAGAAGCATTTTTCTGCTGGAAAGTTCTCTGAATTTTCTTCAGCACAGATATTTGTGTTTTTTACTAAAGATAGAAAAATTAGTATTTGAATTCTTTTTCTGAGGCTCTGGATAAGCATTTTTAAAATTAAGATAAAGACAGCAGAAAAAACCTTAGGGAAAGTCAAACCTGCAATATGTGACATTCAAAGTCGCATGTATTGGTAAGGAACTCAGAAAACTAGTTCAGGCTATAGAGGCCTGATGAGAGAGCCATGAGAGATGTTCCTAATATCTGATCTAAATCTCCCCTGTTTCAGTTTAATACTGTTACCCCTAGTCCTATTACTACACTCCCTGATAAAGAGTCCCTCCCCGTCTTTCCTGTAAGCTGCCTTTAGGTACTGGAAAGGGCTATCAGGTCTACATGGAGCCTTCTCCAGGCTGAACAACCCCAACTCTCTCAGCCTGCCTTTGTAGGAGAGGTGCTCCAGCCCTCTGATCATGTTTGTGGCCTCCTCTGGACTTGCTCCAACAGTTTCATGCCCTTATGTTGGGGGCTCCGGAGCTGGATGCAGTACTCCCACCTGGAGCGGAGCAGAATCACCTCCCTCGACCTGCTGGCCATGCTTCTTTTGATGCAGCCCAGGATATGGTTGGCTTTCTGGGCTGCAAGTGCACACTGATGGCTTGTGTTGAGCTTGTCATTAACTAAGACACCCCCTACCCCCCAAGTCCTTCTCAGGGCTGCTCTCAATCCATTCTCTGCCCAGCCTGTATTTCTGCTTGGGATTGCCCTGACCCAAGTGCAGGACCCTACACTTGGTATTATTGAACTTCATGAGGTTCACATGGGCCTACTTCTCAAGCCTGTCAAGGTCCCTCTGGATGGCATCCCTTCCCTCCAGTGTGTTGACACAGCTTGGTGGTGTTGGCAAACTTGCTGAGGATGCACTCAGTCCCACTGTCTGTGTCACTGACAAAGATATGTTAAACAGCACTGGTCCCAGTACTGATCCCTGAGGAGCACCGCTTGTCACTGGTCTCCACTTGGACATTGAGCGGTTGACCACAACTCTTTAAGTGTGACCATCTGTCAAATCCATATCTCTCCAATTTAGAGACAAGGATGCCATGTGGGACAGTTGCAAATATTTTGCACAAGTCCAGGTAGATGATGTCAGTTGCTCTTCCTGTATCCAGCAACACTGTAACCCCCTCATAGAAGGCTACCAAATCTGTCAGACATGAGTTGTCCTCGGTGAAGCCATGTTGGTTGTCACCAGTCATCTTATTTTCCTTGTGCCTTAGCATAGTTTCCAGGACGATCTGCTCCATGATCTTGCCAGGCATAGAGATGAAACAGACTGACATATTGCATAGATCATTGTCAGTTACTCAAAAATATAATTTATTATTTTTGTCTAATGACCTGCCTCATTCTCTAAAACTTTTTCCAATTCTCATGTCAATGAGTAGTTATTTAATTCTACTAGAGGGTGCTGGAAGGTATGGGATGTCTAGAAGAGTTTTTGTAGCCATTTGGGTCGCTATCTTTAAAGTATGCAAAACCCCTTTCATATGCAAAACAAGATATCAAGGTGCTGCAATATGGAATGTAACAATTTATTATACAGTTGTAATAATGTACTATAACCTATTGTGTTAAGTAAACATTTTCTTAACTGATGCAAATTGTAGCCTCTCAACGCTACTGGATTTCATTTATTCTTTAGTATCACTTTGGCATATTGATTCAATGAATATGATCTACTTCAGCAGCAAAGCTGATATGCATAAGGAGGTCTTTGTTGGTTTAATCTCTTTTGCAGTCTGCCACTAGTCACTGCCATCTCCAATAAACGTATTCTTCCATCACATATGTGCCCCAGGCACCGGCTGTATGTTTCCTTCTTCCACCAGTTCACTCTTGTGCCGTACTTGTTTCTGTCTTACTAATTTGACTTCTGTCTCCTTCCACTAGCTTTGTTCCCACTGCTTGTCTCTAATACAAAACACATCACGATTTCATACAATCTGAGAAGAATTTAGAATCTTAATTACTCTGTATGTCTCTCCCTCCCTCCTTCAGTGCTTCTTGCTTTGCTTCTGTGAATTTCATTCTTTGCCTTTCAATCTGGCTTTAGACTTAATTCTACCAAGAGCATAGTAGTAAATTCTCACTAGAAATGCTACTGAATAAACAGCCTAATTTACTGTCTTTACTGTCAACACTTCTTATCTGGTGGTTTTGGTTCTGATAATAATTAAGCAATTACCTCTGAGCAACCAGTTCACTTCTCCTGTGCTTCTCTGCTCAGTTCTCCAATTATTTTGTCTTTCTTCTCTTAATAGAGTAATTTGGAGAAAATTACTTGCATGGAGTTAGTGAAAATAGAATCATACAAGTGCAGAATATTTTATGTTGCAAGGGGCCTCTGAAGCCCTTTTATTCCCACACCCTGCTCAGAGCTGGTCCAGTCATCTCAGTTTGTTCAGCTGAGTTTTGAATACATCCAAGGACACAAATTGTACAACTGCCTTGAGCAACCTGTCCCAGCGTCTGGCCATTCTGTGTTGGTTTTTTTCCTCTAAGGATTTGGTATTGTTGCTGAGAGTTTGCTCTCTGCTATTGTCCAGAGGTCTTCTACTTGGAGTCTGATATGCTTCACTTTATACTTGAACTGAAGTTTGTCACTCTAGAAAATTCAGAATGTAACTTTTCTTAGCACTACATTTGTCTGAGAAACTGGATAAAAATTATTCTTCATTTTAGAAAAAATTTTACATATGAAAAACTTCAACTAAGCCCATAATTACAAAGTTAAAGGAAAAATAACATAAAACTTTTCTGATTGTATTGTCTAATGGATAACAACTCAATCTAGTTTTTGGCACATACAGTAGTGATATAATAGGAATAATTTCAATGTTGTTCATCTTTCTCTGTATGTGTATTGTGTTGGGCATTCAGCAATTGTTTTCATTGACACCAAAGGGAAAACATGACAGCTGCATTTTCAAATCTTGAAGCACAACTTCTCCAATTTCTAGATGCGTATTACAGGCAACTCTTGAAGTCAATATTGATTTAGTACCAAAGTACCTCTCAGAGTAAGAGTAAAATCGAGAACCCAGAGGAATATGGGAGACCACTGTGTGATTGAATATGACAGCATTTTATCATAGCTGATAAAATTGTCTACAAATTAACCAATCATAACTAAAATAACATGCAGTCTACAACTGCAGCCATTCATAGTGGGATTTGATAGCTCCAAGTGCTGTTATAACTACTAGTGTGCAGCTCGCAATTGTATAACCCTGGGTGAATAGATGGATATTGTCTTTGCATTATTATTGCTGTATGACTAAGATGCTGTTTCCTATAGGTGCTTCTTTAAATCAAGCCTTCAGAAATGAAAAGTAAGCTCTAATCTGGGGTTTCCACAGGGCAGATCTGTATACCTTTGCAGTTTAGAAATGTTAAAGGGCAAAGATAGCCTGCTTGGACAGACAAAGTATATGGGCCAGGGTATCCCCGTATCTCCTTCCTTCAGTCTGAAATGGTGTTAGTTTATGACTTTTAAACTCAAAAGACAACAAAGCTAGACATTTCATTCGGATTAATTGCTGTCTTTCCAATATCTCTCAATCCTACTTAGTCTTTCTCTCTGATTGGATTGTTTTCAAAGACTGAGTGATTAATCCCACCTGTCCTGAGGATAGAGCTAAGAAGTGAGAGTTCATTTTTGATAGTTGCCAAGCACTTGCTAGAACAGGCAAACCTGTGAGAGAAGCAAGATAATTTTGGAAGCAATTTGTGAAGAGAGAGTGGTTCTTCCCACTTCGGTTTTGCTTGATTTATATCTTGTAGCAGATTTGAGCATTAATAGAGTAACTTCTGTGCTTTCATTTGGCTATTCTGTGCTTCCCTTTTTGATTAGAATGATGATCTTGGGGAATGTTCAGAGCATTCAGCTGTATTTCTGCCATCTGCTCCTTGCCAGAGAGTTGATGGTCTGCGCCTGCCAGATAGGAAGGGCTTTTCCTCAAAATCTGTCACTTGATGCTGATATCTGTGGTTCAAAAAAAGGTTTACCCCAATACCTTGTTCTTTCAAATTTGTCTTAAGTTTGTGTACACGCGGTTTATTGGGATTTACAACAACTTAAAACCAAAAACAAACTAACAACAAAACCCTCTATCCTTTATAGCTTCATCTGGACTGGCTTTTAAAACTAGATAAGAGTAAAGTTACAATACAAGTATCTAACAAAATAAAAGAAAGTCTTTGATTAGACGTGTGAAACATGGTCACTGAAAAGTATCATGAAGCAGTGTAACAATTCCAAATTATATTTAATAACAATTCATTTTCATCTTGGTGCTTTTCTTCCAAGAATTTCAAAGATAGTTTTGGCCTTGAAAGCTAAGCAAAATGATATGCCCGATGCTCCTAGACTGTGACACTATTAGCTCAAAGTAGCCTGAAGGTCCAGTGTTTCCTGCTGCCTCCCAGTTCTGAGAGTCTTTTTTTCCCTTTTTGCTCCCGATAAAATGTGCTCTGCCTCTTCTGAAGCTTAAGAAATGTGATTTCCTCTTTCTTATGAATGCTTGTGTTTTATATACCTTTTTTAAAGTTGATGTAGTAGCTTGTGTTTTCACCAGTTTTCTTTTTGAGTTGATTCCCTTGCATGTAAGCACCCTTCACCTCTAGGAAGTATCCATGGAATTGCTAAAGACCGCTGAGTTCTTTATAAAGAATAAGTTTGAAGATACCACCTCTGTCAGTACTTAAATTTAGTTTTGTGTTGCCCCAGATGAAATAACAAATCTTAATAAATCACCTTCAGGCCAAATAAATACGCTTAATAAATCTCCTTCAGGTCAAACCCTGGGCTTTGGAGATCTTCCAATTTACTTTGAGTGTCTCCATTTAACGTGCCAGATCTGCTGAGATACCATGTCGGCATTGCTGCAGGCAGTAACTGCCGCAGTTGCATAAAACTTGTCAGTAGATAAATGCTTTTGATGTGTTTACTGTGATGTTCATATCAATAAATGTATGTTAGTATGTCATGCTATGGCCTGAGCCTTGCTGTATGCTTCCCGTTATGTGCTTCTGTATTCTCCTTTGGAAAACAAGGGAAATCATGTTGCTGATTAAGTCAGTATCAAAGCTGAAAAATACTGGACTTCTGTAAAGCATTTTGGTTTCAGTAGACCATGCCTCTTTTTCCCTATACAAAATATAGGCTTAAATAGTCAGCATTTCTAACCTGATGGTGTCAAAGATACTTCAACATACATCATGAGATGCAAAAAGATGAGATGCAGATGAGTCAGGAGAAAACTTAACCCATAAAAAAGTCGTTAAAATGACGTACCTTCTAAAAATGGTCTTTTAAAATATTAACAGAAAGCTATCTACATGCACTTCTACAGTGGATGAGATGGAAGTAAAGGGCAGCTTTAGCAGGGTTAGGACCCAAAAAATCTTGCAGATTCCACATTCTGAAAAAGTGGTGCAATAAGCAATTGTTGGTCTGGCTTATCACTGCAGAACAAAGAAGCAAACAATAATTAATTGTTCTTATGCTCATCCTTGTCCAAGAAACAGAATTGGAAAAAAGGATCCCAAAAGAATATTCCTATAGATGTGAGCTGTGTCTAACATAAATTTGAAGTAGCATTTTTATGTCTTACCTAATTACTTGAGTTATGCTTCAGTAACTTTAGAACTGCTATTTAACTCTTTTTGGTTTAATTGCTGAAGGTAGCATTAAAATCTCACTCATTTCATAACCAACATTCATCATAGTCAATTTATATAGGATTATCATGTGTGAAAGAGCAGGAATCTTTATTTTTTCTGTTTTTCCCACCCACTTCCTTTAGGTTACTTGGATATCACTGGTGACCTGGAGTTCCTTGGCAAACGGTCAATCTCTCCATTTTCTTAATCTATTAATTAAATGTAAAAGAAAAAATCTTAATTTTCATGTAAAACAATTTAAAACAGATTTAGAAGTGGGTTATTATTTATATGCCTCTAGTGAACTGGAAGAGAAGTGATGACAGAGCCAAGAACTATAAACCTAAACCACAGTCAAAGTCTTTTGGAATTCTGAGCGGTAAGTCTCTCATCGCTGTTGAAATTTAATTAGAGAAAGGTGTGAGTTTCAAGCTCTGGAAAGCTCTCATCAAAAGTTCTTTTCACCTTTCCTCAGGAGTCTGTAGTAGGAGAATGGGCTGAGCAATGTTTAGATGACTCCATTTAATTTTTTTCCAATTTGAACTCATTTTACTTGGTTATCAAAAATATTGTTGAAGTGGTATTGACAGGTTGCCCAAGTGTCACAATAGGACATGGATATTTTGTATCCTCTGGAAAATCCAAAAATAAACGTGCTAGCCTTTACAAAATGTGCAAATAAACTATGTTTATAATGATTTTCCTTGAAAATCAGCAGAACTATTAACTGAAAATTATATTTATGCAACACATAATGGAAGGGCCTCATCTGCCATATAGGTGTTGCAAGTTGGCATCTCTTCCAAACTTCCAGCTTCCTGGCAATAAATATTGCAGTGTAGCGCATGATTTATTTAATTACACAGGCATAAAAAAGTAGGAAAAAAGCCATGTGTTGGAGAAAATGAGTAGTATTTTCAGATTTTCTACTTGAAAACACAATGATTTTGGAGTAATGTAACACAAGTATATAACCACTGTGTGCCTTAAGGTGTGATGGACAGTCCATACAGATGTGTTTGTGCATCCATATAGATCTGCAGATGTGTTGATTTTTCAAGAGAAAAATGTATATTTAGTAAAATAAAAAAAATAATTCAGCATCAATCTTATTTCACTTTTATTAGGCTTAGAAATCAAAACCTCTTGAACGATCAATATTGCTATTTAGAATATAAAAAAGTAAAGCCTTACAGCTATTTGAGTATATCAAGCTTAAAATTATACACACATAATGTGATATACGAAAATTCTAACCTAGACTTTCTCAAGACTTCACATGTGAATCTCCCTCATGATGCAGGGAGGTGAGATTTCAACTTTCTTTAGTATAAATTCTCTTAAATGCAGCAGTCACAGATAGCAGTGGTGACCTCCTTAATCTGTAATGCATCTATTTTCCTTTGTAATCTTTTGTTGGGGAACTTGCATGGGAAATGAAAGAGCAGGGTTGCTGTGGAAATATGAAGGCTACTAGAGAGTGAGCAAGAAGATGGGAGTAGACAGTGAGGCAAAAATGATTAAACTGAAGTGGGGAAAAGAGGGATTTTTTTTTCTGATAAGGCTGTAATGGAAAAGATCTGACAGGGACACAAAGGAGACACATTACCAATGACAGACATATTTAAAAATGAAATTGAGCTGGAATCATAAGCTAATACTGACCTACTTTTCCATGCATGTAAATATTCTATTAGAAAATAAAATGACATTTTCCCTGTATGACACTTCAAAAAAAACAAAACACTTTTACTTTTTTTAAAAAAAACATTTGTCACCTTAGACCTGTTACCCACATAAAAACATAAAATAAAATCAAAGCTGGTGTTTTTCCCAGGCAGTTGTCAACTTTGGGAATAGCAAATACCTTGCTGTGCTTTTAATAAAGCAAACAAACTAAAGGATAAATAGTAAAATGCGTTTCTAAAAGATGCATTGGGACATAATTTATTTCAGTGTAACTTGCCTGGTGGTGTGCTTTCTAGTAAAAAGCACATCATGGTAAATGACTGCTTCATATTATAGAAAACCCAAGTGAGGAGAAGATACAGATTTCACATCAGGAAGTACATGACTTTATTTTATGACCGACCTGGGATTGATCTCTTCTCCCAGGTAACAGGTGATAAGACAAGAAGAAACGGCCTCAAGTTGCACCAGGGAAGGTTTAGACTGGATATTAGGAAGAATTTTTACACTGAAAAGGGAAGTTGTTGAGGCACCATCCCTGGAGGTATTTAAAAGATGGGTAGACAGGGTGCTTAGAGATATGGTTTAGTGATGCTTTTTGTCAGAGTTAGGTTGATGGTTGGACTCGATGATCTGAAAGGTCCCTTCCAACCTAGGCAATCCTATGATTTGGGGTCATATACTTGCTTCAGTAGTGAAGCATATATCTATAAAATGTGCATAGTGTGGACTTCAGATATTCTACTTCCTCAGGGAGTCAAGGCAGGCAAGGGAAAAGAAAAGTCTTGTGGGACAAACTTGGATGACAGCCAGAAAGAAGATTTTGATAGAACTGGAGACAGAGGTGAGGTGAGATAGAGAAATGGTGGCAGCCTTGCTTTAAAGGAGGTAGAGTACAGTGAGAGAGCTGTGGGGAGGTCTGGAGCACAGCCTGGGGAAAACAAGAATGAAATGGGGAGACTGATTCTGACCACCAATATGTGGTATGGGAGCCAATGCTTTCTTGCTGTTTGCAGGCCTATGTATGTCTTTGAAGCCTATGTATGACTGTTGCTTGTTCCACCTCCTGTGCTAGCCCATGGTGGTATCTTGCCATTGCTAGAGAATCCTCCCTATGCTCATGCGACAGCTCTGAAATAGATTTTAATGCTTCAGTTCTGGTGCCAAGCTCTGCAGATATCTTAAAAATGCTCTAGGTGGAACATGACTTTAGTTTCTAAATTGCAAATGGGGCAAGCTTTGCCCTGACGGTGTTGATTTACGGCATCTTTCACATCTTGAGCAGCTGGCTTTGCAGCCTTACCCTTTTCTGAAGGGTGGCCTATGTCAGTATACAATGAACATGCAAAACAATTTTTCTTGGTTGGGTTGTCTGAATACCTCCAGATTCCACTGCTTAATTAAAGTTTGCTGGAATTCCATTTGGGTTCTCATGCAGCTTCAAAAGTTTGGTGCCTTTCAAATAACAGCAATAGATAAAAAAATCCGAAGTTCTTTAGGCACAGTAACTTCAGCGTTTGACTTTGTTCCTTGCCACAGGCTCTCACCAGTATGACAATATTTTAATCTGGTAGCTCAGTAAATAATACTGCCATGGCATTAGGAGGAGTTAGTCATTAGTGATGCTAAATGGTTGAGACACCACTTCTACCACCAACGGGCAACAGCAGCTGCTGAGTGCTAAGGCAGCTGGTTTTTGATGGTGAAGGCTGAACGCCCACTGTCGGGACCACGCTTCAGCCGGTGGCTAGGGAGTAGTACTGATGGAGGAGGAGGTGGGGAAAGCAATCGCATTATATTTGGTTTGGGCTACAGTGCTAGAGATAAAAGGGTTTTTCTGCTGCTGCTGAAATCAATAGGGATTTGTCACTATCTTCCACATGAGGCCTCTGGCTCTGTAGGAACGCTTCTGTGCATGGATCTGGCTAGCATGTCTCCACATTAGACATTAAACCCTCTAACTATTTGAGAAACAACTACTTAATAGAGTTCTAGATGATCCCCACCTGTAATAATTCTGCAACCATTGAAACTTTTTAGCCATCAAAAGAGGAAAACAGAATTTTCTGTTTCCTAGGGACCTCTCTATGACAGCAATTAAAGACTTTCTATTAACCACATGCTAAGTGTATCTGCTTTTCTCTCTAACTGATATCAGTGATGGATATTAGCCAGCACGTTACACTAACAGCTCTGCAAAAATTTTCAGTTTTAGGTCTCAAGTTTTCAGGTTTTTGCAGTTCTGCTTTTGAACTCTTTTTGTCTTATTTTTTTGTTTGTTTTGATGAAAATGAAAGCCAAATACAAAATTAGTCACAAGCTACCAACTTTATTTAGTTCTGGAGACAAAACAAGCAAACCTTGATTCCTACACTGCAGGCTGCAGATATAACCTAATCTTAAAATGTTTAAAGAAGATACAGAATCATGAGAGCTTATTTTGTTTAAGACTTTTTTCAGCAGTTTAGCATGGCTTTAACTGCAGACAAAATGATCTGTATGTTTTAGTTTCCATCTTAAATGTCAACTTTTTAGTTTACATTCAGATCTATTCTCTCTGTATATATGCATGTATAGATGAAGTTATAATAGACTCCATCATTACAGCATCTTCTTTTATATTAAATTATAAGGGTGTTTTCTTTAGCTTTTAATTGCATAGAAGCTAGTTTTTGAGATCAATTAGGAGAGATCCACATAGTAGCAGAAGAAATTGTATTCTTGGGTTCCTCCTGGGACAGTATGAGACTGTTGGTTCCTGTTTTCAGGTCCAAGTTTCCAACCCCATAGACTGGAATTCAGTTTACTCTGGTGGCTGGAAAGAAGCCCTGCTCTGTCCTGTGAGTAGAAAAGAAAGTGTCATTCATCTTTCTGTTAGACACGTTCATTATGGGAGAGAGGTTGTATCTTTTTGAAGAGCTTTAGCAGTTATGAGGTCACCTGGTTTGTGAAGGTCGTGATCTCTCCTTTGTGTTGCAGCTAGAAGTGGAAAAGAAACAAAAAAAAAAAAAAGGAAATTTTAGACTTGAGCTCTTATCAACTTCAGTAGCTATTTATGTGGGTGTTCCCCCCCACTCTTTTTCTTTTTAGTCCTCTTGGTGTATGTATTTGCGTCATTTTTGCTGAGGGAAGGGAGAGATGAAACTATAAAGATAACACTGACTTTATTTCCCACAGTTACTGCTTAAGATGAATGACCTCCTTGTCACTTAAAGGTAACATCAATCAGGTAAAGAGGAAAACTTCATTACAGTCCTTTTTGAGTAGAGATGTTAATCTAGTCTACTTGAATACATTCATTTTTCATGCTTTCTAAGCTATATTGGTGATCTACGCATAATCTGGACACACTAAAGACCTGAAAATATTTCTGCCAATGCCTGTTCATAATATCTGCACGTTTTGACATAATTGCATGCAGGTTTCTACATGCAGGGTGAATAAACATGACAGTTTCTCTTCTTAAGAAAAAAAAATCTATCAGCTTTGTATAATTGCATTTTTCACAGCACTGTCAACAGGGAAGAGTCTTTGACAAATAAATAGTGCTCAGATTAAGCTCAAGATGCAGTACACCACTAAAACTGGCAACTCTTATTTGAATAAGGAAAATAAACAGATAAAGCAAGAAGGTACTGTGGTGCTTTAATTCAATAATTAGTTACAAGTAAGCAAAGAAACACATTCTCTGCTTTTGCAGTGACCAGCCTGACAGTATGGCAACAACTCTAGATTTTCAGCTTCTGCTTAATCCATTGTTGTTATTTCTACACAACTTGCGTTTTGTTGGAGTAATATTCCTTTCTCTGTAAGCCTCAAATAATGAAAATACAATTTCCATCTATAAATAGACTGTGTAAACTGGAAAAGCTCCCCTCCAATGTGTGTATATGAGAGTGAAAGATTATTTTTTTGAGAAGCCAGCATTATATATGTCAAAAGAGAAATATTTGATTAACACTTCTATATGGCTTCAGCAACCCATTGGGTCTTTCTTTTCTGTAATTAAACTTGCACAATAGATGCTTTATGGAGGTTAAAGATGAAATTCTGGTTTTATAGGACAAATATTGATGGGATTGAAGTCAGAGGCAAGTTCCCAGTAGTGTAAGGTCTAAATTTTGCTTTCCTGTGTTGTGTTGGTTTTTTTTTTTTTTATCCTTAGGGGCATAATCCTAATTTCTTAAGGAGAAATGCCCTATAGTTTTAGATCACATACCAGTCTGCTTATTACTCTCTGAGTGAGTGTTGCTATGAGTTCTGGTCAAAGAGAGGTAAAACAATTGTTAGTGATATGGCTGCTGGTCATAGCCTACCTGCACGGAGGTCTGAGAAGGGGCCGCACTGAAACACCCAGATGATGTCAAAATAGTAGAATCGAAAGAAAATACCATGGTTGCCGAAGGAAAGGCTGGCAGAGTAGGCAATTATTTCTAATTGCATTCTCTATAATCATTTTATTGAAGCTGATCAGCCTCACATGTTGGGGAAAACATGCATGCCAAATCACAACTGCATAGTCCTTCCATGTTTGAAGAAATGCTGGTGCTACCACTGTTATCCTTGTCAGAGGTATACATATAAAAGTGTGTGCTGTCTCCTGTGTTAGCGACCAGCTTTAGCAGGACTACAGCTTATGCGATAGAGAAAGAGTTGAGCTTGCTTAAAATTTTCTATCCTGATTGCAACTGCAGCTCGTTCATGGCAAAACCAATGCTCAACGTAAATGGCAAAGGCCATTCTTCTGTAGTTGAGAGCATTCAAGATAATCCATGTGATACTTACAGAATTAGCTACATAAAAAATAAACTCAGGTCTTAGCTAGAATTTACTTGGAGAAAATAAAGCTGGAAAAGTGGTGATTGTGAGGAAAAAAGTAAAATAGGAAGCTCAAATTTTTGTAATCTACATTAAGAAGGACAGTTATGGTAATATGCAAATATATTTTTTTTTAACTTTAGCAAATGCACTGAACTGCTTGTTGGACATATGTTTATGTGAGCTCATTTTAGGACTTCAAAGTTATTTTATGAAATCTGATCTTCTGGGTTTAGACTATCATGTACTGTAATGACTACTCCACAGATAATAAAAGCAAAAAATGCCTGGAGACTGTCTTGCACATTAGGACTTTAAGCAGACCTATGCTTTTCATCATATTAAGACAATCAAAACAGACATTTTCAGAAATTTTTAGCTTCCTAGCATTTTGGCTATTTATTTTTAATATCTTGAAAATATCTTGGGATTCAATATCTTGGGATTCAGATCGCCCATCTAACTTAACTGGTAGTGTGGTCCTTCATCCTCAAGTAGTGAAGCAATCCAGCAAGAGAGATGCTTGGACTTGTTTATTGAGAGAAGTAGAACATGTACGTATGAGTTACCTAATACTCAGAAATATACCATATATTTCACAATTAAAATTATTTCATTAACTTTCTACTGAAACGCACTGGGTTATGATTCTGAGAAACCTAGAAATGGTGGTACGTTTTTGTGGGAAAGGTGGGGGAAGGAAGTTTAGTAACACAAAAGGTAATGTTGATCTGTTACTAGGAGAAGTAATATCACATTGGATTTTGTGCTTTTACTGTAATAATGATCATGTCTTTCTGAGAGAAGTTTTATCAAAGGCATGGGAAATGTAACACCAAAGGTATGTATTTGTCATACATGACAGCTAGCAATTTGCAAGCTATCTGTAAAAGACATTGTACATGCCAAAGCTCTTTGCTTTTGTAGCAGGTACTATAACAAAAAAAGCTCCAAGCAGGTCAATTTGAAGTATTTTAGTTGTCTTGTCCTTTTGTAAAATTCATTTAAACGTATACCTTTGTAAACAATGTGGTCATTTAGGCAATCTGTTTGAGTTGGCTTATTAAAATCATAGAAGAGTTTGGGTTGGAAGGGACAGTGAAAGGTCATCTAGTCCAGCCCCCCTGCAATGAGCAGGGACATCTTCAGCTAGATCAGGTTGCTCAGGTAGCCCTGTCCACCCTGGCCTTGAACACCTCCAGGGATGGGGCATATACCACATCTCTGCGCAAACCTATTCCAATGTTTCACCACCCTCATTGTGAAAAAAATTCTTCCTTCTATCTAGTCTAAATCTTCCCCCTTTTAGTTTAAAACCTTTACCCCTTGTACTGTCACTACAGACCCTGCTAAAAAGTTTGTCCCCATCTTTCCTGTAGGCCACCTTTAGGTACTGAAAGGCTGTAATAAGTTCTCCCTGGAGCCTTCTCTTCTCCCGGCTGAACAAACCCAACCCTCTCAGCCTGTCCTCACAGCAGAGGTGCTCCAGCCCTTTGATCATCTTTGTGGCCTCCTCTGGACCCACTCCAACAGGTCTGTGTCTTTCTTGTGCTGAGGGCTCTAGAGGTGGAGGCAGTACTGCAGGTGGGGTCTCACCAGAGCAGGGTAGAGAGGCAGAATCATCTCCCTCGCCCTGCTGGCCACGCTGCTTCTGATGCAGCCCAGGATACAGTTTGCCTTCTGGGCTGTGAGTGCACATAGCTGGGTCATATTCAGTTTTTCAACCCCCAGATGCTGCTCTCAGTCCCTTCGTCCCCCAGCCTGTATTGATGCCGGGGATTGCTGTGACCCAGCTGCAGGACCCTGCACTTGGCCTTGTTGAACCTCATGAGGTTCACAGGGCCCCACTTCTCATGCTTGTCCAGGTCCCTCTGGATGGCATCATCTCCCTCAGGCGTGCCAACCATACCACTTAGCTCAGAAATATCTACAGATAAAAATGGAAATGGATTATTTTATATATATCTTAAGGTTCAGATAGCTTCTTCTGTGGAATAGAACAGAAAGTTTAAATGTAAAATGGTTATTCCACAACTTTCCCATACACCTTATTGTAAATGCTGAGATACCAGCATCAGGAACATCTTAAAATTACGATCATCTTGCCATGTTAAAGTGTGTAAATATTCATATCCTTCTTGTAAATATGATTCTCTCCAATATTTCCAGGGCAAGGAAGAACAATCCTGTGTAAAATAATACATGATTTTACATTTCTCAGAAGTATGAGCTTATACTAAATATAGCGCATAATCTGAAAATAATTAGAAAAATTATTAATAAGACTACATGTGTTTTGAACACTTGGGAACTGAAATGTGATTGTTGCTTGGAGATGGTTACAAATTGCTAAATTAGGATATGCTAAAGATATTGTACTTCTCCTCACTTTATTTCCCATCTAGTGTTTTTATTTTTTTTTCATGTATCTGCTCTATCCTCCATTGAGGTCAGAAACTCTTTTCTGTCTGCTAATGCAGTACATGTGCAAAAGGGATTCCAGCACTTTTCAAAACTGCTGGGTATTAGGACCAATGCAATTATTAAAATTAAATTTAGTAACCCAAAATTTTGAGTATTTTCAAAATAATTGGTACCTGACTTTCTCATAATTAGTACCTGACTTTCTCATAATTACTTTTCCTTACCGAGCTGAAAGCTTCTGTTCAACGTACAGTTTTGGTCTGGATAAAGGGACTGCTCACTTGTTTTCTTTAACATCATGCAAACTGGAATGACACTTCTGTACCTGTAACATCCTGAACCTACCCTTTGAGGTGAAATTGGCCTAGGAAAGCTTTTTCTGGAAGAAAATGTTTCAGTTTTAAACTGTGTACTACATAAAAATCAGGGCATATAATAAATTAATGCTAACATCAAGTAGCTCTTGAAACTTTGTCCTACTCTTTTGTAGCTAATATTTCTACCACATTTTGTCACTGGTTTAGTCCAAGATGCAACTGTAATAGATGTAAGTGGTGACCAAGAAGAATTTACTAGCTTTTTGCATCTATGTTTATGTTCTTTGGAACTTGTACGTTTAACCAGCAGTAAGAATATGCACCCAAGAAAGAATAAACCCAAGCCACAGATACTCTCTATGTACTAGATATAAACACAGATAGCAGTTTGCCATAAGTTACAGTTTGAATAACACTCTTGCCAGTGTGGCCACCAGAATTGCACTGACTGAACTATTTCTGAAGCACATTACTGCTGAAGTAGCAGATAGACGCAAGTTAAGCTAGTGAATTTAAGCAAATAATTCACTTGGGGACACTAAGGAAAAAAAAAAAATTATTCTTTTCCCTTCAGCTCTTTCCCAGTGTGAGTTGGTTTTGTGCTCTTGCTGAGCACAAATGTTCGTTGAAAAAGGCACAGGAACAGAGTAACTAAAAATAGTAGGAAAGAACAGAGGCAGCAAGAAATAAGAGAAAAGACTGAGGGAGGAAAGAGAGATCTCAAGAAAGAGAAAAGAAAGAAGGATTATACTGAAAATGTAGATGTCAAGAGGAAAGGAGAAAGCAAACAACTAATAGAGGAAGGAGTAAAATCAGAGTCAAAGTGATACTTGATATTAGATCTCTTCCACCTATGTTCCGTTTTCTATTTGGGATCTCCTATAACATTAGTTCTCTATAGCTCCTAGTTTTGTGTAATACACAGTAAAAACAGATGTAAAGTATTAAACAATCAGAAAGTATTATTCAGTATTCATGTAGCATTCATAAAACATACTGCGCTTTTCAGGTGAAATTATTTATTTCGACTTCATGTTATTGTATCTCTGGGAATGATGTAGAAATGCACATCAGTTATATATCCATGGCAAACCCAAAGTTATAACAATTTTATTTTATCTATTAAATTATATTTCAAATGAAATGAAAAAAAAAGGCCTTTTATTTTAAAAGCAAGGAGATACATCTAATGTGGATACATGGGAGGAAAAATTTGCATTATGCGTCAGGTGATGGTGAGTGTCTTATTTCCCAGACCCTGAGAAATTTAAGTCTGCAAAATTATACTGATGAGCTACTCTAGTTCTCACAAAACAGTATGAGCTCAGGACCTTGTTCTTCTTGTTGGCCTGAAAGTCACTTTCTGCCTTCCGTTTCTGCTCTGTTCATCTTGTCTGTGTGCTGGGAAATACCATTTCCCATATCTACCTTTTTTTTGGCAGACTTGCTCCCCATTACTTTCAGCTTCTGCTGCCTTATTCTTTTCCTTTTCTTGGTTCCTGCTTATGGTTGCTCTCTTATTCACTCTGCAAATCTCTTCCGTAGTTATGAATTTTGTTGTGATGTAGAACTTAAAATCAGGCTAGAACGACAACATCAATTTAACAGCTTTCCTCGTCCTTCCCTGCAATGGGACAAATGTGTACTGAAGAGAAACAATGTGGAAGGTCATCAGCTGATATGAAAATATATACAAATGTATTTTTGAAACCTTAATTTATGAGGATGAAATCTGTGCCGTGAATTCTGAAGTATCTAGTAACAGTGACAAGCTTATCAGTTCAGCAAGGAAATCAGTCTGGTTGTCAGCTGCTTCAGCATGCTTTCTTGTAAGCTGAGAGAGTTAACGAGCGTTTTTCCAAGGACATGAAAGGCGAGCTTACAAGTGGAAAGTTAGAGTGCTCTAGTTAAACATTGTCTAGAGTTATAGATAAGAATTTAAAGGGTGAAAAGAAAGGCATCAGTCTCATATTTCTACAACTCAAACTATTCATTTTTACTCTGCAGAAAAAGAGAGAAATTGTAGATTAAGAGCAGTAGTTTCTAAAAAGCTGATTCCGGCAGTTGCTTAAGGCTGTGTAATCCGACAGATGTTTTATCGGATTTTTCTCACAAAACTGTCCCATTTGCTAAATAAATACAGTGGGAGAGGAGAATATTCTGCGTACTGATCTGTTATGTTGATTGTACTCAGGTCATAACCATATTTTAACATGCAATCTGTCTGCATCTGCCCTTTTGGAGCACGGTGCACTTAGTTATAAAGTTATAATCCAAATTCAGGAGCTGTGCTGTGAAGACACCAGGCTTTCCACCCGTACGTGCTGCACCAAACGGGTAAAAGGTGAAATCTTACTCTGCGTGTGAAGTTGTGAGGTGGTTCCTGGGGCGCAGCTGAAGCTGCTGCCTCTTCTTTTACCAGTCACTTCTAAGCAGCTCCAGAAACTGCCTCTGAAGGAATTTCTTTGGTCACAGGTCAACCTGACCCAGACCCAGCTTGTGTCCCTCTTTGATCAGACTGAGGAGGAACCTCATCCCAAAAGTGTTAAACGATTCATCCTGTAGGTCTTACTGAATCGCAAAAGTTGTCTTTAAGAACAGGAGAAATAGAGGCTACAGAAGGAAGCGAGGGGGGGGTGTTCAAAAAGAGTAGAATTCCTTTTACGTGGAGGTCCCATCTTTTTTTGGGCATTGAGGCTCAGGAGAATCGTGGGAAGCCTACTTGAAGGAAGAAGAGGGAGACAAATGTAGCCTTTTTAGGTCAACAGCTGTAAGAGCCGTACTGAACACAGAGCAGAACTGTGGGCTTGCTATAAACAGCTATAACTCTTATTTAAAAACTAAAATGCTTCCCCTTCCATTTTTTTGGTAGTGTTTTTCTCCTCTATTTTGTACCTCCCTGTTTACTGTTACGGGGCTTCTTGCTGCTCTTCTAACAGTGTTAACAGGGTGTATGACAAGTAAGAATCTGATGGAGAAGACCTAGCACAACATTGTGGCCTTTGCATGCATTAGAACTACTTAACACTTTGATGTGTAATCAGAAAATGCTCATACGACCACTTCAGCAGAGATACTTAAGAGAAACAAAGATTGCTAGAACTGCACAATTTGCAGAAAATAACTTTATGGCCTTGTTATTGCCTGGAAACATGGATTTTCAAAGCAAAAGCTACTAGGATGAAAGAGAATAAAAAATGAAAGGAGCATGCATTCCTCTAGCAAAAATAATCTCTTAAATTTCTGTGGTGATCATTTACACATGTTGGCACTTGAAAACTTGCATATTGTTTCCTTGTGTAGACCAAAAATGGATCTGTGCATTTAAACTAGGATAGATGGCAATGGTCATGTTATATGATGAAAGCAATAAAACAAAGAAAACCATAAAAAGTCAGCTGCGCTTGGCATAAAATAATTGTCCCTAGTGTCGAGGCAAGTAACATGTACAGCTAGTAGAAACCATAGAGACTATAGAGTATTATTGAAAAGACAGCAGGAATTACACAAATCAGGTCATACCTTCTAAAAAGCAAAAATTATTATGCTAATACTTAAGTGCCAAGTGCGTTATTTAGTGATAGCTGTACAATTCCATGTAACACATATAATAAATAATATGCCTCCATGATTACATACTTTTTGGTAGCAAAAAAGTAGGTGATTCCTAAAGCAGAAGGCTCAGTTTTAAAAGGAAGGTAACCTGAAGTTATATCTTGAAAGCTATGTTTATTTTTCAGAAAATATGATACATAGTTATGACTACCATTCAAGATTTTAAAGTACAATAGCCTTGTCATAGTGTACTTTGAAATACATTGTAGGAAAGAGTCATTGTTGGTGTATTTGAATATGAAATAAGAATTACTTCTGGTAAATGGTTGCTTGATCTCAAATTACAGAACCACAAGTGAACGGGTAGATAAAAAACTTTAATTTTGCGAATAAGTATTGATCAAGATTTTAGAAGCACTTTCTCTTCCTATTCTCCTTCTACTTTCGGTCTTGAAATAAAGCTTAATAAACAATGAAAGAACTAAACAATTATGAGCTGAAATAACTTAACTGGAATTTTATCCATTTAATTTTGTTATATTGCCAAAAGAGAGAGCTTGTGGCTTTTTAAAGAGGAGTTGAGAAAACTTATTTTAAAAGGGTGTTTTATAATAAAAAGTCACACAGACAGGATCCAGTTCTTTTTAATGTCCCATTTTTCTTTTTTCATCAGTCTGACTCTGCTTAAATTAATCTGGATTTCAACAACGTAAATGAGAACAAAACCTGAACCACAATGTTTTATTTTAATTGCATACAAATATAACGGAAAATGTGACTATATGTAGATTTTGGAACTCACTTTATATTGCATTATGTTGCAGTTAAGAATGTGAATATGACAGTTTATTTTTATCATGTATTTAACTTCCGTTTAATGTGCATTACAATAACTTCTTTGTAGAATGCAACTTTGTTAATGTCCTGAGTGAATTTACAGTTATGACCCTCCCGCATTTCATTCAGTAGCACGAGGAGTGCTTAGGGCTTTATCACTTATTTGAAAAATATCGCACAGACAGCAGCTGGTGCATAATTAATATTGGCCTCTGCAATTAAAGCTGATACTTTAAAGTAGGCAAGTTTCTGGTCAGACCAGGCTGTAAGCAGTTGATTTAATTTTGCTGAACTTTATTTGAAACTGCAAGCCCTAGGAAAAGCATGCGCTCTTAAACTGGGTCCTAAAGCCTTTTTGGCTTTTGTATCTAAGGGTTGTTTCAGTGAAGAAGCGAGGAAAGAAGCAGTACTTGCTGCATTTCGCCACGTAACAAGTTACATCGAGCAAGTTTTCTGTGTGGGGTGGAGGACTGCTGATGACCAGAGGATATTTTTCTTTCCACTTTGGGGACACATGGGGCTTTTGATAAATTCTGTATGGTTATGTCTCTGTGCATGCATGATGCACGTACCCTCTGCTCTGATCCACTGCCTGCCACTGGCACCCATTCAGAGCCTAGAAGGTTTTGTCTGAGTAGTTACGATGAACTTTCTGCTCACCCTGGCTTATGTGCCGAAACGAACACATACTGAATGAAGGAGTAGTGATAGGACGAGGGGCAATGCCTTTAAACTAGAGCAGGGCAGGTTTAGATTAGACATTGGGAAGAAGTTCTTTACAATGAGGGTGGTGAGACACTGGCACAGGTTGCCCAGAGAGGTGGTGGAGGCTCCATCCCTGGAGACATTCAAGGCCAGGATTTGATGAGGCTCTGAGCAACTTGATCAAGTTAAAGATGTCCCTGCTGACTGCAGGGGGGTTGGACTAGATGGCCTTTAGAGGTCCCTTCCAACCCAACACGTTCTATGATTTGATTCTATGAACATCCTTCCATCCCTCAAGTTGCTGTCTCTGCAGTGAGCCTTTAGGTGTTTGCAGAGCAGTGCCACAGCCTCTCCAGGCTCTCCCCACCTTCTCCAGAGAAACAAAAGACCTCATCAATGCAGAGCTTATATTTATTCTCATTGCAGTTTCATACTCCTAAAGAGTCCCAATTCTGTTTCTAAAACCTGGGCTGACTGTTACCATCTGTTTCTCTACTGTGCCATAATTTCAAGACAATCCTAGGAACGGTGTTGAAAGCTTTGGAAGGATCCAGGTAATAGTCTAAGCATTTTTATAAAGAAATTGATTCCATCAAAGCATAAATAGGGTTTCAAAGTATGGTATAAAACTTCTAAAAATGATGTGGTGAAATTCATTGGGTTTGTACATTAATGCACTCAAAGGATTTGAGTTATTTCAGTTGTAACAGAAAGGGATCTAAAGTAATAGGTAAAGGTATTGCCAATATGTAATAAAGTCTTGGAGGTTATGGAGCAAATATGTTCTTCAATTACAGTGGCGGGACAAGGACAGAGTAAAAATCTCATGTTTATATAGGGAATGTTCAGCAAGGGAGACCAGGTTTTGGCTCCATTGCTCTTGCTGGACTCTCTGCAACTCTCCCTACAGCTTGCATGTCTCTCTAATGCAGAAGAATAGGAATTCCTGTCTTGGAGGACCCTGCAAACCTCTCTACCTTGCATCCTCCTTATTTCTTCCCCCTTTAACAATAATGTGGTTGTTAACAGAAAACAGGTCTTAGCTATAGCTCGTTATTTAGATAAAAACCAACACAGAAATATAATCTGGGCTGCAGAAATGTCATAGAATCTTCACCTAGGTTCAAAGGAACCTTTCAGATCATCGAGTCCAGCCATCAACCCAACTCTGACAAAAACCATCTCTAAACCGTATCTCTAAGCACTATGTCTACCCATCTTTTAAATACCTCCAGGAATGGTGACTCAACCACTTCCTTGGGCAGCCTGTTCCAATGCTTGATAACCCTTTCGGCGTAGAATTTTTTCCTCCTATCCAGTCTAAACCTCCCCTGGCACAACTTGAGGCCGTTTCCTCTTGTCCTATCACCTGTTACTTGGGAGAAGAGACAGACCCCCACCTGGCTACAGCCTCCTTTCAGGGAGTTGTAGAGAGCGATAAGGTCTCCCCTTACAGTATTTATTCAAAATTGCCCTGTATGTATTTTAGGATAGTCTATAAAAAAGCAATGATGTTGATATTGTTGATACTATGAGTGGTATATCTACTTCTGTTAAAATTATTTTTGCTGTTTTCACGATAACAACAATAATAGCAATATCATGTGACCACTTGTCATCTGTCATACTAAGTAACTGATTTCTCTTACAGAAATCAATGGATTACAGAAATCAAATATATTATGATGTCATATCCGCATACCCATACAAGTGGCTTTTTGGAAATAATGTGCAATTTTATTAATTATTTTTGAGCATATAATTTTTATTCAGTTTTATTAAATTAATTTCAAAGGCTGCCCTCAAAGTAAAGAACTATGCTGAGTGAGGAAGAATAATGAAATAGTCTTCAGTAATGGTTCAGTTTCCTGATAATTAGAAAACATTGGGCTACATGTAATGCTATTTTTAGTTTGCCAATTTCTGAAACTGGCCTTTATGATAACTTTTGCTCACAGACAAAGAGTAATCAAACATAATTCAGCTGGAGTAGCCAAATGAATAAAGGTGTTATGTCTACATTTACTTAAATTGTTGGAAGGAAAGTGCTATGTTTTTCCTTACTGCTTCAAATAAAATTGCCGAGCAGATAACTTCCTACAAATCATTATGCTGAATGGAACTAACAAGCAGAACTATATTTGTACAACATTGACAATTTTTTTGGCAAAAAGAATATTTATTAACTCAAAATATTTAGCAAATTCATGTCTGTTTCAATAAGTTGCTTACTTCCAAAGAGACTCCTCCAGAACTTCAGGAACAAAATATTTTGGCTTTTAGATGTCTCAAAAAATTCCTTTGTTTGGAAAGTCTGTTTGTTTTTTCATACGAGCATTTTTAAGGGGCAAAATGAAACCAAGTATTTCAGCTTTTTTGGAGTATTTGTGGCCCAACTTAATGATTGATTTTTTTCAGATTTTCAGGATGGACTGAAAAATCTGTCTCTGAACAGAACAAACTAAGAATTTTGAATGAGTAATGTTGAATGCTTTATCCGAATAGAAAGCTTTCAGCACTTTCATTGGATTCTTTGGTTGTTCTTAGAGTTTTGGAAAGTTTTCTTGAGATGCTGGAAGCTTTTAGACTATGGCTACTGTACTTACAGTACTCCGATGACAGAGCAGCATATGTCCCCAGGCAGCAGTATACTTTGGAAAGGCGGCTTCTGTACCTGAGACATTGTCTGGATTAAGAGTTTTAGGTGGGCAGCTACAGTGAATGGTAGAGTTGAATCCTTTGTATTTGAGAAGTGCAGTCAACTAATTCAAATAGACATCTACCTGTGCACAGCTCTTAGCCCCCCTCTTTAGGTAAACAATTTATCTAAAAATATGCAGGGACTGATTGTTTAGTCTCCTTTCTCCTGGTGCAGATCATCATATGCCTCTCTAAGAGCACAGAAATTTAGCTCAGGTTGTCTCAAGATGACTTGTATGTGCTCGAAGGTCTGATTTTAGAGTTGCAGGAGCACGAGCCCCCAGTGACAACTGCTTGATGTGGAGAGAGGAGTTCCACACCTGAGATTACCGACTGGTGGAAACATGTTCTGGTGCCTTCAAGTGCACGCTGAAGCAGACAGGCAGAAAAAAAAAATCAAACTAAGAAAAATTGACCAAAAAATGTTGCTGGTGTGAGATGATTCTAGCTATTATTTATTTTGTTTTTAAATTGAAGCATCACTTCTAAATAACCTGATAACCCCCACCTCCAGTTCCAGTATTCCAATATGGCGTTGCTGAATGTTGTTAATTATTGTCCTTTATCAAGCTAATCAGGCCGTAGACAAATATAACAGAAATGATTATCACTCTCAATAGTAACAGACATTGAATGAACCTACAGGTTCATTCAATAACCTCTAGATTAATGTCTCCTAATATAACTAAGAGATTAATTATTAGAGAAACAGAGCACTTGAGTGATGGGCAAAGGGCTGCTGAGTGATTAAAAAGACTGTTAATCTTGGACTGAGTATTTTTGCTAATTGAATACTCTCAGTGCAGTAAAGCACATACACGTGGGTTTGGAATCACTTCATTCCATATGGGTTGCAAAGAGTAACAAGACAGTTATAACTTTTGTACGCTAATGGACTCAGATTGAAGGAGGTCAGCTATATTAGGAAAAGGCGTGAATAACTTTATTAATCCTGTTAGCCACCAACCTTCTGGCCTGAATTTTTCATCAGTCAGTACTTAGTGTTTTTTGCCTTTTCAAAGAACATTCGTTTACTTTCAGTTAATTTTTCACTTTTTCAAGTTCATATCAGTTAACAGTTTGATGATAGAATGTTTTTCTATAAAGTATCAGGATTTGTACCCTGTGAGTTAAATAACGAGAAGATCGGAGAGGGGGGAAAAGGTAATGAAAAACTGAATTTACAAATGTATACAAAATGTCTCCTAGAATTCTACAGATAACTTTAGGGTTTTTTTCATTTGTTTTTAACCTCTGAATTATGTTTTTTAAAATCTGCTTTTAATGCAGGCTTGTATGTGTAGTTAGTTGTAAAACAGCAGCATTATGGTCATCTGTGTTTGAGATACAATATTATTGTCCCTCTTTGCAAAGAATTTACCTTCTAATAGCAATTCCATCTAATTTAATAAACTTCATGAAATATTCAATGAAATATCCATGAAATAACCTCCCAATATGGTTGCTGTTTATTCTTTATTCATTGTACTTCTGCTTTGTGTTTCTTATGTGGGGTTTACTTGATATAAATACATTCCCAAATGATCATAAGAGGAATTTTATTAGATTAGAAAAAGGTCTTAACAAACCCCCTTATTTTGTTGAAATGCACAAAACCCTCACGTGTATCACCTGTGGCCAATGCAGCTATAGTGGAAATCGGGTATAGTTTGCTACAATTATTCTTTCTGTGCGTCTAGAGATGACTTAAGTTATCATACTCAGAGAGTGAGATGAACTCAGAACATGTTTCAGTCTCTCCAACCTGAATTAATATGTGGTTAAAATTAATTTTCTGAAGTTAAACTTTCAAATCAATGCATTCATGCATTGGATTTAAAAAAAAAAAATAACGTTCAAGTGCTCTGATTTAAGACTTCTAGAGCATGTTAGTCTTAAAAGCCTTGTGCCCGTCAAAGCAAGCACAAATAATTCAAATTCTTTGTAGCTATTGACTAAAATTTGCTTAATGGCCCCACCCACACAGCAGAATTTCTTTCTAACCATCTAGCATGTAACTCTTCAGTATCTTTGAATGGAGAATCCCACCTTTCCAGCAATTTGGTATACCTGAATGCTGGTTGTTCTTAGACAGGAAAAAAAAGTTGCTAAAAAGACTCAAAACGCTTATCTGCCCTTCAAATAGTAGTATTTAAACAAACAAACATACAAAAAAAACCAACCCAACCCACTCACAATCAGGTGCTTTATACTGTAGGAGGAAAAACTGTCACATATTGCAGCTGCAATTCGTGTCTTTTCCGACTGGCACAGATTTTCATCAGCCTCAACAGATGTATCACAGTAGGGCAGCACAGGACAAGCCAGGTCAGCACAGATCAGACTAATGCATGGCTTCCTTTTACGGCAGTAGTAAATTAACATTTTTATAGCATTCCTAGACACTAAAGCAGAGCAGTAATTTGGTGCATGATGTTGTGTCTAAGCATATTTTAAACTGTTCAATGGGTAGTTTTCTGAAGGTTAGTTTCCATGTTTGCTTATACCTTATTCATTGCTCAGTTACTACATCCGTGTCCCTTGGATGTTTTTCCTCCTTGTTAGCCACAGATAAGTTCATTAAGCTTTGCCCAACATGGGAAAGGAAGAATCTAGGTGGTGAATGTTCAGTATGTGCTATTACACAGTGATTCTTAAACAGATTAAAACTACTGAGGCATTCAGTAAATGACAGTCTCATGCTAGAAGGTTAATATTTGCTAGTTTATTACAGCTTAAAATTATGCAAAATTAAATTGGAAGCATCTTAGCATATTCCCTACCTTCAGATGTGTAACAGACTTTTATTATCTTTCTATAAACAAATACTGTATTTCCAAAATACGGTGACTGTATTCTTGTACCTTTCAGTCAACAATGGTTTAAAATATGTTTCTAAAGGCCCCCGTAAGCCATTAAGGTAGCATAATGTAGTCCTGTGTATCTCTGTGAAATTAATTACATTTCTAATACTTCAGCAGATAGTGATTAAAGGCGTATTTGGCATTTTAATTTAACATATATTCTTTTACACTTCAGTATGCTGATAAATTGTTTGGAATGAAGCTAAATTTCATAAATTACAAGGAATCTAACAGCAACAACAAAAAGTTCTGAAAGCTCGAATTGAATATTTTTGCCTTTTAATCTTCTGAGAGTCGCCTGCATGAGCTTCAGTCTGTCATAAGCATCTGCCGAAGATAAAATAGAAGTTGCTAAAAGGAGGAATGAAACAAAGACGGGGGAAAGAAAAAGAAAGAAATTAAAACTCAGAAAATGGTATCTTGCCACAGATTCACAGCATGATTTAAAAAAAAAAAAAAAAATTAAAAAAACCCAAACAACACCAGCTTTGGAGCTGTCATTCAAAGTCTTAAAACAAATATATGAACTTCTTTGTGTATGGTGAGAACCTCTGTCACTGCTGTACTGGATGGACTGCTTGGTAGGACTAAGTCAGTTAGATTGGATATCATGAAGAAATTCTTTACTGTGAGGGTGGTGAGACACTGGAACAGGTTGCCCAGAGAAGCTGTGGCTGCCCCAGCCCTGCGGGTGTCCAAGGCCAGGCTGGATGGGGCTTGGAGCAACCTGGTCTAGTGGGAGGTGTCCCTGCCCATGGCAGGGGGTTGGAACTAGATGATCTTCAAGGTCCCTTCCAACCTTAAGAATTCTATGTCTAATAACAAGGTAATATCTGAAAATCAAGTATTCTGAATTTGATTGAAACCAAATTCTTCTATAAACTGTAGGAATTCTACAGTCCTCAGAGGGTGTTACTGGACTTTTGATATCCTTTCTGGATGAAGGAGCCATTAGATTTTGTATACTTATCCCTAAATGCAGATTTCTCTCTTCCTCATGAGCAGGGTTTAAAAAAGGGGAGAGCTTATGCCTGCCAATTGTCAGACAGCTTCTGTCCTTCCCTGTCTTCTTTGTAGCTGCAAGAGCTGTATGACTAGGAAGGAAACTTAAGCGATGCCACAGTCTTTCTCTAGACATCCTAATTTTCCCTGAAGCCATTTAGTGATAAAGAAGGGAAGTAGGTTATCTAGCAGAAAAGGCATTCTTGTTTTCCCAGCAAACGTCTATATGTAACAGTAGTGCTATACTTTTGATGGGTCTTCCTTAACCTGTCCAGTGTGTTCATCCACCGTGGTTAGGGAAATCCAAGTATCGTGCCCAAACTGCTTTGTTGTGGATCTGCACATTGGATCGCTATGGACTAAAGATAAGAAGTTTTCAGATAATACTTAGCAAGTACCAAGACTATTTAGCTTCTAAGGTACACCTGCATTTCTTACATGCCCATTGCCATATGATTATTTAGTCTTTACGGTATTTTGGCCGTCTGAATATTCAGAGACAGAGAATTTGTCAGAAACGTGCTTCAGTTTAGAAAAACACTTCATTTAGAATCTACGTTCTAAATATTTATCATTAATTTCTTCAGCATTAACCTGGTCCTACTTATCTAAAATCTACAGTTCCTCCACGTCATAATTTCGGTCAAACAACACTAATGATAATGATTCACAGTGTATGAAACCAAACGCAGACTGTAAATACCTGTAACTCATCTGCTTAGAACTGCTCGGTTCACCTCTTCGGTGTTTTGAATTGCTAAAGACATGCTGGGTCTCTAAGGATCAGGAACTACTGCTGCCAGAGAGCAAGAAATGTGATATTTCTGGTTGTGCCTTAAAGGACCAATTGTGGACAAATCGTATCACAGCATCTGATATGTATGTGCATTATTTCATTCCTGCACTATTATATCTCTTGCTTTGAAAACGTGGCTCCAAGTCTCCTGATACAGTGTTGTAAATGCCATTTTATTATGCAAGCCAGTAGTTGAGCAAGAAGAAAAATATTTAGCCCACTTCAGCATAAGGAAAAAGCTTTTTGAAAAAATGACCTCTTATTATTTAGTGCTGGCAGCTTGCCTTAAAATTTAGCTTGGATTTTTTAACTTCAGGACTGAAAAAAATCCAAAAATAAGGTAGCTGGGGGGGGGAAAAAAGCCCAAACAAAAAACCCCAAACTTCTTCGCATTCAGTTTTTGCATGAACAGATATAGTTACTACATCTATTTAATGTCAAATAATATTAATTGTATAAATATACCTGTAAAATTTCTGGCCTAGCACTGTCATCCACCAAGTATAAACCATGCTTGCAAACAGGCCAAATATAAACTCTAGTAAACACAAATAGAGTATTTCCTGTTAAAATAACTGTCTTTTACTCAAGCTCAGGATATCTACCCAAAGAATATAATGAATTATTTGTTAAGTAAGTTTTACAGAACCTTAAGATATTTTAACAACAGGTCTCAAATTATTATATTCTGATTAATTTTTATATGGAACAGGAAAATTTGGAAGTAACTGACCTTTAAGTGGTAAAACCATTTCTGCTGCAGATGATATTGTAAATGAAATTCCATTATAATGAGGGTAATGTAGCAACTATAGCAATCACATTACAGTAAGGAAATTTTAGCCTTGAAAGATTTAAAAGCTAATTACTGAATGCCGTAGTGAAACAAATGGAACTCTTTATTTCTCTTGCGGTAATATCCGAATTGCTACTAAGCGTTTCCTCAGTGAAGATACTTTCTAAATGATGGTAGGTCTAAATATTCCTCTCCAAGCTCCAAAATAGTTTTTGCACAGCAGCCGCCTTCAGTCTTACTGGCGCAGTTGCTCTCTGCATGCCAGTAGAGAAGCAGCCCTGAGGAAAAGGTGAAGTGTTTCTTCATCGGGGTGGGTGATGAAGATGATGTCCTCTTTTACGGTGCTGATGGGAATCAGCTGGAGTCCTGCCCTGGCAGAGAGTGCTCTGAGTCTCGCCTGCCTTGCTCGGGTACAGCCCCCTGCTTGTCCCGAGGGCATCAGCATGGATCTCCTGGCGTTTGCTCTTCCTTGTGGTCATCCCTTTTTTTCGCCTCACTGAATACCCTTTAAAAAGCTTTCAAAAATAAAACCTTCACAGAATAACATTTTTGAAAGGCAACGGGAGAGCTCATGAGTAAATTGGGTTTCTCATGCGATGTATAACACACAAAAGAACCCGCTATTTGTGTGTAATTTTAAAATTTTTAGATTGGCCCTCCATATTTAAACTCTACATAAAAGAAAAAAAAAAAGGAAATAAATAGCACAGTCTGAATTTTGTTTATCCTCTACTAATTTAAATCTTAAAATAACCTTAAATTATCTTCAGGGAGAGTAACTACTTGAAATTATACGTTATTCTCTCAAATCAAACAGGCGAAGAGAAATGTTTCCAGTTAATGCATTTTAAGTTTATATTCTCCTTTAAACGGTGAGCGTAAGTATTTACCAGGGTACTTTCAGGAGGCAGTATGTGCAGCCTGAACAGACATTGGCAGCGCAACATAAACAACTGCTGTGGAAAGCAGAGAAAAACTCCAGCGGATGCGTGTCTGCTTCTCTTATAAATGACTTCCAGAGGTCTATGATGCTGGCATTGTATCAGGCTCCTGGAGTCTCTGAAACTGTTGGACTAGAGGCATTAAAAGGAAGCATGGATAGAAGCGAATGTTAGTGGGACATAGACAAAGGTTCACATCTTTCCAAAGGAACAAGGTGCACTGCCTTGTACAGGATTACAGCCAGGATTGCAAGGAGCTGAGGCTCAGACGCCCATTAAAATATCTGAATCTTGGATTATTTTCCTGTGAGGTACCGTTCTGGCAGTCAGGCTTTGAGGAGGACTGACTCCTACAGAAAAGCAACGGTGCACAGCACAGGGGTTTCGCAGAGAAATGAGCACCACAGTGTCTCACTGTGTGCTCTTGACCCTTTGGTCTTTTTCCACGATGAGCCACATTCCTTTATTGTAATGGATAACTCTCATCCTCAGAGAGGGATGTCACGTCCCCCTCCCCCCTAAAGATAACGGGGAATTTGCCAGTAACTTCAATAGGGACAGGAATAAGTCATTTATTCTCTACTATCCAAACACATAAAAGCTTTCAGTTTATGAATAGGTAGTTTCATCCTTTTCTTCTAATTTTAGAGTCTACTTTCAAATGGTCAGGGGCTGGACCTTCAACGAGAAAACTTAACTAGGCTGGGCTACTTACTTAGGGACCTGGATACTATGAATAACTCTCTCATAAAGTAAACTAATTTTTTCACCTGCTGTTATTCTATAGTGTTAGTAGTACAGACGGAATTATTTACAGATTTCCTAAAAGATAGAACTTCCCAAGATGCCTCTTTTTTTAATGGACATCATCAAGCGAAAACCAGAATAACTTCAATCACATCCTGTAATCTTACAACCTTGCTGTAATGTTGGATGCGTTCATTTCTTAGTCTTTCCTGCTTCTTTGGTTAAGCATGCAACCGGCTGCTATTTTACATTCTCTGCAATTAGTAGAATTGGGTTATGATACAGGAGAGATAATGGAACCCAATCACAGAAATGCCTTAAGAGAGAACCCTTCAGGGGAATATTTGGGAATATTTGAATTGCAAGTTCAAATGCATTTTCACACTGAATAATCCTTGCAGAGTTGAATTTCATGAAAGAGTGAACTTGGTTTGCAAGACTCGGGAGAGATGATTATTAGCTGAACAGCTTTGTTTCATTATATGACTGCTAATTTAATATTCTCTTACAAGCTTAAAAATAGACATTTTCATGTCATTTCCCTTAAAATCATGCTTGTTTGACTTCTCTATCTTAAAAGGTACAAAAATACTTGAAAGAGTAGTTCTCTTTATGCAGAAACATTTTTTTTTCTGGCAGCTACGGAGATTTGTTATATTTGGAATATTTCACATTTGTTATATTTTTGCAGAAGGAGTTTTTTCAAAGTTACCGTACCACATTGCAGTTATCACAGAACAAATGAGGTTGGCCAGGACCTCTGGAGATCATCTAATCCAGTCCCCTGCTCCAAGCATGTTCAGCTACAGTAGGTCAGGACCATGTCTAGTTAGGTTTTAAACATCTGCCAGGATAGAGACTCCACAACCTCTCTGGGCAACCTGTGCTGGTATTTGATCACCCTCACAAGAGAAATGCTTTATTACATTTAAACAGAATTTCCTGTATTTCAGTTTGTGCCCGTTGCCTCTTGTTCTGTCACAGGGTGCCACTGAAAAGGGTCTGGCTCCACCTACCTCTCCCCATCAGATTTTTATATAGAATCATAAAATTGTCTAGGTTGGAAGGGACCCTTAAGATCATTGAGTCCAACCATCAACCTAACCCTGCCAAAACCAACACTAAACCATGTCCCTCAGCACCCATCTTTTAAGTATCTCCAGGGATGGTGTTTCCACTGCTTCCCTGAGCAGCCTTTTCCAATATACATTGATGAGATCCCCCTGAGCCTTCTCTTCTCCAGGCTAAACAGTCCAAATTCTCTCACCTTGGGCCTTGTATGAGAGGTGCTCCAGTACCTTAATCATCTTTGTGGCCCTTTATTGGATTTATTCCAGTATGTCCAATTAATTCTTGTGTCAGGGAGCCCAGCACTGGACCCAGCACTCCAGGTGTGTCTTACCAGGGCTGAGTAGAGGGTAAGGAGCCCCACTTTTACCTGCTGGCAATGCTCCACAGCCCAGGAGGCTGTCGGCCACCTTTGCCAGAGAGGCACGTTGTTCATGGCCAACTTGTTATCCACCACGGCCTTTTCTTTCAAGCTGCTTCCACAGTTTAGTTGGATATGGCGAGAGGAAAACATTAGAGGAGTTATTGAAGGGACCAAATTTTCTTTCAAATATATGACTTCACTCTTACTTACATTCCTGTGATGACTGAAGCCAGCCCAAAGTGGAAATTTAAGCACCTGATTCTAATTAACCTCCTTAATTCTAATTAATCTCACCAACTCTAAATGCAGGGGAAAGGGTGAGTTGGTGTGTTATTTAAAAGCTGCTTAGGGGACAGAGGTTCCTGAAGAGTACTGGAGAGCAAGGCAAGGAGTTAATTTAGTAGGTGAGCTGAAGTTACTGTGTTGAAAGTAACCTGAGGGGTATGTCTAAATACCTTGTAATTTAAGCCCCAAATTAGGGTGGAGGAGAGGGGAAGTACAAGGAAGGAAGATCAAGGACTAACTTTGTCTGTCAACAGTTCCTCAAACTATGAAATACAAGCTTCTGGAGAGCAAGTTAAAGTACTTTTAATCTGTAGCGGAGGTCTCATTATGTTAAGTAACAAGAAGGACGACTGAGTAACCTATCCTTCTTAATCTAAATTTGCGCTGTAGACATGTCCCCCAACTGAAAGGGTTCATTTGCTGACATACCTCTGGGGTTTGTATTTGAGATTCTCTTTTTTCCCAGTAATACGTGTCCGTGTGCCCCCTTCCCCAGCCACCTCTGTGGTCCTTGGTCCCTCTGACGCGAAAGCAGCGCTCCCGGAGCTGCTGTCTGCACCGTGCTCCTGTAATTGAGCCACGCAGATGCTGTAGCTCAGTCTTTCTCAGAATCACTGCCCACGTGTGATTGAGCTGAAATAGTGACGACGTGGTGATTATGCAGATGAATGATGCCTGTTTACGCAGGACTCTCCAGCACAAGTTAAGGGTGCAAGTGTCCAAAAATTAATTTACATTACCATTGCCAGAAGCACGTCTGCTTTAGACTCCTGCCCAAAGCGGCTGCAGTGGTAGATAGAGCTTTCCCTCTAGTCATCCTCAGAGTCTCCGACTGTGCCTTACAGCTGCCTTCGGACTTCTAAGGATTAAACAGCTGGGTAAGATACAGGCATTAGGCTTTGATAGATAGCTGTGAAAGACTAATTGAGCGTTTGAGGCTTCTGGTATTTTAACAGCGTTTGAACCTGCCTAAAAGTAGAGCTTTAGCCTGTGCAGGGGAACATAAGGTGGTTGTTTGCTGTCAATGCTAAAATGCACAAGCTTCTATAACAGCATCTGCTGTGTACAGGCTGTATTTGGTAAGCAGTCAGCTACTGGTCTTCAAGCAAACCAAAACTCCCTCTTAACCTTCACTTGCTCAAGTTTTGGCTTTTCCGCAGTTGTGTCAGCACTTGATAGTAAAGAAAATGCCAATTTTTACTTCTAGTGGAGGAGGTTTGGGTTTTCTCAGTCGTTTTAGTTGTTTCATTTCTCTGAGACTGACTTTTCTGTGTCACTCTGAAACATTTTGTGCTATTTTACATTAGCAGCATTTAGTTACTTTTGCATTTAGGTCTTAATTTTTAGGGGAAAAAATCAGTATATCAAAGTGCCTTGAATAACCCAAGGAAATTGCACAGTTCTAGCTGTTGGTCTTTTTATTTAAACGTGCATATTTAAAGAAAAGCACGACCTGGCTTATCAGCAAGATCTCACTGCAACTCTCACAAGAGGTGAGTACCATTTCTAACTTGCAGTTCTTGCCTGCTGGAATGATCTCTCTGAAATCCTGGGCGGTCTAGAGTGGTTGCTCACTGCTGTTGATGGAGGTATTTGTCCCCTGTTGTAAGATTATTCAGGTAGTTGTTATACAAAAAGCACAACCATTTTGCCTCCTTCCTGAGTCATCGAGATCAGGATGTTGGAAAAAAAAACTGTTTAACCTGATAAACTGCCTTCTTATTTAAGTTGAGGTATTGAAAAAACAAAGTTGGTTTTCTCTGATGCTTCCTGCCCGCTTCTGGGTTTATTCAATGACTTTAAAAAAAAAAAAAAAAAGCACTACCTAGGTGAAGTTATATGGGAATTACAACAGTCAATGGGGTCTAAACTTTGAATGGGTTTTCTTCCTGTTGTTGTTGGATATGGAGTGTGTGTGGGAGGTGTGGTTGGTTTGTTTAACATTTTACTTAAGTGGCCCTAAGTGCAAGCGGTCATTCCATTAGAAGTCTGTCTTTATCTTCAGGGTGTTGTAGCATGTCCCTGGAAAGCTAACATAACTGTCAAATCAGATTTTGTTTTTATTTTGCTGCTCAAGAGAAAGTGCCTTCACTCATTGAGCATCCCCTCCATTTCACTGTGACCACGGGTGTTTCACTCTTACTTTGACTTGCTGTAAAACAGTGCAAATAGTCCTTAACGCAGTCTTGTTACTCCAGTTGTTGAAAATATGCTGTTTATTTTTAAGCCTTGGATCAGAAAGAAGAGGATAAATCAGCAGAAGACAGCTGATGCTAGAGCATATTTAAGGCAAGGGACAGCTTTGTTCTCGCTCAGATCATGAGCCTTTACTCTCATTTTCTTTGCCCACAGGACTGCCATGGCTCTGACTGAAAGGGCTCTCCTGGAAAAGATATCAACAGAAAGGGGAAGGGGGGTTGGTGTGGAGGAAAAGAGGAGAAGGAAGCACAAATGGCACCTTAGCGGTCACGATAAAATAGCCCTAAACCTAAAGAGCTGAAGGCACTTGCCATTCATTCAGCAATGTTGTGACAAAAACAAGTGGATTCTTATTTAATGTTCTTTTAAGGTTAAATTCCCTTTAGAATTTGGCAAATTGTAACTAAATGTGTGATCTTGAAAGGAAAAATGTTGGATTTTGTGTGAAGTAATAACAGGGGCTATAAAAAAAATAAATGGAAGTGATTATTTGTCTAACTTTCTTCCATAGTATAGTAATTTGCAACATAAAGGGCTGTTGACATGACAGGAGGCACTAAATGAAATCGAAGTGCTATATTTAGAGCGTGTTTTCTGAATCTAGCCACCAGCAGTACTTGACTCCTGGCCTTCTGACTTCATGCTTTTTAGACACCCTTATCTGAAATACTAATAATGAAACATTAGGAACTCATTTTGAAATACTAATCCAAATAGTGACTTTCTAAGGAAAGCTCTTTTTCATACACGGTGCAAGACTGCAACTTTCTGAAGAGTGGAGTACTTGTTTTCGAAATAATAAAATACTTAATTGCTTATTGCCAAGTGGTAGGAATGAGGAAGGCATCAAGAGAGGCATTAGAATGCAGAACGGCTGGTCTGATAATTAACTCAAAAACTTGTAATGTTTTGCTATAACCTTTGTGAGCCGTCTCATGTTCTGTCTACTAAGAGGAAAAATTAGTAGATTGTCAAAGAGCTGTTCATGAACCGTTATAGTTAAAAAAAAATCCAACCCCACAGTGGGTTTTATGAGAATGAGATTTCACAACATGCTGGTAATTGTAACGTGAAGTATTAGAACTATTTAACTGTTCTTTCCACAGTGATAACTTGATGAAAAGCTGCTAAATTCTGTGGTATTCATCATTAAACCCAGAAGAACTAGACAGAAGTGACAAAGTCTGGTGCACCAGGGCAATCCTACCTGTAATGGCGAGGTAACAAGGGAGTCTTAAGCATTGGCTCTTTGGCTACTTATCTGATATATTCCCCCAGTTAGGCACAGGAAGACAATTTCAAGCAAGCATTCAATTGATTCATAAAAATAGGTAATTACTCGTTTACTTTGTCACAGTGATGACATGGGACCTTGACAGTAAGGTCTTTAGCAGGTCTTTATTGAAATCCTAAGGAGAGCAAAGGTTCGCAGGAAGGATTAACTTGTGGAAATCCTCTGTGCCATAGGACACTGGGATGGCAGCAGATGCTGAATGGTCCTTGCAGCAGGGCATGCTGCTAGCTTTGGTGCCCAAGATCATCAGCTGTTTGGAAGAAAATAAAAATGACACCCGATAACATGTTTGAATAGTAACAAACTATAATGGCAGTGCTTTATGCCAAACACAAGGAGAAGTTAGAGCACTCTACCAAGTTTTGCATGATCAGTGTGCTGTGACATGACAGTTAAAGATCGTTTGGATCAAGTAGTAACTGTCATATCTAGCCAGTAGGGAGTGTTTGACTACCAATTTGGCATATGAGCATGTGGCTGGAGTCCATAATGGCTGTTACAGTGGTAGACCCCTCTGAATTTGCAGCTGTACCTCATCTGATGATGAAGCAATTTGAGCACCATGAGATAAAGATGTCAAAATATTTCAGGTTGTCATGACAAAGTGTGTAAGCATGTGGAAGTGATGTCCCTAAGTGTCTTCAGTGTGTAAACTTTCAAATTGGTCTACATTTACCAACACAAAGTATGTGCTGTATTTCTTTCAATTTTATAAAAATTGTCAATCCATTCAGCCAAATCACATGGACTATGGTTTTTATTTTGGTAAGATTTCCACTCCTCTGAAAAAAATCCTGGCTCATTTGAAGGCTGCTTTCTGATTATCTACAAGAGAGTACTTCTACACATGTATTACACTTATTGGCATTGGTATAAAAATATCTATCTAGGCACCAATTTGGTAATTTCTTTAATCACTTCTGGAATTTATTATTTTTTCTTCTTTTTTTTTAACATAATTGCAGATAAGATTAATTTATTGTAGGAATAGTGTCTTGAAGAGAGCGGATTAGTATAGCAAAAATATTCTGAAGAATTTAACATGAAAACCATACTCCAGAATAACCTTTTGCTGGTGGTAGGTCCAGAGAAGAACCTCTGTGTGCCCAAACTTAGGGAACATATTTGGGGGATAAAGAGGTTGTGCTGTCCATGGAAACAAGGCAATACTGATCCAGAATTCAGACACTGATTAAATCAGATAAGTCCTACTATTTTAACTTATTCGCTGTTTCCAGAGGTGAAGGGAAGGGGCAAATGAATGCTTTAATCCAGGTACAAAACGTTTACGTAAAGCATGTATAAAGTTGCAAAATCAGATATGCTTTTTGTGGTCTGGATACCTAAGGACCACAAACACAGCATGGTCCTTCTATAAGATGGTAGTTAGGAAAAAAATTAATTCAAAAAAATTTTTAAACTAAATCCCTGCTGGGTAGGTCTGTTTACCAGAATGTGTAAATGGTACTTCAGTAAAGGAAAAAAAAACCCTGTGAGACATACACATACTGTCACTGAAGTAATTTCTTCTCTGCTTAGTTGAATCAACAATTACCACCAACGCTATATAAAGTTGAGTGAAGATAGCATGTGCAGCTCATTCTGCTGAGAATTTTACTTAAACCCTTCATATCTGAGATACTTAGTTCACTAACTCAGTATCTGAGACAACAGGCACGACTCTAAATGTTCTTTTAACTTTCACTTCCTCTGAAAGGCTTCATAACAAGGAACGTTGTTTTATTACTTTAATGTTATGCCACCTGATCTTTAAAAAAAGTTAGGTCCAATGCTGAATTTGCAAAGATGCCACTTTCCTGAATTGCCTGCATTAGTTTAAAATCACCTTGTCTTGTTCTGAGGCTAAGCCACCAAGGGCCTGCCTGGTTTAGCTGGTATTTAGGATCACGTGTTGCCATTAACTCTCTTTCATTAAGCTTTGCCACCCCTTTTAGGAGTTCAGGTATCTCGGTTTCAGTTCTGACAGATCTGCCTACAGCCTATTTATAATGCCAAAGGTTTGTTTAATGGAACATATGGGAGCGCTGGGCAACCAATACTATAATTATCCAAATGATTACCCTACTTATTGCCAGCATCCAAGATCAGATGGCTAGTGTGTGCTTGGATAATCAAGGCTCCCTTCTCATGGGCTCCTCCCTGCTGTAGTTAATTTTGTCTTTGTTGGAGGGTGGGGAGTGGTTTTTGTAGTTGATTTGTAGCTATTCATTTGCTGTTCTATTAATACTATTGTAAAATTTATTCTTAATCGTACAATCTTATTTAAATCCCAGCTATCTCATTGCAAGCCTCAAACATAATTTTTATGCAGTGTTAGTTTACACGTTAATGGAGAAAAGGCATACCTATTCTACTTCTCTATTTTATGGATGAGGCCATTTTATAGCAGTAGCCTTTTTTTTAAAGTCATTAAAACAGCATCTTTTTGCCAACAGGGCTGAACTCTTTTGTCCTACAGCTACTAGTTTCATTGCCCACTTAAGCAAATAAACCGTTTGCTTCCAGGAAGAAACTTCTCAGCGGAATTTTCAGAAGGTACTTGAAAAATACTACCAAACTGCTCCAAATTTTGTTTCGCTAGTAAATAGGCAAATTAAAGTTGCGAACAAAGGTTCCAGATGATCTAATCATGAAATACCTTCATATCAGACTCATCAAGGAAAGACTGAGCCCAAAATGCTCTCATAAATATTTTGCATCACAGTATAAGCTTTAATATGCTTTTATATACATACGCATACATTACACAACACATACACAGTATAAACCAAGGATTTTAAAGTTATATTGCTGTCAGACTCAAGTGAACCTACAGTGAGGGAAATCTTAGTTGTGCATAGTGCTACGCATTGCATATAGAAAGGAATACTGCTGTTACGCTGCTATCTACTCTAGACCCGCTTTGTGCAGTGGTATAAATATGAAGGTTATAATGAAACCAGATCTGTTTTGCTCCAGTGGCTTCATTCACTTAGCTATATTCCTGGTTTTAACCCACCGTGATTCACTTTGGCCCATGGTTTCACTTGACTTTCTTCTCAGAGAAAGCATCTTACGCCACCAGCGAAATATGACTTAATATATAGAAAACAGTTGTTGAAGATGCTTGCTATGGGACTCTGGTAAAGTGGTATTGAACCAATGGAGGTCTTGCCTTTGCAATGGACAAATGGGCAGCATGCACATGAGGCATAAAATGCGTGTTGCAGCATATTTTTTGTTTTAACAAAACATGAGGCCTCCATGTATGGCAGTGCGTGTGGGTCAAAACATCCACCTGGCATCCAGCTCTAGATCTCTAATGCAAACTGCTTTCAGAACCACAAAAGAACAGTCTCATCCCAGCAACCACCTGGAAATTGCTTGTACCTATCCTTGTTACATACTATAATTCTATAATAACATTAGGAAATCTTTGAAGTTATTAATGATTGCTTTGGTGCCCTAGAGCCTCATCAGAAAGAATCCCCTAATTACATGTGGTAGAGCATCATGCGGTGTCATGGAAATGGAAAGTTCGTTGTCCCAGGCTCCTGAAACTCAACCTTAGCTAAAAAAACCGAGCATACGCAGCTCACAGACAACACATTTGGAAATATGTTATTTCGTGATGTATCAAAGCTGTGCACTGACATTTCATACAAGCAATTGAGGGTGACTTTATTATCAAGGAGAAATCTATATTAGCAGCCTCTGAAAAGTAGATGAAAAGGCTTTCAAAACTGTAGTTTTGTTAAAAATAATGTGATAATGGATCTATTAATATAATCTTTGAAGTATCGCTATATTCTTCTTCTAGGAACAGATAGAGAATAGAGAAGAAATACTTTTAGGCACTCTGGTTTAGAATACAGTTTTTTATCAAGAATCTAATTTTTTATTGGAAAGTAAACATCTTATTGAGTGCACTAAAACCAGCATTTTAGACAGGAGCTGTCAATATTGCAAAATAATGTGTAGGAGAGTGTTACGTTCCACCTATCAAAAAAGATTTGCCCGATTTCATTGTCTGTTGTGAAAATAAGGAGCCAGATTCTCAGCTGGCGTATGGTTGTGAGCTTGCGCTGGCTCTCTGCGAAGCGTTTACAAAGCGTTGCTGCTGCTGATCCACAGGATGGGTCATTCTTGAATGTCATCATGCAGGTATTGCAGTCGAAATAAAACTAGTAAGTTAGAGGCCTCCACGTTTTTGCATCCTCTACAAGTGAAAGGACACTTTATCCTTGGTCATGATACATAAATATGCATGTGTGTATATATGTAAATGTGTATATACATACATATTTATCTATGTATATATTTATGTCTATACATATGCACATCTATATGGAAATATTCCACTAGTGATTGAAAAAAGGAGGGGGCTGTTTATGATGAAGATGCTAACCTGCTGTTTTTCCTAAGGATGTAATTTACAGCAGGTTATTGGAACAGATGCTAGTTTCTGTCAGAGACTGGAGGCTACAGTGACTTCACGGTCAAATGTATCCTCATGTTAATTGCCATAATTAACTTACGTCATAACTAACATAATTAATACTAAGGCTTCTGCTTTTTTAGGAGTAGAGAAAGGAGTAAAGGAGCATCTCGTAAAGCTGACAGTCGTCTTAGCAATGAAAGCTGGGGCTGATAGTACCTGTGCTTCTTTCAGATGGGTGATTTATTTATTTTTCAGTGCTTTGACATTCAAAATTCTGGTTCGGAAAACACAAAATGCCATCCCTAAACAAAGTAGTATGTACATGGATTCAATATCCGTATATTGTATCTAGCATTAATGCTCAGTCTATGCTTGTTATTGATCTCCAATAACCTGCGTGTTTTCAAGTGCATACTAGTAAACACAGCTAGTTGTTGTGCTATTTGTCTGCTCCTCTTTCATTATGCTCCTTCTACCGTTTCCTTCATTCAGAAAGAAAACATAACTTATTTTGCACTGAATTTTGAAATGTACATTTTACAATTTGAAAGCCATTTAATGTTCATACATTCAAAGTCGGTTTATATTTTTAACTTAAAACCTTGTTTTTCTTTAATCTTTATTTTTCTGTTCTTATTTTGATTTCTTTTCCTTGTAATATTTATTGTCACTATGTAGTAGCCTTATAAGGCAGATGTGAAGAAGTACTTCCCTAAATGAGGCACACAATAATAATGTCTTCTCTTTAATTAGTTACTAAAAAATTAGCTGTTGTTTGATATCAAACAATAATTCATAGAATCATAGAATCTTCATGGTTGGAAAGGACCTTTGAGATCATCGAGTCCAACCAAACCCCTACAATCTCTGCCACTAGAGCATGCCCTGAAGTGCCACATCTAGATGTTTCTTAAACACCCCCAGGGATGGTGACTCAACCACCTCCCTGGGCAGGCTGTTCCAGTGCCTGACCACTCTTGCAGTAAAGTAATTCTTCCTAATATCTAATCTAAACCTCCCCTGCTGCAACTTCAGCCCATTTCCTCTGGTCCTGTCATTATTCACCTGGGAGAAGAGGCCAACACCCACCTCTCTCCAGCCTCCTTTCAGGGAGTTGTAGAGGGCAATGAGGTCTCCCCTCAGCCTTCTCTTCTCCAAGCTAACCATGCCCAGCTCCCTCAGCCTCTCCTCATATGACCTGGTCTCCAGACCACTCACCAGCCTGGTAGCTCTGCTCTGGACACGCTCCAGCACTTCCATGTCCCTGTTGTACAGCGGGGCCCAGAACTGAACACAGTACTCGAGGTGAGGCCTCACCAGTGCCGAGTACAGAGGCACCATCACTTCCCTGCTCCTGCTGGCCATGCTATTCCTGATACAAGCCAGAATGCTGTTGGCCTTCTTGGCCACCTGGGCACACTGCTGGCTCATGTTAAGCTGGCCGTCCACCAGCACCCCCAGGTCCTGTTCTGCCAGGCAGCTTTCAAGCCACTCTTCCCCAAGCCTGTAGTGTTGCTTGGGGTTGTTGTGACCGAAATGCAGGGCCCAGCACTTGGCCTTATTAAACCTCATACAGTTGGCCTTGGCCCATCGATCCAGCCTGTCCAGGTCCCTCTGTAGAGCCTTCCTACCCTCAAGCAGATCAACACTCCCACCTAGTTTGGTGTCATCTGCAAACTTACTGAGGGTGCACTCATTCCCCTCATCCAGATCATTGATAAAAATATTAAACAAAACTGGCCCCAAAACTGAGCCCTGAGGGACACCACTGGTGACCGGCCGCCAAGAGGATTTCACCCCATTAATCACGACTCTCTGGGCATGGCCATCCAGCCCAGTTTTTAACCCAGCAAAGAGTACACTTGTCTATGCCATGATTCGCCAGCTTCTCCAGGAGAATGCTATGGGGGACGGTGTCAAAGGCCTTACCAAAGTCCAGATAGACAACGTCCACAGCCTTCCCCTCATCCAGAAGGCGGGTCACATGGTCATAGAAAGATTGGCTTCACCTCTAGTTGCAGTTCTGGATCACTTCTAAGGAAGTCCTCTGTCCCCCAGTCCTCCTTTCCCCCCACCCCCTGGGATATCCCCCCTATATCCTGAGAGGTTAGCTGAGGAGGTTTGAATCCTTTTAGAAAGGAAGGAAATATCTGCAATGTAGATGTTTGCCATAACGTGTGCACTCATTGAATAGCTTGCCATTTAAGTAAGGGATTAAACTAAAGACTTTTATTCAAAATTGTTTGAAGAAAATTTTTTCAAACTTGTTTCCTCTGTGTTTTTCCCACTAAGGGAAACCTTGTTTTGTGTAACTAAGAATACCTTCCCCTATTTTTTTACTATCTTTCAGATGAAGCATCTTTTACAACAGATGTTGATTGAAAGCGAATGCAAACCCTTCTTTGTATTTCCAGTAGTATTACGACAGGTACTCTGTCTACTTCGGGATTTTGGGTCTTATTAATAAGTACCTTTTATGCCACGCCACTGACTTAAAGGACCATGTGCATTCAGAAGTCATGGATGTCATTAAATGTTCCTGTACTATTGGCTTTGCTCTGATTGATATAGTCTGTGGCATCACAAAATAATTAGCAAGGGAAACAAGGAAACGTTTTTTCTTTCCTAAGTTGTAAAACAGAAATGAAACCTTGTAACTCTTAAAAAGCAAGCTGTAAGGGGTTGTGTAAAGAAGGCAGCTTTAAAATTCCTTGTTTAAGACCTTATAATACAAGTAGTGTTTCCTGAACATCTGGTTCATGAATCCTTTTTTTCATGGAGGTAACTCATTATTGTCAGGCGCTGTAGGTACTGTTCCATCTCAAATCAGTAATGGCCCATTAAGTCATCTTGATCCAACTCATCTATAGGCAGTTCATCAATATGGAGTTAAGTGACATAAACAAAAGAACTTTTCTAAGTAGGATCGATTTTCTCAGAGGTCCCTTCCAACCGCTAAGATTCTGTGATTCTGTGATTTATCAATAAAGAACAAGCAATTTTTCTTTAGTGTTTTTCCTTTTTATTTTTTTGTGGGGGATAGCTTTTGCACATCCAAGTGATGTGAAGGTGAAAGAGAGGATGAGGACCATCTTGTCTTGATATTTGCACATATAATTACATACTGTCATTTGCGTGAATCTTTCAGTGGCTGAAAAACCCTTCTGCAGCAGTGGTTGAATGAAGGGGTCTGCTAGGATACACATTTACTTCAACAACCTTTTTTTGTGGGTGTCAGTAGTTTTGGAACAAACCTGAGGGTACTAAATAATGACATATAAACGTATATTGTTTATCTGGCATTCTTGTCCTCCTCTGAGCTTCTAGAGAGCCTTTCTGTTACGAATGTACTGTTTCAGGATGCCAGCCCCACTGCCGTTCATGCTGAAAACCTGCTACTGACCTTTCACAAGCTGTCCCTACTGTCCAGAACAGGGTTGCTGTGACTGTAACTCCGCGTGAATGCCAAAACCAGCTTAAAAGCCATCTAATGGAACATAAACAGTTTGAGTGTCTCAGCATGTGCAAACTGGTGGGAGCCTCAGTGGATGCCTCTGCCAAATTGCGTTCAGTTAATAGCTGTGCTTTTAAATCGCAAGGAAGTGTGCAGCAGCTGTTCACCTGGTAGAAGAGGGGTGTTTTCTGCTGTGTGAGACTCTGGGGTTTTGGGAGGCTTTTTTTTTTTCCTTGCAGTTACGCGTTTTCATGCCTTGCAGTTATCTCTTTCAGCTTATTTCTCAGCGTGGTCTCAGGAGCATGACTCAACTGTTTGTATGGGTAACACTTGATAGGGCAGCCTAGCCATATAACTGGGGTTCCAGTGTACCGCTCCTCTTCATGCACTTTCTTAAACGCCTTTCACACAGTCTTATGGGTGCTAGCTGGTAGGGTAGCCCAAATTCAGTATTTAAGCATTTCTACCCATTTTGAGTATGTCCCCTTACTACTTTTCTATTATATCTTCTGCTGCCGAATAATCTCTTGCACGCTAAAAATGTCCATTCTATATAATTCTGTGATTCTATAGCATCATAGAATGTGTTGGGTTGGAAGGGACCTTTAAAGGCCATCTAGTCCAACCCCCCTGCAGTAAGCAGGGACATCTTCAACTCGATCAGGTTGCTCAGAGCCTCATCAAGCCTGGCCTTGAATGTCTCCAGGGATGGGGCCTCCACCACCTCTCTGGGCAACCTGTGCCAGTGTCTCACCACCCTCATTGTAAAGAGCTTCTTCCCAATGTCTAATCTAAATCTTCCCTGCTCTAGTTTAAAGCCATTGCTCCTCATCCTATCACTACATGCCCTTGCAAACAGCCCCTCCCCAGCTTTCTTGTGGGCCCCCTTCAGGTACTGGAAGGCCGCTATAAGGTCTCCCCGGAGCCTTCTCTTCTCCAGGCTGAACAACCCCAACTCTCTCAGCTTGTCTTCATAAGAGAGCCTGTGCCATACCCTGGACTGTCTCGCAACTGAGAAACAACCATGGTCCAGCCCAGGATCTTAAGATGTTGCTGTACTTCAGCACAGAGGTGATTTCTTCTTCTAAGATTTGACTTGGGTAGGAAAACATATCCAAATCACGACTGGGGTTTTAATATAGCTTCAGATCAAAGAGGAAGTGAATTTAAACTAACCCACAATTATCATTAAAACTTGTTCCGATACATTAGTCATAAGGTATTAGCCAGAAAAACAAAAGCTGAAAATGACAAAGGAGATTAGACTCAGTCATTGAGACTTCCCTATGCCTTTCTCTTATTTTATTGTGCCAAGCTTGTTCAGTCCCCACTTTTCTTTTCGTTTTCCCCAAGCAGGAATAGACATTCAAGGACAATTTCCTTAAAATTAGCTATGGAAAGTGAATGCTATCTAGTTGCTAGGAGATAACTATTTGTTTCTGCGATGAGGGATCACTTTGGCTGCTTCATGTAAAAGACCCCAGTTACAGATCTCTGCTGTCACATTTTTACCTAGAGATAATAGGCCAGCAAATGCTTTTATACAGCAGCACATATCAGTAGGCTTAAGCTAAAAGCAATTCTACCAAAACAAGAACTCCGGGGAATGTTGGCTGTCCTTCAGACTTGTGCATTGTTTCAGGAAAACAATGACTTGTAAATCTTGGAAGAAACAAAGGAGAAAGAAAGCTTCCAGTTGTTACAAAGGTTAAATTTATGAACAAACAGTTCCACGTATCTGAAATTTGCGTATACCACATTCTGTGGTTCAATTTTAGCAGTAAAGTGTGTGTGGCAAGTTCAAGAAAGGGGAAAACAGTTTTGGGGTGGGTAGAGATGTTCATTCACCAATGTTGTAGAGAGTAGCAAGTTCTTGAACAGGTAAAGTATGTGTTCAGTATCTCTTCTCTTCAAAACCAGCAGTTTTCTCCTGTGAGATTTCTCAGCATTCATCCTAAGAAACTGTGCGGGGGGAAGAACCTAAATTGCTTCTTTCAGTGTTCTGTCTGTGTACTGAACTCTGCGTGTTCAAGGACAACACTGAATCAGCATTGATATGCTACGTTAGAGCCCCGGAAAACCTACAAAATGAGTCAAAAGGAAGAAAATAAAAACTATATAAGGGCATGTCCGCAACTAAAACTATTTTTGGGTCCCCCTTACCCTCCACTATGAACTCTGGTTCTTTTTCACTCTTCTTGCTTGAAAGCACAGTAAATCTAAAAGACGACCATTTTCTAGTGAATATTACTCAATACGGACCTGGGTCTAGATATTATGATCTTTGGTGGAAATGTAAGGTCTCTTCTTGGATTTGATAAAGTAAAAGCTGCCTTAATTTCTCTTAAGTTTATAGCTATCCCATGTTATAGATGATATAAAATTTGAAATTATTCTTGTTGGTTTTGTGTAACTTAATCCATTTTGCATGTGAGAATAGTCTCACTGACCCATCGTTATTTTGCTCGAGAGCTACAATACTGTTTTCAAGAAGCATAAATCAGTTTTATGGCACACTAATGTGCATGTTTGACATTCTCCTGATCTGTATATTGTATGATTGCTGCAGTTCACTCATTTGACAAAGGACTGTAGTTTTAAGTTGATCTAACAAAAAAACTAGAGCACAAAAGTAAGTTTAGAACCCTCTTTCAAAAGACATTAGTGAGATCATTGTTGTACCTAGTATAGTATCTCTGTAGCTGAGAAAATAACATGGGGCTGATGTTGCTGACTAGAGGTTCTCTATTAACGACGGGAGTAATTTTAACTGGGAATCTTTCAACTGGCTTCTGTAACCTCTGTATAAATGTCTGCGCTGTAGAACAGGGCCTGCATCTTAATGTGGCCTTCACTTTGTTAGCAGTAGCACGTTGGCTGAGACGCAGTGCTCATTTTCTATAATATTCTGCTAACGTGATGCAAGCCATGTTAATGGATGTTTTAGCAGTAAAATAGTTGGAGGTCTGGAGTGCTGGAATACTTTGAGGCTAAATGTTGGTGTGGTCCACAGCAATGTTCAAAATATCTAAAGTAGGAAGGGTTTTGTTCTTCCTTTAATCTTGCATTGAATCTAAATGTGCTGAAAACAAGACTGAATAATCTGGAATTTCTGAATTTCTATAGCAGCCTCATCTTAATGACCCATCATATTCTGTCTCTTATTTAGCAGTCTCTTGTTGTAAAACACTAATTTTAGCAGCACAACTCAGCTGTTCTAGGAGTTAAGTTGCAGATTTAGAAAACAATAATGATGGAGTATGATTTCTGTTTCCCACTCCTTGGTACATGAGAGCCATAAACAATCTTGTATGTGATGTTTTTGTGGTTTTTGTAATATGTTGTGAAGATGTTTCTGCTAGATGCTGTGTCTTATGAACTAACTGGGACACTGTACGGGTGAATGTGCTCTCTGAGTATTGGTGAATTGCAGTCGTAATAGAAACTGCTACAGACAAGCGGTAGCACAGGGTGTAGTGAGCCAATCTGTCAAACTCCACCCAAAAGCTTCTTGGTATGTTAAAAATGGAGGGTTTGGAACTGGCATTCATTTGTCTTGGTGCAGGTAATCCCATTTTCTTCTATAAATATAATTTCACGAGTGCTTAACAAGTTATAGAGTTTAGCAGAACCTTCTTCTAGGGAAAAATGGAAAACCTTACGCTGGCAAGAGCAGGACTGTGCTGTTGATGGAATATTTTAGGACATTTTTTTTGTTATTGTGATTTTTTTTAAATTCCGCCCCCCTAGGTTATAAAGCTGGTCAGATTAGTCATTGTAGCACAGTGCTGTTTTGATATAATAACATGGTAATAAAGTTCTTGTAAGCAACGTTTTAAAGATGAAGAGAAGCATAGATTAGAAGACAAAAATGGCAAAAGAATAAGGGTTAGATAGAAAGGGCATGGGGAGAAAAAAGGTCATCCTACAGAAATATTCTGAGAAAATAAAAACAGCTAGAAATTATACAACACATCTCAGACACTTTAATAATAAAACTATAAACTGCAATACCGATTTAATTTATTTGTCCCAAACTTTATTTCTGCTCCAGTGTTTCTCATCTGGTCTAAGTCATATTTTTAGAAAGTATTGGTGAAACATCATTATTAAAGTTAACTGCAGGTTTCACTAAACCTGAGTAGCTAAACTTGTTGCTGTTGATACGTTTTTTTAATTAGAAGTAGTGTACCAGTATATATGTAAATTGTCTTTTTGAATATAAAATGCCTATACAGTAAACAGCATGTGAAAATATTTGCAGATGAAAGTTAAATATTTTGTAGCCTTGGAATAAATTTGCGACTCAGCAATTTATGCTATAGTCAGATGTCATTAGAAATCTGAAATTACGATGATATACGAAGCATGAGCAATCTGTAATTGAGTACATGCTCTGAAAATTGTTAGAGGTGGTAGATTACTAAAATAATCTTCAATGCCTACGGACTGGGCTTTAAAAGTGACTTTACAGATTCTTTATTCTTAAATTCATGTACAAGGTATTTATTAACTGAAAGTTTAATTAATATTTGAACACAAAAATATGTTGTAGGTTTTATACTTGTGGCTATGCCAGAGAACCTGCCATCCCCCCTTGCCAGAGGCATTGTCTTTTCAGCTCCAAATTCTGCTCTAAACTACAGTAAATACCCAGATTTTCCTTTATCTATGCAGTAGATGAAAAAGAAAGGGGAGGGAATACATTGGCTGTCTGCCACAATAGTTGTTTAACATTCAGTAGCTACTCAGCCAGCCATTGCTGCTCTTTTGTAGCATAAATATTCAAATACTGTTTCATGCATTTTTTTGCCTTTGCTGTGTAGCAGGTTTGCTTGAGGGTTAGGTGGGAACCGGCACTACTGTTTTCTTAATATACATTAGGATTAGTTTTGCTGTTTGGAGCTGTATCAAGGAGCCAGCGCCCTTGAGGGGGAACCCTCCCCCTAAATTTGTTGTTTAACTGGAGGCTAGTTCACTCACAGTAGTCCGCTGGGTGACAAATACGGTGTTAGCCAGGCTCAGCTGTGAGTATTGTCTTCACTACTGGAAACTTGAGGAAGCCGATGTGGTCTAAACATGGAGCTGTAGGTTTATACGAACCATGCCGAGAACCTACCTATGAATGGTAGCGGGGCGGTTACGACCTACAGGTGGAGGCAAGACAAGGTTGGTTGGTAGAAGCGGTATGTTATTAGACCCTCAGTAGTAGCTGGGAGAAGTAAATATTCCTTTAGAGGCTTGTATTTCAAGAGATGCAGATGTCCTCTTAGTTGAGGTGGTGCTTGGTTCAATTCTCGATCAGAACGGTGACTATTAGTATTTCTAACAACACATTAGATTACAAAGCTCTAATTAAATGGTAAGATAGCTTCCTACAGCTCTGTACTTATCAGTGTCATGGACTTCAGAATATTCCTAGAAGAGACCATTGGTCATACGCTTCAACAATGTTGACTTCTGAGGGCTTCTTCATATTTTGCTGTCATGGCAAGGGTTGATATTTTCATCCTCATTTTGCACAGTAATTGTTTTTCAATACTAGGTTTGCTGATTCCTCTTTTGTCGTTGCTGCCCCTGTGTTTCTCCAGTCCCATCACAGTTTGGACCTCAGAATCTGGAAGTAAGCTGCTGCTTTAGGTAGAAACATGACAGTAACTTCAGGCTAAAACATCTGTTTTCAGAATACTTTCTTACAGGATCAGTCCTTGTTAGCACTTTCGTCATACAACAGATTCCAGCCATTGCTGCAGCATCCTGATGCCATCTTGTATGTCTGCCTTGATCCACAAAACTGCGGACAAAATACATTTCATAAAATTGATTATTGAAATCCCACAACACCACATTTGCATTCCTGAAGTCCTGACTACTGTGAGATAACTATGTAGGGGTAAGGGATATAACTGTAGTAACTGTAGTAATTTTTCAGTTGCACTGGCTTTATCAAGTGTAAACTCTCCTTGAGATGTAGCTGATTCTTAACAAGCCACTTCTAAAGACAAATGGGAAAGTACTATAGCACTATCCACATTTTATAAAAGTGTTAATCCGCACTCTATACTTAATTTATTTTACCTGATATCTCAGTGCTTTAATAATCCATTTAATTTAATTAAATTAAGATTCTCTGCAAGTGAAGTAAATCTAATTCTCAATACAAAAATGTAATGAGGAATCAAAATTAATATTTTCTTTCATCATTATCTGTGAACATAGGCTATTTGACAAAATAATCCATGGGTATTCTGGGTTCATTGATATCTTAATTTACTGCAACATCCTCCCCTTCACTGTGTTTCACTTGGAAATTTCAAAGGACAAGTATAAGAAGCTGACGCACCAGGAGATACATTTAGGCGTGCTCAAAAAGAGCACTTTGATAACGTTCATCCTAAAACTGTTGATAATGCAGAGGCAGTTACACAGGCATACATACAACTGGGTAACCGCTAGTGGGTAGCACCAGGAGTTTTGTGTGCAAAGGGCAGAGGAAAGCTCTCAAGATCATAGTCAATATGGATACTATAAAATAATGTAGGGGGAGTATTTATTTATATACATCTGCACACTTAGTTTTACTAATTCTGTCTGAATTTCACATCCACATACATTTCTCTAACTTTTTTTAGTTTCTGTGCACCACATGGAACATTAACATAGAATAACTGGACATACTTAGATACAGAAAAATATTTACCATATAGTAGTGTTCAGTAATACATTTGATATCAAAGAAATTTCTATGAACTATTTCTCAAGTGTATTTTTTTAAAAAACAGATTATTTAAAATATGTCATGCTTTCAAGTTTTTTTTTCACATAAGGTCTCTGATTACGCGTTATTCTGAAGTGATCGCTGCAGCAAATATTGAGACACTTTTTGCCAGGCTTGTTAACAACCTTAAGGTTAAATGATCAGCTGAGGTTAATGAAATTGCTGATTTTGTCAGTGAAGTGGCTTCTCAACTGGTATATTTTTATGGAGACATGACTGAGTTTGATTTACTAAACAAAATAAAAGGATCCATTATGCTCTTCTCCCCATATAATGAGTTTCTGTAAAATAAAGCAGTTATGCTGGTTGGTACTCTTGCTGGAAAATTATTTATTTCCTGTGGCTTTGCATGAAAGTGTGGCATAGGGGGAACTTGAGTTCTGCTAATGCCGTAAAATGTAACAGAAATCTTCCTTTTGCTCTCCAGTCATCTTAAATTGAAAAAAGAAAAAAAGAAAAAAAGGAAAAAATGACTAATTCTTACTCATTAGAAGTACTTATAAAATCGGATATGTTAGGATTGGAATTGTGGGTTTATGCATAAACTGGTGTTACTAGTATCAGTAGTCTTGCTATAGCTTTATTTGTCTCTCATCACGTAATTTATTTCCTAAAATTGTCGTACAGTAATCTCAAACCCAGGATGTTCTACAGGCTTGAAAAATACCAAGTTAGCTGAAATACTTACAGCGTATAATGGAAGCACCAATCAGTTTCATTAGTAGCTGCCACGATATTTCATCTGTGATTCCTTTAGACTGCGAGTTGTACACATCAAGTAGAGTACTCTAATTTAATCAATGGACACATTGAACTCTATCTCCATGTTCATAAATCTTGTGCAAATTGAGGAGTAAAAATGTTTTCAGTGCTTATAATTGAAAGAGAACTAATGAGCAGAAAGGAAAGATAGCAGGTGCCACTTTTTAAAGTGGAAGTGCTAGAGAATCAATTTACTACAGGCAATTGTACGTACACTCTGAACTCGTTGCTTTAATTTCACAAATACTATAAATAACAAAAACAGTTTCGACATCTCCCTGCGGAATGTAAATAGCAACTGTTGTTTACACACTTACTGCCCGGAGCCTCAACATGGAGCTATGGAAAGGAAAGATCTTACTGAATAATATCCATCCCGTGGCGAGAGTTCTCCTTTCTAATGTAAGCTTTATGCAAAGACTGTTTATGTCTCCCAGGTTCAGAGTGAATGAGAAATATTACCATTACAGAAAGGTCGAACCACTTGCTTTGAATACTTTCTGGAATAAGTGTTAGGCAAAATAAATTGGGAAGTGTAGATCTGCTTATCAGTGGAAACAGCAGCATCTTTACTATTTTTTGTACCTCACGCGTGTTTGACTCTGGTTGCACAAGCCTAAATGACTGATTTCCACCACCGCCTCCTCACACACTGCTCTCTGATTTTCTGTAGTGTTCTGTTATGAATACTATGCATACAACAAAGCTAATTCTGATTTATTTAAAAAACACATTATCCCCTAGGGTGCTATATTATAGGGTGCTGTGTTGTCCGAGTTTGCACAACTATATAGGGGCTGGTAGAGGGCTGTAGAAGAAGAGAGCCTGGGCGATTCATATCCTAAATATCACTATCCTCTTTTACTCTTATTTGAGAAATAATAAAAAAGGGTTGAGGTGAGGAGCAGCAGATTTGAATTCTGTTCTGGGACAAGCATCGAATATGACCCTCCTGATTTTTGTCAAAAAGTCTTTACAGGATTTAACTGGATGAATTCCACCTGTAACATAGAAAAACCCAAACCCACCCCAAAATAACAACAACAACAAAAACCCAACTGAACAAAAAACAACCCAAGCTTTTAAAACAAATAAACAAAAACCTATTAGTCTATTCATTACGTTAAGTGTAAGTCTTGTACTCAGTGTTTTAAACTTAAAATATTTTACTGTTTATAAATTCTGTTGGTGTCTTTTCTGTTGAATTGACACATGTATATATTTGTGGTTTTTTGGGTTTTGTTTGTTTGTTTTTTTTTTTTTTAAAAAAAAAAACCCTAAGTAATTTTTCCAATTAATTTTCAAGGATTGTTTGTAAATATCAAGATGATGGATTTATGTGAATGAACTCATGAATATTCCAAGTATGAAGTATTCTATCCTCTACAGCATTTGAACTTGTTTGACTTGTAGGTGTCAATGTAGTCTATTGGGAAGCCACTCTTCTGTGACATGTTTTTATAACTAGTTTTCATTGGAACCTCTCTGCAAACTTTTCCTCCTGTGGCCGTTTAAATACGGTTACACACAGGCAGCCAATAAAGCATTCAAACAATAGTGCATAAATCTTTGTCAGCATTCATTACCATTTTAGAGAATGCAAAATACTTAAACTGGAATGAAGTCGGATCTTTATCTAAATCCTGGTTGCAATCAAGTAATAAAGACCTGCTAAGCTTTCAGCAGGCATATTAACGATGGGTGATGGACTTCTTCAACCTTTGTTTCTCCAAAGTGCGTTGGGTGTAACGCGTTAGCACAGGCTGGATTTTCCCGAGGCTTTCACATCTAAACAAGCCTCTCTGTGCATACTTCTGTGATGCTCCAAAAACATCTTCTCAATAAGTATACCATTTTTGATGGGCGCACCCAAAAAATTTTATTTGCTACAAACATTATTCCCTTCTTGTAATTAAAAAGGGACATCTCAGTTCTGGATGCGACAGATATAATTGAACCAGACCCGCTGTTTGTATGCTCTTAACTCCGTACAGGGAAAAAAATAGTCATAGGCAATTGTAGGAAAATACCTGTTATACCATATCATGGCTGTATGTTTGGTATTCTTGCCATTTGCAAGTAAAAAATCTTTAAAAATGGCTGTTTTCAGAATCAGGTGGATTGGAAACAACTCGTGCTGTGTGAGGAGCTGAGTAGAAAAGAGATCCGTGGTAGCTGGAAAGCCAGCCAGCTGAATCTTAGTGCAAGGAAATTGTCAAGGCAAGGAGCTGATCTCTGCAACGTTGTCTGAATGAGAGGCCCACCTTGACTCTCGAAACTGAAAACTGGTGAAAAAGACAACTTCTAAATGAGGCTTATGAAGAAACTTAGAAATATGAAGACCATGTTGACTTAAGATATGATCTTTAGGAGCTAGTGGGTTGAGGGAACAACTATTATTTGAAAGCTAGAGTTTGATGTACAGAGTGTTTCTTCCATTTAGTGGTTATCGGAACAGAAAGAGACCAGTGCTGTAATCAAGCTATTGAAATAGTAGACATTTTTAGTTTAATTTTGACTTTGACTCCTACCAGGATTGGGAGGACTATTTGATTTGATTCTATTTCTAGACTGCATAGTTACTGTTGTGTTAAAGTGAAAAATAATGCTGGGAGGGGGTGAGAAGGGAAATTGAAGAAATGGTGAACTTGTGCATTATCATTTGTGTGTTACTCATAGATATTTTAAAAAAAAACCCAAACACCAAACAACAAAACAAAGCAGAGCAGCAGGAAGAGTGAAGGGTAGGAGGAATGTAAATGCAAAGCAAAATAGGAACAACTGATATCTATACAATTATATTGCAGGTGTCAGTGAGAACAGTGGTTAGATAAAAGATCTTTCTCAGTTTTGTTGTGCTAAACATGAAATAGAATTTTTCAGTGCTGATACTGTGTACTCATCAATTCTACATTCCATCTGCAGTGTACTTCCACTAAAAAGGAGCTCGTTTACTGCTTGTGTGTTTACTTTTATCTCTATTTGGTGGTAAGTGGAAATCAAAGCTTTGACATGTTCCATATATAACACTGAATAGAAAGCTTCGAAATGCAAATCCAATCACAGCACATTAAAAAAATAATCAACCACAAAAAAAAACCTAAAGAAATTGAAGGATGTTTGAGAGGATGAGGTGAATGGGACTGGTGAAAGCTTGTCAAAAGATGAAAGAAAGTGCATTCTGGGCACTTGAACTGCAAAAATAGAAAACAGGAGATAGATGCAAATGTTTTTTCTAAACACCAATGACCTTATATGCACTGGTGTCACTTGGTATGAATAGTAACTAACTTCTGCTCAGAGTGGGAGAGGTACAGAGGGAGCTGTACCTTCCTATAGTAGGTCTAGACAAGTAGCAGCTTCCCCATCCCTTAATTTTTTTGAGCTTTGTAAAACTTTAGGTGCATTCTGATGTGAAGCCCTTTGAATCTATTGCACATAAAACACCTTAGACTGCATTTTGGTCCGTATTTCTGTGACAGTTGACACACACCAAGAGCAAGGAGAAGAAAAAAAAGCTAAAAAAAGCTTGCTTTTTTTTTTTTTTTTGAGGTCAATGACTTTGACTCAGTCTCACATATGCTGTGAAAGTTTTATAATAATAGGTGATCTTTGCTGAATGTCCGCTTATGACTTTGTGGAATTCGGTCACTATAGAAGTGCAAAGACGAGTGTGCTCCATATTACTTGAACATTAAGAAGGGATGAAGGTGATGTGGGATGATTTAGGCACAAATATGACTCGTCTGTGATTCCCACAGTGTAGACCATATGGCTGCAGAGGGATATGAATTTAAGCAGAAATCTACGATGAAAAGAAGCAACCTTCTTCAGTAGGATCTTCACTGGACACTGTGCATTCTCCTGGAAAACCATTAGAATGATGAATGCCTATTCACTGAGATTTTTCTACAGATTTGCTATCAAACTTACGACAGAGAATGTGACACTCATATCCATGACCATCTTTTGGTCCACTGGAGGACTGGCATAATGAACCAGTCTAAGACATTATCTTTCCTTGTCTCTGGTCATTATTTTTTAATTATGTTTAACGTCTGTTACTGAAGAGTTCAAGTAGATAGTAAAGATACGTGAATAAAGTCTAAAGGTAGCCAATTAATACTTAATCAAAGGAATATTCAGCAAAAGGGGTAAAATATGTCAAATAATCAAACTACTGACAGATGAATAGGTCTGTTAGGACCCCAAAAAATTGCACGTCTGAAATTTTCTGTGTTCTGAAAGAAGCTGGTACTATTATTCTTTTCCAGTTGTGGGCTTCAGAAAATTGAAGATATTTTTAATGTTATAGAAAGAGTTACTTCAAGTGAAGCAATCAAGGTGACTCAATAGGCATGTACAACAAAACCTTTTGTTAGTTAAAGATGTATTCGAGCCTTGAGATCACATATGTTAATAATTGTGAGCCAGGTTTTCCTCTTAGGTTCAAAAGGCAGTATGAAAAATTTGTTTAAAATGGAATGAATTTATATTCTGTCATGTTTCGGCTGCCATATATCATTCTGAAAGATAATTGCTTTCCCTATCAATTGTTTTGTAAATTAAATAATGTACAATTTGTAAAATTATACTTAAAAATATTATTTCTGTGCTTTCTGAACTTATTATGATCTTGTCCAAAAACATCTGGGAAGTGACTTAGCAACTGGAGGTCACTGTGCTGGATTACTACCTTCGTATTACCCTGCCTGACCATAGGAAGCTCATGAGAACACTGTCCACATACTGCAAGCAACTCTGTATTGAAGCACACGCAGGTACATGTGTGTGTGTGTGAAATAATGTTAACTGAAAACTACGCAATTACCATTTCGCAAGCTTTTTGTCAAAGCACAAATTTTAGTTTAATTAATGGATTTTCATTTGCAGGTGAGTGTTCTCCTGAGAGTCCTTGTTTAATACTCTTCCTGCCACATTGATGAAGTCTTCAGAAGCAAAAATTAGTGACCAGATTTCTGGAAATCAAGACCTTTTGTCATATGACCCAGCTGGGAGATGCTGAAATCATCGAATCTCTGTCAAATGAATATGAAAACCTGTTGCCTTCTAAGTAAAATACCAACAGGATAACTTTGCCTGCAAAAAAACCCATACCCTACTCTACATTTATGTAGCGTGGTATGACAAAAGGTATGCCAAATGGATCACACTGGGAAGACTCAAATTCTCACTGTCGCTTTAGTCGCCAAGCAACATTTCTATCTAAGTACATGTAGTGGCTGTAACTGCCTTGTGCATCATCGTTAAGTGACTGTTAGCCTTTAAATTAACTTTTGCCTTTGATAGCAGCAGACAGAAGTCTGTTCATTTGTATGGCTGGCCAACAGCTGGTAAACGTGGATTAAGAAAGGAATGATGGAAATATCACTGGTGTTGCCATGTGCTTTACCTCACGAAGAATCTGAACTTGAGCATATTGACTTCCTGTATTATCTGCAATTATCTGTGGGCTGTGCCAATCGTCTGGGGTTTGTGTGAGACTGTCCCTGATAGGGCTCCTTGTCCGCTGCTGAGGTAGCCGTGCTAGGACTTGGGCTATGTCCATTTGTAGTGCTGGGAGGATGAGGGATGACTTGGCTAAGTGCACAAGAAAATTGCTTGCTGACGTTAAGGGACCAAATTCCGCTTCTGTTGAAGCCGAGTGGATTTTTGAACCTGTTTTCCTGTTGTGTCCTGGTCTCAGAGCAGTTACAACAATGTTCCTCTTTCTGTGACCTTGTTTTTAACAATCCAAAGACATTGGTACAGTTTGCACCTGAGAAACTTGGCACCTAAGAACATTTTTAATGTAAGTCAAAGCACACCACTGAGTTGTTTGATACTCTTTGGTCATTGTGGTGGTACAACATGAAATTGTTTAATTAGAATGTAGAAGTTCATGAGGGACAATTACTTCTTGCTTTCATGTCTCTTGCCTGTAAGTTCCCAAAAGATTTAATATACTGAAGATAAATAAGATCAAGAATAAGACACTGCAGTGTACAAAGCTGATTAGAAAATGATGCCACTCATAAAACAGCTTTTCTTCCACTAAGTTCAATATCTTCAGTGTTTAAATAGTTGCTAATTGAGATAAATATCAAGAAATATGCTTAGTTTCTGCAAAGAGATAAGCAGCTGGTGGGACTCCTGAAGCATTTTTGGTTTTTTTTTTTCCTTGAAGTAGAATATTTTCACCTGAAGTTAGAAGATAAGAAAAATCACTCCATTTTACTTGTAATTCCACACTGAATCCCTGCATGACCTTTGAGTTGATCACTCAGAGCCTCATTTCTCCTAGCCTATAAAACAAAATAGCATTCCTGTGAAGTCCTCCAGGAAAATGTTTTAGTAACACTCTTCAGCTTGTTTCCATACATATGAGACAGTGGTTTGGCGGCTCAGAATGTGACTTTGGAGTGTTTCTGCATATTAAGTCAAGCTTCCATGAAATGTTGGTGCTATAAGAAACTTAAATGAGCCAATAGCTTTTGCCCCACCATGCCTAGAATGCTACAGACATTTTTCTGCCTAGCAAACAGAACTGCTAGCATACTGTAGTATTCATTTCAGGATGGTTTGTTGGCTCAGTAGTACATTCTGTTTGAGTATTTCTGTATCACTTGAAGTCTTCTTTCTGTGCTGCTGGGGAACATGTCATACAAGGCAACCTAAACTGGGAGAAGCTGCCATACAAACACCCAGTACCACAGATGACTGAATTCATAGCTGCATGTAGCTTATCCAAAACAGAGCTCCATAACCCAAGCTATTCAGAGGCAGATGTTGCTGGGCAGATACAAAGAGAAATGAATACTGCAAGTGGCTGTGAATCAGCACGTTACTCAAAATCCACTCAAATTTATTATTCAAATAGTTCTAATGTAGGTATAGCGGCATACAGAAATTTTGCAGGTGGAGATGCTTGGATCTGAATCAGCGTATCTAAGCAAAATGATTTTAACCTGGACTGTTGTTCAGCTTATCTTACTTGTTTTTTTACTTCTTTGATGGAAAGTATAGCATATATTTTTCTCAGAAAGCCTCGGTGCCTGCTAAAATTATCAGATGGTGAGCATAATTACGTTAGCATATTTATAGGAGCAAAAGAAAAGCCATTCTGATAGTATGAACACCAACAACAAACCGATTGAGGAATTATTGATGGAACTCGTTGTAAGGGAAGTGGCATGTAAGTGTAATTGAATCCTTTAGTGTGAGCATAGACACTATCTTTATAGTTAAGAAGTATACAGAACATCATATTTCTGTGTCACCTTCCTGAAAATAAATGATAAATCATCCTCTTGAGATTCATGGCTTCTTAGATGGAATAGTACGCTTTCACGCATGAGGTGCACTTAATATTGGCCAGCACCTTGGAAGACGGAGAACTCTGACCCACCAGCATTTTTCACTGTTCTTGTCTGATCTAGTTATGGATCTACACATCAGCCATGTTAGCCAAATATTCACTGGGCTTTCTCTTAAGACAAAAAGCCTGTGCACTCTGTTACCACATCAACGCTCTGGTCTAAGTAACAAAGGAAATCTTAAAAGACTCCTCTTTGTGCTCCCCCCTTCCCTGGTCTCTAGAGTTGTTTTGCAGGCAGGGTAACCTGATGTAGCTGTGTTGACAGAGCTGCAAAGGAAAGCAGGGTCTAATAAAATGTCTGGTGCTGTGAAAGCCCTTAAGATTTCTATTGAAGCAGGACACATGATGTGCTGTCCTTAGACTGGAAAAATGAAAAGGACACCTGGCTGCATTCATAGTCATCTTGTCTGGGTACAGCTCCTTTTAAATAATTCTGAGAGAAGGCAATTCTACTGTTTTACAATGCTTTAGCAAGAGTTTTCTACTATGGCTGACATCAAGGATTGTCGTACAAGAGAACTACACTAAAAGGGATGGGCTAAATATGAAGGTAGTGAACCTGCTAAAGGATAAATCACAGTACTGATTTGAGAGTTAACGGTTCCTTAATATTTGTACCTGAAGTACTGCATATAAACAGGCAGTATAGGTATGGGAAACAGGGAAATCAGTGAACCGCTAAAGGGGAACCATCATTTCTCAAGACAGAATGTGCACAGGAGTTCTAAAAAGAAAATAAATTCCATAATAAAAAGAATTTGTTAAATATCTTGCCTGCATATAAGAAAATTATTTTTAAAACATGCTGAAATAATCATGTGCTAATCAGAGCATTTATTAATGTAATATATAAAACTATAATGTATCTGTAGTGGAGAATACTGCAGGGTCCAGACATGAGCAATGTCATTATATTAAGAAGCTTCAGACAAGATCAGAAACATTTTGCAGCCTGGTAAAAAAAGGTAGTAGTTTGCTGTATGATTTGGTGAGTTTATGGGACCCACATTTGAACGGGGGCTCAACTTTTAATAAAAAAGGCACTCAAGCTGTCATGTGTCTGTGAAATAGAATCACTTTTTGTAAGCAAGAAGGGGATACACAAATATTTTCAACAACCACTTGAGCCAAAAAACTGCATTGGATTTCTCCCTTTCTATGTCCAAACTTGAAAGAATTGGACCTCCTGTAACCTGCCTTTTGAGAAAGGCTGATTTTGAAACTCTTTGCCAGGGTGGTTCTCTGGTGCACCTCTCTCTCTTGGGCTTGGAGACAAGTTCTGTCTTCAACAACCAGCGCAGAACGCAAGACAGCACCTGGGATCAGTCAGGTATCCCTGATGGTTGTCTAAAGATGTTCACCTGGAGAGGAGAGATCTGGTGAACTAAATCTCAAAGAAACTTGTGAACGTTTGCTTGGAGCAGGTTGTTTGGAGATTGATGTTCGTCAATGTACGTAGCTACTGGTGGAAGCTGACCTCTGCTGGGCTCCTTCGCATCACTGCAGTAGGAATGAACAGGATTTGCTACCGCTGCTGGCTAATCCTGGGTGGGGGGGACAGGGAAAAATGAGCTGACTACTCAAGAGTTATTTGTCAGAGACTTTGAATAGCATTAGCTTTTTCACTTTCTTCATGCTGTAGGGTACCAGTAACTTGTAATCTCCTGATAAGACTGTTTCACAACTCAAGCTATGTATTAATTTGCTAAATAAGCAAGTAGCCATCAAACACATTTGTATTTGAAAAACAGACTCTATTGTAGAAGAAGAAAATTTTTCGGAAGCCCGGAAAATTTGCTTATGGTTCCTACGTAGTGGGATTCTTAGAACTTCCAAACCTGTAACTTTTAATCTTTGTAACAAATAAAAATTAAAAGAATTTGCATTTGGCAACAAATAAAATGAAAAGGAATCAAATTAGTGGAATGAGCTCTGCAATTGCCTCATGGCTACAACTTTGTTAATCAGCCGGTTGGTTATAAGCAATGTTTCCTAGAAGGAATATGGGGCAATTAATTGCTGCCTTACCATGAAGTCCTTTTTTTCCTGCCTAAAACCATTAGACAATGCAGGGTTGTGACAGAAGAAAACTTCAAAGTCCTGCTGCTAATGGAAGAGGGGAGAAGGGAGCAAGGGATAATTGCATTTTAAAGTGTTTTATGGCTGCGAAATGAAAGCCTGTGTCTGGGGTGAGAGTGACAAAGAGCAACGGGTGTGTACAGAGTCCTTCTGGTATGAGTCAGAGTGCCCTCATGGGCATGGGGATGTGAACGCTGCGTTATTTCCGAAATTTCTGCATGTCTGTACTTTGACAAGCGGTATCTTACACTAGCTCCAGAGATTCTTCAAAGAAGAAACAAGGTGTCCTATTAAACTGTACTGCATGTGCCTAATTTTGATGCTACTGCATTCGAAGACCTACTTTATCATTATCCAGACCTTGTGCACAAGTATTCGAAGTAATCAAAGGTGGGTCTTGGACACAACCATTCTCATTTGATCATACTTTGTTTATATAAGTAACCTCAGAAAAATGGGGGAAATGACAAACTAGGCTTTAAATTCTTGTGTTTGCTGAAGGGAAATGCTGGAATTATGGTTATCCTCTATAACTGAAAATACTCTTTTCTCCCATGGGAGAATAGGCAAATGTATTCATTCTTACTTATTAGTAAGCGTTGGATAAGATGCTAATAGTCATTCCTACAGCTGTAATGCAAAAAACCATATACCTCCACCTCACTCTTAAAAGAATCAGATACCATCACCATTAAAACAAGGAAATAAAGATAGTGCACTGTCCTAAGAAAGAGATATATAATTTCACCTTTTCCTTTTTGAAAGCTAGCTTCTTATTTCATGCAGGAATGAGTGAAGAACAAATAAAGACCCTCATAGCTTGTTAACTTCTAAACTTAAAACCAGCATAACATGAATGAATAACAAGCGTCTTTTGTTGTTGATCCAGAAGGGGGAGGAAAAAAACTTCACAAGAAACTACAAGCCTTGTAGCTGTTTTCAGTTTAAATGTTGATAGTGCCTTTAATGAGTATTCTAATCATTAGAGGTTTTCCTTGTTTTCATTAATATGCTATTTCTTCTAGGAGAAAATGCTTGCGTCGCTGTATTTGAGTTTCTACTGTCTTTACTTTTAGTGCAGACAAGATGAAATTATTTATCACAGGGGAAGTATTGGCAATTTTTTCTCTTTCTTATCACATCCTTCTCACGCAGCATATACGCATTCATTATTTTTTTTATTATATTTGTTTCTGTGAACACTCTGGTGCAATGATGTTTTTATTTGGCAGCATGACTCTCTTCTGGAGAAGGTCACCAACAGTTGGGACAAATCAGTCTTCTGGCAATTCTGGGTTGCAGCTCTGAGTCACTTACAATTTAATACTTGCGCTTTAGATCACGCAGATCTTTTAGCTGCGATAACCCTGGAGTAGCTAACTTCTCTGGGCAGGCCTGACAGGGGGAGGAAATCCATTTAGCATGATCTTTTTCTTCTGTTTATGGTCATCCAGCAGCAAAAGGAGGGGAAGACAAGACAATGATGCAAAGTGTATTGTTCATCATGTTACTCAAATTCTTCTCTGTTCTCTGTGAAGTGTGTTCTTCTCACTCTAGACCTCATTGAATTCCTATATGAAAACAAGTACCATGTATTTTGTGTAAAAGAACTTCTGTCTCAAAGCCTTAATCTTAACACTCTGGACAAAATTGATGTACCTTAGGTGTCTGATGCTATTTTAGGTCCCTGCAATGTGTGAGATATCCTTGTGGAATTCAAGATATGACATACCAGATACCTGTACCCTTCCAATGTGGGAGGTAGGCACCTGGCGATACTTAAAATGTCAGGTACCTGTTTCCCAACATCTAGGATCTCGGAACAGGGTATTCGAGCCCTCCCAAGGAAGGTATTGTCCAGCTCAAGCTACTGCCTTCCACCCCTGAAGGAGCATGCCCTGTGCCTCCCTGCTTGGGAAGTCCGGTTCACAACCAAAAAGGTTACCGTCCATCTTTACTGTCCTGCATTTTCTTGCCATTTATGAGGAGGGACTGATAAAAGTTAGCATATATATTCTTTAACTCAAGTACCTCTCTCAGTTCAGTCTGTATATGAAAATGAATTCACCACCATTGCTAAATTTAAGGTTTTTTCCAGGCTTTTGAAAAATCACCTTCTGAACTACTTGATACAGGCCAAACTGGCCACTTTTAGTATTCCATAATGTTCTATGGAATCCCTACCGTATTAGGTACTGCAAAAAGGAAAGTAAAATTGCCTCCTATCAAACTATGCAGAGTATAAAAATGATGCCTGAGAGAAGGAAGAGATGTTTCTAAGGAAGCTGCTGTTCTAAGCAGAAAAAAGGGACACACACAAATTGTTAATCCATTTTACAGCTTGGCAGATTTACAAGACATTTTCCTTTTCAACTGAAAATATAGCAATAAAGCACTAAGGTTTAAATTATTCAAAACCAAGTACCAAACTGGACATTAATCTCTTAAACATAGAATTTTCAAATACATTTCCCATTCTAAGGAGCCATGATATGTTTTTATACCTAGTAAAATGTATTTCTGTCAAAATATGCAATGATTTTGACAGAAGTTGAAGAAACAGTATGTAAATTTTTTCATATAAAGTTTGCACAGACCCTTGAACTAGATAGAGTCTTATTAGAAGATGGATGCTTAAAGTTTTAAGATTATTGCAATCTTCATTTGCTAACAGGATTTATATGAAATGGCATTCATGCGTTTTACCTGAAATTGCTTGAAGATCAAAGAGGTATGTAAAAGATTTTCCCATTAAGGACAAGCAACTCATTAAAGAGCTATAAGTAGATCTGGAATGGAATATAGTAATGGAATGTAGTATCGTCTTGTGAGAAACCTAATAAATACTTCTCAAGGCCATTCTACAGAATAGTCTTTTTTCTTGACGTTTATCAGCTTAGTACAGGCTTCTAGATAGGAAGTTTTCTAGATATAGAAGAAGAGTGTTGACCTGATTTTTCTAAGGTTTTGACGCTCCTCACGTTGGGATCTGACAGTAAATGTATGTGGGAAAGTTAATGCAGAGGAAAATCATATATACCTTGTTCTGCATCTTACTATTGCTAGCAACAGCAGCAATGCTTCAGCAGGTGAGAAGAGATAATGAGTTGCTCACGTAGCGTTTACTTACCAAAGTTTACAATCACTCTCCCTTTCTTTTATGTGAAAGATGATTTTTTTTATAATGTTTTCCTAGTATTATCAGTAAGAACTCCGTCACTCTAAGCAGTAAATGTTTACCGGAGTACCCCCAGAAAACCTTACAGCCCTAAAAACCTACCTTTGCTTGACCATGCCAAATGTATCCTAAGTCTGAATTTGGGAATTGCATTGTGGGTCCTAATGTGAGCCTGGGATATGTCCCCAGCATGCAAACTCTTACCACAATTTTGGCGGATGATTAGCTGCTGTAGCAAGCTCTGATCAGTGTGTTTCGGTGCTGGGGGGACCAGAAACCTGCCAAACAGACCAGCATACATCTCCAGACCACATTGCCACTATTGACTTGGGGTCAAGTTGGGTTGGTTTTTTGCAGAGGCACTAGCAAACCAGCCAGTGCTATTGCAGGTGAAGGTCTTTCTGTCTTTGAACTTGAAGAAGCTCTCGTTGGCCCATTCTCTGTCTTGATGTCCTGTCCTGGATCACATCAGTCATGCACTCAGTAAGTTAGGTAAAGCAAAGAGGGCGAGGAGGCATCACTGACAGCCCTGATGTTTCCCCTTCTCCCTGTCAATAGTAGGAATACCAGTAATGAAAGCTGGCAAAACTTAAACCCTGTCTCTGTACCCTGGCTTTTCATTTATTTGTGGGGTTTTTTGTTCCTTAAAATATACCCTACTTTCCAAGCACCTTTCTCTTGTCCCTCCAGTGACCAATCCTGATCTCCTTGTGTTGCCTTCTGATCTCCACCACAAAGCACCCTGGGTCTCTTCTGAGGCCGGCAGGTATTATACAACTCATTTGAGAATGTCAGTGTGGTTTAATTTCACAGATAAATGGCTGTATTTGCAAAACAAAGTCAGTCTAGAACGTAGATTTTTCAATAATGGCTGATATTTGATGGAAATTAACACAGATTCTGACAAAAAAAAATTAAAATTCCTGAATTTGCACACCAGCTTTAATATCTGGTCTCAGTCTAAGCGTTTGAAATGCTGCCTGATTTATTTTCAGAGATGTGTTATCTGTCATACTAATCTGTTTCTGTTGGTCAATAATTTTTTTTTCCTTTCGATTGCCATTACACAACTATGTTTTCTCTTTGCCACGATTCAGTATCTTTCACTCTTACACTGCCGAACGAGCTTCTCTCCTGGTTTAGGGTCCTCTTTTAGGGTCCTTCTGTCCTGGTTTAAGGTTCTAAGAGTTCATTCTGCTCCATTTCTTGGAGACCTGTGTACTTTGGTAGCAAAGAAAGCAACTTGGATAGCATATGCCACAGGAATCACAAATTCAGATTCTCAGCAAACTTCTTAGCTTCCATCTCTGTCACATCGACATTCTTTATGTTCCCAGCCTGAGAATTTTCCTTAATGAAGAACAGCGTGTTGATTTCTCTGGTTGGAAACATAATCAAGAGGAGGCCGTAATCGCTATACACCTTAGGTTTCATATTCGGTAAAAACCACTGAGTTTCTGCCACCAGCCAGTATCTCTACCTTTACTATGTAAACATTATTTCAGCCTACAACTGTGCAAGTGGAATTCATCAATTCTTATTTTTCTGCCAAAGATCAAACCAAATGTCCGAAGCTCCTGTTTGCTTTCGTCTTTGTCATAATCTTTGGGTGATGCCTTACCGCTTCAGTTTATTGTCCTGTGTTAATTCCAAAGGCCTTTTCTTGCTTCTAGTCCTAGTGCCGTTAGTTTTATTTCTCCCGTATACTTAAACCTTTCTCCTCCTCATGTGTTCCTTCCCTGTAAGATGATGCAAACATTCAATAATTTTTCAGATCGCTATACAAATACGATAGGTGTCAGACAGCTACAGCAGGCGCTTCAGAGCTGTTTGCTTCTTTATGAACGCGGGTTATTTTACATCTTGGCTCTTTTCCGTAACAATCTGAGATTGTTTCACATTTAGTGATATCAGAAAACTATTTTCTTTGGGAACGTGATCTTCTGATAGCGATTATTAGTCTCTTGGTAATATAAATAAATGGCAAATGTAAACTCTTGGTTTGACTTATTTTGGATTGCACGTTAGAGAGTTTTGAAGAAAAGGTAACAGTTTTTATTACCTGTCATCTTTTTATTTTCCAGTTCAGTCTCTTCCGTATGTCACTTTCAAGTATAAACTTAGATGTCATTTCTGTGATGAAGAGATGAAATTTCATATTCACTGACTCTTCTCAATTACTGTTTTCTTCCTTGTTCATGTCTGTTTGTTCAACATTGTCCTCTTTAGATTTGCAAAGCAGCAGTTCTTTTACTAACGACAATTTTCCAACGCATTTGTTTTGTCAGACTTCTCAGGTCTTAGACAATATAGAAATCTAGGTGTTTGATGCCTTTCGTTTGTTTTCAAATGATTGCTATTATTGTAATCAGCCGAATGACTAATCTTCATTCCACTTCAAGAGAAATGCAAACAATCCACCTAATTGCTCCAATTCTAACTTTGATTTCTAAGCAAGGTATTAGGGATACATGCTTTGTGGACAAGCACTTAGCGAGTAAAGTAATCCAGATCATAATACCTAAACAACTTACTAAGTTTGTGAAGATATCAGAGTTGTTATTATTAACTTCTTGTATTTCCTTGTCTTTTTGCTAACTAGAATGATTAGAAACAAGGATTAAAAAACCTTCGTGGATCTTCTTCACTCTTCATTAGTTGTGGATTGACAGAAATAAGTTAATCATGCCTACTTAGACAACGCAAGTAGTTCTCACATTATTCTTCAAAGTAATGTAAAGGAATTCGTAGTGGAAAGATTTTCCTGTGGATGAACCAGTATCCAAGTCATCATCTTGTATTAGTTGCAAGCGCGTTGCTGCCTCTTTCATTCTGCAAAACTGAGATTACTGAGCAAAATATCCGCAGCTCCACATATATCTTGTAAATGTATTGATTTTGGTGCAGAAGGAATTCATAAACCATGTAAGTGTTGGGTCAGCTTGAGAATTATCTTGCATCTATTTTGAGATGTGTTGAATGAGTTTGAAAATTATATAAAAAAAATGGAGTGAGCACTGATACCTTTACCAACAGGGATAAATTGAATTCCTAAGGAAACTGTCATTCCATCATCACTTCTCCCTTAATTTTTGAGAGATTCTTATATGGAATCAGCAACTGTACAGACATGATGACAGTAACTGATAGTTATTATAGCAGTATTATCTAAATATGAGGTGTGTTGCTTTGTGATTTAATAAAATCCTTATTTCTGAGGGATGTTTGCAAAGAGTAAGATGTAAAATGATCCCTTTGCACACCTATACTTCATGCTAGATGTTTTCAAGTACTTCAAGAATACTTTTGGGGGTGACATTTCATATACTTTGTTCTATTGCAGAAGAAACAAATAAAATACAAACTTCCTGATTCTGCCAGACACTGTGTCATTTCAAAGATGTCACCTTGAGTTAAAGCTGGCAGGAGATTTGTTGGTAGTGAAGATTATTCATTTTATTTCCCTTTTTGCTAACTGATAAGAAAACACTTTTTTTTTCTTTTTTTTTTTTAAATCAAGCAGTCTTTCGATAATAATTTTCACCAAATGTTTCAAAAGGATTTTGAAGTGTTGATATGATACACAGTGGCAGGTCTTTCTTCTGACAAATGGTATATATTGGCAGGCACTATATATTACTGTCATAGGTAAGGCTGTGTAAATAATGCCATTTTTGATACTAATGGAAGGTGGGGGAAGGAGACTTATTATTTTTCTTGTTGGACATAAAATGTCCAGGAAAACAAACAAAAAGTCTATTCAACTTCTCTACTCCAAACAAAATGGGACAGCCTTAATTAGATGGAAAATACGTCCTCAAATATAAAGCCTGAATTTAGTTGTCGATATTTCACTCTTCAAAAATCGTCTGCAGAACAAATACCTATCACTTACAAATTATTATTATTAGTTTCATGTATTATTACAGTTAATACTGCTACTCAGAAATACCTAATTTACCTGATTTTAATGTTATCTTTCCTTAGTTTTGATTGAAAAGTTTTGCCAAGTTTAAGTTATTCTGAAATTGCTAACCTTTTTTACTAATTTCTCTGTCCAAAATAAATAGTTATTACTACCAGGTAGTCCAAGGAAGGTGTTCCATGTATTCATCATCTTTTTCCTCTCAGTCAGTCATTTATGTTTTTCCTTGCTTTGTTTTTGGAGGGCTAATGGAAAGATTTTGTCGTAAGTGGAGACCAGGTCCCGGTTCTTGAAAATCCCACGGGAGATGGAGTTGGGTGGCACATGGGAGAGGCAAGCAGTGAGCTTGGTGTGGCTGTTGCATCAGCTGGGGAGCAAGCGGGAAATGTCTTTCATACAGAGGGATTTGTGCTAGGAAAAATGTGGGTGAACGTGGCCACCTCTTTCTTCAGATACTAACTGGGATCGTTGCCTGGTTTCCATGACTGGTCCTCAGCCACCTTCTCTCCACTACTCACCCGTATGTAACGCAGTTCTCCCTCCTCTTCTCTGTTTTGCTATCAGAAAAAAATTTACTGTAGATCTGAGACGAGCTCAGCTTTATCACGACTCTCTTGTGGTAAAGAAATTATGGATGGTAATAAGCCTCATGGTGTCTTATTTTTCTTGGAGTGCTTTGTTTTATAAATGTATGGTACTTCTCTTAATCCATGCATGTCATTCTGGTGAACTAGTTACCACTCAGGATAACACAAACCTGAAGTTATCTCTTGATTTAATGCTGTGTGCCTGCTGCTTCTTTCTTCTGGGAGGTGACTTCCCTGGCTGGGGGATGGCTGGAAAGGGAGAAGCTGGAAGTGGAGGTACTGGGCACTCCTGGGGACCTGCAGCCATCAAAAATGGGGGCTGCAGGTGACAGGTGCGCCCCGAACCCCACTTTGTTGGGCTTTTTTCTAAATAGGAAATATTTTATTTAGGGCAGGGGTTCAGAAAGGGAATTTTTTTTTCTACGTTACTTTAAAGAGCAAAGGCCTTAAAGCTTGTTCCTCTACACTCAGGTTTACTTTTTAAAAGCTCCAGCTCCTTCTCCAAGTGAGGTATTACAAAATACCTCAATGTAAAAACTGGTCTTAAAATACAGCTCAGTCATAACATATGTGTCTGCATTTAGGAATTAATTTGAATTTATTAATTGATAGCTTAGACTAATAGTTATTGATCTTAGACATGTAACTGAATTTAAATATCTTTCAGGTTAATATCAAAAAATGGCACTGTACCTAGATTAGTCATTAGTAGTCAATTTTTCTTTCATCTGGAAAAACTAAATAAAAGCAAAAAACTCATCTATTTTTAGAAATAATCACTGTAAATTAATTAGACAGAGGATGGAGGAATATAAACACTAGTTTAAAACCTCAAAGGGATGTCCTGATTTTCACTGTCATTAAAAAGTTCATTTTTTTATTGAACGTGTTTGTGAGGATCTATGATGTATCTTCACACCGAGCAGTGTTATAGCTAAAATATTCTAACTGATTTTCTAATTCTGTCCTTACATTCCTTTCTACTTGAAGAGTAGGTCAACGAAGTGAGAAGATTTTTATTCTCTCTTAGCTTTCAGTGATTATGGCTGATTTATTTTTTTTTCATTATCTATATTTCGTGCTGATCAGATAAGGGCTGACCAGAGAAGCAAGCCCAGTCATATGTGGAGTCCAATATGCAATTCCCGGCGGTAGAAAAATGTACAAAAAGAAGTACAAGGACCTCGCAGATATTATTATAGAATGACTTGATCACAGGGAAAATTTCTTAATTCACAATATTTTAAGATTTACTCATTCTCTCTAGGTTTTTAGAGCCTCTAAACTAATATGCTCAGTTATTTAGTTTTTGTGCGCTTGCTTTTTTAATCTCCCAAAGTATTGCTGTCTGATAGATTTCTTCCTTGCAAGATATTGAATTTGGCAGCTTAAATATTACTATTAAGCCAGCTACTGTATGCTACATATTCTGGACTCGATCCTAAACTTTCCTATTGAAACCTATGCATGTAGCTGCTTCCTCACTTTTAAAGTCCTGGTCTATGACATTTCATTATTCAGTTTGTGGTAGCTGATATTTTTGATTATTATGGTTTTATTATATATTGTATATATAATATATATTTTATTACATATATATGTTATGTATAATACACATACAATATTCTATTTCAATGGAATTTCTAGTTTAATATTTTTGTTAGAGTCTGAGTTTAGTGGGTTCATGGAGGGAGCAAAGACTAGGTTTACATTATTACACAGACATGGCATTTTTGTGCTCTTCCTTTCCTCCCTTCTGCTTCCCCTCCGTCCTGGACGCCCTTCCCTCACCTTTTCTGTGCCCAGAGGTGGATTTCGGTGTGCTTACTTGGCAATTTGTAGAGCGATACTGAGATAAGTGAGTGCTGTAAGCGTACAGATGATGGAATCTTTGATTGGACCTAAGAAGTGGCTAAAAGGCTCCAGCTGTGAGTTCCTACCTCCATCCTTGCCATTATCCAGCTGCGTTGGATCCATTCACAGCCGCCCAGAGAGGTGCTGGTTTCATGCAGTCATACAGCTGTTGGCTGGAAGTGACCTCTGGGCATCCTTAGTCTCCAAGTCTAACTACTGCAGAGAATTGGGAGAGTTTTATCCATTTGAATTTTTTTTAAATGCCAAATGGAAATTAAATGTGGTATGTCCTGTACTTTATTCACATGTATCCATCTGCATTAATAAACTGGAACTGGCAAATATCCCAAACCCCAGGATCGTAGTAATACTAGAGGTGGGCTGAAGGGTAGGAGGCAAGGCTTCCCTTTGGGGGAGAATATAACAGGATTACGTGAGTCCGTTTTCATTCGGAGCTCTTACTGCACACAGTTTAGCTGCATACTAGAATATAAAAATTATCGTTAGTCTAGCTGGGCACTGATATATTCCTAGAAACTTGCTTAAGATGTATCCCAAGTTGCATCTGTTATTTCTGACAATATCATGAGAGATCTACAGATCGATGTTAGATGCTGGTTTTGTTTTATTCTGTTTTTCTTTGTTCAGGAGAGCATTGTTTAGTATAATTATTAAGTAATTTCTTTCTGTTTTCTGGAAGGCTCTTTTCTCCATTACCTGCATTTCAGGTTTAATAACTGCAACCTCAGGGTGAGGGGAAAAAGAGGAAGAACTTAAGGAGAGCAAACAACAATAGCTGATCAAGTATAGCAATGATGCAAAGCTTATTTTCTTGTTTATCTAATCTGTCTGTGCCAAACCAGGGCCTGATTCAACACCTCTGTAAGTTAGTGACTGGCGGTTTGATGTCAGTTTGCAGCATCCAGCACAAAATTTTCTTATAAAACAAAATGGATGAATTACTTAAATTTTGCTAAAACTTTGTAGACAGAATTATTAAGTTATTCACAGCTTTTTGCTCTGCTCCATTCTCATGCCTGTGGTTGATTGTTTTGATGCTTTTAATCAAACGGCCTCCCCTCAAATAACTAGTGTTAGCCGATCTGTCAGATAGGTATCTGCATAAATATGATGGGTAATCACGAGGAAATTATATCCTTTTCTCTTAAGTAGCATTGTATGCTTGCAATAAGTTCAGGTAAAACATCATTGCATTGTTAATATTTAAAAATGCATGGAATGGTTTATTTCTATAGCTGTAAGACATAAAAGTAAAAGGAATCATTAGGAAAGTAATAGAATTAATGTCAACAGATATAAATATTAAGTTTTATCTAAGAGCTTGATAGTTTCATCTTGGAGAATATTCCTAAAAAAGAAGTTTAGAGAGAGGAGAATGCTTTTTCCCCATCCCGCTCTTCTTTTTGGGAAATAAATCCCTGCAGGGACACTCAGATTTGCAGTTTTGATGGATTTCTAGGTGCTGTGTTGTGCCCCCTTCCTTCCCCACTAGCCCGTTCTGTCCCCCATCTTGTTGCTTTCATTGCTCTTGCCTCATGCTAGTCTGTACCGTTCCTAACAAACCCTCTGCAAATACCTGGGGCCTTTGGAAGTTATTCATCCGTTTTTGCATTCTGTGTCTGTTTCCTATATCCATAATCAGAATTATCTACTCTGACTGTAAACTTGTGGAGATAAGCGCTGTTTGTCCTCAGGGCCCTATCGCAGTCTTGGTTGGGTCCACAGCGCTACTGCAGGGCTGTGCGATAATGATGATTAATGACTCTGCAAAAATCCTATTACTACAGCTGGCTTGAAATGTCCCGGCGAACGTTTCATCTGTAGACGCCGATTCGCAGAGCTCAAAACGTGTCACCTGAAACATCTTCAAGCGGAGCCCCAGAGCTGCTGTCTGCACTCTGCCAGCCGGCTTCCACTCTGTCCTTGACAGCTGCCCAAGGCCGCGTCCTCCTTCCCCCCTGGCGTGATGCCACCGTGCACTTGGCTGTTCGGCTCTTATGGTGGCACATGTCACCTCAGGTACCTCACTGACCAACCACTGAACCCTCTCCGTTTTGCTCAAGAGAGGTGGTGCTCTTTTTTCTCTCCTTGCAGTGTCTGAGAGCGCATCTTTCACCATAAATTACCTTCTCTGCTAAGATTCCTGCTTTGTGCCGACCTGTACACAACAAACCTATCTGATCTAGACTTCTGCCTGGAGTAAATACACCACACTCTTTACTGAAGTGACAGTGAGTTTGTGCTGATTCTCTGCATCATCTAGGATGCTATAAAATCTGGTGCTGGATCTTTCATCCCCATTCATGTACCCGGGTCAAGAATCAGCTTAGGTCAAACTCCAGAGCATTCCCAGGAGCCTGGGCTGGAGGTTGAATTAATCCAGACCCAAACTCCCAGCAATTCATTTGGGCCAGATGGAGTGGGGAAGGTAGAGATGCAGAATTTCGGAGTGTGACGCAGTGTAGTCCATCAGAAGAGCGTATACTGAACTCTCTGGGCAGGGTGAGCACTTTGATCCTAAGCAAAAACCCGTGGTACAGATGGACTTACATGGAAATCACAGGGCTCTTGTGTTTAAATATGCTTTTGGACATTCTCTTCACCATAAAACATAATGCAAGTAGCCCAAGGATCTCTGGCAAACCTTAACTGATATGCTTTGGGATCCCTGGTAGCAGCCCCAGACTGATAGGTAATAAATATATAAAAAAACATGGGAAGAATTTCTGTGACTTCCCAACTTTATTCTAGAACGAAAGTTTTGAATTCTTCCAGAAGGACTGACCTTCCTTTTTCTTGGAAAGGTAATAGTCCACAAGGATTCTTTTCTGATGACACTTTATGGCGCACCTGCCACCTAAATGCTGAAAAATGCTTCCCAGTCATTTGCCCTCAAAAGTAAATTTGCACATAGAATCATAGAATCATAGAATCATAGGGTTGGAAGGGACCTCTGGAGATCATCTAGTCCAACCCCCCTGCCAGAGCAGGGTCACCTAGAGCAGGTTACACAGAAACACGTCCAGGTGGGTTTTGAATGTCTCCAGAGACGGAGACTCCACCACCTCTCTGGGCAGCCTGTTCCAGTGCTCTGCCACCCTCAGGGTAAAGAAGTTCCTCCTCATGTTTAGGTGGAACTTCCTATGTTCAAGTTTGTGCCCATTGCCTCTTGTCCTGTCCCCGGGCACCACTGAAGAGCCTGGCCCCATCCTCCTGACACCCACCCTTTAAGTATTTATAAGTGTTGATAAGGTCCCCCCTCAGACGTCTTTTTTCCAGACTGAAGAGACCCAAATCCCTCAGCCTTTCCTCATAAGAGAGGTGTTCCAGTCCCCTAATCATCTTGGTAGCCCTCTGCTGCACCCTTTCCAGCAGTTCCCTGTCCCTCTTGAACCGGGGAGCCCAGAACTGGACACAGTACTCCAGGTGCGGCCTCACCAAGGCAGAGTAGAGGGGGAGGATGACCTCCCTTGACCTGCTGGCCACACTCTTCTTGATGCACCCCAGGATGCCATTGGCCTTCTTGGCCACAAGGGCCCATTGCTGGCTCATGGTCATCCTGTTGTCCACCAGGACTCCCAGGTCTCTTTCCACAGAGCTGCTCTCCAGCAGGTCAGCCCCCAGCCTGTACTGGTGCATGGGGTTGTTCCTCCCCAGGTGCAGCACCCTACACTTGCCCTTGTTGAACTTCATAAGGTTTCTCTCTGCCCAGATCTCCAGCCTGTCCAGGTCTCTCTGTATGGCGGCACAGCCTTCCGGTGTGTCAGCCACCCCCCCCAGCTTGGTGTCATCAGCAAACTTGCTGAGGGTGCACTCTATCCCCTCATCCAGGTCATTGATGAATATATTGAACAGGACTGGACCCAGTACTGACCCCTGGGGAACATGAAATGTTTGCAGTGAGTTGAGCAATAAGGAGTTTCCATTGGCACAGGTGTTTTGAGACATGAAACACACTTTTTGGTCCTGGTACTTAAAATTGTCTCTGAGTTAGGGTTAGGAATGAGATTTCAAAGTTATCTTCTGCGGTGAATACTTGTGCAAGCGAATTTTAAATGTGTGTTTGCTCATGTGGATTTATTCATTCATTCAATTACAAAGGAGAAACATTATCAAAGCTTTCAGATGAATAAAATATTCCTCTAAAATATCCAGTAGGGAATAACTAGAAGAGAAAGACTGCCTGCTGTATCACAGATCAATCATGAAATATAAAAATGAGTAATAACGTATTGAATCATTTCAGTTTTATATGTTAAACAAAATATCTTTGATATTTAATGAATAGGAGAAACACTGAATATGCTGGTTTTCTTATTATTTTTCCTTTGTAATTATGCTTTAACATAAATTCATTCCGAAATCAGTGCCTCTTTGTTCCAAAGGAAAAAAATTCTATATAGACAGAATTATGCCAGAACTAAAAAAGAAAATAAAGATTTGCAAGCTACACTAAGAACTGCAGTAAATGCGCCCATGAGTTTAGGTCCTTGTTGACTTCTGCTTAGGAAGGTACTGATATAGCAAGATTTTTATTTTATATACAATTTGTAACAGGATGTTAACTGATTAATTAAAGGTAGCTACTCTTTAGATGCTGAAGGAAACCTGTAGGAGAGTGAGGAGAAGTTTTAGAGAGTGATGCACCTGACGGATTGTTGGCTTCTGCTTGTTAAGAGAGTGTCCTCTCTGATGAGTAAACCTTCGGAGTAATGGAATAAAAGATTTTCAAGGAAAGTTTAGATCTACAGGAAACTTTTATCAATACTAATATCAATGAGTCTGTGAAATACTTCTTAGGAAAACCTTCTTCAAGCTGTTCCATAAGGAATAGTCAATCCAATAAAAGACATGAAAATGTACATGAGAGGAGAAAATATATTGTTTCAGGTAAGGCATCTAAGAAGGTTGGTTTGTTCTCAGGACTTATGAATTTAATATTTGAAGAATGAAAAGTCAAAGAAATATTTTCAGTTCAGCAATAATTCAAACTTTTTTTCTAATCTGCGATGTCAGTCAGTATACCATCTCTTACTAGTATTGTTCATCTCAAACTTGTATTATATATTCAGAAGCAGTACCAAAACATATCAAGACTTCCTGGATAAAAGACAAGAAGCTTTTTATTATTATGGCTTACGTATTTTGTTTCTAAACTAATGCACAGTTTTAGTCTTATTCCTCTCATATTTCCTACAACAACATTTTATTTAATTTTTATTCTTTATAGCAATGCTGATTTAGGACAAGTTTTGTTGCCTTTGACATAAAAGCATCCTGCTGGAAGGAGCTCTTGCTGTTGAAGTGCAAGAATTACATCATGGCAGTTGTTCCATTTAAAAAAAATCTCCTTCTAAAATGATTTAAAAAATCTGGTCATACTAGGGGAAAAAATAAAAAGAATGACATTTTAGGCTAAGAATCTGTTGCTTCAACCAAGGACCTTGCCATTTTTCTAGACCATGCAGCATTAATTAATGTTAAGTGGGTCCAATTTACTGAGAACTGTCACATTTCTTTAAAAAATGCTACACAAACACCATGTACATACACACGTGTGGATGAGAAATGTCAGTCTTTATGCAGTAGGCACATCTTATTTTATTTTTCCACATGAGGTTTTTTGTTCCGCATTTATGAATTAATGCGATATCCACTGGCACATGTAGTTTTAGTGTACTGACAAAAACTAGATATATTTGGCAGATAATTGCATTTTCATGTTTGTATGCATCCTTAAGACTCAGTTCCCGCTTTTGGTTTGAATGCAGATGTCTTTGAGAAGGTACAATTTATTATTCAGGAAGCATCCTTAACTGTATCAAAGGGGAAACAGATGACTACAGTATATTGCAACAAGGTGGCCTTTTTTTGCAGCAATTAGCGAGAAGCTCTTTATGAAGTGAGAATTGTGCAGCAGTACTGAATAGGGAATTCAGAACTGAGAATCACTGGAGTCCTAAGGACTCTGTCCTCAGCGATTGCTTAATGTAGCTTAAATTGCATAATGGGAAAAAAATCTATTTCGTGTTATAAAAATGAAACAAATGTTTATTTTCTCGTTAATGTTTACTGTAGTGCTAGTATGATTTTGGTGTAAAACATTTATTTAAAGATTAATGCAAGCATCTGCTCAGCTGCGTATAAGAAATGTTGTATCAGGCAATGAGAAGCTGAACAGTTTTCTTCTGTTCCATCGAATCTGTTTTCTCCATGATACGTGCATACGCAGACAGGCCCAACTGAAAAAGTTGAGAAGACGGATAAAGGAGAAGGGGCTTCTGGGAACTGGAAGTGAGTCTTACGGATTTGCTGCAATGTGAACTAGATTAAGTGATTGTACAATATGACATTTGGAAAAGCAAATAAACTGGGACTAATTAAGATGGAAATTTCATTAAGATGGAAATTTCATTAAAAAAGATCTCCTCTTCCTGCATGTTTCACTGTGGCATAGTGTTAAGGAACTTTCCTTTGTCCAAAATCTTACCATGTTTAATTTAGTATTGTTGGGCACGCTCTACTTCTGGCTTCAAGACAAAGAATATATTTTATGCAGAATTCTTAGGAATATAGAAGACAGGTCTGAAGAGAAGGCTTTATTAAGCTGCTAATTAATGGACTTGACAGCTGAAAACTACAAAGTTTATGAGATATTTGCCGATAATCCCTAGGTGCAGTACTGGTGGAAAGTAGAGGGAGAAGAGAGGGAGAGAAGTCTTTTCACTATCAACAGTAGCAGTATGAAAATAGTTGCTCCCGTAAATGTAGCTGTGAATATTTTAGTATTAGCTATAATCAGCATAAAGAATACTCCTGGGAAAAGGTTTGGATCAATTTACCAGTTACAATTCTTAAATGCTTCAAATTATGACCAAGACGTACATTAGCTTTCAATTGTACAAATTGTCATTGCATTTTCCTCTGCCTTAAGGGACAGAATATCGTAGTCCCTCTTGATTGTAGTAACCACCCTGCTGCTATTTGGTCCTCTCTCTATGGCGCTCTTCCTGATGTTTTTATATCGTTTCTTTGGTGGCTATGTAATTCTGCTCTTTATGACAGTTGGCCTGAAATAGGAAATTTCTTCTCCATGACTAAGCCTGTATGGTACCAACTTTACTGTACTGTATTTGCTACACACCAAACTTTTCTTCTTTTTCTGCAAGCCATGCAGAAAAAGGGCTGTAGTTAATGATGGCCTTGTCATTTTGCTGCCCAGCTGTGACAGCCAGAGTTAGCTATAGGCTAAATCAGAGCCCAGCGAAACACAAGCTCTGTGGCTTCAGAAAGTCTCCAATCTTGCAGAGCCTGTTACCCATATCATAGTTGTTTCAGCAATTTCTGGGTTCCGTCGGAATCCCCATAAAGTTATTGAACTTTTGAAGGTGTCATATCCTTGATAAAAGGCAAAAGGTCTGCTGCGGTACGTGTTTCCTGCTGGCATGTTGAACTAACTGCCAGTCCAAGCCGGTGAGGCTTTGCTTGTTGAATCATAGTAGCAAGAAAAAAATAAAAAGAAAGAAAAAGCAAAACCCCACTGCTGCTAGAGACTTTTCCTTTGTTCTATTCTTAGAAATTTGGAGGAATTACAAGAATTTTTAAATAGCTCAGCTTACTTCTCATGGTGATCCTGTCACATAGTTTTCACAATTACTTAATTTGCGTCCACATTACAACAGCAACGTCTGCTGGAAAAAAGGCAGCTGAATCACAACGTCGAATTCAAATTTTTTCAGAGTCGAATATATGGCTAGACTAGTTAATGGAGTGTATGACAATCTAGCTATAGCTGTGATTCCTAATAAAAATTAAAAGATGTTAGAAAAATTGCATGCGTGTCGAAGTGTTTAACGTCCATATGACTAGAGAGTTAAAGAAAACAGAAATGAAAAAGCCTCAGGAAGCAGCCCGATTCATCTTTCTATTCATGATTAAGCCACACTAAAGGAAATATAAAACCAGTTCTAGTGTTGGTCATATCCGTAGCGCAAAGAAAATGATGCCATACATCTGAAGCATTGATCAGACTCCGGTTCCTCCAGGAGTTGTCCTCAGTTTGAATGGTGTATGTTGGTTTCAAAAAAGGAGTCACACAACTACTGCAAACCAGTCCGTGGACCTCTTGGGAGTGATGGTAACCAAGTAAGTGGTAACATTTATCGTCTCTCAGGTCGAGGTCTAGAGCCTGAACGGTATTTAGTTAATAAGTACAGTAAGTATATATACACCTTTTGAGGACTGAGCCATAAACCCCATATAATCTTTTTCGTAATGAATATGAATCCCAGGAATAAAAAGTCCAAATTTTACCATTCTGGGCCTATATGACTATGAAACTGTGTTCTACTGTGTGAATGAAGACTTAAAAAAAAAAAGAAGGACAGGAAGGAGGCTCCTCAAGAGACAACAGCAATGACGGAGTGTGAAGAAAATGTGTATACGCACATAATGGCAAATGCTTATATGCATGTAAATAATTCCATTGGCAGTTCGTGTCTCTGGGCTGGGAAAGGGAAGGTATTAAACAATGCCAAACACGCTACATAATTATTTGGTTGTGAACAGATACTACTCTTTTTTTTTTTTTTTTTTTTTTTTAGATAAGTGAAACTATAACCAGTCGTTATCAGTCTTACATTATTGTACTGGACAGCAAAAAATGTCTTTTGAGAACTCCATAATAATTAACTGTATGACTAAAAGTAGCCTTCTGAGAAATGCCAGAGTATTCTATATATCTTTATGATACATAGGCAGGGTGTTCATTCCAACAGCTGCACCTAGCCAAAGACTTGCGTTATAAAGGTATACAGTTAAGATTTACAAGCGCTCCACAGATATTGTGCAGCATATCTTCTGATTTCGTAAACATATAATATTTGCATTTGAATAAAATAATTTAGCAAATTCACGGTAGGAAGAGAACGAGTATCTATACTGGATGGCATAGACCTGTTAGGCTAGTTTCCATTGCTGAATTTGCAAAAAGATCGGATTGCTCAGGCTGTTCTGTCTGCTAATGTACGTGACAGATCAATTCACTCACCTAAACTTTATATAGGGATCACTCCCGAAATGCCCTGTAAATTAAATCTTCACATTTGCTAGTTCTCAGCAAGCCATCAATTTTGGATGACTTTTTTTCAGCTGAGAAGGTCAATTAGGTTCTAAGGCACAATATTGCTTTTAAAGTTTACAAAAACATCTGTTTTAATGGTAACAGTAGGTGGGATCAGTGGATGTCCTATGAACTACGTATACAAAATTAACAGTCTTAGTTTATTCTGCTAAGGGGGAATGTGTCGAAGGAGCAGCAGCCTTTTAATTCCAATGGTGTTCCCTGGCGGGGATCCGCTTATCTGTAGCTCAGCCAGTCCCCAAAAGGTTGAAGCCAAGCAAAGGTCCATTTGGATGAAAGCTGGAAAAAGAGAGATTAAGAGGACTGAAGTCTGTTGGGGTTTTTTTTTTAGCTTGTTTTCATGTTGCAATGACAAGCTGGCTGGTAAAAGGAATCAGAAAATACAAGCCTATAGATAAGTACAAACAACAGTTCTGTAAATCTGAGTGTAAACATCAGAAAGTCACACTGACTGGCAGCATTAAGCAAAATGTGTGTTTCTGGGGTGTTACTGGGTGGATTTATACCGTGTAGCATGCAAACTCTGTAGGTCTGGGTATACATCTTTGTAAAGAGTGATGCAAACGTCCTGGTTCGGGAGGGAATGGTCTAATAAGACCTTGCAGGACATAAAGAAGGCAAATGGACAAAACACCATTTTGGAAAGGCAGATGGACTCGGTGATGGGAGAGTCCGCTTTACCCCAGGGAGTTTGGATTCTTCCACTTTTACCTCTGATTCATCTTCCACATCTTCTAAGACCTCTATATCCAGGATATACACAACTCTGTTACAAACTGTCCACCTTTCCACTGCCAAAGCGTTCATGTATCTCTGCAGATCAAGTTTTTGTACTTTGGGAGAGCACAGAAAACATTACTTGACAAGAAAATGAATAATCTGGAGAAAAGCTAACTTTCTGAGATACCAATCTTGAACTCTACAACAGTTTCTGTAGAGGAAAAAAGATAAAACAAGAGTGTACTGTAAAAGCAGACTATATCTTTCAAGCTATCTCCCTGTTGTTTAATCCTGAACACGAACCCAAAGAACCAGAAGTGTGGAATATTGCTTATCAGATTTTGGAAATTAGATGGCTCTATCTTACATGTTCAAACACAGATATTTCCCAATTTGCTACCAGCACCTTCTTGAAAAACTTCTTGAAATCACCGTAGTTCTAATCATGTTAGCTACGAAGACAGGGATGTGATGGTTTATAATGTAACAGATTATTTTCAAAGATTATTTTCAAGAAATTGGTTTTGATCTGAAACGTTATTGTATCTAGGGTTAATTTTAGGCTTAATTCCAAACACAAGCTACCAGAAGCTGTTCTTACCTACTCTTGCTTTTCTGTGCTTTCTCAAGGTGCTCGCCTGTACGTTAACCTTGCTTCTAAACTACCAAGACCTCCTGTCTCTGCCTTTCACCTACTGGCCGTGAGGAAAACGGATAACCTGACAGTGTCCACCTGTAAAGGGACTGACAGAGAGAAAGACGTTAACTACTAATACAAAAAAGGTTTTTGTTATTTCCCATTTATCTCAGTGAAGTGACACCTGTCAGCAAGAATTGCTCCAGAGGATAAAAACCCTCTGCCACGGCCTGGCCTCTTATTTCTTGGCTGTTGTGTTTGCTGCAATTCTAAGCTAATAGCTGGAAAATGAAGCACATTATACTTTCTTCTCTAACCTGAGAGAAAATTTATCTCCAAGGTGATGCTGTGGAAAGCAGAAGAATAAGGTACGTGAAGCCGTTACCTCGTTGCTAATCTGCATTTAATGTCTTCGGTCTTTGACTGTAGTGTATGCTGTTGGTTTTCTTACCAGAGGATCATGGTGTGCATCATACTGAGGAAGCCCAAATGCTGCTCTTCAGCCATTCCTTTCCCTTTTGATGCACTTTGATTTCAGGAAACAAACCAAGTAGCTGTCAAGATATCCTTTGATTTTATGTTGTCTTCCAGGCTGGTTTGCTGTTTCTCAGAGTGTATTTCAAGAGAGATGGGTCTGGGGAAAGCACTGGTGTGGAAGGCAGGTTGTCAGAGACTGCTGTATTTTAATGTATAGTGATTTATTTTTATTTTTTTAAAATCCAGATTTATAAGCCTAAAAGAGCTTTTTCCTTCACATAACTGGATTATGGAAGCTGAAGACTCTGGTTGATTTTTGTGTTTGTTGTGTAAGCTTCGCAGAACTGCGTAGAAAGGATTGTGTGTAGTGAGGGAGGTTCCTACAAGTCAACGACTCACCCAGGCTCTCTCGCCCGTGTCTCTAGTGACAAAGAATAGTGCCTGGCCAACGCACCCTGAACGCTCAGGCAAAACTGTAGCTTACTGGCTGCTATTCCTGTTGCTTAATCCTGAGAACCCATATGCTTACTGGTTTTGAGTATATCTCTCATGGAAATCGGATGGATACTTCTGGGTTTTTTATTTGTTTGCTTTGGTTTTCAAGTTAAAATAGTAGGAGGCAAAGCTTCCTTTAAAATGAACCCAGTAAAAAGAGGTATGTTTAGAAAGCAAAGCATATCATAACATTCAGTTTTCTGGATAAGCCTCTTGACAGTCCAACCAAGGCCAAACTTGGTATTTTAAGTTCTTAATAATAATCTACTCATGCACTGAGGAATCCTAGATAAAAGACTACTTGTGCTCTTAATATATTTAGTTAGCACTGTTCAGAATGAGAATGTAACATATTCTCATGAATGAGAATATAACAACATTCTCTCCCATATGAGAAAATAACATAAAATGTTCCTAGAGATATGTGTCAATCTCATTTTAAACGCTGATATCATCACTGAAGAAATGGAACCAGTGTCAGTTACTTGCTTTCACACTTGAAAGGTAAAAAAACAACAGTGATTCTGTGGAGAGGGTGTTGGTGCAGAAGAACTACGTTCTTATTTATTTATTTCCTGCTTCAAAGATAACTTCTTCATGTTGTTCTTTCTATATATACTCCTTTCTTTTTTCATCTCTTGCCCTGATATAATGGTTTTTATTTACAAGTAATCACATTGAAACAGTTACAACTGATTTTACTAGATCAGTTATGTCCATGACACCAACCGTCGCTATTGACGGTAAATCTGTCAGCTATTAAAGGTAAAAGAACGGTTCCAGTACTCTTAGCGATAAAGTTAATGAATTTCAGAGGAAGAAATTATAAAAAATTTATTTAATGATTAGGCCTCAAATTTTCTTCTTGAGATCGGAAAGTTTAATTGACCCTTATCAGTTACACATTGTGTCAGTGATTACGTTTTGTTTTGCAGTGATGTGCAAATTCAGTGTCCAAAAAACGTCATCCTAAGTAGTCCTAGAGTTGTCTCATAAATCAAAATAGAGGATATGTTTGTTGGGATGAAATTCCCACGACCAAAGTTCAGTGTTGGCACATAGCAACGTAGCTATTTCCACCACATGTGTTGTGTACGCAACAAAAAAACCACCAGACTGCACTACTGTCATACGCAAAAGTTTGGTTTCAAAGCTGTATTGATTTAATGAAGGGAATGCTGAACTGCCCGCTTGATAGCGATATAAAGGCAGGCCATTAAGAAGGGAAAAAAAAAGGCGGGGGGGAAGAGAGCAGCAAGTTACTGTAATTAAGACTCTCGTGACAAATACAAGTAACAGCATAGAAGATCAAATTGGAGAAGTCGATAGCTTGCATAAGTTGGTGATAACCAGTACTTGCAAACACTAACATTACAGACAATTTATAGCTAATTTTGTGTTCTAGTTTGCCTATACATCTTTTTACTCTTCCCAAGAAGCTGATGAATGATGATTCGGGAGAAGTGAGATTGGCTTGGTAGGATTCTTGATTGGCCAAATTTTTCTGCTGTCTCCCTGGAATAAGCCAGCACATCTCTTAAATAATGGATCTGATAGAGATTCTGACAGTCCAATCAAGAAAGATCAACTGCTGAGAAGAATCCATGATTTAACTACATAAATACTGGTTCAAATATTAAACTTGACAGAAAATGCTTTTTATTTGATTGAAAGTAAAACTAGCTAATCATTGCGAGCTTGTGTGAAATAATATAGAAACTCAGTAAGTTTAAAATATTTCTGCTTATTGAAGTTCAAGATACTCACCCAACAGCTTGTACTGCAGTATCTGTGGATGCTCCTGCATCAATGTAATCTTGGCCAGGCCATAAATCTTCATTTTAATATAAATAATAAAAAAGTCTCTTTCCCAAATATAGGTTAATGAGCTGTTACGGGTTTGTAGCACTCCTTCTAGAGGATGGTGGCTCGGACGTGAAGGCTTGTAGCAGTCAGGCTGGATACCTTCAGTGGTATTGTACATTTTATCACTCACCCCTTTGTCTTTCTCGTGCTTCTTTCAACAGCTATAGCTGCCTTTCTCTTCTCACTTTCCTTTTCAACTGGTTGACTTTTGCTGTCTAACTTACATTAATCTTCAGTCTGATCCTTAGCGGTTCCTTCTCCAACCCAGCTCGATACGTTAGCATTACTGCTTTTGAGGCTAGAGACAGGTATTCTCATAAGGGTTTTAACACCTACAGGTCTGACCTTTCGAAGTCCGTATTATGTTCTGTTTTTTGCCTCTTCACGCTTGTGCTGCAAAATCCAAGAGGTGCTTTCTTTCTGCGTTCTCTCCGCTGGAAGCACAACAGCATGCAAAAATAGAATGATGGCCATGTGTAGCTTTGTGAGGGGCTTCTCTGTATTTGTGCATACAAACAGAAACTGCAATACGCACATATTCTTTGAACAATCTATTATTTGCCTGTTTATAAGCCTTTTTTACGTTATAGTATAAGTGTGACAGGTTCATTCGATAAATATATCTTTGTATGGGATTTGCACTGGTAGAATAAAGGAGTTTAATTATGGTACAGTGTGAACTGCTTGCACAGAAATGGAGGAAATGTTAGACTGACACTGTGACAAAGATGACTAACAGAAGAATAAGGAGTTGTGTACACAGGCAAACGCAGATTTTGTATGAGTTTACTCCACAGCTAGACAGTAATGATAAGAATCTGAATAAGAAACAATAGCAATAGGCATTAAATTAATTTCACTTACTGCAGCTGCTACCCAACATGGTAACAGGATTTTTTTTTTTAATATTAATTGGATTACAAAAAGAAAATGCATGCTGACTCTAGCTTTTTTATTTCTTCTGGCACTCTGCGTGGTCCTGATTTCTGTTTGGGAAGTTGCAGTCTGAAACTCCATATGAAACAGAGCTGCCTATCTGAGACATCTTACATCCATTAAAAATATTCAAGCAGAGAACCCTTTTTGCTCAGCAGGATTTGAAGGGCATTGCTAAGAAAATAGAAATTTCTAAAATTATCTAATTTTATGTTGAACTGAAGCCATATGTCACACAGATGAAAACATGCCACAGTTGCTGACATCGGAGCTCTTCCTTTTGCCCCAATTGAGTTAGTTTAAGTACAGAGAAATGTACTTAATGAATCTATGGAGACAGTGATTCATTTGTTTCCCTTTATTTAGATTCAGAGCGGGATGGTTTCCAAAGGTACAAGATATCCAGTAATCCTAATAAAGTCAGCACAAGCTGAAGGTGTTTCCTACTGCTGGAAATAGGGCCATAACGATTTAGTGAAAAATATATAGCCTGTTTAAACAAATACAGCATAGAACAGTGTTTATCAGATTTGGATAGACAGCTAGTCAGAAGTCTTATGCAGACTAGCACCAGATTGTAATGAGTTACATTCATCTATCATCATTCTGTGAGCTCCAGAGAATTTACTACACAAATTACTTGGGTTTGCATGCATTGTGAAAAGCATTAAAAAAAAAAAGTATCCGGGAGAAAAATATATTCCACGGCTAAGAATTCAGGAACAAATAGCTTAAGAAATTCTGCTGGCTTCTTGGCAAGAAAATCTTTGAGCCTTCCTATTCCACGTTTGTATTTAGCAGATGAGGTTCAGTCCTTCACAGCTCCTGTTTGAATTGTGTCTGCTCTGAAAGTGCTCTGCACTTCAAAAAACCAGTGCATCAGAGCCCGTCGGAGCTTCTGTCCATGGCGTGTGTTGAGTTGCATCTGTAGATGTTTCGCATCTGTAGCCATACAAGGCAAAAATAAGCTTTTGCTTTTCAGACTACTTTGCTGCACTGATTTGTCAAGCCTAAGAGGAAGCACATTCTTTCTGTACACTAACAGTACAGTTTTCTAATTTTCACTGGAACAGAGCGAAGGGAGTTGAGTTGCATAATGGTCTCTGCAGATGAGACAAAGACCCTCAGGTCTCAGCTGTGAAACCTTCCTTGCCTGAATTCTGATGATGCACTTTCCTCTCGGATAGTACAGTGACTGTGAAAAGCTGACGGTCCCTTTTGAAGTGAGAGCACCTTTGTTTACACGCAAAGGAGGTGCTATTGCTGGAGACAGGCAAAAGCAAAGTTATATTACATTTATCTTCTATGTCTGTATTGAACGGAAGGCAGGAGTTCTGTTCTCTGTGAGATTTTGCAGAAAGAAGCAAACATAGCTTCATCTTAGGGCCTCTTTCAAAGAGAGAAGACGATTAAATAGAGTTGCATGATACCATTTGCGTCCAGAAAAATAGTCAATACCATTACACACTGAAAATTATTTTCACAGTACTTCCTACACTTGGGACTTTTTAGTTGAAAAGAATTTAATGAAATATTGCTAAGCTTTTACTATAAGCTTGCTCTCTTGCCGTTACTACATATTTTGAATAAGCTGTATTGACACAGTAACTGCATATCTGGATTTAGTGGTGTATGTTCAACACTTGAAAATAAGACTATAAGGAATTTAATATTTTCTAGTTGAATACCTGTCCGAGTAAGGGCTGGCTTCATGTTTTCTGAGAGATATCTACACTTTATTCAAAAAAAAAAAAAGAAAGTAATCCCAACACAAACCCCTCAATGACAGTGATTCCACAATCAGTCTGTGCAATCTGTTCCCTTACTTCATTGTCCTCTCCTTTAGAAATATTCTCCTAATGTCTAACCTGAACCTAAGCTCAAGTATGATCCCTTTCTTTTGCTGTCGAATGTGAATGTTGACAAGAGTTTAATTTGGTTCCTCCTTGTAGCTTTCTCTGTATTTGAAGACCGTTGTGTGGTTCCTCATCAGACTTCTCTTCAATTCCAAGCCCTTCAGAGGGGGACTCTCCTCTTAGTGCCTGTCCACGTGGCACAGCCCCGTGAGCCATAACAATCTACAGAAGGAACTGCCAATATACTGTTGTTCCAGCATCCGATTATAGTATTCCTAATGCCCTATTAGGTAGCATCTGAGTTAAATATATTAGTTCTGCTGTCAGTTTAAAGAGCAATGGAGTGAAAAATGAAGATAAGGCTCTTGCTTTCTCTCCTAAATATCAACTACTTCTTTTATTCCATATATTTATTGAACCAAAAAGTTTATACAGAAGTTCTGAGTTAGTTACAACCTGACGGCGAGCTGTTACGGTGCATTTCTTCTACAGCCTGATTCTCAGATTGTTACCTAGAGACATTTCCAAAATCCTCTGTGGTCCTGCTTTAAGACGGTACAAAAATATCTTCAAGTTCCTGGCATAAATCAATCTGATGGGAATGTTATCGCAAATAACCGTATCATAACAGAACATGTGTTGATGTTTCTACAGTGCTCGTAGCTTTCCATCAAGCACAAATCCCGTAGTCTTTTGCAAGATAAAAATGATATTAACACCCTTATGTACGCTGGTCTGAGTCTGGAAATAGTAATATTTGTGAATTTGCCCCAGGAGGGAATTTACCAATTTCATGGAAATATGTTCTTCGTATCATGGTGGAAAGGCTTGCCTTTAGTGGAGGAGGGGTTGAAGGGAAAAATTATAGAGTTTTCTGTGCTGTCCTAGTAATAGGCTTTTCTCTAATCTGTAGTTAGTATTTTACAGAGCTTGAATACAAATTTAAGGCTCCTTTTTCGTCTTAAATGGGTAGAAACTTTATATTCTTGGCACTTTTCTGGAAACCTAATTCTGTGTGCATTTGTAATTTGACTTAGTAATATTCACTTATTTGAAAAGGCCACAGCTTCAGAACACCGGTTGGATTTCAGTGGGTAGTTAACATAAAAATAACACCTGTGACAAAGATGGGCTCGTATTTGACCAGGTTCTTCTGTTCCTTGCTAGCTATCTAAAAGCATACTGATAATTGCTACGCAAATGTCTTGCAAATGCAGCCACCATTTGGTTAATCAGTTGAAAGTAAATAAAGAAGGAAAAAATGCTACTTGTCATTCTTTAGAATGGACAATATGGCTCTTCCTAAATCTGTCTGACTTCTTAGCAACAGTTCTCAACATGCGTGTTTGTAGGAACAATGAGGTATCTCTGTCACAAGCCTCCCGAGGATGCAATTCCCCCCAGTGGTTTCAGCCTTTTCCTGGGAGGCTCTTGTTGTCCTCTTCAGTGTCCCCCTAGTGTTCAGCATTCTGGTCGCTTCTGTCTTCTGATTTACTTAAATAAAAATTGCGCTGCTACCTCCGTAGTTGAAAGTAAAAATGATACTTCAGGCAAGTGGTGGTCACAGTGGCGTTTGCAATTTACTGCTTCCGGTGACCTGTGTGCTATGAAAAGGGAATACTGCTTCCTCTGTCTCTGTTTCCTACACTGCGTTCTTTTTCTATGTCGTATCCTCTCTGCTCTGCCATGATAATCTGTTGGGCTGTTGAAAAGAGTGATATATTAGGGAAACAATGATATGAAGGAAAAAAAAAGAGGAAAGTGCTGCTCTGATGTCCTTTTCCACCAGGTTTGCTGAGACAGCAGCTTCTGCAGAGCGCTGCTCTCAGGAGTCCTCTTTGCTCGTGGCGGTGAAAGCAGACTCGTGCCCTGGTTATCCTGCGCCTGGGCTCTCTGCGGCTCCTGCAGCCGTGAGACTGGAGGAGGGCGAGCTTGGCTGCCTGGGGGGGCAGCTGTGCTAATGCCGAAACAGAACCAAATGCTATTACTGCCTTCTGTGTTGTTACCGGGGGCGTTGGTACAGCCCCCAAGCTTCTCGAAATGCAACTGAGTAGAGGCTTCTTGTTCAGGAGCTGTGATATCTCTTCTATTCCCATGCAACAAATTTCCCTTTTGACTGGAACAAATTATGTAGCTCTTGCTGCAAAGAGAAATGAAAGAAATACCAGGGCTATCATCCAAGGTGGGATTCAGTTCTTACCTTTTCTATTATGTAAATGTGAAGCAGAACTATTATCTCTTTGATGGAGACTGTACTTACTGAACATAAAGTAATACAGTTCAAGTGAAATTACTAATGACTTTATACGGGATTACCGGTAGGGAAAATAACCTTTTTTGGAAAATATGACTTACTAAAAGTTGATTCTCACCTTTATACAGAAGTATAGTTACTATTATTACATACTGAAATAATAGCTTTATGTTATTTTTTGCTCAGAGTATTCTGTTTTAAACCCAGTTGTTCTCGTTATCTAGCAGATAGGCATCTTTCCTGCAGATTACTTCTCGAAAATCTAACGCTACGTGTATATATATGGGTTGCTCTAACGCTAAGGCTTTCTAGAGGGAAGTCTTAGGTTGCTAAATGTATTTTTTATTGTTTTTCCAACATCTTTGCCTTTCCACTTGATGTTGTGATTAGATGGATTTGCTATGCTCCAAACTACAGCAATGTAACTGTTATATACTTTGAAACATTCACTATAAGCATCTAAATACTATCAAGCAGAAAGAAAACAAACTAAATCTTTACCAGGGAGTATCTACCCGTTCATATTTGTCAGGCATTATGTGCAAGTTTCCAAAAAAATTTAATAAAAAATAAATAGAAGTCAATTGGATAAACTTTGCATGTTCTTACCATTTTTGTTCTTGGGGGGGTGACTGTGGGGCGTGGAGGTATTCTCTAATAATAAACTGTTTTCCAAGATATTTTTCCAAAAATCTGTATTTTTGGCATAATCCTTGCATTGAGCCAGCAAGATGATTCTGTTCTGAACTCGACTGTCAGTTTATTCTGTTTAATCAACTGTCACAAGTTAGGTATTTCATTTTCTATAAACCTGAGTCCTTTTCAGATCTGTCGATAAGCTCTTGCCACCATCTTCATATATATATTTATATCTTGCTCTGAGAAGGTTAAAAACCACGGGAGTACAAAATAAGGTGATGGGCCTCAACTAATCCTGGAAGGGAAAGGAATTAGTTGAGTTTGGGGCAGATCCTTGTGATGGCAAGCACTTCAGAGAAGAAATTTATGCACTCCTCCCGACACTTCATCTTCTGCTGAGTACATTAGGTTGAAAATACTGGATTATCATTAATCTTCTTGTACACATAAATAATCAAGAAACTATGCACTTCATCCACAGCCTAAACCACATTAACAGTAAATATATCAGTGCACAACCAGCGCTCAAGATTAGATAACCCTGAAGTACCTCAGATCTTCTGCTTTATCTTTCTCCAAATCTACTCATCTCTTCACCCCCTTCCACTGATGGTTCTCCATTGCTGAGGCTCTGGGTGAGTGCAAATCACTGCCCGCTTCTGTCTGAAGCTAACTAGAGGGACAAAGATTTGGTCTTTTTCTGTGTAATGAAAAATGAGAATCTGACTCTTCCTTTGAGGCTATAGCATTGACAGTCAATTATCTTTTCAAGAACAGGAATTAATTTTCAGAAAATGAATGCATATACTTAAATGTGTGCTTCAAAAGATGTCTAAGGGAAGTGATGAGAGGAATTAATTTCATTGTAGGTGGCCAGTACATTTTTAATAAATAAACTCCTGCAGTTACTTCCCTTTGAAAGTGAAGTATATCTGAACTTTTGAGGAACAGAGGAAGAAGGCTGAAACAAAATCATGTGTATATGATGAACAGTGTGAATTTCTCACATCTTCTTTTTGTTAGCATGAATGACTCCTTTCGTCTAATTACTTTGATTCTATTCATTTAGGGTATGTACACTACCTCAAAGCGAACTTCATTCCTTTTCAAAATACTTTTTTTAAAAAAAAAAAAAAAGCTGGTCTCTCCCTAAAACTTTATTAGTTTCCCTACTTGACCCTGATTGCAAAGATTTATTTTTCTAAAATATTATATACACAATAAAAAAAAACAAATTCTTTTCATTTCTACCTCATGCACAGAGGTCCACACTTGTCCCAAGCCTGCTGTTGCTCCTTGTTTTTGATGGAGCCACTCATGATGTTACAGTTGTCACAGGTACAGCACCTTAGAGATATACGGCGTTATTGACTGAAAGGGGGTGTGTGGGGGCGCAAAATCAAATATCAATGCTGCCCACTAACATAACGCGGCCTGCCGTCATGGACAGATACATAAGCTGGGCATTGTTTATGATTACTCAGGAGATAACCAGTATTGTAAGTCTGGATGGTTTATCACATGTTTAGTGTATGAAATACTTTTGCTAAACATGCTAGGGATGAAACCAGACCTCTAGTTGTATATACTGTGACAAAATACATTCCTAACAGTAATAAGTACTTTTTTTTTCTTTAGGAATAATTATTTTCCACCATAACTTGTTATACGCCAGCACTTATTTTTTTTCCAAATCATAGGGAAAGATAGTATTGGTGAGCCAAATCCCCAACAAGAGACATTACATATGCAGTCAAAAAGACCCTATAACAATATCCTTATGCTATAGCATTGCGCAGGACCAATTTAAATCTGTATGCACTTATGTGTGTGATTGTTTATTAGGTATTGTTGGAGAGAGTAGAGAAAATATTGGGAACTGGAGGAAAAAATAGCAGAGACTAAGAAAATTTATTTAGATGAAAACTAAGTATATTCAAATGTTTTTACTATTGCTCCCAAGAGTGTAATGGCTCTTTTCTCTAACCTGCTTCTAATGCATATAATCTACTAGAAGGATTAGTGATGAAAAGAATGTATGTCAGATGGTAAGTTCCCCTACAAATACCCTTTTACCGATGATTTGGGAGGCTGCTAGTGGAGAGAAAAAGATTGCAGAAACACGAGACCAAATGTAGACAGAATCACTGAAAAGGTCCTTTTCAGCATTTCTGCTGAAACTTATCTTCCTTTCTTCCCCAATTACTTATGGAGGTGACACCACAAAATTTCACATATCCAATTCTTTGTGTGTCTCATGATTTATTCTTTCCAGGACCAGAAGCTCAACAGTGTTAGGTACCATACACCTCAAATGCAGGGATTATTTTGACTTTAAGTACTGACAGTCCAAATGGACAAGGCAGAACACAATGTTTAGAAAGTTAAGGAAAACTTCTTCCATTGTATATGGAAGGAATAAGCCTTTATCTATATTGTGATAGTGTATGAAACTAAACCATGCCAACGCTTCTGAATTTTTCCAGCAAGTTTATGATATTATGAGCTCTGTGTGGTTTTGCTGTCTGTTGAAGGAGCTTCACCAGATCAAGTAGTTGCATTATCTCACCGAAAACTTTGAAATTTACATGTTACATTAAGAGGATAATACTTTGTATGCCTGTTTAATCTAGTTTATGTGTTTACATATAGAACACTGCTTGCAATTTACATAAACATACAAACTACGCTTATCTATAGAACAGTCAAGAACATGGCTGTTATGTTCACTTAGAATAAAATAGTATCTGACAGACTAGATACGTGACAGAGAAATCCGGTACAATTATTATTATTTCTAGGAAGTTCCTGAAAATATTTTGTAACTACTTTCTGCTCTGTGTCAATAAGAACCTCAATTTTTTCTTAGCAGCACTGAAGGACAGGCCATGTAACCCTGCCGGTTCCCACCCCAGTTACTCTTCCTGCAATAACAGCAAGAGTGGGAGCTCTCCCTCTATTGTACATTGCTGTCAAAAGAAGTGCGAAAGGGGGCTGCCTTCTATCAGTTGACCTGCGTTTAGGAATACGAATAGTAGAATGGTATGTAATAGTTCAATGCACTGAACAAAAACAAAAAAAAGGTTGAATATAGACACTTGTTTCCCAAAGCAGAAGGAAAACAAGATGAATTGCTACCAACCTAGCTTATCCTCCCCTTTAATCTTGAGGGGCAAAACTATGCGCTTCCATTTGCTCGCTGTAAAATTGTAGTGTTGTTCCGTATCTCTGTGGTGCACCTGAGACAGAAAAACTTGACTGAACTGCGTCTGGCTTTAAGTTGTGACACAGACTACAGCTAACAAAAGAGGCCTGGTATTTCAGCTCAGTTAATGTCTCTAAGCACAGGTTTCTTCCCAATTTTGGTAGATACAAGGTAATGTGCCTTTGAGAGCCATCTAGCATGACGGAAAAATGCATAATCCTGTGCATATCCTATTTCGTATCCCATGCATGATAATTAGTGTCATTGCATGTTAAGTAGTTAGGCCATTTATGAGGTGTGTGCATCAGATAATTGCAGTTTGAGTAATTAAATCAGGTCTGGAATTTCTGCGCTCTGTTTGCAGTGTAAGGATTCATTCAAGTACTTGACAAATACCGTACCGTCAAGTACTGTCATAGGAATTAACACCTTATGTGATTCTGGAAAAACGGTGGAGAGACTTGTAAATCTAAATCTTGCAGCATACCTGCTGCAAGAATATTATCTGATTAGCCCTCTAACGTCTTTCTGACTCTGTGTTCATACAGGAGATTGGACGTGCTGTAAAGAATTTTCCATTTATGCTCACGTGATCAGAAAATCTGGTACTGTTGGTACAATGGTAAAGCTCCGGAATTATCTTCGTTCTGTATTTTTGAAAATGTAATAGTTGAACGATGGCTTTCTCAGTGTCTTTTTAATTAAAAAGCATGATCTGAATATTTTTGGCGATTTTGTTTAGTACCTAACCCCTCATGTTGTGCTGATTTCCTATATAGGATTCTGCTTTGGTAGAAGTATTTTAGAGAAAAAGCATATTTTGGCAAGCTGATTTGACTATTTTTTTTTAATGAAAAGGCCAGTTTTTGTAAATGAGCTATTGCTGTGTTTGTGAATTATCACACAGTTTTCTCTCTTGCGTAGACAGAATGGGGCTTGCAGTCTGACAACCACACTCTAGAGGAACTCCTTACTACTTGAGTCTCCTCTCTTCCTTCTCTTTCTACTTTTGTTTCTGTTTTTCCTCTAAGCAAACCTAGACAAATTTGATCTCTTGATTCCCTTGTACACTTCACCTAAGTGAGCAAGAAGCTTGCTATTGTATGTTTTACATGCCTCGTAAGATTTGCCTAGGTTGTTCACATCACTTCTCTTATCTAAGACTGAAATTTCTTATGTTTTCTGCCATCACTTAATTTCAAGTGACATTAAGTTTAATTCCATGTCTGAATTGAAAGGGCATACTGAAAATATTTTCTACTGTATTATATGTAGGAGAGAGCAAGAAGTTTAAAACAGAATTTTCTTTTCAGTAGCAAGTTCATAGGAAGACTAGAGAAACACCAAAGATAAAAAGAATGGCATGTTTTTTCCAGAGGTTCCTTTCATTTTAAAGGATCTATGTATGGCTGTCCATATAAACAGGAGTTCACATCTTTATAAGATTACAGAAATGATCTCATTTCAAAACTTTAGTAATTCCCAAGCAAGTATTTTTAATTTCCACGTCGTTTTCCGAATTGTGCCCTTGGTAGCTCAGATAACCAGGAGTCCTACAGTTTGACAGACACTACTCCTTTATGGCCTGCCCGGCCAGCCAGCAAAGAGATCGCAGAGTCCTTCTTCATAAATGTTTTAAGAATTGAGGAAGCCACGGGCATTGGCATTGCATGCACAATGAATTTTGACTGTCTGTGTGATGTAGAATGCTTTTTTCTGCATATGCAGACATTGTGCATATGTACATCGGCAGCTACCCAAGGGGACTGTGGCAAAAGAGCAAAGCAAATGAAGGTTTGCTTTAAGTGACAAGTTTCAATAAAATATTTCATTTCCAACTTGTGTATTTCTAACCAAAAGCATAAAATGAAATGCTAAACTTAGGCACTGATGTAAAAACATGATTTATAATGAAATTCTTAGCAGATATTCCACCGATCACAGAAAAATCTAGTAAGAGGTTGGATGAGACTTAGGTTTATTTCCTTCTTCTCTTTGGGATGAGCTTGCTTCTCTCAACTCCTATCAGTGTGTTTTAACCAGCTAGGAATATTGGCTCCCTATATGGGCATGTGATTTTAAAAACAAACAAACAAACAAAAAAACAACAAGCGAAACAAACACAAAAAACCAACCAACCAAAAAAAACAACCCCAAAATGCAAACCCTCTTATTTGACAGGTTTCAAGGACTGGTAGCCAGATATCTAATCCTGAATGATCAGCTACCAGCCTGCTATGGCCCCCTTTATTGATAGGATGGAGATAACTTCTGGAATATTCACCAGAGTCCTTGCCAAAATGTTTGTGGGAGAACTGGAAGACCTACGTTAGAGTCCTCTTTCTTTCTGGTTCAAAGTGATAATGTCAGTCAGGCTTTTTCATCCTAAAGGGTTAAGTGTTGGGTAAAAGGTCAGGAAGAACACTTGCCTTATCATTCTGGCCAGCTTTTCAAAAACTTCCTGCAAGTTAATACATGCAAATCGAATCCACAAATAGTTTTAGGATTATAAGGAAATACAATTTTTTTTTTTCATGAACAAAGCTAAAATAATTAGAATTACAGGCTGTCACAATATTATTTTTGTAGACCCTTCTCAACAGTAAAATGACACTTTGAAATTTTACTAAATTTGCTCTGATATCTCTTGTTACTTTTGACCATTTTCTGTTGATGGCAAGACGTATCCGTGTCATTATTGACCTTTTAGTCTGAAGAAAATGTTCTTTCTCTGAAGGGAGCTGATAACCATTAGTTTATTTCGATATGCATATGTTTCCATATGCACACTTTTGGGTCTAAGAACAAAAGTACTGGATTGTGTGTGTGTATATATATTATTTTTTTTTTACATATTCTGTCTTTTAAATTGCCATGGCTTTTCAAGAACCTTTTTAATTCAAATTCTTCAGTGATTTCAGTACCTTTATTTTAAGAGAATTAGGCTGCTCTATATATGATAAACAAAAATATGAAACGCTAAATTGTTCATGCCTTAAAAAGCTTTGCTTTAAAAAGCCTTGCCCTTCATTTCGTAGTGTCATAAAAGTCATGCTACACCAGTTCCATACCCTTCTGCAGCAAGGACGTGCAGTGAGAAAATCCTGCTACTGAATTGCCATGTAGAGAGCTAGAATTAATCTGAATAGCCAAATTTGAAAAAATTTTGGTTTGTGCTTTATGGTTTTTGTGCACTGTGTTTATTCGTAAGTTAGATACATCAGATCTGAAGGCTATCCCATCTTTACCTGTATAAAATTCATGTGCTCTGACTCCAGTTTTCTATTAAAAGTCATAACCTATCATATATAAAAATCACTATAAAGGCACACATGCATATAGATAATATAGAGGTATCAATTACTAGTTGTATGAAAGTATCCTTCGATAGATTTACAGGTGTTTTCATAAATAGTCTTAATAGTCTTCTTAAATAACTTCTTAAAACTTCTTAAATAGTCAACTGCTGTTGTGCCTATATATTGACTTTAACTGAAATAAAAAAGACTTTTGTTACTGTTTTTTGTGGGTTTTTTCCTATTATTTTTGTGTGAGAGAATTAATTTGTTCTGGGTAAGGTGAAGTATGCCATTTAATTTGGGTTTGTGCTCTTTTTGGTTTTACTCTACTTAAATGTAGGAATACTAACTTTACAATGCAAAATTGTGTTAGTCTAGCAAATGTGTGCTAATGAAACTTTATTATCATCTGTTGTTTTGTTTGGGTTGGTACAAAGTCACATTTTCAGCAAGGAATTACTTGAAAATGGTATAATACTAGTAAAATTGAAAGACAAAACTTCTGCAACTGTTAGCTAATTGACAGACCACACTTCAGTGGCGAGCTAGTTAAATAGCAAATGGCTTAGTCTTGGCTTTCTGTATCAAATTACACCTAGAACTGATGTGGGCATAGCTTGGGCTTCTTCCTGAGCATCAACTTCTCATTGAAAATTGGTGGTTTTAATCTTGAGATTTTTGGTTTAGTTTGATTTTTTTTTTTAAGGGAGATTATTGCAAATCGGATCTATGAGGTTGTTCTAAAGCCACTTTTTTACATTAATATTAATAACATCTCTCATACCATGCTAAATGTGCTCTATTGCCGAGCTGTGACGCTGAATCTCTTTCATCAGAAGTTAGTTAATCTCTTTCTCTGAATTTCGCTCTCTCTTGGAGAGTATTTCCTTTCTTGTTGAATGCATACAATCATTTCATTATTGATCTGTCCTTTGGAGAAATAAATTCTAATAAGTGGAAGACAAAGATACTGGGGGTAGAAAATGAAGAACATGAACATGCACGCTTGTTGCTAATTGTTAAACACCATTTTTGGTCTATAAATTAAATGAGCTTACTTCATTGAAATTGTACTAAACCCCCCAACTCATACAAGAGTGTGAAAAAGGCCACAGGCACTTTTATGACACCTTTCTGCTATAGGGCGAAATATATTCAGTGCAGTAGCTTCTAGACTTAAAGGATTAAGTAAATCTTGGCATTCAGTTAAACAATGAGATACGGCAGCAAGGTTACTGCTCTGAGACTCTCTTCACAGCTGGGGGCGCAGAGCTGCGCGTGTAAGCGTTTCTACAGCATCTGATTAAAAATTCCATGGAAATCTCTGATCTCGGTAACTAAAGAAAATTAACTTTAAAGTTGGAAGTGCCAGATTACATATTTCAACTAATCTGATAGTTTTCACACTAAACAACCTGCCAGTCACCTTTCAGAAAGCTTAGTCAAATTCCTGTCTCCTCATTTTTACCAGGTTGCTCCCTGTGGCAATTTTGTTAGATACATCAGGCAACTGCAGGACCGTGTTCCATGTCCAAGCACAGAAATTTGAAGCTCTCTTGTTTCTCTGTTAAAGGTCACTTTCCTTTATAGAGAATGAAACAATTGATATTTATGATCTTTTCATGACCTGCAGCCTCCAGAGAGTCAGAGGTGTTGGGGAGAGGGGCTATTCCAGAGAGCAGGGGAAAGAACCAGAACCTGGTTTCCCTGTTCCCCAAAACAGTGAGCTAACAGATAGGCTGCAGTCCCGTTTCTTTCCTGTTTAGAGACAGGATAGCTTCTCTTTTTCCTCAAAGTAGCCTACAGCCCTATGATTAGGGTTTTTTGAGGTAACAGAAAGGCAGACTGGAGATCCTTCTGAAGAGCAGGGTGAACTGGTCTTCCTCCTACTGAATAATTTAACCATTTGGTTTCAATGCAAAAGGTAGCAGTGACCTCTTTGTTCGCTCTGTCTTCAAAAGTAACAGTTGGCTGGGCTGGAATTAAGATACAGTTAGACATATAGATGATTAATTAATTTTATGACAGGTGTCTAACTTACTCTTAGGTAAGGAGTTTAAGGGGCTTAAGCTTGGGCAGAGGGAATGTCCGGAACGGTGGTGGTTATTCCCAAATGGTGTGCACGGCGTGCTGCTCCTGCAAGCCTTCCCCTTGGAAGCTTAGAGTTTGCCTTCCAGTAACAGTGAAGTCAAGAGCCTGACTTAGAATGTAGTTATCTCCATCAGCTAACTTTTAGGCACCGCAGCACAGTTTGTGTCAGCAACCGTGTACTTTTTTTGAAACAGCAGCACGTTACGACCAGTCAAATACATTTCTGCTGTGTTATACAGTGTTAAGTAAGTTACATGCTACAAAAGTGGTGTAAATTCAAAGTGTCCAGTTCTGTATTCATTATCAGCTTGCATCTGGATGAATTACTGCTGAGTAAGTGGGCATTTTGCCTCGAGAAAGGTGCCTCTAATTGCAGTAGCACACTAACGGTGGTACTGAAATACTGCCATCAGATTTATATTCAAGTTCTCTTCTTTTTTGCTGATGCCAGTTATATTTATTTAGTAATACATAAATTAACAGTGGATTACTTGATACAGATGGTCACCTGTGGCTCCTCTTCCCCCAGCCCCAGTGAAGACATCGTGTGATATCATGCACTGCATCTTACTCATTTGAATTGTTGTATCATGTGTAATGTAGCAAAGGCTTGCCTTAGATGGAAGTTCATCATTCAACCTGAAAAAAATGCTAGATTTTAAGGGGAAAATTAAAAAATATGCTTAACAAAAAAGGTAAAAAAATCCTAATATTAAAAAAAAAACCCAACAAACAGAATGAGATATTTTGAATTTTTTAGCATATTTTTCAAGCTTTTTTGCATCTTTGTTTTGACGGCTTGCTGCTACTTCAAATTGTACTTCATGTAAAATCTGAATACTCTTCAGTAGGTTTTTTCAGTAGACTTTGAGGACTCTTAACAGTACTTTAGAGACACTTTTCCCACCAACGCTCTGTTACAGTGATTATTTTCATATTTGGTAATTGTCCAGCACATTAAATTGATACGGAGAGATGTATTGCTGTTACACTTTTCACCTGATTGCATGCATTTCTGCATTTCTAATCGCTGCCCCCGAGAAGCTGGCCTCCTTGTAATGCATATCAAGAACTTTTTTAATTTGGCAGTGACTCACAGCCTCTTCATCTGATTATTTAATTTCATATTTGGTGTTATATTACTGAGGGGGGGTGTGTATACACACACACACTGCTTTTCAGAGCCCAAAAGGCGGAGAAAAGTTTCTGAGCTGATGCCTCAGGAGCCCCCCAGGAGAATGCCACTACAACCACAACCGCGCATTTGCTTTTAGTATTTTTGATAACTTTTCAGCACCACGTAGTTTGTCTGCACTGATAAAAAAGGTTCTTAGTTACCAAGGTTATCGTGAGATTGAACGGCCAGGAGATAACTTAACTTTCCTGTGAGGGTTTACTTTAATCTGAGGCACGTAAATGTTTTTACTCCTTGGAGGAAGAAAAAAGTGTCCTGGTAGAAAATAAAATAGCCAAAGACAAGAACAACAACAACAACAGGAACTAACTATTAGTGATGATTAAGTCTCAGAAGAAGCTGGTTATTCTCTAGTTTGATCAAATCTGGAACGTGATCTTACGATGTAGACTTTTATCAAAAATCAAATCAATTTATTCAATATCTCAAGATTTTTGTAGCAGATGTTTAACAAAGTATGGTAGTTGTTCTCTAATGACAGATTTATTTTTTTTTTTAAAGAATATGTAAGCCAGTATCTTGTGTTTTAGAACATAAACATTAGCGAAATGCTTTGCTATTTTAATCTAATGTTATTAGAAACATCCTAACTGTATGGTTCAATTTAATCTTTATGTTATAACGTATTGGATGTTGTAAAATGAAAAAGTTGCTGTAATAAAAACATGCAAATATTAGATTGTACTTTTTTAATGTTTTAAACGCTGAAATGACTGACCAAAATGTGGATTTGGGTCAGTTATCTTTATTATAGCAGCAGGCAATGGCTATATATTTGAAACAGAAAATTGCACAGTATCTCTTTGTTGGTTTGTTCTTGGTAACTTGGCTGCGTCATACTCCGAGGCACAGGATTAATTTGAATTTTTGGACTTTGAGGCTTGGATGCCTACTAGGAAAGTAAACCAGTCCTTTACTGCTGACCCAAATTACTCTGAGCTTTCCTGCAGATTTATCTTTCTTATGTAGCGCCGGAGCATAGATAACCTTAAAGATCCAGCACTGTCATATTACAAGCCATTTATGATAGATGATGATGCATTGGGCCAATTCTCAAAAGGGCAAAGTAAACTGTCTGGGTGACTAGAATACTACTTAATCTTTTATACTCTACCTTTTCATGACTGTCTGTGCATAGCAATCAGAATGGAACAGAATCGCCAAGTCACCTGCTCCTCAGATCAGAAGGTGATTGTGGCTTTGAGTAGATATTAAGCAGCCACAGCACTGCCTGGTCAGAAAGAGCAAGTGTACTAGCCTTTTACTTCTTGAAGATCTTGGTCCTCCTCAAGCGCTCCGGTTTGAAAGCTGGAAGAGAACACTGTCGCTTCCCCGTGGACACCACATCACGAACTGCCTTGCCACATAAGCTGATATCATTCGTTGTAACATCTCTTCATAAGAATCTGTGAGCAGAGTATCAGGACAATGCAGGTGAGTGACAGAGTGCCAGCCTCAGTGATGGAAAGCGTTTCTTGTACTGTGCACTAGGAAAGGCAATTAATATCTTTATTTTCTGGAAGTTATACCTGTAATCGCTTTTGCAATTAAAACCAAAGGCATGCTCAGTCTGGAATATTGTAATGTTAAAGTCTCTCCTGAAAAGTGAATACATGCGAACTTTCGTGGAGCTGGTACCTATTTAACTTTCCTTAAAGAAATAAAGAATTATGTGGATGCTTTGAAATACTAAGAATGAATGTAGTGCTTTGGAAAAGTAATACTGTAGTTTCTGTGGAACAGGAACACATACCATGTTTGCTTCAGACTGTAATTAGATCCTAAAGATTATGGCTACTTCAGTGTGATTGATAAATATACTCTTTTCTTCAAGAGTATCTGAGGGCAGCAAGACAAGAGATGAATTGGTTAAAAAAAAATAATAAAATAATGAAATGACACGGCCTGCCTAAGCCGTAAGATTTTTGTCTGGATCATCAGCCAACAGCTGTTCAGAAAAGGTAGTCTTAATTAAATCTCTCACCAAATTCTGGGACTGCCTAGTGAATTGATTAACTTTTTTTTGTAAAGCAGATTTGTAACTCAAATATTAAGTGGCAGTAAAGCAGCATGCTTTATAAAGGAAGGAATTTAAAAAAAAAATAATTCTGTAATTCTTTAAATGATATAGTGACATTCTGGATATTTCACAATGAGTTCACTGCCCGGTGAGAAACTTTATTCTACTATAAATTCTAAAATCTATTAGTTTGGGTTCGATTTTAAAAAGACAGCCAGCAGTGCTGAACAGGAAGGATGACAGCAAGCACTGGGCCTTGGAGCTGCTGTCTAGAATACAAACCAGCCATAACCTACAACATGCACCAGGCCAAATTCTAGTTCTTTAGCATTAAATGCTTTGCCATACTTGCCCTCCCAACTCTCTCCCGATTATGCAGTTAAACTCTTAGCTTTAATACTTGTATAAGATATTTTGATACCTTGATAAAATAGCTATTTTGGCAAAAACACTATCAGTATCAAAAAAAAAAAAGCATCTTCCCAAAATTAATTCTTGATGAGTAGAGCATAATCCAGCTAAATTTTAGTCACTCACACATTTCCGGATTCCAGAATAGCTTGTATTTAATGCTATGAATGATGCTACAGTTTCCTTCCTCTTTCTTTCTAGTGATAAAACCCAGTGATTTTTGAAGCGTAGCATGTGCAGGCTCTTTCTCTTCCTCTCTCTTCCCCGACCCCAGCCCGTGTTCCTCACCTTTTCCATTTGCTTGAGTGAGCTCAGGAGACCAAGAACTGTGTGAGAAATGTCCTAATCTGAAGGGACAGTCTGTTTGGCAAACTTCATTTCTTTGGGAATGCGGCACATATTGTGAAATAGGAGTTTATTATGTGAAATAGAATCACAGAATGTGTTGGGTTGGAAGGTCATCTAGTCCAATACCGTTATAGGTTTTCAAGTAGGCTTCAGTGGTTGTTCTCTTCCGGGCAACAAAAATGTTTCTCTCATGTTTACAATTTGCTGAGTTGTTTAAGGGGTAATAAAAAAGGAATGGAAAACCTTAAAATAAGGTATTTCATCTCACCTACTTAACAAACTTTCTAAAGAAAGACACTGATCAGAAGTTATACATGTCATAAAATAATAAAAATCTATTTTATATCTAAAATGGAGGGCATGTAACAAATCCAATTTCTGCAGTATGAATCATATGAGCAATTAGTTACTTTGGCAAGGATGTGATTTTAACTAATAATTTTATTGACTTAGTTTTGTGTACAGAACCCATTGAATTAAAAGGAAATTCTTTGGGTGAGTTTGGACCTTGCAAAATGCCAAGATTTCACTTCATCGGTAACATCATAGATACGTTCAAATGCTTAACTATTTTACTTGACGAAACTACATACCTCAATATTGTGAAGCTCTGCCATTCTGGAGAAAGTGGAGCTTCCTCTGAAAAAGTAAACTAAAAAAATGAGGTGTTGGAGAACCCCATTGCGGTTAACGTATTGGCTCTTCTCTGCATGAATGATCTGGTGTCCAGGAATTATTCTTTATGCTTTAGCAGCTCCTTCAATAAGAGGGTCTCTCTAATCTGTGTTACTGCTGTTTTAATGAAATCAGTGGAACTTGATTGTGTCTAGAGCTTCTTACCAATGTCAAATTTGGCTGAGGCTGGACAATGACTTTAGGGTGGTGTTTTTTGGGATTTTTTTTGAAAGCAGCTAGGGAAAGGACTTGGCACATCACTATCACTTCCTTAGGAAACCAACCTAAGAAACATCCTTGTACATTCTAAATGTAAGTAGTAGCAAGCTGTAGGAAAAACTGAAGACAACTTTTTCATCAGTAATTCTTCGCTGGTATTTCTTGGAGAAAATACAGCATACGTGTGCAGCAACAGCCGTATCAGTAAGAGAGTTATTTTCAATTAACTGTAATAACAGGGCTTCAGAAGTCTGAATAAAATAAAATGTAGCCCTAAGTATGCATGCATTCTGTGTCTTGTTGCTTTGATTATGCACCTATGCTGTATTTTTTTTAACAGTGGCAAGCTACTGTCACGCACTAACTCCAAACGTAGTGAGTAGACGAATTCTTGAACACTCGATTTCTTTTTAGATGAGCATTTTGGAAGAGTTGTTCATTACAATGCATGGTATGAATGCTGTGAAGCATTTTGTTTAACAGAAAATACCTCAGCCGTTTGGGTATTCCTGAAAACACAGTGCAAGTGAAGAGTAGTTCTACTGTTTCTACATTCTGTTGCGTCTGTTTTCGCTTGCTAATTAATATTGATTTGTATTTATGTTTGCTTATTCTACATAGCAGTGCATAATCTGTATGTCTGATAGCAGCGTAGAGATAATTTTACACATTTGACTTGTTTTACAGCACTAACTTCAATATGCATACTTTTAAGTCAGCGATTGTTTCACATGAAGCAGCGTGTGGACATAAGAGTAAAAGCAATATATGACAACAACCTGATTTCAGAGTCTTTAATTGGACAACACAGGTTTAAAAGAAACACCAATGGTTTTGATTTTTGAATAATTTTCTAATTATTACATGACATTTTTATAACTTTGGGGATTTCCACGGGTATTATGAAGTCTTAGAATTGCCATAAAATAATTATAAATAGTAGTTAAGGTATTATTGCAAAGATGAGAAATATTTTGTTAAAATAACAGTTCGAAACCGTGGTTAATGGGCATGGGGAATTTAGCTCATATGGCTTTCAGGACACTTAAAATGTAGGTTAATATTTGATTAAAAGTATTTTGTTTAGTTGCTTAATGTTATGTTTTAAAACCCCTTCTCACTAATATAAACAGATGACCTAGATGCATCTATGTCTGTGAGAAGTACCTTCTGCTTGGTCATATAAATATTTAAAAGAAACTTCAGAGAAATTTAAACGAATGCAGAACTAGGAAAGGCACAAAAAGATGTTGCAAACAGAAACTTTATTATTTGATGAAAGTACTTTATATGTATCTAGAAAGATGGGTAGGTGCGTTGCTTTCATAGAAATGAAGAAAGCTAAAAAGTAGATACTGATCTATACAAAATTACTCATACAGCATTTGCAGCTTGTAAGTAATAGAAGAATAGAATAACTGGGAACTATTCATTACAACCCGTAATTTTGCTTTGGATTTCATCAGTATTGCCTTCACCCAAGGAAGCTGTGACAGAACTTTAACCTCAGATTTTTGGTCCCCCAAAAGCTTCTTATTAAAACTGAGAGTAATCTTGAGCTTCTGAAGCTGCATTTGTTATCATTTGTCCAGATAAATTCCTGGTAAGATTTTTTCCAATGTGAGTGAGAGATGAACTGACTTGTGCTCAGATTTAATTTCTCTTCCAAAATCAAACAGGAATTTGCAGTGCTTTACACAGATTACAAAGTGTGTATTGTGATTAATGGAAATCTCGACTTCAATCCTTATTTGCAAAAGCATTTGCGTTCAAGACATTACCCATGCATGCTTATTTGAGTAAGTGAAACCTGCCTTGAGGTGGCAATGATACTTTTATTTCTTTGTAAACTTACTCTGAAGAATGTGGGTACGTGGGCAGACCTCCCTTACCTAGCTTAGATTCCACCAATCTGATGCAATGCTAATGACACAGAGCCCTGTGCGTGCTGAGAACCGCCTTAGGTTTTACAGCCCGTGCTGGAATTACCGTTTGGTGCTAGAAGGATCTGAGTCAGGAAATCAGAGCTAGCCTGAGTATGTCTGTAGGATTCCCCCCATCAATTTATCTTTTATTTGTCATAGGATAGCCTTGGTACCCAAGGTTAGTTTGTATTAGTGGTATATTTTTGATATCGGAACTCGTTCAGTAGAGATACCATCCTTGCTAATGACAGATTTTGCTTTGCTTCTGCTCTTTTCCTATTGTTTACAGTACATAGACTGTTGTTTCATCTGGAAAGATCAGACGTACATACTTAATTTCTGAACGCGGAAAGGGAAAGAATAGTTCTGATGTTGATCAGTGTTTTTTAGAGAAGAACAATACTTTGGAAAAAATGTTTACCTCATTTATGTTCTTATGCTCCAATTTAAGTAAATTGTTTTTTAACAATTGTTACAATTTGTAACAATTGTACAATTGTAACAATTTTTGTAAATTGTTTCTTACGCACTTTATAAGCTTTTTTTGCTCACTTTACGAGGGTGTACTTTTTAAAGTACACTTTTCAATTATGCTGAACATAAAATATTAGCACATTTTGTCATTTGTAGAGCTTTCAAATACTATTGTATGTCACATGTCACTAGTTCTCAGCATTTGCCAGTGCCAAAAATGAATTCTGTGAGACATAATTTCATAGAGATTTAAGGAGGTCCGGAATGTATTCAGTGACCATCTGTCACTACGTGCGCAGCAAGCTTGACTTCTGAGCAGCCGATGTTCTTCCCAGGAGGAATGGGAGATGTGGCCTGGCTGTGGAATTAAACTGGTTGGCCGGTGCAGAAGACAAGGAAGGGAATGGGCACCGAACTCTTCAAAGCTCAGGGATTTTGATGACTCCTGGTGGAGCCAGAAGGTGGTTTATGCATGACTCCAACCAAATAAAAGTGGGGTTTTTTTTGTTTATTTGTTGTTTTCTCTTTTATTCTCTGACCTGTTGATACGACAGGCTATATGAAATGAAGGGAGTCTCCAATCATTTCTACAGGTCTCTTCCACTAACTTTTTGAAGGTTCTGTGTCCAACCTGTAAGCTGCTTCATTAGCAGAACTAGAACAGGGATACATATAACAATTAACACTATTAGGTAAACTTCGTCTCAAATTAAAATCAAATGGATGTACGTTCCATGCATGATCTATATGAAAAAATGCTAAAATATCCAAATACCATTTTCATGAAAATTAGTACTTTCCATCCAACAGGTGGAAAAAAAATATGCAAGTCTTACAAAAAAACATCCTTCCCCTCCCCTGCCAGTTAGTCAAAATTTAAATTAAAGACTGCTGGAATGTATGCTCATTATATTGCTAGTATCTTTTAAGCAGCATAGCGAGGAAAATTTGAGGTAAGCTTGTTTAAGGTGTGCAACTTTTAACTCTTCCTGAGCATTACATTCTGAGGAAATAACTTTTTTTTTTTATTTTCAAAAAAGACAATCCTATAAGCTCAGTAATTAGGACAAGGAAGGGAACTCTTTGCTTATTTTACTCAGGTCAGGATACAATGATGCTTCAAAATGAATAATATTTTACTGTTAAAATGGAGGGAAAATAGGCTTCACAATAAATTTTATTTTCAGCTGTAAATGAAATTTGCATGTTTGTTAGTCTTATTTATTCCAATTTAGAATTTGCAGGTTTTTTTGGGGGGGCTACTTCTTTTTGGTTAGCATGTTTTCACTTTCTCATTGCTTTCATTGATTCCTTTATTAACGGTTTTTATCGTTTGCTTTGATTTGTTAGATTGTATGCAAGTGCATGCGGTACCATGAAAAGGTCTCATGTCATCATCCCGTTTATACAACAGTTTTCACAATATCTTTTATGAATAATTTAGTTTGTGTCTGAAACTACTGAGGATAATGGCAATATATATCTTGCACTCTTTTAATTAAGTACGAAGCAGTAGCCTTATGGAAAGTATTCACAGTAGTTCCAGTATTTAAGGTGAGACTATTTTCCAGTTTTAGCGAATAGGCCTAATCGTTGTGGAACTTCAATACACTAAATAACTCTGACTTGTTTTTTAGTTTAAAGGTAAAAGCTACTGCTTAGTTAAATCATTAAATCCATGAATCCTGAGAAGCCTTAGTCTGCAGTAGAGGTTCACTGTTCCTGTATTTTTGATTCTAATCACTGATATTAATGCTTAGTAATTGCATGCTACTTTCTCAAGCCATTACTTATGTCTTAGATAACAGTTCCTCTAGATGTTTCACAGACTGAATTTTATGACTTTAAACCTTGATGCTTCATATTTTGATAAAACCAGAGTTCTGAAATGGCTGAAAGCCTGGAAGTAACTTGATTAGCGAAATAGAAATATTTGGGAGTTGTCTCATTTCTTTTGCAGTTCAGGTTTGTTGAGGCTTTTACTTGAATGAACTCTAGCATGTTTAACTAGATAACATGGGATCAGCTAGTATATTACACTTGATTACATGCAAAAGCCTCTAAAACATCAGATGGAAATGTAGTATGTTACTATGAATCACTGCCTGTTCTTTCTGTTAACAATAGAGCATTAAATGAGACAAGATGGACGCCTATTGTGTATACGGGGTTAACTGATAAAAGCGTGTTTGAGGACTGCTGCTGCATGAGCTAACACTGTTTTGTGATGAAAAATGTTGAGGCTGCTCCTTCCATTTGCATTCCCACTGCCAAATTTCAAAGTATTTTTATCATATATTAACAAACCATTTATTCACAAAATTTTCCCTTGGAATTATTTTTCCTTTCATCTCAAGGTGGTCTTTCTCTCACTCAGTAGAATTGTCTTTCTCTGTCCCATCCCTGTAGGGGAAATATAATTTTATTTTGGCCTGCCTCTCTCAGTCCTTCCTGGCCTTAAATTATATTGGCAGTTGCACTGGCCACAGCCCTCTTGTGAGGCTTCCCTACTGTCAATTTGCTTTTTGTTTCACCTAGTAGAATGTTGTGGCTTTGCTGCATTTTTCATTATAAAAGTAATCTCATCCATGAAGTATCTTTTTCTTTAAAAAATCATCTTTTTCTTTATTGCTTTGCCTATGATCCATTTAAAAATTCTGTTCAGTCTCGGTTAACAGATCTATAACCTCTGAAAATATTTTTCTAGCCCCTCTCTGATGGTGTTCTCTCATCTCATCCCCATCTCCTTTCAGGCATGCTAAAAGGAGTGATACAATCAGAATTAGTGAGATTTGAACAAAGTGTTGAGGTCTCTGTGATGATAACTCTGGGACCATTACCCAAAGGCTCATCTTGCTCTCCTCTGGGTGTTTTACATTCGCATACAGAGACACGAGTACATCTCATCTGAGCTGTCAAAAACCCACCTGCTTCTTAACGTAGCTCTAGGAAGAAAGAGCCATTAGAGCTGAGACTGCTAGCAGGCAGCATATTCAGAGAATCATAGAATGGCTGGAGTTGGAAGACCATTTAGTTCTAACACCCCTGCCATGGGCAGGGACACCTCCCACTAGACCAGGTTGCTCAAAGCCCCAAGCTGGCTTTGAACGCTTCCAGGGATGGGGCATCCACCTCTTCTCAGGGCAAACCTATTCCAGAGTAAAGAATTCTTCCTAATATCTAATCTAAATCTACCCTCTTCCAGTTTGAAGCCATTACCCCTCATCCTATTGCTACACTCCCTGATCAAGAGTCCCTCCCAATCTTTCCTGTAGGCCCCCTGTAAGTACCGAAAGGCTGCTATAAGGTGTCCCTGGAGTCTTCTCTTCTCCAGGCTGAACAACCCCAACCCTCTCAGCCTGTCCTCACTGCAGAGGTGCTCCAGCCCTCTGATCATCTTCATGTCCCTGCTCTGAACCCACTCCAACAGGTCCATGCCCTCCTTATGTTGGGGGCCCCAGAGCTGGACGCAGCACTCCAGGTGGGGTTTCACCAGAATGGAGCAGAGGGGCAGAAGCACCTGCCTCAAACCTGCTGGCCATGTTTCTGCAAGCAGCAGAACTGCATCCCACCTGATCATGTATCTGACTCATTGGGCAGCGTGAAGGCTTTGCAGCATGCATTCAGTGGTATGACTAATGGTGTGTTTTGCTTGTTTTTTCTTTCATCCTTTCCCTAAAAAGACAATTATGTGCATAGCAAGGTGCTTTCTCCTGCAGTGTATTTTTCTAACATTTTATTTTGCGTTCATCATCTTCCCTCCTCCACTCCACAAAATCACTTCTACGTCAAACAAATTGGGAGATTTGTGACATTCCTTAATTGCTGAGAATGTTAATACTAGGGTATTGAACTGGTTCCCGTGAAAGATTCAGAAAATAGAGTAGTTAAAGATTTCAAATGTAATCTCTACGTTGTATTACTGATTGCCTTGAAAGCAAGACCTGATAATGCTGAACAAGGCTTAATACCTTAAGAAACAGTGTTATGTTAAATTGCAGTTTTACCCTGACTATTGTACACAATTTGAAAGATTACTACAACATACGGAGTCATATGGTTTGTTCATGATTCTAAAGTGCAGATCATAATGATTTTTGTTCACCTTCATGAAAGAATGCAGAATATCCAAAGGTGCCAAAGGTGGCAATCTGATAGGATTATGGCACATCTCAGATAGGGCCACATGCCTGGCCTTGCACTGCTGCAGTTAATCATGCAATAAATCTTTCACTGTCATCAGCTAATGGATGACTTGCATCATGGGAACAATGGGGAAAACGGCAAAATAGTCCTGCCATCTTTGTACGTTCACCACGGAGAGCAAGGAGGTTCCCTGTCGCAGCTCTGCTTGTTCCTGTAAGCAGCCCAGTGCATACACAACAAATTTTCTCTTGAGTCCTCCAAAGCTGGAGAGAAGTCGAGGTGCTGCCCAGCAGCCAGAAATGTGTCTTCTCCCTTCACTTCTTCCCGTTTCAGCTCCACCACAAGATGCGTTTATCCCTCTGACTTGACGTTATCTGGGCAGTATGAGGCAGTGCAGGACTTGGGAGAAAAAGGCTCATACTCCTCTATTCAAACCCGGTTTGTATTCATGCTGGGTAGTCTCTGCAAAGTAAGGCTAGAGCCTATAGCAATAAACAGCAAACTTTCTAATCCACTATCTCCAAACACTTCCAACCGACCCATCTGCTACGAAAACAATACTGTTTGCCACACATATTTGCACATATTTGATACTGTGAAATTACACGTGGCTGAAAGACTATTGATTTTCTTTTTTCTATGCTTGTTTTGATTCCCTAGAACAATACATTGTACATAATGTTTTGGGGTTTGTCTCTTCTGGGAGTCCATGCTTTTTCAGATCAGACTGAGTAATTTTGAAAGTTGCTGCTGCCTTATTGATTTTCTGCCCAAATCCATTTTGCTAAGTAAACTGATATAGGAAGTAGGGCTTGAGATCATCTCACAGGCACAATAACCAAGCCCTACCCCTTTCCAAAACACCAAAGCTTTTATAATCTTTAAAACTGATTTGTATTAGACCTTGGTGACCTGTAAAATAGGAAAACCTCAGATCTGCTGGGTAAGATGGGATAAAAATAAATAAGTGTGCAAACCCATTTTCCCTTGCTCACTGCGTCCTTGCAGGGGCGAGTCCTTTTCTGTGGGCTTCCTCCCAGTCACCTCAGCACTCGCCAACTGCAGAATTCCTGAGGAAAGACCTTTCTATCCACCCCCAGAGAGACCCAGCGTGTCCACACCTCATCCTGCAGCAAACAAGCCAGCCCTCTGTCCGTTCCTCAGGGCCTGCTGCCTCTCTGGTACTAGAAGGTTCTACCAGGCCAGGGGCTCCATGCTCCCTCCGGGCTGGGGTGCAGCTGCCGCAGCCAGCCCTCCTCTCCCCCGCCCCCCCGTCTCCTTCACTTAAAACCTCTCCTATGACTCTGGCTGCTCACCCTTGCTCCCCGAGGACCAGGATGGAGCCTTTCTGTGGCAGGATGGTGAGTCAGGGAAGTGAAGGGGTTGGGGGGTGCTATACTTTTTCCAGCGAGGGAGTGTGTGGTCTGGCTAACGGCTGCCAAAATGGCTGCCAGGGCTGCAAAATGGCTGCCAGGGCAGGTGAGGCACCTGCTTTCCTAGGCCTGTTTGTATTCCTGTAATGCCGCCTTTATTTTTTCCGGTTGCTGTGCTTCCTGCCCATCTGCCGGCAGCGGTGGAGCTGGTTAGAGCTTCAGTTCATAGGTGGAAAGGGGCAGTCGGCCGCACAGGACAACAGGGGCACGAGGGCAGCATCTGAGTCCAAGACTCAGTAAGTGGCAGGTTTTAGGTTCTTTGTGTTTTTCTTTCTCATAATAAGAGCAAGCAAAAGAGCAATTACCAAGCAGTTTGCAGTAAATTAAGTTCATGTTGTTCTTTAGACTGGACTTCCCTGGCTTCTATGCCTTTCTGGAGAGAAGTAGCTCGCAGAGTTAAATCATCTCCTTTCAGGTGCTTTTCTAGGGAGTGCCCCATTGCAGCGCCTTTACAGACAAGTAGGTCTCCATTGCCAAGTGTCCTGGTTCCGGCGGGGACAGGGTTAATTCTCCCCAGGAGAGGTATTCCATGCCGTGTGAGCCATGCCCACCCAGGGCTGCCGGGGGAGGGGGCAGGAAGCCGGGGAAGCCGCCGCTTGGAGCGGGCTGGGGGGTCCCGGGTGCGGTCGGTGAGCGGCGGGGAGCGTCAGTTCCGTCATCGTGTTTGTATATTCCTCTGTCCGTGTTATTGTTGTTGTTTTTTCTTGTTCCCTTTGCTGTTCTGTTAAACTGCCTTTGTCTCAACCCAGGAGTTTTGCCTTTTTCTTCTGATTCTTCCCGTATCAGGAAGGCCCGAGTGAGCGGCACGTGGTTCTTTGTTGCCGTCTGAGGCCAAACCGCGACACCAAGTTACTGCGTCGTGGCGATCGGGCCTTTTTTCATGCTCATGTGGAACAGTTCAGGAAGAAAGAAACCATTCATAGAGTCTGGGGAATAAATACTCCCCGTCCCAAATGGGGTTAGCTCAAATGAGGTATGGTTTATTCGCCTAGGGTTGCAGGGATGTGCTATGTCACACTTTGGTTCATACAAATGATAAACATTGTAAGATTCTGTGTGAAAGTTTTGTAATAATGCTGGATATTGATTTCTACATTTCCCATAGTATAAACACACATTTACGTTGCAACGCTAAAACCCCCACACCCCATTGATGAACAGTGTTTTGCATAGTATCTGCGTGGTGTTTTCCTGGCTTACTTGTGTGGTGGGTAATATCTCTAACTTCTGAAAAGAAGTTTATTTGCGTTCCGTGAATAGTGGCTTAGGAATTTCATGGCATTTAATTCCTTTTGATTTTACCTACAACGAGGATTAATGAGTTTTGTGAGTTTTGGTATCTCCTGGATTTGGGAGCAATACTGCTGTGTAAAAACTCAAGTCATAGGAGGACTATTATTAAATTTTATAGTGGTGTTTTTCTTGGATTAGAAAACTATATTACCAGGGATGCATTTGATCATGTTATCTGATCTCTTGTATAAAGGACTGCAGAATTCTCAGAGATAGTTTGGTTAAACTAGTATGTATCTCTTAAAGAGACCTTGATTTAGAAATTACTTGATTTGGTGCTTTTTAATTAATTAAAAATAACTTTATAAGCTAATAATTTAATCAACTTTTACTAAATGAAAGTATCGATAATGGTGTGTTTATTAGAAAAGTATAAGGTTATAATTCTTTCAAACTGAGAATGTTTGCGTTCTTGGCAGTGGGGTGCAGGGATTAAATACCTTATTTTCAGACCTAAAGAAAAATTGTCTATGCCATGTACTATAATAGGGCCTTTGTCTTATGCAGTGTACTTTATTTTTTTTACCAAATCAGGATAGCTTTTGCAACAGTAAGTTGTTTTCAAAAATATAAAAAATGGTTCTATGTGTGTTTGTTACCCAGCATCAATGGTAAGAGACATTCTTGTTTATTTACATGAGCTTGCTTTTTGAAGTACTAATTTTCTGTGGGTTCGTGTTTGAGATCTTACCAGCAAAATTTTGAGAAATAGGACTTAAGATGCAATTATGCAATTATGTATATAGAATTGAAACAAATTATCAAATTTCTGTGCATTAGTGGATAACTTCATAAAATCATTTTCCTGAATGTGCTGTTGTGCAGAAGGTATGGAAGAACATACCAGGCCAAAAAAGGTTTGTAAGAACTCTCCAGTTGTTTCTCTAGGTAGGCTTCTGGTTGGCACAGTGTACAGCTTCCTTTCTTAAATAGCTGTTTAGAAAGCTGCTTGCTACTTCAGAAGCTTTAAGTGAAGCTATTTTTAAGGCTAAATCTATGATTATTAAAAAAAAAACCACCCAAAACAACAAAAGCAAAACAACAAACCATCAAACTGCGACCTGAAAAAGTATAGTGGCTTTGGGTAAAGGATGGAGAAATCTGCCTGGAGACATTGATGGCACTGCTACTGTGTGGAGTGTGACAAAGGCAAGTGAATATGGGTTACAATCAGAAAGGATATATTTTACTTGCTGTCCTGGGTGATATCTGTAGATACAGGTGTTTTGCTTTCAAATATACTTGCTTTATTTGTAAGCTGTGTAGAACTAACATAAATGAAGACAAGAACAGACTGTGAAATTGAAATAAAGGAGACAAGGAAAGACGAGCGTGGATTTCTAATGCTATTTTCTGAGTTTGGATGGAGAAATTTACTTTTGTGGATGAGATTTTGGTTCAGGTGATTTCATAATTTCTTCTGACAGACCTTCGGGGAAGGATTTATGGTGTGGTGGGAGGGACTCTAGTTTTTCCATTGCCATGCTATTGTCCTGTAACATATCTGCTCTGTACGGTTATATAGGAAGCCGTGCTCAGCTTCAGCAAAGTAGGAAGGAAAAATCATGACTGATTGCAGGCCAGAGACAGAAAAGTTGTTTTTCCAGCTACTGGAGGAAAAAATGAGAATACCCTTCAGGATTCTCACTTAAGGTTTAACAGCTGCTCGTTTCAGTGAAAGCCTAAGCGTTACATCAGTGATAGGTTTGGGTCAAACGAATGACCTGGGTCCTTGCTTTGATGAAAGTCTACTTTATAAAGACTGGAAGGAAGATAGACTTGAGGCAGCCAGGGTCCAGCATCAGGTGGGTTCTTCCTTAGTGGTTAGGGAAGAGAAACTGAGTGTGAAGCAGGTGACTAGCTGGCACCTACTGCTTGACCATGAGACTATATTTGTTTTGACAATCTGTAGTACGATGTATGAGGAGAAGGTGGACTGTGGTCACTTCAAACATTTTGATTTGTGAATTTCGTAAGCCATTCACTTTTCTAATTACTAGAAATGTGTTTGGCCCCTAAATTCTTTTAATATGATTAATTAACAGTAGGTATAATGTCATGACGTCTTTAAGTACTTGCGCTGCTTTTAAATATAATTCCTTATATGAAAAATGATTGTTCTATGAATAAAATAACTTTTTGTCATTTTGTTCACTTATGTATGGGACTCAGATTTTTGTTAATCAGCTTCGTATCTCTTTGTGCCCTGGCTGCCCAGCAAACATAAATTATCTGTCTCCCTCTCCCTCCTCTCCCATTTTAAATGCGGTGACAAAACTATTCATCCAAACCCAGGAGCTACGTAGAACAACCATCTACCCATTCAGAACAGCTTTCTTTTCTATTGATTGGCAACTGCACTCTTTTATAGCACAAAGCACACAGTAGCATTTCCTTTTACAGACTGAAATTATGTCATTATTTACATGTTTTTGTTTTTCTCTTTTTCTCAAAAAGTAATGAGTGCAAAGTTGTGTTGTGCATTGTAATACTGTTGGTAGCACTGAGCTAGGCAACCTTTTTGCATTACTGAGAGGAAAAGCATGTCTTTGTATTCATTATTGCTTAATTTTGATAGAGAATATCCCAGAGAGCTAATTTTCTGGTAGTTCAGAAGTGTTCATTGGAACTTATCACTGCAGCTTCACAGGGATTAGCAAAGGTTGGACCTCAAAACCAACGTGGGTAGTATACATAATATTCTGCTGCAGTGAACTGCAAGTAGTGCCGCGTGTGTTGACTTTTAATAAGAATTAGTGTGTTTGTCCTCAGCTGTTTAAGGATTGTCGGTATCATATGTTAAAAGGGAGAAGTTATAATATGAAAGGCACTTTATGTCACTTCTACATTTGTTTTGTCAAGAAAAACTCTAAAAGTAGTTTGAAAATTTTGTAGCAGCTTTTAATGAGAACTGCCGTTAACAGCTGAATTTTCCCCACTTCTCAGGGACTTCATGTATGTATTATGTTGCAGCTCTGTGTAAAGGACTAACTAGTTGGTATCCTAATCTCGGGGCATGAGGTTGTGCCAGGGCAGTCCCTATGAATGAAATGCTTCTCTCTAGGCCAGGAGCACAAACCAAGTCAGAGTTGGGTATAACCAGCTGGCTTGGCCTGCTGCATTTTCAGACAGAAGCTTTAAAATCCCCTGTCCTGACCATTGTCTGCCCCTATTACCAACACCACGTCCTAGCACTGACAGTATTTACGCGCTGCAGCTCCACTGAAACCCAAGTGCTCCAGTGCTCTTAGAGAATAGCGGAGAAAGCAGTGAACTGGTGCTGTGAGATGCCCTGGTGCGCCAGGTAAATCTGTGCTCAGTATGTCTGTTGTCAGGCGGTGCCTGAGATATATAGAAACAAACGCCACTTTGCCATGAAGTTGCCATAAAAACATTAAGCATCATTAAAAGAATAATCCTGTTCCTCTTAACTAAAAAGCATAGTATATATTTAGGAAAAGTTAAAGTGGCTTGGTATATGTTAATTAACATTTTTGTAGAGGCACAGGATAAATTCAAGGATACTTAAATATACAAACTGCTTTTTAACTACCAGTTCAGGTTTTTATGAGAAATTGCGTTATGAAAGTTACAAAACAAAACAGTCTTACCACCTGGGAGCTGAATTCTAGTAGTTTGTATGTAACAAGCAAGCTGTATCAAGGCAGCGTTTTGCCAGATATGTTTTATGCTTCCTAAAGACTATTTGAAACTATTTCTCATAGAAATCACAAAACTCTTAAATAAAATCACATGATTAAATAACTTTGAATAGCTTGCTAGCATTTGTTTTTGAACCTTGTTAGCTTGCATGGCTGGAACATGTTTTGTGTTTCGGACACCTGTGGCCACCACAACCGTGTTTAGGAGATAGCTCGTGGGGTTTTATATTAAAGCAGGTGTTCCTCTGGTGTTTATTCTCAATTGCTCAAATTTACGTGTGACAGTGGGATTGGCTGCTGAGCACCAGGATTGAGGAAACATAAAAGGCGGGCATAAAGCTATGATTTCAATTGAATGGATCCATCAAATATCGCTTTGAATTTGGAGTGAGTGGGAGGATTTGTACATTGCTGCATAAACCTTAGGAATAAGCTTTGGGCAGGAAATCTAATTATCAATATTTATATCAAGAATTGCCATTCTGAAAAGTGCTTTTTTATAACATTACTGTTTTACGAGGAACACAGTCCAATCCTTATATACCGGTATAAAACTGCAGTACTAAGGAGAAGAAAACTACTTAACCCCCCCTCCCACAAAACACCAGCAAATCAAAGTTCTAGGATTATGTTAATGAATTAAACATTAAGCATGACACTGTTTTTAAATGCGCATGATTAGATTGAGATTAATTGGAAAGAGAAAATAGCATAACAATGTTGATCCCTTGAGAAAACAAGGCTGACATTTAATACAGCTTTTAAGTAAGACAAATCAGTTTTATTGTTTATCATGCGTGTTTTATAACCATTAGCACACTTGAAAAATGGAAAAATCCTTGTGGTTGTAAGAATTTTAAGCTTTATTCAGTTATAAGACCTATCTCTTCTTCTTTCATCCATCTCATCTCTCTCCTTCAATCCTCAGCAGTTTTATCAGTTCCTTGGGTTTGTGTTATTCATCTCCACCATACCTCTTCCAGTCCAGGAAGAATATTATTTTTGCTTGTGAACTGAGATTTAGAAAAAACAGATTATGAGGTCTGTGGGTAGGTCTAGCCAGCAAACGGTATGTCATACATTATAGCAGGTAGTAGTAGTAGTGAGATAAAGTGGTATGTAATTCAAAACACACTGACAACCCAAATATGCCACAACATCCTATTGGACATTTTTTGGCCAGGTAGCCAGCTCAAGACCATATCACCATGGTATCTTTCCCACTGATATTTCTGTTAATAATGTTACTCATGCTACAGATAAGCCTTACATTGTAGATGTATGTTTTGAAAGACTGTAGTCAGTCTCTGGATTTCTCACATCTGAGTCTGGGGCCTTGATTATCAGGCAACATTCCTTTCTTACTAGCACATAGCGTATGCTGTTTCATTTCTGAAATGCAATATCCGGCATTATCTTTGTTACTTGCAATGGCTTTTGACAGAGACTTACTTCTCCCTAGCTGATGAAGTCACAGTGAAATTGCAGATGACTAAAAAAAAGAAGTGAAAGGGAGTCCAGAAATAAAGGGGTGCAGAAAAAAACGTGCAACTTTTTTTTTTTATATTCAGTTCTTGAATTTAGGATCTCGTAACATTAGACTGTGGTCTCTGCTTTAGTTTGAATTCCATCTATGATGAATTTGTATACTTCTTGATTAGAATTGAGTTCACCAAAAATTCTAGTTTATGTCCAGCATTAGTTTCTTGTAAATGACTTGTGTATATTTTATCAACTATTAATACTGAAGTGAAAATTTCAGTAACTTGCTACCATTATGAGTTGTTATTGTCTAAGGAAGATAACTGAAAAATGTCCTAAGGCTGAGCAACTGTGAATAATAGAGATGAAAAAAATAATAGCAAGTTAGTGGTATTTTGCACAGACAATTTTGCCACAGATGGTAAAAAAACCTATGTATCTTGTAATGGGTCTTATCTGGAGCAATGTTCTCTGCTTCATAAAAGAAGCTTTAAGCATTTACATGTGAGCCTTCATGACTCTGCACTTTTTTCACTTTGTACCTTCCTCGGCTGCAGAGCCTACGCGTAATACTGTTGCAGACGAATGTACATCAGAGTTGAATGCAAACTCTGTTTTGTTTTCTCATGTTTCTCCTTTCATAGTTCCACCAGTAAGGTAAAGATGTATGCCTAGTATTACTCCTCAAAGAATTTTTTCTAACTTTGTTTCAATGTCCGTAAGAACTGAGTGAACGCAGCTGTTCATGCTTCCTCAGTTTTCTACTAACATGGACAAAGTTGCATATTTATTGGAGAAAACCAAGAAGTCTGGCTATATGTGTTTGTCTAGTTTACAGACACGTGTGTGTACTCTAATTATTATATATGGATATACATATTTGTACGTATTTATATGTGCATTCATACCCTTCACCGCTGCCTTTTCATTTGTACTGCTCGACTCTGTAAAATCATGCTAAATTTCTATACTCCTTAATCATATTTTACTTCATGGTAAAAAACTAATATTTTGTAGTTCAGCATGTACATATGACTTTTTATTGATTAAAAACTTAAGGAAGTTTTTAGAAGTAAGGAAATTTTAAGAAGCATGTAAGGAAGGATCTTTGTTCCAACATGTATTGAATAGAACGGAGCACAATGCCACAGTCCTGCTCAGAACTTTACGGTTTGGGCATGTAAACATAACAAAATGCATATGGCTTTACAACATGTCTGTTTGGTTTATTCCTACTAAAAGTGTATTTCAATATTTATGAATTATTTCATTAATTTATGCAGGTTATAACTGCCTTTTGCTGTTACTTTCCCATAATGGTGAAATTTTTTTAAATTAATTTCATCAAGTAAAACAGTCAATTTCCAAAAAATGCCAAAATCCATGCATTTCAGATTCAGGGCGTCTTAATTCTTTGTCTCTCCGAATGTGCGTGTGTATGTGCCTACACATAAAAAGACAAAAGCTGTTTAATGCCATGTTGAAGGCAATTGATAGAGTGTTTAATTTCATTTGGTTGTGAATAGCTTGAGTCTAAAAAATGAAAAAAAGTTAATGTTATTTGATACGATATTAGATGTGGTATAATGATACTAGAATAGTGAAAAACTCCTATCTGCAGAGTACGGTCTCACCTTACAACATGCAGTGTGCCAATATTGTTATTCTTGTAAAAGGAATTAAATTCAAACTTTTCGCATATGTATTGACTCTCTGTTATCATCACTTTTATCTTGTTAGGCTGAGATGGTTTGTTTCTTGTTGCATGTATATAGTAAGCCCAATTGTGATATAGCTTTCTGGGTGTAATTATCTATAAGCAGCAAAGTTTTTCAGATTGTTAAGAACAGTGCAGTAAGGACTCTTCTGGCTGCCGACCAGTCCAGTAAGCACCCTTTTGGCTGCTGACTGACTTTTTCACTTTGCAGGGTTTTTTAAAACTTTTAAAATACATAGCTTGCCATATACACGTATTTATTTCGAATCAGAAACAGTTTTCTCTGCCAAAAATATTGTCAATTTACTCATTTTGACTAATATCTTCTGTCCAAAACAGATGCTAAGAACATAGTAGTAGAACCCCAAAAATGCTAGAAAATAATTTGACAACATAAATGAAAAAACATCATTAAATCAAAGAAATATAATCCATGGCTTAAAATATGTGTTTATTGTGTGCAAGTGCAAAACCTACCTGGGAAGGTAGGTAAGGACGTGATTGCATTTCTGATGAAGGAATCCGTGATACTGAAACACGCAGCTAGCCCTCAAATTGAGATGAGAATTTCGATTATGATGCTGTAGCTGATATGGTATTTTAGATTATAGAATTTAGAAGCGTAAGAAAGTTCAGCGATTGTGCTATTTTATTTTTCTCATTATATTAGCAAAGTCATTTCAAGGTACTAGGTTCCAAGTCTGCAAGTCTAAAAGATGTTGGAATACTGGGAAGAGCCCAGGAAAACACTTACAAACAACGATTTGAACTCAGGAAAGTATGTCTAATAAGGAGACTTTGGAAGTTGTCTTGATTTATGAAACAAGATTACTTTAAGATTCTAGGGAGAAAGGTATATGGCAGAATATGGTTCTGGAATCTAGGATAAAAAGTTGGAAAGAGATTTGAGATTCAAAAGCTTAGGAGAAACTGATCCAAATTATAAATAAGCTGATTATTTTGAATTGAAAATAGCATGCCTGCAAGTGTGAGGGAGATTCCATTACTTTTAGTATCACAGTGAATTTTGCAAGAACATATTGTATATGGGATGCAGTAATTAAGGCAAATTATTTTCTATGGCATATGTTTTGCAGAAGGTTAGACCAAGTGATCTTGGCATGGCCTTGTAATGTAGAATACAACCTATTTAATGAGATGCGTATTGTGGTACTACACAAAGGAAGTACTTTTCCTGCATCTTAGAAAAAGAAATTATAAAGTATGTTTCTCTGTATTATTCTGTGCTTGGCACAGATAATAAATTATGGTAAATTGTATTTTGGTGTTTCTTGCTACAGTTGATTTGGCCAATAGATAATTGAGAAGGGCAGATTGATGTTAGGAATATATGCAGAGCTGATGCAGTTATCTTAAGGAAGTAACTGTGAGGAAACAAATAGAAAATACAAAATTCTGCGCACCTTTAGTTGTTTGGTTCTCATTAAAAATCGACAATGTCCAAAATATTGAATAGTCACTTGACCTTTTTGATAAAATCGATATGCCCGCAGTCAGATACTTAGTAAATTTATTGGAATTCCTTTTCATCAGCAGATTTACCTTCCCACCTGTGTTCAGAGAATTAAAAGGGTAGATAAGGTCACATGTGCATGTGTTTCATAGTTGCTGATATATGAGGTATTAAGTAACAGAACTATATCTTATCTGACAAACAATGGTATAGAAACATTAGGATTAGCAATTACATTGTATTTATTTCTGAGCAATTATATCCTTAAATTTATCAGTGATATTCTTTTTCCTTACAAAGTTTCATTGTGGCGTCTGGATTTCCCCTTTTTTTTTTTTTGCTAATGCTTGAACTCCTGTCACACAGCAGCCAGTATTTTTAGCTACTAGACATCAGTCATTTTTTCCGAGTGATAATTTTTTTTTTTTACAGGCTGTCCATCGGAAGAGTTAAACTGCTACTATAGATAGCTGATACTGCACATGCTGTGAAATTCACAGTACGGCTTTATTACATGCAATAATTATATGAAGGAAATATAAACTTGACCGTCTTTATAGAAAAAGACTTTTATTTTTCTCGTTATCCATCTTTCATTCAAGGGAATGCACAAGTAAATGGTTCAAATTCATTGCATGGTTTGGTAACCAGATAAAGAATTGTGGCTACTGAGATGGGATAAAAAATTTTATTCCTGTTTAGTCAAATTCTGTGGAAGTTCAACAAGAACATATTGTCTTGTACTGTTCACATTTATATGAAGGAACATCGGAATTCTCAGATTAGTAATGGATGTTCAACACTGTAACAGGATTCTGTATGTATTTTCAGAAATGCATTTTTATATGTAGACATAGAAGATACATCTATGCATTTCTGTATGAAATACATTTGAAAGAATTTTTATGAGAAAATAGTTGATAGGATTGGAATAACTAAATATGGAATTATATGCCTAATTTTAATAATCTAGCTTTATCTGTTTTCAGTTTTTTGTTACAAGGAAAAATATACACATGGAATGCATGTTAATACATTTCTAATAGTTATGTGCTAATTGTACTTTGATTAAAGTAGTAGGGTCGGAGAAAACACTTTACTCCTCTTTATATACAGGGTAGAATTATTGATACAATTTGCAGATTAGTGATGGACATAGTAAACAGCACTTGTTCTCTTCATAGAGAAAATGAAAATGTTTGTTCAGGACTGAATACCTACATGTACCATATGCAGTTCAACTCTCCAAAAATATTACGTTATTTTCGTGGTTGTCAAGTATATTGACAACAACTTCAAATTCATTAGCTCAGTCCAGGGATGCTGCTAAATGGTACAACGAGGAATTCAATGCTCTACTGAAGATCTTATCAGGGTCATGCATTGACCTGTATTCTGGGACTGAAAGCAGTTTCTTTTGAGCTCTGTTTGAATGTGAGATAGATTGACCTATAATGCCGATACTTAAACTACGAATTTCGCTATTGGATTATTGTATATTCCAGGGATAGCACTGAACAGCATGCCTTAAGCTAGGGCACAATTTAATTTTTATGTGGAGTTCTTAATTTTTTACATACTTGGTGTCAGTGGTGGAACAAGCATACGTGGTATTAAATTGTTTCCAGCCTGTGAAGAGTGAGCAAATCAACAGGACTACATTTAATGTTGCCAGCAATAGGTAAAGGTTGGTTTGCAGTAGACCTTTTCTAAAAAGTGGCAAAAATCTATCCCAATTGCAGGCTTCATATAGAAATTTTATAGTGGTTAATGTGAAAAAATCATGATTTATATAGTATTTTATAGTAACTGTTCATTTCTAAATCAAAACCTTGCAAATATATATAGTCATGTAACATAACATGTTGTCAGTGTCAGCTGATTCCATGTATCTACTGCTCTTTAGAAACTTTCTTACATGGTAGGATAATATTATTTTGTGAAAAAGTCTAAAATTGCAGTGGTATACTATGAAATCTTAGAGACGTCTTAGAAAGAAGTCTGTTTCAAATGGCAGTAAGTGAACTGAAAGAAAGAAGCTGGTAACATGGATGCTCCGAATCACTTACTGGAATTGACTATTTGAATTTTTTTTAACTGAAGACACAGAAGGAATTTATGTGCCCGAATTAGGCATGTAAACTTGCCAGGTAAAGAGAAATGACAGAATATAAATGTGTTTAAAACAAAATCCAAAGCAACTGCAGTATCTAATGACATCAGCAAACATAAGGAAAAATTACGATGAGCAACTCAGGGAGATGAAGTAGTGTTTGGAAAGTGAATAAATACCTGGAAAAATGGAAAGGTTATGGGAGCTAGATATGAGTATAAAAGAAGCTGGATACATTTTTGATTTATAAGGAAAGTGAATAGTAGAAGAATGTATCAAAAACTATTAAAAAAAAATCACAATGAAATATTGTGTGAAGTTGTATGACAACGGTGAGTATTTCCAGGAGTTCTAGAGAAATGGGAGAGCTTCAGGGGTGCTTTATAAGGCTTAACATGAATTATAAGCAACTCTTTTTTTTTGGGGGGGGAGGAGCAGAGGGGGCTACGACAATCTGGATTTAATTAGTCAATCGTAGCTTTGTTTGAGTAGGAATACCCATTCATCACTGAAACGTCGTTTCTAGTTAGTCATGTTAATGCTGGGATGGAGCTTTTCTGAGGAGGACCAATGAGCCCAGACTCCACAAGTCAGCAACATTCCATGGCCCTGTGTAAAGGAAAGACGGCAGGCAGAAGAAAGGGCAGGGATCAGATGCTAAGCAAAAAAACTTGTCAAGTGATAGAGTTGAGAGTGGTGAGTGGGTGGGATCCTAATTCTACCCTTACAACGTTGTAGTCTACAGTACTGGGAAGTTCTGCGATGGTCTGTAGGAAAGTAAGTAGAATTGTGAGCTCAAGATGAGGATAAGGCCAGGAAGTAACCAACAGCTTTTGTGAGGCAGGACATCCCAGAAAAGGGGATCTCAAACTGCTTTTGTGGAAGTTATAAAGAGCAGAAAAAATGTATTTGTGACTTTTTTGAACTTTTTTTAAACATTTTGCAGAGAATCTCCATTTGCTTATTGTGTGTAATACTGTGATGTTTTTTCATAACCTGATATTTTAATGTTTTATTAAACTCCTGGGCTGATGCATTTTTCAGGTTTTTGACTGTGTGGTGCTAATAATAACCAGAAAAATGTGTTGTCAAGAGCTTTTTGTTGAACTGGACTGAATACATTAATAACAAATTATTTGGTGTAAGGGACCTAAATTTGGGTATAGTCAATTTATGCTTAAATTAAGAAGAAAACTTGGTTTCTCTATAATAATGGCTGTTCATTTATTCCCAAGAACATGCAGTTTTGTATGTCAGTTCTTTCTTCAAATTCAGGCTGACAATGTATAATCTCATTATGAACAGTGTGAAAGAGTGGAATATGACTGTATCATATTAGTGAAGCAAAACTACTCAGTATTAATTTAAATGTGAGGAAATGGTACCATTCATCCCGATATTACTTTCTTGTGTTCAGTATCATAGAATGTAGGTGACTGTACATACAAGTACACTTAAATGATACAATGTAAGCAAAATTAGTTCTTTGGTTCTTCTGGAGAAGAATGGGTTACACAAAAGAACAACTGGAGCTGTTTGTCTCCAGATCCTTATTGTGAATTTATCTCGATTTAGGACTGACTGAAAAGTATTACAAATTGATGGCTGATTTTTGACACAGTCACAAAATTGAGAACAGGGGAAGGTGTTAAGTGGAGTTGAAAACAGTGTAAGCAGGAAAAAAAAGAATATTGAGATATAGTTAGAAGTTTAAAAAGAAAAAATGTGATTTATTTTGAATCTAGCAAGCAAAGTAGCTGGCTGTGCTATTGTTTTGAAAGCTTTTCAAATTAAAGGGAAGTTTGTTTCCTGATTATATACATAGATTGCGTAGAAATGTAATGGAGGAATTAATACCGCAAAGCAAGGTAACTGTGGCTGCATGTGAATACAAGTAAGTTTGATAATGCTTTATAAAATGTAAAACATACCTTAGTTCCTCTGGAACTCTTCTGCTCAGTAGTTAGAAACCTAAGAATTTTGATCTTTAATTCTCAGTTTCAGTAAGATACTAGTTTATTATTGGAAAGAATTTTGTATTTGCCATCTTGTATTATCCAAGGTTAAAAAAAAGTATTTTAAATATTATATGCTTTCACAAGTTAGGCTATTCTAATTATCATAAAAGGCTTGTTTTATAAGGCTTGAAAAAAATCCATGGCATTGCATACCATATTTAGTCAACCTTACATGAGCTAATCTTAAATCAAAGAGTTGTTCATGTATGATAAGCAGCAGCAACAAAATATATGTGTGTGAAATCTGGTCTTCCACTGCTTTTTTTTATCTTTTAGAAGGGCTCTACATAACAGAAATTAAGCACTGTGACTTAATGTTCAGAAATATTAATGAGTTCATTCTTCAGAAGTGTTTAAGACTGAGTCTTTAGGGATTGCTGCACTCAAATTTCTCTTGAGATTCAAAACCCACGGTGAGTAACACATACCCACAGAACAATATCCTTCAGTTCTTAATTTCACTGGATGAAAACACGACTTCTCAAACTATCCAAATACTGTGTTCTCATGTAGAAGAGCTATATGGCAATTTTTAATCTCATATATTTTAAAATATTTTTAGAAGGCATTAAAAATTATATCCACGTTTCTTATGTTGATTCCCCAGCTGTGACTGAGCATGAAAAACTGAAGTGGACAGAAAACTGTTTTTGGAAGGGTGGGGAGGAACCAATATTATGAAAAAGCAATGATAAAGTTTGTAATGGAATATGCCTCAGATGTATGGGGTTCTTGTTCCTCATTCAATTTATTTAGGACTTTATGAAGCTTTTTTTTTTTAAAAAATCTGTTTAGGTGCTTTGTTTCGCAGAATTCTATACAGACAGACCAGAGAAAGGTGTCCTTGTCTCCTGCCTTGTACATCTCCCTGTTGCGTGAAATGGGGCCAAGCGGTTTTGGCAGAAGATAAACCCCCTTGCGTTCTAACACTCCTCACCGAGGTGGGAGGCTAGGTGCGGCTAGGTTTAAATTCTGAGTGATGCCCAATTCAGCACTATCAGTCCAATCGCGTTTAATATGTATTAAACTATCACGATTTGGATACGCTAATAGTGGACTGCACCTTCAGTCTAGTCGTGCTCCTGAACTAGCACGGCCACTCTCGAGTCTTTGGTCGCGTTCAGTGAGAAAGCGAAACGACTAGCTACTTAAACAGTGCAGTTTATTTAAACAACAGATATACAGGTTCTTTAGGATTGCCGGTGATAAATACACTGTCTGCAAAGCACGTGCAAATAAGGATATTGGTAAGTATACAAACGCGCGACAAAATTATAAATGATACAGCCTGGCTATAAATGTAGGGTAGAGATTCTCTAGAGAAATTTCTAAGTCCCCGAGAAAGCACTCGGTGTAATCGAAGTCTTACCCAAAGGCGTCCCTATTGGGGGGAAGAAGGGCTCAGCCCGTCGACTGATCCCGGAAATCAGCGGTGGAATTCTTCGCGATGGTGTCTTCCCTGGCATCCCCTCTCTCTTGGGCTATTTTTATATTATTTTTTTATCTTCAAAGTGGAGTTTGAGTGACTTTAGTCATACGTACTTTTATTATGATTAATGTATTCAAGGAAGAGTGTTCACACCTCGGGGGCGGATAGCCTCCGGGATGGAGGTGTGTTTTGGTACATTGTGGTGAGCAAAGTTCGCACAAAGGACAGCATTTCATCAACATTTGACGAAATGTTGGCTCGGGTAGCGTGTAGGCCGCTTATCTGTTCCGTAGTACCATCTCGTCCCCATATCTGCTATTCGTCACAAGGGAAGGCCACGGAACAAGCGCGTTCCGTTCCATCCCTCGTGTAGTTTCGCAAACAACCTTGTACAGGGAATCACAGATGTCGCATTCTTCGTGTGCCAGCTGCGGCTGTATTCTGCCTCAGAAGCCTCTTGATTTTATGACTTTCCTTAATGTGTGAACAATGCTATATTTTTGTATTCTTGGCCAATTTAGTAATTATTCCACACTCCCTAACTTTATTCTAGTTCTATTGCAGAAATACAGTTCCTTTCTGCATCTTCGCTACTGCACTACTACTTCACTACTACCTTATTTTCAGACTTTCTAGTTTCAGAAAAGGGATGTTGTCAGACGCGTTGCTGAAGCTGTTTCTCATCTAGAGTCTGTCATGCTCTGCAGCTCAATAAATCATAGGTAATTAAATATTCTCATTTAGTGGCTACTTAAATTCACTCTGATTATGTAATTAGATGTAATGACACAAACCGTTGTGCAAAAATTATCAATAATCTAAGGATGAGGAAAAAACACAACAATTTACAAGATAATATATAGACATAAGGCTGTGGGATGAAAGGCTCCTGATTGCTCTATTTTGCATTTTCTTGGCATTGTGTACTTCAGTTTGAAGACCTAACATTCTGTTTAAAAACCTGCATGTGAGGTGTCATAGAAATATTAAGGAAGGCATAAATGCTCTCGAGAAAGATACATAAGATTGTCCCAGTGATACTCCCCATTAGGAAGAACTGCAGGAAAATTTCTCTTACGGTTCCTGATGGCAAGTATGAACCTTGAGCAAGTAAGAGGCTTGTGAACTCTGGCTCCTGGGTCACTCTTCCTCAAATTGCAGGTTAAATGACCCACTTGAAAGAGCTGTAGGAGATCATAGTGCTCCCGTATTGTTAGCCTCATCTATGTATTCTTACATTGAATTGTTACAGTTTTGGCTTCAATAACAGCTTCTTATTTCATCTTCAGTTTACAAATTAGGTCTTTTACAACTGAGTGTAAATGAGGGATGATGATCTGTTATGTGCCAGTCTCACTTGCTAATACAAAGTTTAATTTAAAAATTTATGAAATGTAAACCTTCTCTATAGACAATAAGCATCTATCAACTGTATTTACTGAAGGATTAAAAGATTTGTGAAGTCCTTTCTTCGATAACTTTGCACTGAAGTTGTAATGTTTTCCAATGTGTGCTGTACGTATAATCTGTCACTTTGTGTGAAGTCTGTCTTGCATAAAAGATTTTGTGTGTGATGATATTTTACGGAGTTTTTTAATGATAAAATGCTTGAAAGACAGCCAATAGAAAATGCTTCTCTAGCTCAAAGAATAACCATAAAAGATAATGCTTTGCTCGAAAAGGAGAGTCTTTTATTGTTGCTAACAATAATATCTAGGAGAATGGATATTTAAATCCTGTGCATCTCTTTCAGACATCCATCCTTCCACTATCGCGTTCTTTAATGACAATAGGTCATTAATTATTTACTATATAATGCCATCTAATGTTTTCCTTTTTATCTACTATTACTATATTAGGTGAATTTGTTCCCAATTCAATGGTTCTTGCACTGCTCTGGCTTTTGATTTTCCATAATACTGCATGCTAATGTGTTATTTACACATTAATATACTTGTAGTTCTATTAAAGTTAGAGAAAAAAATTAGGCCTAAGAATTTTAAGATTATGCCTTTGGTAACTGACAGTGGTTCTAATAGTATGTGGATGATCCATACTTGCCATATGGGCGTATTTTTGGTTAATTGGATAACGAAGAAATAAACCTTGTGTGTTCTGTTGTTAGGATTTACAAGACTTCATTCTAAATAGTAATCTTGCTTGCATGCTTACCTCTGTTGTGAAAATACAGTTCCCTACCGTAATGGGGGTTTAACAGGATGACTATAACAAACTAACGAACTTTCCTATTTAGAATCTTTATTTGTGTTGTGATCCACTAAACTCACAAGACTTCTGTGGGGAATATTTACCTGGCAGTTTGTTTGCCCATCTCACTTCTCTACATTTTATTATTTTAGGGACCCAAACAAATCCTTGTAGCAGTGTAAGTAATTTTGGCAGAAATCTTGATGGCTGACCTTGAGCTGGTGGCTAGATTGGTTTTAAGGTACACAGGTAAAGGGAAAGTAGTACTTTGGAAAAAAAATAAGTGGAACGTATGTAACTGGCCTCTTCAATATTAATAGACTCCGTCTGGTAGTATGGGTGGCTAAGTTTAATAGTATAAAATAGTATTATTTTTGCAAAGAAAGCTTTTGTTAATCAGCTAACAAAGAGTGCAAGTGCCAAGGGTTTTTTTCTTTGTTTGGTTGGGTTTTTTTGCCAAACTAGTTATGTTTTTTGATTTACTGTTCTTTGCAGAGGGCAGAGATAGTACTGAATTTTGTCATGGAATCATAGAATCGCCTAGGTTGGAAGGGACCTTTCAGATCATCCAGTCCAACCATCAACCTAACTCTGACAAAAACCATCACTAAAACATATCTCTAAGCACTATGTCTACCCATCTTTGAAATACGTCATTATGACAGGAGAAATTCATGGATTTTGTGACCTAATAATTGAGGTAAACACTTTTTTATGGTAATCATTAAAGAATCCAGGACAAAAATATTTGCCATTTCAATGTAAAACCCATAGACAATATGAAAAAAATATTTAAATGCTCCTAGTTGGCAGCAATGGCATTTGAAAATGGTCCAAAGCTATATTATAAATAAAAGCTTACTGAAAATCTGAAATTTTTCTTGCGGAAATGCTTTCAAAAATGTAATAAGATGCATCCGTCTTTTATTCAGACGTGAAGTTCTTTTCTAGCTCTTGGCAGACAGGTAAGTTACTCTTTTCTTGCAATGGTCTAAATAAAGAAGCTGACAAATAACAAAAACAATTAGTGCAGATACCTAATTGTCCATTTGGATTAATTTCTCTGTAGCTTAATTTGTTTGCTGCTGGTTTCATTAGCAACAAATAGTAAATGTAGTTTCATGGAGAAGTCAATACTCAACACAGCTGAAAAGAAAGAGCAGTATAAAAAAAGACATTGAACAGATAACTAAGTGTTTGAAAAAAAAAGTCATATTAGAATGCTTGTAAACAAAGAGGTGATGTACTAAACTCAGGTCTCTGTTTTCTTTTAATATTTTGAAGCAGCTTTAAAGTCATATCATTTCAATATATAGAATTATGTGAAATTGGGAACTTATGTTCTAGCTTGCAAGGCTATAAATAGATATTCATTACCGTAATAAAACATAAACTTATAAGTTAAGTTGTGTTTTTCACTCTTAAAACCTGTGGGGAAATAGCTTCAGAAGTAGCCACAAAAGACTTGCTGAAAGAAGAGGCCGTTGAGGACACCCGAGTATCAGCGTAGTGAGAGCTGTGAACTGTAGAATCTTCGTTTTAAAGCTTAGTGTGGAGTGGACATCAGTACCTTAACGTGATAAGGTTCAGTGTGGTCACATGTGCAGATTTTAATTATAACTTGTTTTACAGTAATTATACAATGTAATTCCAGTCCAAATTAAAATAAAAAAAAGTCATTCCATTACCGTGCATAATCACTTTGATAGAAAAGTTACACTATAACTTTGATTTTCTTTTGTACATAGAATAAAATTACATTTTTACCAAAAATGCCATTCTTTCTGTAGAAAAAATCCCCATCAGTTTAGACAAGGATGTCAATATCCAATAGTTTTTGCATGTGCCTTTGTAATTCAGCCACTTTCTTCCAGCCTGATATTGTTTCATCATTAGTGTGGTGGTTTCTTAAAGCATACGCGGTTTTTCTCCTGGGGACGGTGGAGGGGGGAGAGAGAGAGCACAAGGCTGTCCTGGCCCAGAGTCCAAAGCCTGAATAAGGCTGAAGAAAACAGTATCTGATGGCAGCCTTATAACAGCAGAAGAGGGAAAACAGTTAAATCACTTTTCCAGAACTATTATGATTTTTTGACACTTATTTCTAAAATTGTCTTTTTTGTTTAACTCTTGAAAATGATAAAATGGACGATATATCAATAAGATACTTTAGTCTAATGCCCTGTTCTATCTCCAGCGAGGCTTGGAGAGTACCAATGATAATAAGGTGGCTGTTGAAAACTGCGTTTGAAACATCGCTCTTCCACAAATGCTTTTAATGCCTCTAATATTTTCTTCTTTTCTCTCCATGGTAGGGTTCAAAGCCCCGTGTTTCATTTGTGAGTGTTTCAGTATAGGGAACTTGAACCTCTCCGGAGCAGCCGCAGGGAGCGAGAGGACACATTTTGATGCTTGGAGTGTCAGACACTGAAAACAAAGCAGCACTGGTGTTGAAATTGGAGTATACCAAATTGAGTGTAGCATCAAAACATCCAGGCTTAGTTGTTAAATCAGTTATATAGTTACATTTCTAGCCTAAAAAATGTTACGTAGGAAGAAAATAAATAGTCTGTTAGAGCCAAGTGTTAGTGTATAATATTTCAGGATTTTTTCTTGGCTTTATGTATAATTTAGTCAAGAATTTAAGGTAATGAAATATGCTGAAATCTTTTGGTTTGGATTTAAGTGCTGGGATGGAGGAAATATTGGAAACTTACAGTATATGTGACAGAATATTGTCAGGTAACATTTTAGATGTGTAATCTCATCCTGAGATGTTGGCTTGTCCTAAATATGGCAAATAGTAATGTCTCTATTTCAGCTTGTTTTCATCTTTTGATGAATAAGAAATGATCACTGAGTAAAATTTTTATCTTTGTGTGCAAGTGAGTTTTTTGCACGATGCTTGTATAAAGAAGCTTCGGCTAAGTGATTTAACCTTCAAATCAATACAAACTACTCATTAAAATGGTTGCGATCAGCTGTCCCTCAGTGAAAATGCATTTCCAGAGAGTAGAGGAACGCCATTTAGTACTGTTTTGTCTCAGGTTTGTATTCATGATTTAATGAGGGAAGTAAAAGTTATAGCAATGCATTAGATGTGGTATCTACGTGTGCAGATGCATGCAAAAACCACATAAAAGCTGAATTTTATTTAATTTTCTTAAACCCAGTTGAGAAACAGCTCACATGGAATAACAATGGTAAATTTCGTATTTAGGAAAAACGCAATTCCAATTTAGTCTATAATGATGCTTTAGGAGAAGGTCCTCTTATTAACCATGTCAGTCTGATTGCTTTTCTGACTGCAGTTTTCAATTAGGCATAATGTGTTCTATTCATGTGTGAAAGGAGGGGAGATAGGCGAAGATTTTTTATTTTTTTTTTTTGTTAGCAAATCATGAATTTGAGTAAGCACTTAGAAGAAAACAGTGTATGGTAGCTGTATGCAAGTTATTTTCTAGATTGAAATAAATGTAGCTACCTTGATTAAAGGTTCACTTCCTGAAAGGCTGTCTATCACAAAAAGGTTTAGAGTTCTGTTCTGGTTAGACAGTTTGAAAATGGTCATATGGTAAGTCAGTAAAAACCTAGGCAGTGTTTGACTTCACTTATACTAGTCAGTAAAGAACTTGTACATTTTATACAGAAGAAACTGTCTCAACACATTGAATCTTATTTTTCAGAAGGATGTTTTTCTACTTTTGAACTTTTTGGTTTATTTAATGAGTTATAAAATAAAAACTTATTCTAATATTAAAAAGTTAGGTTAAATTAAGTTACGCTGTATCTCTCATAGTATCTGTCCCTCTCCCATACCTCTCCTGTGCCTCGATAGACAGATAGCAATACTGTAATGTGGAGGAGTAAGGGGAGGACCTCTGTTCACAATCCCCAGGTGTGCGTATGTATCTGTATGAAGGAACATACCATGTTTAAATTCCCATTGTAAAACCTAACCAGTAAGCTGTGAATACTCCCACATAAGTTCTTTTAGCTGAGAACTGAAACGATTGCTCAGTAATACACTGCTGCTGGATGAGGAGTAGTAGGATTCCTCAGAATAAGAGTGGAAGCATGGGAGGAAAAAAAATGGCACATAATCTGTAAGAAAGCCTTTGGAAAACAATGTTAAACTAGCCTATTTAGCAGAAAAGTACTTACCTCTTTTTATAAATTGTTTTTTATAATGTATTGTCTACTTCCAGGTGTTCCATGGACTTGTATCAGGTAGCTGCACTCTGCCTGTCTCTCCAAACATCAAGATATTCTGCTCAAACCTCCTTTACTACCTACAATGACCTATTGATCATTGCATGGCTTCCTGCTCCTGGGAGGGGGAGGTCCGAGACAATCACAGGGGCCTGTTCTGCCAAAGTGATAACATTGATTTAGATAATTGCGATTTATTGCTTTTAAGAGTATAGCTCTGTCTTTTATGCACGCTACTAGGTCATGGCAGAAGCTGTAACTTCTCTGATTGGAGTCCACAAAAGCTGTTCCTCTTCAGTTTTTGTAGAGAAGTCGTGTGACCTTCCAGATGGGTTTTGCTACAACAGTAGATAAAGCTTGAAAGGGTCCATTACACAGGGCAGAACCTCTGTTGTCTTGATTGTGGTCCAGTTCAAATGAAACATGTTGGTTAAAATAAAAGGAAGGACAAATTGATAAGACTAGACGCCATCTACAAAAAGTCATAGTATCTAGAAATGGAATTTTCAATTCAACAAAAACCTATGCATTTAATTACTGGCTGGTAGTTAATTAAATGTTTCTTTTTGCTAAGCACCTTTGCTTGTCTGTCTCTGCTTTTGGACCTTCTTGCATCATGACATGTAACTTAAGTTAGCATTACTGGCAGGCTTCAGCTTCATTTCTTTTTGGTGTTTCAGGTTCATGCTTCTTGCTTTCACTTATGTTTCCGGATGCATATAGCCATATGTCATACTCCTAACCTTTGTCAGCCATGAGTAACCTTGTTAGTTGTATTTTGACATGAACTGCACTCATCCTGTTACTCTGGAGTGTCCGTTAATGCATTTTTTTTTCTGGTCTGAGATCTAGTTATTATTTTCTGGGACAGGGAAGAACAGGCACAAAATCTTAGTGCACCTTTCTGCTAAGTAAAGAGTAACTAAACGCATCTCTGCTTCAGGTTCCTGGCAGGGATTATATGCAAAGCAGCTGATGTTAGTTTCCCTTGAGCTTTCAGCATTGCTCCGGCTTTTACTGATTATACCAGTTTTTGAAGGCACTTTTCACGCATTAGTCTTCTTCAGACAGGCTGTAGTTCTGCATTAGGATGCTGCCATTAAGTTTTTTTTCTTGGTGGTTCCTCAGCCTCTCTGCACCCTTCTTCCACCGATCTCGCAACTTAATCTGTGCAATTTTCTAGTTTATTCTTCCACCTTGCATAAAACCCCCGTATTTAAATACAGGATAAGGATTATCCTATAATATCCTATATTATATAAACACCACTGGTTTAGATGTGGTGTTAAGGGATATGGTGTAAGGGAGAACTTTGTAGAGTGGAGTTGATGGTTGGACTCGATGATCCCAAGGGTCGTTTCCAACCTAAATGATTCTGTGAATAGGTAATTGATATTTCAGCCCTGTGATAACTGACAAATATGACTACTTGAAAGTGAAGGCACAATCTTAAACTAAGCATTCAATTTTGATTCCCTAGGTCACTTTTAGGAAAATGAGCAATTCGAGTAAACAAGTGTTTAATTTATACTTTTAACATTAATAATTATTAACTCTAGTACTTTGAACGTAGCCTGTGCGTGCTGGAAGATTTCTGTTTTCCTCTTTATAGTTAGAAACACGCAGGTGAGCTGCATGTTACTGTCTCGTGATTTCCATTTGGCCTTCACCGACGGAAGATGTGAGCTGTCCTCTATTGAAAGAAACCCATTAGAAGTGGAATGATCTTACGTCTGAACTCTGGAACTGCTTAGATTTCAGATAAAATTATTTCCAAAACTTTTTACAGTTTGAGTAACTTGTTGTGGTAAAGCTTCTGTCTTTCATGCTTTGTGTTACCCTTCTATGGAACACTGATACCACATTAAAAAAAGGCTAGATCAGTACTTTACTTTATGGAAGATGGCCATCTGGCATGGTATACTATTTGTTCAGAATTTAGTTTATCTGAGAAAGAGTTATACCTATCATGGCACTGTGGTTGCAGAAGCAGGAATTAAAGAATTAATCGCTGGTTTTAGCCTTTCTGTTGTTTTCCATGGGTGACAGGCATTCTTAAAAAGACACTTTTTTGTTTTCATTTGGTTTTGTTTCTGAAGAACAGTAATCCTTATGCCTTCCTTCCAATTTTTGCTGATGGCCAAAGCACTTATTTTCGCAACCAGAATTACTAAAAATTACATGTTCTTTTAACGGACGGTCACTGCTGTTGGCCTAACAATTTGAAGCAGCCTCTCAGTCTTTCATGAGAGTCAAGAACTTCTTGTTATTGGACACACTCTTTGAAGGGGTTTAAAAAACCAAATAATTTGGCCAGTTTTAAGTGGGAGACCAGTTCAAAATTACTTGAACATGTTGTGTATTGACATGTTCAGCTGGCAGCAACAAGTTTCATGGTATAATAAGTATTCCTTTTTAGATAATAAATGTCACAGAAATTGTTGGTTTTGCTCATATCTGTATGAGCTTGTTGCAATTCTAAATCATACTCTCCAGAAGTAGACATCACTGAATTATTTCAGCATTACCCTGAAAGTCACATGTGTGAACATGGAGCCAGAAAATTTAAGCAGTGCTGAAAAATAATTAAAGCTGCATCTTATTTTATTTCAACATGTTTGGTTTGCAAACTAATTCTGAAAGATAAAAGCAGTACTAGTAACGTACTGCAGAGATTTATCTTCCTCAGCTACCTCATTACAGTTCTGTTTGGCTGACTTGAAAATACTGTTTAGCAAAAGCTTTCTCGGCCAAGAAATCTTAAAAAAGAATCAAAAGTTGCTTTTAAAAACATTTTAAAAATACTGTGGTCATTTTGTTGTCCATTTTTCCTGAACTGATGTACTCAGAAATTATAACTGTGTCTTCCCACTATATGGAAGTGGGAACCTGTTTCATGAGTGAATTTAGGAAATGTTGTTATGTATGTTTCAGCGGATAGAATAGTTAAAGGTGATTTTTCATGTTCACAAATAGGAATTCTGAGAATATGTTGTACATTTTGTATTTGTTTACAAGTAGATTCTGTTTTAAGGATTTTGTATTTGATCTAAAAATAAGTTGTCATGAACAGCAAATTGCACCTGCTTTATCATGCACAGGAATTGGAATCCAGCTAGTTCAATGTTTTTTGACAAGATTTTCTTTTAATTTTGAAGCTCTGTGATAGCCTCTTCCTTCAGATAAAGCATGCTAAATACTATTCTGCAAGATCTATCTAAGTAACAGAAAATGTTATTAAGGTACCTGAAATCATAGATTTCATTCAGTGGTTAATAAATCCACTAATAAATTAATTGTCTTTTGGGTTTATAGAGTTCTTTGTACTTTTGTCAAAACAATTGATATTTTAGGAAGAATTTAGTCAACTTACTAAAGGATTTAGATCTTTTAGAAGAAAGAACACCTCTGAGGAGAGGGTATCTACAAATTTGAATCAAGCTGAATTCTAAAATCTGTGCCTTCCTTGTGAAATGTAATTTTCATTCCCTGCTCAAGGCTGGGCAAAAAGGCTATCTTTGTGCAACCTCAATACTGGAAACTAAAGTGATTGTTTGGAGCAGCTGTGCAGATTCTAGAATTAATTATTTTAGATTATTGTCAGTGAACTAAATGTAATTCTCTAAAAATTGCTGTGAGTTTATAACACCTAAACGTAGTCTTCAGGCAAATATTTTACCTGTATAGTCCCTGTCTGACACTCCCACAGTGGGATCATGTATGAGAATTCAGATGGCTTATTACAGCAGTGTACACATAACTAGTTATCACGCGTGAACTTCTGTTTCATGCCTCACAGCCTCTGAAATATCAATATAGAGGCAGTATTTTCCAGCCAGCCCCTCATGGCACTTTGGATATTATTTAATGCTTTGTTGAATAAACATATTTTAAACTGTATTTATTTTGCACATGATATTGTATGAACTGCAAGAGAATTTTCAGCTTCAGAATTTAAAATGGTGATTTCAAAACTTTACTGGGCTTGACTACCAGTTCTTTCAGGTTTGTAACAACAAGTACAAGTTTAGGCCACTTATTTTTCTGTAAAGGTCTATATTCTCTTTCTCTCTCCAATTTCTTTCCCTGTTCTTCCTGCACCCCCGACCCCAGGGTTTTGGAACCAGGATTTGAGTGGTGGAAGTATAGTTTCACATTAATAAAATTCAGATCGTTTTTGCTAGTCCTTGGAAAGATTAATTAAAAATTGAAAAGGGAAAAACTCTGAAAACAATTGGATTACATAAAATAACCTTTGGTGTTTTGGTAAATTTACTGTTAATCTGAAGCTTACATTTGTGATTGAATATTCATGGTTTTGCGTATATTCAAAATGTTAGCTGTATGAAAATAAAAGATGGGTTGATATTGTACTAGTAATATAGGATAAAGAGGTTTTAGAGAGATGTCAAGCTGAATATTAAGGAAAACTAAATGTTATGATTAAATGTGACATTTGAATATATTTAGATGAAGGCATCATTAAGACAGTCAAAAAACCTTAGTTCTACTTTTTTTAGTACTATTCACCGGCACCGTAATAACAGTTGTAGTATTTCAGTATTTCTACAGATTAGATTAAAATGATTTTGAAAAAAATCTTTGTTTCCTTTTTTACCTCTTACCTATTGTGGCAGATAGTTCCTGTAAAATATTTTATTAGTTTTCTATATCTAATGTAGAGATTTTTTTGAGGCTCACAACCTTGTTTTGCTCAGACAAGCTACTGTTGTTTCTTTAGAAAAAAAAATATATACCAGGCCTGCAATATGCTTTATTTTTTTTTCATTAATGAAGTTGTTCATAATGGAGAATTTATTTTAAGTTATAACTGCCTGTCATAAATATATATTTTTAGGACCATCATTCTTTAAAGCATTAGCCAAGGATATATTTTGTTGTATAAACAGTTTGTATTCTAATGCAGGCTATGGTTATTAGGTTATAGAAATAGCGTATAGACATTAGTTCAGAATTAGATTATAGAATTAGTTTACAGACATTTCCTTTCAAATTTCCTTTGAATCTAAAATAATTTTACAGAAAGTAAAAAAAAAAAAAAAAAAAAAAAAAAAAACCAACAAAAAAAACCCAACCAACCAAAAAAAACCTAAAAGTTTTAACAAGTTCAGTTAGAAAGTTAATTCATGTTTTAAACATGTAAATGAAATTTTAAATGCATAATTGAGCCCCCTCTAGATTACTCCTAAAATAATTTAACTCATAAGAAAACAGTACAGGAAATAGTAAAAGAGCCATTCTACTGATTGCGGGTTTGTAGAAGATACTGCAGAGAAATACTGAATTTTTCGTCTGTGAGATTTCAAAACATTTGTTCTAAGTCCTTCAATATTTGTGAATAAAGCATGTGCCAGATTTTAATTAGTATTACTTCACGCTGTGAAGAAGATTTAAAAGCAGTAGGATAATATTAGTCAGCAGTTGTGAGAAAATGAGGCAGTATTAATGTATGTTCTGCCCACTGTCTGCACTGTAATTATTGTCACAATAAAATCAGGTCCCAGATAGTATAGAGTCGGTGCTAAAAGTTAAGCAAAGTAGCTGTTGCTGAAGTGTCATGTTATGGAAGGTATTTTGCAAGATAATTGGTATTACTGAAATAAAATACAATAATGGAACCTTCTTAACTACTCTGATAACAAAATAATACAATTAAGGGTTTGACAGTTAAGAAATATCAGAAATTAGACTAACTGTATTACCTTATATCACATCTAATCCCCTTGCATTTATGTATAAAGTATAATTCTGTATGTGTGTAGTGTTTCCATGGAAACTATTTCTCATTCATTTTATAGGAAGGACAAAATTCAAAGAGTAAGTGCTAATTGTTTTTTTTTTTTCCTTTTCATCACTCCGTGCATGACCCCATTCCTCATTCCTTAGTAAGTATTAAGTCATGCTCTGAAGACAGAATTCTTATTTTGCCCTACCTTTTTTCTATATCACTTATCTTTATGGTACCTAAAAGCTTCACAATCCTTAATTAATTTATTTTTACAGTAGCATGGAGGGTGATATCCCCATTTTCGTCCTTACTGTCATAGTAAGTGATGAAGTATGAGTGGTGGGATTTTAAGTCTGAAATATCCACTAATGCTAAACATTTCACCTGGAACAGTGAATATTTACAAAAGGGTATCAGTATGTAAGCCCAGTATGTTCAAGCACAGCTCCTCTGGCTTCAGTTGCAGATAGAAGCTCTGAGCCTTTCGGCACATTAGATCCAATAGTCTAATTCAAATCTCCCTTGTTTTGTTTGCGGAAAGATCCCAGTGTTAGTGTCTGACATCTCAAATGTTTTTAATTGTAGATTCATTACGGTACTTTGGTTTGTTTCTTCTGCTGCATTGCAGAAGTAAAAGAAATATAAGTAACAAAAAATTCAGTACTTGCTGCAGTACAGAAACTGTTTTAAACTGCTTGTGTGGTAACTAAGGTAACCAGGTCATTCAAGGAGTTGAATGTATATTTCTCAGTTTTCAGTATGTGGTTTTATGTGTATATATTTTTAATGGAATTTTTCAAATTAATATCTAAAAGTAGGCTAGTGAAGAGACTTGAGCTTTTTCATTGCTTGATATAGTTGACGTGACATATATATATCAGTCATACATGAGTCATTTGACTTGGAAAAAATTAACCCGACGTTGGAAAAGAAACAGTTACTGAACTACTTAATACTCCTTGATCTTTGTTTTGAAGTTTTGCTTTGATGTATATTCAGGCCTGTGAGAAATGTTGCCAGCTTATGTTTGCACTAGCTTTTCCTGTAATTTGCATCACACATTGAATCATAGACATATTTAGGGTGGGAGGGAGGTCCTCTTGTGCATAGAAGGTCCAGTTAGATCAGACCCTGCAGGTTTTGCTCCATCAAGTTTCAAATATTTCTAAGGATTGAAATCCTGCAATCTTCCACTATTTGACCACTCTCATAAAATATTTTTTTTCCCTTATACCTAGTCAGAATTTCCTGTGTTGCATTTTATATCTTTAGTCCCTTGTCTTTGCGCCATGAACCTCTGAGGAGAGTCTGGCTGTGTCTTCTCTATCTCCTCACATTAAAGAGGTCAGTAAGGTCTTTCCCAGTCTTGTGTTCTTAAGGGTGGGTAAAACAGTTCTCATTCTTTCCTCAATCATCATGCATCTAACCATACGGTACTTGCTCCAGTACATCAACGTTTTCCTTGTGCTGGGGAGACCAGTGCTGCAGCCAGTACTCAAGCTGTGGTCTCAGAGCTGCTGAGCAGAGGGGAATAAGGACATCCTTCCATATCCTGGCCACAGTCTTGCTACACAGTCTATTGGGTGGCTGAGCATCTTTGCCACAAGGGTGCACTGCTAATTCAACTTGTTATCCACCAAGATCTGTTTTTGGGTCACGCAGGAAAGAGATTTTGACATGCTGGAGAAGCCACTGAAGGGCTGTCAAGATGGATAAGGGCAGGAGCGCGTGCTGAAAGAGGAGAGCTCAAGGGATCAGGGTGTTGTTCAGACTGGAGAAAGGATGGCTGGCCATGTAGTTGCTGCCTTTCCATTTAAAGGCATTTAGAGAGGAGACAGCGCCACACTTTCCTTAAAGACACACAATGAAAGGGCAAGCGGAAGCAGTCACCAGCTAGAATAGGGGAAGCCTTAACTGGACGTAAGGAGAAGATTCTTCACTATGAGAGTGTTAGTCATTGGAACATGTTACCTGGAGACTGACAGGACTGGGCCAGACATAGGTCTGAGGAACCTGATCCAAGGTGGAAGGTAATCCTGCTTTAAGCAGCCTTGGACTATGTGACTTCCAGGAGTCCCTACCAACTTCAGTCTATCTATGATTCTTTATTATGACACTTCTCAGGCTAAGATTCCCCCAGTTATGATAGCTCATTATCTTTACAATACCTGTCTTCTCCTTCAGTGTACCTCTGGTGGAGAAGTCTGTAAAAGTTATCTGACATCCCTTTTAATATGATGAAAAATATTGCTGTCCTTTCATGCACAACAGCAAGGTACAGTAGGTATTTTTTATTGTTTTATTGCTTTGTTTTGCTTTTTATTAGCTGTTCTTTCTTTTTGCTTTCTGGCAAGTATGATGTACTTAGAAAGGTACAGAATAATCATTTGGTGGTAGGAAAGGTCACTGGAAAGGTGCGAGTAGTACAGTTCATTCCTAAATACATAGCCCAGGATAGTTCAACTTGTAAATTATTTAAGTTGGATTACTGTAGTAGTGCTCCGGCAAGCTCAAACATTTTTGTACATGTGTGTCTGTGTTTTGAGAGACTAGTAGTAGCGGAATACTACTACTAGCTTGAGGGTGACTGCTTTAGGAATATTATAACTTTTGGGCAAGGAAGGAGAATCTTATGACAGGGAACAGCATCATAAGAAAAGAAAATATATGAATAAAGTACGCCCAATACTAGTATGCAGCTGAAAGGAAACATAGTATTTAAAATAAAGCACTTAAAGGGGGCTTACGGGAAAGATGGGGACAAACTTTTTAGCAGGGCCTGTAGTGACAGGACAAGGGGTAATGCCTTTAAACTAAAAGTGGGGAGATTTAGACTAGATAGAAGGAAGAAATGTTTTACAGTGAGGGTGGTGAGACACTGGCCCAGGTTGCCCAGAGAGGTGGTGGAGGCCCCATCCCTGGAGACATTCAAGGTCAGGTTGGACGGGGCTCTGAGCAGCCTGATCTAGTTGGAGATGTCCCTGCTCACTGCAGGGGGGTTGGACTGGATGACCTTTAGAGGTCCCTTCCAACCCAAACTATTCTGTGATTCTATAACAAATATTTATAATTATGAAAGGGATTAGAGCAGCACTTTCCTCAGTCTTTTTTTTAATGTTTGAAATATCTCTGAAACTTCTAGATATCTTTCTTTCAAGTTCTTTGCTGCATTTCAGGTGAATCCTCATAGTTTATCTTCTGAAATTTTACTTACAACTCCTACTGTGTAACAGACACGCATGCTGATCCCTATTAGTTAACAACTTACATTTCTGTTACTCTTGTTTTTAAAGTCTTTTAAATACATGTCTGGGCATTAGCAAACTTTTAACAAAACACCTTGAGAAAAAAATACGTTAACATATCTTTAACATTTTCTTTCATATGTTAACAGACAAAGCCCAAGATATAACATTCCTATTTTATAAAATCAAGCTAATTTTTACAAGCATTCACAATATCAGTTATTACGCCAATGAGACAAATGTTTGAAACACTTAACTTACCTATTGCCCCAGAAGTGGAGATGTTTCCTGAAGGAAACATGTTAAATTAGTTTTCTCTGACCTTTTTAACATAGAAATGTTCTCTTTAATAAGATGAGACAGGTTGGTGATACATTTCAAAGGAAATTTTAGATAAATAAATGACTTAATCAGGTAAATAAATAAAAGACTGAATCAGAAAGACACTTACAAGGGGAGTGTCTATGTCTCTCTATACATACACACGTATATATAAAACTTCTGAAAAATATAAATGAGTGAATTAATGAATTGAATGCAGGATAAGGACTGGGAATGTCACTGTCTCACAAATCAGTTCCAATGTTGCTATTTAGGAAGGTCCAGGGGAAATGATTTATCTGGCCCATTATAGCAGCAAAACACTGGGATCAGAGGATCTCTAAACCACTGATTATTGTGCAGTTGCTGCTTTGCATTTCACACAGTGGTTGTGCCTTATGTCTGACTTTGATTGTTTCAGCTTGCCTTTAAAATTCCTCTTAAGTGACTGGCATTTTTCATCTGTATGTCCAAATGAAATAGCGGAGTACCTACTAAAAATCAGATGTAGTGTAAAGGGTGGTAGATGTTATACATATGTACATAAAGAAGGCATTTGTAATATTCTTTGAAATACAGACCTGATGGGTAGAATTTATTTAGTTAACTTTAAATGTCTAAAACACAGGCTGAGCTCCAGGATCACTTGAATTCAGTAAAGGGAACAGGAAATTCTAGAATCATAGAATATTAGAATCATTTAGGTTGGAAAAGGTCCTTAAGGTCATCAAGTCCAACTGTAAAAATAGCACTGCCAAATCCACCACTAAAAGACTTCTACATGGTTCATCTGAACCGTTTCACACATCTGCTATAGATGAGGTGGAATCTTCGTCCTCTTTAATAACTTGACTTTCTTTCACTTGCTGTAAGGTTAGCTTAAAGTAGCTCAGATGTACATGTTTATACGATAGGTCAAACCTTCTCTCACTAGTAGGAAAATGACTTCAAGCACTAATAATAGAAGTTAAAACTCTGTGGTGAAGGTGTCATTATACAGAAAAAACAAGACGACTGGTTCCTGTTATCATCATGTGAATGATAGCCAGCTTAAGGTGGATAAAACTTAGGTCAAAAACATTAAGAGTTCAGAGGGTTTGAACACCTCTCCTAAGAAGACAGGCTGCTTAGACAGGAGAGTTGGAGCTGTTCAGCTTGGAGAAGGTTCCAAGGAGACCTTATTGCAGCTTTTCAGTACTAAAGAAGGCTTATAAGAAAGATGGAGAGAGACTTTTTACCAGGCCCCCAGTGACAGGGCAAGAGGTAGTGGTTTTGAACTAAAAGAGGGTAGATTTACATTGGACATAAGGAAGAAACTTATTACAGTAAGGGTGGTGGGGCACTGGAACAGGTTGCCCAGAGAAGTTGTAGGTGCCCCATCATTGGAAGTGTTCAAGGTTAGATTGAATGGGTCAGCCTGATCTAAGGAAAGATGTCCCAGCCTATGGTAGGATGTGTTGAACTAGGTGAGCTTTAAAGGTCCATTCCACCCAAACCATTATATGATTCGATGTTGCACTTCGTAGTGGTCTTTCTATTGGAGGCAGCTGGTAATGCCTAAGGGTCTCTTACTTGGATTGAAAGCTGCAATCCCTCTTTTTGGCACAGGATGTAATTCATCACTTCAGTATTACTCCAGGCAGAAGAGAATCTTAAGATCAGAGTGTATCTGCTATCATCATCAGAAAGAGATTGAAATATAATGTCTTCAACTCTGGAGATACTCAAAACCTCCCTGGACATGTTCCTGTGCACCCTGCTCTAGGTGACCCTGCTCTGGGAGGGGGGTTGGACTAGATGATCTCCAGAGGTCTCTTCCAACCCTATGATTCTATAAGTCTTATGAATCATCACATAGTGGATTTTTTTTAATTACAACTAGGTGGTGGAAAAGGTGGAAACCATTCTAAAGGACACGGACAGGCTTTGTCAGTTGTATATAATAAAAATATGTAATTTTGAAATGCTTTTACTTGAAATATTAAGCTTATTATTAAAATAGTAGCCAGTCATTGATGTATATCAATGAGAAGATGGTATTGGTTTGCTGTTGATGCTATTGTGTTTCTTTTTTTGTTTTGTTCTTGTTTAAAAAAGTGGAGTGGGAAGGGAGAGAACGGATCTATTTTCTACTTTGTTTTGACTGGAACACTAGTTGGTCTCCAAAAACAAGCTTACGCTGGATATTTTTTCCTCCTTTAGACATGCCCTATACCATTTCCTCTAAAGTGACTATTGCTGAGGTTGAACAAGTTACCCATATCTGTCATAAAAGACCTCCCAAGTGATAATAGAATGAGGAAAGATTGAGCTCAACCTTGACTCCATTGCTCAACACTTCATCCTTCTGCTTAGTAAAACATGAACTGAATAGCAGAGCAAAGATCTGCAGTGATTTAGAAGTAGAGCATTGGTAGAATTCTTTGCCAAATATGCCAAACCTTTAGCTTTTATATAATTCCCTGTGACTGGTATTAGATCCTTTTGTGCATTATCTGCCAGTTGGAATGAAGTCTGGCAGCCCAAAAGTGGCGGTTTTGACATTAATGCAACTTCAGAGAAATTAGATTTTTTGTAAAGCTTTAGCAGCACTGAAGATAAATACAAAGGGTAATAAGCAATGTAATGATCTTTGAATCTGCAGCTTCATCCTATCCAGTATCCCAGAAGGCTAATGTAATTTCACAGGAAAAGGTACTAAGATGTATCACTTATCTTTCTCTTCCATGCCTATGCTATCAACTCCGATGTAATACATTAACATTTGAATGAAAAAAATGTGTCAGTCAAGGAATGGATAGAGGCATACATTTGGAGGCAGAAAGAAAGGGAAGAGGAAATACAAGCATGTTGATGCAGAGTTTTGTTATGAATTCTGACACATATTTAATGTATTAAAATCTCTGCTTTGAAGTATAAATAAAAAGCACATATTCTGTCACTGATGTTATCGTATTGATTTTGATAGTCTTTCATTTATGCGGTACTAATGTGAAGACTTTTCTGTAAAGTAATTGTGGAATTCTGAGTTAATCAAGGTACTTCAATACAAAATGTAAAAGGAAAAAAGCCTCGGTGGTTTTAAAAGCTGTGAATAGATTACAACACAGGTATGAATTAATTGAAACGTAAATTTTTACTATGACAGAAATAAGTTCAAAGTAGTATCAATTCTTCTCATTCTCTTTATTCTACCAACTTTACTGGCTATATTTAAGGTTTTTAAGGAAATTGGTAGAGATTCTAATTGGCTAAAACATAATAATTAACAAAATTTCCTCATTATTTTATATTTTCAGGTAACCTGCAGTTGGAACAAGAGTGAATACATATCAGGCAAAAAAATCTTTAATACCCTATTGAGGCAGTCTTACATAACCACAAGTCTAATATCAATATGCAGAAATACCTATTTTCTCAATCGCATCTCTGGTCCGGAGTCTGTTTCTGTGGTTTCACAGTTACCATTGTTCATATTCAGTGTTTCTTTTACTCTCAAACAACTTTATGATTCTACACCCCACCCCCCCACCCCCCCCCCCAAATGGCCAAGAAAAGCAAAATCCTTATTTCTGGCCCTAATAGTAGAAATCAGAACAGCATAATCTTAATGCTTTTTTCCTTTAGTATCTTTTTATATATTCCCATTTCAAATTGTGTTCTGGATTGTTTGAACTTTCAGTCTTCCAATGAGCACTGGGTGGGTGAAACCCAGAAAATTCTGCTTGTTCTGAGGCTGCAAAATTCGTAAAACCATTAAGGTTTCTTTGGCATAAATTCTACCTTGAATCTGTAATTTCATATGAGAAACAGGTAAATTATAGTTAAATATTAGCTTGAGTTTGGGCTGTGAAGTTCTGCCCACCTGTATCCTAAAACTTATTTTCTCTGTACAACTAATTTTGAGAAAGCGCTGAGAATCTGTAGCTTCTTGGTAAGCATTAGAAATATTCAGTATCTCAGAGTTATTTGCTTCTGATTTAAAGAAAGTACACCAATAAGAGAAGTCTTTAAAATTGTGAAATAAATTTATAAAATGTCATCATTTGGAAGAAGGTAACTGAATGAATTCAGTTCTCCTTGTTAGGTAGATTTTTAGTTCCATTTTACTGTGAAGCTATGAAAAAAAGATAAACCAGTTTGATTTACAAAATCAAAAGGAAATGGAGTATTTTAAGTAGTAATTTTTTTTTTTATTTTTTTTTTTTTTTTACATAATGGAAGTATGAGCATTTGTATCATGCTTTGATACTAGCCACTTCGGTGGCCCTTGTGTATTCCGGTTATTTTTCTGCTGGTGAAATGTGAGTTCTGCCATAACCATTTTTCTTTCATTTATGGAATTATGTATACCAAAGCCTAATTTAGCTGTGAGAATTATTATTATTATTTATTTATTTGTTTGTTTACTTGGAGACTCTTTGGAAGCTAACAAAAGACCAAAGCGGTCTATGTTAATATTTAGAGTAAGCAAAAATTTAATTAAGCCCGGTTGCTTTTATGTATGTAAAATACAGTCAGTGCTTATAGACTGTCGTGTTTTAAGTTAGATTGTATTTTCAGAATAAGAAATATTCAGAATCTTTCAGAATAAGATCTATGAATTGTAGGATATGAGATCAATGAGAAACTGCATTGATTTCTGTTGTCTTTGGGTTAGGCGACCTAATTCTTGGAAATGAATGAATCTACTCCAGTTGCTTTTCTGAGTGATTGAAAGCTATATCTGGACTTAGATCTACATAAACTTTGCATAAAGGTAAACATTTAATATAGGAATTTTCCAGTTATGATGATCAAGGAATTGCAAAAATACCTTCGAGGGAAAGATGTCCTGCATTATTGGAGAGAGAGTCAGACAAGTTATCTATTTAGCTTAAAGCACCACCTGTCTTGAGAGGCAAGGCTGTTACTTTTCAAGAACTATTCTATGTGTCCGAGACCCTTGAACTTGATATCTAGTAATGAACTGTAACAGGGGGAGGCTGTTAATTGCTTTTTGAAATTATAGTTTAAGTAAAATTGTAATGAATTGTGTACATGGAAATCTGTGGAATTTCAACCTTTCGAAGCAATAACTGATTCTTATTTCTGATAATTAGTTAGTGGTTTTCATGTGTCCATGAACATGGAGTTCGTAATTTTCTTTGATTCGTTTTCATACATGTACAGTCCTATAAATAACAGAAAATATGTAACAAAAATAATCCTCTGCAGAAGTTGCTTTCCCCTTACCATATTTTTGTTGTAATTACACAAATGACTTCATGTGTTATTTATAAATTTTTTAGATTAAAATGTTTCCTTAGCATGTATTAGAGAAGGGATGAGGCCCATTGGATTGCTTGGGAATAGGTCAATTTAAATAAGTATCTTTTAGGTAAAACTTATAGAAGATAATGAGATGGCCTGCCATACCTTAAGAAATATTCTCTACCCTGAATTCATTGATGTCTTTCACAGGCCCCAGTTTCAAGACAATGAATTTTAGAAATGCTAAGGTTATTTTATTTAATAAAACATAGTGTTGAACCTAGGAGAATCATTTTTATCTTAGTTATGCTTCTTAAATACCAACTAGTCAGCTCTAGCTTAAATAGTTTGGAAAGCAGAGCATTCTATCTGATATGGAAACTGTCGAAGTGTTTAGTTTGTGAACTGATAGATTTTAACTTATCTATTGTTTTAAAATGTAGCTTTCATTTCAAATCCATATCCTAATAAACGTATTTGCAAATTAATCCCAATTTGGAAATACAGATACTCATTACACAAGCCATATACTAGGCTTATTGTTTTAAAAAAGGTTGCTCCTAGCAATTATTTTTCCAATTTGGTGTTCTTGGAAGCATTTTGCCATTTTTTTCCTAACACAGGAGAGTATTTTTGTACTATTTGTTAGATGGATTGTACCTTTAGTTTGGTAAGCACAGAACACTGAAGAATACAGAAGAAATGAGCTGTAATGCTCTGTTTGTCCATGTCGTTATCCAAAGAGCTGTTGTGCAAGACTCACCTACCTATTTTTGTGGGTGCACTACAAAGATAAGCCATTTTTAATCTATTGATGATGGGGTGAATTAAAAGAAGTATTTCAGCGCACCCTACACAGTATTGAAGGCTGACCATGTAAATTGACTTCAATCGATATCATAATTCAGACAAAGACACAATCATCATAATTGTCATGCAGACAATAATAATTTATCTAGATGATATTTCTTTAACTGGATTGTTTACTATATTATTATCATGTGAGATGAAAGATTTGGTATCTGTCTTACTGCTTTTTAACTGGACAGTCGTGATTTTCATTGGGCTGGGATCATGTCCAAGCACTGTTTTTAACTGTGTGTTCTGTGAAATTAGATTTTGCAATTGTTCATTACAGCTACTTGTAACATTTTAAAGGGTGTGGGTTTTTTAATAGTAATGTAACTTATTGATAGCTAGGAAACCTTGATTATCCTTGTACAGAGGCTTTGTTTGTATGTCTCCACGTTGGTGTTCTGAAAATAAAAAGGGTCCTGTGACTCTCCTAAGGTTTGAGGGCCAGAAACCAAAACAGTCTCCTGCCATTCAGTTAGACTGGTTTGTTGGCTACAACATAAACCATGGCTCTTAAGCAAGACCTTCTGCATGAACTGCCATAATATTTAGAGAGGGGCTTATTTGTCCTGTCTTAATTCATTGTAGATGAAACCAAACATGCAACTATAAAATTAACGAAATGATTTCATTCTTAGAATTTCAGCACTTGGGAATTACCATGTTTCCTTTAGCTACCAGCATTAATGTCACTTCTCTGCATATGAAAGGAATGACTTAACCCTGCTGCTTTGAAATTTTTGCTTTTGTGACTGTGAAACCCTTAGAGCTTTCTACAGACTGTTAAACTATGGTATTTCTCTGAAGATGTTTTGCATCATTTCATGGGATATAAAATGTGTATCTACTACACGTTCTCTAGAGTAGTTACCTCGCTGTTCTGGCATAGGATACTGTTTTCTATCACTGATGAATGACAGTTTATGAAGGATCTCCTTTTCATAGCAGTTGTAAAATATAATGTCTGTCATTGAATTTATACAGGCAAAAACTTTCAGGGAAAAGGGGAGTGAATGTCAGGTCACGTAACAAAGAAACGATTGCAAAATGTGAATACTTTTTTCTTTCTGTTAATTCTCTTTTGCTAAATGATGTGTGCTAACAAGTACATTAAAGATAAGATTTGATTAGACTGGATCTCTTCCGAGAGAGAATTAGAAATCACATGAATTGGGTGATCTATTGGTAATTAAATTATTAAATTTCAGGTACTCAGTACACCTTTGTGATACATACAGTTACTTGCATTTTTAATTTTATTTTTTTTCCTTGGTGGTCTAAATTGTGAAATTGGAGGCTATCAGGTCGCTTAAGATACCAGCTGAAGTTTTCTGAACATAAGTAGGGGCGGCCAGGTTGCTGGGCTTTGTATGCCACGGTTCTTTTTTCTCATTTCGCTCAAGGTATGTATTTGCTCCTTCTCTTCCAGAATTACTTTCACAGGCAAACTTAGAAGTTTCTCCTTTTGCTTTGAAAGGGTTGTATTACAATTTGGAAATTTAATTTTGTGATTAAATCATTGAGGAACCAAAATATAACCTTAAGTTGAAGAAACTTAAGTGCATCTGGGAGTTTGTGAAGATGCTGTTTAATTCTCCTTTTTCATTGTATGTTTTTCTCATGTTGTTGTTTTGCCTACAAAATTTAGATCAAAATAATTATTAATCTTAGGTTAATCTAATTAAGCCTTTTTTAGTGCTGACTGGTATCCTGGAGAGGAGCCATAATTATGGATTAGACTTTTTATACTCTTTAAAAATGTTGCATAAAAAAAGACCTGTAGGCATTTTGAACCTGCCATCACTTAGTAGGCAGGTGGAACCATTGAGTAAGAATGTAAAACAATTTAAGGAAAGAAAAAAAAGTGGTCCTAATGTTCCTGAACTCTTTGTGCTTATTTTCAAGTCTCTGTTTATCTTTTTTTTTTCCTTTAAAGGCAACTCTTGATTTTTTTTTTTTCCTTCCTCCTGCTACCTTTCTTAATCATGTGCTACCTGCTAAGCAAATTCGGAAATAATCTTTGTAAATAAAAGAGAGGCTCTGACTAGAAGACACTGGTGATTCTACAGAGAACCTACACAATTGTGCTGCAGAAATTATTTTCGTAATATATCAAAAAAACCAGAATAAAACTTCTTGGTCTGCTCACTTCTAACCACTGTTCTCTAACTTAACACTTTCTTAGTCTTGAAGCTACAGAAAGATGGTCCTTCTTCATTAACATTATGGTCCCTCTTAATCATTTTAAGCCTGGTCTGTCCAGGCTCTTTCTCTCATCAGTGAAAAATAGATCCTTCCTAGTGTTGAAGATAAACATCTCTTCTGAATCACCTACTGTTTGCAACCCATGAAAGGACCCACCAGTGGATGCCACACGCTGACTGGGGTGATCACCTTGCCTCCCTGCAACAGAATTGCCTTCAACTCTTCCTAGTATATTTTACACCTGAAAACAGGCTGTGGTATTTCTGGGAAATTAAAATGGTTGTTTTAAGTGCTACAAATCATATATAAGAAATGTGATGGGATGGGTGAGATCTGTTGATAACACCTGGCCATGCATAAAATAATGAAATGAAATTTCTGATAAGCAAAAGAGTTTTCAAAATACTCAGCATAGGTATGCCGATTCTCCTCAATGTGTTGAGTGGTCTGAAAACTTTTGTGACAAAGGTAGTTGAGGAGCTTGTCTGTCTGTAATAACAAAAGCAGTGACTCCTTGAATATATTTAAATAGCCTTTCCAGTGGGGGAGGCTTGGGACACTATGGAGATGAGAATGCCAGTAGAAAGACTGTTTTAGTAATACTTAAAACAGCACCAGAAAGTAAGTAGTCTATCCAGGAGGAAAAAAAGTAGTGAACTTAAGCTTACTGCCTTTTCCTAAGAGTGGACTGTGCTAATCGTTCAGTGGATATATTCACCTGAGATAATAACACATGGCCCTGTATACCAGTAGTGATAATAAGGGAGCATAAACGGTAAAGTGACAGGATTCAGAGATAAGATGTGCAGTACCTACTCAGATAGGAAATGTAATAACAGTGAAATTTGTCCAAAACTGAAATTTGCCTTTAAATTTTCTCCAGCTAAATGTGGGGACTGAACAGTTAATAAGCCATCAATAATGCAATCTTTATGGACTGCTAGATTTACCTGGAAACTGCCTGGAATGCCAGGAATTCTGAGGCAGAACTTCTTGGGCTTCTTCTGTTTGAGCATCTCAGAAGGAGAAAGAATTGTGGGTATGTGTGGTAAGGAGGGTAAGAAAAGAAAAAACTGTGAAGTGAGAAAAAGAAGAGGAAAAAAGGAGAAAGAATAAAAGGCAGGCAATGATGAAAACTAAGAAGAAAGCCCATGTAAATGGGATAAGAAAACAGAAGGAAGGAAGTCAGGAATGAAAAAATGCAGAATGGAAAAAAAGACTTTATGTGCTTATGTGCCTGTATTTTGTTATGACTACAATAAATAGTAACTGCAGTTACAAAGAGGTTTGTTATTTTTCTAGGAGCTTTAGAATTTTTTTTAAGACTCAGTCTTTTTGGTTTGTGACATCTTTTGGGACAGGAATAGAATAAGGAGGTTTTATTTTAAATTTGATCATTTTGTTGACTTGCTCTTTTGTCTTTTTGGTGATGTTCGCTTTGTCTAAAATGCTGGTTGTCTTCTGTTTTTCTTTGCGTTAATGCAGTCAAAGTTTTAAATTTATTTCCACATTTCTTGTATATAGTGTTAGTACTGAACCCCTTAGAAGTGTCACAGAAATCTCTATTGACTTAATTTTCCAGTCTCCGTAGGAGTCCAAGTTAAATCATACTTTTTAAAATCTATTCCTCTTTCCTTTCCTCCAATCCTTCTTGTCTCTTTATTTTGTATTTTGTTTTGATTATTTGTTACTCATGTTCTCATGCTATATGAGAACAATGGAAGGTAAGAGGAAAAAAGCATTGAACTCTCTTTTAGATCTGGATTTTGATTTGAGTGCTCGCATATAACGGATGTTTTGAATGTATTCTGATACTGTAGTAAATAGGAATCACAGGCAATGGAATAATTTCTGCAGTTGAACCCAGCACTCCTAAAGATTTCATTAGGTCTAATTAGAACTAATTTATTTAAATTCCCATGAAAATAACTTAATAGGCTGGAAACCATTCTATCGTACTTAGTTAATTACTTAGTAAAAATGAGCAACCGGGGGCCTGCAAAGAAGAATGGCAAATAAATACATTGGTCACTGAGACTTCCTGGAATCATTAGTTTAAATCTTAGGTTGACTTGTCCACTTATGAATTAGTTCTTTTAGCATGTTTTGGAACTGTATCTGCGCTGTTTCCCCTTAGACCGTGAGCTTATACACCGTTCAAGGTTATCTGAGTTTAGCAAAGGCATGTTGATGGTGTTCCTGGGAAGAGGTGGAACCAGATTCTGCAGAGCTTTGTTCATTCTCATCTTAGCGAATTCAGTGATGCTGCTGAACTTGGAACATGACGAAGTTGTCCTTACTATTGCCATAACAGCCATGCCCATTGATACGACTTTTCTGGAAATAAAAAACCCTGTAAAACATTTCTTTCTCAACAGCATTGTTGTGCTAGAGAAATTTTATAGTCCTATCAGTGTAACAGTTCCTTGATCATACGGAGGAGTTGTTTCATATTTCACCTCCTTGTTGTTTCCCCTCCTGCCTGCCTGCTCATCCCGACACTGCCCCCAAACCCCCCACCCCTCACAAAAAAAAAAAAAAAAAAAAAAAAGAAGGAATTGTAGTGAGCTTTTTTATAAAGTGAAAGATAACTTTCTGGAGTGCTTGAATGTATTACTTAATAATACTCAGCCTTTCCATACTCTGAAGAACAGTTAGCTATTTTTATGTGGTCTTTAGTTTTAACTATGTTGAAGAACATGGCGTTTAACTTTTTTTTTCGCCTTTCATTTGTTTGAGGAAGTGGCTACAATGAATTGTTCTTCCTGATTCTAGATTCTTGCCATATAAATGAATCTTGAGCCTAAGACTGAGAAAAGATTATTTACAGGATGCTATGCAGACTTGGTCAGGAAAAAGAGAAATAAAAGATGACTGTAATCCACTGCACGTTTCTTCCTTGTACAGTCTCTTTCCAGAGCAAAACTCAAAAGTAGTACAAATCTGTTCAGACTTTTGGGTGTAGTGAGGCTTTCACTTAGCCAAAAGCAAGGATCTCAATCTACGAAGGACTGACTCTATAAATACCATCTTGGTGTTTCTTTTTTCCTTTTGTCCAGGTGACCCATGACTCTAATGACAAATATTTTTTGTAAAGCCTCTGGGCAGCATTCTTAAGAACGCACCTCTGTTTCTGCTTTCTTTTTATAAAGATGAGGAGAAAATCCCCTTGAAAATACCATGCAAATATGACCAAGTTTTTTTAAGAACCAGAAGGAAAAAAAAAAAAAAAAGACTGAGTTCCTCATGCTTCACACTTAGGGGAATGCTTCATGTCTTTAGGGTACAGAAACTTGACATGCCATGTTTGAACTGTTTTCAGATTGAAAGAATGATATTATTTGAAGACAAGGAAAATTTGGAGTTAAACTACCTGCTAATGCAGCTAAAATTACAGTACAGTTTCTTTTGAGCAAAGGGATTGAATAGACGGTACAACGAGGACTCTATGCTGTGCATTCAAATTTGAGACCTTTTTTATTAAGTATAGTACAGTTGGGCAGATGAGAAAAGGAAGATAGGAATTGCATCTCAATTACTACAGTCAGATTCTATTGAATTCTGCCTGTCTGTCTCTGAATAGGCAATAATATTTTTCAGCTTCCGAAATGGTAAAACGTGTTAGTTACTTTAGTTCGCTTTACACTCCTTAAAAAGAAATATGGGAATTGCCCTAAATCAGCAGAGCAATAGAATGCTATGACATTTTTTTAATGTCAAATGCTCTATGAGGGGCCAAATACTTCAAAAATGGCTGCGATATCCATCAGTAGATTGTTCAGATAGGCATTTCTTTTATCCTTTTTGCTTCATAGTATTTGAAAGTACAAAAGTTAAAAATGAGTTGCCTAGATTTGTAATCTTTCTTTGCAGAAAAACAGAGGTTTCCTTGGCATGTTTCATAGCAGTGTGCCCCGAAGTAATTAAATAGAAAGTTATAATTATACATTTGAGTCTTGTTTTGCTTTTAATTTTCTCTTGTGTTGTGACGATACACAAGATTCCTTAATAAATGCTGTGATTATTTTTTTCTTTTCATTTTTTTGACATCACATGTTGACATGCATTCATTTATATAAGTTAGTGATGGTTTTGAGCTGAGTGGCCGCGAGGCCAAGAGATGTCTTCTTTACAAATATGCTTTAAGCTTTTTAGGTCAAAGGGTATTCCTCACTCTCATTTTGAAGATCATACTTCCTATGTAAAGGGAGAAGTAGGTAGCAAGTGTGCTCTCAGGATTTCTACAATTCCCTTTCCTTCTCCTCTTTATTCTGCTGATAGAGGTGGATGTGTTTGCTGCCCCTAAAGCTGTCGATTTTGTCTGTGTACACGTGTGTGATTTTTAGCTCCCTGAAGAGAGGCCAGGAATGCCCTTGTTCCAGGCCAGTTGCGGTCTGAGCTCAGGGCTATTTCTTGGAAGGTTTGGATACTGCTTTAGCATAGGAAGGAATCACATCCATCTTTCTTAACTGAACGCTTTAGCCGTAGTTCTCCTAAAACACAAGACTTGACCTTTGTTTTGTTTTTGTGCATCACAGTATAAGGTTCTTGACTCTTGAGTGTTTTAAAAGACAAAGCTCTTCCAGCAGCCTAGCAAGAGACAATGTTGGAGAGGGGTGGGGAATCACTTTAATATTTCCTATCAGCAGGAAATATTAGCAGGAGCAAAACATTTTTATTTTTTTTTTTAAATTGAAAAGCCAATTAAATAAAAGCATTTCAGTATTGAGCATATGCCCATAATACAAGCTTTTTGAGACCGAACTGCATGAGACATATCCATCCCATGTGCTCTTTAAATGGTCCTGTTATTTATTAAAGGCTTTTGTGTCTATTACACTGTGCTCTCATGCATATTGGAAGCGTGATAGGGAGGACCTGTGGTACCTTGTAATACTCTGAATGTGTCTTCTAATAGCACTTTTTCCCGGCAACATCATTCCATAGTGCTATCTCTATGCCAAGGACAGCTGTTAAATTTATTGACCAGCTATGGCTGTTCTTTAGGACTATACCAGGCAAAGAGAGACAGAAGGCCTGAATCATAGAACGATTTAGGTTGGAAGGGACCTTAAAGATCATCTAGTTCCAGCCCCTCTGCCGTGGGCAGGGACACATCCCACTAGACCAGGTTGCTCAAAGCCCCAACCAGCCTGTTCTTGAATGTTTCCAGGCATGGGGCCTCCACAACTTCTCTGGACAACCTGTGCCAGTTCCAGTCACCACCCTCATAGTGAAAAATTTCTTCCTGATAGCTAATCTAAATCTAACCTCTTCCAGTTTGAAGCCATTACTACTCATCCTGTCACTACATGCCCTTGTAAAAGGTCCCTCTCCAGCTTTCTTGTAGGCCCTCTTTAAGAACTGGAAAGCTGCTATAAGGTCTCCCCAGAGCCTTCTCTTCTCCAGGCTGAACAACCCCAACTCTCTCAGCCTGTCCCCATGGGACCTGTTCCAACAGGTCCATGTCCTTCTTGTGCTGAGGACTCCAAAGCTGGATGCTTTGGAGGTGTCCAGGTGGGGTCTCACCAGAGTGGAGTAGAGGGGGAGAATCACCTCCCTCTGAAGAGGTATCAGATGTCATTGCAGGGATTCTGGGGAGAAAAGAAAGGGAAGTAAAATAGCAACTTCTATCTCAGGTGTAATAAATGCCCTGTATGAACGAAAGTCCTAAGAGCAGATGCTCTTTGGGTGGGTTTGGTTTGATTTTGGTTTGGTTTGGTGTTTTTTTGTGTGTTACATGTTAGCAATTCCAATAGTTCGTATGTCATATCTTACTGCTTGCAATGCTCTTCTATTTGTAGTCTATTTTTGCTGATATGAGATCTAAAAATAAAGCAACTGACAGTTATTTGCTTTTTCCTGCTTATATGATTTGTGTATCATAGGCTGGTGGTAGATGTTCTTTTGGGGTGACAGACATACTCTCTTCGTGCTTCCTACTTGTGCCATCATTCCTCTTTTGTTGTTTTCAGTTCCAGAGAGGCAGAGCATCATTTTCATGAAGTAATAGCACTTCCCCAGGTCTCAGATTGATTTCGCCTCATCTGTCTTGTCATGTTTCTGAAAGTCCCCGGTGTCATCGGTGTCATTTTTTAACATTGCGGGCATTTTTTTAAGTTTTATGTTGAAGAAAATGTCAGTAGGTGAAAACCAGGTGCTTCATTGATGCTGTTCCATAATGTGGACTGCTAAATAAAATTCAGAGCATTGCTCTGCCATCTCCTTTGAAGAGACATTTGTTATTTGACACAATTTTGTAATGTGAGTTCAACTGTGGCTAAGGGGTGAGTTGAAACCTGTATTAACATGAATGTTTGTATACAATAATAACGGATTCTAACTAATTTGTAATAAGACTTCTTAAAAGTATATATGGCAACTAATAGAGCAGCTGACCCCTGAATCACCTCCTTTCCCAGGTGGTCAGCATCCTTATATAGTTGCAGTTTCATCCCCTATTGAAGGTGTGTTGATCCTAGTATACAAGTGGTCTGTCACACAGGTATTTATGGAAGATTATGAATTGAGCACTACTCTGTTTTAGACAAAATGAATCTGAGCTGTAGGGTGACTGAGACCACTTTTAGAAGGAGCTACTTCTGTCAGTGAAACCGAAGTTGCAGAGACCATAAAAATGATTTGCACCATGTAGTCCTATGCCCTAACTATGTTCAGGTAGTCCTCAGCGTTCTACCTCTCCTTTATTTCCTCAAAACAGTAACAGTTCATTAACAGGACACAAGTGGGGTTCGAAGAGAGCCGTAGGCGTGGACTTATAATGATAAAGGCATAAAAATCTCTTCATTGTTTTCAGCTACCTTGCCTCTCCAGAATCCACTGGATTTTGGGGCTGATAGTCAGGACACAAGAAAAGGATGATTTTTAGGTTACAGTCATTTTAGGATTGTTTACGCTGTTCAGTTCAAGAGATTTCAGATAACTTAGGGAAGCAGCGCAGGGTTTTAGCACAAGCTGGGTTTTAGACAAAGAAAAGGTAGCTATGATGATGGTTGTTTTTGTTTCGTTTTGATTATTTTTTTAATTCCAATAACTTTTAACTGTGTGGCCATCCTAGGTTCTTTCCTGTTTTAATCAATAGATTAAACCTCTAGTCTATCAAATGCTAGATGACTCAGGAATATTAGAATGTCCTCTGGAGGAATCAAGACCTCTATCCCAGAATACAAGTAAATAATAATTTGTCTTCAAGTGCATTTCAAAGAGTGGTGACTTTGATAGAAAACTAATTCTTCAAAGGCTGCTGGTGATGAAGTAGATTGTGACATTTGTTTCCTCATAGTTAATGTAAAATATGCTCCTAATATAGATTTTTGCTGAATTAAATAGGTGGAATTTTGACATAATCTGATAGAGTCTTAAATTTTGGATTAGTTTCAGGGGAGGTTTAGACTGGACATTAGGAAGCATTTCTTTACTGAGAGGGTGGTCAAACACTGGAAGAGACTTCCTAGAGAGGCAGTCGATGCCCCACGCCTGTCAGTGTTTAAGGGCATTTGGACAATGCCCTTAATAACATGCTCTAACTTTTGGTGAGCCCTGAAGTGGTCAGGCAGTTGGACTAGATGATTGTTGTAGGTCCCATCCAGTTGAAAGCAACTGAAATTGTTCTATTCTGTTCTGTTCTATCCTATTCATGCAGTAGTTGGGGCATTCTCCCTTTCAAAAGCAGATTAGACTTCTGTTTTTAGATCTAACTTTCTTTTCGTTATCAGCCATTCCCTTTTTTCAGCCATTATATTCAAAAATCCCCCACCAGATATATTTGTGAACCACTGTCGTGTATGGTAGGAATGACGGAAGTATTGACTAGAATCACTGTGAGCCTTTCTTTTTCTTTTTTTTTTTTTTTTTTTGGTTCATAAAAGGCTTTAAATAGTCTTATGATCTTAGTGAAGTAATTTATCCTATGTCCTTTACTTCTCATTTGGTCTGGTCACAATGCTTTTGATTCCATCCTTGGAAAGTTTCATTCTGGTGCTTTCTTAATGGCATTATGTATTCCTAGTTGTTCTGTTTATTCTGAACAAAAGCACTAGGAAAAAACACCCGGCTCTGTAAAATGTGATGCAAGCAATGAATTTATAGCAAGTGAGGGGAAAAAAAAACCAAAACAACCAAAACCAAAAAAAAAAACCAAACCAAAAAAAGCCCTTCATTTATCACTCACGATCCAGTAAGTGCGTCAAAGTAAATTGGGGAGGTTTCGTGTTCCTTTTCTTCAAATAGATGACTCAAGAAAACCCAGGGACTCAGTCTGTTCCGATGAAATTTGTTTATGAGGAAGCACAGACATAATTTTGAAGGAAACCTTGTACCAATAGGTATGTGTGAGAGAATAAATGTGTTTTGGCGCTTCACAGGTTACTATTTCACAGTGATAGGAGGAAGAAAAGGGACAGTTGCTGCAAGAGAAGGAGGTTACCTTCTCTTTTCTTCCAGCTGCTTACTCTCAAGGGATGCTCATGAGGCTTCCCCCCCACTGCCCAGCTGCGGTTTACTGGCAGTGCAGGTGGGAGGGCAGGGGCTTGTTAACCCACATTCTTATTCATGAGGGCAAATTCTGGTAGTAGGATACACGTATCGTATAAATATTGGGGAATTGGGTAAGGTAGTAATAATGCTTATTTCCTTTAGAGGAGCATATGCAACCAAATATATCCTGTTTGTCGCAAAATGAAGGGAATTCTCTTGTTACCTTCAACTGTGTGAAGTGTCAGTCTCTCTAAGAGATGAAATAGGACTTGTGGTGCCAACTGTCCATATATAACCGTTCCTAACACTTATTAGAGATATCATAGTGGTTATAAGAGACATTGGAAGACCTTACTTATAGGTCTTTGTTTTAAGGGTTTTTTAATATGCTTTGGAGAGACTGATTTTTATCTGTCGAACAGATTTCCTATGCCTGCAAAAAGAAATCAGAATGTGCTAAGAAAGGCTGTCAGCACTTCTGTCTTCTTTGGGCTCCATGGTAAATTGTAATTTTTTTTTTAGTATTTGTAATGAAAATATGGACTGTTAATGGGCTTGGAAGTGAACTCTGAAGGCCAAATTTTATCCTCTATTTTGATGAGTTACAAGTGCAGTGGAGGGCTGGAGTGTTGCCTGCTTACATTAGAGATGAAATTTGGCCTAGAACATGATGGAAGATAAATTTGAATATAATTTACCCAACAGCTGGGACTCAGCCTTTTCTGATTAAAATATAAAAACATAGGTTTGGTTTTCACCAAAGCCTATTGTAATATATTTCGCTCCAGATCAATTCAGAATGGCAAGTAAGAATGCCAAATGAAAATAGCCACAAAATATCTGTCAAGAGGAGTAACTAACGAAGAATGCAGAATCTGTTTTTTCTTCAGAATGACAAAAGTTTATTGACTATGGATATGGTATCTGAATAAAAGCATATAAATGCTTATTTGGGAGCTCATTTCCCCAAGCTTCTGTCTGAAGCCTTTTTATGGCGTATGCTTGCACAAACTCTATTTGAGCCTGTGTTTACCATGTTCCTTCTGCACCTTCTGTAGCCGACCCTTGTACTCTGACCAAGATTTCTAAGTGCTATGACAATAGAATAGGTAACAGCGTTCTGGTATCACTCAAAGTTCTTAAAACCATTATTAATTATCCAAAACCAAAGTTTTACCTAAATATTTTATATAAATGACATACATTTTCCTTAATGCTAAATTGAAGAAAAAGAAGGAAAAGGTAAAACCTAAACTGAGTAGAGATCCGTAAAGAAAACCATAGAACACTTAGTCTTGGGAGTATGTAATTCTACATAGATAGATGAGAAATCACACAGTTACAGTTTCACAGATGGTCAGGAGACAAGAAAGACTAACACAAGAGCAGATATCATTGCTGCTGTCTCGGTCATGGGGTATCAAGCTCCAGACGTAAGCCAGCGTGCATTGATTATTGAGTGAGGTCAAAATGAATGTGTTCCTAGCGCACTTTCACTCTCCTGTCTGATGCTGTTTTTAATTTTTCCAGATTTACTTTTGTTACTTTTAACATGGTAAAGGGACTATTCCTTATTCACTATGATCTAAAATATTTAAAGGATATTTCTTTATGCATGCATATGTCTGCATTTTAAGTGTGTTCTCCTGGATGCATTTGGCCTCAGAATACATTACTGTCTCATCGTGGTTATTTTGTGTGTCATGTAGGTCCTGTTTAATACACGCTTCTGAGGGAAATACATACAGGGAACCAAAAGAAATTTGGAATTTTAATTTTCTTATACAAACGGAAGTGAATTTGTCACTAAACTTTATACCTTTGTCCTTATAAAATGCCACTTTGCTCCATGAACCTCACTTTATGGAATCCTCATTTTAGATGACAGGCTGGGGTTATTTGACGAGCTTGTCTCTAGTACTTACCATATGAGCACTGAATTTATGAGTAATTTGGGGTACAGAGGAAGAAATCCCTTTAAAAATTAGAAAGTATCCTGATTATTGTAATGAGCTAAAACAAATAAAAGCAGCAGCGAAAACAAAATTTCACTTTCAGAGAAGCCCATTGGTGATATCTCATGCAGTGCATTGCACAATGCAAATCCAAAGCAGACTTTTGTTTGCAGCCTCATTATTTAAGGTGTGAGTAAGGTATACTTTCATTTCTTGGGGTGGGGGAAGTGATGTGCAGCTTGTTATCAAGCAGTATTAATTTTGCCTTAACTTGGTATTCCCAGTGACTTCAACCAGCTAAGAATCTTTTTATTATTAATAAAGTGATCTTTTGTGCATCTTTGAAGTTCCCAGCTTTGCTATTTAATTATCTTCTAATTAAAACACCCATTGAAAAAGCTTATTAGATTAAGCAGAGACGGTTAGTAAAAGGTGTATGTTGTAGATTAAAAAAGCGAGTCCGATGTGAGTAGCATTTGACCTGATCTTTTTTGGAAGTCGCTAATCAATAGGAAGGACTGTGAAGTGTAGCATAACTTCAATAATGACAGCGCAAATATGTATCAAGTTTAGGATGCAATCAATATTTTTCAGGCTTTCCTCTGAGATTGCTTCACGAATAGGGAAACTTAATTAGCAGGCCATGCTCCTACAAAATTCCAGTGATGGACTGTCAGTAGGGTATACAGGTTTATTTTTCATCACAATGTACGTAAACACATTTTCAGGTTGTATGTGCTGCGCCGCCCCCCCACCCCCCCGCCCCGTACCCTTTATTGCTTCTGTTGCCGTTGAACTTCCATCAGAATCTGGGATACCAGAAGAAATGTTTCCATAATTTTATTTTTTCTGTGTGCTGCTATCTTATTGATCCATGAATCAGCAGAAAGAGACACATCAAAATATACTCCTTACCTTGAAGAATGCTGCAGTCGCATTACTAGTGAGATTAATTTTTTCCATATTAAAGATTGGTAGTTCCTAGTACATTTGGCATTGAAAAATCAATAAAATGTAATGTTGGTTCTGGTCTTTTGTCTCCCTTCCTTGCTGTCTATCTCTATGTTGAGATGCTGATCTACATCTGTGTGCTTATCAGGGAACGTTCATTATTTGAGAACATAATGGAGTTGAGTGCCAGGTTTTACCGGATACTATTATAATCTTTTATATCCTGATGAGCTCAAAAGACTAATAAATAAGGCAGGAAAGAAGCTAAAATCAAATTCAAATTTTAATCTAGTCAATGTTAAGATGTGCAAAATAGTCGGTTTGGGTTTTTTTTTTTTTTTAGTAATGGTGAGTAAATAAGGTACCTGTGTCTGGTTGAGTACCTGCAGTAATCTAAGAACGGATATTGAAAACTCTTGAAACATAAAAGACTTGACTGTGGCATGAGATCAAGTGATAATTAATCCTGCTTTCACTTGTGGGTGAAACTGTCAGAATGGTTAGTGCTCTTTACCAACACTAAAGAGAGTAAAATGAATCTTCATTTGTGACTTCAGGGATATCACAAAGAGGGCTGATCTCTGAAGAGGTGGCATATAAAATTCAGTAGATCTGATGTTTTATGAAAGTATCTTTTTCCCAACTGAAACACTGGCAGATGGCATAAAACCTCTTTTATCTGAAAGCATCATTTTTAATTTTTTTTTTTATCTGGTATGACTATCAGTGGATGAAACAATACTTTCTATTCAAAAGGCACGTTTCATTTAGATAGAATGTAAGTTGGAGGCCTTTTTCTGTGTAATGGTGATATACCACAAAAATAAGATACTGTTTTCTCTGCAGAATAACACATCTTGAAGAAACGTAGCCCATCTCTGCGTGGAAACAGAACTGAAAAAGATCAATGAGACGAGCCTGTGTTTGGATATATATTTAGGGATGGAAGTAAGGAGAAGAGCTGACAGTATTACAGCACACTGCTACAATGTGTGCATAAGGCTTTTTTTTAGTCTGTTCATGCGTAAAAAGAAGCCAAGCTATAGTAGCCCAAAATATAAGCTTGCCCAAGAAGCAGGACTAAAACAGTGCAGTTTGTTTTGATCTGAGGTATCTGGTGCACAGCGAGGATACTATTTTAGATTTATCTGTAGTCTAGCCCAGTCGTAGAGTGCTGATGACGGACAAATTATCTGAGATTACAACCTATTAACAGAGTACAAATGAAGAAATGGATATCCATAACATTGTTATGGACAAAAGACAAAATCTATTTTGCTAGGATTTTGGATCTCTATATTGGGGTTTGGCTGAAGAAAGAGGAACTACATATGTAAAACGAAAGCCGTTTACATGCCTTTTTTTTTTTCTTTTTCATTTTTCTCTCTTCTTTCTTTCAAAAGTGTGTCTCAGTGCTTTATTGATCTGCCTTTACTTGCATTGTAGTGAAAATTTCTGTTGTGGTTGTTTAGTCCTCTATGCGTTTACTTTTCTTTCAGTCTGAAATTGTAAATTGCCAATAAAATTATTGTAAGCCAATTTTAAAGAGGATTTATGCAGCAATTGGTAGTTGGAGATGTCAAAGAAAATTGAGCTGTAATCTTAGTGGAGACACTGGAACGTGAAGGGAATTTGTGTTTACATGGATCACTAGGGGAGAGCTGACTGTGGTTGTTGCAGCAGCAGTGTTGTGTGCCTACTCAGGACCGCTGAAAAGAGCGAGAGAACCAAATGCAAGGTGCTTCTCTTGCCTCCAAATAAGCTAGAAAAACAAATACATTTTCATGACGTGGCACTACTATGAATTACCTGCAGATTAGAATAGTTACTAGTGGACTGTGAAATACCATGTTTTATGAAATGATAGTACACAAGACTTGTGAGCACGGTTCCTTGGAGGAAGAGTTCCTGAAGGAAATTCTGGCTGCACTGAAATGGAAAGAGTGGCTCATTTGAGACTGATTCCTGGAAGACTAATGTCTTTAAAAGTATGTATTAAAGGCAACACTGTTGGAGGAGTAGAAACTCAGGAAAACCGGAGTTAATTTCTATGTAGACGTTCTCTTTCTCAATCTCATATAGTATCTCATCTCCTGTTATACAAGACTGTTTTGTTGTTTCAAATAATCTATTTTCATTTTGTTTGCTTTGATTATCTTCTAAATTATCCTCTAACAATGTATTGTCCCCAACTTTGACTACCATTGATCCAGCCTGCTACTGCACAACAGGTAAAGATAACAATGCTATTCTTTCAGTAAATTACTAACTTTGTTTTTATTTATATTTGCATTTTTCATGGTTTTACAGTAAATGGCAATTCTACAACACCATGGTCAGCTTCACTGTCATACTTAGTACTCTTAGTATTTGGTGAAGTGATCGTAAAACACACTCAGATAGTTTGCAGTGTACAGGGCATTCGAAGAAATGCTGATTTTTGATCTGCATGAAATCTTAGCAAGAGAGTGGAAACATGATAGGAGGGTTTCCTAAGTAGTTAAAAACATGCTAATTAGCAATTCTTGTTATCCAAGAAAACTAGGAATTTTGAAATGCACTGCTTCTAATTAGTAATTAGCCTAATCTTCCAGGCTAAATTCATTATTTTTCCTGTGGAAAAACTGTGGCTTTCCTTATTTTGACTGTTTTGCTCAGGAGTCTTCAATTGAGTTTAATATGTTGGTTTAAACAATTAAAATACAAGAGATTTGCTATGTGTAAATCCAGACTCCTGAACATCGTGTTGTATTGTGGTTTCAGCATCTAGAGTTTCGGAATCAAAACTGTTAAAATTTTTCTTGTAAGGTCCAGGAAACAAAATTCTTCCTTTGGGATTGCTGTGGCCAGGGTAAAGTAGATCTTTTCTGAACTGAAAACTATACAATTATTTTAAGTGACACTGTTGTAGTTCAAGGCTCACCACATGAACGTTCTCTCTCCAGTTAAAGAATTCATTAAATGTGGCTTATGAAACAGCATGTTTCCTGAGGATCACTGTACTTTTATACTTCCCTGCTGAGCTCTAGAGTGGGGAGGAAAATAATGTAAACATCAAGTTTAATCAGAGCTCCTTGGATTAGACTAAATCTGAAAAGCTAATTTCAAAACAGGTATACCAAATGCTATTTATTACATTTGGGAAGGGCTAGGTTATATTTTGAGTTTGGGTCTAAACCTGCGCTTCCAGTCCAAACATCTGAACTCCCGATCTCCCATCCTGACGTTTTGGTCACAAGTTCACATTTGCCTATTCAGCAAGAGGTTAGTTTATGATCCTGATGGATTTAAAAAAAAAAAAACTAGGTCAGGAGTCTGAATGGATTGTTTAAGGTGTAATAAAAAAAGGGCATTATATAGTAGATTAAACGTTAAATTCAAAATACGTAAATTTTAAAGCCTCTAAAATGTTGGGGTATTTTGAGCTTTGTGGGTTTCTAAATGTTTGGGAATAAATTATTAGGTTTCTGATTTCTAAACAGCAGTAAAAAAACAAGTATTTGATTTATCTGAGAAATGCATTCTTTGAGGCTTTTTATATATAAATGTATTGGTTCATTATTTTACAAAAACTAGCAGCTAGGAAAGATTACCATATTTTATGAAATTTTGGAAAATTTTATGTTGAATTATCTGATAAGCTGTGATGGTGAGATAATAATAAAGATGGAATGCCCGATTTGTTGGGTCACAGTTGGGATATTCATAAAAAAAGAGCTTATTTTACATGTGAATGTGTATATTCCATATAAATAACTGATCAGGGAGACATCTGAACTCAGCCTAGAGCTGTATAGTGAAAATACAAAGTAATAACTGCTAAGAAAGCTAGGGGTAGAAACTGATGATACCATAGCACGGGTACTGGTTGCTGCAAGCAGGTGAGGTCTGCATCAAATTTCTTTTTGAAAATGGATCTTTGATAGCAAAACAACAGCCCAAGCTCAGTGGTTACTCAGGTGGCTGATGTTTGGTGTACTGTAGTTCAGAATCTCTACAGCAGCAGAACAAGAAGCTTAGTGAAATCATGAGAGCACAGAAGTCAGTAAGGAATATGCCACGGACTGTATAATTGTAGTTAGCATTGCTGGATCAGAGCGCGTTACGTCCCGGTCGAACTACATCGGGCCGGGAGAGGTTCGATATGATTCCAAGTGTGAAATTAAGACGCAAACGAGGTCAGATGCCGCTCACTGCAGGTTTGCAGGTTTCTTGTTATTCCCCATCAAAAGTCACTAAGACAAGCGATAGAGCAAAGGCAGAAAAGAGAAGCAGTATTACGGAGCGTAGCAAGAGTATGGTCACCACCACAGGTCCGACGACGTCTCGGCGGTCCTCCGGAAGTTCAGCGGCATCCCGTTGATCCGTGGTTGATGGTGGGTGGGGGTCTCAGTCCCGATTCCCAAATTGTGGTGGGTCGCCGTGCCAGTTATAGTCCAGGTAGCCCAGGTCGGTCCGTAGCTTGACCAGTCAGCGTGACGGTGGCCTTTGCCGAGCTAATTGTCATTTTACATGGTCGCTGTATGAGCTTTTCCTGCCCCCTTGCTCTTTGGGCAGCACTTGGCACAGTCATTGTGTTTCAGCAATTTTGGAGTTAACAACACAGGCTGGGGTGGCCCCCGGGCTAGGCAGGGTCTGGCCACTCTGATAGCCAGAGGCATGCACCCCCTGCAGCTGGGGGGAGCCGCACACCCTCCTCAGCCGATGGCAGTCTTGGGTGGTGACTGGCAAGCAGGAGGACGGTCTGCAGAAGGTGCTACATACATACAAGCAAGCTTCTTACTGGCCTGCAAGCCTGCTGTTGATTTGCAGAAGCTTAAGCAAGCTTTGAGACAGTTATTTTAAAGTTCCAGTCTTTCACGTAGAGTCGTAGGATCATTTATGTTGGGAAAGACCCTTAAAATCATTGGGTTGAACCATAAAATTAGAGATCTCTCTCTTTTTTTTTCTTTTGTTTTTGTTCTCTCTTTTTATAATGTGCCAAAAATGGTCCCCAAGAAATTAATACTTCCATGTAAACTTGTTGGTTATAGAGGAAGCAACAGATTTATTCTGTGTCCAGTATGCTCAGAAGCTGTAAGATAAAATCACTCCAGAATACCTGAAAAAATAATAATACTAAGTAATTAGATACCTTGTGTGTCCCAGTACATTGTGTCTTTTTTATTGTCGTCTGTTTGCAAGTTTTTCAGAATATACAGATTTTGTTTTATACTGCTTTACGTGTGCTTTCAGTCAAGATAATAATGGACGTCAATTTTCTACCACTGAGATTAGACTAGAAATAGTTTGGTCTTGTAAAGAGCAGGGAGAAGTAATAGATGGTTGGGAACACGTGTAAGACCTAGAGATCTGTGGAAGGGAAAGCTGTTTCCTGCTTTGAAAATCCAGTAATCGCCTTAATGGGTAGATGGAAAATTAAGGCTGACTCAGTGGGGAAGTAAAGGTGCTCCAGTGGGTAAGACGATATAAATAATGAAGTAGAACAGGTACGTAATTGCTTTTTGGTGGACCAGGGAAGAAATTCTGTGCAAATGTTTCTATTTATTCTTTTTTTATTATTATTATTTTTTCTTGTATATTTGCATGTAACTACATTTTACAGTGCTGTAATGGCTGGATACATTGCCATCCAGTGCAAGTGTTTTGTCAGTGCTAGTCACAAGTTTGTGAGTGGTAAAATACAGTGCTTCTTCACCCTATTGCCATTCCTACTGGTTTTGTGGAACAAGGAACTAAACTCTTGTTGCACAATGAATCCCCCTCAGGTCGCTGAAAAAATCTGAATTTGATAGAAGTGTGTTCCTGCTTAGAGAGAAAGAAGAAAATACAATATTTTTGTCATTGCCTAAGGCAATGAGTTTCCCAACATTGAAATTACAGTAGGTGCGAAGTAGCTACGATGTAGAAAATATGAGTAAAAATGCCTTCATTTTTAAACAATGCACTGAGTGAAACGTATTTGTTGGACTTTGTAAATATAATGAAATACCAAAGGTATAAACTTAAACTAGGCTCATAAATTTGAAATAGAATTTAAGTCTCATAAGCAATGTATATCATTTCATGTAAGTGATGGAGGTATATGTGTGGGAGACGTGCCTTGACCATCAGTCAGTGTGTTATTCCAGGGCTGTACTAAGTGGGAGCATTATTTAATGTGTACTTCAAGGTTTTAGCCATTCGCTGTGCGAATGGAACAAACTTTAAATTTTATAGTTCGGAGTGGTACCATTCACACAGATGGCAAATACCAAACAGACAATGAGAGGGCCTGAGAATCCTGGGTTGGGAGTGTAGAGGGAGGGTTTGGCAGGGTTTTTGTGGAGTTGTGTCCCCCTCTCCCCACGTTGGCATACTAGTAATATGGGGACATGAACCCGCCTATTTTTGCTGAGCATTGCAGAATGACAATTTATAAGGAAATTAAAAAAATCAGCTTTTCACTTCTTTGATTTAATAGCCGCATTTACTGTTTTTCACTCCAATAGTTTCACTGAATGCAGTTTGCTTTTTTGAATACTTTCTGTAGGCAGAATGCAAGTCAGTTGGTGAAAGTAAATGCTGTAAATTTTGTCTCTGTTCCTAAAGTTACATTGAACAGTAGCTTCCTTATGGAAATCTATGAAAAACCCATATAAACTTTAATTACTTTGTCAGTTTGATATTTGCAGGCTACTGTATAAATTATTTATCTATGTTTAGATGGCATTCGTTTTATGTCATTCATTGAAAATCAGCATAAAAGGATTCTATGGCTTATATAATTACAATTTGTCATACATTTATCCAATTTTATGACTCCAAATGCTGATGGCAACAGGTATGGGATCACTATAAGATGGCATCTTTCATCTGGAGGAAAACACGTTTGATTCTGTGAGTAACGCTGCAGATCCTAGCTAGCTGTTTCTCAGTAAATTGTCTAGCGTTTTATTAAGAAGGTAAATATTTTCTGGGTGGAAAAATGGAAAGACTGCAGTGAAGGTATGTTTAAGATTAACCAGCTCACCTCTGGAATTTAGAGCCCCTTTGTCTACATCCAATTAACCGGACTGCAAATACATCCAGAAAGTGTATTCACAAGTAGTTTTGGATATTTGCATGCATTTTTAATTGCATAAATATATGCTGACTTTTTAAAATACCTTGCAATTAGATATTATTTATTGTTACAGATTTTGTTGGATGACTTCTTAATAATATTAAGAGTAATAACTTTAGTGCTACAATGAAAAATTTCTAAAATGTACTTAAGCAATTGGTTTGCATTAATATTCAGCTCAGCAGCGGAAAGGGTGAAGTTTTCAGAATGCCAGTAAAGTTGAAGAAAGCTGATGTTTTCCAGGTGTTTCAAGTGCTATTTTGTTGAAATGGTTTAGTGATATAATGAAACACAGAAAAAGGAGTATTTTTCACACTGAGTCCTGTCAGAATAAAGACCCAGCTCTCCAACTGTGCAAGTCTCTGCATGAGCAGGGCTGAAGCTGGAAGGATATCCAAAAAAAAAAAAGGCACTTCCCAAAAGGAAAAAAGAAAAAAGGTGCAAACATGTTTTGTGTCCTCAAGCTCATTTGTATAACCTTATCTTACTACCTTTTTGCTCATTAGTGCCAATCTGGCAGCTTCTGATAACCTTTTCATTTAAATAGTCGCAGATTTTATAGCTCAAATAAAGCCAGTGGTAGGTGGTGATACCTGTTCCTGTTGCTAAATTTAAACGTTCACTTGACTACAATGGCAAGGATTTATTTTTACATCTGATGTGTCTGCAATGTGTCTTGTAGGTTTGTTGGTTGGGTTTTTTTTTCCCCCTTAGTAACTTGGAGTCTCCAAGGAAATGTCAAACTTTTCTCTCTTTTCAGGAAGTAGAATTAATAGATCTTTTTAGGCAAAGGTTATTTTATTTAGCTATCACGTTATAACTACATCGTTGCAAAAAAACTTAAAAATTGTGAGCGACATTTCCCGATCAGTACTCTGTCACCAAAACAAGTTTATCTAAATGATATAACTTACCTCTAAAAATCTGGAATGTATTTGGAGTTTCTTCTATTTCATATTTAGAAACAAAGTTTGACTGTTTTTTTTACTTTCTCAGTTTCTCCTTTTTTGTCACTTATGCAATACAATAGTTTTTTCAGTTTTTACTTTTATAGTTCATTGTGATACTCTAAAATTTCTGAAACTTTTATGTTTAGCATTTTTGTTGACCAAATATATTTTTTATTAAGGAAATGTTAAAAGAAAAAACTTAGACATCCCAATGTGAAGCTTTTTTGTTGTTCGGGGTGTTATTTATTTTCTTTTTTTAGCAAATAGGAAAAACTTAAAGATTTGGGGAATTAAAAAGAAAATTCCAGAATTTGCAATGAAAATGTCATCCACTTCGTGCAAGGACAGTGTGCAGGGTTTTCAGAGAAGTCTTATGATTGTGAAATTGCAGTGGTAAGAAGGAAAAATATGGGCTCAAAGTCTGGAAAAGATGTGGAAGAAATAGCGTGTTTGTTATGTCATCCTTCTTGCTTATCTTTCTGAAGAGCCGTCCAAAAATTGGCAGGGAAATGGAAAAAACTCCATACATTAGATTAAGGTTTTCCTTATTATTTTGTTTTGTTTTTTTTTTCTTGTGAACTTTTGGAGCAAAATTGTAGCTGAGAGGCTGGAAGTTATTTTTCTCGTTATGGTTCATATTTTTACAACTTTCTTAAGAGCACGTGGGAAGGCAAATCCCAGCTATTTCAAGGACTTTGGTTTATAACTACACATAAAGAAATGTATATAAAATGTGTATGAAGTTAATATCTGTGAATGATTTCTGTTTGGCTGACATTAAGCTACAACACGATACTATCATCTGCTAAATCCTTCACTTGTTCTATAATTGGGTAAAAATGCATTATTAAAAAAATAATTGGAGGAAGAGACTTAATTTTCTCAATCAGTTAGGCCAGTAAATACGTTACACCGTAATACATAAAGTATCATTAGAAGCCTTATGCGTTAATGCCCTGTTGAAATATGTGGAATGATTCATTCAAAAATTAGGAGTAGTAATGAGGCTAACTTCTCAAATACATCACTGCCTAATTTTCTGTAGCTTAGACGTGTTCAATTCATTTTATGTATTTATGTCATGTCAAGTGTATGGTAATACTGCCATTTCTCCTAAATCACAGCAAGAATTTTAACATCCTTAGAGCATTTGTAACTTACTGGGTAAGAGCATGCTCTTTTTTTTTCTTTTTTCTTTTTTTTTAACACCCACATAGATGTGTTTTACACTAGACTAGTCAAAATAAATTATTTAATAAAATAATAGCAGAAATATTGTGATTATTCAGTTTTAATCACAATATTTCTGCTATTATTTTATTAATAGGTATGTCAGTACCTAATACTTGGTATTAACTGAGTATGTCAGGCGATGCAAACAATGTCTTCCTGATTATTTTTTATTTTTTAAAGATCCAGTCAGGTAATTCCAGTTTATTTTTAGGAAAAGTCTCGTTTTTGTGATTTTTTACTAGTTCTTTTCTAAATTTGAGGTTGGCAATTTATTAGAATAGTAAGGGCGTGTGTACACTTATGAATACTTTCTCTTTGTAATGAGAGAGTATTTATATTAGTATCATTTTATGGCACACATACATAGGTGAGCAGGGAAAAATAATTTGTCTTGTAGTGTCTTAGAGTTGTGCAAATATTTTATTTACTGAATCCAAAACGTGGAAGTAAAAGTTCTTTCTGATCTCTGCTGAATTAAAAAGACTGACTTGTTTAGTTCCATGTCTCTAATTCTGGGCAGAATGGAATCTAATAATATATTTTTATTCTTTTCACTCACCCTCCTTTCTAACCGGTCATCGCACCTCTCTTTAACTAATGGATTTTTTAAAATATAGTCTGAATTAAAATAAAACTGATTCTGTGGTTTTTTGGATGGCAGTTTCTTTAACTGTCATTGTGGTGAGGTTTTTGTGGTACAGGTTAGAATTACTTTTTTGTGTGCTTGTTTTAAATGTATGTAGGGCTTTCGGAAAAGGTATGAACTGTAGTTGAATAAGGGCTTTTTTAACTATCAATGAAAGAAAATACTAATTAACTTTTTCAGATTATTTAAATGGTAGTTTGGGTATGTGGTTTTGATTAATTTGTAAATGAAGTATTTCTGTGCTCTTAGTAAATTCTATATAATTTATCTAGGTTTTTCTTATTCTTATTTCCATGTATTGGCTTTCAGAATAGTAAAGCTTGACAGAGATTGCTACTTCAGTTTCAAAAATAGGAGAGCATTTAATTTTCGTATTAGAATTAAGATCTTGAAAAGGTATGCACTCTCACCTGAGAACTGTTAAGAGTTTTGAAGTATACTTTGGGAAGGATGCAAAGCTTATGTTAACTGAACAAAACAGAACTAATGTCCCTGGAAGCCTTGTAATGCACTGAGACGGTGCTTAATTTCACCAATTTAAAATTAAAAAAATTCCCATTTTTAGCATTAAAGTAGAAGTTGATACCATTCAGATCTATTTGCAGAAAGCTTTGAAAGTAACACTTATGACCCTTAGACAGGAATGATGATTTTTTTTTTTCATTTTTGTTTCTATAGAATGCATACTGTCAAGTGTGTTTTGATACACGTAAGAAACAGAAATTCAACAAGCAAGCAAAATGCTTTGTTGTTGACGATGATGGAAAGGATTTGAGGCAAGATAATTGGTTCATCTATGATCAGTAATTCTGCGTCAACGAGGAAGAATGTGGAAATGATTGACAGGCAATTCTCTGTCTTCTGGACGCCTGCATAAACATCACAAGTAATTCTTGCTGTAGATTGTGACAAAAATCATGAATGTATTTCCTGAAGAAATGTCAACTCCAGCTATGCAAACTCAACTTTGGAGTTGCATTTATTATGCATTGTGTTTTAAAGTGATCAAAGCGTTTTGGCCTCTGTGTAAACTCTGAATACAACTTGCTGTTGATGTATGGACCTCTGTCAACCCACACAGAGTCATGGAGAGAGGCTTAGGAAACTTGCTATGTGTGTAACGCAGGCTTGCTCTTTGCTACTCTTTGCTATAGTGTTGGGTTTTTTTGGTTTTTTTGGGTTTTTTGTTTTTTTTTTTTTTAACACTTTTGGTCTGTGTTTTTGATGTGGTGTGTGGTACTTGGAGAATTATCCTTGCCAGTGCCCACAGTGGGGATCTAGTTTGTCAAAATGGTCCTTTTTCATGTAACTTGAATTTTTCAGTAAAATTTTCAGAATTTTACTTGTCTGGATTGAGAGATGTCGACACCGCAAGGCAAACTATATTTAGTTTAAAAGCTGTTTTCTAGTTCAGTGTGTCAGTATGGATCTGGCTTATATAGGATCTCTGTAAACCAGGTAAATGACTGGATGTGGTTTTAGGCGATATAAACTCTGTTCACTTACCCGGTTCAGGTAGGTGAGTTACTATTAGACAAATGTTTAATATTTTCAATGCCCATCTTCATTGCGTTGCTGAAGTTCTAGCAGATACTGCGAGCAGTGGGAGGAAGGTGGCAGCTGAAAGCTGGTAACAACTCAGTTCCCATCTAAACCATGCTCCCAGTGGTGGAGGTAGAAGCGTGTGTGAAGAGAGATCACACCTTAGATCCATGCGATCTGTGCAGAGGACTTCTGCAAATCTCTTGGCCATCAGTTGGATTGTTGATTGTTTCTCTGGTTGTTTCTTGTTCTGCCGGTATGATAAACCGGTCTGGATCTTTCAAGAGAAATGTGTAGTTGACATCTAGTCTGGCCTGTGACTTACGGTTCCTTTTAATGAGGCCTTAATATAAATTGGAAAACATGCCCTGTCTGATGATGGCTACATCAACACATTCGGAAAAAAATGACAGAAAAGATAGGAGAAATCCTGAGGGTTTTGTGCAGTCAGGATATGAGTTCTGATTCACTTTGGCACTCCAAGGCAAATCAGAACCAAGTAGCAGGCTTGAAAAACGTATGGCAAGAAAAATGTATTGCTTTAGAAAACTTTTCTGGGGGACTGTTTTCTATGTGCTGCTATTGACAATAGCACAGTTCAATCAAAGAAATATTTGATTCGCTATTGATAAAGCAAATGACATATATTGCAATTTCAAGCCAGTGGAAGAAATTTATCTCTTAGTACCATCTGCATGAGTCAGATACATAGATATCACAGGGTGGCTTACATACGCAGGCTCTTTCTCTAGAAGGTGCTCCAATGCAAAAAACCATATAGAAATCCGTGGTGGAAGACGGGGATGATGAATCCTCTAATGAGGAATACTTACATCGAGTAAGGAATAAATACTGATTATAGGAAGTGTTCTACTTTTCCAGTTGATTGCATGTTAGGAGCTATCTCCAACAAAAGATACATCCTCTACCAAGTTGTGGAAAGATGTTGGACTCATTTCTCCACAATTTTCATCAGTTGCAGTAATGTTGTCTTAAATGGAATTTATCAAAGACTCAAACAAAGCAAATTTGCTTGAATGGTTGTGAAGATGTTATTGGATGTTTAGCATACAGTAGTCTCACGCACAGAGCATTTGACACTATACCTGGCTGCTTTCCTCTAATACCAGCATTTGTCTGGATGTTTTTTGTGTTGGGGTGGGTTTTTGGGGTTTTTTTAGGGGGTGGGGATGGGTTAGGGTTTTTTGTTTGGTTAGGGTTTTTTTTTAACTATACTGGGTTATCGTAGGCTTCAGAAGCTTTTTTAGTAGAAGTGTTGCCATGCGCTTATTGCAGAGGTTGAGCTGAAGCTCTTTGCTGTACTGGACCCTGCTTAAGTAGCGTAGTCTTCTGGTAGAAAGTTTTTCCGTGTTCAAGGACTAGGGCTAATAGCTGTGAGGTTTAAGCCAGCCTGTAATGAAATCTGAGAGATGCTGTAACTGAGCATTTTAAAAAGCTTAACACTCTATGTTAGAGGCACTTGTAGAAGTTTGGAAGAAGCTCTAATATTGAGCAGTTTCTTAAACAGCTGATGGGTTCGTGACGTGCGACAAAACCAGATGTGAGGGAGCAGAAAGTCTGGCCAGCTTTGATCTTTCATCATAAGATGATGCTTCCTGGCTGGTAGCAGAGCAGAGTCTTTTGCTTTAATTAAGGTTTTGTAGCTTTACTTTTTTATGATTAAGTTTCAGAGGTAGCCTGAAACTTTATTTAGCCTATTAAAAGCCTAAATTTATATTTAAATATAAAAGTGGTTTTGTTAGGGAGGAAGAATATGCAAACGCTCATATTCATGGATATGATTAATACAGGCTATTGTGTGTTTTGCATGGAAGTAGATCTCTAGTAATCATATTCTTAATTATACTTTAAACTTGCCTCAGTAACTAATGATTAACGTTAAAAAAATCTTTTGTAATACAACTTGGTGAATTTTAAGCTTTTCTTTCAGCTGTGACATCTAGTTCTGTCCATGTGTTTATATATAGTTTTTCTTCAAAGTTTTAATCTGGAAGGAGGCTTCAGAGCAAGTAGTTTTGTACAATTCAGTGTTTTGTTAGTCTAGTCCAAAGTCTAGTGTCTGCCGCTTTTATTTCCTAATGTCCAATATAGTTTATAACATGGTTTTTCTGTGTTGCCTATCTGTACTTTACAAGACCTTCCATTTAATAGAGGAGGGCAGCCTAATCACAGACTGAATAAAGGAGATAAAATGACATTGCCGAGTACCACTTCAGTAGTTAGTGTTCTTGATGGAAGGCTATGTATAATAAACAGGGAAAGCGGGTCAATGCTATTACTAATGTGCTCTTACAGTAGTTTGAATGGAGAAATTTATCATCAAAACATGGAAAATGAAGGGAATAAGTCTTACACAGAAATAGGATACGTCATATCTTCTCTGCATTACCCATGGAAATTCTTTACTGATAAGTCAGAGAAATGTATTTTAAGACAGCAAATAGGTAATTTGTTTCTGTGTGTGGGTCTCAGTTTATTTCTGGGGTTGCTAGAGCAGTCTGTCTGTCTGTAAATGTAGCTGAAAGGAGTTTCTTTTAGTTACAGTGTCACGTGTGACCAGGAGCTAGATCTACAAAATTCCCATAGGTGCTGTCATGGTAATAGTTTGGCCATTGACACTGGAAATCCAAGCCAGGGTTTACCTGCTCCGTCCTCTGGAGTAAGAGGGAGAAGAAAACCCCTCGGGCTGGAACCCAGACGCGTGCAGGGAGTGATCTGGGGCTGTCCACGGCCCGGCACTCAACGTGGCGTGGGGTGGTTGTACAAGCTACACTTGTAAGTTCTTGTGAAAGGGCAGGGTTTCCTTTGGACCTGCTGCTCAATGCGTAGATGTGGGAGAGCCTAAGTATATTTAACATTAGTTCAATTTATATGTGATGAATTAAATCTTATCAGAATAAAATATCAGCTGTGTGTTGTAACAAATTATGTGTATATTAACACTTCATTACATGATTACTCTGATAGTGCCTTCCAACAATTTTATCTCATTAATTTCAACCTAATCTGCTCATCTCGTTTGCCCCCCCCTTTTTTTTTTTTTTGCAAACTTCAGGCTTTTTTGCCCTACTTCTTTCAGAATTCACGAATCTTTCGCATCTGCATTATATCATGTGTGCATCACATCTTCAGAATACGTATTATGTTTTGAAGTGTTTCTTACAGTTTTATTAATAGTATCAATGCCCATTAAAACTTTTGAATTTCACTTAACAGTGATTAAACACGTTTGCAATAACTCCTGAGATTCGTATCCTTTTACAATTTTAATAGTTACATCATGCCACTATTTCTTAAATACTTTGTCTCTTCTATATAGTAATTAATGATTTTATGCTTCCAGTCTAGTTTCAGATGAGACAGTTATAATTTTTTTGAGCCGTGTTCATAAAGATTTTGACTTGCAAAATCAAGGTTTTTAAATTGAGTGTGTATGTGATTCTGTCTATATTAACTTACATATAAATTTCCTGGACTACTACAATTTTCTTTTCACTTGTGCTTAAGCAAGGGATATAGAACATGATTGCTTGCACCTAGAAAGCAGCTTTCAGTTTATATTTCATTGATCAGTTCACCTTTATCTGATGGAGAATATTATAAAATCGTTACAAAATCCGTAAAATGCATCATATTCTGAATTCAGTTCTGGGTCATGAAATCTTGTACATGAGGGCAGAATCCTGAAATGCCTATAGGAAATTGAAAATGTACTACATGTTATAACAACATTCAGCCTGACTCCTATGAATCATATTTATTTTTATGATTCTCATTCTTTTATTTGATGAACAGTATACATGTAGCTTACAATGACGGGTATGTGGTTTTGATTTAGTTTTCTATTTAGTTTTCTTATGTTCAGACACTATTCTTCAGTTCTACAAAAATGAGACAGGGACACTCCATAATAGCAGAGTAACAAATTACAGCCCATCCCTGCTTTTTTCAATTGCAATAATATAATTTCGTTCTCATTACTCAAAATTTAGGAACCAAGTATTTATCACCTCAGTGTTTTAACTTCTATTCAAATGTCTAATGAAAATCTTGCAGAAGTAAATAGAAAGTCTTTTGGATAAGCTTCTGTTTTTAATAGCTTCATCAGCTGGTGCATTTTAGGATCTTTTACCAGTAAAAAGCTACACCTAGAATTGGTGTGTTTTACACACCCCCTCCCCCCCACTTAAGCTGCAACAGTTGACACGTTTCATAGAATCATAGGGTTGTAAGGGACCTCTGGAGATCATCTAGTCCGACCCCCCTGCCAGAGCAGGGTCACCCAGAGCAGGTTGCACAGGAACGAGTCCAGGTGGGTTTGGAATGTCTCCAGAGACGGAGACTCCACCACCTCTCTGGGCAGCCTGTGCCAGGGCTCTGCCACCCTCAAAGTAAAGAAGTTCCTCCTCATGTTTAGGTGGAACTTCCTATGCTCAAGTTTGCGCCTGTTACCTCTTGTCCTGTCGCTGGGCACCACTGAAAAGAGCCTGGCCCCATCCTCCTGACACCCACCCTTTAAGTATTTATAAGTGTTGATAAGGTCCCCCCTCAGCCGTCTTTTTTCCAGACTGAAGAGACCCAAATCCCTCAGCCTTTCCTCATAAGAGAGGTGTTCCAGTCCCCTAATCATCTTGGTAGCCCTCTGCTGTACCCTCTCCAGGAGTTCCCTGACCTTCTTGAACCAGGGAGCCCAGAACTGGACACAGTACTCCAGATGCGGCCTCACCAAGGCAGAGTAGAGGGGGAGGATGACCTCCCTCGACCTGCTGGCCACGCTCTTCTTGATGGGCCCTGTGATGCCATTGGCCTTTTTGGCCACAAGGGCCCATTGCTGGCTCATGGTCATCCTGTTGTCCACCAGGACTCCCAGGTCTCTTTCCACAGAGCTGCTCTCCAGCAGGTCACCCCCAACCTGTCCTGGTGCATGGGGTTATTCCTCCCCAGGTGCAGCACCCTACACTTGCCCTTGTTGAACTTCATAAGGTTTCTCTCTGCCCAGATCTCCAGCCTGTCCAGGTCTCTCTGGATGGTGGCACAGCCTTCCGGTGTGTCAGCTGCCCCTCCCCAGCTTGGTGTCATCGGCAAACTTGCTGAGGGTGCACTCTATCCCCTCATCCAGGTCATTGATGAATATATTGAACAGGACTGGACCCAGTGCTGACCCCTGGGGAACACCACTCATCACTGACCTCCAACTAGACTCTGTGCCCCTAATCACTACCCTCTGAGCTCTGTCTTTCAACAAGTTATCTATCCGCCTTACTGTCCATTCATCTAACCCACTCTTCCTAAGCTTCCCTGTGAGGATGCTGTGGGAGACCGTGTCAAACGCCTTGCTTAAGTCAAGGTAGACCACATCTACCGCCCTCCCCTCATCTATCCATCTAGTCATGCCATCATAGAAGGCTATCAGTTAGTCAGACATGATTTCCCCTTGGTGAATCCATGTTGAGTACTTCTGATAGCTTTCTTTTCCTCCACATGCCTTGAGATAATGCTCAGAACAAGCTGTTCCATCATCTTTCCAGGCATGGAGGTGAGGCTGACCAGCTTGTAGTTCCCCGGCTCCTCCTTTTTGCCCTTTTTGAAGACTGGAGTGACATTGGCTTTCGTCCAGTCCTCAGGCACCTCACCTGTTCTCCAGGACCTTTCAAAGATGATGGAGAGCAGCCCAGCAATGACTTCCGCCAGCTCCTTCAGCACTCTTGGGTGCATCCCATCGGGGCCCATGGACTAGTGAATTGATCTAATTGATCCCTCACTCGATCCTCCTCAACCCAAGGGAAGTCTTCTTTCCCTGTTACTTTCTCCAAAGCCTGTGACTCCTGAGGGCTGGGCCGAGCAGTAAAGACAGAAGCAAAGAAGGCATTCAGTAACTCTGCCTTCTCCGCATTCTCCGTCACCATGGCTTCTGTCTCATTCAACAGTGGGCCTACAACTTCTCTGGTCTTCCTTTTGCTTCCAATATACTTGTAGAAGCCCTTCCTGTTGAGCTTGACATCCCTGGCCAGGTTTAATTCCCGGGCGGCCTTGGCTTTCCTTGTTTCATCCCTTCATCCATTTCTGTTGGTGAATTGCGGTGCTGCATTTCGTAGAATCATAGAATAGTTTGGGTTGGAAGGGACCTTTAAAGGTCATCTAGTCCAACCCCCCTGCAGTGAGCAGGGACATCTTCAACTAGATCAGGTTGCTCAGAGCCCCGTCCAACCTTACCTTGAATGTTTCAGGGATGGGGCACCTACCACCTCTCTGGGCAACCTGGGCCACTGTTTCACCACTCCCATTGTCTTCCTTATGTAGTCTAAATCTACTCTCTTTTAGTTTAAAACCATTATCCCTTCTCCTATCACTACAGACCCTGCTAAAAGTTTGTTCCCATCTTTCCTGTAGGCCCCCTTTAGGTACTGGAAGGCTGTTATAAGGTCTCCCCGGAGCCTTTTCCTTCTCCAGGCTGAAGAACCCCAACTCTCTCTGCTTGTCCTCATAGCAGAGGTGTTCCATCCCTCTGACCTCAAGATATTGAACACTACTGGTCCCAATACGTACCCCTGAGAGACTCGTCACCACTCGTGACCACTTGTCACCAGTCTCCATCTGGACATTGAGCTGTTGACCACTACTCTCTGGATGCAACCATCCAACCAGTTCCTCAACCACCAAACAGTCCACCCCTCAAATCCATCTCTCACCAGTCTTGAGAGAAGGATGTTGTGGGGGCCCTTGTCAGAGGCCTTACAGAAGTCAAGATAGACAACGTCCACAGCTCTTCCTTTGTCCGCTGATGTAGTCGATCACAGAAGGCCACGAGGTTGGTCAGGCAGGACTTGCCCTTGGTGAGGCTGTGCTGGCTGGCTCAAATCACCTCCCTGTGCTGCTCCATGTTCCTTAGCATAGCTTCTAGGAGGATCTATTCCATGATCTTGCCAGGGATCACCTCTGAGGTGAGGCTGACAGGTCGGTAGTTCCCAGGGTCCTCCTTTCTACCCTCTTTAAAAATGGGTGCAATGTTTCCCTTTTTCCAGTCCCTGGGGACTTGACCTGACTGCCATGACTTTTCAAGCATCACGGAGAGTGGCTTGGCAACTACATCAGCCAATTCCCTCCGGACTCTGGGGTGCACCTCGTCAGGTCCCATAGAATTCTGTATGTTCAGATTCATATAAAAATACATATTTCTGCATCTTGCAATGCAGTTTCAGTGTTGAATTATTACTGGCTTGATTGAAAGGTGATTCAAATGAGCGTGCTTTCAAAAAATGTTTGAATGAGGAGTAACTGCAAGACAACTTCAATCGGTGAGAGTTGCAAATAAAAATGGAAGCTTAAAGCAGGAGTTGAAAAGTTTGTGTCGAGTGGAGAAAATGAAACATACAGAAAGTGGAATATTCTGAATACAATACAGTTGAAGGGAAGACAAAACATAATTGCGGTAGAAAGGTGTCAGTTACAAAGATCTGAGAAAGACTGTTTTATAAAGTCTTAGAGAGCAGTGACAGCCTGTTCTTTAGAGATTCCCAGAGAAGCGTGAAAATAAATAGGTTTGGATAGATCAAGAAAATACCCCAACTTGGAAGATCATACGGGAACCCGTTCTGGTGTTGCTCTTGCTGAGTCTCTCAACCTGTATTATGATGGCTAGAAGGAAATGGGACAGAGGTGGGAAAGTAACCCTCCCTTTTTACTTGACCTTAAGTTATTTTATCAGTCTATAAAAGGTTTTGTAGAAGATGATGTCATGGTTTAACCCCAGACATCAGCTAGGACCATGCAGCTACTTGCACAGCCCTCATGGGTTGAGATAAAACAGTTTAATAGAACAGAAAAGGAGCAGAAAAGGAAAGTAACAATAACTTTAATAATAATGGTAAAATAATGTACAAGATAAAGTAATACAACACAAGTCACTCTTACCACATGATGAATTGTTTGCCCAGTCCATCCTGAGCAGTGATCACGGATTCCTGCCCCCAGCCAACTCCCATTTCTATACCGAGCATGGCGTCTATGGTACGGTCTATTCCAATGGCCATTCCATCGTTCTCTCTGTGCTCCTTCTCAGCTTCTGTGGGAAACTGGAAGAAGTCCTTGACTAATGTAAACATCACCTAGCAACAACTGAAACAATATGCGTTATTGACATTCCTATCATACCAAATCTGAAACATAACAAGCCACTGCAAAGAAAATGAACTCTATACCAGATGAAATAGGACAGATGAAAATGTGAAGATCTCACATATGATTAAAATGAAAAGCAGCTGGTAAGTTTCTAAACAAGAATCCAAAGTCATAGCTACACTGCAGTGTTTCTTATTCATTTATTCCTGTATTCTATGTACTGTTCCTATACATTTACCGTGCACAGTATATTGTGCATATGGTATATTCATACGTTAATATATATTTTAATATAAATTATATTTGTATGTTCCTTCACTGCTCTGGAAACTCTCATTACTGAAAATATTTTGAGGTATATTAGGGCTAATAATGTCATTTTCTGCTGTTTTTGTTTATTCCAGTGCTGAGATTCATTAGTATAATTTCAGGCATTTGTCACAGGATGCCTGTGCTGAGAGAAGCTTAGTTTCTCTGGATGGTTCATATTTTGTTGCTGGACAGTGAGTCACACTTTCTGAAGCATTTCATCCCAATTTAGAGCTGAATTACCATGTCAAGGTGCTTATCTTTTGCTACTATGATAAAGAAAGCTTTAGAAAAATAGGCTGCCAATTTGAGAACTCATTTAAGTGACTGAATTGCGCTGCTGAGTTAGATGTAAGTACAGTTGGTGTGTGTGTGTGTGTGTGTATGAGTGGATCTGGGGTGGTTTTTGTTTGTCAAGTGGGTTTTTTTTTTTTTTCCCCCAGGAGGTATTCTGAAAAGGTCTGTGTAATCATGTGGTTGCCTGCTTATTGTATATTGTACCTATTGTTTATTATACTTACGCTACTTGTTGATTAGCACAAATCAGGAGCAGAAGAGCTTTGTGCTTGTCTTGGGCGACAGGAAAAAATATACCCTTCACCTCTTCAATTCCCCTGGGAAGTAAGCTTGGCTTTTCGGTATTGATGGGGATGCAGCTAACTGTGCGATACAACACAACCGAAAATGCAGTAGTAATTGATATATTTTGAAGTAGATAGTGTGTGATTAGTATTATTTATTTATAAGTTGTAAATTTGCCTTTTAATTATGTACGCTGAGAAAACTGAATAATATTACAAGTAGGTAAAGGAAATGAACACTGAATGAAGAGTTGCCAGCTTTTAATTATGCAAATGAGCACCACTGCGGAAGAATTATTTAGTAATCTTTTTGCGCTTAGAATTGCAAATCTATCTCCACGATTGTGTTTAGAACAAATGAAACTGGATTTGTATAACCTCTTTTCTGTAGATCTTTGTAATTAATGAGATTGAGCAGAAGTATCAGTAGTCTTAAGAGACTGTATGTAATGTGCAGTGGGTCAGGGTAGTAGAACTGAAATATTACTGCTAATATTCTTCTTCTAGGAGATCCCGTTATATTGTACTACATTACTCAAGAAAGAACAATTACCTATATTTCCTGATTTGTTTATATTATATTTTTATTAAATGTTTTATTAACTTTTTATAGCTGTATGTTTTTATATTCTCTTCCTGTTGTGAAGCCCAGTTGGATATCTAAGCTACGGCTTTTCCCAAGCGGTCTATTTTGTCGTGGTCTCCTGCACTTGCATTACCCTAGATTATATTCCTGGGGTGCCTCTTTTTTTTTGTTTGTTTGGTTTTTGTCTCATGAATTCTACAGCCTGATGCTGCTCTGGCTGGCAGAGTACTTAGCGCTCTGGCACTGGCTCAATGCGTAAAGAGTACTGAAAGAGCAGGCTAATTTATAGTCTCTTCACATCACCCTAAAAATGTATCGGAGCTTCAGTAATGCTGGTAGGCAGTAGGAAGTATATTTTTAAAAATTCATTGCGAAAAAAGAAGGAATTAAAAGCATTGCAAAATAGCATTATGACAGAGGGATACATGACGAATAAAGTATGTAGGAGATTGTACCGGGGAAAGAGAAAGGAGTTAGGTGAGAGAGCATTGTCCGTCACTGTCCGGCTTGATTTGAGCTTTCCTTTTCTGAGTGAGAGAGAACCCGTGACTTGCCAAGTAAAAAAGGCAAACTATGCTATACAAAACGCTACACAGGGGCACATGTCTGCCCCGTCGCTGAACAACAGGCATCTACAGACGAGTAGTGGAGGTAATCTGCCAGCTACCCAAGCCCAGAAATACTATTTGTTACATTTCAATGATTTATCTATACTATACACAAAGAGGATGGATAAGAAACATTGCATAACATTGTATAGTACTAACATTTTGTAAATCTTTTTTTTTTTTTTTTTTTTCTTCTTCCTGCAGAACTGGGACTGTGGCATGGAAATGCTATTTGAAAAAGAAAGAACGTATTTTTAATTTTAGCATTTTTAGAGGTGGGAAACCTGAAATTCAGAATGTGACCAGAACTGACTGTTGCCCATGGGCATTTTGGATGAGGTCTCCCAAAATCTAGAAATGTCACTTCTGAAAGGCATCGTTCCCTAGGATGTCATTAAAATATCACCCTTTGATATCTTTTGCTTTTGCAGTATTTTTTTGTCAATGACACTTTATGACAGGAGACAGAAAGCGCTACATGACAGGCCTGCCTCAGAAGGTTTTATTTTTATGTCTTGAGCATCCAAGAAGTCTAGCTGCTTAGTTTAAGTAAATAAATTAACCTAGATATGAAATAAGATTCCAGTAGCTTAGCTGATATTGTTTTCTTTCTTGTCATTTTTTTATATGAGATTATGGCTGAACAAGGATTCCAAATTTAATACTCTCCTAAAGTGCAGTGATTTGTATGTAATTTCCTATGGAGTTCAGCTATAAAGTTTAACTGATAGTTATGTTACGTTAATGATTTATCTCCAATTAACATGGATATGAAATTTTAATTGTCAAATTTGAAATGCTAGTGGGAGGACAATGAGTTAAAAGGGGGATAATATTTTTATAGAAACGTAAAGATTCCAAGAAATTAACAAGTCTGATATCCAAACAAGCCCTTTCTCAAGACAGGGAGGAGAATTTGCTTAAAAGCTTATGTGGAAGTGTGTCCAACATATACTGTGAGTGAAACACAACAAAAGAAACCATATATTTTGATTCACCAGATGAACTCTCATAGTAAGTGTAGCACAATCTGTGTTCTTTGCTCTGAATGGGGGAGTTGGGGTGTGAAAATGTTCCAAATATCACAACTTTTAGAAGGTTCTGAACTTCTCAGGTAGCTTGTTTATTTTTTAGTTAAATATTCTACGCAATGCAAAATCATAAGACAGATTTCATTCTTATGTGGGTTGTTTATGAGCACTGCTCTTTTGTTTGATAAACATGAACAAGATACCGCAAACCACCAAAATGTTTGTCTAAACATAAAACCCGTAGAAGCATTTGTTCGTATTTGATTGCATGTTCTTCTCGGGCCTTTGAGGCACTCTGTTGCTTTGGAGAATGATAAGATTCTCTACATTACTTTTATTATCTTAATAAATCTTTCTTATTCAGAGTAATCTTTTAGTCTTGTTTCCCTGCCCTTTATTTCCCTTATCTCCTCCATACATAAAATTTATCTTTTTAGAGCTTTATCCTTTTAATTATTATGCTCTTTCATACACCTTGCTATATTTCTGTATAAGTTCAAGTGCAATTACTACCTTTCTGTAACTAGTGTTTTTTGCAGCATGTTTTTTTCACTATTACCACAGTAGACTGAAAGTATTGCAGGTTTGGTTGCTACACAAGTCAAATAAAGAAGAGAGATCGTGGTGTCCCCAAGAGTTTTGCAGGGATCAGTTTCATTTTATGGTTGGGCTACATACAGAAACTGTTCTTTCAAATGATCGTCGTAACCTTGGTCTTGCTCTCTTTTTTCCTTGCCATCACCTGCTATGGCTATTTTAAGTCTGCCATATGGGAATGGCTACTATAAATCTGAGGTTGTAGCACCGTAAGCACTCACCAATAAAACCTCCTCACCCCAAGAGCCTTAAAATTCAGATATATGTTTCTACTTGATGCATACATAATATAAAATTGTTCCTCATAAGAATTATTAAACATTTAATATTTGGGAGAAATAAAAGATAGAGAAGCAGACCAAAACAGTGTTCCGAACAGGAAAGATTTATTGGGGTAGCAAACCATTAATTTGGAATGGTTCTGCTGAAATTATTGTTAGCATAGAAATAAACGTGACCACTCAGTCTTTCAGGATATTGTCTGTGATCAGGTTCTACTTACTGAACAAGTTCATTGTAATGCGTTACAGGAGATTTTAACTGCTTGGTATTTTGTTCACCTTTTGACATGTCCAAAACCAGAAATTGTGGGATTGTGTTTGCTTTTCTTGTGAGGGCTCTAAAACCTGTCCCCAATTATTTATACATGCAGCCATCATCACAATCCAATAGCCAAAGTCACGCTTGCATGTAACTCTGGACAAGGAAATCGAGCCTAGTGATTGGAAAGAGGAATCTACCATGCTGCTGGCTCTTGCATCCATGAAGAAATAAACATTCTTCACTCTCCCCAACACTGATAAATTTTCAATTTCAGCTTCGATTGTCATTATCATTTATTCTCATAAGTTCCAAGAAATGAAATGTTCAAGGCTGGAAAAAACTCATTGTGCTATTAGTTCTGCTACATTTGGGTTTAAAAAACAATAAGGGCATATTCACTGCAAATGTGACGAGATTTTACGTGGTTCTTGCTGTTAGGTTAGTCAGCAGCAGCATGCTTTTTGCTCCTTATGCTTTTGCAACAGGGGCACTGCAGCTATTTGGAGGAAGGCTGGCATAGCATTGATATATTCTGTCTGTTACCTGTTGATGAATAAGATAAAGAAATATATACTGAAAAGGGATGAAAAAACAATGGTTATTTGCTCTGCTGAACTGAGAAAATAACGCTCAGTCATTAGAAAGAAATTTAGGCCCACGGGTTGGTATAATTCTGTCTCTTCTGCTTCATTTGCTTCTAGTTAGAGAGATGGACTCATTTAGAGACTGGGCAATGAGTGCCTTTGGTCATTCCTTGCGATTTAGAAAGGCTTTGGAAGGATGGAAAATGCTGCTTCTAGAAATTGTGTGTTTTATAAGGGAGAAGTTAAAATAGGAAACTAGAATAGTTAGTGGTATTAATGCTAATAGTGCTAGGGAAAAAGGTTCCTATCTTCAAAGGGAAAGCTCATCTTTTTTATGTAGAATATAAGAAATATAATTATTTTCCAGTTGATGAAGGTTATTATTATTACAGGATGCTTGGTGTGCTGCCTATCAAAGCTGTGGGTGGTTTAAGATAGTTTAAACAGTTTCTGTTTGCCTCTCTTGAGTTAGAATTCATTAATTTCTCATCTAATCAGAAGTGTATGCTTTTTAAGAAAAGGAAGAGAAATATGTAATTTTTAGAAGCTCCTCAGCTCGAAGACTAAAACCCAAATTAAAAGTATCAGTGAATGACATAAAAAAAACCGTACACATAGAAAAAAAACCTGGAAAAACACATTTCCCATAGGACTTTCAATTACGCATAATCTTATCATCACAACTTTAGCGTTTCTGTCAATATGCATATGCAGCTTGGCTTTAGGGGAATTTTTTTCAAATATGCAAAATAAAAGTTACAACTGCCTTTTATCTAATTCCTTTTTCTTTTTTCTTTTCTGTAAAGCTAACTGTTCCTTACAGGGCTAGTTGTTGCAGTTGGTTGGTAAGAAGACTGATAGTTGTCAGTATGGTAGAATCTCACGTTAGTTACCGGCTCCAGATATAAGTGAGCATAATTCCTTAATTTGAAATATCTAAATAGCTCGTATGAGTTTTGCTGCGGTTGGGTGGCGTTTTTTGGGGGTGTGTTTTGTTGGGTTTTTGGTTTGTATGTTTGTTTGGTTGTTTTTTTCAGTAATTCCTGAAACTAGCCTGAAGTGTCTTGATACTTCAATAAGACCTAGACCTCAGAGTACAAGCAGTCCTCCTCTTTAATTGATGTTTCTCCTGGAATAATCCAAAACTACAAATAATGCTAAGGAGTATGACTATAGCATCAGAAATAAATATGTGGTTCATTAATGTGTCCTTGGAGCGCTGATGAATTTCTCTCAAATTCATTGTCAGAGTAGAGCTGTATTTCATGATTGTGGGGGAGTTACTTGCTTTATAGCTAATGCATTCCTGAAACTTTCCAGCATCCTATTTTATGGTTACATATTCAGCTCTTCACCAGGTATTTGAGGAGCTTTAACTTTGTAATGGTTAAGCTGGTGCTCCATTTTCTCCCCCCCCCCTTTTTTTTTTTAATATTTTTGAAACATGCACCATGTAATTTGAATAAAGCTTGAATTTTCTAGAAAATGTTGCTATTTCTAAAATTATATAAGCCAGTTACTGACTCAGTTGAGTCAAAATATTTACGTACTGCATCTGTTAACTTTTTAGTGTAAAAAAAAAAAAAAACACAACAAAAAAAAACCCAACAAACCATGGACATTTGGGGTTTTTTTATACTTATAAGCACTTACGCTTCTATAACTAATTGGTCACCTCTCAAAAAAATCAGTACTGTCATAGCTGAATCCTGCCTTCTCCAATTAGTCACCCAAGATTGATTCATGACTATAACTTCCTGAAGTGGTTGTGCTGTTTTGAAAAGTTCAGAAATTTATGTATTATTTTGTGTATTGTCTTTTGAAATGGCTAAACAACTTATAAAATGTGTGGATGTGAAATGCATGAAGATTTCTGTTGTTAAATTTCATGTAAATTACTGGTTTTTTTTTTCTTTATTGTTTGCTTTTTGTTCTTAACTGTTGCAGTAGCACTTACATAATAAAACGTCATGTAATTATTTTTTTTTTCCATTTCATGGTTGAATTTTGAAGGGTTAATAACTCCAGATAGAAAGTGCATTGAGGCAAAACTTAACACTGAATAACCTTCTGCAAGCATAGGTTCTTTTATGATTTTTTTTTTTGTGATTTGAAGGATTGTGAATATTCTTAATTTAGGAAAAAAAATGTGTATTTCAGGCTTTTTCGTCTTGCAAAGCAAACATGTCTGAAATACATTATATAGAATCGTAGAATTGCCTAGATGTGTTCTTTTTTTACCTGTCTACATTCAATCCAAGATTGAATTAATTGAATTAATTAAATTAATTAAAAATTAACAATGTCAAAAAAAGTTTGATACAGAATATAACGTCTGCTGGTGCGGGAGGAAAGCCCAGGATCAGCCTATGCATCAATCTAATCCTATAAAAGTTTTTAAAAATTGCTGCACTGGCCATTTCATCTCAGGCAGTTGTGAAAAGTTGTGTTGAAGCTGGGAGTTATATTGCTATTCCACTACAAGTATCTTCATAGCGATGTGTTATCTCAAAAATAGATGTTTATTTGGGTGGGATTCTACCTACACCTTGAGGTTTGCATTTTATTATTTGGAATATGGTAAGCCTGCAAGAAGAATGCTCTGGAGGCTTACTGATAATAATAAATGAATAATACAAAAGTTCTTTTTGGAAAGGAAACAGTCCCAAGGGTTACTTCTGGAATCTAAGGTGTTCCAAAATTATGTTAATTCTGGGGAGACTTTACAAACCTTTTGAAATTATATGTTCTTTCAAGGTCTTTTGTTTTGTCTTTTATTTTATGGTGTTACTCTAGTAAATGTTGACTTTACAAATCCATTGTACATATTGTACTGGGTTAAAATAGTAATTTTATTGGTAATCTAAACTGTAATACTTTTACAGCATTTATTTTGATCATTTTGACTTTGCTAAATAGTTCAGAGAAATATTGATACACGTAGAATGGGATGCAACTGTTTACACTGCGTTCGTGGCAGACTTCCTGAGATTTCTTAAAAGTAAAGGAACCTGTCACAAAATGATGGGGAGGATCGAAGGGCCGTGTAATGTCTAGACACAGGAAAGGATGAAGAGCAGTTCCAGAGGAAGAGTTTGGACAGGAGGTAGGCGGATGAAGACAGACCTTGGTGGTGGTTGTCTGGAAACATTCATAATACTGGATGGAGGGGAAAAGTCTTAGTGTGGGGCTGTCAGAACAGCGCAGGGCAGAGCAGTTCACATACAACGGGCACTGTCGCAATTTCTGAAGCTATGGGAGCTCCTGAAGTGATGAGAAGCATCATCAAAAGCCAAAGGGAAGCAGGTAAATTGAGCTAAATTACATTCAAGTTAATTTAAATGGCTATTTATAGGGCTTCTTATGAAAGCAGTAGGAAATAATACATGTGCAACAGCAAGAGGTTGAGGATAACGTGTTCTAGAAATGAACTCATATATGATTTCTGTTTCTTCAACCAGTCGATAGGTAATGGCAAAATTAAAGTGTGAAATGTCAAGGAACAGCCGGAAGAGTCAGAATCCTAAACAGGCTGGCGACAGAGAGAAAAGAAAAAAGATAAAGCTGTTTCAGTTGCAGGTGTTTACAATATGAATGAGGGAAGAGGAAGGGGCATTATCTGTTTCTGAGGATAATGACCTAACTAGCACAAGTTTGGTGCAAGGAAGATGGTTGGGGAGAAGCATAATGCAAAAGTACAGAATATATAGGAAAGTTTAGTGCAGAGGGATTGGTGGTGATGATACATATTTTAAAATGAGAAATTATCAAAAGCTCATAATAAATCCTTTTGTTTTTCTGATGGTATCAGAAACAGAAAATCTCGCAGGTGTTGTAGGAGCAATGCACAATCAAGAAGGCAAAACCTCTGAAAGGCAAGGTCATGGAAGAAAGATTAAATGATATTTTTGCATTCATCTTCTCTGTGGATCCACCTTTATTCACAGCATGCTAGCAAATCTGTTTCCAATCAAACTGTTGATAGAAGATAAAATCAAGAAACTCAACTATAGCAACCCAGTTACTCTTCCCTTAAGAATCCTTACGCAATGCAGCACTGGGATAGCAGAGCTACTAACCATCACATACAGCCTCCTCCGTGAAGGTACCTTTCTTTCTATCAGGGGACGAGAAAGTGGCAAATATGATGCAGATTTTTAAAAAGGGTCGTAGAATGCTAACGCCCACCAAGAAGTGAGGTAGGACACAACAAATTTTACGGAATGTGCTTATAGAAATCTGTGACTATTAGAGTAACAGATTTTAAATGGTTTTCTTTAGAACTTTAAATACATCAGTAGAAATTATAATAAAAAAACAGAATTAGTGGCATAATGAAAAAAAGAAATCAGGAAAAAATAAGTATAGCATTTGTAAAAGGAGCTGATGGATACAATCTATTAGAATTTTTGAAGAATTCTCTGGGAATGTGGGGAGGGGAGAATTTCTTGGCAGTTTTTAGTCCACCTGGATTGCCAAAGGTCATGCAGCAATAACTTGCCAGACGGAGAAACTGAAGTAAATTATTACCCATAGGATGAGAAGGAAGGTCCTGATACAGATTAAGACCCATTTAGCAAATGGAAAACAAAGGATATAATAGATTAATGATAAAGTTTAGAATTGAAATAATTCTGCTGATTTGTTCCCTGATTCTCTACACAGGTATTGATATTAAAGTACAGAAAATGAATGCAGTTTGAGTGTGTAAAATAAGCATGCTTACAAATCTTTCCAGGAGTCTGTATATATAGATGCCATTGTGTTCTTTAAATAGTATGGGACTGTTACCTAAGTCAGGTGCCAGAATACAGTAAAAGTAAAGTTGGTGTCAGCTTGAGGTTGTATTAAATGATGTAAGCAATTTTTAGTTCTGTGGGGAAGAGGGATTCCCTTCTGTATACCGATCTAAAGCAGTTTCTCATGAAACATTACAATATCAATGTGATATATAAGTGTGTGTATATATATATAACTTTTTCCACTTCAGATTTGTCTCCCCATCATCAATTTTGTACAATATCTTGAACGTTTATCTCTAGAAATCTGTGTAAATCAGTAACAAGATGACTAACATAAATTAATGAATATTAATGATTCTTATATTGATTATTAGCGAGAGTCCCTTTTTCACTTGCTTCATCCGGCAATAACTTTTCCACTATTTTAGATGGTTTTTATTCTATATGCACGGGGTTTTATCTCTTTCTTTGGTTGCTGTCCTTGTAATATTACCACTCATCTCACTTATCACAGTAGTTCTGTTCCTTTAAATGGCTTTTTAGGTATTTCAGAAAATTGGATAGCAGTTATGATATTTGGTTTCATCTTTTTACTAATGGAAATGATTTCTTTGGGCATGTTAAATCATGTTACAGTTATTTTCTTCTGAAGACATCTGACACTGTAATTCTTGCTATTTTATATTAGTTAAATTATCCATTATCAAATATCGGACAAATTGCCTTTTTTTTTTTCCACTTGTAAAAAAGGTATAACAGGATAGTGTCAGTAACAAGAAGAAAGTTACTTCAAGGAAGCAGTAGATGGATTCTTCAGAATAGCTAAATCTTTGAGATCTACATTCGTTTTACTGCTGTGATGGATAGGTTTTTTTGAACTTACTGTTCCACCCGTGGAGTCAACCTGAAGAACTCAATGCGGAAGTATCTCGTGATCTACTTTGTAACAGCGGCTGTTTTGTATTTACGTAGCAAATCCTAGGTAAACAGCAGGCTGTAGAGAAACATTAATGAAGGTTTTCTACAGGGTCGAAATGACACCACCTTCTCAATATCCTTCCTAAAGCATTCCCGGCGTTTATTGGCTGATTTTGGCTGCTGTTGTACATTGAGCTGGTAATTTCAGGAAAACATTGCTAATGAGCCCTAGATCCCTTTCATTCATTTTAGATCTTAGATCAGAGTTCACAGTTACGTAGGCATGGCTTAGATTAATTTCCCTGGGTACATTACCTTACAATTATCAACTCTGAAGATCATCTGCCAACGTGTTGCCCACTCGGTTGATTTGGTGAAGTCTTCAGGAGTTGCACCACTACCCAGAAGATCTTAATATAACCTGCAGATACAGACTGCACAGCGTACTGCCTTTGCGAAGCGCTAATGAAACTGGTACCAGTCCTAACCAAAAGCTTTTCCTCCATCCAGGAGCTGCTTAGCTTTTCTAACTCATTTCACTGTGGAAGCTTGTTAGTGCCTTTCTGAATAGTCTGAATAGTTTTTTGCCCGCTCGTTTCCCTTGGCCGCGTGCTTACTTATACCCTCCCAGCCATTCAGCGCGTCTCCAAGCTGGGATTTCCCTCTGCAGAAATTGTGCTGTCTCCTTCCAACAGACCATGTTTATTGATGTACCCAGTGACATTATTCTGTATTACGGAGTTTTAAGAGATTGCCAGGAATGGAAGTCAGGCTTGGTGGTCTGTAGTTCCTCGAATCGCTGCTTTGCAGGTGGAGGTTGCACTGCTGACCTGCCTCTGCGCTGCTGCTTCAGCTTTTTCCAGGGACGTTGCAAAGCTTTGCCAGCAGTTCTGCAGCTTCCAGTTGGTACTCTGGGGTGAAAGCCAGTCCAGGTGACTTACTAACATCTGACTTACCTATCGATCTAATAGTCTGCACGGACACTGTTAGACTGTTAAATACCTTTTCGGGGGGGGGTGAGGTGATAGAAACCTGTTTCACTGTTTTCCGTATTTATTTTTTCTGTTTGCTTGCTAAACGTCTGTGATCAGTTACCGATTGTTTTCCTTAAAATGCCAATTGCACACTTAGGTGTTTTCACAAAGAGTGGTTAAGAAAAATTAGATAAACTTGAAGACATAACCTTATCCTAAGGCTATTGGTGAGTATTGCCAAAATACAGGGATATCACTGTGGGTTCATATGTATAATAGGTGGAATAAAGGAAAAATGCTAGCAACGGTTACATGCAAGAACCAATCTTAAATATATATCAAATGTAAGATGCAGAAAATATAATAAACTGAATTGGGAAAACTTTTATAAAAGAGTGTCCTTTGAATCTCCATTTTTCCCCCCACCAAAACGTGCCTCAATGTTAGGACTATATGTAGTGCTTTGTTATCTTCCAGGCCATTGATTAAGCAGCATTAATCTGAAAACAATTCTATATGAGGCATGTTAAGATATAATATGTGTCATTCTGCCGAGATACAAAAACTAACCAGCTTTGAACGTGCTGGACTTGCATTTTCTATCCAATGTTTTATGATAAGCCAAGAATTCTCCTTTAGTTAATGATGTTTCTACCTTATTAGTGTTTTCAGCATTAGTTAGCTATTACCATTATCTGTAATCTCTATAATTTGTGAAAAGCATCAGATGGCGTCTAGTCATGGTGATCCTAAAAAACAGTCTTAGTTTCTTGAATCATATAATGCTTATCAGGATAAGGTTGCTCCACGTATATATGTTTAAATATGTTTATAAACAGGTAAAAAAATATCTTTTCTCTTTTGTTGCAGTTGATAATCTCCAGGGTTTTTTTAATATCGTGCTCATAGGTGTAGTTGTGAATATAGTTAGGATTTTTAATTAAGCTGTTCTTCGGTGTCAGATATTTTACCGTAAGTAAGAAAATGCTGTGCAAACAGTTTACTTTTTGTGAGGTGTATGAGCGTGTGTGCGTATGAACTTCGTAAGAGATTGTGTCTGGATTTCAGACTCGCATATTCACTTCGCAGTGGATGTAATGTCTTTGCATTGTTTAGCTTTCTTGACGAATCTAGATTCGAAAACAATCCTGCCATACCATCGTAATTCCTCGACAGATCATGATAAAAGGGAGTTGCCTGGAGCGTGCTGGCCAGGCAGTTTCCGTTCAGTTTTGATCTCTCCAGACTGGTTCTACTTTGCGCCCACCTTAAGAGGTGACACTCTGAAGCATAGATCCAGCTTTTGTTTTGTTTGTCTTTCCAGGGATGTTCATGATCTTGATCTCCGTTTCTGGGTGTGCCTGTGCTTAGCTGGCTTCCAAACAGCATGTCCCGCCTTCAGACCTTCTGTTAAGACACAAATCACTTTTTGGAACGCTGCCAGATTTTTTTTTTTTTTCCCATCTATTTCACGTGGCCACGTTTGTGAGAGACAGTCTAGAAGAATAATTTTAATAAAAACCCAAGTTCTGTCATTGGCGAATAAGCTCAAATATACAGTTCTAAGAGTTAAACTCCCCCTTGTCAGAGGGACAGCTTAGGCTAGCTTGGTGAATTAGGTTATTCTGAGTGGCACTCCCGTACTGATTAGCTTCAAAGCGAACTACTGCTCAGGGAAATTTTTTTTGTCGTACTGCCCATTTTGAAGTTGGAGATAGAGCTGTGTTATGTACTTTCCTCTTGGCTGAATGTGTCAGTCTGCATGTAGCTTCCTGCCTGCCTTTATTTCATAGGTGAAAGGTTTGTACGTTAACACATTTCCCTCAGTTTTTTTCTATTGTCTTTCCAATTCATCTAGTGAATTTCAGTAAGTATTGGTTATTTTGGAAAGTATGAGGAAATGACTGATTTGCTCATAAAAGGGCCAAGCAACTTCAGTGATTTTAGGTGAAGGTTGAACTGCAGATGTTCAATTTCAAACTGTTTTCTTAAAGTAGTTGTTTAATGAAGGAAAAAAATGCAGAGAACATGATTTTCCCTTGTAGTGACTAATGCATTGTAATTCTATATTGTTTTTAAGTTTCAAAACTTTTTACGATTAGTGATAAGTAATTAAATAATGCTAATTCTGGAATTAATAATGCCAAAATCAATAGTTGTTTAATAAAGAGGATTCTAATCTTTGATAGCTTTCACAAGGTCTTTGGATAAATGCTGTTCTTTCAGATATTTTAAAAAATATCATGTAAGCCTTATCTCTTAGGAGTTACCCCCATACGTGAGCTGTGGTTCTGGCCATGGCAAGCTTTTGATGTTGCCAGGAGGAGAAATATGTCCCTGTTTCAAACTTTAGTAAGTTGATATATGCACTAACTAGGTAGACGCTCCCACTGACGAATACAGTTTTGTAGGACAGCAGATGTCTGCTAAGCGGAAAACCGTAGCCATGTGCTGGTTATTTTTTTAAATTGTGATCATGTTAGGGAGAAAGTAAGTACAGGGCATAGTGGGGTAAAATACTTTTAAATACCATTTCATATTTCTAATTAAAGCTGCAAGTTTTACAAAAGATGAAATTAAGGAAATAATGAAATATTTCATTTTCCTTTATTCAGTACCTGGTGTATAGCTTCATAAAATCTTGTACATCTGTCTGAAATATTAGCAGAATGAAAATAGAGCATAAATTAAAAGAGTTTGTCATAACTAATGACAAGAGGTAATTTGGCTGTCAAATACAACACAACACAATAATTCAAGCAAGCAAATACTAATATGGCGAGAAAGAAATGCATTACCTTTCAAGTCTGCCTTTGAAGTTAACTTGAGAAGACAGACAGGAAGGAGAATCATTTGGAAGGGATTGAGTACCGCATAAGAGGAAAATAGATTCAGCCCTTCCTAAAAATCCTGCTTGAAATTCTGAAGTCTCTTAATCAGACCGTCACACGATACGCAGCACCATTCTGGATGTTTCAGTTGAAAATAAGGAGCTATTTTCTAATCGACTTTATTAGGTTTCATAGTAATTATTTAAAAAAAAAAAAAAAAGAAAAACAAACCCAGATGGAAAACAAACAACAAAAAAACACACACACACACACCCCCGTACCCCATCATGGTATGATAGCATACCATCATGGTACGGCTAGAGTAACTCTGCATTCTTTTGCAGAGTTGGAGTCCCATGTTGGAGTCTTCCTGCAAGAAATAAAAAGGGACAGGAATTAACATTGGCTTCCAAAAGAGCTAGGACCTTAGCTCACAAAGAAAATAACGACATTAAGATGTGGCTAGAAATATACATGAGAATAAATTAGCTCCAGGAAAAAAAATCACTCTACTGATTGAAGAGAGAGGAATGTTTTCAAAAAAAGGTGGATTTTAGCATGCTTACAAAATAAACAGAAACCAAACCAAACCCGTTCACCTTAAAGCCTTGAAGCAAATGTCATCTCGCAACGATTCTGGATATCCCTGTAAGGAATTCCAAACTGAAGTCCTATTCATTTTCAGTTTTGCCATATGGTACGCTAGAAACAGATTATTTTCTTTCTCTTTAAAAAAGAGAAAGCAGCAGGGCTTTGAATTTCTGGTAGAATGGGGCTTTATTAATTTCTCCCAGTGACGTCTCTGCGGGTAACCTATTATACAAGTGTAACTTTTTACCTTCAAATGCAAATATTTGAAAGCCATGTATTGAAGAAAATGAGCCCAGTAACACTTCACAGTGTCTCATCACTGCCTTTTGTGGAAAAATTGTACGTACTTGATTTAGCCTGTGCATTTTTAATATGGTATTTCTGGATGTTCCTGAAGGAAGAAAACTTTTTTTAAAATATAGGACAATCTCTTGCATTGAACTTTATCGGGAATACTGTGCTGCTGCTGAAGGGTTTACCCAAAGAATGGAAAGCTGTCTGCAGATTCCTCCTTTGAGGAAGGGTCAAATTCCCTTTTTGTTTTTTTTTCCCTTCACTTATTTCAGTGTAAAGCACTCTTGTTCCCTTGTCGGGAAGGTGATATCAAAATCTCTGTAGACTAGACTACTACATGAACAAAGATCAGTGTCATGAATTGCTTTTTAAAAACTTCATCCACTGCTATTCAAGTTTCTATCCAGTTTTTTCTCCAATGGATTGGTGGTGTATCTTTTAATGTGGAAGAGCAGATAATTTGAAGTGAAGATTAACATAATGTAACTATGCCATTTTTTTAAAATGCAGGGCAATTTTGACATATTTTAGAAAAAGATCAATTAATAATGGAACCTAATTTATCATATATACTACAGCTGGTAGTTTCAAAAATTATTCTTAATAAAATTCTACTATTTCTTTAATTCAGTTTGGCTTAGTAGAGATTTTGTCAGGTTTTATTTCCTCATAGGAAGGTAAATGTATTCTCTGGCGTGTACGTTCCTTTATGACAAAAGAAACAGTTTTATTTAACTACTTGTACTTATTTCTTAAACACTTCTTTGTGTTTGGTTTTTTGTTTGTTTGTATTTTTGGTTGTTGTTGTTGTTTTTAGTAAAATAAATAGTATTTATTAAAACATGTAAATGTACTTTGGAGATGCCTGATCACTGAATTGGGAAGCTTTCATGCAAAATAAGACGTATTTTTTTTTTAAAAACCAGAGATGGTGATGTCTCTGAAATAGGGCTACAGATGGAGATTAGATTTGCGCTTTCAGACCATTTGAAACTGTATTTGTGGTTGGCAGACCTTGTTAGAGATACGAGTATCCTAAATCAAATGTGACAACTGATTAATTGATTTTTTTGGGCACATTTTTCCCTCCTATTCTTCTTCTTGCCTCCTTGTCTTCACTGCTTTCTTGTTTTTCTGGAAATAAGTAGGAGGTTTTTGTCCAAATGACAACAGTGATCAGAACAATTATGTGACTGAGAAGGGATGGAGTGGGCAAGCTGTGTTTAGGAGCTTAAGGATCCTCCTGCCAGTAATATGTATTGAGACTGATCTTGTGCTTGCCCAACTTAATTATTTTATTATTTAATTATTAGGGAATTCTAAATATCCCTGCATCAGAAAGACATTTTTGCTCTTACCTGGAGGTTTTTGCATCAAACTCGGACAGTGTGGAGACTTGCATTTTTTTGCAAATGTAAGCTATACTTTCAGCTAGCATACTTTTAAAATTCTAGTTTAAGATAGTATGTATTGAAAGAAAAAACTAAACACCTTTTGCAACACTGTGAAAATTTTGTAAAGTGTTTTAACACTTGATAATGTATGTACTTTGCAAAAGCAACAAGTCATTAGTTATAAGCTCAAAAGAAATGCCTACAAGGAACAGTTTTTTCAGTAGTGTAGAATGGCGAGTTACCCACAGTAACACCATTATAGTCATGCTTTGAGAGATACTTCTCTCAGTTTGGAACTTATATGAAGAAGATTGAAATCCATAGGTTATAAGCCAATTAACCTCAGAAATATTGATTCGAATGTGCTTTTTGTTTAAAACTACTAATCAAATACGAAAACTGAGTTTTATACTGGTTAAAACCACAATAGGTCTAAAGAGCTCCCTTGTGAATCCATCTATTCATAATATTATCCCCTTGAATCATGAAAACACTGTGAATATCTACAAAACTTTTATTTTGTGTTGAAGCATTGCTACTAGAGGCTTCCGAAATTTTATCATAATTGTGCTTCCCACATATTTCAAACACACGTGTATATATAATTATATTTTACTAAAATGCGCTGTCTAGCACAGAAACTGAAACAGCACACAAACAGGTCAAAAGTCAATTGCCAGCGTGTCAAAAGTACACTATTGATTGTAGAGAATGATAATAGAACAATATTGAATATTGATTTTAAGTTCAGGCATCTCTTCACCAGTCAGTAAAAGCATGCTCTGTCACTCTTGCAGAAGAAACGGCTGTCTTTTCTTACCCTAATTTTTTTTTTCCTAATTGTCATAAATAAGCTCCTTGGTATGCTGCTTTTATTATTTTATTTTTTTTTTCCTCCCGCACCTTTCTTTTTCTTTTTCTTTTTCTTCAGTGTTGTTACTTTTATAGCGTACATAACTCGTTTTCTGGCACAGTAATTGAAAACAGCGAAAGTGTATTTTACTTTTTTTATATTGCGGAGTGTGGAAAATACAGAGCGGAGGGTTTCTCTGTGGGTGATGCTATAGGCTAAGCAAGTCATGGTTTCTTTTCTACACAAGAAACGCTTATTTTTTTTCCGTCTCTCATTTGGACTGGCAAGGAGTGCATAAATAGTGTAAAAGGATTGCATCCTTGTACAATGTCTGGCCATTTAATTTTGGTCTCCTAATTGTCCTTCCCGCTGCATGTTGCCCGAATTCACAACTTGGATGACTAAGTGAAATCTGCCTTTTGTGCAGGACTCTACATTGCCTTGTTGCTTTCAGTATTAACTGAGTTTGCGTGTATATTTAAACATATATCCTCAATACTCATGCACATCTTTATTTTTTTTCCACTGGTTTTGAAATACGTTTTTTAGAAAAGGGTGGAGTCAGGACATAAAGATCTTTGTTTAGCTGAAATAATGATACGTTGGAGGACTTGATTCCTCTGTCTATTCCAAATCGTCAGAAGCCTTTAGTGTCTTTCGGTTCTTTTCCATTGCAAGCCTCTATCACCGGTCTTGAGTGAATAATATGATAAATGATTCAAATGATCAAACAGTACAGGGAATAAAGTTGCAGCAGAAAAACTTCACTGACAAAACTAAAGCAAACATGAATAGATTTGTGCAGATAGTAATTGAATAATCTGCCTCATCGTGAAGAGAGTAGAAAGGAAAATTGCTGCTCAAAAAGGAAATTTCTTAGATAAGAATATGTTGTCTTTATCTTTACACAGAACTGGGTTTCCAAGGAGTCAGATAATCGGAGTGTGCTGCTATACCTGACCTAGAAATTTAAACCGCAGTATTAAGTTCATCCCCTCTCTGGGCCAGAGGCCTCACTCCTGGTTGTATCCATGACGGATTGCCTTGAAAACATTTTCCACAGATCTCATAAGGTGATGTCCCAGAACTTGACTTTTGAGGGAAGAGCGACTCGCTCCCTATAGCCTGAATGCAGGAGACACAAAGCAGGGGTGAAAGTTACCTGCTAGCCAATTTTGTCAGTGTTTCAGAAAGTAGAGTATTTTGGTGGTATTTTCTAATAAGGTAAAGTAGAACTTTATTTCATTTTCTTTTGGCAATAGATACTTGGTAATTGAAGCTAATTGTAATTAAAGAATGCAGTGAACGTCTCCTTTAAGGATAGGTATTTTAAAACTTTTTTTTTCTTTTTAACTTCTATCCGTATTAAATCAGACCAGTTAGCCTTTCTCAGGAACAATACTGCTCATCATTAAATGGATATAAGCTTAAATTGCACTACTTCACGTTCTCCTATAATAAGTATAATACAGACAGTGAAGAGCCCAGAAGAAAAATCTTTGTATTCACTGAGTGAAATATCTTCCTGTACAGAGGGCTCAGGGAAAAACCTAGCAGTTTCATTTTTTCGGTCTGTCTGAAATTTAAGAGCCTGTATGATAAAATGAGATGCTTCTTACATAAACAAGATGATCAATCTAAGCTCTGAGGGAAACGTATTATGAATGATGGCGGTTACTCTGCTTTTTTTTTTTTTGTCTGCTACATTGATTTATGCACTATAAATGTTTGATTTCAGTCTAGATATATGGAAATGGGACTAGCGTAACATCGTACGCATAGATTTTTTATTTAATTTAGCAGGCCATGACATCACTACAATTTTGGGTTGAAATATTAACTGACTGCAAAAGCTAGGCATATTGTTCTAAACCACAGCAGTAAGCCTCGCCCTGGACTTAAAAAAAAAAAAAAAATCAATTTTTGATATCTTTAGATCTTGTAAGCAAATTAATTGCCAAAAGGCCTTATAATTCCAAACAGGGATGATTACCCACTCTCTTCCAGTGTTTCGAATAAATAAATAAAAACTCTTACCTAGTCACAGCGTCCTGAAGAGGTGGGCATTATTTTCCGGTCTCGTTCTATGTATTATAAGTTTACCCATGAACAGCACAATATTGCCTTTCTGATAATGAATGGCATTGTACGCTCGGGGAAAAACAATACTTTGGATCTGACATTTCTCTTTGCCACGCGTGCATTTGTAGTACTTGTTGTCAGTATTTTATTAACGTTTTCCCAAGATGGCTTAGTGACAAAGAAGGAAGTCACTGATAGTTGAACACAGGCTTGGTGCAGGAATGTGGAAGAGGCTGGAGTTGGCTGAAGAGCTCGTGCCTGGTTACAGGGGTAGAGGTTCAGCTGGGAAGAAGTCTGCAGTCTTTGGGCAAAGCTCAAAGCAAGCTTTACATCCTCTAAAGGAGGTTCATCAGACAGCCTGGCAAGTAGCTGTGCGATGCTTCACTACTGCAGTAGCAGTTGCCAGTGCTGAGCACGTAAGGTGAAGCCCAGCCCTTCTAGAGAATTTAGAAACAGGGTATGGTTATCACTGTATGACCGTTAGGTAGCATCTGTGTGCAGAAATTGAGTGATTGACTCTTAATACTCACTTTAGAAGCCAAAGATAATTCGCGTCTTTTTTTTTTTTTTTTTTTTGGTCAATCCAGTTTTTTTTTCTTCTTTTTTCCTTTTCTTTGTGAGGTATCAGAAATGTAGTATTTGAAGTTCTGTCTTCTGAGGTGTAGAAATAGTGTTACCCTCCTCTACAATATCATACTTTGGAATACGAGTTCTGAAAGTGATTACTGTTCTTGTCTGTGCCAGACTTTCTTGGCTCCTCTTACCTTTTTTCCCGTTTACCACCGGCCTCCCTTTTCCTGGTCCTTTGATGATCTCTCAAATTGTTCTTCCCACTTAACAACTGACTTTTTATTCTCAGTTTCTTTCTGAGAACCAACTTGCATTTTGAAATAAAAAATTGCCGTATGATTATTTTAGCATTCATAATACTAGGATTTTTAAAGTTCTGTGAACACAATTTCTTCATCTTCACTGGCGTTCGTGTGAATAAATGATGCTATGTATCCATTCTCTAAAGTTTTGAATGAAAATATTAAGTAAAAAGAGACTCCCAATTGCTGCATCCAATCAAGTAATTCATTAATCAGTCCAGCAAAATATCCTTACATGATGTCATAGCTAATCCACTGGAAATTAATTTTGCAAAACATTTATAAGCACTAGTGTAAATGTTTTATGAAACCATGTTTGCATATTGTTCTTAGTTCTATGTTAATTTTTAGGTTGTTATTTTCCATTTTGCATTTCATTAGAAAGTCAATTATTCTTTGAAACAGAGTTGAAACAGATACGTGAAGTGTTTACATTTTACCTGTTTTTCCTCGGTTAATAAATACTTTCTGGAAGGATCCTGATTTGTTGACCAATGTTTCTGCTAAGCAACCTCCCCTAAATTAATCAAGGATTCAGTTGTTGCTGCCTACTTTCCTAAGCCCGCTTCACTGTTCTTCATCAAAAGCTCTGTATGTATGTTAGCTAACTCCCATAATTCCCTGACGTGGATATTTCCTATGCTTGATTGGTACGTATTCAGCCTCTCTAACTGTTCTTTAACCTGACTTAATAGGAACTATTTTTCATGATCTCTCCTGGGTTTCAAGTTGGAAACAAAAACAAAATCAGGAATTCAGAATCATAGTGGTACCGCGTTAATTCCTCATTTTGGAGGCTTACTGTTGCGTGAGATTGCTCAATAGGCTGATGTTCACCAAACAGATTCCTGTCTCCAACGATGTATTTATGCCACGCATCAAAAAAAATCACAACAAAATAAAATCAAGGCTTCAAGAAAATATTCTCTCATTGATTAGTGAGTGAGATTTCGCTTGCCAGCTTCTTTCTATATTTATATAGTACTAACCCTTAAAATTATCTGTTCTAAATTTTAAAAACACAGTCTGCCTGCTGCGTAAAAGCTATGTCTGATAAGTATTAGTAGTTAACTATTGTACAAAGGACGGCGATTTTCGCAGCATCAGCAAAGTTGTACGATTAGAGTAATGCTTCTGCATGTTCCAGATTCCTCTTTGTTAACTGCTGTCTTCAGGTTGGGAAATTAAATTAGTTTATTAAGAACTTTGATATTACAGAACACTATAGTGCATATTTAAAATTTTTGGACTGTTTTTCATAGTTATCAGTGTACATTCCAGTAATGCGTTATTAGGGGAAAGTTTTTTATTTCTGTCTTTCTACAAGATAATGGAATGTCTTAGAGTTTGTTATTGAATATTTTACTTTTTTTTTTTAATTGTGTTAGAAAAGCCACAATTGAAGAGATGTGACTTTTAAGTTTTGCAGTGTGGTATGGTTTGTTGATAGCCTCCAGTAGTTTTTGCAATTAGATAGCGAGGATGCTGCTTCTCTAGTTGCATGTAATCCTGCTTGACAAAAGCTGATTATGTCTCCAGCAAATTAGTCCTTTTGAGTCTGAATGCTAGAAGAAGTAAATAAAGACCAAAACGGCTTTTAAGAGTGATCACGGGTTACTTGAAGAGATGGGAGGCTGAGAAAAGAAAGCAATTTCAGCAGCCATTTTAGAAATTAAGCAGGAGGAGATTGTTTGCCGAAACAATGCTGCTTTAAGTCATGTTGCATGGGACTCAGACCACAGGCCATGAATTAGAAATGACGGTCATAATCCAACAGTAAATTATAGGGTCACCGAATACTGTAGTGAGATTTCTCACGTTAAGTCCCTGATACTTTACAGACTTCATAGAGAAGACAGATTTTTGTATTTCTGTAGCTACCAAGTACCTTTTCAGGTTTCCAAGAAGGCAGTTCTCTTAACGACACAGATAAACGCGGGCTGGATGCGTGGCATTTGTCACTTGTCAAACATCCTATTCGGTTAATCTGAACAAATGTACGGTGGAGACTCAGTCTGTTTTATTAAGTCTCTGTGCTGCGGATATCACGTAGTGTGTGATGTAGTCTGTCGCATGGTACATACAGACTTAGGAAGACATAAAGATTCATTTATTCACACTGTAAAATAATTACCCACTGCTTGTTCCAGTAGAAAAATGCTGTTTATGTGTGGCTCGCTTGAGGAATTAGGTATCTGCAAGTGGTGTTGCCTATAAAATTCTTGAACTGAATCTATGCCAAAGAAAAAGATGCCTTGCTCTGAAGGCGAAGTCACAGTTTTGGAGAGGCAGGACAAGGAGTGAGATATTTAATTTCTAAGAGGACTCTGATCAGACACCCTAAAAATTTCAGATTACTAAGGAAGCTGGGACAAGAAAATAATTACAAGCATTTGTTATTTCCATTGTGTTTGTGTATTACGTTGTTGAAAGGAATGGCGAGCTTTGGAAGCCTAAAAATGCTAGGTTCCCTGTTGCTTTAGGGGGAGAGCTTGACAGGGATGTTGGGAGTGGAAGGGATGGCTAGTGTTAGGGCAATGATCAGGTAATTACCTATAAAGGGATAACTGCCTCGATAATTGCCTCAATAAAGTGCTGAAGTTAGCGACGAATTAGCTTTCCATAGAACTGGAGTTTGCTGTGGAATGGCCCTAGCACCTTCGGTCAAGATCCTAAGTTGTTAATGTCTGGAAGCAGGAAGTCTTCAAAGGCTGCATCACCAGAAGCTGTCATAAAGAGGAGGTAATGGACCGAGAAATAGGATGCATCCACCAAAAATGAGTGTTGCTGAGGAAAAATGCATCCATGCAGTAGGAATTTTCTTAAGTGTTAGAGGCTCTATTTTCAAACTTTAATACCAACTATCAGTAAGTCTGTTGATCAGAAATATAAAATCTAGGACTACTTTGTAGAGAATATTCCTTTTCAGAAATACAATACAGAGAAAGAATTTTAAAATGCTGAATTGGATTTTTGGAAACTTGGCCTTTATATATCATTAATCACTGCAAGTAAGAGAGGAACTATTCTGAAAGTTTCTGTTCAGAAGGCTTGATTCACTGATACAAACGTGAGTGAAGCATAGGAAGTTGATCAAATGGGAGATTCTTTTCTGGTTCCGCCATACGTTGAAAATCTTGTCTCTGCTACACTTACAAAGTTTATCGTTCATGTTGAGATGCTGGTGAGAGTCTTCATGAATGACTGTTAATTACTGGTGAGTTTACACTAGCCAAATTAACTCTGAAGAATAACATGCATTCTTTATTAATCTGACAGGCTTTATCTAAAGGAAACTGTGGAGGCTTTTGCTTATTGATAATACAAATGCAATAAACTCCCCCCCCCCCTTTTTTTTTTGTTGTTGTGTTGCTCAGGATTTTTTCTGACTCGGCAAGTTTCATGAATTTCCTACGTTATGCTCAGTAAGAGTTGCTTCTTGCTTTTTTGACAGTCACAGCCAGTTTCTAGGTTATGCAAAGGTGTTTTCTGCTGATGCGCTAGCTGCCTTCCCAAAATACACAGAGAATTAGCTTACTTTTGCTAGTTTTAACAGTGAATGTTTGGATTCTCTCCCAGATCTTTGTTTACTGCAAAGTTTGTTGCTTCTTGAGCCGTAGTTCTCTCCCTTCTCATTTTTTCTGTGTTTCCCTTATTTTCTTGCCATACATTCCTCCTTTGCATACTGATTGGATCGTGCCAGTCTTCCTCACAGCTCATTTAGTAGGCTTTTCACCCTTGTCCATGGATATCTAATTAGTTATAAATTTCATTCTAAATCACTTGCAGGGCTAGAATGGACTTCTGCTCATTGTTCTGTCTTTTTCTAGCTGTCTCTACACTAGCATCTTCAAAATCTTTGTTCTCCAGTCTTTTTGTTCGTCCAGATCATTAAGGAGTTTGTCTCTCTTTGCTTTACCCAATCTCCCTTGAATATCCTGTTCACAAGAATCATACTGGGTAATGACATCTGAGTACACAGTATCCAACAAATCAAGTGCTCCATGTTTGTCAGTTTTCCATTTTGCTGACCCTAGCTTCTTGCAGAGACCGGCAGCTGCACGCTCTCCATTCATAAAGCTGGCTCAGTGTAGTTCCAGGGAAGAGCGGTTATTATTTCTTCCATTCCTTCAACAGTGCTTACAAGTATCTTAGAAGATAAAATGGTGTAGGCACTGGGTTTTCCTTCAATCTCTTCTTAGTATAAAAAGAAGCATTTATTTCTTTTCATCAAGCTATATTGATTTTTTTTTTTTCTTTTCAGAGCAAGGAGAACACATTATATGTAGGGTGAGTCTCATTTAATTTTCATTACTCATTTGAGGGAAGTCAGGAAAAACCTCCACCTTCATTAGACTATCAAAGGATTTTAGCCTGTTTCCCTCCAGTAAAGAACTGAAGGTGGTTTTATGCAGTAAAGATGAGATATAGGTGACCACCTGAATCTCTCCAGGTTTCCCACAGTGCTTGAAAGGGTTGGAGATTTTTACCCCGGAAATTATTTGAGTGCAGTTCTGTTGTTTCTGCCAACATGATGTTGGCACCATCTTTTTGATTGCCAGAAAAAAAGAAAAGGAAAAAGCTTAGCTCAGTACTGCCAGCTTAGCTAGTTAATGTTTTAACGTGCCCGGCAGAAGTGTGACATTTAATCATTACATATTACATGTTGTTATTATTAGCAAGTTCTTGGACCCCTCTTTATTAAAGAAAGAGCTCTTGTGTGGTTGAGCTTACATCTTCCGTGCTTTGTATCCTGCTAAAGCTGAACAGGTTGCCTGTTAGGGAATGAATATGCTCCTGCATGCGCTTTCTAGAAGGAAAAAATGCAAACAAAAATGGAATGGAGAAAGTGAAAATGTGGAGATAATTATAAGAATAAAATAAAGCATGGGCTTCTGGTTTTGATGGAAAAAAAATTTCCAAGGTGAAAATTTTACCAAGGTGATTTAGGAGTTTAGATCTCCTTTTGCAAAGGAATGTTATGCCTTTAATACCGTCAAACTCATTTAAAATAGGTTTTGAAAATATCGTCCAAATGTTTTTCACCCTGGGATCTTTAGTCATTTAGGAGCTATCAAACATACCTGTTATGTTTCTTTCCATATTACCAATTAAAATCTGAAAACAAAGTCAAAGTTCTTTTTCTTTTTAAAACATATAACTGAATTGTTTATTTATTAAAGTTCTAAAAGTGTAGCAAACAATAATTCCAAATGTCATGTCAGAAAAAAGCAGACATTACTCCTCTGTTGGATTTGTAATGGGTTTTTTTTCAGATCATTGAAGAAGATGATTCTGAAGGTTACTCTCACTTTAAAGTTTTACAACTTGCACTTCGTGTTCAGAATCTGTTGGTATGGGATTTTTTGTGTGAGATGTCATTGGTCATGTTGGTGCTGGAAAGATGAGAAGACTTTTATTACAGTATTAGAACACCATAGTTGTTGTTTATACAGAGGCAGGCACAGGTACAGGCCATCACTGTGAAACCACGTTGATAAATTATGAGACTGCTAATCACAGTGAACAGTGAAATCCATTAGTAGCAAGGAAGACGAGGGAGCTTAACGTAAAGGAGGAAATGCTGGAGACAAAAATTAGGAACTTGCTTCTAGATAGCATATTAAGTTAAAAACATGTAAACTTAAGCAAAGGAGCTGTAATTTCATTTTAGATTCCTGATGTCTGCACAAACAACTCAGGTCTTCTCTGCTGCGTTATGGTATCATCTGAAATACATGATCAAATTATAGATTAATAACTGAAATCCCTATTTGTTTTCTGTTTGTTTCTCCAACCATTTCCATCAATGCAATTTCATTAAAATACTCTCTGAGACTTTTCAGTGTTGGGTTGTTGATGAGGATTATCTTGGCACAATGGTGGTAATCAAACTGTTAAAATTTATCCCATGGTAAAATGCACCTGTTGTTATAATTTTAAAATTTTGTTCTTTTAGATTGGAGCAGGACCCCATGTTGGTAGATGCTATAAAAATTTTTTTTTATATATATATGTATATGTATTTTTTTTAACCTAATTCTGGCAATGTGATCTATCTTCTTCTGTTAAGATAAATTCTGCTATTTTCTGGCTGTACTCTTATCAGGCAGGCAGGTGAAATACAGCTAATATTTTTAGAGCTGTGGATAGCAGTAAGATTTGCTCCATGCTTATGTTCTAAGACCAAGACTTTTGTTTGCATATTTATATCATTATAATTACTATCGGTTAAGAAATCTTCTGTAAGGAGAGGGAATCTGATTCATATCGAATATGAGGACATCAAATTCACATTAAGTTTAAACTGTTGAATCAAAAGCTCATTGTCACTTTGAGACATGGTGTTGCCTGTTTACATTACAGAAGCAGCTCAATGAGTACAAGCCAAATTCAAAATGTAATCATTGTCTTTTTAAGGCATACTCATGTTCTTCATATCATAGCACTTAATCAGTGTGGCTTGTTCTTTCCCCTTTAATATCTGGTCCATGCATTTTTAATTTGAATTAACAGAGATGTACATCTTAGGCCAGAAGAGCCTTGTGGCTTTCAGATCTACAAGCATTTGTTTCCCAGCCATACAGCAGAATTGCACTACACGTATGCAAATAAGAGGAAAAGGAATAGTACTTAAAAGCTTGTTCTTCCTCTTTCTAGTAATCCATTATTTGGTTCACGTTTCCCATCTTTCCTGCACTTTCATTGTGGACTACGTGATTACCCCACCGCATGAATGTTAGACTTCAACCTGTAGGTAGGAATGAACTAGTTAAAGAAGACGTTTCCTTTCATAATTCAAGTGTTCATTCCACTTGTTTCTTCCAGTACAGCGTAGTTTGCTTCCCTTGCTGAATCTGCTACTCTTAGAACTTCTTTCTTCACTCTTGAAGTTTACACTTTTTGATGCCACCATCCACTAGAACTGAGTTAACCAAATGTATCGCTCACAGAGGAAAGCTAGTGCCAGTTTGTGTGAAGCTACTGAAATATTGGTCCTGCCATCTTCTGTTGATGGGCTTGCCAGGTTTTCTCCTGGTGGAATATCCTGAACAAAGAAATTCTCCATCTTTTCTTCTCAGTGACCTTAAGAGAGGGAGCTGAGCAGAAGCTGTGACGCGCTGGTGACAGTGCTTGTGGGCATGCCCGGCCTTATCGAGATATGTAGAGCGACAGGAATGAAGGCCCACCAGGATTAAAAGTGGTGGGTTTTAAACTGAAATCTAATTATTTACTGTAGTTTTCCTGATTTTGTTGCTATTTTAATAGACTTTCAGAATTTCTTCAGGAAGACAAATCTGATCTGTTTTATCTAGTAGTAGGGGTGTTTGAGAGAAAGTCCAGAGAGCTGTAACAGGTTCCAGGGCTGTACGCTGCTGTATCTTTTAGCAGTCTACTCGTCATCTGCTCATCTCCACAGGTATCTGCTTTTCTCTAAGGCAACTTAGCTATACTGAACCTTGTGTTGCTGCTACTGGGCTGCTTCTGCGATCCCACCTAGCTTAATTAAGGTTATTCTTACAATATACTACGTTGCCAGTGTCGCTAGATAGACCACCTCAAAAGTTATTCTAAAACACAGCATGCAAGTTTAGATGATTATAAAGCTAAATAAAGTGAAGTCATGAGTAAGCTTTTGAAACTAAAGCTACTTTAAAAAAATACACTGAAAGTATACTGGAATTGTTCTGGTTCTTGAAAATGTGACTTTAAAAGCATATTGCTGGGAAAAATCATCTCCTGGGACGTATTTGAATCCAGCTTCCTGAAGAACTCAGTTTAGCACATTACTATTTAGAAACACTTCAAGTCACAGACTAGTGGGAAAAATATGATTCTATTCATTACATGATTATTTATTCTTGTTAACATGCTGTGAACTTCATTGTGCAGTGAACGTTACAATTAAATATGTTAAACACAGAACAGCCATAAATGTTCTCGCTAAGTAATAATGGTAATAGTATCAGCTCACTGGTAGCCATTTTTGTGAAGTGATAATTTTATTGGAGAACAATATTCAAGATGCAAACATTTATTGTCCTTTTATAGACAATTGTTCCAATAACTATTTTGTGAGTACTGGCATCACAGGGAGAAAATTGTGTACCTCAGCTGCTGTCCTGCCTGTGGCTGTAATGAAGTCTCTGTAGTAATCTAATTGTATTGACTTAGCAAAAAAATGGAATTCTAATTGACAACATAAAGCTAAGCAAATTGTCAGTAAAGACATGCTGACTTAAGCCTTGTTGACACTGATGTCAAAACTGTTCTTTGTGGTCAAGAAGAAAAAAGTGATTCTTCTAAATTATTGAACTTCAAAACACATAAATTATGTAATCAACTGACTTTACGTACAGCTTGATGGTGAAGTTATTTGCGTGATCTTACCTTTAGTTTTTCAGGGGTGCAGAGGGGTTTACAGTTGTGTTGCTTAAGAAACATGATTTTGGAGTTTTGAGTACAGTTGCACCTCTGTGTCTGAAAGTGACCAGGGCAAAAATCCATGGCTGAACCAAAAAGGCATCAAACCCTCAGTTTCGAATCTTGAAGTCCCTCAGATTTGACACCTCTTCCTGGCAGAAGGATTTGGGTCTCCCTATGTGGCCAATCTGGATGTAAGTTTTTCAAGGCACAGCTTGAAGATGGAACGAGTGGAGCCTCCCCTGAATCGTATTTCACTGTCATGTGGTAATGTGGCCTAGCCATAGCCAATATAAAATATGGAGCATAATTTTTTTCCAAATTACTGGTCCCTAAAGCTTGACCGAGGGCCTGCTTAATGTAAGTACTTTCTACTCGGTAATTGGTACGTGAAAAAATTAATTTTAAGATTAAGTGCGTTTTAAAAATAAGTGATTGTGTCTGTACCCCGGCTGGAAGTATATTTCAATAGAAGATAGGATACGAGCTGGCAATGTGCCCTTGCCACAAAGACGACAAATGGTATCCTGGGCTGCATCAGGAGGAGCTTTTCCAGCAAGTTAAGGAATGTGATCCTTCCCCTCTAGTCAACACTGGTGAGGCCACACCTGGAGTGCTGTGTCCCCTTCTGGGCAAAGACAGACATGCCCATACTGGAGAGAATCCAGTGAAGGGCCATGAAAATGATTATGGGACTGGAGCACCTCTCCTGTGAAGAAAGGCTGAGAGAGCTGGGACTGTTTAGCCTGGAGAGAGAAGGTTCAGGGGATCTTATCTCTATGTACAGGTACCTGAAGGGAAGGTGCAAAGAGGATGCAGATAGACTCTTTTCAGCGGTGCCTGATGACAGCACAGGAGTCAATAAGCACAAACTGAAACACAGGACATTCGTCTGAACATCAGGAAATACTTTTTTAGTGTGAGGGGAACTGAGCTCTGGCACGGGTTGCTCAGAGAGGTTGTGGAGTCTCCATCCTTGGAGATATTCAAAAGCCATCCGGACATGATCCGAACACGCTTTTATCATATCTGGCCAACAATTTGTGGCGCAATGACCATGTATACCAGTCAGGTCCTGACGTGCTTTTGGCTGCCTTTGGAAAGGCTTGAGTGGCTAATACCATAAGGAGAAGACTTTGTAAGTCTCATGTGTAGCCCAGACAAAGCTGTTTGTAAAGGAAGCTACTCTTTCCCTCCAATATTTAATTCTCTAAGAATGTAGCCCTACTGTCTTGTCAGTCGGTTCACAGTAGTTAATATGATTTCAGCTAACTCAAGATGACACCATCTTTTTCTATTATTTTTAGAAATCGATTATAGAGTACCAGACCCTTGCAGAAGAGAAGAAACAATTTAGCTGCTTCAACGTGTGCTGGGATTGACAGCAAGAGCTTTGTATATAGCTCTTTGGATTTTCTTAGAGAGATTCTAAAATGCCATCCTTTTATTCATAAGGCCTTTTCAAGAGATACAAGTCACTCGCTTGCCATCTTCCCATTTATTGTTGTAATGAGCTTACTGTTTTCATCCCAACTCTTGATTTTAGTGTCAAGATTGGGGTGTAATGTACTACCTATTTGTTTATTTGCCATATAAGAAACGTTATGGTTCTTAGAGCGCTTCCTGCTCTGTGTGATACGTTTTTCACTAGGTGTGGTAAACTTCCAGCTGAAGTCTATAAAGAAAACAGTAAAATAATATTTCAGATGTAAGATTAATTGATGTCACACGCTGCATAGAGTGGAAGCAAAATGAGTGATCTGCTGTAATGTCATCCAAAGAGCGAGGTGTCCACAGCATGAGCTGCTGGCCAGAGATCGTGTTACTGTCAGGGCGAGTGGAGAGAGCCAGCTGCTTCTGGTAAATCATCTATATGATGTCCTCAGCTATGGCTAGTTATGAGCAGATGGCATTTTGATTTTGATTTTTTTTTTTTTTACTCTAAATGCTAATGTGAAGAATTTTCCTTGTTACCTACAGTTTTTCTTCTATTTCTTCACCTCTGCAGCTCATCTGATTGCTAATATGTTCCTGACCAACCTAAATTATGATTGGGGCTAAGCACTGTCATACTATATTTTTGTATTTTAAAACTCCTTTATGTTTTTCATTCTGTCTATGAATTAAGAAAATAATGTACAGAGAATTAATCAGTAATGAAAATTTCTAGAAGCCGTGTATTGTGCCAAGCTACGCTTACGATACCTGAGGTAACAAAGTCATATTGGGTTTTTTGCTTATCTGTTTCATGATGTGAGTTTGTTTGAAACAAAACAGCTTCTGATTTGTATCTGTCAAATTAGATGTTGATTTCTTAGGTTTTTTGAGTATAACTAAGTATTTGCTGTGATAATACCTTGTCAGACTTGAAAATTGATTGTAGCTTTAAGTAAATATTTTCCATTTATAATATAACAATTATCAAATTGTTCCCAGACGTATACTTCTACTACCATTAAGGTTATTTTCTTACGTAGGTCTTGATACCTATGTCGGTAATTCTTGTTAATAAGAAATATCACCAAAAAATTGAAGTCTCCAAAGAACAGTCATGGAAAGAAGTAATGGTTTTATTTTTTGTTTCATACATAAATATAGCAAATAAAATAGTTGTGTTGAAGTTCTAGACGCTAATATTCTAAAAAATGTTGGAAGTTCTTAAAAAAGAATAAAATTAAAGTTTTTCTGCCCCCCCCCCAAGGTGTGGGTGAATATCTGATGCTATCCATCTCCATTTTATTGGGAGTTTTTTTTCAAATGGATAAATTTCAATGAATTGACATGCTTTCAATAAAAGCACTCTTCATTGAAAATTTCAAACCACTTTTAATCACTGTATTGATGTTTCAAACGTACTCGGTTTGGTTTTTCTCTTCTACACCCTTGGGAATGCAGGCAGGCTTTATTAAACACTTTAAGAAATATATCTGTTACGGAATACTATTTTTTTTCTCTAAGGTAGGAGTATGAAAGCTTGGTTAATAGCAAGGACTGTCAAGTGAAAGGTATTAACTGGAGCTAGCAGAAAATCTGGGTAAGATTAGAGAGCGCTGTGGGTCTCTAAGCAATCTGAGTTACAGCATTTGCTGCAGGGATTGTGTAACTCTTGAGACCTTCAACTTGAGCTTCTCAGAAAGCTAAAAAGAAATTGAGAGAGAACACGAACTAGAAAAACTTTTGACCAGTTCTCATTGTAATGCCCTCAAACTTCTACTGCCTCTGGAACAGAAAAGACCCTGAAAACAATGCCAAATGGAAGGCAGCGGAAGGAGTCACTTAAGTGATTCAGTTTGTCGCTTTTTCACCAGTTTGCGTGTTGTCTGTGGAGAAGTTTCTTTCCCTCTCTCCCTGAGCTTCCATTCCTCGTATGTACGATGATGCTGACACAGATCTTGTTTGTCGTAAAGAGCTTTGCTCTCTTGAGACTTAGATTTGGGATAGGAAAAACACAGGAGTTCCACCCTTAATTACAAAGGAAGAATGCTTGTTTTAGATCTGAAAATTGTAGTTATCCTGGCAAATCACTTATGAAGTTTCTTTCTTCCCTCCTACCTTCCCCCATCCCCACTGAGATACCATTTTTTTATTTGACTGCCTGATTTTCCAACACACAGAAGCTACGTCGACCTGTGTAAAAGCCCTCTCTTAACTTCTCCTGTTTCTGTTAAGTATAACCGTACCCTTCTGTGGTCATCTTCTTAAAGATGTTTTTAAAGCATTTTGTGCCTTGATCAAAGGTATTGCACCCGGTTTAACCTTCCACCTGTTAATCCAGAACTAAAATTCCTATTTTGTCTTCAAAATACACAAAATAATTTAATTTTCTTTTCAGAAAATCACCAATCTGGAAGTCAAATTGCCTGCCCAGATGTTAACAGCAAACATTGGATTGTTTTTCCTGTTTGGCTAACCATTTGTAAATAAGAATAACGATCCTTTTATTTCATTCTTTAGTTTTGAATCTGATTCTTCTTTTGTGGCACTTAGAAAAGAGCCGTTAGCCATTAAGACAAATTTATATTTGTCTAGAGAATTATTTGGAAGGCATAATCATGTTCTAAATGGTTTTTGTTAACACTTAAGTAGATTGCTTCCCTATCTTCAGGGATTATACCAGCAATCTCACCCTCTAGATTTTAGCTCCTTTGCTCGTGGTCTTCTCTTTTGCTTTTCTGCTTTGAAAATTTACCTCTGTAAGAGATGTTCCTAAAGACTGAAATACATTTTCTATTTTCAACGTTTATCTGCTTCATTCTTTAATTACTATTGTAAGTCTAAGATATCTGTTCTAATAGTACATTAAGGCCCTAAAATATCAATAGTTTAGAGGTCATTGGTTTGATTGTGATCTAGATGCTATGCTGTGTGCTTCCTCACATTCACCTGTGCCCAGTGAATATGCACAATCATATGGGTTATGGTACTGAAAAGGCTCAAAAAGCGTAGAGGTAGCCAAAAATGAAAATTAAAAATGGCAAAATATAATTCAGGTAGAATTGTGATGTGACTAGGTTGCAGCGCTATAATAGTTTCCGTCGTTTTGGAAAATAGTGTTCAATTGTTTATGATACTTGTTCAGTGCAGGGTGAGAACTGTTTTTATTTCTTTGTAGTTATTGAGTAATTTGTCCCATGTTACTTTGGATTTGAATTAGAAATCTCATTTATTATCAGAGCACGTGAGGTATTTTTAATGTCTTTAGCTTGTGGCTCTGGGTTCTTATGACTAGATGATCTTTAAGGTTTGTTCTAACCTGAACCATTCTGTGATTCTCTGGCTTAGTGTATACGTGCATGTGTGCATTGTGGAGTTTACCAGTTTAAGATGACAGCATTGAAATCTGTCAAAGAGTTAATGGAGCACTTCTGTAATGTAATTATTTTGGGTTTGAGACCCTCAAACGTCCTACTGCCAGAAACCTAGATAAACTTTCAAAGCATAGTTCTTGTCTCATCTTGTAACGCTGTCACCAGTCATTTCATTTTTGTAAGACCTGAGTAATGGAATCACATTAAGCTTATACCACAGTCAGTTTTATTTAAATGTCCATTTAATAATAATTCCTCATCAATAAGACCTGTCAGTTGCCTAGTTTGGAATGTATATTTTTATAATGCATTTTGAAAGTTGAATAGGATGAAATAGTACTTCAGTCACCAAAAGTTTGTGTGTATATATTTCTATGATCTGCATGTATTCATTCATAAATACCTGCGCGTGTGGATTTTTATATGTATATAAAGTACACGTGCACTTTATCAATCAGAATTATGGGCAAAACCAGATCATTTCAGGTGGGACCAGTTTTTTTGAAAGATATTCTGTCATATTTTATGGTTTAGCAAGGCTCACGCAAGTCACTTTAAAAAAAAAAATATTTTAGTAACTTACTTGTCCTTCTAGTGTTCTGGAAGAGATCTCACAGCAGTTCCAAATAAATGTGTAGAAACTTGTTATAAGGAGGAAGATGAATAACGCTTTTGTGCCTTGAGTTTCTGAATTCATAAAGAATTCAGGCACAGCTGGGATGAATTCTGCAGGATGCAACAGATGGTCTTGAGACCTTAAGGGCTTAAGCCTGGTGACACTTTGCTCTGGGAGGAGTGAGAAATGTTGTTGAGGGAAGTTCTGTTTGTAAAGATTCACTACATAAAATAACATGCTAAACGTTACGTTTAATCGAAATTATGGGCAAAGAGAAGCAATTCTGATTGGAAAGAATAAAAATGACAAAATGCCTATTTACTAGATTATTTAAAACATGCTTTAAAAATTTATTATTTATGTTTTGGCTTATTTCGGCTATATGTGTGTTGTAATATGGGTGTGTATTGTATGACTTGTGGCTGTAATCATTCACAGTGAGTTAATTTATTCCATGAATACCTTGTTCACTAACAAGTGTATGGTAAAACCTCAGGAGTTTTGATTTGGATAAATATCTAGCAATACAGATGTTTATGTAAACATTTTTGAGCTTTCTTTTTTAAAAATCTCATGAAATCAACATTTGTTTGATCCTTCTAATGGTTTTAATCTGTTTCTTATTTCTAATTGAATCAAATTGCCATTTTTGTGCATTTTTTACTTTATTTCAGTGAAAAGAAAGGCAGCTTTTAAGTATAAACCTGATCATTCTACGTGGTTTATAAGTTTGTTGGGGTTTTATTTGTTTTATTTGTTTGTTTAGGGTATTTCTTTGTTTTGGGTTTTGGTCCTCCTGAGCACAAAGCCTATTAAACCAATCTTTTTAACGGGTGTGTTTTAGGAAGAACTTTTACATAAAAAGAATGAAATTGCTTTAATTTCATTTTTAAGTCATGGAGAAAAGTTAATGCCTTCCAGTCTAAAGGCAATTTGACGGCTGAATATGAATATAAATATCCGTAAAAGAAAGTTATGGATGTAAAAAATGTTAAATGGTTTCTTCTTAAATGCTATGAACACTTTCTGCTGTAAGGAAGAATTAATGATAACTTCTTTAAGTGGTTTGCAGTTACTGCTTGTTTGTATGCTAGAGAAACTGAAACTGGTTCAGGAAAACAACAGATGATGGTAGTATCCATATCTCATAAAGGGCAAAATTGAAACTTTGAAGGGCTTTCGTGTTTATTTTTGTTACAATGTCATGCTTTTGTGTAAAATATGGGTGTATATTTAATGACATAAATCATAATTTAATTTACTCAGTATAATAAAAGAGTAATAACTTCATTTTTGACTGATGCATTTCTAGAAAAATAGATGTTTCTTCTCTCTGTGTGGAAGAGTGTACTGGTTTTAGCTGAGATAAAGGTAATTTTCTTCATAGTAACTTGTCGCCAAAACCAGTACGAAAAAGGTTACAAGACTTTTTTCTCCAAAAACAAATTTTCCTGAATACCCTCTTAAAGGGCAATAAAACAGTCTTCAGAAATAGAATGTAAGATACATACATGGATTACATTAATTTATTTTTTTTTACAGTTTCTTGCTGATAAATTTGAAATGCAAATCCAATTTGGAATAGCAAACCAAAGGTTTACTTTAAATACATGAAAACGACCAAATTCTTACTAAATGCCCAGTAAAAATAACATTGATGTGGTTTTTCCTGAATGAATGCATTCCTTCTGTGTCCATAGAAACTGTTTTTCTATATATGCTCAGATAATCTTTGTGTAATGAGATCTGTGAAAAAGAGACCTCTTGTGCTTACTTATACTTACATCTTTCTTTTCCAGATGACACGAGAGCAGTATATATTAGCAACACAACAGAACAGCCTTCCAAGGACCGAACATCCTCAGTTCTACCCAGTAGGGATTTATGGATGGCGAAAGAGGTGCTTATACTTCTTTGTCCTTCTGCTGTTGGTTACCATGATTGTTAACTTAGCAATGACAATATGGATTTTGAAGGTTATGAATTTCACAGTGGTAAGTATCACAGTGACCTTATGTACCCTGTTTCTTGAAGTAATAACTTGTAGTTTTAGTTCTCTTTCCTTTATCGTGTTATATACAAATCTTATAATTTTGGATTAAAAATTGTATCTCCTTCTTTGAGCGTTACTTCAGATATTTATACTTTTTGTGTATATTCTGCAGTGAGGTGACCTGTGTCCTATCTATTCAGAGATTTTTGGTTACTCATATCTGCTGAAAATATATCTGGATCTTAGATATGTTTTTTGTTTGTTTGCCCAATGAGAAGCATCATGGTGACTACCCCAAGAATTTCCTGGTTCCTTGTCACCACTGAGTAATCAGTAAGAGTTTGCTATGCCTTCTCTGTACGTATCTCTCTTAGGAGGAAACTGGGTTGGTTGGGTCAACTTAGGGTGGCTAGTTTATGTTGTTCTTAGTATTTTTTTTTTTTTGGAGTTTACTGACCTTTTGAACTCTCTTTCACCTAAACTTAGAGTAGCTGTTTGATGTTGGTCGGAGTGGGTAGGTGGGTATAAAGCCATGGGCTTTTATGACTCGGCCTCCATCTGGAATCTTTAATAGCAGCAGAGTGTTACCACTTCTGTATTTCAGATGTACACCTGAAAGAAATTCTGCGTTTAGTTGAAGGTGTGTCATCTGCCCAGCTGTTCCCAAAGCTTTGTTTGGATAAAGACGGTAGGAGCGCTCACTAGTTGGCAGTGGAGTAGTCTTGTTTTGTACATCAAATGAAAGGATAGAATGCTCCACAATTCAAAATAGTAGTGCTTCTGCTAGGATCAGTGTAGTCTCTCTCTCTGGATTTTGACCCTCATAAACCAGATTTTGATGTAGCTAGTAATACCTAATTGTCATAGAACCTGGGGTCATAGAACACTTCTCTTCTCCATTAGTTTATTGGAACTGAAAAACTAGCACTAAACATACATCTTAAATTGTACTGTAGCTGCTAATGCTTTGTAATGCATAGGGTTCTCTGAGATTGTTGCCTGGTGGGACGTGTTGTGCAAATACGTTGCTACTCTGAGTTGCCACTAGTGGATGAATATGTTGGATTCACGTTTTGACAACAGTGTGACTTTAATATTCATGTACTGAAGAGTTTGTTAGAAGTTTGGGGAGTTTTTTTGTTTTGGGTTTTTTGGTGGGTTTTTTTTGTATGTTTCTGTGGTTTTGTTTTTTTTTTTTTTTTTCTTGCTTGCAAAACAGGACATCCGCATTGCTATTTGTTTTAGAAGCATATTTAGGCATACCTGTTGACTTCAGTAAAATGGTCTGCTGTTATTCCAGAGGACAGTTAATCATTCAAATAGGTTAACAACATTTCTTCACAAGCATGATTTTTTTTCTGTGCAGAAGATTGCATTCCAATAAAATATGTGAAGCTACTGCTTCCATACCTGGGCAATGTTTGACCTTCCACGCTATAAACTACTGTAGCACTATCCAGTTTAAAACTCTTAGAGTTTGAACATGCAATCTTTTTAAAACAAAATCAAAAAAGACATTTTGAAATATTTTTCTTTCCTGTATGCCGAAGCTTTGGTAGATAGTTAAACGTTTATGGTGACGCAGTAAATCAGTGCAAGAATCTACTGCAGGAAACAACTGGATTGTTTCAGTGGTTCTGTTTACTACTTCCAGACCTTGAAATTGAATTCAAGACCGTGAATTCAAGACCTTGCTGCAGTAGCTTGAGACATGTAGGTATCTGAAATAATTATGCAAATGCTGCCTTAATAATTTCACAAAAATAGTGTTTGAAGTGTTATGCACTTCATTTACAAACCTGTTATTTCATTATTACAGTTCAGAAATCACAAAGCTTATGTGCATCTTTAATAATCCTGAATTTGTTGTAAATACAGACAAATGGTATGCCACCGACTAGTGTGAGTTAATCTTTAACCCCCCTGTTGCAGAATTAAAATTAATTTTGTGTATTCATATTTACCATAGTGATATATACCAGTAAGTGATTTGGAAAACAAAGGTGGAACATGTCACTCCTCTTTCATATGAAACTCCTCCCAAAATATTGCATATGCTTGGGGAACACTATTCATTTTGGAATATCATATACCCCTTAACTACCTCAGGAATGAAAATTCCTACTTAACACTTTGCCATGAACAATATGGAAAAATTACTGTTTCCAAAGGATTTTGTACTTTAAAAGTATAACGGAAACATTTTGTTTAATGATCATATCATCACCAGATTGTTCTTGCTCAAATTTATATGTAGCATGTCCCTGTTGACAGAAATTTATTAACTTTTATTCTTTAAATGGCAAAATATCTCATGCTTTTGTTTAATGAAATATACTGCTTCAGGACTGATTTGGTTTTGTTTTCCAACTTTTCTATAAATTTATGAATGATCCGTGGTTAAACCCTTGCAGCAAACAGAATCCATAGGCATAAAACTGTGGTTTATGACCTGAAATTTTATATGTTAAAGTGCACACATTTGTTTTACAAAGAGACTGTTAAAAAAATATAGTAGCTAAATGACATGACAGTAGGTTATTTAGCATTACAAAGCTACATGTAATAGCTGTAGGCATATCATATAACTTAAAGCTGAAGGAATTAAAAAAAGTCTGTCAGTATTTGCTTCTGGTTTTATAAGCACTGGTACTTTGGTTCATGTTCTAATCCGTTTTGTTTAAAGATACACTGAAGAATAACAGTTTTCTTCTGCAGATTCATAGCATGGTAGGCTTCTATTTGGACTAGGTAGTATTCACAGTAGAATCTCTCGATGGGTTCAAAAATGGTTTGCTGGAAGACTGTCATATAAAAAGTTCAGTAAAATCTTCACACTTGTGTCTATACGTGAACCTTTGAGCACCAGTGGGAAATTTGCATTTCAAGTCTGAAGGAGTCGCATTCTTAGCGACAGACATCTGAGAGTGAAATAATTAGGATATGAAGCTAAGCTTCATGTGTTTCAAGAACACAATGGCTTTGACATATACACCTATTTATTCCATGTGCATGTATATATGCATATGGAATGTTTGGTTTATATCTAAATAGATATAAACTAAGAAATTGTATATCTGGACAGTGACAGGAAATCGGAAGTACAGAAAATACTTTTGTTAAACTAGTTTAAAGAGTTTTTGCACAAAAGGGGAATCTGGCCATGATAAAATAATTTTTGAAATTGAACTGCTTTGACATTTTGACATTGTTTTAAATTATTTGCTGTTTTAGCCTAAGCCAATGTTGATCTTATAAAAACAATAGTAATTGCACCACTTCAGGGGGTCATGAAGAGTCAGGGCATGGGTTTGTCATTGCTGGCTGACAATTTCAGCAATGTTAATTTGTATTAGCTCTTCACTTTCTATTTTTAACTGTACAGCTGCAACCGCTGACCAATCAGCGCAATAAAAGCCTTTCTGAGTTCTGTTTATGTATTCTTCAGTTGGAAAAGTTTTCTGAATATACCGACCTTGCATATATAGAAGTTGCATTCTGAACCCGAGCTAGAAATCCCAAGCTCTTTTTGTGCAGAGAGAGGAAAATTGGATCTCCCATTCATCTCATAGTAAGGCAGGCAACTGAAGTGAATTAGCCTGAAGGCATGGATGTTGAATAGCTCATCAAAGAAGTAGTTAAAAAGGAAACATGGTTTATGTGGAATTGTGTAAAAACATAGGACAGGCGAGTTCTGCAAGTCTCCTTTTGTCAGATTAAGTTATTTATCTGGGAAACTTAGAGAAACTTTTGGGTAAATCATCTCTTCTTCCAGTGTATGATGTAAGAAAAAAACTTGAAAGGTAAATACAAGTTATAAATAACTTCCCTGTTATAATATCTATCAGTTAGAGGAGCAAAACTGAAGGTAATTGGTATCTGTGTAGCAAAAGGAATATTAGACCAAGGACTCGAGATCATAATTTTTTTTGTCGTAGTCATTTTTTGAAAGATATTCCCCCCACTGGTAGCTTAGTGTTACTGTCCTTTAACATCTAGCTGTGATCTGTTAACTCACTGTTCCATCTTGAGTTCAGAAGGATACATGTGAAGGCATGTAAGAACTTTTGGACAAAGAAGTCCTTAAACATTTCCACGGGTAGATGTGTGTAGCTGTAACACACCGTACACTCCTGGGTTTGCATGGAAAGTAGTCATTCAGGAGTAGGCTATGTTAGAGGAAGATCTGACCTTGAACAAAATGCTCTGCAAATAACTTAGCCCTGAAATAGTCTCTGGTCTGAACTCGTCATTGGGATAAAACTCGTCGTTGTTTTGCGTGCAGCAAGTGGATCTACTCTGTGCTGAGTGGTAAGGTTGAAATAATTTGACAGCCTTTACCGATATATTGCCCACTAACAGAACCATCGTAATCTCTGAATCACATGCTTGAACTTCATATTTCATCTATTGTATTAAATGCTTTCCTGAAAAGAAAACAACTGCTGCCTTCAAGATTAACTCAACTTTCCTCATGTCTCCTAGGCCTGATCTTCAAAGGGCACATGCAAAACATTTTGGAAAACTAAAGCCAGGAACTAAAATCTGTAGCTTTTGTCAATATCAAAATAATAGGCTTAGGAGACTTGAGTTATATGGAACATTTATAATTTCCTTTCCTTGCCCTAACCTTGCCATGGTCCACAGGCTACCGCATGGAAAAGTCCGTCTTTCACTTTCCCTCAGGATGTGATTACCTCTCCTTTAGTCTAGGTTAGAGGTGTTGTCTAATGAAGCTCAAAGCTCTTAGTTACTTTTTTTCTGTCTATGCGATTGGTATACTAGGTGTTGAGGGGACACTCAAGTCATAACTTGGTGATATAATGACAGAGTAAAGTATGGATATGTTGTGTATTTATAACATTCTGGTCATTTCACTTATGTAATATATATGCATTTTAAGGGATAGCAAGGAAAGAAATATTTTCTACTGTGCCTGCGTTCTTCTTGTCATGTATTTTATGGTCCATAGCACAGGTAGTTAGCTTACGTTTCTTCAAACATTTAATCACTTGTATATTATTCGCTGGTATATTTTTTTCTCTTGTATAGTTTTTAAGTTTTTCTAACCTCATTGGAACTATAATTTTGTATAATTATTCTTTGTGTAATTTATATGAATTGAGTATATTCACAGTCCGTCAATCTGATTACTTTGTAAAAGAGATTTATCTTACATTTTTGTCACTAAAAACCCACCAATGTAGAAATATGCAACTGGAAGTTTTCTGCAGGTTATTTCAAATTACAGTTTTAAAAAAGAAATTGAAAATATTCCTCTTACTGCTGTGAAGTGAAATTGTGAAGTGGCCATGGGGCAATCAGCATAGAAACCGAAGTCCCCCTCTTGGTGGGGGAGTCGTTTAATATCACTGCATTTGTACATCTTCTAACAAGTACACGATTGACACTGATATTGGCATTTACTTGATATTACATTATTCTGTTGCTTATTACATTACATTGAATTTTGGAGTTTAATGAAGCTGAAAAACTTGTAATGGTAGGAAGAATGCCAGTGTGAACCCCTTTAGTTCTCGGGATCTCTTTTGGGCTGGCCTGTGACTCAGCCACATATCCTAGGAATTATTAGCACCAAATTCTTTTACTGGTTTTGGTTGTACATCTGGTTCTACGTGTCTCCGTATTCTGCTTTCCCATTAGGAGTCAATGCATGGAAAGACTTATTTTGTTACCCCTCTAACAATACAGTTGCCCAATTGAGGATTTTTTCTTTTGCTGTAGTTATTTGCAGCGTTGAAGTCAGGTTTTACTGCTGATGGCATGATGTTTTCTGTATTGATGCATGTTAAACTCCCCTTGCCATGGGAATTACTTTTAAGATCAGGAATGAGACAACTTTATCATCTTGGTTGTGACAATTATTTCTCAAAGGAACGTGAACTTTAATTTAGCTTCAGACACAAGGAGGGCATAAACAGCAGTTTGAATTTCCTGGCTGGAATTCACATTTCATGCGCACTACTGAACATACTGCGGTTGCTGGCTGCCGAGCTTCAACTTCATGTTGTTGGGACAGCAGGTAGTTTGCAAGGTGGTTGAGTGTCTGGCAGAAGATACATGCGCCAGCCAAGCATGATTTCTTTTTATCGGCCAGCATATATATTAACGCAGATATACGTAACCGTTAACTCCTCGCTTTTTGCATCTTTATAGATTGTCCCTATATTCCTTTAAGCGTTTGGCTTTTAGAGTTAGAATCTTTCAGATCTGCAAAAATCTGAGTCTGAATTACAGTATTTTATTAACATTACTTATAGACGCCAGTAAACACAAGTATATTTTCTTGGGGTTTTGTTGCTGTGCAAGAATGGGTTTAACTTTCTATGTTGTTGGAATATGCACAAACACGCTCTTGATCTTAATATCCAATATGGAAAAATAATTATAGCATTTCTTTAAAAGTACAATTTGTCCGTTGAAGGTATAATTTGATACTTAAGGTTATAGTGGTACAGAACTAAAGCAGCTGTGTTCAATGCTTTTATCTAGACTTACAGCAAACTGTCTTGGCATACTGTAGAGTAAGAAAATAATTTCTTTGCAAAACTATAGTGTAATACTCATTATCGTTTCTCAACAAGCATGACAGTGATATGAGCTGTCAGGTTTCTAAGATTCTTTGACCATCCAGATCCCTTTATTTGATATTCAAAACAGTATTTGTTCTGTTATCAGTTCAGTTGGTTCTGCTGATCTATGCGATCAAGATAGTATTTGCCCACGTCAATTAATGCAATTTCAAGTAGAACTAAGGAATAGCTCTTTTCCGTTCTTTAGCTATTTTTTTTGTTGAGAAATGTCCAACTCATAGTAGATTGGCATTTCGAATTTCTGAAGTTTTGTAATGGCTGTACTTATCTCTAATCAAAACCAATTTGATTTTTTTTGGCAGACAGACAACTTCTTTCATTTTACAAAGGCAGCAGTTTGTTATTAGGTTTTGAATAAATATTATTATGATTTAATAGTAGCAGTTGCTCAATATTTAATAAATATGTTCTGTCACATCTGCACATTTCATTTATTTCAATGGCAATCATTTATTGTCTGTAATTTACTTTAAACTGCAAATGATCTCATTTTCAAAACTTGGTATCTCTTAACTAGATAGAAAAATATTTCTGTACATCCCTCAATATTTTAGTTTTCAAGAACCTGATGTCCCATTTTGGGATGAATGCAAGAAAGCTTTTGTTTCCTTTTTGTTTGTTTTTTGTAGTGAGAAAGATCCAGTCCAGAGCAGGCAATGTCATTAATTATTAATGATTAAGAGACTTAGTCAAGATATCGGAGACCAAGGTTCAAATTCATGCAGTCTCCAATATAGATCATGTCCCAGGTAAGTGTCCTACTCATAGGCTATTAGTCCTTCTGATTTCTGATGTTCCTTTTTAATGGATACATGACCTCTATCTTTTAGTATCAAATATTAGGTATCATCCTTGTAACAAATTTTATTGAAAATGCCTATGAAATAGCTGAGCGTTCCTCAAGAATATTTTCTGCTCAGATTGAGAATTCCTTTGAAAAAAATGTTTAGAAAATTTTCAGCCGGCCCATACTAAAATGGGTATTAGTTAGAAAACCATACACGTGTGCAGGGGCGCACACAGACACACACAGACACACACACACGCACGCACCGGGAAACAGAACCTTAAGCTTCTTGAATGAATCTCTCAGCTCCATGCGTGATTCAAGCATGCCAGCAAAAGAATCTTAACTATGAGTTAGTTTTATTTGTATTTTTGTATCCCATTTGTTAACACTTGTGTAAAAGCACACCTTTATGGAGCTGGAGGGTATTTTGTAAACTTGCGTCCGCTTCCATTGGGAGTGCAGTGGGTAGGAGGGAACTGTTTTTTCTTACTCTCTTTTGAGTGTGTCACATAGTTGTTGTCCTAAGTACCATGAAGAGAACTCTTTTTAAGTATTTAAGTACTATTCTTCTAAATCACTTTTTATCTCACTTTGTATATGTATCTCCTGTATTGTATACCTCTTTTTCTAATTCCTACGGAAAAAAAACGTTCTTAATCTTTCACTGCAAGTCTGGTGTAGGTTTGCTTGACTCTATAGTAAGTAATGTGCACAATCCTAATTAATTTCTGTAAATCTCTGTTATCACCTTTATTTTTTTTTCTCCAGCGAAAGGGAAAAGTCAAAGTCTGTTGTGTCACAGTGGAAAGGCAACTGATCTGAAATAAAATGTGCAATCTCCTATTTGTTACATATCTGCCTGGCAAGAGCTTGCCCAATCAGTCAAGCCGCCGTTAGACACATTTGGTTAGCTGTTTTATAGCCCTAGGCATCTCATGCGAAGGCATCTTCCTGTTTAAATGTAGGAAGGTGTTGTATGAAACACTGCTATTAAATAGCTCTTCTTAACAAATACTAATTGCAGGTTGTGTTACTGATTCTGGGTGGCTGAATGCAGGTTTTAAATATTATATTTTCTTCCTGAGATGTATGTCTGTACACTTTGATGTTTATTGTTACAGATTATCTCTGATGAAGAAAAAAATGGATTAAAATTCTCGTTATTATATTTGTTTGGTCATGCATGTTTAATGGCAGAATACTAGTAAAGTTCGCTACAGAAAAAGGGAATAAATAATTTGCACCCTACTTAACCTTGTAAAAATGTGATTTCATTCACTGTAGAGGGAAAAAAAAAATCTAGTTATACAGTAGTTTAAGCAATTTCAACCTGAGCTTGCATTTATGGCTTTGGAAAATTGTACTGTGGTATCCAGCACTTGAATTTGTGTTGTGAAGTGTGAGAGCCGATTTAGAATAAGCTTAAGGGGCACAGATTCATAACTTGTACCTTTATCCCATGTCAGCAGTCCAGCGCGCTGCAGGCCACTTGCCCCGTGCTTCACAGTGTGGGTGGCTCTGTCTTCTGCCATTCACTGCAGTGGGTCTGATGTGCTTTAAACTATGACGCGTGCAACCTCTTGTAAGAGTTTAAACAGCCCAAAAGAGTGCCGAATATGGCTACAGAAGGTATAGAAGAGGGAAACGGCAACCTCAGTTTGTGTGATAGGTTAGATGACAATGAATATATATATTTATTTTCAGTTTGTGAACGTTTACCTTCTATTAAATAATAATAATGTGTTTTAGCTGAGTGAGCAATGTTTACTAGACAGCTTAGTCTTAATCATTCACTCTGCAAATAGGCTGGAACAAGTATCTCAGAATTTTTTTTTTTCAAATATTTGCTTTCCTGGAAATTGAATTAACTTAATTTCCATTGTTGGCTTTTAGCTGCGTTCCCTTTGCGTGTGTATTCTAGCACGACATTAGTGTTTGCGGAAAGAGAGATTTTCAAGAGAATATCATACAAAGATAACTTTGAATTCTTGAAGGTTTATCCAATACGCCATTTCCTATACTTAGATTGGTCCAGTTGCTTAGCGTGAATAGCAAAGGTTTGAAGAGATTTGTTGATGTGCAATCATTTTTAATGGGGGGGGGAATAAAAACGAGAAAAAACTGAATTTTGTATATTTGGATTCAATAAAATTATCAACAGAAATTCATTAAGTGAAAAGAAGGCTAATGCATCAGGATGTTTGTCTCAAATAGGGCAACTAAAGCAGACCAAATTAATTTTGTTGTTCAGGCCAAGCAATAATGTTTTGTAATGTTATTTAGCAGTAATTAGAAAGATAACAAACCACTTGAACAAACTTTGGTTACTTAAAGGCACCAACAATCTGTATGAATAATGAAATGTGTCATGGTTTCTTCTTTCTCTTCTATTATTGGGACGATTTATGTGGGTATAGAGTACAATAAAAAATTACAGTCTGTGCTTGGAATCTTGCTCTTATTTGTATAAATCTTCCCTCTTGAAATCAATACAAGTCTGTGTACAGGAGCAGAATGTACTCATGTCAGTCTAGCCTAAATTAGACCTAGTACATCTAGAAATTATAATAAAAAAGAAATAGGAAGATAGAATATGTAAGGATATGCATCTTAAGTGACAGAGCATTTCTTCCTCTTTCTTATAAGTCAGGATATTAGATATGTGGTTGGAATCCCAGGCAGGATTGAATGATGAAATCAAATGTTTTTAAGCAGAAATAATACAGCAGCAAGAACTTTTTTTAATCAAAAATTGTGTGGCCTGCAGAGGATGAGGAGAAAAAACATTTAAGACCTCTGTCCAAAAGATGCAACACTGATGGGATATCTTCTTTATGTCTGAAAGCTGTATTTTACTATACTGCTAGATACAATCCAGGAATAAAAATGAAGAAATCCAATAAAAGCAGAATATAAATGATATTGCAAGAGGCAACAGAGAAATAGCAGAACCACCACAAAATAGAAGTCAACGTTATTACACCATCCTAAAGCTCTTGGTTGTAATATAAATTTGGCTGCTTATAAAACAGCTGGTCCAACAGTGCCTGTCTAACGATTCGCTATTGCATTCAACACGGTGCATACCCTTTCTGTCACAGCAGTGTCCATCATGCCGATAACGTATTCAGCTGGGCATCAACCCTCAGAGACTCAGTGCAAATATTCTTACTGTGCCATTTAGTAAAGTAAAACAAATTGTGCAGGGCCTCCTGGAAGGTCTTGAGAGTTTGGAGTCTATTGCATCTTACCAAAAAAATATAAAAAATTAATTCAGATACATATTTTAACATTTCTAATAATGAAATCTGCTGGCTTATGGTGCACAGAATTCTTTTTAATTATAGATCTATCTTTGCTCATCCATTGAAAACTGCCTACACAGCACAGCAATACCAAGAAATTATTTCCCAAGCAAAAATTTCTAGTTACTGTGTTTACTTTTCACATTATCTTCAAAGCTTAGGTTTATAAAAGCAAGGATGTGCAAGAGGGTAAGAGATTTCTGTCGACTTCAACAAAACCTAGTTGAAATAAGTATAATTAAAATACCGTATGAATTAATAGATAGGAATTTTGATTGACTAATCCCCCTTTTAATCAGTCATTTTATTTTTGTATACTGCGATGGCACAAATCAAAAAGGAGAAGTTCTTTTCATAGAATTAAAATCAAAATTACTGTCCTGCTCTCTCTTGAGTAGAGATGATATTTTAATACTGAAGGTAGGTGAAGATAGATGTATAGATAGAGGAAAAATTGAAAAAAAAAAAATACACTTGGTCTTCTTCAAATCATGCTTTTATAACATTTTTTTTTTTATAGAGATGGAGCTCTTCTCATTTCCTTCTTTGTCTTCAGGAATACACAACTCATTTAAGCCGCCACTCTGGGTCTGGGCACGCTCTGTAGAAGTAGAGAGGAGACAAAAATCTACGTTAGCTCTATTGAATGAACATGCAATCCAAAAAGTACTTCTGTTTGAAATAATTTTTGTCACGTTCTGTGGTAAGGCACTCTAACATTTGAATGCATTCACCAAATGATGATAATAACTATTAAGTAATTTATTCATTTTTACAGTAGTTAATTTAAAAGAAAAATGTATGATGCAAACAGTTAATAATAAAAAGAAATTTGCCTGTAGATTTGTTCTCAGGGCTGATTGATATAAACTTATATGTAAATACACATCCAAACCTTATTTTTTTTCTCCGGAGCGATGTAAACAGTTTATGTTTTAATTTCCTGATGGTTTCATGTTGGTTTTGGCTCGTCCGTAATTAAAATGCTAATTATGAAGGGAGAGGGTTGATTTTTATATTTAGTTCTACATTATCTTGCTCTCAGTTTTAAATTTTATTTGCAAAGTTATTTAATCACTTTATGACTTAAATCACTATTAGCTTTAGAATTATTTTATTTATTATTATCATTATCTTGAGTGAAATTTTTAATGTGGATATATCAGAGTGCTTAAAGAGAAACAAATTTATTAATAAAAGTCAGAGGCATAACATTTTAAAATTAAAAGATGGTATAGAATTACTCAAGCTGGAATCTAGTTTGAGTTAGCAACCACATCTTTATGGCACTTCTGAAGTTTTAATGGAAAGACCTGAAAGACAGATAACCCTTGCCTTGCTAATTTCCATTTCAATCACTGAGCTCAGAGATCATATTACTGGTATGTGTCTCGGAAAGATGAGTTACGTAAAAATACATTTTAGTGGATGTTGCCGTTATTTCAGTGATGAAGACCATGTTGCTACTCTGCAACATTTAAAATTAACTGCTTCCATTTCTGCCATTTTGTAAAACAGCTCCGTTAAAGTGATCAATGGGGGCTGGAGATGGAAAGAACTAAAGCTTAAAAGAAAAGACTGGGGCAGAGATCAAGCTAGTTACCTTGAGCCTTTCTTAATGCATTTGGACATAAAGGTAATAATACTGTGGAAACATGCAAAGCGTAAAACCCCACAGTGTCTTTTCCTTTTTCCTGGCTATACTGAAAAATCCTAATAAGAGGAGATAGAATGATTCTGTAGAGTCTCTTAAAAACAATATAGTTGGATCTTTTTGTAGGTTGGAACTGTTTTCCTTCTTGATAAATAATTTATGATAACCTCTTAATTTTATTTTTTTTTTCATTGGTCCCATCAGGGAAGACCCTTGTAGGAAAGATCTGAATAGAAGAACTATCCATATCCAAGTAATCGAGTAATCTCTGCTCAGGTTTTTTGTTTGGTTTGGTTCTTTTTGGGGTTTTTTTTGGTGGTGGGTTTTTTTGGGTATTAATGATGTAAGTAAGCAAATTTGGTATTTAAGTGAAACAGATGAAGTGGGTAAACTATTATAAATTGTGTAAACAGAGTTGAGCTCTTTCTATAATTGCCCACAACTTAAACCATTGCCATAGTCCTTTGAAGTGAAGAGTCCCTTTTCGCTAAAGAAAACCTATCTGCTGGATGCTACTGGGGAAGTGCCTTTGCCATAGTTAGAAGAGGATCACACTCTTTTGTGGTCCCTAAGCAGGATCTCTTGGACAGCAAAAAGGGGCAAAGAACATGGCAACACAGAGTCTGTGGCAGATGGGAATGTTTTGGGGAATATGCTTTCTATAAACTCTTCAGTCACGTCTGATTTTTAACAGGAGTGTTCTAATCTCTAGTTTTTAATATGAACTGTGGAAAAATAAATATCCTGTTATGAATTGTTATCTGAGCTTTGGCCTAACTGTCAAAGGACTGTTACAGTCCTGTTTTAAGATTTAATAAAGCTCACTGAAGGTTAACTAAACATTTACTTTCAAGAAAATAAAAATCAACGGCAGATGAAGGTTTTTATTACTATACAAATTAAAAAAAAATTTTTGTAGTCTGAAGGGAAATATTTATGGATTTTGGATTCACGGTGTGTGTGAATAAAATGACTTCAGATACCCCAAGGCTCAGGTGGAACCCAAGTCACTTTAGCAAGAGTACGACAAAACACCTGATGAGAATTTTTGATTGAATAAGCTTGTAAAGGAGAAGCTGTATTAAGAATTTAAAACATTCTTAAACCCTTGCTTCAATGAAAATGAAAAGAAGTATAGATTATACCATGGGATACAGTATAGTCACAGGTTCTCAAAGCTATAAGCTCAGCTGCAGTATTCTGGCAGGCTGCTAGTATTCGTTGACAGAAGATCTAAGGAGTCCATCTGAGTAAACCAGTCATAAATATTTCACAGTACCCTGTCCTAGTTAACTGAAATTGTTTATTAGAGTATTGCTTTGACATTTAATAAGCTCACATTGTACAAGTCATTTATTGACGCAAAAAAGATATCCCTAAATAATAATTTCACACCAAATAATCTGTCTGTATTACAGAAAAGAAATCCAAAATTCTTATTTCGTAGCTTTGTAGCTTGCTGGGTGTTAAAACCTCTGGCTACCTGTAGTGTACTCTGTTGAAAGTGATTAGAAATGTTTCTAGAAACTTTTTCACACTTCTGTGTGGTATTTTTGTACGCTATAACACTTGGTATTCTTCTTATACACACAATCCGAAAAAGTCAGTTTCAATTTAAGGGTTAACGGCTTGGTTTTCAAAAGTAATTGCAAGTCAATCTTGATGATAGGTACATTGTTTTAAAAACACCATCTTGCACAGCCTTTTGCCTGTCGCTCTTGTAAAAACACCCTTCTGGAGTTGTTATATGTTGAATATTTCCTTTTGAGCTTTAGGATCCTCACAGTATTTTTCGTGTGTGATATGCAGAGTGTGCTGCGTGGGCTCTGGCCAGTAACAGATGTAGGATAAGCAAATGCAATATTATAAAGGGAGACGAAGAGCAGTATGTGATGACTTTTGCAGGCTCTGAAACCTCAAAGGAGGAGGCTGAAAGTACTAATTCTCATGGAGGTGGAGTAGCAGAGCGTGCAAACACATCGTTTCTGTGCCCCAGCAGGATGAAGTGAAGATCCAGTAACTCTACATTAAAGGTGTACATGAGTGACATAAATCTTCCAGCTTCCTCTTCATTTAGTGACAATGCAACAATTATAAGTACTAATTCCAGGGGGAGTCCAGGGAAAAAAGGCAGTTAGGAGAAGGTGTCCGTAAGTGGAGAAGCAGGTTGAACATCAGCTACAGAGAAGAGACGGCAGTTGACCATGAGGTCAGAAACTTCAAGAAATAGAGTAGTTTACTCTAATTTTATAGGAGTGGAACTATTCATTTAACTGAACTTCAGAATCTGTTGTGTACAATTGAGTTCCTACATGCTACAAAATGAAAAAGGATGTGCAGGAAAGGTATGTATTGGAGAGGGAAGAAGAAATGGAAGGGAGAACAGAGGACTAACTTAATGTGGTAAAAATTATGAGATTGAAAAAGAATTATGAGGATGAAAAGTTGAAAGAAAGAAAAAAATAAATTATGTTTTATGTAAAAACGGTTTTTTAGCTAATACATGTAATAGCCTCAGGCAACAAGACGTTTCAAAATGAAAACAAAGACATTTTAGACCACTAAAATGAAAACAGTGACAGCCCTAGCAGATGCGATATACTGCAAAGAAGTATTCTAGTCTTCTGAGTAAATCGCTGGACAAGGACTGTGAAAATGAGATTTTGATTTTTAGCGCACTCTGCTGTTACCTAGCTGTGAATATTAATGACTTCTTACTTCAAAGTGGAAGCTATTGGAAACCCCATGTGAATATTTAAAAACTAGATAATGAAATCAACACCAATATATAAGTTACTAGAATTTTACGACTGAAGAAATAGATGACCCCATGGATCAATTAAAATACCTGTGTTTCTTTGGCAGCTAGTATGTTCCTCTCAGTGTTAGAGGGAATAAATGCAAGGTGGCTTGATTACAATATAGCGATGGAGTGTGTTTTGATCTGGGAAGGTTCATTTAATTCTTATGCGTCTCATGTCTTTGTTTGCTCTTTCACGCTGTTTGAGTAAAAAGAGGTTTGATGAGGTAGAATAAGCATTTTTGTTTATTAAGAAGGTGGTTTTTTGAATGATTAAGTGCTTAACTTGAATATTGGTAACAAGCAGCCTTGGTGGCTTTCAAAAAGTACTTGATTCTTGGTTTTATTTCATGGATTTTGTCACGCTCTTTAGTCATACACTGTCTAAATAAATAAACATTGTAATTAAAATAGCTTTTCTGATAGCAATCAGCTTAATTGTGGAAACAAGCTCTTTTTTAATATATAGTTTTGGAAAGGAAAGAAAAAATAGAACAAGCAATAGAAAAGGGAGGAAAAAGAGAGAAAAGACATTAAAAGCAGGACAAAACCAATAACTGTACTCCTTATTCTTCCAAAGGGTCTAAGGTAGGACTATGCCAAGTTTCACTAGCACTGAGAGGTACTCTGAAATATACATAAAACTGGGTTCTTGAAATGGTTGTGGCGTTTTGTTCGCACAGAACTATACTGAATGTACTTGATTATCTTTCATTTGCAATAGGCACTTGGTTCAGCTTTCTCCGGAAGTCCCTCCTAGAGGAAATACAAGTCTATTCTTATTAGTTGTTATTACCTTTCACATCGTGGTAAGATAAATCCTAGCATATTTAGCAATACCAGTAATTTAGCAATACCAGTTATCTGTTATTTATGTGGGAGTGAGTTTTCACAGTGCTGCTATAAATGCCCGCGTGTATGTGTTAGCAGAGAAGCGTGAAGTACATGGCACATTCGGTTTTATATGATTTATAGGTCTAAATGTACCTTGAAATATTTAAGTATGCTAAAAGTGCTTGAAATATCTAGCAGCTATTCATTAGTTGTTCCTTTATTACTTTGCCCAATTAATGAAGGGCTATAAATTTTATATTAATTTAGAAATGCATTTGGCCTCTAAGCATTATGATCTTTCATGATGTGATGGTGACATAAAATAAACACAATTGCTGGATGCCTGAACAATTTTAGAAATATTTATTACTTACGATAAAACTGTCTCTAAACTCTATAATGATACTATAAAAATTACAGTACCGAGAGAGAAAGGTCTTCAGTAAGAAGTGGTTTCAGGCTGTTAGCAAAGCAGAAAAAAAGGAGGAGAATACAGGCTGAGTCTTGAAAATGAGGGATTTAAAAGGAGGAAAAGGACAGAAAAGGAAGAAAAGAGAGAGAAAAGATCATCTCTTCAGTACGAATTAAGTTGATCTGAGGCTCATTAGCCAGGTATAGCTAGTTAAATAAGGTCTAAGGAGAATAATGGTTGGGACAGAACATAGGTAAAGGTTGATGGATTAGCATAGAATTATCGGTGCTGACGGCCCTGTGTTTTCCAAGGAACATTTGTGTGAAGTTAGGAACAGATGTTGAACAATATGGCACATCTGATTCCATGCTGTTTGTGCAAGCTGACCCCTGGCTTTCCGGGCGAGGTCAACAGATTCCTGACATTGCAGTCGGCAGGAATGGTGGACGTGCAGGTTGATGGCTCAGATCAGGTGTGTGTCCTGCCTTTCAGCAAGAGTCTGATGATTGTGGGTTTAAAATAAAATCTAAGGCTCGGTAGAGAACACTTGAAATGGTAGTCGTTGTATAACTGCTTCATATAATAGATGCGTGGTATAATCTGTAGTAATTTATTCCCCTCTTAGTTTGATTATTCAGAGTAGGAACCATTATTGCAAGTTACTCTTACCATTGACAATTAATTTCAACAAAACAACTTGTAACACACATTTTAGGAGAGGACATACAGAAATAAATTGCTGGAGTTAGCTAGCATTGCATTTATTACCTGAAGCACTATAAATGTATTTGTTTAATTGCATAGGAAAATTAATTATTCATCTAGATAAAGATCTGTTTTTCATTTAAAACTTAAATAACTGTTCTCTCTGTCCCAATAGTTTACATGCTGATTTTTAACATTTAAATACTGGTAACTTGACCAAATCCAGTGTGTTTTACGATCTAGCAGGTAACAGAGGCGTTTGTCTCCAGCTGCTTTCTCGCGTGCACTTTCGCTACTGCTACGGAGACAGGGATTTAAGATCGTCCGCAGAGAACTCTTCAAAACCTGTGTTTCTCCATGGCTGTTACTAAAACTAACATTATTGGGATAGATTACTTGATGACATGTTTGTCACGGGACAGACCCAAGTTCAGTATCATCCCTGGCAGCATCAAGTAGTGCAGGTGCAGGAAGGACTGTAGACCAGAGCAGGTGTATAGTTGTGCTTCCCTGGTGCTCTCCCATGTCAGAGCTTCACGGTTCAGAGACGCCGAGTCCTAGGCAATGGCATCATGCTAAGGGGCAGTAGGTGGAGTTGGGGAAGAACGACAGAGGTTTAACACCATCCCCCGCAGTGGAACGGAAGGCAGACAAAATTGGCTCTAATCCCTTTCTTCACAAAATTTAGCTTTCTTGGATCCTGAACTATTGGGAAAAACAGAGGAGGAAAGGGAAAAATAACGTGCCTTGAAAAGTGGTGCAATTTGTGTACTGGCAGACAAAGAATGTCAAGAGGGTAAACCATCCCTCAGTGTTCCTCCTCTCACTCACTCCTCCCTCCAGATAACGTTACAATTCATTTATACGTAGGAGATGAATAGCGAAGCTCACGCTTCAGTGAAGGTTTCAGCTGGCTCATAGATATGACTGTGGCTTTCTTTTGTAAAGTACCACACGACTTTTTGTCATGAGGTACAATATTATAATCAATACGAGAATCAAAATTTGTGTTTTCAAAGAGTCAAATCAAATAATAATCCAAAACATACTACACCTGCATTTATAAAATTACAGGTTATGAGATTAAGGCTTTATCCAGCTCTATTAGAACCAGGACTGAACTCGGAATGTGGATCAGAAAACTACTTTTGATATTGAGAATCTGAAGGAAAGAGGAAACAGTTGCCTAAGATACTGCGTTTCATTTCAGTTTTTCTAAAACTGTGACTGAGATCTTCAAGGTGGTGGTGGTGGTGGTGGTGGTGGTCATCCCAGACTACCATACTCATAAAAGGAAACAAAGTATTCATGGGAAGGATCTGTTGTTTTGGGGCCACCTTCTTTCTGAATATGAATAATATGATTACATTTGATGGCAGTGTTCTAGGGTAGCATTTTTGCTTTCTAATAACAATGGAATGCAACAGATTTTTAATTCTCAAGGACATATTATGAAGCCTGTTATTCTTCGATTCCTTTGCCGCAAACTCTAGAATGTATTCACTTTCAATTGATTAAAAGAGCTTGCTGTTATTTTCTGAAGTGATAATCTTTTACATGTAGATGCCATTAAAATGCCATCGAAATATTCATTGCCTGAAAAAGCTAGCTAGAAAATTTTATAACTTTTATAATGCAGTGAAAAAAAAATAAAAGTAACCAAAACCTAATAGAGATATAAACTAGAACAACATATCAAATAGCACAGGATATAATAAAAAACATAAGCAAATACAGCAATTTTCCTGAGCATTTATTGGCAAAAAGAAACAAATGTAATGAACATCTACTGCTGGACAATCGTATAGAAAATCTCATTATTTATTATCTTTCAGAATATTCCTGGTACTGTTATAGGAAAAACCTATGTGTGATGGCACACGATGATAAAACTGGGGAAGGCATTTGCAGTGTTGCAGAATGACTGCTTTGATCCTAGGCTTTCCTTAAAAAGGGAATTTATTCATACAGTGCTCTCTGGCACTCAAGGACGTGCAGTATTTATTACGCTGTAGAGCAGCACAGAGAGGAAACAGCAGGAGTTGTCTACAAAACTGTGTTTGTTGTTAGTATTGTGATATTCCAGTTAACCCCATGAGCTAGGTGAAAAGACCTCTTGGTTTGTCAGTCCAGTTATCCAGAGCAGCATCCTCTCATGGAAGACCGGAGCCAGAAAACAGGCCACCAGGAGAATGGAAACCCTTGATAAGCAAAGGAGGTGAACTTAAGCAAACTAGATGAAGAGTGAGGTCATTGGTATTAGCTTTCTAACAACAAATAAAATTAAAAATATATTTTATTTCCCCATTTTCATAACCTTTTATTTTGTTTGTAAATAGACTAAAACAATATTATTTCTGTGGGCAATGTTTTGTTCAGACTTTCTCAACTAATCGTATATTTAGCAAGCAAGGAAAGCCCCTATAATAGTAAAAGCCCGAAACCTATAAAGTGAATGAAATACCGGATGGTTTTTCACATACAGTGTGTGCTCGTTAAGTCCGTATTTGCAGTACTGACTCCTAAGAAACGAAGATACTGATCGTGTATTATAGGGAATATATTTCTGTGTTTGTAACTGTGGGACCGGTTGGCCAGCTCCAAGGAGTATGCACAAAACCCAGTAAGATCCTAAAGACTGTGTGAAAATAAGGAGCTCTACAGACAAAAGAGACCCTATAAATATCTCAAGTAACGGGAAGGCTTTACTTGACAGATCTTACTTTAAAAGATGGGAAAGAATTAACTTTGGAGAGTCTGTCTATGTGTTCTACTGACAGAGCTACTCAGACTTGGTAACGGGGTTTTCCTTGATTCTTTGAGAAATAATCTGTTGAAAATATATTACAGCTGAGTCAATAAACATGTCTGCTGAATGTATTTTCAATATAAGTAAGTATATAAATATACCAAATAATAAAGATAAGTAGATTATACAACATATTAATGCCATCTGAAATATATCTGATACAATTATTTGACTACTTTTCTTGAAACAAGCTATAGGAATAACTGACATGAGGGGAACAAAAAAGTTTGGTTTGGACGGAGAAAATTTACATTTAGGAAGTGACTCTTACCTTTCACAAAAGATTGAGTCAGTCTCTGTCTGAAAAAGGGTAAAAAACTTCGATGTGGTGACAAACATTAGTTGCTAAACATGAAAAAGCTAATTAGGTAATGGAAAAGGATACACACAGGACAACAAAACTTTTTGTATAAAATCCAAGATAGTAAATATAATGGAATGATATGAAAGGCTAATTCCTGTTTAGTATTAATGTTTTATCACATATGACTGATTTTATTTATGATAATAATTTTCAAAAGTGTGATACGGTATTATTGGTTTGGATGTACATTGAATATTTGCTAGAAAGGGTGAAACTATTTTCTCTCCTTAGCTGTTGAGCTACAGTATTGTATACTTCCATTGACAGCTTTATTTTGCCAAGTAAAGATTACCATGGCGTTGCTCTGGTACCTAACTGTGTGAAAATTGTAACTTTAATGCAAACATGAGGAAAAAGAATCATGAGTAAGGCCTATGTATTAGTAACAACAATATACCTGGGGAGGGCATTTTAGGTGTTGAATACCATTTTGCCATTCTAGATTAACCTTGGTGGATTTTTATATCTTGGGTGTTCCATAATAGTCTAGGTGATTGTTGGGTGGCCTTTTATTTCTTGAAGGTGACACATATCTTGCGGGTCCCTTACCGTGTATCAGTTATGATGTCTTGTATATTCCTGAGCGTTTTACATAGTGATAAATGCCTGTCCTTAGCATCTTGGGTTTTTTAATTCGTTTTCTGTTTTATGAGTCTTTAATATAAGCAGTTTCAAGATTCTTTCTGTAACATTTTTATATTGTACTGAAAACTGAAGGAATCAAGCGATTCCAGGTGTTGAGGCACTTGGAAATGGAATAGAAAGTCCTCATATAGTAGGATTTTATAGTCATAGGAGCTGGCAGGCCTTAGTTGCTGGCAAAAGACGTATCTGATATATAAACCTGTTGTATTACTACTACCAACATGATAAAGACAAATTCATTTACGTCTTTTGTGAAATCGAGCAGGAGAAGAGCTGCACGCTAAGAAGTCATAGATTCATGCAGTCTCATAGCTTTGGAATAATTTAGGTTGGAAGGGACCTCGGGGTGTTATTTGGTCTGACCCCAATCGACGCTGGGCCGGGTTTTAGAGACTTCTGCCGTCTGGTCTGGCTGGCGCGCGTTGTGTTCCTCGGGGAGTGATGCATTGCCGCAGCCCTTTGGGAGGCAGCAGGTCTCTCCTCTTTGAATGTGACTAATCCTTTTAGCCTGTGATATATCCAGAGAACATGACCCGATTGATCCCTTCTGCCCTTTATAGACTCTTTCTGCATGGGAGAAGAAGGTAATTGCCACCTTCAAGGAAACATTGAAATTACTACTAAGTAATTACAGCCTGGTCTCTTCCTAACCCTGTTCTGCTGTCCTTGCCCCTGGGAAGCCTCTGGCCAAAATCAAGTCTAAATATATAGGCAGATTCCTACCTGCAAGAACAAAGTCTGCAATATTCATTTCACCAGACTTCACAATGATCTTACTAGGAAGAGTATGCATCCTCAAGGAAGGATTTCTATAGCCTTTCTCCTTGTGAAGTTTCTAACAGCTTAGGAGAGCTTTTTGTTAACGGAAGTAGTTCGGCACTTTTGACTGTATACTTTAATAACTTATTATGAGGATACATGAGCATGGTGATGAAAAAATCCTCTGTAGTAACGGGAAAATGGATGCATGTTGCACAGGCTGTTTTTCTTACTTTTTTTGCCTGGGATTATTTTATGTCTGGGATTTGAGGACATTGGAAATCAGGTGGTTTGAGGCACTCTGTTCTTGTAGTGCCCTTTAACACTGTGATCAAATAAATTCCCACGCACTAGAAGAACGCAAGTAATCTACTTGGTAGAAAAGATTAGGTTTACTCAGGTGGTTTTAAAATTTACTAGAGCGTCCTCTTTTGGAATAGTTGTACTTAGCAATACAAACGTGTTTAAAAAAAAAGCAGTATATTATTAATCAGGCAAAACTGTTCTGTTCTTAATTCAGATCACTCAGTGTTTGCTGTTTATGTACTTCACTTTCTTTGTGTTGAAGTGAAACAATAACAGGTACTTTTGGTGTCTCAATCTCCAATTCATTTTTTAGACTATGTGTTATGAGATACCTTGTCTTTCAGCTATCAGTTGCCTGAAGATACATTGCAAATATATCTTTATACATTTAACAAAAAGTAAGGAAAACATATTTTCCCATTGTACAGGGAGAATATTGTATAATTAATGCCACTTACACATGCACTAGAAAATGTAAAATACATCGTACAGTTATCACAGGGAAGGTTTGATTATCAAATCGGATCAGATAATCTCCATGTTTCAAAATAGATTCATATAGACAATAAATAACAGAAAATCTTAGTGAACAGTGGGAGAACATTTGTCCCCAAAAGAGCTGTTCCATTTCTGACCTCATTTCTGATCCCTAATTCTAAAGGGAAACTTGCAAAATATCTCCAGCAAATAAATCTTGGAACTAAAACTAGCAGCACCAAAAGATACAGCAGGAATGACTTCAGAGGAAATACAGGGTTTATGACACACTATAATTTTCCTCACACCTCTCTCTCAGATCACCCTTAATTTTTCATAGGTAATAACTACCCTTTCTCTCTCTTGCTGTTCCTCCAAAGCTAATGACTTATTCCCTTGCTAATATCTCTTCCGCTCCACGGGTGCTAACCATACTTGTCTCTCACATTATCTAGCAGATTAAGATAATTACGTTAGAGTCAAAGCAATTGTACTCAATTTGTATTTGCTTCTGTTTTCAGCGTGAGAGTTTACCCCTTTTTAACTATACCAGTTGGTCTAAGAAGTGTCTAATATTACTTTTACCTGCATCTTTGCCTTCTGCTTTCCAGCTGGTTACTTCTGATATTTTTCATATGTCATGGGGGAAAGGTGGTGAGAAGATGACCTACACTTGCACATGGTCTATGTATATCTTCATTGATCCTGCCAAATTATCAGTACGTGAACACCGGGGAATGCCACAAGATAAGAGATTTGGTAGCAATACCGGCTTGTGAAACTCACGTCCAAACTTTGTGGCCGTCATCCTTTTAGCCATTGCAGTTGAATTTTTGTATCAATAGGTGACTGAAATAACCCATTTAAAAGCAAAAGGCACCCTGGGCAGTGATGCAGTTGGCTGGGCATCATGGCTGATAGAGGTGACCTGTGGCTGAGGGGTGCAGATGAACAGCAGGGAAGTCACCACTTCAGGCTGCCTGTACTGCTTTGAACCTGGTTCTTGCTGAACTGCAACAAACCGGTTGTCCTCTGAGGATTACTTACAGTAAGATCTAGGGAAACCAGATCTGTAAAAAGCAGCGTCACTTTTATAAGAACAGATTTATGCTTTTTCTTTGGATTTCACGTTAAGTTGGTCACAGGTGCAGAAGTCCCCCCATGTTGTTACTGCTCTGTCTCACTCGATGAAAAATTGGCCTTATGGTCCAGCATGTAAACAAACGGTGTTTAATTTGCAGTCGTCTTATATGAAAAATAATTGTTAAATGAATAACTTTGATTTTGTATTTTTCTATTTCTGTATATTGTTTTTCACGCTGTACTATAACTTGACGTGCTCTTTTCTCATTCCTTGTGAGCAAGACTCTCCAACTTCATTTATTTTAGAGCGAGAAAACGCAAAGATTAATGAGATTGCAGTAAAAGAAAGGAAAGTGGAGGCTGTCAGAAGACTAGAAGGGCATTTAGAAGGTGTCTGCAAGGAATGCAGGAATAAAGATCTACTACATAATCGTATTAAGCAGAAACCTCACCGAGCTGTGGGCTCATCTCTGCTGCTATGGAAACTGTTTTCTGGGTACTCATAGAATCAGTGCACTGAAGTGATTACAAGCAGGGAAGGACGTGAAACACAACGTGAAACTTCTTTTTGAAATACTGATAAATGTCTGGACAGTTAAAAATGGGTTTCAATAAATGAGGAATACACACTAAAACATTTTGAGCTTTTTATAAACTTTTCTTGCTCACCAGCGAAACAAAAATAAACTTTTCATTATTTTTAAGAACCATCCAGTAGTCTGGCAGTGAGAATGCAATTATGGGATGTAGGAGACTATGTTCAAAGGAGGTAATATAGCAGCTTGAATGTGTTTGACCATGCGTTCCAGTATTTCTAAAGAAATCGCTCTAAATTAGAAGTCAGCACAGTTGATATATTTTCCAGTAATCATGGGGAGGTATCTTGTGAATTAGTAATTTCATTGGAAAAGATTATTGCTTGAAAATTTTGCAGTTACCCGAATAATGACAAATAATGTATCTGAGTTAATGGGATGCACTTCTTGGGATTACCTCAGTGGAACATAGCATTCAATTTCACAATTTTCTTTGTGAGAATTTGTCATTGTTTTCTTTAGTTTCAACAACAGAAAAGCTCCCCATAGTGAATCCTCAGCTTTGAAATGATCTCTGATTATTTTTTGTTTTAATGAGATATCCTGCATGTAGAATACAATTTTTTTTAGTTGCTGCTTTGTGAATTATCTATATGTAGTCTATTCTGGTCGTGGAAATGGTTCTCAATTCATGACCTGCTAAAGGCTGTATGCACTCAAACAAAAAGACAGTCCCCAAATGTATCTTAAGAAACAAACGAAACCACATTTTCTTTCGCAATAGTGAACTACAGGCAAGGCTAAAATACTTTGTTCACTGGGAAGGCATATGTCCAAAATTAAGCGTATTTAAACTGGCATATATAGGTGAAGAAACTGCCTTGATAAATATTATTTACTTATGAAGTGTTCATTTGGATATGTGAACACGGGCCTGCAAAAGTGACCACTCCAGCTCTCCTCTCATGTTCTCTTACCAGCGTAATGAGTTCCTTGGTCTTGTCATGGCAGCTGGGATGTGGAAGCAGTGTCGGCGCTCCCTTCCAGCTGTCATGGGTTATTGTATCAAGCCACGTTCCTCTCAAGACTGCAGCCCGAGGCTGGATGGAGTCATGGCTTCTTAGACACTTGTAAACCTCTGTTGTTCCCTTGTTTTTAAAACAAGGAATAAAGTAGCTTCTGCATTGTACCCCAGTGCCAGGACAGGAAATTCTCAGCAGCAAATACCATTTTCAAATATTCTCGCCTCTCTCCCACTACACATTTCTGTCCCTTCAACACAATAGACTAGTTGCTCTGCTGATGTCAATATAAGGTGGGTTTTTTTGCACTGGGGCACAGAATCAGGAAATGTAACGAACTATAAGGAAAATTAAATCTTGTAATTTTTGTATGCATAGAAATTATTTTTCATATATATATATTTAATTTTATTTTTTCTCCTGCTTGTTCATTTTCCCCATGGTAAAGGGCTGGGAGAGAAAAAATAGAAGGAACTGGCCCAGCAGCTGCTGCTGCTGGAGATTTCACGTTGTGAGACCACATCTGGGGCCAGCGTAAGTCCGAGCTGCAAGCAGCGACCACTGCCCGGGCTGTCTGCTACCACGGGTATCTCCTGGCGGTCGTGCTTTCCTCTTCCACTCTCTCCCGTGTGATTTTTGTAGAGTCTGATAGAAACCTTGACGGGTATTTTTGGTGCTCCCTTGATTCAAGTAATAACACGGAATTGTGGATAGATGACAGGGTTTGTCTGTGGCCGTCACGCCTACATGAAAAGATCTCATGATTGCAGTCAGTGCTTGTATGGTGGGCAATTTATGCCTTTGTTCAGAGGACATATATTTTAAAAGTTGGGGGTAAAATAAGCTATTTCAAGCTTGATAGAAGCTTTACAGAAAAGCCTCAGCTTTTATTCATACCCTGTGTCAGTTTTACAAAACCCAGAATCTTCATTTTGGCGATATGGAACAGCCAGTTCACATCTCCTGTAAGAGGTATTAAGTTATATCATTTGCAGGTTAATAAGGATAAGAGCGCACATTTAGAAGGACAGAATTTATCACCATGTATTTCATTAGGCATCTCGCCTTCCCTGCGGTGTGTTACGGTGTTCTCATTTACATGGAATCCCCACAGGAGTCTGCCGCAGAAACCCATTGGCAGCACGGCTGTGAACTCAGGAACGCTTGCCAAGGAAGTGATAACTTTACTGTAGACAAATAAGGGAAAATCAAATGTACCACTTCTCCCATTATCTCACTTCTGGGTATCAGGAGACTTTAATATAATATTGTTTTTTTATCTGCTTTAGATCTGAAGTAGTAGAGATTTAAACAAATCTTGAGATAACCGCATTGCAGTTGGAACTAGGTAGGACAGGCCTGCTAAGATGTTTTGAAAAATGGTAATGTATTATTAGGTCTATTTGGTATTCCCATGTGACAAGATAATTACAAATGATGAAAAATATCAGTAGCATAAACTATTACTGGGATACAGTATGGTAGTTTGAGTGTGATAGCTAAAACAATTTCTAAAACAAAGTCGGTTCTAATTGTGCCAAAACCTTCAGCAGTTAAATAGATATCATGTAGGTGGTGTATAACTTAGCTTTCCAAATATTATTTCTGTAAAAGCATATATGAATTATGCTGCTAGGAAAAAAATACATTTAATGTATGGACTGAACATTCATATCACTTAACGCACAGGATCTAAAAATGAAATAGAGTACATTCTGATGTGTTGAACTCTTAGCTACTTGTGCCACAGGTACTTGGTAGGTAAGAAAGCACGAAGGGAAAAATAAATAGCTCGTTGTGCTCTGCTAGCAGCAAGGTTTCAAAGCTACCATGTTACTACGGTGCGGTTTCCCTTTTCAGGCCTTTGTGTGAAATTAAACCGCTCATTTGCAACTCTGAAAACCATTTTGGGACACTTATTTTGCTTTGTAAGAAGCAGTATTCCTTTTTATGGGATTTCGTGTTAAGAAGTCTCATCTACATCCTTCTATTCACCCAGGCATGCTCACTTAATTTCACTTGAAATTAACCCTTTGTGGAAGAAGAAAAAAAAAAAAAAAAAGAAAAAAAGGATGCTCTGTTTCCCTCCGAACAGCAAGGAATTCTGAGTCTGCAGAGGGAGCGAGTGGGGTGGGTATGGGTCTCTTTTCAGAGGCCTTCCTTCAGTTTGGCACTACCCTGAAGTGGAATCTCTCAAGTGGGATCCGTAACTTTGTGTAAATGGACATGCTTGTATTCAAAAGCCTGTACGGGTTCAGTAGCAAAAGAAACAGGAATCTGTGCAAAGCAATGGAACATGCGGGTTTTAGTCAATAATTGGTAGAGCCAGAACACAAACAGAAATTGCTTCAGAAGCTAAAAACGATTCAGTGATATAGCATGGGTTGAAAATTATTTACTTTAGTTTTTTTTTTTTATATAAAATTGCATTTCCATATGCCAAATGTTTCCCCACAGACATTTGTAATGTTATCTTCAATGTGAGATTAGTGACTTCTTTATACATGGTGGTAATAGGATGTATTTCTTTGAGTGCTGCGATGTTATCTTCATGTAGATTTATAAACTGTGCTTTTGTGCTTTCTGGAAGCTTTGCAAAAATCTATACTGGGTTAAAGAATGCATTCTGAAACTTTCTGTGGTATTTACCACAGAATTTACTCTGTACAATTTACCATACAATTTACTCTATGCAATTACCATATGATTTACTCCAACGTCTTTCATGGAATCTTTTAGCTTTTATGATATTAGAATTCAGTACTATATCTAAGCTCTAAACAGAAGTAAAGTTGGAAGATCAAAAGAAAGGGACTTTAACCTAAATGTTTTATTTGAAATTCTTTTAAGTCCAGTGGGAACTTTGCTTCAGTAAACAGTGAAAAGGATAGTAAGATTTGATCCTAAAATTTTTGAATACCTGGATATAAGGAAATAGGATGTATCTTAGCATACCCTAAGCTTCGAGAATTTCATTTTTTTTTTTAATGATTTTGCTGTAACAGTTTTTCAGCGTATGCAATTTATGCATCAATAATAGTATTGGAGAATTAACTCCTAATTAAACAGTCATTAATAGTGATGCAAGGCATGGTAGAATAGTAAGTGTCTTACAGAGAAGTAATACAGTCCTTTCTCTCACAGTGCTGTGTGGTTACTTCTTTGGATGCAGAAATATCTAACATTTTCAGTGCTTTTTGACAGGCTATGTCCGTGTCCAGCTAGAACTGTTTACCATGATTCATTCAAAACTGTACTCTTAAAATCCCTAAAACTTAATAACTTATATGAATGAAAAGAATTTTCAGTTAGTCATATGCTGTTCCTAAACAGCAGCTGATTCAAAAATATTAAATGTCATTTGCTCAGTGACTTTATGCTTTGTATTTGAGTGTTACTCATTTTTCTTTACTCTGTTTGACCCTTTGTCCGCTCACATTTAAACCATAACAGGAAAGTAAGGGTTAAAGTTAAAAAGTAGGAAGTTTTTGCTGTAATTTACAGGCCATTGCAATTTTTCAAGGGCATTAAGCTCTGTGTGAGCTCCTTCTGGACTTCCTTTGTCAACATCCTTGAACTATTGATGAATTTTTCTCAACGTTCACAAAGCACTCAAGAATGTTAATCAAAATTTAGCAGGATGTGGAATCCGACAGGGCAAGATGGCCTCATATCCCATTAAAATCTAACTATTGTTTTTATTTTGCTGTAGCTTTGAAAAAGCTCTTCTTTGCCAATGGCAATTTTTGTTTTCATTTTCCTTTCTGAATAATTTAATCTCCACTAAGTAGATCAAAAATTATTTACAGGCCATAAATTGCACATAAAAACAAGCATATGACAATTTATAAATCTCTTTGTATATGCCACTGCATATATACGCTCAAATAATTAATTACTTATACCTAAAGTAATAAAGTAGAAGGCTTAATATACTGCCCGAATTAATAGTCTCCCTGCACAACTCCCCAGGTATATTAGCACAGTCGAGAGCTAAGGAAGGAGCAAGTACAGAACCTCTTCAAATGTCTCTCTCTCAAGTGTTTATTACCGTATATCATGTGAATGATAGCAGCGTGTTTCTTTTTCAGTGTAATGGCTACTAGGCAAAAGGCGTGGGATTGGTTGATTTTGGTGCCGAGGGAAGCGATGTCCCACTTGGTCACAGGACATTGCTTGTCAGTGTCGCTCTGTAGCTCCTCTGAGGTTTTCTCCCTGAGTATTCTTGTGGTACTGGTGTTTTGGCCAATTTTCCGCCAATTTTACAGTTCACTCATCCAGACCACATGTCCTTTGTTTGGCTACCAGGATATAGTGGGAGACTGTATCCAAAAGCTTTGCTAAGGTCAAGATAAATGACGTCTCCTCTCCATTCCATCTACAGAACCAGTCATTTGATTAGAGAAACAGTTAATTTGATCAGTTCTCATTTGCCAAAAATCACCTTTTTGTCCTCTAGTTGGAGTATTAAATAATGTCAGCTAGAAATAAGTTTAACATAATATATTTAGAATATTAAACCTCAAATTTAAGGTTATATCTTTCAACAGAGAAAACACTGGTTGCTTTGCAAGGGAATAAATTGTGCTTACTGTTAACTTTTGACGTTTTAATGAGATACATTTAAATTTCCCCTCCACGGGAGCTGGGATTGGAGGAATAGATTACAAATAAATAAGAAGTAAAGTAATATGTTAATTATTAATGCCCCTGTGCTGCCTGGTAATTATTAGATTAATAGAGTCGCCTGAGGGAAGCCCCTTGGTATTAAGATTTGAACTGAGTTTGGGGAGAATAGCTGAGTGGACTGTTGAACATCTGCACCTGCACTGAAACGAATTACCAGATACATAGTAGATGAACAGCTGCATTTTCCTCTAGAGATTCTATTATTTTGTAAGCAATAAATACAATAAAACTTCAAAGTGATTTATATATCACATGATACGTTCCATATACTAGAAAAGTATCTAGGAAGTCAAAGCATTCGTATCTTGTATTCGAGATACAAAGAAACTCAGGCAAACGAAAGTCTCCTGATCTTCTGAAACAGGAAGAATGAGCTACAGTCTAAAAACATTCTACCTCTGGAAACGTTTCAGTGATAATTTGTAGAGCACTTTGGATTTCTCTGGAATGGTTGTACTTTGGATAAATTAAAGATTAGTCAACCATTCACCAAAAAACCTCAAATAAATGACTGGTCATTGTCTTTTTACTTTGAAAGTATCAGCAATACTGGTTACGGTGAGAGACAGACATCTACTCAGAGGTCATTCCATTAAGAAAATAGAGATGCTTATCTGCCTTTTTTTTTTTTTTTCAATAGCCATATATTAAATCTTAATGATGAAGCAAAATGCTTTTCAACTCTGGTTGTAAGGATTTCTGACAACAATATGAAAAAATATTTATTTTCTTTAATCGAGTCCATTTAGATACAAAAAGAACATAAAACTTACATAAAACAAATTTGGGAGAACAACTGTTTTACGGGCAAAAGGTCAAAAAAAAAGGACAGTAAATGCAACTGATATACTACTCATTTATTATGAGTTTAAATTTAAGCCTGTCGTCACTTATTTTTATAGTCTCTTGATGTGAAATTTAGCCCTAAAAGATACAGGACGTTAGATATGACTTAATCATAAGAGAAGGCACGCCACATAAAATACCTCTGTATCTTTAGGATGTTAGTCCCTGTAAGTGCCTCAGCTAGTTTAGGCTCCCGCAGAGAGCAGTGTAAGGAACTGTCTGTGCCTTCTTTCTGCAACTGTTTCTTTGCAGACGGTCGTCTTTTCAGACAAAGGTTTGTTTGGGTACAATATTAACTGTGTTGGTTCATTGCTAGTGTTTTAATGAGATGCCACCTAAAACCAAAATTAGAAAAAGCGTTTCTTGTTTTAAAAGAAGTCACCTGTGCTTAACTGCTTGTGTAGCATGAAAGCTTGATGATATAAGCCAAAGTTGTCTTATATGAAGCTACAAATGTATTTTAAAATTTGATCCTTATCTGCTGAGATATTAACATACTTTAAAAAATACTGCAGCAGATAATAATCCTGTTTCAGGATACTCTTACAGCGATGCAGAACTCTGTTACTAGAGGTGCAGTGGGCTGGTAAGATAGTGGCACATTCAATAAAACTGCTGGAGAAATCAATTTATATTTCATGGGCTACATTTCAGAAACACGCAGCGCACACTGTGTTATTTAAGTGTCTTATTAGCCGTATGCCTTCACGGTTTAGTTATGTAGCAGTCTTTATCTTTACAGAGCGGGGCGTATGGGACAGCAGTAGCGCAGAGGTAAATGCCCTGGGAGGAGGGATCGCTAAAGCTCTGCCAGCGGTGCCAGCGGCAGGGCTCGCTCGCGGGGCGACACGGCTGGGAGACCTGCCATGCCGCGGCACGCTGCTGCTCCACGCGCCTTCCCAGGGAGCGCACCTGTGTCTGCCATGGGTTATTTTTAGACGAGTCTACGTTGGTGCGTGTCTTGTGGCATTCGTTAGAAACTTCTCAAAAATAGGATGTAAGTGGTGGTAGGATAATTTAGAACAGTCTCAGGGGAGGGGAGGAAACATCAGAATGAATTCATGCCTAGGCTAGAGGAAGAAAGTTCACAGAAAGATTTGGAGTAGACTCCAGACATGCTCCAAATCGTAAATCTTATCCCTATGGAAAACACCATTATGGTGGTATTTTCTCATAAATACAAAAAAAACCATCCTGTTAATCAGCATGGTGTCTCTGTCATCACAGTAAATCACCTCTTTCCCCTACTTTCCCTTAGCGCTCCTGCTGCTGGGCTGTGGAAGGGACGCCTGCGTGTCGGTAGGTGTGTGTTAGGAGGAGATCGAACTTCGCGGTAACCTCTTTCACCCAGCGGCAGCAGAAGTGGCTTGTCCTAGATCTTCCCGTCAGTCTTAGGGACAACCTCCCTCTCTCCTTGTCTCTCCTGGACTTTGTCCTTCTTGGAATGAGTAACCTACCTCTTTCCCCTCCATGTTGGAGGGCAACAGTCTGAGGGGAACAAGGCAGACTACAAGGAGAGGGAACAAAGTGTAACTGCTGAGCAGGAGAGCAAAGGCATCTTTGGAGACTTCTCTCGTCACCCACCAAAACCCCTGCTAGGCCGCACAGTTCCTGAATTCCCACAGACTCCTGTTTTTTCTTCATCTGTTTCACCACCCTGGAGTAACTCCTGTATTTCTTTTCTCTGGTAACAACTGCATTTCAAAGCTGTGAAGGTGATACTGCTTTAGTCCTTACTATATTTTCTAATGGGAATTGTTAGTAAGGATTATTTAAAGTATTTTAAAGGTTATTAAAATGTTAAGGTAATTCTTCCTCTTGTACTTTGTGCCATAAAAGGTTATTATAATGGAGCAATCTTTTTCAGAGCGATGAGTTCATTATTTTCTGACTTTAAAGAAAAATACCTCATATTCAGTAACTTGTACAAAGCCAGCAAGACCACGCATATCTATAAGTTTTTGGGTCAGAGCTCCATCTGGAAAAGAGAAACAAGCCCAGGCTTTGCTTCACAACTCATTGTTGTGAAAAACATCATTGCCTGTTTCAATTGTGACCAAAAGAAGTAAAGAAATAAAATGACATACTCGCGAGATTGAAACTTATTTGTACCAAAAAAGTAAAAATGGAAGACTGTGATTGGAAAACACTAAATATATTATAATAAATTATATCAGTAAAATTCTAGTACGTGGCTTTCTTTTCCAATTAGAATTGGAAAATGAAGTAGCATTTCCAGTTAGTATTGTTAAAAGAAAAAAACATCACTCTGTAAAAGTATTAAAAAAAGAAAAAAAAATGCAAGAGCTAGAAATGAATTACATTTGATGATTGTAAATATAAATATATATAAAAAATTATTATATTTGATTCTTCCTTATTTTTATATAAATATATAAAAGCCGTCCTGTCCCTTCTTTACCTTGGCAGATGCTACACTGGCACACAATTGTGGTGCAAATGCTAGAGGGGAAAAAAAAAGGACATTTGCAGTCTAACTGGATCTGAAAGTATCAAATCCTGTCCTAAATAAGACCCTTTCCTCTTCCTTATAGGTTTCTCTCTCACTAATCTCAAAAGTGAAACTCATCAGTTAAACTGCAGTGCTATTTTAATGCCAAGTCAATCACGCAGTTAATTCTAGTCACCCTGACCAGAAGACAGAAAGTGTAATCCACTAGAAACCAATTTAACATTTAATCTATTATAGAAGTTTTACGATAGTTACTCAGATGACGTCAAATATACAAATATGTTAAATGGGAATTGCAGAATTATAAAACAGTGGTTAGGCTGTAGTAGAGTAGGTTATTGTCATCCAGTTTACCATTCCAAGAATTGAGTAGAGATTGTGCAATAAATCCATGAACAATAAGGAAATATTCGTATTGTTAAAGTTGCTTCAGCATGAAACAGATGGCCCAGGATTTTATCAGCTCTGCGGTCTCTATCATTAGTTTAACTGCAGTAATATGATGCTGTCTGTAAAATGCCAATGCAGTCCACCTCATTACCCCTGGGTAAACCACACTTGTCAAAATAAACACAAAATAACTTGTTAAAATAAAGAAAAAAACAGTGTTTTTGTGTTTGTGTTTTTATAATGGAGACTATATTAGTGGCTGATGCAATTACTACATAAAGCACCTAAGAGAAATATTAAAAACAAATTGCAGAATAAGATCTGGTTTGTTTTTCAGGTAGAATAAAAGCATCTTCTGCTCAGAGCAGAGGCGAACAAATGAATAGAAAAAAAACCACGCAGTTTTGGATGACCCTGATTTAATTCTTTTTGCCACCAAACAAATCTTGAATACAGCAAACAATTTGCAGCATCACTCTACAGAGATTCTTGTGGCTACTAAAAAGATAAGACAAAATATTTGGTACCTGCATGATATTAGTCATTGAACGGAACAAACTCAGGAAGATAAGGGTCTCAGGGTCCTGCACTTGAGTCACAACAACCCCATGCAGTGCTACAGGATTGGGGCGGAGTGGCTCGAAAGCAGCCCGACAGAAAAGGACTTGGGAGTGTTGGTTGACAGCCGGCTGAATATGAGCCAGCAGTGTGCCCAGGTGGCCAAGAAGGCCAACAGCATCCTAGCCTGTATCAGGAATAGTGTGGTGAGCCGGACTAGGGAAGTGATCATCCCCCTGTACTCGGCACTGGTGAGGCCCCACCTCGAGTACTGCGTTCAGTTTTGGGCCCCTCACTACAAGAGGGACATTGAGGTGTTGGAGTGTGTCCAGAGAAGGGCTACAAAGCTGGTGAGGGGTCTGGAGGACAAACCTTATGAAGAACGACTGAGGGAGCTGGGGTTGTTTAGCCTGGAGAAGAGGAGGCTGAGGGGAGACCTTATCACCCTCTACAACTACCTGAAAGGAGGTTGTAGAGAGATGGGGGCTGACCTCTTCTCCCTGGTGACAAGTGATAGGACGAGAGGAAACGGATTCAAGTTAACGTCAGGGGAGGTTTAGATTGGATATTAGGAAACATTTTTTCACTGAAAGGGTTATTAAACATTGGAATAGGCTGCCCAGGGAGGTGGTGGATTCACCATCCCTGGAGGTGTTTAAAAAAAGGGTAGATGGGGCACTTAGGGACATGGTTTAGAAGTGGCTTTTGTCAGGGTAGGCTAAAGGTTGGACTCGATGATCTTAAAGGTCCCTTCCAACCTCAGCAATTCTATGATTCTATAACAGCATATACAAGTTGTGATACAAACTAGTTCTATGGTATTTTATAAAAATGAATGGAAGCAATATAAATATTTCAGTCTCTATGCATACTTGAACTGCACAAAAGATTGATGTAGGAGGAATGTTTGCTATATCGTTACAAAAGAAATATATCTTAAATTAGATGGTTTTAGACATGAAAGCCATGTAAATGTATCAGTTACTTAGAAATTCTCTTTACATGCTGACTATTCAGTATTCTTGAGGGGGAATATACATTGTAGTGTTGCTTTAAGCAGAAATTCTCTATAATATTTCAAGGCAACACCGGTGGTGTTAGACTGGTTGAAAAATTTTGAATGAGACCTTCTCAGAATATTAATTTTCCCTATAATCTAGATTTCATCAGGATTTTTTCCACTTTTTTTTTTTTTGTGTGTGTGTGTGCGTGAAAAATGTTTTTGAAGAAATGCGTACTGACAGTTTTGTCATGTTGAATTTCTAAATTTCTAAATTTCCAAACTAGTTGGAGTCAAATGGTCCTAAGTGCCCATTTGGGCAGCTGCCAGAGAAGTCAGGGCGGATGTGCTAGACTATCGTTCTAATGCTTTCTTACATAGGGTGTGGAGCATGGGTCTATGCGCCGCCCCCCCCAGCAGCATTGTTACCATGGTATCTAGCCAAAAAGCGGTGTGCAGAGATTCCTGATTCTGTTGGAGGCGTATAGATGGAGCAGATCAATAGTTTTTACGGAACGCCTGGAAAATCTATAGATCTGTTTGCACAAAATTGACCTATATTTCACCCAAGTCTGTAACAAAGTTGATTGTTGCTCGTGGATCTCCGTTTTAAATGTTGACTAGAAAAGGTTTGTCAAAGTTGGGTTTCCATTTGGGCTGATTCACATCACCTGTAGATCATTCAATTCTATTCTCGTGTATAAAGTTCACACAACCTGTTTTCTGGTAGTTTATTACATATAGAGCTGGAAATAAAATTAATTTTGTGCAAGTTTTTCCTATTTGGTCATTTTAATATTGTGAATTGGAAATACACTGCATGCTGGAATTATTTATAACTGATACTATATTTCTCGTCAGAACTGATGCTATAGAACCATATAAATCCTAGGAAGAAAGATATATTTAACCTAGTGTATAAATTGCAAGGGTAAGATTACACTGGACGAATTAACACAAAATTGTCCTTGCGTTTGTCATTAACATTTTCTGTAGACTCCACAGTCAGATTTGGTATGCTAAGTAAGTGAATAGAAATCTTACTTCATTAAGCCCTGGCTATTATCTTTAAAGGGGGCATACTTTCAAGGTAACTTGAAATTATTTCAGGTAATGGCTAGGGAGGGAAAGACAGTAGAAAAAGCCCACAAAGTTTCCTATACCTAAATCCTCAGTTTAGTAGATTTCTTTGCTTGGATTGTTTTTTTTCCCATTTCTGGCACTAATCATCTCAGAGCATAATTGGCTGATTTTAATTTTGTTTACTTGCTTTCCGTTTATGTAGCTGTTGAAAAACTTGGATGCTTACTGGACTTAGTATCTTAAATTTATTTTTGAATTCCTGACCTTTGCAGTGACACTATTAAAATAGGGGAACACAAGAAAAAAAGAAAAAATATGTCCAGTTCCTTTCAAATAATTCTGTAGGATCTGTATATTTCTGAGACTTCCACTTCGTTTTATGGGAGTTCCCTCATTGTAGGAAGAATTTTTTTGCTTTGAACTTTATTGCGTGACAGCAAGGAGATCTATTAAGACTTTATGAAATGTGATATAGGATGGAGTCCCACCCAAAAAAGTAGGTTGCAGAGAGCTACCGCTGGCAGGGCAATTGTATTTTCATCCTTTATAGCCCCCTCTGGCTGTCAGATTATGTTTCCCTCTGTCGTTAAATGCCTATAGTAAAACAATGCTGAACCCATGAAAAATGTGCATCTTGAATTATATTCCTGAAAATGATCCAGGTAAGATGTTAGTAACAAAATAAATAGTGGACAAAATAAAATGGGCTAACATATTTATAAATATTGTTTTCCCAGAGGTCTCAAAGATATCACTGTCAGCTATAACGCCGCAGATCTAGATCTGACGGATCAATCATTTCATCTCCTAGTGCAGTAGAGAAGTAAAAAGAGACTCATGATCTGTGTCCCTGTAGACTTTATCTTCATATGATAGGTAGAAATATCCATCAACTGTGGCAAAAGGAAGGACTTATTGAAAGAGCTACCACTGGGATTTTGGTCATTTCTAAATCCAAAGGCATCACATTTTAATTAAGGGCAAAGAAGTTTTCAAAAACGCAATTTTTCTTCCATTTCCAGAAATTATTTGAATTTTTAAGAAAATGAATTTTTCAAACAAAGTCAGAATATTTTAGAGGAGAAATGTAAAGTTCATTTCTACTGACCTTGATCTGTCTGTTTTCTGTTTCTGTTTCAATAAATATCATAGTAACAATGGCAGGGAGAAGAATTTAGAGTATGACAAAAATTGAGTGATTTTAAGCACAGATTTCATGACTTGTTTTAAGTTTACGACACGAAGGAATTGTGTTTTCTCAGATTTTGCATGTATATCTTAGACGAGAAAGAAAAATTGCTGCGCACAATTAATGGGGTTATGGAAAATGTTGCAGAGCAAATAACCGAGTTTAGAGATAAATTTGTTGTGTTCGTTCTAGAATCTAAAACGTGTTTATTCCTGAAAAATGCCTTATCTGCTTTAATAAGTGGACACATAGGAGCATGAAAACTAAAAACCTGCAGCCGTGCTTCAGTCAGTTACATTTAGATCATCTTATTGCGGAGTTCAGTCTTTCTTTCCTTTTCTTCCTTATATGAAAATGAAGGCCAAGAAAGCCAACTATGACAGTGCTAAAAGAATGCACCACCTTCTCCTCAAATCAGACAGTACAGGGCAAAGAAGTCTGACTCGGTAAACTATAGGTGGGATTTGAATTCCAAATCTTTAAGCTCAGTGCTGCTCTCCATGTTGTTCCCCGGCCACGCTGCCGTCATCCAGGCGCGGAGAGCGCTCCGCACAGCTCAGAGAAACACCTTTTCTGTGAAATCCTCCCTTGTATTTCTTAGATCATCTCCCTCTTTGTTTTGGTGTTATCTCTGGGCTAAGTAATTTTCCAGCATATTTTTCATGAATGCGTGCGTGTCATGAGAATACCTTAGGATGAATTTTCCTGGTGTTGATAGTACTGACAGATATCAACATGAATTCATTTGGTATTCCTCCGATTAACTCCTGTTTTCAAAGGAACGGCACTTGAATTCGGCAGCAGTGAGTAGACGTTACATGTGTTAGTATGTTTTCTGATACCTGATACTTTTACAATTCCTTGCCAGTTCTTAATCACTGTTTTGAAATGATCTGTGTTTTTTTTGAAATTCGTTTGGGTTACACAAGAGTTAGGTAGAATTCAGACATGTGACCGAAGCAAGTGTGTTTATTTGTAACCATCTTATTTGTTTTGCGTTTGCTTGAGTTAATTCTTTGTTGTTGCTTTCCCAATTTCTCATTTCTTTTTCTCCAGCCCCTGAAATTAAATGGTTAGAAACTCTGTATTCTGTTACTTACGAAAATATAGAGAACTTACAGTATGCATGTGTGAGTGGTTTCGGTACTTGCTGTCGTTGTTGGAAATTGTTTGCATACATGTTTGGTGAACTTAAAATAAAAAAAAAATCAATATAGAAAGGTAGGAAAGAAAGATCATTATAATTTTAAAATACTTATTTTTTAAAGCAAAAGCCTTAGCATCTACTTCAGTGTTAAAGGATATAACAAATTATAAGTTAATATAATTTTATTTCATCTTATTATTACTACTCTTGGATTGCGTTAACATATATTTAAAAATAAAAACTCACATGTCTTGCACAGTGATTAGTGAAGAAAACTGTAGAGAAGTATAAAAAAGCATGCAGTGTATGAGGGTTTTTCATTAACGTTCCTAGTTCATTCCGCTACATTTAATTCTAAATTGATTCTTGATTCTTCTGATCAGCATTGAAGATGTACAGTGTAAAACCGCTGTGATAGCGCACTTGTTAATGCCAGTATTTCTGTCTCATATTGCTCCGTTTGGTCATATAGGATCTTTGCGTGTCATTGTGTACTATATCCGTGGGAATAGGGAGGGTATGACTAAAAGAAATATAATCAAACCTTCCAAAGGTTATTTAAGTAACAGTGTTCTTGTTCACTTCCCAATTCGACCTTAATTTAACTTCTTTTCAGCCTTACATTTAGTAAAAGAAGATAAAATCGAAGAAATTTAGTCGTGTGGACCTACTTTATATTTGTGTCTGAGGTATTAATGAAGGAACTTATTGTAGGCTTAAGAAAATGGTCTGGGCTATTTCCATACATGGATTACCAATATTAGGGAAAGGTTCTGTAACTTAAAGGCTCAATAACCACCGAAAAATTTGTCTGAGTCAGGAAGTCCCAATCTGGGAAGTTCACTAATAACCTCTCAGCAAGGGAATGATTAAGTTGGGGCGTGGTATCTTGAAAACACGGTGACACCTATTAGTACCGTGCCTTCTGTGAAATAGCGAGGACTTCATGAATAGATGCACGGTAACTCAATACAAATGACTACGGAAGTCTATCATAAAAGCAATCTTTGAAACATTTCAATATCAAAGGCAACAAATAGCAGTATGTATCCCAAAATAACTTAGATCAGGATTTGCTGCCACACAGCTCCTTGCCGAAACAAAATCTCAAACATAATGTGTTACGGAATCACACAGTCTGCATGTGGAAGTGAAGTTGCCTCATGTACTCTTGGTCCCACAGCTGCGTGGTCTTGGCCACGTTCTTAACACTTCCTGGTATGAAAGCTCTTGAAACAGCTGGATTTAGTAATGTTCGCCCTATGAGAAGTCTGAACACCATACTTCCAAGATGTGGAAGTCCACTGTGGTTTTTTTGTTTGCAAGACCTTTTTTTTTTTTTTTTCTTTATTTTTCCTAAAGAGTCTGGCAGTGTGGTGGTGAATTTTATACCGTGTGATATAAACTTCAAGCTGTTTCACAGGGACAGAATTATGCTGCAGTCGTATCTCACATTCCTCCATAAGGGCATCCCAGAAGTCCGCCTGAATCAGCCAATGCATCTACTGTCTTTTAAATTATACGCGACAGGATACATATGAAGGATAGATATGTTGAGTCCTATTCTGTTACTGTAAAGAAATGGAAGTTGCTCAGGTTCTATTGCTGGGCTTAATATAATTATGTCGGGGTCCCAAAATACTTATATTAGCTGAACGTGAATCTTTAATGTGAACTCACCTTAATACACTACGTCAGAGATCTTGCTCCCTACTCCTACCAGGCCTGTATTTTATCAATACAGGAAAGCCAAATCTAGTGTGTGTGCCTGCCTATGGCCGTATACGGCCCTTCAGAAAGGGGCCTATGTAAACAAAGAATCAATAGTTAACTGAGCAGTCTATTTGGTTTTAGATGTCCATTGCTTGCCCCGAAATTTCTAAGCTCATTGCAAGAGAACGCAGGCAACAACCACCCCTTTTGGAAACAGGCTGGTAAGTCGGTCTGCAAGGCGGCAGCGTGTAAATTAATGTGTCTTGGCTCTGTGGCTAGATCAGATACTTTCAGTTAACTACTGAGTTGAAACCTGCCTCCCACCAAGAATATTTGTCAGCTATCGCCTAAATGGGAATTAACAATGACGTATCATGAAAAAAAGTAGATATCCTGGAAGACAGAATTTCTGAGCATCTTAGAATAAAGCCTGTGACTCATTTTCTGAATTCTTCCTCTTCCAAATCCTTACCATCAATGTGCTCATAATTGTGAAGTTGTGAAGACTAAAAATTTTTTATGCCTTCTTGTAGAGTGCTCACACAACCCCAGCAAATTCTGGTATTCAGTGACTCAGAGCATCTATTCACATATACAGTTGGACTTTCCTACATTTTCTTTCTAAAACTTGCTAGAAGTCACGTCAGTAGAAAGCAGCCTAAACAATGCACTATCAAAAAATCAATTTTTCCCCAACTTGCAGCGTACGGATGTGTTGTGATGAGCTCTGTGGCATTCATTAGAAGATCTTTTCATGAGGAAATATAATGAATGTTCCTACAGCTAGATAGAAATCTGTTTTGGGTGAAGTAAACCTCTCATTTTTACATTCTTTGACATGAATAATGATGCTTATTTTAAGAGGTCTGGAAAATGGCAGAAAACCTGCTCGGGCTCTAGTCTAATAACCTTCATACAATGCTGTGTTCTTTCCTTCCTGAATGGTGCTGGTGATTGATACAGTCCTACAAGAAAGAAAACTAAGCTCCATGCTTCCTAACACAGACAAAGTGTATCGAGGAGCTTAATGAGATTTAACTTCATAGCTTTATTTGCAACAAAGCAATGCCAATCCCAGGCTCTATTGTTATTGAGATAAAGAAGCATGTTCAAAGCGTTGCAGGTTAATCTAGTGTAAAGCTGTCGTTGGCAAAAAGGTAGGTGGATGTGAATGTTCTAAGCCTATTTTGAAAATGATGTTATGATAGCAGAGTATGGAAATACACCTTTTCTTTTACTGCGGGAGTACAGAAAGCCTTAGAAAAAAGCGTTGATTATGTTTTCTAAATCCACTATGGGAAGTTTTGCATAATATGTTAATTCTCTAGTAGGTTACGTCAGTAACCGTATGTTACCAAGTTATTCTCAGCTGAAGCGCACTCTAGGCCCACTGCTGATGGCGCTGACCCCTCCTGCTCTCCTCACGATAGCATCAATAAAGCATTGATGATAGCATCACCATATCCTACGGGAGCATCATATGGTATCCAATGATAGCATCATGAAAGCATCAGTAACATTCTGAATTATTTGTGGAGTGATGATAAATCTCCACACTGAATTTGGAAAAAAATAATGATATCATAACCTGAAATAAAAAGCTTTTCTCAGATTCAGAATGCAAGAAATGAAGGTTGATGTTATTTTTCATTGATGCATAGCTGATAAATTTATTTGATCTTTAGGAATTCTGGAAAACTTTTCAAACCTATCCCCACCTTATTATTTTTCAAGCACATAAAGTGAAAAATACAGTTATATGGGGTTTTGTTTTAGACAGAAGTTTCTTTCAGTGGTTTTTTTTTTTAATCTTTAAATTCCAAAGACCTATACTACTTTGTTGGATAACATTAATAATGCTACAGCATAGAGGGAAATATTTCCTTAAAAACATTCTGCAACCTACTATGCTATTCCATTAATGATTTACAGAAAGAATATGCACGGAAAGTTAAGTGAAGGTCCGTAACTGGGACCTACTTAAAGGATAAACCCCATCAGGTATTTTAGATCAGATACATATATCAGAAAAGGCAGGGGGGGGGGAAATCTGCAGAGCTTTAGCCTAAGGACAGATCTGAAGCCTTCGAGAAATGTTAGAAATCGCATTCAAATATCAGAATGAAGGAAATGTGATGGATTTCTTATAAATGAAAACCACCGTTGCTTCTAGAACGGCAAAAAAATATTGGTAGCCAGAATCACGGATTATCAATCTGGAAGTGATACTTCACAAATTATTCCAGTACTACATAAAATAACAGACAAAAATATTTGAAGTGACTAAATAGTAGTAGTACTAATATATTAAATTAAGGTTAAAAGACAGACTTTCTGGCACCCTATATTCAGATTGTTATTTTCATCAACAAAAAGAAAGGGTTTTGAATTTACTTGTGAAAATGAATGCAGCCCAAATTATATATTCAAGTGCAGTGGAACTCAAAATTATGTATGTAGAAATAAAAGACTAGTGGCGGTATCAAAAGGAGAGGAAACTCGGAAATCTGGCAAGCAGTTACCATACATAAGCTCCTTTTGCTGTGCTATGGCAGATAAAGCAGTACGTTGTGACAGGACATATAAAAATAATGTATACGTTCCAGAATGTGGTCTTTGCTATACAAGCTATCAAAACTAGATGTGATCATGTAAGTCTGATACAGGTTTAGTAGATATAAAACTCAGGAAATGTATTTTAATCCTTTTAGTGGCACATTTCCCAACTACCACCACCACCTTAATTTTCAGAACTTGTACTTAAGAATGAATCATCTCTGATAATGAAAATTTAAAGAGCGTGTTGCTATTTTGGAGGTGGTTGGTGTTGTGATATTTGGTTCCATAGTCTAGAAAATAAAAAGCAATCTGAAATCCAAATAACTTCTGGTGATGGAGATGTAGTTAATTTACGTCACTGTTTCGGAGTGTATTCTGGACTGCTGTGTTTTTTTTCTGGACATATTTCGCTGCATTCACACATCAAAATCCACTACAGAAAATAAATATTTAAAGGCATTAGCGATATCGCATTGCTGCACAGACCTGCAGTGTTTGAAAGACTTAATTTTTTGGCTTGGGCTTAACTACAAATCGCCTTACATGACAAGGTGATACAGGAATCTGAGGCTGGAGACTCAAAAGATTATCTGTATCTGTTTCTTTCGTGTGATAAGACAGGAATGGGGGAAGAGGGTGAGTGGAGTCTTGGCGTTCACCCACTGATAATGCCAGACAAGGCGTGGTGATGCAACCAAGAAGTGTCCAGGACCAGCAGAACCTGGACCAACTGCGACGTACAGTGTGATGTACAAATAGGTTGTGCCTGTTCCGTACCATAAACCATGCATTGCAGTCTAAGATTACACTGGAGAGGTCATCTTGATTCTTAATAGAAACTGGTAATCAATTCCTGTCAAAGTCAAAGTCTGTCTGCCCTTGGAAGATGTAAACACACACTGCCCCTTATGACAAGGATGTAGTCATTTACAATTTAGAAAAATAATAGCTTTTTTATGCTGCCAAGAACACTTTATTTATTTATTTACTTACTTGCTAACTGCACTCTAGTGTAGATGTGATTTTCTACATTGCCTTTCTGTCAATATTCCCACAGCATGTGTGTGAATATTCATGATCTTACACTTTTCTGGCTGTTCTACGATAAAGCCGGCGCCTGGCATTGAAAGGATGATAAAATCAGAGATCTTGCTGAGTGAATAATGTTACTGTCCAGTGAAAGCCAAGGGACTGGACTTTATGAGTAGGGATATCTCTTCTAGTTGTATAACCCTGTTTTAAGTCACAACTCATGTTCCTGTCTCAGCAAGTAGAAAAGTATTCAGTTTAAGAAAAATAAAATAAGATGAAAACAGAATCCTATTGTTTGCATGTGTCTTAAGGCTTAAAAATCGGACTTTTACGGTCCTCTCTGATTGTGGCATCTAAATTATTTTCATACTGATCATCCTTGAGAAATCTAAGATTTTTATGAATATGACCTTGAGCTCAGTATAATTACAACTAATGGAATAGTCGGATGATTGCATGAATTATATTTGAGTTGCTTTTGATGATTGACTCAATTCATACAGATTAGTGCTCATGTAAACTAGAAATGAAACAGGAAAACAGAATGGAATATAGGCGCTATGGTATAATTTGTCTCTGTTGTTTTATTTGCATCCCGTTGTAGTATAAAGCATTAGCATCTGGTATGTAACCACGTACCAAAGCCGCGTATTGATAATGTAAATAGGCCGTACTTGAAAAGAAAACAAAAACAGAAAACAAAAAAATACAAAAGTCACCTCGGCGGAGGTGATCGTCCCCCTCTACTCCACTCTCGTGAGACCCCACCTGGAGTACTGTGTCCAATTCTGGAGCCCCTACTACAAGAAAGATATAGACGGGCTGGAACGTGTCCAGAGGAGGGTCACGAGGATGATCAGAGGGCTGGAGCACCTCTCCCATGAGGACAGACTGAGAGAGTTGGTGTTGTTCAGTCTGCAGAAAGGAAGGCTCTGAGGAGACCTTATAGTGGCCTACCAGTATCTTAAGGGGCCCTACAAGAAAGCTGGTGAGGGACTTTTTAGGCTGTTGGGGAATGGTAGGACTAGAGGGAATGGATTAAAACTAGAGATGGGACAATTCAGACTGGACGTTAGGAAGAAGTTCTTCACCGTGAGGATGGTGAGACACTGGAACAGGTTGCCCAGAGAGGTGGTGGAAGCCCCATCCCTGGAGGTGTTCAAGGCCAGGCTGGATGGGGCTCTGAGCAACCTGATCTCGTGGGAGGTGTCCCTGCCCATGGCAGGGGGTTGGAACTAGATGATCTTTAAGGTCCCTTCCAACCCTAACAATTCTGTGATTCTATGATAAAACAATGCTAAAAATAATATTCCATTTTTCATCCAAGTATTATTATTATTGCATTTTTGAGAAGCTTAGCCCAAGCTTTAAAGCATAGGCTGCACTTTTGTATGCAGAAAGCTCTCCAGATGGGTTTGACACATATGATAATTTCAGTTAGTCTTCCTTGCTGTTACTAGAGAATTGGCTTTGTGTAATCCTTTGCCATCTTAGGTAATGTGCCTCAGCAATGGATTCAGTACCGTTGACTACTCACAAGATGTGCTTGGCAGCAGTAGGCTCCAGATGGTGAACTAAAAAAATCTGCTTTCCTGCAGCAGCAGTAGCATCTGGGTATGTGGCTGCGTTTCTTGTTGATTTCTGCTCAGCCTACTGGGCTCACTTTCTTGTTTTATATCATCATAGATATCAAACTGCTCGGGAGAGAGGCTCCTTTTAGGCTGCGTTTTCTCGTTAATGAAAAGCAATTAACTCTTTTGCGCTCCTTCATAAAGTTAAAAGTTTGGGGGTGGAACTGGTAAAATATGAAGCATGCATTTATGGTCATGAATCATATTTCCCAGAGTCTGAATGCCCATTAGTGGTTAGAGCATGTTAAGAGTTACACTAGAAAAGACTTTGGTTTTTGTGTGCTTTGAGAGTTAAGCAGTGTAAGTGGGAATGGTCTGGAGACAATCTGCAGCAGATTCACACCTGAACTAAAACTATAAATTTAAATTCACACCCAGAGTTATTCCCAAGGCTTATGTAGGCCTGCTAATATCAACTAATATCATATCATAATAACTAATATCAAGCTAGATAAGGAAAATAAAGCACAACTGTTTTTCAGTAAAATTTGAGGTGCAGGAATTTAGGCTGAAGAACACTTATCAAATGTACTGATGCGTCCTGCTGTATCAAGAGCTTGATCTAGATGAAAACAAAGCATCTTCTTCTGTGATAATAAGATGAAGCTCTGACACTAGTTATCTTTTCACTCAGAGTGAAAACTAGATCTGTCATTACTTTTTTTTGTAGGCAAAAACCAGAATCTATTTGTTGGTGTTTGACAGTGGCAAAAAGAATGAAAAACCAATATTGGTCAGTCCTTGAACTTCGGTAAAGCTGCTTGGAAGATGCTAAGGGCATCCATACTAGCGTCCATCCAAGCAAAGGCTGCCTACAGTTGTCATGTGTGCACCGCATCAGATCTCTTCTAAGACGAATTGTGTAAATGATGCTGTTTATGTATAACTTTCATGTGAGAACAGGCGGGATACAGCCTGGCAGCTGGGTGGTCCAGCACATAGATGTGGATGCAAACCTGTGCAAAGAGGCAATGAAAATCTGTATCTTCCACTCCTGAACGCTTTCACTGATAGCTTGGATTTACCCACGCTTTGAAACATTGTCGTGGGCAAAAGAGAAGTCATGCGAGCAGGGAATTCAAACTACTTTGTTTCTTTATTAAAGCAAGACCTTATTATCAAGTTAAGCCATAATCTACTCTTGAGGTTCAGGGATGAAATTCTTAAATCATAGAATCATAGAATGAGATGAGAGTTTTGCTGGAACCACAGTTTTACTGATGATTTTTCGTGACCGTTAAAAGTCACAAAAAGGAGCTTGACAAATCAAGGTACTCAGATCCCAATTTTAGAACTCCCAAGTTGAAGCCCAAATTCAGCTTCAAAGTAGGATTTCGCATGCCTCTGTTCCGCAGACAGAACGGTGTGGGTAGGTAGTTGAGATGCTACTCTAATGGTAACTCATGGGAAAGGTTCAAGCATAAACGTCATTATTTATAATACCAAGGGATAACAACTTTTACAGCTTGATTTGTCAGTTAAAATCTCTCACTTTTTATGTGTGATTGGTTTGAAATTCTTGCCTTTGACAATGGCTCTCTGAAAAACTATAAACCTTTTCTGTTCGTAAACGTGCTAGATTGCCTTGGTTTTATCCAAATGTTTACTTATTGTAAGTTTATGTAATTGTACATCCCAGAAGCCATAAAAAAATAATTAATGTAAGTACTTGACTTCACAGTACATTTATCTGTCTCTCACTTATGCTGTATGCTGCATTGGCTCAAATATTTCTTTTTTCAAAAAAGTTTTTTTTTATTTTTCTGTGAGGCTATATTTTACACTCTAATGTGGAGAACTAGTACTTTCCCTAAATGTATTGAAAATGAATACATACAGATTACATAAATTGATGCTGAAATAACACTAAATACTTCATAGTCTCTGAAACCCAGAATATAATTACAGTTATTTAAAAGTAATCAATTCCCTAAAGATTGTGCTTAACGGCCACTAGTAATTTAAAATATTCACTTGCATTAAAGAACTGTTTATATAGTAACAACTTCATGGTTGTGAATAATGAAGGCAAGATTATTTAAGATACTGTTCTCCTCCAAACGACCACGTTTATAATAACGCATTCTCACCATGCGACATGGCTAGCCCTCTCTCTATGCCGTCTTAAAGTTTTTCTTAATGTTTTTCAATTGTTTTCTTAAATTCTTCATTGTTTCTTAATTTAATTCATAAATTCTTAAATGTTTTCTTAATGTTTTTCAGTACTTAATAGGGGTATATAAGAAAGGTGGTGAGAGACTTTTTGCTAGGGCCTGTAGTGATAGGACGAGGGGTAATGGTTTTAAACTGGAAGAGGGTAGATCTAGATTTAGGTATCAGGAAGAAATTCTTCACTGTGAGGGTGGTGAGACACTGGCCCAGGCTGCCCAGAGAAGCTGTGGCTGCCCCATCCCTGGAGGGGTTCAAGGCCAGGTTGGACGGGGCTTGGAGCAGCCTGGTCTGGTGGGAGGTGTCCCTACCCATGGCAGGGGGGTTGGATCTACATGGTTTTTAAAAGTCCCTTCCAACCCAAACCATTCCGTGTTTCTCTGGTTCTTCTTCAGCATTTCTTCAGTGTAAGAGGGAATAATGCACAATTTGCGTGGTTGTTCTGTTGGACGGTGCTGTTAGAAACTACGAAAAAAGTGAAAAGAGAAAATAAATAATGTTACACTATGCTGTTTGTAATGGGACGTGACATTTACTTACCGCCTGTATGTACTGATACAAAGGGGATAAGTCCTGCTATTCTAATTAGAGAAAACAAACTGGCTACAATAAAATAGCCCAGTTTAGGACTGGAAAATGGGAATCTGATAAGGAAACACAGAAGCGATGTCTATGCTTTTTAATCTTTATAGATTTCCATACTTGGGCTACAGAGAAGATAAGAAAGACGAGGGTGCTAAAAGGAGAGTTTGTGTCTGTATGACTGCACGTGTTTTGCCCTTAGAGGATTTTTCAGCATAAAACAGATGAGCATACTTATTGTAAAAACACATTGACATGTTTAGCACAAAAATACTGTGTGAAAATGCTTCACTGTGTACCTCTTCAACAGGAAAAAAAAAAAAAAAAAGCAGGGTGATTACAAACAAGAGCAGAACTTTTGGTATAATACGTATAAAGAAATACAGGCTGTGTGTTTATTGTTGCACCACAGAAGTGTAGAGAAGGCCCCCATGTCTGCCCCCATGTCTGTCCCTGGAGAGCTAGGCTTTTTTCTCAAAAACATTACCTGATTCCTAACAAAGGGAAGATGACAGTGGAAATAAAAAAAAAATTAGTCTTCTCATTTTACATATGAAATGAGGCACAAGAAGATCTTGAGCTCCCCAATCTCAGAGTGGCAGCATGAGGCACAGCTGGAAAGAGCAGTTTGAGACTTTGTCCTCTGTTACTCATTTGCCTCATCAGCTGAAACCTCAGGGTTCCCCAAAGGGAACCTGAAATTATCAGCAGCACCACGAAACCTCTGTGAATAATTCTAAGATACGTGCAAGCCAACTGGCAGCATTAACCCAGTTAAAGTCATTTTCTACTTGATAATTTTCCCCAATAGCTGGTTGCACAAGCTATCTGTGTGTACTTGATTGCACCGATTAATGCTGGTTTATACTTTTTTATTGTCCGTCTGAAACCTATCAAGCTATGTAATATACATGGGTGAGGGAAATCCCAAGCACAAATACAGGCTGGGTGGTAAATGGGTTGAGAGCAGCCCTGAGGAGACGGACTTAGGGGTGTTGGTGGATGAGAAGCTCAACACGAGCCAGCAATGTGTGCTCACAGCCCAGAAAGCCAACTGCATCTTGGGCTGCATCAAAAGCAGCGTGGCCAGCAGGGCGAGGGGGGGATTCTGCCCCTCTGCTGTGAGATCCCACCTGGAGTACTGCCTCCAGCTCTACTGCCCCCAGCAGAAGTACGTGGACTTGTTGGAACAAGTCCAGAGGAGGCCATGGAGATGATCAGAGAGAGGGCTGGAGCACCTCTGCTATGAGGACAGGCTGAGAGAGTTGGGGTTGTTCAGCCTGGAGAAGAGAAGGCTCCAGGGAGACCTTATAGCGGCCTTCCTGTACCTGAAGGGGGCCTACAGGAAGGATGGAGAGGGAGTCTATCAGGGAGCGTAGTGATAGGTTGAGGGGTAACAGTTTTAAACTGAAAGAGGGGAGATTCAGATTAGAGATTAGGAAGAAATTCTTTCCTGTGAGGATGGTGAGACACTGGAACAGGTTGCCCAGAGAAGCTGTGGCTGCCCCATCCCTGGAGGTGTTCAAGGCCAGGCTGGATGGGGCTTTGAGCAGCCTGGTCCAGTGGGAGGTGTCCCTGCCCATGCCAGGGGGGTGGAACTGGATGAATTTAAGGTCCCTTCCAACCCAAACCATTCTATGACTCTATGATATACAGACTTCTTGAAACTCCTGGCTCAGGGGTCACACAGAAAGAATGTTTTAACTTGAACCAGATTAGTTCTCAAATCTAGTTAAGAGTGGCACAACCTGCAGAAGTGCTAACGTTGGCACAACAAAGAGGGCAGGTACACTTGGCCAACAGCAAGGGTGAACAAATGCCCCAGACCCAGCATCAGCCTACACTTAAATTGGCTTCCATTGGTTTTATTTCAACTCAATTTCACAAAAGGAGAAAGAAACAGCAAGTAAAATATCAAGAATGGAAATAAAATGCTCATTTTAACCCTTGATCCAAAGGAAACAGGAGCCTCTTGTGTCACTTGTAAGACAAAGGAGACAGACTTCCACTTCAGCTCTGATCCCACTCATATCCCATTCTTTTAGTGGAGCAGGTACTTGTCATTGTCCTGGCCGTAAAGGAATGGAGGTTAAACTGAGGAGATCAGAACTGCATCCAAATATGTTAACTTACTCCGAGGATTTGACAACCAATAGGGAGCGGACAAACTCGATGGGCTGCAGAAGAATGCAAGGAATAGCAGGCTGTGACTCTGCACTCCGTGACCTTCGGCCTTTACTTTAGGAAGGCTCCTCTGCACAGATGAAGTCCTTTTCTCTCATTTCACCCATATTGATCTGCTTTGCTTGATGCTTCCTTGTACAGCTTTTGTAAGCTGATCATTCAATTTGCATGCCCGTTGCCCAGTTTAACTGTGGTAAGGGGAGACTTGGCAAAAAGCACTGAGCAGTGCAACAACTCAATTAGTCATGAGCTTGGGTTTAGTGCCTCATTTTTCTGGATAATGAGTAGATTATCATAAGTACCATGTTACTATTGATTTTGTTTTTCAATTTATGTTTGTAGTCTCTTTTTTTTTTTAATTAATTTTTTTGGATAGTGACTAGTGCATTTCTAAACAGAGTTCTGCTGTCTAAAATCCATGAACGTTCACCGAATCAATTTAAGAGGAGTAGACACAGCCACTGGTACTTAAAAATCCCTTCCAAGGACTTGTCTTTGTTAACTACAATGGGATTCATCTAGTACTGCTTAAATTAAATTAATCTTCATAAAAATTCAAGTACAATAAGCTGTCATACTGGTTTCTGACAACATACGCTTTTCTGTTAGGAACATCAGCTGTGCTTTTTAGGGGGGGATTCTGTATTTGCAATTACGGGATCGGAGTATCTCATGTTTTATACAATATCAGTGATTTGCAAAAGTGTCACTTGTAAAATAACAAAAAATATTAGCATATGTATATTGGATGGATATTTTGAACTTACATTTTACGAGTTTAGGTGCTGCTTGTTAAATTTCCTGTGGTGCCTTTTCAAGATGTCCTGAACGTAGAGGAGAGTAAATCTACCTATTTCCTAAAGCTACACTGAAGCTATCATTTTGCAGCACTGTTTGCATCTCTAATAAATGTTCTCAGAGAACAGTTTTTGTTGTCTGGGAAAAATAATGAAAAAAAGAACTGCTATCATAGCTTCATACTGTCCCTGATTCTTCATGGTAGAGTTTTTGGGTTTTTGAGTTTTTGGGGGTTTTTTTGTTAGTTTGTTTGTTTTTTATGCTAACTGAACCTGATTTTGTGTATTTAAAGGGAGTCAAAATTGCATACCCTAACACATAACTCAGTCATTTTGAGTTTGAGGGTGCAGAGTTTCCTTGACTGCTGAAGCGTGGTGCATAACAAGAGGATGCAAACCTGATTCAGGCTTGTACGTGCCGCCTTCAGCAATGGTCCATGGGGCGGGTGTGTGCTCTCCCCTGTGACCCTGCTTGTGAGCTTGAGGGGAGAACTTGGGCAAAAACTGTGCCAGGAGGTGTGCTAACAGTCATTCAGTGTGGAGGGTTGGTGGTCCAGCCCTTCAGCTAACTCCCTAGCCACATTTACTTTGTGAGTTACATAGATTTGTTGGGTTTAATTAGAAATCTGTGTTTTATAGTAGAAACGTCATGTTTTCCTCCTATTTCTTCCTATATGTACTGTGATCAATCTGTAAACCCAACCAGTGATTAAAGAATTATGCGGTAATTCTTTAAGGTAAGATATGCAGTGAGCATTCTGGATTTGGCTATTTTATAGCACTCTTCCCATAAATGAACCGACACAAAAATGGGTGTATTTCTTAGAAAGGTATGGTTGTTCTCAGCTCCCTGAAGTGGCCGTCAGCCAAGATATCTCTGTTTAACCAGTCAGTAAAGAGATGTTTCACTGCTACCTCATTGTAATCTTTCTTTCCTGTTGCGTTAATTTGCAAACATCAAAAATAATGTTGTTTTTTATGTCTGTGTAGCAGCTATCATAATCACGTGATTAGCTTCTCTAAGCAGTAATGTATTTAAAAAAAAAAAAAAAAGGAGGAGGGGGAATTAATTCATCACACAGCTGGTAAAAGACCCGCTGTGGTCATTTAGTCTAACTTCCGATGTAGTACACGCCAAGGAAGTACCTCCATTCTGTCTGTATTTTACCTTGCTTTTATATTTAGTTCCTACGTACTGGAACAGCATTGTTATAGAATTTTTCTTCCAGATAATAGGTGTTTTCTTTCAGATTGTACCCCCTTAACTTTGACTCCTGTCTGTAACTTTAAAGATGGAGCTCCTTGAGTCTTTCAAAATAGAGGATGAGGTTTTGCAGTATGTTTCCTAGTCCTTTACTAATTTGTCACTTCTCTAAACTTTCTCTTCAATTTATCAGTGTATTTCTTCTTGAGTTTCTGTTGACCTTTACACTTTGAATTTCATCTAAAGAAGAAAGACCCAATATTTTAGCTCCCAAAACTTGGCGGGTGCCTATCTCTGTTCCACCATGAAGATTCAGAAGAAAGTTTTCATTTTTTAGATGACCATTTTGCAGAAACTAGTTTCCCACTTTAAAGTATTTCTGCTTCACTATAAAGACATATTTTGTCAGAAGTAATACCAATCATGAATAATTCTGTAATTTCTTTTGTTTCCCTAACAATGCCTCAACAGTGAAATGTTCTCAATTTGAAACCCGTGGTAAAATATTTGAGTCTAAAAAGTGCTTGGTGTAATCAAAATAATGAAAGCCTAACATGCAGTGATTATTTTGATAAATTAATGTTTCAATTCTAAAGAAACAAGAAAAGGTAGATTCGTTATCAGTTGTGTTACCAAACTTTACAAAAGTCATAAACTAAATGCTGTAAATTCATTCCTACTCTTGTGGTTGCAGTTTGAGTCACAGAAAAATAAAAACCTAAAAATGAAATGGTTTAGCTACGTTATTTGTTTACCTGCTGCAATAGGAAAGGATTTTGTCAAACAGCTTCTGGGGAAGGGTTTGCAAAAATTACGTCTATCGTAGACTTCTTTATTTACTTCTTGACCTCTTATTTATTGCAGGATGATAATCTGCCTAATTCACCAAAGCTGTTCAAAGAGTAATGGTGGTAATTATAGGTGGATACAGAGCGTAGGTGCCCATCCGATAGTGTACATATTTTGTATAAAGTATATATATTTTTACAAAGTGAAGCTAGGAGAATTATTTCCAGAAAAGCACTTTATTTAGTAATCATATCTCTTTTTTTTTTTACTTCATTATTATGAGTGGATACATTTTCAGAAGTATTTTAGTTCTGTATCATTCATCTTGGATTGCGCCTATTTAAGGTTCAAGATGTTGTAATGACTATAGAAATGTATACCTAGTACACAGAAGTAGCTGTTCAAAATAATGCATGCTGTGGTTAAAGGTGTGAGCAAGTAAGATTCCTTTTATATTTCCTGTTTATAAGCTACTAATTGAAATATTTACATCTGATATTAAAACTGGATTTATTAGTACTGACCAACCAGAAAAGGCCACATAAGACATTTCTGCTCGCTGAGTGAAGGGTTCCTGCCGTTAACATAGGTAAAGCTTGAAGGAGTAGAAGAAGGTATGATTCATGACAACAAAAATGGAAAGGAAGAGTACTACACAGCAGTGTTCATCTATGACCTGCAGAAGTGTACAAGAACTTCTATACAAAAGACTTCAGTAAATACCTTTTAATGATTTTAACTGTTTGGTTTTTTTTGTAACAACGAAGTGTGATGTTTAACAGTTTTGTAGGGTTTTTTAAAGAGTTACATAGAAGGAAAAAGAACTCTGTTACGTTTTCCAGCTCCTCAGCAGAAGGCTTAGAAGTCCAATGGTGTTTCATCGTCGCTGAATTCAACGCGATTAAACTTTTCATTAGGTAGTTTGTTCTTGAGGTAGCTACTGTAAGGGATCACATGAAAGACATTAATTTGAAATCACTAGTATTTAGGTGACACGTGTTTATCCACGTACAAGTTATAGACACAGAATTTCAGAACTTGTCCGGCGTTAAGACTGGATCAGATTGTTTTTACCTCAGTAAAATGTCTTGATAGCCCATCTTTATTGCCCCGTCCGTATCGCTGATAAAGATCTTAAACACAAGATGCCCCTGTGGTATTCAGCTTATCACCAGTCTCCAGATCGGGGATGACCATTAACCACTACCCTGTGAGTCTAATTACGTAGCCCACTTCTACTCACATAGTTACCCACCCATCCACTTCCCTGGATTGTCTTTCGAAGATAGATGCAACGTCTATTCTGTTTGGACCTCTTTCTCCAAGGTTTGGGGACCTTGCCTGATCTCCATGACTTTTCAAAGATGATAGTGAAGAGCCTTGCAGGTACATCAGCCGGTTCTCTCAGCACCCTCAGATTCAGCCCGTTGGGTCCCGTTGACTTGTAGGAGTTGAGTTCTCTCAATGAGCCCTTGCCTCAGTCCTCATCCACTGCTGGTACCTCTCCCCTATGGACTGTTTCTCTAAGCAGAGAGGCCTGGGAGACCTAGCTGGGGGACTTTGTAAAAGTTACTTGATGTTTACGAGGACTTTGCAACATCACCTTGTATGTAACAATTATTATCTCATATGAAACATTTAATATATCTTTATGTCTCCAGGTAAAATGAGTTGTCTCTTGTGATTGTTTGTCTCTGCATTATCAGTATTTGTAAAACGACATAAATCTGTTCTTTAAAATTTAACATTTACTGTTAAAATTCAGTATTTTGCAGCGATGTTTTGGTGACTGGTTTCTTTGAATTTTTCATGTAACTGACTGATAGAATAACTCGCCTAGTAGAAACTAAGCTAAATTGGAATTCATTACCATTGTTTGTAGGATTAGGTTTAGAGAAATAAAAGAAGAAAACAGGTTTCTGTTTGGGGATGGTGTTTTTTTTCTACTTTAACAAAGTAAATCCTCATCAGAACCCTGCTGTTAGTGATTGCCAATTACCTGCAACTGCAGGAGCACTAGTAAAGCATTGCCTTAATTAGGGAGGCCTAAAAATGCCCTTGGGAGCTAAGCAAGCATAAATGTAGCTGAAAGGTTTTGTTTCTCCTTGACGGGCATCAAATTTTGTGCAGGAATCACTGATAGGCATTCTTGGAAACACCTTCACTGAGCTGCTGGGAATGTACTGTTATTTAAATTAGGTAAATTCATCGTCTTGATATTACGGTTGGGTTTTTTTAGTAGTACTTTCTTAAAATACTGTTTTTGTAATCATAGGCAGATATGAAACATCTCTTTTTGTTCAGAATTATTTTTATAACATGTTTGCTAACTTTCACATGTACGCAAAGGTTATTTTACCTGATATGTAGTAAAAGAGAAAAGTAAGAACAGTTCAAGAACAGCAACAGAACTTCAAGTTAGAAAGAATGAAACTGCTTTGGGTAGTAGAAAATCCTGAAACCATTAGCATTGTAGACGTTGCTGGTTTTAATGTCCACGTTTCACTGCGTTATAAATCTTGTGATGACTTTTTGCTTTTCACTTCTCCATCTTTCTGTAACGGTTGAGCTTTAAGCATGAAGTTACCATTGCATACAACTTCCAGTCAAGTCTTTTTAATGATATATTTGCAATATTATAATCGTGTTGCAAAATCAGCATTAAGGAAGGTTTTGGCATAGCTGCTTTTATAGACAGTGAACCTTGTATGTTCTAGTTTATCTAGGGATCAAACTGTGAAAGTTGTTTGTTTCCCAAATTGAAAATACCATTCAAATTCACCTTTTATTGTACTGTAAGTTATATTGTGAAGGCCCATTTAATAGTGTTGACGAAAGATACTGTCTGATGCTTTGATGGGCATTTACAACGGTAACTCATTTACCTGCTCCTCACTTATTCTCTAAATTTTCTTATTTTCTGTCTGATGGAGTACTTATACTGGAATGTTTCTTGCAAGAAAGATGTGGTGTATCTTTCTCTTATACTCTCCTATATATTATACAGCCCTGCTTGCATTACCTTGGTAGAAGAGTGGCTAAAGCATAGGTGACTTAAGAGCAACAAGAGTTTGGGTTTGGTTTTTTTGCTTTGTTTGGTTTTGTTTGGGGTTTTTTGCTTATTTTTTTAACTTTCAAGACTTTATTTTCATTCAAAACTGGATCAAGTGTTCGCAAATTATAAAGGATTATCTTTTCAATATACAGGTATCTAGATACTATGCAGTACTCAGGCATTAGTTTTTAATTTGTGACAAAATTATGTTGGAGGTGATGTTTATTTCTACACGTGTAAGCACCCTGTGGCTCTAGGAGGACTGGAGTGAACTGGATTTGGAGGAATGATTGTGAAGGTGGAGGAAGCCACCCTGATTCTTCTAGAGAAAGCAGTGCCTTACATACTAGGCCCTAAAATAAGGGTCTCTGACTTTAAAGCCAAAATCTGAAAAAGGTGTCCAAGAAAATATCATCAGAAGAGAAATATCTGCACAAAATAATTCCATGTTATTAAAACAGTCCATATTGCAGTAATCTCATTTGTTTAGAATTAACTCTAACAAAAAAAGCAGCCTGGGTCCTTTTCCCAGTATTTCTGTGGCTCTTCTGTACGAGCTGTGATAAGGAACTACGGACCAGATTACTCCTGCTGCTTTTCCAGGAGGGAGGAAGAATTACAAGCTTTTTGTTCTGTCACACAATGTAATATAGGTTAATTTTATATTGGTAGGTCATCTGAGCAACCAGGGTTTAACTCTTGTACCGACCATATCTGAAAGAAGAAATGCAGATAAGAACAGCAGAGTCTGGGTGCCTTTTCTTTGTTTCTGGGGGAGGAGTATTTTCCTTGTGAGTATTTCTTAATTCATAGTTCTGGATTTTTTTTTTTCTTTTGAAACTAATTTGTAAGTAAACATTTCTTATTGAAATAGAGATAGCTGGAGTTTTTTTTTTCCTGTGCAGCTGAATGTCAGCAAAGCAATTTTCTTTAGAAGTGACAATACCAGGGAATATTTCCAAAATAAGAATTTCAAACTGGCTATTTTGATGAAGTTCCAATTTTAAACCTTTTAATATCAATAATAGTGGCATATTTTTATTGTTTGTAAACTATTGTTTGTATTACCTCTTTTTTTTACCCTTTATTTTGATCTTTCTTACGTTGTACGAATCTAAGATTTCGGTGAAGTAGCACTAGGATGAAAAAATAATGCAGCCAAGACCTTCCTTCCTGGTTTTAGGTCTTTTGTCTCTACAGTACCCTTTTGTTTTTCAGAGCATCATATCTGCAGCTTTGATGTGGACGTTGTTGTTGAAAGTTCACTGGGGCGGCGTCTCTGAATTTCAAATGTTTTTATTTTCTGAAGAAGAAATCTGATTTTACTAGGCTTTTCGGAAAGAGTTAAATTCTTGAGTTCTGGATTTAGTGGTACTTTTATGGCTTCATGGCCACTACAGGCAGCGATGTTGTGAAGGCATAGAAAAACAAGTGTATGTTGGCTTTGGGTTGTGGTTTGTTGTTTTTTGTTTGTTTGTTTTATTTTGTTTTGTTTTATATGAATTCCATCGGGTAGAGTATTGATTTTATGCACTGGCCTGTGCTTTGCAAGTAGCTGAGGAGCGAGAGAGCGGTGACCCTTTGAATAAGAGGGAAATCTGCTTGTGATCCTCCTAAGGCTCGCTGATTTTGGAGGAGGGGGTTTGCATTTGAATATTTTAAGTATCAGAATTATGAATAATAATAATAATAATCTTTTTATAATAACAGACTTTGGGAAGCGCAGCTGGGATGAAACAAAGCTGTAAAAGAGAGGACTGCTGATACGAATTGCCCAAGCGAAGAATAGGTGTATGGGCTTGGTGTTAGTTTTGCATAATGCAGTTGAATGTAATCAGGAAATGTTCACACTGAGTGTTTAATTAGACTCTAGGTGATCAATCTTGGTAGGGACTTTGCTAATTATCAAGTGGCTGAGTCACTGGGAAAGTCAAAGTAATGTTTCAGAGCACTGTGCTTCACTGAGGGGTTTGGGCGTGTGAGGAGAAGTGTTTGAGGTGATAAGGAAGGTGGATGGAATAGGAAAAGGTTTAATACATGATTTAAAATTAATAATGAGCCCTTCCCAGGTAGCAGGAATAATGGATGGAGGTACAGATGTATGTGAGACTGGAACTGTAGCCTACAGTAAACTGAAATTATAATTTCTTATCTAAGAAGATAGTGCACTTCTGTGAGGGCAAGTACGTAGAGGTTAAAAATAAACATGCGACTTAATACAAGAGGGGCTTGCAGTGAGCAGAAATAGTTAAGAGGAAAGTCCTGCCTCTACTGAAGAGCCGATGTTAGCTCTGATTACAATGGTAGGAATAATTCTGTTTTTCTCCTACTCTTCCTTCCTTCCTTCTTTCCTTTTCTTACCCATCTCCCTGATGTATTAAATGGGAATTTTATAGACCTTCATATACTTGTGCAGAGCAAGAAAAGTGTGCGTAGGCTTTCTCCCAAAAAGAGGTAACAGTTCCACTGACTGTAAGAAGGGATGGAAAAAAGACTGCAAAATCAGCGTTTCTGTATCTTGTCTCTTTCCTTCTCTATCCAAAGATTTGTGGCATTCCTTTAAATTGTGCTCTGTTTCTATATGGCTTCTGTTAATGCTGTGCGTTTCCCCACCATTTTCTGGAATTCATTATTTATGCCATCTAAGGCACATGTAAAATGCTGAATCGGGCCATGTCTCATTGGAGCTACATGTTCTGTGACGTCATGTCCATTGAAATCTGCTTCTGATCCACTACTGTGATCCTGACACCCCACCAGATTTTTTTACATTGTTGGATCCTTTCTTATTTTCCTCAAACACATAATTGTAGTCCCTTTGCAATCCTGCGTAAGTCGTCCTTCTTGTAAAAATGGTATGAGGTTATCACCTTGCTTCCAGTTACCGTGCCTGGCTGTGAACATAGAAATAGCGGTAACTTGCTTTCAGCAGCAGTGGTATTAGCTCTCAGGTTATTAATTAACAGTTTATTTGGAACATTATCACACTTCAAATGAAGTTGTGGACGAATATCTGCCAATTTTTTCAGCACTACTAACAACAGTCTATGCGTATTCCTGGCCTCTTCCCTGGGATTCTCTTCCTGCAAAAGCTGTCCTGCGGTTCAGCAGCAAGGACAGCCCGTACCCTGTGGTGGGGCCACTTCTGCTGCGGGGTGTAGAAAACAACCGGTTGATGCCGAATAGCACAGAAACTTCAGGGACTGTTGTGAAAGTATGCCTCGTAACTACATTTGCTTATTTAAGTATTTAAATTAATGTACTTAAAATACCTATCTATGAATAATTCTCCTGTATATGTAAATTCAAGTTCTTACTAATGCTTCCATATTCTTCCATTACTCATTTCTTGCAGTTACATTCATTATTCAATGCCTGCGATTTCTTAGATTGGGGTTTTATGTTACAGATAGCAGTTGGTTTCGTTTTTCCTTTGTACAACACTGAGCACAGTTGGATTTTTACCAGGTAAACTGCTAAACACTGTTGTAACACAAGTAATAAAAAATCAAATGTAGTATATTACTTACAGTCACGGAAGAAATAAAATTAGTGTTGAAGCATTTATGCAAATAATCTGTTTTTAACAGTCCGTGCTTAGACATATATTCTTCTACTCTCAGAATACTGAGAATATTACTTAAAGTATTTTAATGGGTATTTAAAGATTTTTATATATATATATGTATGTATTTTTACAGGCACAAATTCTAAACATTTTCTTGGGAAATAAAGATAATTTCAGTAAGAACGGCAAAACCTAATACAATGATAGTTTATTTGGAACGTGTAGTTTAGCTTCAGTGGCTCCTTTGAGAAGATTAGGGGTCTGCCCTTTTAGAACTACCCAGACGAAACAGTTGGGTACTCTGCAGAGCGCAAATAAATCAGTGTATTCATAATCCATAGGCATAATTAAACTATACCGCCTACTTTGTGTTTGAAAGGAAAATATTTTCACAGAGCCACGAGTGGGAAGCTAGGGATTTTTTTTTTCTAAACTTTTCCTTTCTTTGAACGATTTCTGCATGATTTAATCTCCTTATTGTCTTGCCTCATCAGTTATTATTTTACAAGGACTAGTCTAATCCTTAGTTGCCTTAGTGGTCACAGCGCAATAGAGAACACACACCCAGGAATGTTGTACTGAGAGTTGCAAAGTTCTGGTGGGGATGGACTCCACGATTCCCGAGCCAAGAACCACCTATAAATTGTATGAACTCTAGCGTGGAGTGTGCTGCATTTTACCTGACAACGTAGACAGGGATCTCGTGTGGGATTTAGTTTGGTGGTTGGTTTGTGGTCTTTTGTTTGTTTCTTCTTTTTATTTACTTATTTTACTTCATAATAGCTCAGGTATGTCAGATACAAATTTGAAAAAATGACAAGAAATTCATAGAAGTAAACTCTGTCCAGGACCATTAAACAGCACAATATCTCCTGTATCTCAGAAAGTACCATTATCTGGTGTCTGCTGTTTCACTCTCTGCCATCCTAACCACGCCAGTGGTCAGCCAAATTATTCTCCTGTTCGGGGAATGTGAAAATATTTGCTAAGCATCATTTGGTCAAAGCTTCAGTTGCGTTTTCCAGTGTTGTCTTGGACGATGAGAAAGAAACCAAGGTAAGGCAAAGGTGGCGGTCACTACGTCTGACTGACTCGTCTCTACTTGTGACATCGGGGTGTTCACGGATATTAGGTGGTATTCAGCGAGGTTTTTTTGAGGTAATTTCCTCTATCTGTTGAAACTTCGTAACAAATCAGCTAAACAACATCGTTAAACTTTAAATAACGAGAAAGCAGAGATAACCTGTTTTAAGCGTGATCATTGCTCAATAGTAAGCAACCACCTGAAGAATTCACACTTTATTTCATTTTTTTTATATGCATACGTATACAACCCACAGTTTTCCTCAAAATAGGAAATTTGTGCGTTTCCTCTGGTCAGACCCTTACAGCAAACATTTAAGTAACCTCGACTTCTGCCTCAGGCCCAGTGTTTAGGGGTTGTTTCCGGAGCATGAGTGCCTCCTCTGGGATGAGTAGCAGCACAGGCACACGGAATATTTGCTTCTCAAACATTTCGCTTGTCACTGGCATTTTAATGTTCCAGCGGTCTGGCTCATTCTTCTTTCCCAGTAATGTTTAAATGTTGGGAGGGGAAAAAAACCACCCAAACAAACAGAGAGCAGATGGTAAGTTCCCAATTAAATACGTGTGGTGTAGCTTGTTCTGTGGTGATACTTTTCAAGCTTTCACTGGGTTTCCCAGCCCAGAAACCAGTGCTTAGTGGTCGCGGGTGAGTCTGTTACACAGAGGGTGTGTAAAGCTTGTTACAGTGGGAGACAGAACTTAAAATGTCCCAGCAAAGGAGTGACACTTAAATATAGCAGAAATTTTATAACTGTTACAGAAAAAAAGAACCTGTGGGCCAAAGTTGTTTGAGATGTAACCAATACAATACATAACGAACTAAGAATTAAAATGGATTTCCCACATCAAAATCATTGTGAGACTGTAGTGATGAAAACTTATTTGCGGTACTTCCAGTAACTTTTGTGATACCCTAACATAACTTTTCTGTGAGAACTTGATCTTCTGACGCCTTGAAGGATTGCATTGGGAAAGCTGATGCTGATCTGTGACGCTGTCTGTCCTCGAGCCCTCTGTACATTGGGTGACACTGGATCTGTTTGTGCCTGAACGGGCATTGCAGATGATCCGTAAAAACTAACAGGGAGCTGCTTTTCTAAAGAAATATAGGTGATGTCAGCAACATTGGTTTGTGTTTTGTTGTTTTGGTTTTGTTTTTTTTTTCTGAAAGCATGCAGACACTGTTGCAACGTTTCTTCTTGAGGGGGGGATCTTATCGATGCTTATAAATATGTAAAGGGTGGGTGTCCGGAGGATGGGGCCAGGCTCTTCTCAGTGGTGCCCGGGGACAGGGCAAGAGGTAATGGGCACAAACCTGAGCATAGGAAGTTCCACCTAAACATGAGAAGGAGCTTCTTTACTCTGAGGGTGGCAGAGCCCTGGCACAGGCTGCCCAGAGAGGTGGTGGAGTCTCCGTCTCTGGAGACATTCCAAACCCGCCTGGACGCGTTCCTGTGCAACCTGCTCTGGGTGACCTTGCTCTGGCAGGGGGTTGGACTGGATGATCTCCAGAGGTCCCTTCCAACCCCCATCATTCTGTGATCCGGTAATCATCCTTCATTTAGGTCTAGCATGTTAAAACAAAATATGCCATACTTTTTTTTTTTAATGAGTGCAATAAGTTTTAATTTAGTTGTCTACAAGCTTCATCAGACTTAATGTAGCATTATACATGGCTGCTGTAAAAAGGAGGAGTTCGGTACTAACGTGCGCTTTCTTCTCAGTGTCTTTTTTTTCCTTCCCCTCCTCTTGGTGTCCTGGGTAATTCGCTCCCTCTGAATTTTGGGATGGCTGCAAAACGTAACTTTATAAAGTTTAATTATGAAAAAGCTAAGCACTGAGATTATTTTCCTGTCTCTTTCAGTGTCGCAGTGACTAATGCTTTTATGAAGATTATCAGGTGAACTCAAGAGTAGAAAATATTTCCCCTTTGAAGTATTTTACTAAATAAGACTATGGTTCTCTGTCACTGTCTGCAAAAACAATTTAGCTGTAGTTTACAGATACCTGCTAAGGAAAGCATAGTTTTAAATTATATTTAATAAGTTATTTAACGAGAAATTTAAACTGAGTAGGGTGAATTTGTTTTGTAATCGTAAGCACATTTATTGAGGCGAAATTTATTTTAATTCCTTAATTTAACATTCTTCTGTTTTTATGAAGTCTACCCAATGTCATGATCTCTTATATAATTGAAAGTTACACACTGTATTCCTGGGGTGAGAATGCTTATTTACAGGAGAGAGGGCTTAGCTGGGTGCACTTGAAGCTTCAAACCTGTATGTGCTCCCTCCTTGTGTGAGGGGCAAGTTACCCTGCTGAACTCTTCAACATCAGATAAAGGATAACAGATTCCCACGCTCTGTGCGTGCACAAAAGCAAGCGAGGAAGGAATTTAAGTCCTTCAGAGCTTTAAATGTTTCTTTGGTAAAGGAAGAAGGTGGAAAAAATCCAAAGGCTTCTTTATATGTCCTAACGTTTTGCATAGTCTAACTAACCACAGAAATTAACAGTAATTCATAAAGTACTACTCCAGACACTGCTTCCGTTATCTGAGTAAAGTTATTCTTGTTAAGAACGAAAACGAGCCAGTTTTACTCTAAAATTGAAGGTCTTTTGTTTTCTACTCACTGTTACTTTGGTGAAGGTAGTGTTCTTCAAGTGTGCTGTCTGTATTTGTAACAAGTTACACGTTCTGAACTTCTGAAAACTAGAGGACGGTGCTTCGTCAGGGAAGAAACAATGGTTTTAGTATTTATTAGGGAAGTCTGGAAAACCTGGAGAATGCTATAATCCTACTCCATCCATCTGTACCCAAATTCCCACTGCAGATGTGCCATGAAGCTCTTTTCACTGCATCTTACAAATAAAATATTGGAGAAATGGATCATAGCATGGAATAGCTTCCTTATGAAGAATGGCTCTCAAACTTGTAAGAAGAGCTAAAGAGCTATAAAATTGGGAGTGGAAAAATTAAACACGCTGCTTCAAATTGCTTTTAAACACATTTGAACTGCGAAGATCACAGCTGGGCAAATGTATAAATAGATTAAAGAAAGCCTAGACCAACTAATAGAACATATACGCATCAGAGATCATCATTAAACACAGCGATCGAGGTCTCACCTCGGGCTTGAGAGACAGGAAGGTATCGTTCTGTACTGGTTCTGTTTTATTCCTTTCCTACTCAAATGCTACAGACAGCTGGCAGGACAGGGTGTGCTGCTGGGCAGACTTGCGCCTGACTCAGCACGGCAGTTCTTGAGTTCTTAAAACTTATTATAAGAATATTATGATCCTAATGCTGCGATTCTGGAATGGATTTTTCAGAGCAGTTTCAGAGCTTTTGAAGGGTATTTTTTACTTCGTTTTGATAAATCTTTTTTTTTTTTTTTTTTTTTTTTTTTTTTTAAGCAAAACTCCCTTGCACCCATAACTGAATGTGTCAGTTTTGATATTGTTGTTATTCAGAAATGTTTCTAGCTTTCGGGTTCTGTGCGTGTGTATTTTAATTTTTCTGGTCGCAGCTTTTTGATTCTATAACATCTTAAAGAGTTGATTGGAGCAATACATCCAGCCCGCAGTGCTTGCTCGTCACCACCTTTTTCACGGGCATTTCAGAAGGAAGTGGTGAGCTGAATGAATTACTCTGGCCACGTTAGTCTGCTCCTAACGTATACGTTTTCTGGGGTTTGCCAGAAAACAGTGTCCAGGCAGTTTCTACAACTTGCACCTCTTTGTCCCTCCAAGGGAAGGACGGGATCTCCTGTTCACGTTGGACCCGCTGCACTGTGTGTGACATGGGCAGAGAAGTCCTTGTGTTCAGCCCTTCTCTCTACTTGTAACGAGCTGTATGGGCTGTTGAGCTGCAAGTGTTGGAGATCACTGGACCACACGGAGACTACATCTTTAGTTTAGCTGTTATGACACGTTATTTTTATCTATTGGGGTGTGAGATAATGTCAGAACAGGATTCTACCCCCCAGGGTATCTCTCATCACATATTGCCGATAAGCCCTTCGCATACGGAAATATCAGCTATTTGAGTGATGTGATCTTTCACTTCGGTTCCCAGCATGACAAAGTAAAACTAACATTGATAATCACAATAAAAAGTGCCAAAATGTTGGGAAGGACCTTTAAAAGCTCTTAAATTTTATTAATACAAGGGAACATTGCAAAATGTCACATTTCCATTAGGTAGGGATGCCTTGCTGCAGTCCATCTTTTTTCTATATATCTATTTTATGTCTTTTTCTATATACGTATACCATACTGTTGTTTGGAGTTGTTGCTTCTACATTCTGTTATGAATTAACATAGGCATTTAACATAAAAACGGAAACATTGGAAACTAGTGTAAGTGATCAGTGGTCATGTTTTCCATGCTTCAGGCAAGTTACAGTGATGTAATACAAACAGAACGTAATGTAATTACTTTCCAGCGCAAAAATAATTTATCTAGTGTTTTACAGTATATAATTTTCCCAGTGCAGTGGAAGAACACTGCAAAATTTTTAATTAAAAATCCTTTTTTATACCTCAAACTTTTCCTGTAATGAAAACTTTAGCAAATATGATTGATTTTTATTTTTTCTTTCTCCTTTAGAGAAGACAGAATACAAGGAGAAATGCTGCGTGAGTCTCTTACAGTAGCTTCAATATAGAAAGGGAGGCTTTTATTTTGATTTTGCATAAAAGCTGTGCTATGTACATACTTTGATATGCCTTTGAAATTTGCTGTTGTCTTCTCTTTCGTTGGGGTCCCCCTAACAATCCCTGCCCTCAGTCAAGCATAGGATCTTGTCCTACTCCATGTCTGTGGTGGGTCTGGTGCTGTAAGGAAAACCTAAAAGACGTTTGACAAAGGCATGGCTGCAGTTACTCTCTGGCCAGGCTTTTAGCATTTATAACGGAGACACGCCTGGGCACCGGCATTTCTGCAAGAAAATACTCCTTAAAGCTTTATGATGCATCTTTGATGAATCCACATACCTAAGCTACCTTCTGACCGCAGGTTCTAAGAATATTTTTTTTTTTTTTCTCAACTGGAATTAGTATTTGGGACAAAATTTTACTTACACGTGCATCCTTCTTACAACCTTTTTCAATTAGATTACATACTGTTTGATAAAGTAGTAGTGGCGATTAATGCATTTTAAGGCTTTTGACATGATTTTATATTACCCTTTCTTATTCAATATAAAATGAAATAGTAAGAGATGCATTTACAAGTTTAAAAACTGGCCTGTCAGTCCTGGAGCATAAATGGACGTCATAATCTCTCAGGTGATTTAATAATCAATATTTTTATCGGTGACCCGGAATTGATGCCAGAGCTTATTATTGAGAGGTGAGAGCTGCACGTAGGACACAATACAAACATTGGATGTGTGGCAAATATTGAGGATGACAAATTGCTAACAGTACGTTATAACACAATATAGATCAAACATTCATATAAATGTTGTGTTAAAACACACAAAACCCAGAAACCAAACCAATCTTAAATGGAAGTTATTGAGCTGGGGTCAAAAGCCATTGACTGTGCAAGAGGTTGAGGGATGTTATCTTGAAGGAAAGCCTTTAAAGAAGAGTTAAAAATGATAACGTATAACCTGATGTAGCAGATAGAGAGACTTTCTGCTATCCTGGAACACATTAAATAAAAATGAATGAAATTTAAAAAAAAAACCCAAAACACCACCACCAACAAAAAAAACCCAAAAACCAAATGAAACACCCCAAACCCCAACAATAACAAAACCCCAAAACAAATATAAAACTTCGCCCCTCACACACACAAACTCACTTTGAGTTTAATTTGGGGTTGATGCCCCAAGAGGAATACTGGGGCATGTCTTGCATTTCTCTCCCAAAAGAAGAACAATAAGCTGAAAAGAGGGTTTAAGGCATAACTGCGTACGTGTGCAGTGGTTTGAAAATGAGCTTTAAAATGAAGTATTTAAGGAGCTCAATTTATTCCTTATATCAAGGGGGACACTTCTTTGTTCTTTAGATGTACATCTCACTTATCAAAGGCTCTGAGATAAGTCTCCATCTCATCAAGAAAATGATTGCTACTAGAGGTCTTTATGCAAGGCTGCCGTGAGTTCTTTCGACAAGGAAAAAACCTGCCTATACTTCCATAAATATACTGGCTATGCTATTCTCGAAAGTTTTACTTTTTAACAGAGAAACTAACAATTTGAATTCCCGGAGCTCTCAGACTGTGTTGAAATCCTTTATTGTGAAAACCTTTATTGTCTTGAATTGATTTTTATTGCCTCAATTTTCTAATGACCGTAGCCTCATTATAAAAAAAACCCCAACAACTCTCTAGTGTCAGTCTGGGAAAACATTATCCCTTGCCTTCAGGTAGAAAGGAGTAAATTTCTCCAAATCCCGGCTGCTGATGCCACTCTTCAGCTGAAATCATAGCTACAAACTCCATACGTTGTTGGTGTCATCTGTTAAGTGATAGAAGTTAAGCAGCTGCTTTACATAACATGACTCCTTAAAATGCTGAAAATACTGAAAAATCAGACATGTTCTATAAAGAGAACGTACAGCCATTGTGTTGTAATCACTGTAAGATCGGAGGCCCCTCACTGCTCTTTCTGCCTCCCGCTAAATCTCTGCAATAGCGTTCTGTTCCCATAAAGCTAGTTCATGATAAATTTATTTCTGATTTGTTTCCCCCTTCCCACAAAACCTGCCGGGTTACATTATGTGGTGCTGCCATTAGATTTTGTAGGATGCTTGGGTGTATTTATTCACCCCTGATTCAGAGTCTGTCTGCATATTTTTGACTCTATAGTAATCTCTAACCAGGAAATAAAAGGATTTTTAGAAGTTAATTTAAAAAAAAAAAAAATCACATATACTTACAGAAGTACAATGTGATGGTATATAAGATAGTAATGTAATAATTTAAATAGTCTTCGAATAAATTTGGGTTCTTTTTTTTTCCCCCTAGGATTTCTTGTTTAAAAATGTGATATTCTAGATTATAATTGCTGCTAAAGCTAAATGTTAATTACTAGGTAGAAATTTTTTTGCCTGATTATACTTCTGCTTATTTAAAGAGGAGAACATCCTCTAGAATGATTTAAACTTTAACCTGACACCTGGCCTAATGTACCAGCCAGACTGATTTTCATTTTTTGCAGTCTCAATCTATCATGGTTTGGAATGTCAAATAGCTTATGAAACCAATCATTTTTAATTAAAGTAATGTCATTCCTATATCTATGAAGAGAATTTTGATGCCTTGTCATCTTGATGGAAAAGACTTTTTTTTTTTTTATAATTATTTTGTCTTGACTCTACTTGCAAGCATAGTGTGTTGTTCACTGCAAAAGCCTCCGCCACAGTTGGTGGTTGTTCCTATTTGCTGTAAATTGTACTCCAAAAGTAGATTTATAATGTTGCTCATAGAAGATGCTCTCTGTAAATCGCAAATATCTAATCTTGATGCAAGGCACGTTGAATTACCTAGTGAATAGGTGGCTTACTTAAACTGAACAGCACAAAGCATTTCTGGTAAGTTCATATAATTTGATGGGTTTAAACTGGAGAGATACCCAATTGGAAGACTTATGACATTTTTAAATTTCAAAGGATATACATCAAAGGAGACTTCGTATCCTTATTTTACATTTTAAGAGTTGAGTTGGCTTTACCCTATAAATAATTAATACCACTAAGAATTTAACATCTGAAATGATAAATAGCACTTGGCAGTAATAATGTATTGTTTTGGAGCTAAGAGCACATAATTCTAACAGCTGGACTTCAAAAGGCATAGTAGAATAAATTGTATCGTCACTTGATTTATTATTATGGAAAAAATGAAAGATCAAACTCCAGTTTCTCGTCACGTAGGTACTTCAGTGCTGTCAACCTTTTAAAAGGTAGAAGCTGCTTCAGACCTCTCCTCTCTGTGTGTGTGAGCCCTTCCACTCTTCAAAACCTTCTCCGGGTACACCAGTGAACTGCCCTGCCCTACCTACTGGCAGTGGCCAGTACTGGTCTTAGGAAGTGTTTCAGAAAGTCTGTCAGTGAATGCTCAGTGACTGAAATCCTAACTGGCCTTTTTTCCCCCCTCCAAATGTCTGTTACTTAATGGTGGGCTTATATTTGGAGGCACAGGGATTTAATGTGGAATTGTGGCATGAAGTTCTACAATTTAATCGTGTAGATTGACTTTTTTTTTTTTCAAGCTTTAATTTTACTTTTTCTCCTCTCTTTCATTTTCATATCATAAGACAGCTATTTGTGGCACTCGCTTTTTTTTTTCTGCTCTACTTCTAGCTGTGTTTTATCCTTCTGCCATGTTCCACCTTATTCATGCCATCTCTAAATTAAACAATCTCCTTTTTTCAACCTTGTTTTTTATATGCAAGACTTTAATTTCTTTAGTCGTTTTTGTTTTATTTCTACGTTATTTTATCTTACAGGAAGCAACACTTTTCACAAGCTTATACCTCTTCTGTAGCAGTAAATATGTACAGATACTCCCGATGGAATATTGGTAGAAGGGACCTGTGGAAGTCCTTTATTCCAGCCTCCTGTCTGAAGTGTCACAAGCACCAGAGAAAGTTCAGCTGGTGGCTGGACAACCTCCAAGGATGGAGTTTCTCGGCATCGTGCTTACACGCTATCCTCCCCTCCTAGGAAAACAGATTTTCCTAATGTTCAGCCTGAGGCTTGCAGGCTGTGATTTGTGGCAATGAATCTTTGTTATTGCCATTACTGAGCCTCCACATCTTTGTAACTGCTCCCTTCGTGGTTAAAACCTGTGTGTATCTCCCCTCAGCCACCTCTTCACCATACTAAACAGCACCAGCTCCTTCAACATCATCTTGTAAATCCGGTGCTCTGGGATCCTGACTGTCTTAGCAGCGCTGCACAGGAGGTTTCTTTGGTTTTAAACATCGCTCTTGAGCTGGGGTGGGGGTGGGTGCAGAACTGACCATGCATTCCACGTGTGGCTTCATCAGGACCAAGTCAGAGGGAGCTAGAAATTTCCTTCAGTCTGCTGGTGCGCCTTTTCCTGTTACTACACCCAGTGCAATTTGCTTTCGCTCCGCTGAGAGGGTGCTGCTGTCTCGTATTCAGCCCGGCATCTGCTGTAACCTTCAGATGCTTTTCAGCAGGGTTGGTACTCAGCTAGTTGTTTACCAGCCTGTACGCATGTATGTTCTTATTCTTCTCACGTGCGTAACTACGCATGGCTCGGTATAAACCGTGAGATCTTTGTTGCCCCTGTCCTCACGTTTCCGAAGGTCCCTCAGGACTGAAGCCCTGCTCTTCAGCATCATCAGCTCCTTATTTATTATCCCCCTCCATTCAGCATCACCTCCAGATTTGCTCTGGGCGTGTTCTGTCTCCTCATCCAGGTCTTGCACAAAATTTTGAATGGCGTGGGACTTAGCAATGCCTGGGGCACTCTGCTTGGAACTAGCTACCATCTGTATAGCAAACCGTTGACTACTGCCCTACGTATCTAGTGGCCCAGCCTTTTTCTGCCCAAATAGCAGTTTGTTCTTGCAGTTCACGCTTCCTCAGGCTCTACAGTAGAGCAAGGCAGGAGGTGGTGTCAAAAGCCTTTTCTAAAGTAATGTTGTCGTTGTCTGCCCATATTAATGGTTATTTAGATGTTTTCTCACATGTGCAATTAATTTAGAATCCGCCTGTATTAAAAATATTTCATATTGCTCCTCCTGAACTCAGGCTGTAACAGCTTGGGAGCTACCTTCGGTCAGGCAGTGGCAGGTGTGATCTAGGGAAGGATGTCCTGCCCATGGACTAGGTGATCTTTAAAGGTCTGTTCCAATCCAGACTGTCCTATGATGCTGCGTCAGTTACTCAGGTAAGAAACTGAACTCATGCTTATAAGAAAGTAAAGCTACAATTAAAAAAAAAAAAAAAAAAAAGCAAAGAAAAATGTTTTAGAGGTTTGGACACATCTTTTCCAACTTTTAAAGAAATAAAATTGAATTTTTTTAGTTTTGTGGGTTTGTTTTTTGTTTTTTTTTCCCCTCCTACCATCAAAGCAGATGCCCTAATTGCCAAACTATTCAGTTTGAGTGGAGAGATCTTTGGTTTTCCTGAAGTCAGACTCTTGCTTTCTAAATAGTGTCAGGCCGGGGTTAGTTTTACCATAGTCCGAGTAGCGATGAAGTAGGTGAATGTGTTGCTTTAGAGATGTGCTTTGAAGGCAGTCTTGACTGCACATTAATAGTTTTTCCTTAGAAGGGCACGTGATTTCTCAGTTTCGATAAATAAAGTCAACAGGCTCTTATTTGGCCATGGTAAGTATATGCATGATAGAATCTAATGTTTTATACAAGCATTTCAAAAAGTTAACAACAAAATTGATGAAACTCAGTGGGGGGAAAAAAAAATCTGAAGAAAGCTGAATTCTGGAGCTAGAGGCAGCGCGTACTGCAACAAAAAATTGGCTGTGTGATCAAAGCCTTATTCTGTAACTTACGCATTTCCATACAGAAATCTCTCGCTGACTTTGTGTGGGGACTTTGTACATGCGGGCTGTTGAATGAACCGAGCCATTTCTTCAAGCGTATACGAATCAGAAGTATTATTAGTCACACAGAAATTATTTCCTGCTCTTATTGTCTGCATAAAGTGACTGAAGTGTTTTCCCAGGGAGACTGGAAATTGAATATAGCTCGGTATTCACGTTAATTGTTATCGAATGCTCCCTAAGTTATATAATTGTTATAGAATGCTCTGTATTTTATGCTGCTATTAAACATCAATCAAAAAGAATCTACCTCTAACAAAATTTTCAAAATATGCAATAATATAAAAGAAAACGTTATGATGGAATTAATAGAGAACTACTGTGCAATGTGTAGGCATTTATAATTGTTATTTGTGAAAGGGAGGTAATATGAGTCTCATTTCTGGTATAGGTAGAAATAAAGGCTGTTTCACAAAAAAAAACCCCGCCCATTGCTTGTATCCAAAAATATTAAGGACAAACATGATTACCAGGACCTTATGGAGATCCTTACATGTAAGAGGCCTTGAATACATCAAAAGTCAATCCACTCAGAGTTTTCGAAACCCAGTAAGTTTAATCTATATCGAGGTCATTGCTAAATAGGAATGAAGAATGGAAAGCAGGTCAGTAACGGGCAGTGGGTCTCCTACATTGCAGCTCAATGGAAAGAGGGTTACAGGAGTGAAACGACGGGATTGAGGGGGCATACGCTGGCAGCAGAGAATGATGCAGAGGTAAATAAGGGTGAGAAATGGAGACTTAAGGTGTCAAAATCCATCTTTTAGACTACTTTCTAGGATATAAGGAGTTATGTGGGGTTTTATTTTATAAAAAGAATCACATCTGTTACAGGGCTATGAAGAAATATTCTGCTTCAGTTGATGAAACTAAACATCATGACTACGTGACATAAACTATATGTATATAAGTATATATGTATATATATTACTGATTTTAGGCATTGGCAGAGATTTGGGAAAAACTCCTTTTAATCCCACTACTCCAAGTATCTTAAAAAATATCACCTTTTTGTCCCCTAAATGTTTTTATCTGATCAAATTTTCAATCAAATTAGTTTTTTTAACTTCTGGTGCAAATACCTTAAGGACTTCCCTTTTTTTATGCAGTATTTTAAAACCACAGTATAAGAAAATATTTTTGCTACTTTTTAATTTTTTTTTAAACTCATGTTCTTTGTGTTTTTTTGAAATTGGGATGTGGGTGGGGGGAATGTCATGTGCTTCTTTCTGCTTTGCAGCTAGAATTTAGCAGAGTTATAAAATTTGAGATGAAAATTGTTTTGTGTATGTGTTATGTTTGTGGATATAATATCATAGTGATTCACTCTTTTTTAAGATTTTTGTCTCATTTTCAGTGAAATATATTTTTGTGAACCATGAGGTTATGCAGAGTACTTACAGAGTTGATAATCAAATATTATTTCTACGCTTTACTGGTCTCTCTTTGTTCCCATGAAGGAAGGAAGAGGGAGACAAAGCTAGTTTTGTACTTCCCTTTTGTGTGTGTGTGTGTGTTATATGTATAGTAATATTTAAAAAATTGTTGTATTAATCATTTCTAAAGTCATGCCTTCACCCCTCCTCCATATTTCTAGTTCATCATTAGCGTGTACTGTCATTAAAAAGCCATTAATTTTGACATATACTGATGCCAATACACAATTAAATTAATCTAATAAAACAACATATAATCTATTTCAGACCTGTGTGATAAATTTAGCCTGTGCTAAGGGGAATAATAAAACAGATGGACCTGCCAACAGTTTTTAATTATTTAAAGCTGGAAGCTGTATGATATACCAATGTAGAAGAAAAAAATGTTTGACATACAATGTGTATCTATTAACATTCTTTTTTATTACTCTTGCCTTGATCTCATTTCTTACACGTGTAAACATAGACTCTAATCTCAGAATGGTAATGCATACACTTCATCTCAGAATCTGGAGAGGTAGGACTACATAAGGTTTTTTTGAGAAACGTGGTAAAACAGAGTGCATGCTAGAGATTAAAAGGCAAAAGAACAGTCAGGATTCTGGTGGTTTGTTGCTTGTTTTAATGTAGTGTTTTGGTTTTTTTCCTCCGTGTTAATATTTGTTTTGTTGGCCAGTTTGAATTTTTTTTTTTCTCCTTATGATATGGTTCATTAGGAGCATTAGTTCATGACATAATTGTTAAATACCTTCTTGAAATAAACTGTGGATTCTTAGATAAAAAACCCCCCACAAACTTGTTCGTTATGAAGGATGCTTCAGCTAATGCAGTCTGTCTTCCTACAGTGGGTGCTGTATTAGAGCGTATTATAGATACTCAGCATTCTGTGACTATATCTGTTAAGAGGTATGCTCGTTAATGAAAAATGCAATTAAAATCTGGAAATACATTCTGGAAATGGTGAGTGGTGAATTTGCCCTTCTAAAATTGTATAAGTTCTTGATATAACTGAGTTAAGCTCTTTATGACATTGAAAATTGGGAGCTTGGACTTGTGAGATTTGGAGTCAAGAACATATTTTTCACCTCTTTCTCTCTTAATCACCTAAATTGTTTAGGCTGAAGATAGGGACTAACATAGTTCTGAATGTTTGAAAACTGGATTTATAAAGATAGGGTTAGGAATGTAGAGTTAGGATGGTTTTAAGTCTGCATATAGTATTTATTGGACCAGTTAAGAAGTACTGTGTACTGTCTTTGCATGGATAATCTCATGAAAGAAGAATCCATGACGCAGTGGAAGATATTACCAACAGAAATGATGACTTATCTATTTCTTTGTATCCTGGCAGCAACAGTCAATATCTATCTAAAAAAAATTAAAAAAAAAAGTTTCAGGCAAGCTCAGTGTAAGGATAACTAAGTAAAATTGAATTGCTGAAGGAATCAACTCAGGTGCTTTATGGCCTCCATTTCTGTGCGAGAATTACGATAACTCCTGGGCTTCTATTATATCAATATGAGATTTGAAATAAGTACTGACTATAGTAAAAATGTTAGCAGAAATCTCAGTGCCTTTACCTGACCCAGGATTTCCTTCACTGTAGGTACTAGGAGCCTCTCTTTTTCTTTGTGCGTACTTCATATTAGTTCTGTATATTCCAGGTTTGGTTCTGAGTCCTTGAAAATATGCTCTGTTCTCTTACTGTTTTTTCTAACGTAAAAAATTGTGACAAACACCTTAGCTTTTAAATTTATGTAAAACACACCTAAAAAAAAAAAATCTTCTTTTCCTCTGAGGTTGATAAGGCACTGAAAGAGGTTGCCCAAGGAGGTTGTGGAGTCCCCATCCTTGGAGGCAGTCAGAGCCCAACTGGGCAGTGCCCCGAGTAAGCTGCTCTAACTGATGCTGCTCTGAGCTCCTGGGTGGCTGGACTAGGCAAACCCCAGGGGTGCCATCCAACCGCGATGAATCTGTGTTTCTATTGCTTTCTTAATTGACTCAAGAAATATATGCATCATTACCGATACTGCATGAAAACGTGTTCTGTAACCCAAGATACACTTCTAAGTTTCCATGTTTTCTAGACCTAATTTTCAGGTGTATCTGAGACTAGTTAATATGTCTGCATACCAGGCAGGTGAAATGTTATACATGATGTATAGGCCTCACCTCGAGTACTGTGTTCAGTTCTGGGCCCCGCTGTACAACAGGGACATTGAGGTGCTGGAGCGTGTCCAGAGGAGAGCTACCAGGCTGGTGAGGGGTCTGGAGACCAGGTCACATGAGGAGAGGCTGAGGGAGCTGGGCATGGTTAGCTTGGAGAAGAGGAGGCTGAGGGGAGACCTCATTGCCCTCTACAACTACCTGAAAGGAGGCTGGAGAGAGGTGGGTGTTGGCCCCTTCTCCCAGGTGAATAATGACAGGACCAGAGGAAATGGTCTGAAGTTGCAGCAGGGGAGGTTTAGATTAGATATTAGGAAGAATTACTTTACTGCAAGAGTGGTCAGGCACTGGAACAGCCTGCCCAGGGAGGTGGTTGAGTCACCATCCCTGGAGGTGTTTAAGAAACGTCTAGATGTGGCACTTCAGGGCATGCTCTAGTGGCAGAGATTGTAGGTTGTTTGGTTGGACTCGATGATCTCAAAGGTCCTTTCCAACCATGAAGATTCTATGTCTTTGAAAGCTTGGTGCCCTTTCCTGCGTTTGAGTAATTCTTGCTGTAATTTGACAGCTGCATTATGTCTGATTATGGCATAATCTTAATACACTTTTATCACCCCAGTAGTGTCCACCATCTGACACAGACTTGTGCATCAGCAGGTATCTTCGTTTTGCAGTGCATACAATGTTAGACTACCCACAACTGGATTTGTGCTCTCTGGGGTTTCGCTTCAGTTTTCTGTTAAAAGAACGTAATCAAACAGGTTGATCAAGGAAGCCTCACGATAACGATATAGTGCATACCACTATAAAAAGATTCCTGTATTTAATGACACTGGTACAGCCTGGTATGTTTTGAGAACATGTGATTGCAGAAAGGCAGAAACTCATGTTTATGAATGGGCTTATATTCACTCAGATTGTAAAACTTCGGGTTTATACATCCGAAAATTAATTTCCATCTGACATCAGATAGAGTCAGCTTATAAAAAGGTTGGGCTGGACACCCAGCTCGCAAACCAAAGAAACGCTGTTCTTCCGGGGGTTTAAAAAAATCCTGTTGCTGAGGTTTGTCTAGATACAGTCTTCTACCTGCTCAAGATAATTTTATAAGCCTAGGCATGAAGTGTTACTAAGTACAATTTTCCTCTGCTAATACCTCAGCTGACAGAGGGATCTAGGTAGATTGGAGCATTGGGCTATGATTAAAGAGATGAAATTTAACAAGTCCAAATGCTGGATCCTGCACGGAGGACAGAGTAATGCCGGGCACAAGTATAGATTGGGGGAGGGGTGGCTGGAGACCAGCCCTGCAGAAAGGGATCTGGGGGTGCTGGTCGGCAGCAGGGTCAGTGTGAGCCAGCAGTGAGCCCTGGCAGCCACAAGGGCAAACCACACCCTGGGGCACGTCAAACACAGCATAACCGGCCGGTCCGAAAAGGTGATTGTCCCGCCGTCTTCAGCATTGGTGCAGCCTCGCCTTGAGTGCTGTGCGCGGTTCTGGGGACCACAATTGAAGAAGGATGTGAAAGTCCTTAAATGCGTCCCGTGGAGGGTGACAGAGGTGGTGAAAGGGCTGGAAGGAGTGTCCTGTGAGGAAGGGCTAAGGACTTCGGGTTTGTCTGTTTTGGAGAAAAGGAGGCTGAGGGGTGACCTCGTTGCTCTCTACAGCTTCCTGAGGAGGGGATGTGGAGAGGGAGGTGCTGAGCTCTTCTCCCTGGTATCCAGTGATAGGATACATGGGAATGGTTCAAAGCTGCGCCCGGGGAGACTTAAACTAGACATTAGGAAGCATTTATTTACCAAGAGGGTGGTCAAACACTGGAACAGGCTTCGTAGAGAGGTGGTTGATGCCTCAGGCCCTGTCAGTGTTTAAGAGGCGTTTGGACAGTGCCCTTAATAAAACGCTTTAGCTTTTGGTCACCTCTGAATCGATCAGGCAGTTGGTCTAGACAATCATTGTAGGTCCCATCCAACTGAAATTATTCTACTCTGCTCTACTTAGCAAGAATGGAACGAATGAAGGAACTACAAAGAAAAGTGAGTGCTAGCATAGACTTCTAGTTTACATGTATGTACTTAAAAATGTAAGTTAATTTTCTTCTTTAAAAGAGTGTATGTTTCTTAAGACTACACGGATGACCAATGCTATCTGAGATTTACCTGGAGTAAAAATTCTGGCTAGATGGTCCATAGCTTAAAATTAAGAAACTCTATCTGAATCAGCGAAGAATGTAATCTTTGCTGTCAAATTGCCAAATTAAATCATGAGGCTTTTTATTATGTAAGAAAACAATGGACATAGCAGTAGGTATAAGACAATGTTGCTCCGTTAAATTACACTGACCAGACTTCGAGCAGAAATGCTGTTTTCCAGTTCTTCAGAGATAACCTTTGTGCAATCTGACTCTACTCTCCAAGTAACATGGATGAGTCTTCTGCTGATGTGCAAAAAGATTAGCCATAATCCCACTTGTCTCACTTTGTCAGTTGTGAAACAGCGCAATCATATAAACTGCCATAAATTATAAAAATGGCCAACTTTATAGGAAGGAGTATTTTTTTTCTATGAGACCAACTTAAATAGCTGGAAAAACAGAAGAACTTTCAGAAATTGAAGTTCTTCACACCTAAGACAGAAACAACAAATCTCAAAACAACACAGCTCAAATATCACTACTGCAAGTTTTAAAATCAGTTTAAAGACTCTTTTAAAAATGTTGCCTGAGGTAGAAGTTTACTGGTGTTTAGGCAGTTAACATGCTCTATTAGAAAAGTTATATTTTTTTTATCCTTTTTATGTAAATAAACTTTGAAGAAACCGTGATTCTGTATGAAACAACTGGAAAAAGACTTAGCATCAAGGAAAACACTGCTCAAATGCTGATATGGCATTTATATGTAATTAATTCCTGCCTCTGTAGGTATATGCATGAATAAATTAGTAATTTTTTTTTTTAGATATTAATGAATTGGCTCATAATTGTGCAATTTTATGTGTGTTTTTTCTCTAGTATTTTGAAGGATTAGCAGTAGAGAGGCATGCTGCTTTTTGATTATGAAAACATTTGAGGGCAGAAGAGACAGCTCAGACTCGGTACCGTGTTTGAAAATGATTGTAGTACACAAATTGTCCAGCATTCTGCAGAAGCATCTTTTTGTCCGTGACAAGGCCATTTATTCAAACATCTGGGCTGTTAGCCAAAGCGGTGTAATGTCACTAGCAGCACTTTTTTATTGTTATAAACATCTTGGTTCTGATGTATATGGAATTACATTTGTTATGCAGCTAAATTCCCAGATGCCCTCTTGCATACAATTTCAAGATGGATTTCAAACAAATAAGATAAAGCTGGGTTAGAAATAAAATTTCATAGTTGGAGTTTAAATTAAAATGACGCTTTAAAAAAATACGATCTCTTTCAATCTAAATTAGACCTCAGTTAAAGGATCATAACTTGTCATTTAGGTTAGACTTGTTCTGTAGGAATACTTATACTGCTTTAATAACAAATCTGACAGTACTCACTGTGCCACAGTGATGCGAGAGAGAGTTATTTTATCACCGGTGAAGACTGAAACTACTGGTGCTGTTTTTCAAAACACCAGGTAGGGAAAATAAGACAGCAGAGGGAAACAGAAGTACCCATTAGATTGTCTATACTGCTTACAGGACAGCAGGAGAGATCTTAAATTTCTGTACTTGCACTACTTTTTTTTTTTACTTTTGGAAAAAAAGCGAATTATTTGCTATAGTCATACATGGAGGTTTTGGTGCAAAGCACATAACATGCAGTTAGGGCAGAACGGCGTTTGCATGCAGATGGCTCACATAATTTATTTATTTTTTCCTGCTTTCTACTGACTCTTAATTTTGAGAAAGTGTTTAATGCTAGTTATTTAACCTTCCTGGAAAACTGACTCTCCATAAATGCACTCAATTTGGAAGTAGTGCTACCAAAAGAAAATGGTTGTATTGGAATTTACTTTTTTTTTTGTCACCCTCTTTTTCCTTTTTCCTTTTCCATCGATGTCTTGCTGATGACCTATTACGCAAGTGTACTTTCATATGCATTGCAAATGCATAAGTCGAAAAACTTGCATGTCCCAACAGATGTATTGTTTCATCTTCACTCAAAGCAGAAATTTTTGATCCTCTGCATACATGCAAATAGCTTCTGAAGTATAAATATAATCAAAAGAAGGATTCCAATTGACTTTGTAGGACATCAGATACAATTCCTGCTTACCATATGTGTTTGATCATAATTTATCATTTGTTCTGTTCTTAAACATGGTGGAGGTAACCGTGAAGAACCTTTTCCTTTAATTTTTTTAATTGATTATTTTATTTGTCTTTCTCAAACTGCATCTGTCTTCCCTACCAAAAATACAGTGAAAATTGCGTTACCGAAATGTGGCTATTAAATTCCAGATGAGTCTCTCTTACTGGTGATCATATGGAATGCTACTAGTAGCAAAAGTCAGAAATTTAATGACACTTTTAAGTGAAAGGAAACAACCCAGGGAATGAGTATCTGTTGAACATTTCAAAGCTGTAGAGATCATAGGCTGTTAAGGATCTTTTCTTTCTGGTTAAGTCTGTGCACACTATTCTGAAGAAGTATTTTTTCTTTGAACCAAGATAGAAGAACTAAGCTAGTCAGCCTTGAAGAAATATACCCATGAGTGCTGCTTCTTTTAAATTAAGGTTTACCTAAGATGATATGCCTTGAAAAACAGGTATGAAAGGCTGAGTTTTAAACACTTCAGAAGTGACCTGAGGTGTATTTCTGTCTGCTTTGTATTTTTCTTTAGTGAATCATTAGACACAGAGTACTTAGAGTTTCAACAAGTGCCAGATTCACTGGAAAATAATTTTTTAAGTTTCTTTTGTTCAGTAGAACAAAATGCTTTCATGTTGCAGATAGTGAAGATCGCATATTTAAGACTTCAAAGATTTGGGATTACCTTATTGCATTTTTTTTCCCCTTTTTCTCCCTCCATAACTTTGTTTTTCTTTGTATACCTGTTTTCTGCATTCACAAAATCTCTGTACACAGAAAATAAAGTTAGAAAAAGGGCACTTAGTCTGACCTGCTTGTAAAAAGCTGAGTTTCACAGTCATTAAAACCAAAATAAAATAAAAAAAATAATTGACAAGACAGGTGACTAAGCTGTGATTCTAGTGAAGGATGCTGATAGAACAAAGGAAATGTATGGGGGCTCACAGTAAGGAAAGAGTACGCAAAGAATAAAATTTCCAAAACATTTTTCTCTGAGAAATACAGAGTGGAATTGGTCAGTTGTTCTCTTCCCCTGCCCATCCCTGGCCTTCTCGTTCTTCGCTCCCGAGCCTCTTCCAGCATGTGGAATGAGATACTTGTCTCTTAAGGTGAAAAGAGAAAAGCTCCCGCTATGTTACTTCTTCAGATGCCAAAGCACGTCCTGGCTGTGTAGCAGGAGGGGTTTACCCTAAAATCTCCTCCTTTAAATCTCTCCTGTTTTCTTACTTTGATCTCTCTAAGGGTCTGTGCTCATAGGCATATTTTCGTACTCTTTTGGTTTTATCATTATTGAACGCAATTTTCTTGCTAAAACTGGCACTTATCCTGAACCTGTGTTCTCTGGATAGACCGTGCTGCATCTGCTTAACTAAATTCATCAGTCAAAGCCTGTCACTGCATCCCAACTCATCTTCACTGTTTTCAGTCTGTGACCTGTCGTCAGCCCAGTTTTCAGGACCTTCTTTCTTTTATCTTCCATCCTGTATCTAAACAAGGACCCACTCACCCCTCTCCTGTGGCTGATGAGGAATACGAGAAAATGAATGTATGGAAATGTTGATGTGAACAATGTGCGGCATGCTTAACTGCGATACAGAACGCCTTATGTAGGTACACTAGAAACTGCCTTGCTACCTGCACAATAAGAAGTCATGCTTGTTCCATTACTGCTTCTGCCACAAAAATTCCCCCCCCCCCCCATGTGGATTATGTTAGTTATTAAGACTAGGAACGGGTACTTTGTTTTCTTGCAATCCAATAAAACTTTGTCGGTGTTTACTGCTGACCAAGACAGTAATTTTATCATAATCCTGAAACAGCCAAGGCAAAACGCTTGCATAGGTCTTAAACCTACTGAATGTACATACGTTTTCCTGATGAATGAAATCGGCAATAAATGTTGAAATCGAGATGATAAATATAATGATTCCATTTGGATTCAAGGGTAATGCTAGGACAAATTATGATGCTTACGGCAGCTAAAAGGGCAATAACTGAAAATTCAGGTGTACTTCATTCTTCGTTCCTTAAAATCTTCCTTCTTTCTCATTATTTTAATTTTATCTTTTTTTTTATTAAAAGCTGTCTGGGAAATTATGCAGATGCGCTGCACTTGGACCTCTGTAACGTATTGTTTGAAAACAGCATTCTTATTTCCATTCGAATAGGAACATACTCAATAAAATACAGAAAATCCAGTAAACATAGGAAAAAAATATTCTGCGAAAAATAATAAGAAATAGTATAAATTCCAACGTATTCTGCTTTGTCCTTTGATTCTTCTTTAATTGTGTGGCCTAGATATTTGCGGTGTTATAAAGTGTGCGTTAAAAGAGCTTTAAGTGCACTTTGTACCAGGACTTCCTCAACAAAGATGAGAGAAAAATGCAATTCTGCAACTTGTGAAGACACATACCGTGTTTGACAGCTTCTGCATGGACCTTTATGAATAATTACAGACAAAATGATTGGAAGAGACTCCAAACTCCACCTTTTTACCCTCTGCTGCAACATAGCATAAACTGTACATCATTCTTGAGACATGTATATCCAAAAAGTTCTTAAAAAATCTTTTGGGATGATTATTGCACAACCATGCAAAATCTTTCTGGTCCAGTTCTTAGAGTCACAATGTTCTACCAGTACCCACCCGATTCTCAGTTTCTTCATTTTAAGTTCACTGTTTGTTGTTTAATTATCAGTGGGCATGAAGAAAGTGTTTTCATACCTTGAGGTTATCATTGTGTGCTTCCTTAATGTCTCTTCTCCAGTCTGAACAACGTCATCAAGTTTAACCCTTCCCTGTTGGTCTGTTTTTTAAATTCTTATTTAGTGCTTATTTGCATTGCTCATTGTTTCATTCTTATCCTGTTATTGGCTTTTTCATTGCTTTGCATCTCATTGATCTCATGAGCATGTTCCGGCTGCCTACAAATAGCTTATTTGATTATCTATTCTGGTACAAAGCTCATGGTATTTTTGAAAGAGTTCAAGGTAAGTTGATCTTTACCGCTCCTGTTTTGCCTTGTAAAAGATAAAGACCAGTCCTGCCTTTCTGGCTTTCACCTTTACAGTTTGCTGTCATCCATCCTTTATGGCCTTTCATAGACTTTGTGCTCACAGGCTGTGTAATTGTGAGCCACGCAGCAGAAACTGATGAGGTGCAATATGAATGGATCGGTAGAAAAAAGCAATTTGTACCAAGGACCCAAAGGATGACTATAGGTATGCATATTTATTTACTTTATGATTATTCTGGTCCCCTGGACCAACCATCCCTGTTGCTCAAAGATAGCCAAAAGAAAGCTATCCTACAAACTCTTGCTTTCAGGTGTGTAGGCTTCCCAATGTTGCTTCAGCAAGTGCCAGAGCATCCTTTCATCCATTAAGCGGAGATTACAGGAGCACATGGGTGTTCTCATGCTATTTTTCAGGAAAGCAAGTCTTATTTTTGTTCTTGTTCACTTACACGTAGCACATAGTGCCTGCTGCTTCCTGACTGAATTTTGGATAGTGTCTAGACAGAGGCTCAGAACGGAAGAAATGGTGTCTTAAATCTTGTGGCAGGGGCAAATGATCAGGTGGGCACCACAAAAGTAATGACTTCCACCCTCCGAGTCGTTCATTTGTGTGAAGAAGAGGTGGAGTAAATGAGAGAGGATGTGCAGAATTTGGACAGGTGGAAGTGCAAAATCCTGGGGATGACCGGCAGCAGACGCAGAATTTACAGATGCAAGGGGGCATAGCCAAAACTCTTCACCATGATGTGGCACTGTGACTGCAATGTATTGAATCTTCTGTGAGGCCGAAGAAGTTGAATGGGAAGGAAAGATGGAAAAGGAGAATCATTATTAATTAAAAAAAAGTCAGGTGAGACAAGCACTTCAGAAAAGCGCTGAAAAGGGATACAGCAGTTGAAGGGGAAAAAAAAAAAAAAAGGATATTTAACCATAGGAGGACTTAGTCTAATACGTAGGAGGTAGGGGCATCTGTGTGAGCTGGTTACTGACCTCAAGACCTTTAGCCTTTTACGTGGCACAAGAAGCAGAAGAACCAGTGAGGTCTCTGTGGTTTGAGCCGGTGCGTGTGCACTTGATACTTGCTGTGGGACTTGCTTGTGCTGCGGATCACACATTGACTGGGACCTTTCTGTTCCTTTTAGAGACTGTTGCTGCACTTTGAAAAGATCTTCTGATTTAATTTCATCCAAAAGGAATCCCCTTCACATGCAGAAAAACTGCCCCACAGTCTGAGCCAACATGGAGTAAGTGGGGAAACGAGGGATTGCTGCGCTCTACTGCTTTGAGCTATGTCACTGTTATAGACACGTTTTAGCTAATAATTGATGGCTTGCAGATTTTGGGTACCTCAGGGTGAAGTTCATTTTACTCAGCTGGCTTGAAAATACCTAGCTTATACAAGTATTTGTAAGTGCATTCATCCTTTCCCTGCAGGATCTTAATCCTTTATCACTGGTGCACCAATTAAAATGGAGAACCAATTTATATTGACCTTTTGACTAAAGAAGAAATTTAAAAAGAAAAAAAAAGAAAAAAGTCAATATTCTTCAGTATCTATTAGAAGCCTTTCTTCTCCTTTGGGTAAATTGGTTCATTAAGGAGCAACCATTTCACTACAATTCCTTTTTCACCTTAGGCAAGTCTCCCAGGAAATCTTCTCTAAGAGTCCTTTTACTGAATTTTGTCTTCTTGTAACACATTGCGTTTAGTTTTGAGGTATTTTCCTTCTAATCTAACTTTTGAGAATTCTGTCCTTTTGTGACCAATCTCGACTACATTACCACTTAATCTTCACATTCTTGGCTGTTTCTTCTCTGTTAATTAGAGGCAAATGTGGAGCAACCCCTACCCTCATTACTCTTTTGATGAAAGCATTTCAGGACCTTCCTTTTCAGCCTGTCTCCCGCTGCATTCGCAAAGGATGTTAGTCCGTAACCTACGTTATCTCTGAGGTCTGTGCTCTGGTTTACTCTTCACAAATACATCATCTACTCCATCCTTCTGGTGCAGGAGGGAAATCCCAAAGTGGCAATGCTGTTTTGAATTTATAACTGTCCTTTGAAGTCACTTAGCGGTTCTTTCTCCCCTTTGGCCTGAACCTCGGAAGAAGTGTACTCATCCATGCTCCCTTACTGCTCTTCCTCAACAAGATGTACTACATGAATTCTTCCATCTCCTTTTCTCCCTAGATTGTTATATTATTACTGTAATTACAAATGAGCTGCCTGAAGTAATAAGTGATTTGTTGAGTCTTAGATCTACTCACACTCATGATTCTTGGTCTTAAGGATGTATAGCTTCTTTTTTGCTAGCACGGGGATGGGTTCTTCATTTGCTGTTGGGGATTGGGCTACTGGCTGTTTCCCGAATCATCTGCTTCTCTGCAGCATGTCCAATTCATCCTCCATGTCTGGTCCTCCTGTATTCCTTTTCAGCCGGTCAACTTTTTCACTGGAAGTCCTCATACCCAGGATGTTATTGAACTCCTTTTGGATCATATGGGCTTCTCTGTTCTTGGGTCTTCTACCAGTTTCCTAAGGAATGTTTGCAGGGATTCTTTCATTCCCAGTTTCTGCTTGTAGAAGCGTGCAGGGCTGTGCTCACCGGTTTGAGCATAGAACCTGGATTGAAGAATTCCCCTCTAGGGTTCCTGCATGGACACAACTGCAGGTAACCACCCTGTATCCACCCTGCACCCTCAGAACTGTAGACCGAGAAAGATTTGATGACAGAGATGACCCCGATGCTCTGCTTTTAAAGGGTTGTATTGTAATACTAAACTCTGCTTTCTAAAACTCCCGTCTCCAGTCAGTCTCTCAAATTGCGCTGTTACAAAAGTCCGTGAGATACTGAACTGCTGATTGGGAAATACACATAGCTTTTGGTGTCCTTCAGTCACCAGGAGTTTAGAGATACTATAGTAAGTTTGTGGTATGTGAGAACAAACTGTCATCCCTCAAAATGATGCAGTAAATTTGTTTTTAGGATTTCTCTTGAAATTATCCCCTTCATAGGGCTTCTCCCGTTTGCCAATATAACTGATAACTTCTCAAAGTCTTTTGCCATGCTGAGCTATCTGCAAGGAGATTAGGTAAGTCCCTTGATCGTTGTGGTTATAACACTCCTCAAAAAAACGGAGGTTATAATTTTTAGTCCTTTGGACTGCAGAGAAGGAGCTTGAAGCTATCGGTTAGGAGATGAGTGTTCTATTGAGCATGCTGTTAGATAAAAGAGGAGTTATTTTCCGGCAACTTTGTGGCATTTCTTACACTTTCATTTCCTTTGCCCTGATAGCAAGAGATGGATCTCTGCAGCAAGCTACTTTGCTCTTAGTCCCATTTATTTTATTGAGTGTATCAATAGAGCAAGGTGTTGCTTATTGAAAGATGTGGTAGCTGTTTTGAAAAACATGCAGTGTTTGTACTGGAATACTAAGTAATGTGTATAAACTATAAACTTAGATACTATATAGACTGTGATGTTAGACAGTCACACTTCTTGAAACCTAAATTCTGCAACTACCAGGTTTGATAGGACACTTTTTCCTCACGTTAAAATACTCACTTTTGATTTTGACAGTAATTGGTCCCTTAGACTGTCTTGAAAATTGATTTCTTTAATGTGTTTTGCTACAGTGTGATCAAGGAAGCAGTATAATAGCTCCTAGTTAATGATATTTGTTTTGTTGTAAGAAAAGCACACTTTGCTGAATATAAGTGCTAGTCCAGGGAGTTACTGAAGGATGTGATTGACTCTAGGTACTTCAGTACCTCTGTGGTATAGCTACGTGAAGTTATTGTAAGTTAAGCCTTCCTCTGTAACAAATACAGTGTCACGCGATAAGAAATTATTTAGGAAGGCACATGTGCCTTAATACATGAGTGTAAAATATTAAGAAAACACAGGGTAAGAAAGGACTTCCTGGGTCATTTTGCCTAGTTGTTATCATAAGCAACCCTGAGATGAAGGATTCCACAGAAAATTGATAAATTGTATCTTAAAAAACTTTTAAGTGGCTTCCCTAGCTATTCTTATTCACCTGTTGTTCCAGAATCCTGTTTCTTTGGATTCTGCAATCTAAATTGGGGAATATTTTAAATCTAGGACTGAAATCTGCAGATGAGTGTCCTAAGTTGCAACGTTTATCTTAAAATGGTCCTCACTCTTTTCTGATGGAGCAGCATGGATTTTCTGGTAATATTAGAAGATCTCTTGAGACGAAGAATCTTGGTGTTAAGGGTACTGATGGGAAACGACTTAATTTTTTTCCGATAAAATTTAAATTATTTATACAAACTGGATTGTTACTGAGAAGAGAACAATAATGAGAGTAATGTCGTTATAACAGTCGTCAATAGAGTCCAGTTGTCTCAGGCTAAGGAGGAAAAAAAATTCGACCCCATGAGATACAGTGTAAGTACTCTAATGAGTACATCAAAGAGGAGCTATTTTCCATCCAGTTTGTGGAATCCAATCTTTAAATTAATTTGTTCTGATAACAAGCATCTGATTCTAAGCATGTCATAAATCAATAGCAGAACAATATAACAAAAACCCCCAGATATGCTGGAATAAACAAGTAAGGTAATTTTTCTCTGCTTAGCTACGGTAAGTGTTCAAAAGCTGTGCTTGTTCTGATTTGTTGGTTTTGGGGTTTTTTTTATTCTGTTTAGGGATGTGGATGAATTAAGGGCAGATTAGGAGCAATGGGAAGCATTAAGATGGAAATGGCATACAAGGAAAGAGAATGAATTGTGGTTATTTAGTCTAAAGAATAATGTATCTGAAGGACAAACAGAAGTAAAGCAATTGCATTGTAGGATTGGAGGTTCAGGTTATGTATTAAGAAATGCTTCTAACCATAAAGATAGTTTAGGCAATACAATGAATTGTCTAAAGAAGGTAGAGAATCTGCCTTTAAGGAAAACCAAACCATTATGTCAGGCGTAGCTAATGTATAGCTGATTTTACAGTAGTGCAAGAGAATAGTAGTCTTTTGCAGAACCTCTCAACTAAGCCCACCACTCAATTTGAGACATGCTTTATCATTTCTGAATGGGAATAAAAGCTACTGGAAAGGTTACTAACGCTTGTCTAGTGCTTGCTTTTTGTTGCCCCAGAGTTTCCAGTCTTGTAATGCCCAGTCCTGAATTGCTCGGAAACCACAGTAGAAATGTGAGATGAAACTTGAGTTAAATATGTATTAGGGATGGGCGAACGTTTTAGCACAGCTTTTTTAATGGAGAATAAGGTTGAAACGCTTAGTAAAAATCTTGTTTTCCGTAGCAAACTATACTTTAGTTATAAACTAAAATATATGGATTTTGAGGAACTGTCATTGTGTAAGTTTAGGTGTCTTACATGATTATTCTCTCCTTCTGTTTAGCTAGTTTCTTCCAAAATAGTTTTGAAGTGTTTTAAAGTAGCAATCAGCACAAGCATATAGCAGAGTTTGTGTTGGAATTTAGGTTGTGTCAGGCTCATTGAAAGGGCAAGGTGCAAACACGTAATCCCACGAACACAATTTATTTTGTGTATGTGACTGAATGAATTACGAGGCATCTCCGTCCAAATCATGTTTTCGCTTCTCAAAAGCTAGGTAATCTAGCATTATTTCAGTGTAAGAACTGGAATACATGAGAAGGGTAGGTCCTAAAAATTTTTTGTAGAGACTCCTAGAGAAACAGCAGAGCCTCTGCTCTAAAATTTTAATTAAGCCTCATGCGTACACAACAAACAGTGGGCCTGTGCAGATCTCTCATTGTTTCTTGTAGGTAAATATTTCTCACAGATTTATTAACAAAGATTGACTGCTTTTGTATATAGCATATTTTTTTATTGTCCTCCAATATCAGTGTGCTGGCAATCTGCAGTTTTTCATTGTTCTTTCTGAAGTCAGGCAACAACTTATTTGAAAAATAATACACAAGGATAATGTGTGATTAAATTTTCAGCATGACTAAATTATCTCCAAGATGTTGTGTCGAAATTACAACCAAGCCTCAAAGGCAGGGAAGCAGATGAAATAACCTGTGCAATTTATGTAGACTAAATAAAAACACCCACACCCAATAATTAATTATTAGTCTAATTAAACAATTAGCAGTCTTACCAAAATAGTGTCATTAGTCCAGTTACAGTGATACTAACAATTATCATCCAAAACATGCAGTTATTACAGCGTTCTCCCAATAATGATAGAATTAGAAGCACAATCAGTACACAGACTTCTGCTGTCCGGTCCTTTCTGTGGCGTTGGGTTCGCCCTTTCGTGGTAAGATGAGTCATGATCCTGCCTTGCCACGAAGAGTATGGACTTGATGGTAGGGGATTCTTCCACCTTGCCTTTGGGTCCCTCTTCCGTTATTTTTATGTTTGCTGCCATAATTGGATGGCTTGATTATTTTTTTTTATTAGTTTTTAAAATTACTTTTTTTTTTTTCTTCAGCACTCAGTAAATTCCATGTTATAGCCACGTGGTGAAATATTCAGTTCATACTGAAATAGTTATATTTAAAATTTGTTTTCCAGACTGAAAGCCTATTGAAAAAATGGCTTTACCACCTTCTGGAATCGGTTTGTCTTCATATATGGAAAGAAAGGGAGGAAAGATGATGAATAAAGGAGTCATACTTCTGGATTTACCAATTTTTGGTGTTTACCTTCGGATGAGAGACAGACCTTCTTTGCCTCATCACCTCATCTCTCTGTGTTTTCTGTTTCCAGCCTGTTTGCCTGCCGTTACCTGGTTCCTGGTGTCCTGTAACTGACTCTGTACAGACCAGAAACTCTTCACTGGCTCTTACTTAATAATTTTGCTGACGATTACAGAGAAGGAAATTTACATTACTTCCATTCCACCTGCATGATGTATGGAATTGTGAGGAGTGTTCTGACTCGTTAAATATTGATTCTAAGAGGCTGTAATGGGATAGAAATAGTTTGCTGTTGTTCTGACCACACATTAGCCGAATCACAGAATTTTAATTTAAACAGAACGTTGAATAAAATGGTAGAGCAGAGAACATGTATCCAAATAAAGAAAAGAATTAGTTTCATGTCCAGAAGTTTAAGTGATAGATATAAGGTTATTCATTTCAATACTCTTTGGTCTAGACTTCATATCCTTCTCACCACATAGTTTCTATATGAATTGCAGGTGTTCAGTGGGTCTGAAAATCTTGTTATTGTTTAAATTCCTGAATGTCGGATATTGGGGGGGAGCAGGATTACATAGTTAGGTTCTCTATTTTTCCTAATTTATTATGTTTGTTTTAAGAACATACAAATTATAATTTATTGTTTAAAAACCCCATAACCATTAATAATAAATATTAGAGTTCCAGGAAGATCGTACCTTTATCTGGAATAGTTTATAAGAACAGATCACATAGAATTCTGCCTTGACATCAAATGACACATCTACCTATGAATCAAAAATAACATAACTACCTAGACCAGGGAATAAAATCAAACTTTTAAGCATGAAAGATGCATTGAGTTTTATTGTCTGGTCTGGATAGGTGTATATTTTCTATTAATATATGCACAGATAGACTTTTATTTTCATTTCAAGATTACTTTTATAATTGAAGAAGCCAGGCCGTGTTCCACGCACTGAAAACCATTCTGAAGGACAAAATGTATTCAGGGTGTTCTGATTCTCTTTAGTTTGGATGAAAGTCTGAGTTTTTCTTTTTAACAGCTTTTTCCACTTAAAAACTCATTGTCAATACTGAATTTCCACCGGTTATTTTTCTCTTAGTCTATATCCCTTTAAATGTTGTTGCACTGTACTATAGTAGTTTTTCTATCCATCCAGCAGATGGATGAAGGCAAATGTTTCCATCAATCCAGATTTTTGCCATCCCAGTGTGTTTTCCTGGATATCTTTCTATCATTTTACCTTTATTTTTGGCTACTGAAATTCACAGTTCCCTGTCCTGGTAGTCCTGGAAAATGCACTCTGTTTTCATTGCTGATACCGCTACCCTTTTTCTCTTTGTGCAGGATTGTAGCTGACAACGGTTTTTCTTTCGATTGTACATCCATAACCGTGTCCAAGGACCATTTTTCTCCAGCTGGAGTTATGCTCCAACTCTGTTTATGAAATCCAGCTTTTTGTGTGTGTGAACACAATACAAATAATATCCCTTGTCGTCTTCCCCCAGCCTTTTTTGTATCTCTTCCATTTTATCAACAACGTAGCTCCTAATGTCTTTCATCTTCCTAATCGTCCCAATCACTGTCCTTCTGCATTATCTGCTTTTTGCGCCACCATATGAAATTCAGTATTCTTTTTCCGACTTCAGTATAATTCACCACTGCTTCATTGCTTCAGCCACCTTTCTTCTGACAAATTACTCTCTTTTTTTTTTTCTTTTGCGTAGTATCTTTGTACACTTACAGATGTTTCATCGGTGCTCTTTATAGAGCTGCAGGCACATCATCCAGGTTCCTGTTTAGCCTCTGCTATGATGCCTGCGAGGCAACAGGCAGTGAATGCTTATTAATTTATAGGACGTTGTGTTTAGGTACTTTGTTTAAACGCTACTTTGGTTTTTTCCTCCCTTCATCCATGTTTTGTGCAGTGCTCCCCTCTTCATACTGTGAGCTTTTGGAGACAGAATTTGAATTTAAATATATACTCAGAAAACAAGCAGAATATCACATCTAACAGGAGAACTTTTGAAAAGCTTGGATATTCTTGATAATAATGTATTTCCTGGCCCACCGACTACTTCGTTGTTCCTACTGTGAAGTACTGAACCAGATATTTGATGTATTTTATTATTAAGGAAAACAGGAAAAATATCATACAAAACTAAAATACAAAATGTTATTTATTCGTGCTTTAGTCAGTTTAGATTAACCAACACTTTAATTTACGTTTCGCTGTGCTTGTGGATGCAAGTTCAAGTATACGATCCTAAGGAAAAAAGCTTGTATTTGAATTAACAGGCTCCTTTACTGCCTTCCGACTGCCCACTTTGTGAGATACGTGACAAATTATTGGAGGATCTGGCAGAACTCTGTTCTCAACTCACTTCAGAGTTTTAATTTCTGTACTGCAGTATCACATGCTCCTACTTCTTCTCTCCAGCCTGGGGAATTTTGAATTCTGTGCTTTTAAGTAGGTATTGTAGACGTTTCACATCTTTCACGTAGCAGTACTACCCATAGATTTGCAGGCTTTTGTAACATTAAAGATAAGGGTTTGATCCAGCTTTCATGCATAGAGGTTTTATTTCATCTGGCTGAGTGAGTTGTAAGATTTAGTTGCTGTCCTCCAGAAGAAATGTTATTTCCAATTTAAATAGTTCACAGCTTTGCTTCAAACCTGCCCTTTCTGTAGCTTAAAGACCTTCCAAGCCAGCATTGAGAATCCTGCTCTGGGTCCCCGGTTCTTCTCTCGTGTGGCACTGACAGCTGGCCGTCATGCAGATTGCTAACCTTGTTCTTGCACGCTTCTTGTTTGTCAGCAATTTGTATAGAATTCCTTTTCTACCTGTTCCTTAGAATGCCTTAGTGTTTAAATAAAAAAAAATAATAATAAAAAAAAAGGACAGAGAAAAGAAAGCACAACACAGCACATTTCATTTATAGCAATGTGTGTGGTACAGGACTAGTTAGGATAGATTGTAGTTTTAGCCAACCTCGTGGCTTGTTGAGAGGTATTTATAGTTCTGTCATATCCTCTGCTATCTGTAGTTATCATAAAATATGCTGCTTTCATAGTTTATTTGGCAGAAATAGCACTTACCCTGTAAGTAGTACTCCCTTGTAGGATTTTCAGCACATTGTCAAGAAAAAACAATCTTTTAAAAGATCATTCCCTATTTAAAGGCAGTGTGAATTAACTTCAGACTTTCTTATATACCATTTACAGGACCATCTGAGAGCATTAATCTCTACCCATTTATATACAGGTCAAAGCTTGAAAAAGTTCTGAATGTCAGTATTCGTTGTTTGGCTCTCAGCATTTTTTCTTTTAATGTGCTCTGATTCAAAAGTTACACTCTCTTTATCAGAGGTTTATAATAAACATTGTTTGGGATTTCATTGACTTTAACATAGTGTTCAAATTCAATAAAACTATTCCTAGATTGATGCAGTTATAAGACAAGCAACAGCATAAAATAAATGTTTAGTTTTCTTATTTTAAGTTTTTAACAGTTGCCTTTCTGAATTTCTGGCGTTCGTAACTGAAATTGTATATAATGGAAGAACGCTATAAAGTATCGATAGTGATGATTTTATTACTATTCTTAATAATATATGTAACGATGAGTGAGTTGTTTTTTCTTAATGTTGTAGGTAGGGAAAAGAACAAAAGAAGTGAGGCAGGGTCACTGGTGGTTTGTTTTATTTTCTTATATGGGGAAAAACAAAGTTATAGATGGAATAGCAATCTGACAATAATCATAAATGTTGAATAATCATAAAAATGAAATAAGACAATCACTCACCACCTACCACAGACTGATGAGCCTCTGAGCAGAGCAGCATTGAAAGACAATCCCATTTTCCCCTCAACTTCTTCCTGTACCACCACTTCTTAGTGCTGAGCATAATGTTACGGGTATGGAATATCCCTTTGGCCAGCTCAGGCCAGCTGTCTTAGCCGTGTCCCCTCCCAACTCCATGCCCATCCCCACTCTACTTGCTGGGGGGCAGAGAGAGGGGGGAAAAAAGAAGAAGGCTGGGTGCTGTGCAAGCACAGTTCAGCAATAGCCAAAGCATTGGTGTGTTACAAGCAGTGTTTTAGCCACAAATCCAAAACAGCACCACACAGGCTGCCAGGAAGAAAACAAGTCCATCTCAGCCAGCCCCGGTACGTGAACTTAGCATTTACTTACTGTAAGAAAGTACTGGAATAATTCATTCAAGTGCATTTTTGCACTTGAATAAAATCAAGATCACACCAAAATGATAATCTGAGTATTCATTGCCTGGAAAGCATAAAGTAATTTAGGCAGTTTATTTGGAAGAATAGCAGAAGAAATGCCTCTAATTAATTATACTAATAATATTACATTAAAATCGTATGTACAGGAAGATGCAAGTATGTTTTAAGACGAAATTCTTCTGTGGTTCTTTTTTAAGCTCTTTAATATTAATTTTCAGCTTTCTGGGGGAGCCTCAAAGTTAAGCTGATCTTCATGGCTGTAAGTGCGTTAAATGAGCCAAGAAGACTGGACTTTCCTCTGATTAATCTTTTCGATCCTAATAACTTTTTGACCGAGTTATGTTATTTCCAAAAACCCTTGAATTTTTCTCTATAACAGTATGGTTCTAACTCAATGGAAAAAAACCCCTCTTCTTATTCCAACCCCTCTTTAAACTGGATGGGGAATTATTGTTGAATAAAATGTACTAGGCAGTGATTCTTTGAACGGGGGGAGCCTCATTAAGCACGTAGTAGTACACGTCGTAATATTTTCTTTATTTTACTATTCAGTCTGACTTCATATCAGTCATTTCACATTTCAGGAAGTTACTTTCTGGAAGATTATTGCATTGATCAAGCAATTAAGGTCACAGTCACCCTATTTCAGTTTTATATCTTATAACACAATTTGTGGCTTACAGTCCGGATTGTAGTGTCTGTCTCCTCGTATTGAATAACGTAATTTTACTGAAACTACGTCCAGAGTCTGTCTGCATTCAGACTGTTGGTCTCTGGTAGGTGGGTAGCTCACTGCTGAAGAAATAAAGAACGAGGGCTTAGAAACCTCACTCGGAAGAGGGGAAGCCTTTATGGAAACCATAGGCTCTATCGTTAGTTTGTTTCCGAGATTCTGACAGTTCAAATTTGCTATACAAATTGGCTTCCCACTGCTGAAAATAAACAAAGGAAATATGATAAGTAGCAAAAATTAGCGAACAAATTAATTTCTGTGCCTCGCTTCCCTATCAGGAACATAAAAACATAAAAACAGTATCACTCAATATAAAGCCACTGAAAGTATTTTGAAAATTAATTAGTAGTTGTGAAGAACTGTGTAACTTCAGTAATAAACACTTAGGAGAACAGCAGCCAAGAGGGAAACTGTCAGTACTACCTTCAAAGCAGGGTTTTGACAGAGTACAATAAACGCGGAGCAAAGAAATTATTGAGGTAAAGCAAAATAGTGAGGAGATGCTGATTAAGAGCAGTGCCAGCCTCCTGTGGAATTCGCTGGGGTTCAGCAGGTAGATGTTATGTAGAATTATAGACTTTATCAGACATACACGAGCAAGAGGGAACAGGCGGAATTTGCCTAGGCAACCTTAATTTCAGCATTTCCAGTTTTCCGGAAGTTTCACTTTGTATTTTTTCACCTCCCCCCCCCCTTCCCCGTTCTACTGTGAATATTATTTTGTGCCTGACAGTTACAAACATTCCCCAGAAGGAGATAAAACAACATATTGAATTTGCCTTTTCAGTTAGAAAATGTGTTTGTATCCTAGGTACCTAATTCTTGCTGAGTATTTATTCATTGCCAAAAATACAGCATGGTGTTGCCTTTTCTCGGTTTATTCTTTCCTATTATGATTTTATATGCTATTACTATGGCATATCTAGAAAAACAGGATTGCTGAAAATTAGAATTAACAGGTATTAATGCGGTTTGCACACCCAAAAGCAAAGTCTAATTTCTTCATCTTACTTCCTTTTCAAAAATAGACACCACCATCTCGTATTGCACTCTGTTAGAAAGCCTACAAATGCCTGAGGTTTTGTATGTGAAATGGCTTGTGTAGACATCTCGTATCTTGATTTAAGAAAATTATTTATAGCATCGCTTCCTTACGAAGCATTAGCTGATAATTCAGCTGTCATAGCGTACTGGTTTTGGCTGGGGTAGAGTTAATTTTCTTCATAGTAGCTAGTACAGGGCTGTGTTTTGGATTTGTGCTGAAAACGGTGTTGATAACACAGGGATGTTTTAGTTCCTGCTGAGCAGTGCTTACACAGTGTCAAGGCCCTTTCTGCTCCTCACACCACCCCACCAGCGAGTGAGCTGGGGGCGGGGGCACAAAATTTGGGAGGTGACACAGCCGGGAGCGCTGACTCCAACTGTCCAAAGGGATATTCCATGCCCTGTGATGTTCTGCTCAGCGTATAAAGCCAAGGAAAGAAGGAGTGGGGCGGACACATTCAGAGTGCTGGCGTTTGTCTTCCGAAGTCACCGTTACATGTGATGGAGCCCGGCTTTCCTGGAGATGGCTGAACACCTGCCTGCCCGTGGGAAGCAGGGATTGAATTCCTTATTCTGCTTTGCTTGTGTGCGCTCCTTTTGCTTTACCTATTCAACTGTCTCTATCTCAGCCCCTGGGTTTTCTCACTTGTACTGTTCCGATTCTCTCCCCCATCCCACTGGGAGAAAATGAGTGAGTGGCTGCGTGGTCTTTAGTTGCCGGCCAGGGTGAAACCACAGCAAATAGTTTGAATACAAATAGCACTTTTTCTAACAAAAAGACAGTTCTTGGCTTTACGTAATCAGTTACAAGTTTTGCTAAACATTATATGGACTATTACAGAGTCCGTAAATTTCTCTTGGTGCCATATTACTTTAACAAGTATATTCTATATTATAGATAGCCTTACTAGTAGCTTTTGATATTCCATGGGTTTTTTTGCTTTGGAAAGGAGTTATACTTATTTTCTCACTCTAGTAGTTTCTGGTTTTGTAGTCACAGGCATCTAGGCTTCTAGTGCTGTAACTGACCTGGGAAGGCATGATTCCCAACAGTATGTTCTTTGCAAATCTGTCGCAGTGTGGAAAGCTATCTATCGCTGTATCCTTGTTGTGTTTGGGAAATACTACTAGCTGAATTACATTGTATAAAATGTAATTATTTTTGTTGTCTTAAAGAATTCACATTTTCGTAATGTTTCAGATGTGGATGCGGTGGTGTCGATCAGATACCTGCCATGCTGGCATCGTTGTTTGTTTTAGAAAGGGAATAGCTATAGTGAGATAGTGGCTACATTATCTTTAGATAAGTATAATGTTGTTTAATTCAGTGTCCTCTTCCAGCTTCAGCTATGGCGGTTGGGGACACTGTTATCCAGCTGTTTATGGCTGCCCGGCAAGTGGGGGTTATTTGTTTCACAATTCAGCCAGCAGAGCAGAAACGCAGGTTCTTACTGTTCTGCTACACTAGAGTCAGCAATGGCTTCAAAACATTTAATCGGCAATTAGGTAAAGTTGCTAATTTTGCACTTAAGTGGATCAAGTTGAATTCCACCGGCTGTACAGTGAAGAATTTTCTTCTGTCAGGAATATAGTAACAAGCATCCAGGGATAAAACGTCTTGAATTTCTATCGGTGTGCAAAATGATCCTGTCTCTTAAGTATCGAGCAGGTTTCATTGTTTTTCCTGTTAGAAAACAGCTGAAGCCTTATTATGCCACTTTTCTATGCTTATATTTTATTGAACATTGAACCATTTGGTTTGCCTGTTCCATCCAGACGTTTACAATGGCCCCTTTCCTATTTCTATTCAGATAAAGTAAAACAAACCAACAAAAATAACCCTCAGCATTTTTGAAGTTGTTCTTTTCACCAGCAACATGCTCTTAGTAGTGATGAGCGACTACTTACTAGTAAAAAAACTCTTTTTCTTTCTTCCTATATTTTCCTAAGTATTTTAATAGCTGGGAAAAGCAAAAACAGTTGAGTCAAGACATAACAATGATGTTTTCTTTCCTATATTTCTTCCTATATTTTCCTAAGTATTTTAATAGCTAGGAAAAGCAAAAACAGTTGAGTCAAGATGTAACAATGACATAGTATTTTTTTCTAACGTTTTGCTGCATAAAAATGATAGATTTCTTTACCAAATGCTATATATATTTTGAGAGATAATTAACTAATTGTTTTACTTAGCAGTGGTAAATCAGTATCTGACTTCACCTCTACAGTAAAGGAATACTTACGATCTACATTTGTAACCTTGCGCTAGGTGCAGCCGAAGAACAACGTACGCAGTTCACCACCAGGCTGTACAGTTCAATACCTCGGCCCTAGGTGAAGTTTTGCCTGTAAATTCCCCCCCATTTAGCTCCCGTCCAAGATTATCACGAGAGCTGGGGACAGTGGGACAGCACTCGTTATTTTTAGGTATTAGGCCAGCTACTGTGTTCTTTTTAGCTTGTTCTGGATAAGGTTATTTCCTAAAGTGAATATATATATATATTATTGATTGTAGGATGGAATGGGAAATTTGAGAGTCACTAAAAAAGGAATACGACTCGAAGGAATATCTGAATTTCTACTTCCACTATACGTGAAAGAAATCCATTCCCGAAAGGTAGGTGTTTTTCATCTTTTTTTTTTTTCTTAATTTACAGCTAATATAAATTAATCTCTTCAATCTCAAACTACAAAGTTTAATTCTTACACCTCCTAAATTAGCAATCAGTAGAGATTTGCTTTGAGAATACCTTAACAGTGAAAACTTCCTTCATGTCAAAGATGATTTTTTTTTTTTTTTCCTGAAACCTTGCTTGCCTCTTAAAAGAAATGTCTTATCTTAAAGAAAGGAGATTCAAAGCATGTATATTTTATACTTCAAGTGACCTCAGCACTGGGAATGGAACCTTTGACTCTTCATTTAGTGTGAACTCCAGAAAAACAAGATTAGGGATATGTGCAAAATACAGTGAAAGAAGGAATGGTTTTGTATATGCTTAAGTTCTTTCTGGTATTAGCTAGTATGATTTCTTTTTTTTTTTTCTTTCTTCCCTTTTTTTTTTTCCCCTTCATCAAGTAGAGGCAATTTTGCTAAACTGCATCACGTCTCCAGGATTTAATTTTTCAAAGAAAACCATTTTTAATGTTGCCTAAATGTTATGGCTTTGTCATATAGCAGCAGGTTGTTACAGAGGAAAAAAGACAATCAAAATTCTGCGGTCAGTCGTGCTGTTTACATCAACATTTTAAATGAATTTAAAAAAAAAAAAAATTGAAATACTGGAAATCTCTTAAGTTCTTTTCACCATGCAAGTGATGACCTACGATCAGAGAGGAACGTTACAATGGTTTTCAGTCAAACATCTGCAGAGAATTTTAGTGTGCATACTGCAAAAGTTGGCAGGAATGACCCTAAATGCCTTTGTGGGAAATTCTGTCGGTTGCAATCTGTCCTCTATGTATATTGAAAAATTCTCAAGTACATTCAAAAATGAGGTCATGACAGTTTCCCATTTCTCTTAATTAGTATACTTTTGTGTTAATAGATGTGTGAGGTAGGCTCTTTGTCCTCTCTTTCTGTAAAACTAAGATCTTCCAGCGTTTAACAGAGTAGCAATGTTGTCCTAGGTAATGAAAAATTCTACAATATTTAAGCAACAGAATATTCCCCGGCAATGTTGAATTTTGATCATTTTATTGAACAGATATTATTTTACTTTGCAACTCACCACACATACAATTAGTTACAAAATCTTGTTTGTGATTTTTATTTTATAATGGTACCTAAAAATATGAAGAACTAACTAAGATAAATGTATAATCAAACATTTGGTAATGAATTATTTCTAAATAAATGCAAATATCATAGCTTTCATATTGATCAGAATTTTGAGGAGGAAAGAAAAACGGAACAGTTAACGCATAAATACAGCCATTTAAGTACGAAACACTGCTACCAAGAATAAATCCAATTAGACCAGATTCTGCCTTTTAAAATTGGAAAGACGTCTACAAAAAGGAACTTTGGCTGTGGGTTTATTTTTTCTTACACCACCTTGCCATGGAAGGGTGTGAGCACCTCTACAGTAGATTCTGTAATCCTCTAGTATTTTCTTTACAATTTTGAAACTCCAGAATTCATTAAATTAACTAGCATAATTTGCCTTTTATCTATATCTAAATAGAAAAAATATTTTAAGGGTTATGTTAGACCTTAATATCTAGTACCACAAATCCTTTTAAAATCATGCCTAAATCATGAACCTCTTTAGTTTGCATATTGTGGACTTTATGACATTGGTGTAAAACTTGCAGGCTGTATAACCTTTCAGGGAGCATACTTTTTCGTAGAGGTTGCAGAACATTAGTTATAGTTTGTGCGTTTTTCCCGGTTCCTTTCTGCAGGTGGAAGGCGTCTATGATTGTTCCATGTCCTATTACTGTACGTGAAAGTTATGATTTGGGATATTTGCTTGCACAGGTCTTTGTATTGTAGAACATTGGCTCTGTTAAAGTAAACATGGAAACTTTTGTTTCAAGTGAGAGTAATAAGAGCTTTAAGTAGGGTCCTGATTCCACTCAGAGCTGCTAACCAACTGAGAAAAAATGCACAGAAATGTAAATACTGTAAAGGAACAGGATGCAATGTCTACTGGTAGCCTAACACAATGTCACACTAGTCCTGTGGGCTCATGAAAAACAGATAGACCTGTCAGTAAGTGCCCTCAAACCAGCAGAAGAAAAAAGAGAGACTTTATCATTAGGTGGCCAAAGCATTTCAACTAAAATACTTTTGATGTTTCAGGTCTACTTATACCTATTAACATTAAAACACTTGTTAAAAAAGTGGGATGTACATAGACTTAGTTCTCATCTTGCAGTCTTGTGACCTAGGTGCACGTTCCAGTCTTTTGCCAACTTGCTCAGTAAGTTGCGCTAAAGTTTCAGTAACTTGAGGTGTATACAAAGGTTTATGTCATGAGGGAATGATGAAAACACCCCCTGTAGCTGTGTTAAGCTTTAGGGTAGGGATTTGTGATGTCTCTGCATGGCATTTCCCCAGGCGTGTGGCATCTGCATGTGACATTAGCTGTTTCATTGCTTACAGAATTGACCTTGGTGCTGTAGAAATCTAAGAGCCAGCCAGGTTTTCTGAGCTCCCATAGTCAGTAGAGACCTAGTCAATGCAGGCAGTGGATTCTGAAGAGCTATCCTGGCCACCGGCGTTTAGTGCTTCCGTAGGGTGATACAGAGGGGAATGCTTTTTCCTGCCTTTTCCATGGAGGCAGTCATGATCTAAGTTTGACGCATACGGGAGTTAAAACATACCATGGAATCAAAAACTCATTTGAAGCTGATGTCTTTGCAGTCTTTTACATGCATATGTTGCTTACTTATTTTCTGAAAAGAGAGTTCGGTCTTTAAGCAGGTTTAATCATTCCTCTCTAAAAGAACACGGGCATTACAGTGACGTCATTTGATTAACTCATGAGGCGACTTGTAACATATTCAGTAATAACTTCGTGGACCGGGTGTATTTCCTCTCCGCTGGCGTCATGGTTTGTAGAATGGCCTCTGGGAGACCTCCGTGGGGGCTCTCAGCCCTGCAGGTCAAGGCATCGCTGCTTTCCCATTGCTCAGCACAAAGCAGAGTTATAGGGGAAGACCAGCGACATTAGCAGCAGGGCACAGCCCCAGGTTTAGTGATGGTTTTTGTCGGAGTTGGGTTGATGGTTGGACTAGATGATCCGAAAGGTCTCTTCCAACCTAGGCAATCCTATGATTCTATGATTATGGCTAAGAGAGACGAGTGATGGTTGGACTTGATGATCCCAAAGGTCTTTTCCAACCTAAATGATTCTATGAGTGGAGTTCTTACACATGTACTGGAGCTTATCTTTTAGTTAGCTAGATCTGAGCTGATAAAATGTGTTTATTGGTAGTGCGGGGTTCACCGCCGATTCTGATCGTGAACTACTGATGAGAGCCCCGGGCAGTCTGTCAAGTAGCTGGGCTGAACTGAGCTCTGCGCTGCTGCAATTTAAATGTGAAGGGTGGCTGGGGTGAAGTTCACATATGCTTACAGATGCTGAAATGACCACTTTTGCCTGCAGCACGCCTGGATCCCCAAATAAGATCATGTAGGCAGGTTTTAATGCGGTCCTTAAACTGCCTTTATCATAAGAGATGTATTGAGCTTTGTGTGTAAGTTGACAAATTGCTTTTTACCTTGTGATTGCTTCACTAAAACCCTGAATATTAACAGTAAATGCTAAAACACTTTGAGTTAAGTCAGTTGGAGAACAAATATGCATGAATTCTTAGAAACAAAACAAAACTTCTAGTGATATTTTTCTCCTGCCAGTGTACAATTTTCTATAAAAAGTAGTAATGAAAAATCCAGGTCTTAGGTAAACTGAATATTAATTCCTGTTTTGTATGTAGAAATTGTAAAAATGAGAAGGCTGCTCAGATGGTGCTGTTTTCCTGAGTTTGCTTCTCTTGCTTTGTCCTTTCTACTCTCTTCAGTTAGTGATGTCTGCAGAACTCCTGCCCAAAATCTTATGTTTACACAAAAAAGATATTTCTGTATTTTCGTTGAATTACTTAACTGCATGTCAGAACTCGAACTGATACACCAGAACCTGAGCAGATAAGGGCTCGTTGGATCCTGAATTGACATCTTTATATCTCTGAAACAAGGGTACACATACTCTATGAATTGAATTTTACTGAGAATTTCAATTTGACTATGGTTGGTCCATTCGTATACCTTTAGTCTGAATATAGAACACTAGCCTGCAACCAGTAAGTTTAATCTAGACAACGTTATATTTTCCATGTTTATATCACTTGCGTTGATATGATGCAAAGAAACTATGCAAACTACATTCTTTGTAGTGTGTCATTAATGAGATGCTTGAAATCCAATAACACATAATGCAATAACCTGAATTATTACAATATTTCACTTCTGAATTAAATTTCTTTATCATCTTACTGCTGCATCCATACTACTGCATTTGTGAATGGAAACAATCCAAGTACGGTTTTATTAGCTTGTCATATAACAATAAAAGAAGTTCATGGTGTTTTCTTAAGAATGTATCCTTGGCTTTATTGATCTTTTTCATTAGCACGTAGGGTACTTAAGGGTTGAAGAAAATCAAGTTTTCTCTTTGTTAAATTGTTTCCATTGCAGGTAAAATAAGTAGCTTGTTGTCCCTTAAACTAGGGAGGATTGCTTTGCCGTGTTGAGCTTCTCTCCCTGATAGGGTCATAAAGAAGCAGCATAGGACATCACATCAAAAGCCTTTCTGAAGTTGAGGAAAGACATGTACTATTCTTGTCTATTGAGGCAGTCTTCTCACTATGCAAGATCATCAAATCAGGTGCTGCTTGTCCTTACTAAACCCATTCTCATTTTTTTCCCAACTGCTTTCTTTTCCTTCATCCGTTTTGAAGTGATTTTCAGGGGGATCTCCTCCATAATCTTCCTAGGAACTGAAGTGAGACTGACTGAGCTGTAGCTTCCAAAGTCTTCCCTTCTTGCAGGATGTTCATAATCTCTTGTAAGGTCCTTCAAGTATGTTGTATTTGTCGATTTTGGGATTGGGGAGGAGGAACGTGTTACCCCACCCTTCCCTGAAACATGTTCTTCTAAGGCCAAGTTGTTTGCTATATCCACTCTCCTTTCTGCTCTGTAAGATACCCCATTGCCATGCAGTAAAACTAGTTTGAGACTCCTGCAATCCTGCCACTACTGTGGTATTGGAGAAACTCAAATTACAAGATGTCATTGCTCACCTTTTTTTGTATTATTAAAAAAATCACAAAGGCACCTAAGAATCTGCCACCTTTATTGCTCATTCTGAAGTGCAATGTTTGTTTCTGCAGCTACATGTCACAATCCTCTCCGATAAGATCTGAAAACCTTCCCAGTTCATTTTTCTGATACCTACTCTTCAGCCTTGCCCTTGGCATCACTCACCTGTCACTGAGAATAAAGTCATTATTGCGGCATAAAGGACTCCTTAAGTCATTTTGGCTCTCAACGTGATGCAGTTCCAATGTACTGAAAGCCCAGTGTCAGTTTATTGGCTATGAACAAGATATAAGGTTTTCTTAATCACAAGCTTTGCCAAGGGACAAGTCACTTATATTTGTAGGTGGTCTCTGTAGGGACTGCCACTCTGAAATTGAGTTGACTGTACTCGCTCTTCACTGACAGCTGGTAAGAACTTTCATGATTCATGATTTTGTCCTTGATTTGCTATACTTCACTGAAACCTGTCTGGGGGTCATCCAATTGTACAACTCTATCTTTTGAACAAAGAGTTTTTTCCTGTCAACCTGTACGCCTCTTATTATTACTGTGACTTGTTGTTCAGTCAAGGAGGATCTCTGCTTGTTATACCGAAAATTCTGAGTTAATATTACCCAAGCTTTTTACTTTGGTTGACTACAGCTCATGAATAAAGTAATGAATAGCCTATATCCACCCAATTTTATACCAGCCTGAGGAACTGAATTTGATTTGGGAGCACTTCTTCAGAAGGATGTGTGAAAGTTAATGAAGTAGCAACTGTTTTTCTGAGGTTTGTTGTTGTTTTCGGTATCAACTGCATTTTTAGTTTTCCAAGTATTTCCTTCATGTAATACATCTGTATTCCACTGGGGCAAATTTCAGTGGAACAACATGATATTTCAGTTTGATGTTCATCATGTCTTTTGTCTGATCCTAATACTCATTTAAAGTGTATTTGGTTTGAACGGTTTAAACTATATGGACATATTAAGCTGAGGAATGACTTCTTTTTTTTTTTCCCCTGAACAACTTTGAAGTAACATATTTGAAATTTACAGAGGCCAAGCAATATTTAAAGAAATGCGGTATGTTTAAAATGAAGAAAAATTGTTGTTAATATTTCCATAGAAAATCTGATCCAAAGCAGGAATGTAAAAGTAGATGACTTGCAAGAGAGATGAAAAGGAGAAAAATCTATATCTTCCTTTATCTCTTTACGCAGGAATTAGCTCATTTTTCTTCATGGAGAACAACATTTATCTTTTACATCGCATTTTATGTACTTTAGGTAGATCTTACTTTTTGCTACTCTGTAGAAACCTTAGAACTATGGAACAAGGGGAAAAAATGGGAGTTGTTGAGGGGGGGAAATATTCATGTAAGCCATTAAGCACAAAGTATGTAACATAACTTTATCTACCTAAAATAAAGCTAGTCTGTTAGCCCTGGTTTGGGTGCTGCTGAGATCACTTGAAATATATTCCTTATAAGTCAGGCTGTGCGATGCCCTCATTTGTAGGCCTTTGGTACGCAAAGAAAAATTTTCCCCCAAACCATTGTAAACAGTGTGTTCGTTAACTTAGGAGGAGATCTACTCCGTATCCAAAGACTCGGTGTATGAACAACAACGAACATTAACGTAATAAAAGTACACATCTAATGCTGTTGGGGATTGTCAGCATGGATTTCTGAAGGAGAGATCACGCCTGACCAACCTGACAGCCTTCTGCAACAAAATGTCTAGCTTGGTAGCAGAGAACAGTTTATATTGTTAATCTTGCTTTTAGCAAGGCTTTTGACCCAGTCTCCCATCATATACTCTTAGACAAACCGCTGATGTACATCCTAAAAGGACGGTGAGGTGGGTTGAAAGACTGGCTACGCTGCTGGGCTCAAAGGGTCGTGGCCGGTGGGACGAAGCTCAGCTGGAGGCCAGTCGCTAGTGGTGTACCCATGGGGTCAGCGCTGAGGCCAGCGTTGCTTAATTTCTTCATTAATGACCTGGACCTGCACAGTGCACCCTCAGCAAAGTCTGTGTGTGATATACAAAACCAGGAGGAGGATTGTGCAAATAAGTAATTTCTAGAAGCAAAAGAGAATAAGAAAAATAAGGAAAGCGTTGCTCTTTTAACTGTTCAGAGTTTTAATTCTTTCCAGCTCATTAATAATAGCACTCTTTTTTCTTTTCCTGTTTCATATCAGTTGAATCTCAAAAGTATCAGGGGTAATAATCAAATCAGAACTTCAAAGATAACACTTTGAAAATTGATATAAGAAAGATTTTTTTCAAGGTATTTATTCTGAAACAGAATCGGCATTGTAAAGTTTGAATGCGTAACTTCCAGAAGTACAAGCTGACCTACAGAATTAAATTTTTCTATGTCTAATGGATAAAACTATTTCATACCTTGAAACAAAACAGAATTATTACAGTCCACTTTTACTTGGTCAGCTTTGCTTTCAGTATGCTTCTCGCTTTCAAAAACGTTTGTAATCAAGTTATATAAAGCAGATAAACCATGTATAATCTGTGAAAATAAATACGAATAAAATTCAAACTCAAAATCTGCTTGTTATTCTAAAGGAGATGTGATTAGTCAAATCACATCACAAATTACAAGGCCAACTGTATGAGGTTTAATAAGGCCAAGTGCCGGGTCCTGCATTTCAGTCACAACAACCCCAAGCAACGCTACAGGCTTGGGGAAGAGTGGCTGGAAAGCTGCCCGGCAGAAAAGGACCTGGAGGTGCTGGTGGATGGCCAGTTTAACATGAGCCAGCAGTGTGCCCAGGTGGCCAAGAAGGCCAACAGCATCCTGGCTTGTATCAGGAATAGCGTGGCCAGCAGGAGCAGGGAAGTGATGGTGCCTCTGTACTCGGCACTGGTGGGGCCTCACCTCGAGTACCGTGTTCAGTTCTGGGCCCCGCTGTACAAGAGGGACATTGAAGTGCTGGAGCGTGTCCAGAGCAGAGCTACCAGGCTGGTGAGGGGTCTGGAGACCAGGTCATATGAGGAGAGGCTGAGGGAGCTGGGCATGTTGAGCTTGGAGAAGAGGAGGCTGAGGGGAGACCTCATTGCCCTCTACAACTCCCTGAAAGGAGGTTGGAGAGAGGTGGGTGTTGGCCTCTTCTCCCAGGTGAATAATGACAGGACCAGAGGAAATGGTCTGAAGTTGCAGCAGGGGAGGTTTAGATTAGATATTAGGAAGAATTACTTTACTGAAAGAGTGGTCAGGCACTGGAACAGCCTGCCCAGGGAGGTGGTTGAGTCACCATCCCTGGAGGTGTTTAAGAAACATCTAGATGTGGCACTTCAGGGCATGCTCTAGTGGCAGAGATTGTAGGTTGTTGGGGGGGGTTTTTTGGTGTTTTTTTGGGGTTTTTTTTTGTTTTTTTCTGTGTGTGTATGGTTGGACTCGGTGATCTCAAAGGTCCTTTCCAACCATGAAGATTCTATGATTCTATGAAATAGAAGTTCTGAAGCAATTTTCGCTTTAAGAACACCTGTGGTAAAGTTATAGAATCTTACTTCCAGAGTTTGATGAGACAGTTTAGAAAAAATAATTCTTCTACCTGTTTATGTAATTTCAGACCTGTATTGTATTTGTTTTTTTGTGGTGGGTTGTTTTTTTGTTTTGTTTGGTTTCTTTTTTTCCTATTTTTGTTGTCAGCATTTCTATATTCTATCAGGAAGAAAAAATTCCGAAGCAAGGAAAGAAAATTGCCCTCCAGTTGTTGAGAAATACTATATTTTTTGGGCCACTGCACACAATTTGGTGTCTTACATGATAATAGGGAAAATTAATGAATATTCGTAAGTCTAAGATGAAAAAAGTAAGAATGAATATTACCTTGACTACCTGGAGTGGAATTCACAGGATAAGACAGAGTGTAATCATTACATCTGTTTTGATAGTCCCTGATTAGGACACCATTCCTCTTTAAAAGGGACAAATTACTTGTTCGTTCGCCGCTTCTGATAGCTGAATATGACAAGCAAATATCATAAGGATTGTATTTATAATGCTGTCCATCGCCTGTTTGAAATGAGGTTTGTATTTTTTTGCTATTCAGTAAGAATGAAGTTGGATTTTACTGCTTCATAATCAACGGCATTCATTCCTTTTTAATTTTTTTTTGCATTTGAACACACATATATAACTTGCATATTTGTGCCCAACACTTTAAAATTACTGCTCAGTCTTAAGAATTGGAGCCTTTCATTCCAGGTAGCAAGCATGCTTTTTGGGTTTATACTATACAGCCTTTCCTGTCATAAGAAATATATCATGCTATAAACCTCTAGTTTCAGAAACAACTTGTCACCACGTGCTAGTTTTGGCTGGGTTGGAGTTAATTTTCTTCATAGCAGCTAGTACAGGGCTGTGTTTTGGATTTGTGCTGGAAACAGGTGTTGATAATACAGGAATATTTTAGTTATTGCTGAGCAGTGCTTACACAGAGTCAGGGCCTTTTCTGCTCCTCACGCCGCCCCACCAGTGAGTGGGCTGGGGAGGCACAAAAAGTTGGGAGGGGACACAGCCGGGACAGCTGACCCCAACTGTCCAAAGGGATATTCCATGTCATGTGACATCAAGCTCAGCAATAAAAGCCGAGGGGAAGGTTGGCCGGGGAATGGCTGCTCAGGGATTGTCTGGGCATCAGTCACTTGGTGGCGAGCAATTGTTTTCATTTGCATCACTTGTATTTCTTGGGCTTTATATTCCTTTTCGTTATAATTTATTATTATTTTAGTTCAATTATTAAACTGTTCTTGTCTCAACCCACTTTACCCTTCCAATTCTCTTCCCCCCATTCTGCTGGAGCGGGGGGAGTGAGCACACAGCTGTGTGATGCTTAGCTGTTGGCTGGGGTAACCTACAACGCACCAGCAATGAAATTTTCTGATTTGAAAATGCTTTTCTAGAGTATTTTTTGTTTATTTTTACTATTCCCTGAAGGAGTTTTCCATCCATTTAGCACTGTGACTTAAACTTCAGTCTCGTTTATATAGTTCTAAAGTCCCTTCCTCAGTGACTTTAAAATTTCAATTTTTTTGTGCTGCCAGATCAATTTCTCAAGAAACCTGCTGAACTTCCATCAGTTTTAGGAAGCAATGCGGCTGCAACAATCCCTCTTTGAAAAAGGCAGGTGGAGTCATCATTCTCCTTTTTACATGCAAAATAACTAAGTACAACAGTTCATTATCTTATGGATTATGCTCTTGAATCTTTGCTAACATTGTTACTCCAAAGCAGTTTCAATGTTATTATTTGAAGAAACAAAATGGAAGCATTGATTATTCCATAACAAGGACCGTGTTTTGACACTGGCCTGCATCCAAGACTGATAAGCAACTCGAACATTAGTTGAAAACCTCGCTGACTTGAAAAGCATTCTCATTAAATAAATGCACAAAGAAAAAAAAAAAAAGGAAATTCTCTTCATTACCCAAGTGTATGATCAATGATTTTCTTTGAACTCATTTTATTAAAAGAAATCAAAATTTCAAATAAAAAAAATTACCTGAAAATTGTAACTTTTTGCCTGTAACAAGTAACCTGAGATACCATGCATTCTACAGATAAAATCAAAAATAGATCAGAGTTCTACGAAATTCACGTATTTTATGCTTTCTTCCTGTTTCTAACTTCATATCTAATTGTGCTGTCGTTTCTCAACTGTAATTTCCTGTGGGTTTTGTAGAACACTTTTGTAGAGCACTTCTATGGAATGTGAAATACTATTTCCCCATTAAGAACCTTCTCCCTTTACGTGAAGTTAAGGAAATGAGAAACTGATGGAAGACACTAAAATTTTATCTTTTCAAACTTCTGGTTTTTGATATCAACATACTCCAGTGATTTGCAGGTGACCAAAAAGTTACATTTTACTCATTTGTTTCATCATAAGATATTATCAAAAGCTGTTTCAAAAAACCTCGGTGGTCTGCTTGAAAGTTTCCAGAACTTCCTCTGTGTAGGAATCTGTGCAACTAAGTTCCAGTTAATATCTTTATAGGTTAAATCCTCTTGCCAACTTTATACATGACGTAAATTAGTTCTTCAAGTGAATCAAAGACCCACTGTCACTGTTGTCTTGAAAAAATAGTTCCTAATTTTTTTAAAGTAGTGAACAAGTTGATTTATCTTTTTGTTGTTGGTCGTGGTTTTGTATCTCCTCTTTGTTACAGCTGTGCAGTGTTATCGACTTAACATCTTGAGTTGGGCCGACTTTTGCTTTAGAAATGTAACTATTCTGTTACATTACTCTGTCCGCAGAATCACAGAATGGCAGGGGTTGGAAGGGACCTCTGGAGATCACCTCGTCCAACCCCCTGCCAGAGCAGGGTCACCCAGAGCAGGTTGCACAGGAACGCGTCCAGGCGAGTTTGGAATGTCTCCAGAGACGGAGACTCCACCACCTCTCTGGGCAGCCTGTGCCAGGGCTCTGCCACCCTCAGGGTAAAGAAGGTAGAGATGTTAGAGATGGAACTTCCTATGTTCAAGTTTGTGCCCGTTACCTCTGTTGCATGAAAAGGGGCCAAGCAGTTTTGGCAGAAGATAAACCCCCTTGCGTTCTAACACTCCTCACCGAGGTGGGAGGCTAGGTGCGGCTAGGTTTAAATTCTGAGTGATGCCCAATTCAGCACTATCAGTCCAATCGCGTTTAATATGTATTAAACTATCACGATTTGGATATGCTAATAGTGGACTGCACCTTCAGTCTAGTCGTGCTCCTGAACTAGCATGGCCACTCTCGAGTCTTTGGTCGCGTTCAGTGAGAAAGCGAAACGACTAGCTACTTAAACAGTGCAGTTTATTTAAACAACAGATATACAGGTTCTTTAGGATTGCCGGTGATAAATACACTGTCTGCAAAGCACGTGCAAATGAAGATATTGGTAAGTATACAAACGCGCGACAAAATTATAAATGATACAGCCTGGCTATAAATGTAGGGTAGAGATTCTCTAGAGAAATTTCTAAGTCCCCAAGAAAGCCCTCGGTGTAATCGAAGTCTTACCCGAAGGCGTCCCTATTGGGGGGAAGAAGGGCTCAGCCCGTCGACTGATCCCGGAAATCAGCGGTGGAATTCTTCACGATGGTGTCTTCCCCGACATCCCCTCTCTCTTGGGCTATTTTTATACTATTTTTTTATCTTCAAAGTGGAGTTTGAGTGACTTTAGTCATACGTACTTTTATTATGATTAATGTATTCAAGGAGGAGTGTTCGCACCTCGGGGGCGGATAGCCTCCGGGATGGAGGTGTGTTTTGGTACATTGTGGTGAGCAAAGTTCGCACAAAGGACAGCATTTCATCAACATTTGACGAAATGTTGGCTCGGGTAGCGTGTAGGCCGCTTATCAGTTCCGTAGTACCATCTCGTCCCCATATCTGCTATTCGTCACAAGGGAAGGCCACGGAACAAGCGTGTTCCGTTCCATCCCTCGTGTAGTTTCGCAAACAACCTTGTACAGGGAATCACAGATGTTGCATTCTTCGTGTGCTAGCTGCGGCTGTGTTCTGCCTCAGAAGCCTCTTGATTTTATGACTTTCCTTAATGTGTGAACAATGCTGTATTTTTGTATTCTTGGCCAATTCAGTAATTATTCCACAACCTCTTGTCCTGTCGCTGGGCACCACTGAAAAGAGCCTGGCCCCATCCTCCTGACACCCGCCCTTTAAGTATTTATAAGCTGTTGGCTGTGTTACATTTTAAAACTCAGATACAGGAGCAATTTGCTATTTGCTGATTTGCTATGAGGTATTTTTCTTAAAAAGCTTAGAATTAAACTTTAAGAAACTTTTTAAGGTGGTAACCAAGTGTGTAAGTTTTTCAAGGATAAATCTCCAAGCTATATAAAGATCTCAAAAAAAAAAAAAAAGAAAACCATAAACCAGTAAAGTAGTGCATTGCTGTGCAATGTGTTATTTGTGTCTCATAGACACAAACTAAGGGTCAGATAATATTTATTTATTTGGTTAGTTAATGAAATTCAGTTGGAAATAAACATCGACAAGAACTTCAGACTGTAGATACTGGAATTCATGGGTGGGACTGGGATAAAGAAAACTCGCAAGGAAAGCAGAAGTCTTATAATTGGAGCAGCTGCACAAGTTAGCATTCTGTACCGGAATTGGTAATTATGGTTTCAGCATTGATTGTCCAACAAACATCTGGGGATTTACAGTAAAGTTGGCTCTTGGGCTTCAGCCAGCGGCTCATTTGTGTCTCTAGCTGAATTCAAATCGGTTGTTCTGCAAAGAAAGTAACTGCAGTTCGCAAAGTTTGTTAATTGAGGGTGGCAATCTGTCATGCACAAGTCTGCACCAGCTACTACCATATATATTCTTTGCGGCAGTCTTTGCAAGTGTAAGCGGTAATTGCAGTAGCGTGGGTGTGGGTTGGTGATGGTGAATTTTCTTTTGGTCTGGAGCCCAAGTAATTTTTAAAAATACAAAGTTATTGTAGTAATTCTCATTAGTAGACGTGAAACCTGTGCGTTACAAAACTTGGCACTCCGATAGCGATTTATGTGAAAGATGCCACAATCATTTTTAGTAGAAAGAAAAACTGAAGTTTACACTAAAAATGGCTAGAAAGAGATTATATTTTTTTTCCTCTTGCTATGTCAATATATAAATACAAGGTTTAGGCAAAGTTTATTTTTGTCTCTGAGTTTCTCCATTGGTATCCAGCAGATCAGAATCTTCTTATAAATGTGTGGTCGTACTAGTGTTGTTATTTTAATAAAGTGTAGACACTTTGGAATGTCAATTAACTCTCCTTACAAGCCGAGCCAAAACGCTGGCACAGAAAATGCAGAAAGTGGATCAGCTTTTTCCAGGAGCAAATACTGAACTTTCTACAAGGAGATAATTTTTTTTTTTTAAATATTTTAGTAAAAATATCATTATGACTATTGAGATCTGGGACACTGCAGCGTGTTCTTTTAAGATGCCGGTGCTGCTTCTCTTAAAATATATACTCCACTAGCATGCAGTGGTTCATATTGAAGAGTATACTGATTTTTCAAGTAGTTTCATTGGTTTTTCAGCATGAAGAAGGGCAATTTAATTTTGTTCTTATGAAAGTAAAGAAAATTATATGTTAGTGTATGTATTGTTAGAACTCCTATACTGCATGGATAAGGTGCTGGCATTACCTGAAAGCAGCTGATGCAAGAATGAAGTGGTGCTTCTGTATCTTACATTAAAAGGTGGTGATTGAATACTAGGGAAAATTCAGGTAAGAGTGTGGAAAAGACAGGTATGTTGAAGGGAAAGAAACCCCAGTGTTTATACTTAGCTGTGGCACTTACAGTTCCTTTTTATTTCCTCAAAGGTTTTCTGCCATTGGTTGAAAACGAATAGCGTGAAACGCTTCCAAAGTTTTCACACACAAAACACAGAAAATTGATAGGGATATCTGAAATATTGTCAGGAGAGTGTGCAAGAGGCCGTGTTTATATTCTCCCAGTTGAAGCCTACATTTTTTTTTTTTTCTTAACTTCATACTTTGGTCTTAGCATTTTAAGGCATTTATCAATTTCTCTTCACAGAGAGAGGCAGAGGAGCAGTAAGAAAACTGTTCTGAACTACAAATAGAGTTGGTGTTAGGATTTGTTCTGTGCCTTTCTAAGTTTTGCAGTTGTTTATTGGTCTGGCTTTCACCTGTGGATTTCAGCAATTTGGTGTAATTGCCAATCAAAATATTGGAAGCGGCACCTGGTGAGCATGGCACAGATGCTTCATGTGTGAATTCAAGTCGTATAAATCAGTATCTGATGAGGCATTCTACCATGAACGCTTTATTGCATGTGCGCGTTTATGTAACAAACAGGCACAAATCTGCTTTTGACCTTGAGTTTAGCATGCAGCAGATGTACATCCATATGACTTAATCTCTCCACCCGGTTTTCAGTCTTTTTGCACATGTCCTTATCTCTTAGCACAGTAAGAACCAGGTGGGCACCAACCACCTCCTTATCTGCTGTGTATCTCCGTATCTCCGTAGGAACGACCTAGGGACACACAGACTGCAGGTATCTGTCACGCGCGACAGCTGGGCCAGGATCACAAGGTGTGCTGCGTAACTGAAAAGGAATTGCAGATGCATGCAGCGTAATATAGCCTTGCTGCTGAATTCCCTTCCATTGAATAAACCAAGAGTTCAAACTTGGAACGTAGCAAGTAGAGTAAATAAACATAACCAAGTCTTAACTGTGGATGAGTCCAAGACAGAATCGAACGCGTGCCTCAGTTTTAGCACTCACGCCCAGGCAAGAGAGTCCAAAACCCTTCAGTTGTCCTAACACAGTAATGAAATTATCGTTTATGAGGTACATAGAGACACCGTCTCTATGTACATTCGGACCATCTGAGGTTTCCAATTCCTTCTATGTGGATTTCTGTGTGAAATGATGAGACACATTTAACTGTACACTTGGGTCACATTCCACTTCATGCACAAAAGGTTTGCTGTTGCATCACCTATCCCTTAAAGCAAATGACTCTTAGATCAAATAACTAAAAATATTAAGCGTATGAATGTTTCCCGTAATTGTAAAAAGGTTAATAGGTACATTTACCATTATTTTGATGTTCTGCAGTTTTTTGATTTTTAACAGTTTTGCTACAGTAATTTTATAATAATCTTAATTAAAACAAACATTTTAATCAATTTTTTTAATTATTTCTCTTTAATAGACCAATTTAACATTTGTTCTTGAAGGTGAATTGCAGGTGAATGACTCATTCCCAGTAGCCAGGCGTAGTCTCTCAGAATTCCATCTTCATCTTGCAGTCCTTTTCAAATGCGATTCTAGCTCTTTAAGACAGAATCTCCTCTGATCCATATCATCACATTTACCATTTTAGTTTTTCATCAAGACAGTACTTTTGAAGTGCCTTTCCTGACCCTCTCCAAATACTGTCCTTTGGTACACGTTATAGCATGGTCTTGCAGCATGCAAGCCGGATTCCTTTTCTGCGAAACGGAACTGGAATATGCTGAAGTATAACCTAAAAAACACAAATAGTATTAATGTTAGGTCCTCAGCAGCGTAAGTTTCATTGTAAAAGTCTGTTTTAATTGGATGACGATGTTGTAAGCATAACCAGTTTCTCAACGATTCAAGCAATTCCTCTTCTTTTGCTTCCCTTCCCCAAAATGAAGCCACGGGCACTACTAGTTTGTCAGCCTGCCTGGAGGTTTAAGCAGAAGGCTTAATGAACGTCTTCAGCTGTGATCTGGAAAATGCACTCTCTCAGACATTTTGGATAGATCTCTCTGATTAAAATAAAGTAAAACTGATAAATCTCTACGGACTGAAATTTCCAAACTAGAAATGTAACTGAGAAATCATTATCCTAAGAATAAACAAGAAGCTTTTTTTTTTTTTAAAGTTTTGACCTCTACAAGTTCATTAGTTTCTTAAAGCTCTTAATTATATCAGACTTTGAATACCTGTTCTTCTTGCTTTTAATCCTGTTTTGCTTTTCTGTACAAATAAGAATCTATTTTAAGTAAGTTTCAGTGGGCGGAGAATCTCTATAGAATTGGAAACCACAGTTCTCCGTATGCGTATAATTTTTGACAAATTTTCACAGAGATACTTTTCCTTTGCAGCTCAGCGTTCCCTTGGGTAAAGGATTTAATCCTTTTGTTTGTTTGTTTTCTTTTTTCATTCAGTCTCTTGAATCTTCAGGTATGTAATGTATGTTTAAGAAACTTGTTTTAGAATTTATTTTACAAATCACTTCAAGGTCTCAGGATCCTAAAGTCTTGAGAATTTTTTTTTTTTTTTTTTTTTAATTTTCACTGTACTCATGAGATAACCCTTTTGGTTAATTTAATTTTTGGTGGTGAATCCTCTTTTTAAAATCAATGTAGTTTTATTTGAACTTCCTAAACAGTAGGCCTTACGTATGCTATATGTACTTACGTATGTGTGCTAGGCCTCAAGGTTAGCAAGATTTATTCAATTTTCTTCCACTATCTTGGAAGAATCTTTGGTAATTCAATGTTTTACTTTTTTTTTTTTTTTTTTAACAAACAGAAGTGCCATTCTAAACTGCATGTGGTTTTTTGTTGTGTTTTGTTTTTTTTTTTCAGAAATTGTGAATAAAAATGTGTTAATAAGAAATAGATCATTATTGTACAAAATGGGAAACTCAGCAGGTATCTGCCTAACCTTTTGTCTATTTTGGTCTTTCACCGTAAGGCAAGAATGAAGGGTAAGGTTGGTAAGACACTTTGACAGCAAACAAATTGGCCTTATTTAGACTGAGATAAGCCTTTAAAGTTCTAAGATCACTTCAAAGAATATCTTGCCCTCCAGCGCCTTCATGTTTCCTACTGCTTTTGAGACCAGAGGGTTCCATTTCTAGGAGTTATGTGAACGCTTAGAATTTAGAGTTTTATTATCTTTATGCCATCTGTTTTTGTGCTACGATGGGTACAAAGGTTAGGAGAAGCAGAACCAGGGTTTGTTTTTTATTTCCAAATGTCAATAGCTTATTCCAGGATTTCAGACAAGATGGCCTCTGCGCCTCAATTTCTTGTCTGCAAAACAGGGATAACAGCACTTCCCTATCTCACAGAAGGTCATACGGCTAGATACTTTAAGAGATTGTGTGTGCTGTTAGACAATGTAAGCAAATAACAACATCAGGGCATGGTGGTATTAACAAAAAGCACAGAAGTATTGTATTTTTATAGAGTGTTCTATATCAAGCATACTGAGATCATCCATTAATGTTCAGTGCCCTCAGTTACTCTTACAGTTATTATTTTGTTTCCTGTCTTGAAGATCAAGCTTATAGGCATCATTCTAAGCTCATCCTTCTCTCATAATTTATTTCCTGTGTGTTTTGAGACTGATGAGCTATAAATTGCTCATGAGATGTGATGCTTTTTCTAATCAGAAGCTATAACGAGTAGAGACTGGCATTATTTTATTGCTTTACTAAACAGTTTTGCTAATGAGGCTACCAATACAATGTCCCCATTAAAAGATGAAGCTGGTAATGATCTTGCTCCTGATAGAGAAAGAAGGATAAGCAGTTTTATTATGAATTGTATGTAGCAAATGTCTTCATCCTTTGAGATGCTTCGGGGGCAGGAGCACTAACACTAGAAATAGAGCATATGAAAATAAACAAGCAGCTCTGTCAAGGTAAGACAGAAAAATAGGAAGATTCAATTCATCCTCCTTGTCTTAAATGTTTCCTTCCACAGTAGTGCCAGTAAGCTCTGACTCTCAGCAAATGTATTTATAGCATCATAATACCATACTTCTTACAAAAATGTATTAGAAATGCAATGTTACATCCTATAACTTTTTCACATGCCTGATGTTTCCTACAGCTTCTTTTGCTTGCTCCTTTTTAGAAGTGAATAAAGTTTGATCATAAAGACATTATGCAAAGTGTACCCTGTTCTGAGCAACAGAAGGTGTCATTGACTTGCTGGAGCCAGACAACGTATGAATTGCCTTCCCCTCTCTATGAAATGTTATTTCTTCTCTATCCTCCATGAGAATTAATTTTTATTCTCTGCAAGAATTAATGTAAAACTTTCTGTCTCTCTGTGCGTGTACTTCTGTGTGTGTGTAAAAGAGGGAGAAAGTGATCCTCATCCCAGACATAGAGCTGTGGGAGTTCAAGTCTCTGATCTTAGTCAAGATGGCTTAAGTCAAGAGGACTGTGGTGACTAACCCGATGTTTTTTCTTGAAAGGATTTTTTTCTGGTTTTGATTTAAAAAATTCATTCCCTTTCAAAAGTTCATCTGCCCCTCTACCCTGCTCTGGTGAGAGCCCACCTGGAGTACTACATCCAGCTCTGGAGCCCCCTACATAAGAAGGACATGGAGCAGGTCAAGAGGAGGGCCACAAAGATGGTCAGAGGGCTGGAGCACCTCTCCTATGAGGACAGGCTGAGAGAGTTGGGGTTGTTCAGCCTGGAGAAGGCTCTGGGAAGACCTTAGAGCCCCTTCCAGTACCCAGAGGGAGGCTAGAGGAAAGCTGGGGGGGGACTCTGGATCAGGGAGTGAAGCGATAGGATGAGGGGTAATGGTTTTAAACTAAAAGAGGGGAAATTTAGATTAGATGTTAGGAAGAAATTCTTAACTGTGAGGGTGGTGGGACGCTGGCCCAGGTTGCCCAGGGAAGCTGTGGCTGCCCCATCCCTGGAGGTGTTCAAAGCCAGGCTGGATGGGGCTTTGAGCAGCCTGGTCTAGTGGGAGGTGTCCCTGCCCAGGGCAGGGGGGTTGGAACGAGATGATCTCTAAGGTCCTTTCCAACTCTAACTATTCTACAATTCTATCATCTGATTTTATGTAAAAATTCCTAACTAGTTTATTTCCAGGTATCTCTTGAATTTCCACAATAAGTGAGGAAGTCCTGCCTGGTTCTCATGCTTTTAAAGCACGGCGAGAAAGGAAAGGCACTTTCCAAGAGAGAATGGGCAGCTTAGAAATGCTGATTACACAAAGTGTTAGGACTTTGACCAGTTTGCCTGGCAGTAGATGCACAGTCCCAGGCTAAGGAGGAAGCTATATACAGTGAAAAAGTATTTGTTCTTTTGAGTTTTATTTTGCCTTTCAGAATTCTTGAAGTTGACAAATAGTGCTTTCGGATGTAGGTGCAAGTCTTGGTTTGAAAGATAAAGGACTGTGTTAGGTGAGTTAATCTCTGTTTCTCTCACCCTTTACTAGAGGAAGCTAGAGCTGGTTGTTGGCTGGCCTTTGGATCCACACTCACCATGAGGTTGGCCGTGTTTTCCTGGCTCTAGCAATCTGTGTTTACGGTTTTAGATATGGCTCTTTCACATTTAATGTAGACCACCACCATTGCAATTTTTTTTTAATTGCTGGAAAATTTTCATGTTTTTTGAAAATGATCCAATTTGTAGTGCAGGCATGCATATTATTCCTTAGCCAGGGAAGAATACAGGGTCCAGCAAATTTCCATCCATGCCATTTCAAGCAGACAGAGTGTTGGACACAAAAACATCCAATATAATTCATATTTTAAAATGTGAAGGCTCATTCAGTGCCAGAAGTATCCTAAGTCTGATTTCCCAGTGTGCGTACAGATACCAGTGTAAGTGAAACAAAATGATCAATTTAAATTTATTTATATATCTGTGAGTGACTTCTGTGGTTCAGGTTATGAAAGTAAGTGGTTACTTTACAGAAATCTGTAAAGATTAATTCCCCCAAAACGTTCATATGATCAGGTGAGATATTTAATTACAAAAGAAATGTTTTGGGGTTTTCCACAAAAAAAAAAAATTAATTGTTTTTGCCCCATGTCTCATCTCTTTCAATAGCCACAGGACTGAGTGGTCATCTCTCAAACTTCAGTTCTCTCTCACTCCTACTCTCCCCTTGTGGAAATTGTATGTTATTCTCAGAACCTCCTTCCTTTAGTCTTACAGGAAACTCTAGTCATCATTCATAATGATTTCCTCCCTTACCTACCCCATTAGGACACACTGAAAAGACAATTAAAAGAAAAGGAAAACATGTGGCAACCGTGAGCCGTTAGTTTTATACCAGCTGAAAGCCATTAATTGAATTGAACTAGCCCAGCAAATGGACTAAATTTAAATAGTAGTGATTTAGAAAAAGTGTACCAATCCTGAGGTGTTTGGTCAATGTGGCAGATAAATATACATTGAAGATCTTATCAAATAAAGACTTTACTTTTTTACATATTGATAGTATAAAATAGGTGATGGTACTTTTGTCAAAATCTCTGTGAGCTTGACTTGACTTGAACAAACTAAAGATTCAGTTTAAATATATAAAGTGAAAATGCTTCAGTGTTGTTCAGTCCTAATACAAATCCTGACAGATCTAAATACTGTCAGTTTAAGACTTCAGAGAAATACACTCGTTGCTGGGAAATGTGTCCTGATGCTAGCAAGATCAGCTAGATTTTAAGGATTTGCAGAAGTTAACTAGGCTTATGTGTGCATGCTCAATTAGTAAGGAATTAAAAAAAAATCTCATTTAGGGTTTATCTTCTAAGAATTTTATTCAGTCATATCTGGTTTTGAGCTTGGAACTACAAATAGCAAAATATTGGGGGCGGGGGGAAGCAAGCAACCCTGGTATTTGGGAGAATTTGTGGGGGTTTTTGTTTGCTTGTGGGTAATTTTTTTGCTTTTGGTAAGTGGTAGGATATACCTACATCATTCTTTTTCAGGAGATTTGCTAACTCTGTAATTTCTCATTGATTTTAGAAGATGAAGACCTCTGTGGAGAAAGTAAGAAATGATGGATAAGGCTTAGATTTTGGTCAAAATACAACTGCTGTTCAGTACTGAGGTTTTGAGCTAATTCCATAAAAGATCAAGATTGCTTCCTGCTTTGTAAATGAAAATTACTAATTTTCCATAGTTGTAAGGTTGATGTAAGACCAGGGTAAATTAATTTTTTTCAGACTTCTTAAAATGTCAGATGGAAGATGCTAAAAAATCGTTAATTATCGTAAAATTCACTGGCAATGCCCTTGAACACAACAATTACCGTTATAGTTAATGCTGTTCTAGTTTTCTTTCTCTGGAATTGTCCAATACAGAAACCTTGAGAGTGAATCACGGAAGTATGTGTAATGTTTAATTATTATGCTCCATCAGTCTTCCCATTTCTGCCACTTTATGACCGATTCAAAGCCCACAATATGAAGACTTAGATAGCTTGGTTTTTTTTTGGTTTTTTTTTTTTTTGATATGCATTATCTATTGTAGCAGTAGGTGTTCTGTTTCCTTGCGATAATCTCTAATCCTTTCTTAAACTATGTAGACTGCTGGGTATCCTTAGTAATTCGCTTAGGTCAATTATTTGTTTTGTAGAAAAAAAAAAAACCACCCACAAACAACCCAAACATCTCCCCAGCCACCTTCACACCTCCCCCCCACCCCGGACACACCCCATCCCCCCCCCGCCCAAACTTAATAGCTTTAAATTTGTTAACATTGGGCTTTATTGGCTATGTCTTGTTAGTGTATTAGGACAGACGTGAAAGAGGAGCCCTAACTTTCTTTCAGTATATTATGCATTATAGTCTTGATTCTGTTTCCACTTAAATCAACAACAAACCTCTCAACAGTCTGTCTCGTTTAGCTCCTGTCACAAATAGGTACTTTCAAATCACTCGTTTAATTTTAAAATGGTTTTAGTTAATATCATTCTTTTAAAACCTTTAAAATGGGATTCCTGGATAATCCAGGTGTTTTTATCAGAGCTTTCGCACAGCGCAGCTAAAACAGAAGTCAAGTTATTAACTCTAAAGGCTACAGACAGTAATACCAACGTTTAAGTTTTCAGTTATTTCTTCTTCTTATCATGTTGGGAAACCATTTATGCATCCTCTTTACTTAACTCACAGAGAAATTTTAATCTCAAATATATTTAAGCTAATATTTTGAGAATGGTTGAAATATGTGTCCAAACCTGTCTCTGGTTTGCATAACTTAAGCCCACTGTTCCTGTTAGCTTATTCAATTACTCTGCAATTATGCAAATATATTTTATTATAGCGTGAGCAAACTTCAGAGTCACTATTTCCACGGCAGAGTGTGCACATTGCATACCTAGTCTTTAGAGATGCTTCTTCCATTATTTTTTATTTGTATTTATGAAGGATAGGGGAGGCAATCAAAACAGCAGTGAGGGTAAATTTGTCTTTTGGTGACACAGAAGAAATGTTCTGAAATACTTTGTGATATTTCAAAGGTGGCACAGATAGTGTTTTCAATAGATAACTAGCTGATCGTCAAAGTCTTGTCTCTGGTTGGCTTAAATGCAATTGGAAAGCATCAAATTCTGTTGTGAAAACTGTAGTCAATTCACATTAACCTGCAGGTAACGAAGGCACGTCCCTCTGGTTCCCTTCCCAGAGTTTGTAAATGTCTTTATAGCGTTTTATTAATATGGCCGACAGCGATGGAGTTTGGATTTTTGTATTCTAAGGCATATTTTTGTCAGGCAAAGCTTCTCTGACATTTCAGCTTCAACTTACGTTTTTAGGTATTTTCAGCTTTTAGTATCTGTGAACAACACACAGGACTGTACAACGTGGGCACTTCTGTTCTCTTACCCATCCGCTAATGCTGCTGTCTTACCAGTCCAATAACCAATAATGATTGCAGTCTGTGTATTTTATACTTCATGTAACAACATTTTTCTTTTCTGGCTTTTATATATAATAATTAGTTTGGAACACGTGGTAGTTTTGTAGAACTGCTGTAGTAATTTTCTGATATATCTCAGTTTTTCCTTTTGAGTGCAGTCTTACCCCATAAATCTTGTTCTTTTAAAGTTGTCCTATATATTTATTTTAACGAATGAAAAGAAATGAAAGCAAATGAAACTTTGATGGTTATGGTATTACACAGTATTAGTGAGAGTGACAGAATTAGTTGCTTGGTGACTCTCTACATCTCATCTTTGAGTTGTTTACTTGTTTTGAAGTTCTTCTAAAATTCATAGTTGAAACATTTTTCTTCACACTGGAAATTGTCTCAGTTTCTCTTTGGTTAAAATGCCCTTGTTATGAAGAGTGAATGACACCTTGCTTGCATTTCCAAACTTTCTGATTGTGAGGGTGACTGTGAAATCAGAATAACAAGATATTGAATTAGTTATGAAGCATTTTGCAGTGGCTTTCTGTCACAGTTCCCCTCTCTCTCTTTCGCTCTTTCTCATGCCCTCTTTTCTCTTTCTCTCCTTTTCTCTCTCATTTGTTCCTTTTCCCCCCTCTCTTATTCTGTTTTTCTCTCTTTTTCTCTTCTTCTTTTTCTTTTTTTTTTAATTTCTTGCTGGATCTGTTTCATTTTATATAAATAATTAAGTATTCCTAAGGATTAGGAGGAATGGTGGTTAAGAGCCTGTTAATGTGATAGTATGACCAGTGTTTGGAGCACTCACCTGGAGGAGAAGCACCTTAGTTCCAGTTCACGATCCAAGTACCATTTTGTAGATTTAACATGAACTTTGACATGTTTTCAGCCACCTTTAAAATTTCTTAAGGTGAGTTTGCCCAAATCAATTTATTAGAGCAAATGCCTTTCCATAAATTTCATTCATAAAAATTTGATTCTTAATCCCTGGAACATGAAGGATGTATAGGGATGACTCATCTTCACTCCAAACACAGTTCCCAGATGATTAAAAGTGCTTCCTCTCACCATTGAAAAATATTTCCATTTTCTTATCTGCATGGTGTACTCTCTTTGTGTAAAGCATTGCCCCACAATGGTGCTAATCCTCTCTTGTCTCAGAAATTCCTACTAAGCACAAACTGCTTCTGTGTTTTGGGCTAGAGGGATTTGGTTTATGTTTGCTCTTCCTGACTATAGAATTCGGTAGTTTTTCTAGCTGAGTCAGATGGTATCTTCCCATTTTTCCAAAAAATGTGGAGGGAAGGGAGGCAGAATATAGGGTGGGAAAAGGCTTAAAGGAATAATTGTCCTTTTTCTCTAACAGTTCACATAAACCCTTACATTGACATGGAAATTATCAAGTACAGTTCCCAGTCTTTCATAAAAAGCAAGTAGGTCTAATCATAATCCCAGACTAACAGAATAGAAGCCCCCAAATGGGATATTCTTACCACAGGAAAATGGTACCTCCCCTTGATATCGCTCAACGACTCAGTCTGTCTCAAGCAGAGTAGCACTGTGATTGTGTCAGGTCCTGCCACAGTATGGTGTCCTGCGAGGTAAAGGAACTATGCTGAGAAATTCTGAACAGGCTTTAAATAATCAGCAGGTTGTTATCTTTAGGACGAAAATTTTGCAGAGCAGCCAGAGATTTCCAAGCGTGTTAGGAAGAGCGCAGAGTTTTCAGCTGAAATATTAACTAAACAAAATCAAGACTGTGTATAAATAGAAACGGAACTGGCAGGTTTTATTTAAGGGAGGGGGAGCAGAAAGGAGGATGTAGATACTTGGATACAAAAAAACATTATCATATACTAACTTCTCATTCTTTTGGCAAATATATTTAGAATCCAGACAGACTTTTCTGGTATATCAATAGAAGCATGATTCTAAAGGAGGAAAATACATAAAAACTCTGGATTATTGAAAAGGTCCAAAAAACATCGTTTAAGTCTTCCAAAATGCAAATAGAAAACTCTGATAGATGCATATAGTGAATCCAGAGTTCTAAGTGTATTTTTACCTTTGTTTGGTTACCTCCATCATTCTTTGTACCTTCCAACAATTCCAAGAAATTGAGCACGGACCCTAAGCGTAACAGTCTTCTAGTGCACGTTTTCACATACATAGACTTCATTAGAATGACACCTACAGGAGAAAAAGCACAAAATCGTGTAGTGAATAATTGTTGTAGTGGAGTGGAAACATTAAAAAAAAAAAAAAGTTGGTCTAAACTTGTCCGTAGTGATCTTCATTTCAGTTCTTTCTCTTCGGTTTTCTTTTTCCCATTCTCTTCTGTGCTTGCAAAGTAGAGACTTAGAAGTCTACTAAACTGACTTCTTTTGGGGAGTTGTAGTGACCTCTGTGAGGAAAGCTTTTGTACCCTGTGGTGCTCCATCATCATTCACCACTTAAGCAGCTTTCAAGAGATCTGCCTTATTCTATAGACATGTTCCATCTGGCTGCAGATAGCAAAAGTCTTTAGGGAAGTCCGAGGTAGTCCTCCGAGGGAATTTTTCTGACAATCCCAACCCTTAAAGGATTGGACTCTTCAGTATTTCAATCCTACATTATTCCTAATCATATTTTAACCACTGTCATAGCGGTTACTTGAGCTTGTCTTGGAAGTAAAGATAAAGGCTGAACAGGCATCACAATAATATATTTTGCAAAACACTGTCCCTCCAGGTCAGCACGCTCATCCATTGGACCAGATCCCAAGCCATAGATCAAACCCACAGACACCATCAATGGGACATTAATTCTTTTCAAAGAGATGGTAAGAAAGAATAGATGGTAAGAAACCAAAACATCTGTGCTTTCCTTCATTTTTGGACATTTATTTGATTAAATAAATAAGAAAGGGAATTTGCCTGTACTGTGCTGATCACCAAGGTGTCTGAAGATTATTGGATACTTGTAGTATGAGCAAGTTTATTTTATCTTATGTATCAGTGCCAGCACGTATTTAGGACTGCAGTGCTTTTACTAAAGGAGGCAGTTTATTCAGTCCACGGTCATAAAAGTGCCTCCTGGTTTCTTCCTAAAAGCATCCGTCCATGATTGCTCTGGTTCTGCCATGCAGCCAGACAGTAAACTCCTAGTGGACCACATCGCTTCATTTCCAGGGCCTTTACCAAAGTAACGCTTCCCAGTTTTCTCCAACAGAAGGTTAGTGAGTACAACAGTTAAGTGGATTCATTATTTCTCCCAAATAGTAGAAATGTGGTATTAAATAAAAAAATAATAGTAAGAAATAACTAAATCATAGAGAAATCGAATAAATCTGGAGCAAAATAAGTGGGGTTTTTTTCAGTTTTGTGTTGCAAAGGGATTGAAATGGCCGAGAACATTCTTGTGCATTCCTAAAACTTCCTGTATTTCCATTAATAAATTCATTTGCTGGTTGTGTGATCCACCATTCTGAATGTTATAAGACTGTAGTTGAGATTTCTGGGCTTGCTCATTTGCGCTAGTCTAACCATGGTTTTTTCCATTGGTCTAGTTTTTGTTTTGTTTTGTTAACCTTTTCTTTAACTAAATCAGATTTTTTTAAAAGGTATTTATACTTTAATGTTGCCAGGCAAAGTAATGGGGTCGAAATCCAAATGCTCTGAATCTTTGTTTTATATTATTTTATAGTCTGAACTCTTTTTTTTCCTCCCCCCCACCCGAGAGCAGAACCTGAAGCAGTACTTCACTATTGATGTTTGTAGTAGCAACCTTTAAATCAAGGTGAAAACCAAGTTTGTGGTTGGTGGCAGCATGTGGCCATGACTTTCGGAGACTTTTCAGTCTTTGCTATTGTCGAATCAATATCAGCATTGAAGTTAATGGGCATAGTAATTGATATTGCTAATTATAAGTGTAATTTTTTATGCACACATCAGAACATCCAAAATAAATATCAGGGTGGTTAGATGTAAACAACGAAGGAAAGGACTCCTCTGAATGTCAGGCCTTAAGTGGTTATTGTTAGGCATATATCAATTAACTAAATAAATGACAAAAACGTAAACCTTCATTCATTCTCTGTGATCATTTAAGAAGAATTAAGAAAATCTTTAAATAAATTAGTGAACCTTTTACAATTTTGTTTCAGGTTGTTTTTGGGTTGGTTTTTTTTGCATGAGCTTAGAAAGCCCGTTTTAAGCATGTGCAGCAGCCACATCTGTGGTGGAAGCTGAAAGCCATCAGTACGGCACAGCGGGGCTGGGTTTGGATGGGGAGGGGAGTTTGGTGTTTTCTGAAGTGTAGAGTGCTTAAATACGGTTTGTCTGCACAGTGTCTTCATGAGGTTGTATTGGACTTGTCGTAGATGTTTCTAGCTGGAGGCCTGAGGATGTGACACAATGGAACTTAGAAATCACTAATTGTCAGGTTATACAATTGCGATTCCCGTCCTCCCACAATGAAGCGTTACTTTATTTTATTTTTGAGTGGCGCGGTACCATCATTATCCTCTTGCACATAGCCTGGTTGGCACAGCTGATGGGAAAGTGAGAGAGAGACAACTGAATTCCCTCGGGCTAAAAAGGGAATTAGACCAGATCTCCCACTTCTTGGGCAAATGCTCTACCTATTAAACAACTATAAAAAAACTGGATGGCAGTAGTGAGGAAATCAACGCATCTAGTCTCAATGCTCTATTTGTGAGTTGATTTTAGGAATCATCATGAGTAGGTAACAAATCCCAAATTGTTTTTGTCAGGACAGTTCAAACAAGATGACGGTGTTCCTTTTGTATATGGACAAGACCAAAACTTTCAACACCTAAGTAATTTCTTTTAAAAAAGGAAAACACTGAAGGTACCTGAGGTACCATACTGGATTAAATAGATTTTTATGGGATAGGTTTGATTTCAAATTAGCCTTCATGTAAGACACTTTGGTGCTTTCTTTGCACCTCACCTTCAAATCCTTAGTTGAATTTGAACACGGATTGTCAAGAATTGTGTGTTATTTTTTTAATATGTTTGGTACCAGTTTGAGAACAGAACTGTATCTTATTCTCTGACCATTCCTATAGAAACCACACTTGGCTCCTTTAGAATAAGTGATTTTTCCCTCGATTTCTTTTAGTTCTTGCATTCGTGGTAATTCCTGGTGGTTTGTCACTGCTTATAAATCAGCAGCATATGAATAAATTAATTAAAAGCAATCAAACAAAACATTTCCTTGCCAGACGTAGGATAGTTGATTTGTCTTAAAAAAAATATATATAATTAAAATAATCTGAACATAGCCAGTCTTTCAAACCCTCCATGATACCAGTTTTTGTTCCAGTCTTTTTGCCTCTGTTCCCTCTCTCTTCTCTAAAAACTGGAGAGATTTCTCAGCAAGAGTAAAAGCTCCTATATAAGCTCATTCCATTGCTGATTCACTGCTGGAAACATAATGGCATCAAACACCTGCATAATCTTTTTTTACAAGAATGGCTCAAAGTTTGCGTGATATGTCTTGGGTTTCATATGTTACAATTAGGAGGGTATTTTTAAATAAGAATAGTGCACTTTTATATTTTTAGTCAATGTTTTAAAAAGATATATAAGACAAAATTCTGTGCCTCCTATCTGCACTTAAAACATATGGTAGGTACAAATATGTCCTGGAGCTACCTTAGCACCCAGTGGCTTTGATAGCAACCTGTGGAGAGCTGGTCTTTCAGTGCTGACTTAAAGATGCTCTTTTTTATGCAATTTGCTGTAGGTCACTCTGGTTCAGATATCCTACCAGGACTCATTTGGCATGGATTTATCCATGGTGTTTTTTTTTTTTTTTTTACTTCCAAAATGTGTCTCTTTTTATGCCACACTGAAAGCAAGAAATTACTTGGCAGTGGCCACGGTGTGTAAACGTTTCCGTGCCACTGGACGACCGTTCGTAGCAGCGTTCCTGTGCTCTTCCTGACACGATCAGTGAGCGCAGCGACGTTATCTCCTTGCTCGGTCAGTCTGCAGAGCTAAAGCGTATTGGATTTGAAGCAAGACTTGAAAAACTTTCATGTAGCCTGCAGAATGAAAGGAACTAAGAGACAAAGGTTGATTTACGCTTCAGGTTAGTCTTACTGTTTCCCAGTTCTTGAATGGGGAATATCTTTTGAATATTTGTTGCTGGTGCCAAGAGACGAGTATTAGTTATTTTAGAGGAGTCTTTGGTAAAGAAATCTACTTCAATTTCTTCAAGAAGAGCCAGATTGAGCACTAAGGTAATGATATTTAAAAGCCAGAAACTTTAGAACACTACTTTAAAACACTAAATTAATATTTTTAATATTAGTTAATTTATTAGTATTAATAAATAATGTACTCTTGACAAAATTGATTTAGATGACAGTATGATGATATAGGGGATACAATTTTAAATTACCAGGCTGTTGGATTCTTCAGAAAAGGAGAGTTAAGTTCTGTCAGAGTACTTCTTTACCCTAGGACTTTTATAAGTAAAATACGCATGTAACTAGACCAAATAAAATACTGGCTGTTTCTGTGAAGGTTATCAAGTTTAAGAACAACCTGAACGTTCTTTTTGGATGCAGTTGTAAGTGTCAGACTAATCCATGTCTTTTTTTACACTGATAAATTCTGTCTGAGAGTTTCTAATGCAGTTCTGGAGGAAAACTTCTCTCCCATGTTTTGCCACCTGGGGATCACATAAAGTTCTAAGGGATGTGCTTTTGAAGAGCTGCTCACTGAGGTATGGTAAGATAGCAGATTTCAAGTCAAGGCAGGTCTTTATGCATGAACAAATCCATGTATTCTCCTTGATACAGATTGATTTTTTTATTTATTTATCCCCCCCCGCCCCCAATACTTACTAATTTACTTCTGAGGAAAGAAAATGCTCTCAGCTTTATTGGGAGTCATATGGGGACCTAAGGAACAAAGCTTACTATTACTCCATGCTCATTTACATGCACAGGATCCCATAATCACCGTATAGCGGCCATTCCTCCCAGTTTTGTGTCATATGCAAAGTTTCTGAGGCCGCACTCTGTGCTGTTGTCCAGGTCATTAATGATGGGATTAAACACTGTCGACCCCAGTATAGCGCCCAAAGGTGTTCCCTGGCCTCCCATGGGGCTTTGTGCCACTGATCACAACTTTTTGAACCCGGCTGTGTAGCCAGTTTTTAGTCCGCTTAATAGTCATTTTAGGCCATCCGTTTGTCTATGAGGATGTCGTGGGAGACAGCTCTCTCCTCATCCATCAAGTTTGTCATTTCATTGTAGAGGCCTGTCAGCTCGGACAGACATTTCTTCACAGACCCATGCTGACTACTCCCAAACATCTTCATCAGCTTGGGGTTGCTAGAACTGTTTTGAGAGTGCAGTCCTTCAAAACCATCTAAGTATTTGGGTTTGTGTATTCCAGGTGATCTAAATCAAAGAAAAAAGATTAAGAACTGTTTATAAAAATACTGTTCTTCTAAAGTTTTTGCTTTGGTAGATTGTTGCATGCTTTGTTTTCCCTACAGAAAGATAAAAAGAAATGTAGAACATTCTTTATCAATCAAATAAGATTACATCAAACACTAATATAGAATGTATTAATGAACTTTACCACATTAGATAATATTTCAAAATAAATAAGGCAAAAATATGACTCAAGAGATGTTGACAGAATTTCCCTCCAAGCACAATTCTGATGTAACATCAGCAGGGAAGAAGGCCATCTGTCCATGTGTTTTTCTGTAAGGATATTCAGGCTTGTTTGGAAAACAACCAGACCTTGTCCTTGTAGAGGCTGGCAAATCTGTGATATAAAATGGAGTCATTTAACAGACTGAAGGGTTTTATCCAATTCAAGGGACTACAATAACCGGGAAGGCAAATGCCTCAACAGTGAAATTCAGTCTATGCCCTGTCCTCATCAAATAATAATAATGGTAATACTTAGCACTTGATAGCTCTTTTAATATGTACAGTAGACCGTAAGCTAAGGCAATATCAGCTGCTGCACTTACTTTTAACGTTCTTAGTAAGCATATTCCGAAATGCCAAACACAGATTGTTTTTCTTCTCTGAATTTGCTACTTTCAGTCTTTCTGTATTTCCTGAAATGGCTTCTCTTCCTAAAGACATTGAAAATTATGTGCATATGTGGTACCTGTAGTTAGTATATTGCAACTTGAAGTTACATCAAGAACTAATTTGAACTCTAAAACTGATATAGAGATCTCATGCAGTTTTTCTGAATACAGCAATCTTGTTAAATGAAAGGGGAAGTTTTCCTCACTTGGGAATTTCACCATCAAGCTGTTTATGGTAGAGGTATTCAATTTAACAGCCATAGATTCTCTCACCTGACAGCCTCTTAGAGTTTATCACTAATTTACAAATAGCGTAAGTATAGTATCTATAGAAGGTGTACAACAATGTCACGCATTGCTATTCATTTAAGTACAGTTGCTCTTCATAAAGAAATCTTCTCGTTTTCAACTCTACCTGTATTTTGCTTGCCTACGTTTGAAATGAGTTCTTTCAGAATTCTTGGCCTGTGTTGATATTTTAATAAATACAGTTAATTTTGGTTAGTTGGAAAGAACATGGTGGTTTGCCTAAGGGATGTAGGAGAGAAACCAATGCAACAGTTACTGGCGTGAGGCTCTGTGATCTACATTATACCGAAAGCCAAGTTAATTAATTGTTCTGATTTGAAAATCTATGTATATAGCAATTTAACCTTTTTGTCTCTTGCCAAAGAGGCGAGACACTAATTTCATAAATGTCATTGGACTCAGGCATGTCTCAGACTGTTGAGGGAAATTACTTTCCCTCCTTTAATAAGTTTTGACTTACAGATGCACTGTCCTTCTTAGACGTCCTTGGTGATGTGTACTGTTGTCGTGACACACAGGGAGAGAGATTACACTATGTAACATTTAATTTTCGTCTCCAGATTATATAGGATTTCATACTTTTGCAACAATACCATGTATTGTGTTCAGAAGACGAGAGTAAACAATTTAAAATTAATGCAACATGTTCCTTGAGGATAAAAGGAATCATAGAATTGTTAGGGTTGGAAGGGACCTTAAAGATCATCTAGTTCCTACCCCCTGCCATGGGCAGGGAACCCTCCCACTATATCAGGTTGCTCAGAGCCCCATCCAGCCTGGCCTTGAACACCTCCAGGGATGGGGCTTCCACCACCTCCCTGGGCAACCTGTTCCAGTGTCTCACCACCCTCACGGTGAAGAACTTCTTCCTAACGTCCAGTCTGAATTGTCCCATCTCTAGTTTTAATCCATTCCCTCTAGTCCTACCATTCCCCGACATCCTAAAAAGTCCCTCACCAGCTTTCTTGTAGGCCCCCTTAAGATACTGGTAGGCCACTATAAGGTCTCCTCAGAGCCTTCCTTTCTGCAGACTGAACAACACCAAGTCTCTCAGTCTGTCCTCACAGGAGAGGTGCTCCAGCCCTCTGATCATCCTCGTGACCCTCCTCTGGACACGTTCCAGCAAGTCCATATCTCTCTTGTAGGAGGGGCTCCAGAATAGGGGCTGCAGGAAGGGGAGCTGCAATCTGCTGTTGTGGTTTCAGCTTCAGGACCTTGTAGAGGAAATTCAATTCAGCAACAATATCATAAATGCCAAAAGTGTTTTGTCTGGGCCTAACAGGAGTTCTTCAAATAATAAGCTAGGAGCAAGTGAAAAAACTACCTTTAGCTAGTTATACTTTAGAGATTTGAGCACTAAACACAAGTCCAAGAATACCTCTTAAAAAGGAACAACCCTAGAAGAAGAGTGAACAAGATTTTTCAGGGACTGAAACTTTAAGAAAATAAGATTATTTTTTTTCAGATTTATTTTTTTAAATCTCTCTGGAACAGTCTTACACCTGATTTAAAAAAAAAAAAAAGTCTGTGGACTACAAATTAGGATTTCATAACATTTCAGTTTATATACTTACTGCATAACCCAGAGAGGCATTCAAATTATGGTATATACAAGATACATGAGCATTAAACCCCCTTGAAATGATTTTGACGTGTTAGGCAATAATGCCTCATAAGCTCAGTGATTTGAAAATTAAGTGACAGGACAACCAATGTGGATGCAGCGTACTCGTTAGTGCAACAGAAAGTAACAGTTCGTTTACTTTAGGGGTTTTATGGTCTTGTTAAGGGAAGAGAAGTGAGGCAGGAGGATCAGGAGACAACACTTAAAATAAATTTCTGAACAGACCAGCCACAGAGAAAATTACTTCAGTTTTTTAGCTGATAAAAGAAATTGAATTGCCACATAATCTGTTGTTTCTGGTAATATTTCATGATGTAAAAATATCAAATTTGAGTCCCAAATTAGACAATCCTCTGTGTTACAGATGTGAAATGTCTGTTGTTTCATTTCAGTAGGTGTAGAATGAAACAAGTTCTTGAAAGCGAAAACAGATATGAGTCATAGGAATTGAAGCATTCAGTATTATTTTTGTGTTTTCTTTGTTGGACAGATTAACTCGTCTTAGTCCTCTAAAAGACTCTTACAGTGACAATGACATTTGGGCTTTTATACATCCAAAGTTTGTAACTTTAAAGAACAAACAATCCCTGACAGCTGGCCTTGTGATAACGCCTGGCTTTGTCTTGAGAAAGAATGCTTGGGAGTGATTTATTGGCCAAAGTTATTTTCTACTAAATTGTGGCAATTAGAATAAATATGAATTGTCATTATGCCATACAATTTTGTCTTAACCTTTTGAAATCCATGTGCAAGTGGGCACACAGAACAGCTGAAGCAATGGCAGCTCAGGGACACTGGTCTGAAATACGATTCGTTATTATCTCACTTTCAGTACTGGAATTATTTTAATAATTCAGACGTGTTTCTGCAAGCCCTGACACTTTGCAAACTGAAAAAAATTAAACAATTTTCAGTACTCCAGGTGTGAGGCAGAGTTCCTTATACTTGACCATTATGTTTTATGTGTGTCCTGGGTTAGCCAGTGGCTGGAGAAATGGAAGAAGGGCTTGCCTCAGAGAGAGCCAAAGGCGCCCTGGGCACTGCGCTGCCTCTGGGAAGTGTAAGAGTCTGAAACGCTGCCAGAATAGCTGGACGCTTTCCTGTGTCCTATTGGAAGGACACAATTAAAGGCAGCATAGATCTGGACAAAAAAGCTATTGGAGAAGTTACCAGAAATTCTGGGATTTGTCCTGTTATAGTCCATGTAGCTGTGCCTACGGCCTTATCCACCCTGTCCTTTTTCTCAGTTGTAAGATGCCTGTGGCTTTAAACACAAATATCTGTTCTCTCCCTATTGTTGCTTGAAAATTCTAAATGAGATAAAATATGGTCATTTGTTAATTTACTAAACTGTTGGTCATTTACTGAGTTAATATTTGTTGCCATTTTAACTCTTTTGCGGTTTAAAATGGGTATGAATCCAGGCTTCTGACCCCAAATCAGTGTTTCACAGATTGCTTCCTAATGCCGCACTAGTATTCCCTGCTCATTCTTATTCTTTATTATTATTTAAAAGAAACCTGGTTTTTTAACCTCAGTAATGTAACTAAAAATTATACTGCCACTTTTTTGAATTAGCGAATGAAGAAATTTAAGGTAATTTAAGGTTTTCAGGCAATAAAGGTGTAGAACACATATTTGTGTTGAAAATCCCAGCCTTTTCAAATAGTGGTACAGAAGAGGAGCCACACAGATCCAGCACCCAGCTCAACCAGACGAGTTCGTTATCAGCAGTGTCAGAGAAGGTCGATTTGGTTCTTTTGTGCTCTAGGGACAAAATGGAAAAGATTCGTTAGAAAAATACTGCTGTTTTTTCTGTTCTGCTTTACTTTGTTCCTGAAAGTTCAGAAGATTCAGATTTTACCATCTGTCTTGCAATTACAGGTTTATATCAGAAATATTTCCTCAATTTAGATGGCAGTGAAGGGTAGACAGTACAGATAGATCATTGCTGCATACAGGCAATGGAAGGCCATTTTTTAGTAAGTAGAGACCATCAGAAATACCCTGCGTAGCGATCCCTGAGTACACACAAGACCACTTTACGTAAAACATCATAAAGACACTTGTGTCATCTCTAGCAGCAGTCTTTCTACAATTGTTATTAGCTGTTTACACCCCTCAGAATTACTGTGTAATACTTGAGCACAAAATAACCTCTGGTTAGCCAAACATCTTCATGAGATTTTTATAAGTAAATTGGCTACTGACTGATGCGTGTGCCTTTATCCCTAACATCAGCTAAGCAAAGCTAGTGCTTTTTTTTCCACGTTCATAGATGGTAAAATACACTGTGACCTAATCTATGTCAAGGAGCTGAATGAAGGACTTAAGAAAACATTGTAAGTTATTAGCAGTCGATCACTTGGTGACTGGACTTCTCACTCAAGCAATCTAAAATTGAAAATTAAAGTTTAGTTTAGTAATCCACTGTAATTAACACTATGTAACCGATAACTTACATTTTCTGAAGGGGAACCTCAAAATTCATCACATTGCGCAGAACCTGGAAATTTCCATCCTATTTGTCATTCTACTACAACACTTGAAGAAATTTTACCCCTAATTCAACCAGTCCTCTGACTTAACGGCTTTAGAAGAGCCTCCAGATATCAGGAATCATTGGTAATATGCTAGAACTGAATGACTCCAAATAAATCTCCATTAATAAAAGAGTACTGGTAGACATACTATACAATACATTAGGGAAAAGAAGATATGAGACAATAAAAGACAGAGATATTTCAAACTGAGGAGGAGACTGTGGCATTTATGGCATCTTCTTACAATGTTAAAGCAAAGGCTGAAGCAGCTGATGCAAGACAGTTGTGCAGAAGAAGTTAAACTGTCTACATAGGTTAGATTTCAATCTGCTTCTGTGGAAATCTGTTTTTAAATCATTTCAGATTAAGCCTCGTGCATTAATATCTAATACGATCTGTGTTAGGTCCTGTCTACACTGCGAGGGAACTTTTCTGTGTGAAGCACCTTAGTGGGAAAAAAAAAATGAAAGTGATATCCAAAATATGTAAGGCATGGGGAAGCAAAAACTTTCAATCTTTTGAGCCTTTAAAAAAAAAAAAAGTAAAGAAAAAAGAAGAAAAAATGAAATACATGGGAAGTATATTTATGTTGTGAGGAGCATTTGAGATTGAGTACTCTGTTCTGTCTCTCTCACAGCGAACTTCATCTGGAGCGTGCCTTTGGTTGTTGTTTCTTTACCCTTACTTTAGGATAGCATTTCCTATGCGTTGATACTGAGCTGTCAGTAGAAAACTTTGATTTAAATTCCGAGTGAACGAGAGAAAATCACCTTAAATGATGCATCATTTTTGGCTAAGGAGAAGGGAACTTCCATGACCATGAAGGACTTCACTTTGACAATGAAATCCCTTGGCAAGGTCTTCATCCACCTTGTGGGAACTGGTAGCTTAGTTGCCTGAAAGAATGATTAAGGGGGTAAAAATGGACAGAGTATTTGATGCATTTCGCCTTTTTTAGCACACCTGTGCAAAAGCGCCAAGTTGTATAAATCGTATGCTTCCTTTTAGAGTCAAATTGGGAAGACGTTCCATGAGGGTTTGGAACATATTTGGGAACCTGCCCTTGAAATTTGCAGTGCAACCTTGCAGCTCAACTTGTCAGGAGAAAAAGCTGATAGAGAAACGTACTGGGGGGCTTGGAGTGCTTCCTAGGTCTTGGGTTTTGGTCTTCTCTGTTCTTGACTTCACGCTGGCATAAAAGCCAGATGAACTGCATCTGTCCCTCCTCGCTCTCCCTTCAGCAGCACTTCTTGTACTGCCGCTGCTAGAATTCATGTTGTTTAATTTATGAGACATGAAAATATGGATGATAATGTAGCTCATGGGTGAGGTTTTTCCTTTCCTTTTGCATTCTATTTTAAAAGAATTTGCCTGAGCTTTTCTCAGAATAAGCTACACAAAGGCTGACTCGGGTGGAACTGTTCCCAACTAGAATTCTTACTTTTCCCTCAGGATGTTGACGTTTCAGAAGTGCTGGCCTAGCAAGAGCACACTGTTGAAATACAGTTTTATGATAGACCCTCAAAAGAGAAACTGAGATGACTAGCATTCGAAGCCTTTGGCTGAGGTAGGACTGTTTGCTGATGGCTGTACAGGAAACACATTAGCTGAAATTCAAGCTCAGGAATTTGGGAAATGCAACTGTGTTTCATTTGTAATGGCTTTTCTAATTGTATTGGTTGGAAAAAAAAAAATAAAAATCTACTGGCTAATATTAGCCGGATGAAGCCAAACTAATTCTGGTGTGATTTTCCCACATCTGATGCATAGTTCTAAATTTTTTAAAATTTTTGATTATAGATAGATAAAAGTATTGCATTTCATAATTCTTAGCACAGTTAGTGAAGTTATTGAGTAAGAGATATGAAGAGAACATATTTTTGTTCAAGGTATCGAGATCATATTGGAGTATATTTTGTAGATTTATTGCCAGGCTATTAAAGGAATCAAAATAATTTTCAAGCGTGATTATGTACACGTTTTATATGTACATAACATAATTTTCAAGCATGATTATGTACACATTCAATAATTTTCATGCATGACTGTGTACACATTTTCACTCAAATTTCTCCTGGTGCAAGCTGATAAATCCATTGTATCATCTGTGTATAGCAGGACATCTTCCACCACTCACTGAAATATTATCACCCTGGTTAAAGGATTAATAAATTCAAAATATAATACAAATATAGCATTTTCTGAGGATGAAAATTGAACAATTCAGATTTTCTTATGTAAAGGTTATAGATTAGCAGAAATACAGCTACAATTAGCTGAAATTTACATTGACATTTAATTAGAGAACATTTTCTTTTATTCTTGAAATAATGCACTAACCTTCCTCCCCTAGCCCCATGGCATAGACACAATACGACAAGGATGATTAAAGGAAGAAATTGAAATATTATATACGTGTCAGTTAGCTACGGTTCTCTTTAAAGAGATAAACTTTGCCAGTAATGGCAAACCAGTTGTTCCAAAGAAATGTTTTGTAAAAACTTACTAAACCATTTCTTACGAGAAAGAATATTTAACTGTAGAGTGAGAATCAGTTACAAAACTTGACTTTAAATGGCTTTCCACTTTATTGCCTGGTAATCTCATGTACTCAGGGTGCTAACCATCTGCATAATCCCCCATGGCAAAACGGATGAAGTAAAAACAAAAGAAATGTGCTCTTCAGGGGAGGAATTATCGCGCAGCCGGTTACCAATTAGGAGGCATTTATAAACATATTAGAGTCCAACAGGACTGAGTATGACTGACAGAACAGTTTGCCTTATAAAGGCTGTGCTGCAATTTAGCCCAAAAGTCTTTCCCTTCACTAGTTAATTTTTTTTTTTTTTTTTGCACAAAACTGTATTTTATACGGTCTATAAGAACTTAATTATAAATGTCACCCTGTTATAAAACCTCAGAATTATCACTGGTTTAAATTAATGCTGTTACCTGAAGGGAAACTGGAACCCTTTAAATCAATTCTTGTTGATCTCTGCTACTTTGAATGCTTACTATCTGAAGTTGGTTTAAATCCTAAATGAATGTGACGAAGGCACAGTCACATTCTGAACAAAGAAAGGTTCTGGTCTAGTTTCTCCTACTTTGCCATAAATAATTTGGACAGAAGTGATGCAAGTATTGGAAGATGTAAGAGTGGTCTCGTGTTATATCCTTTGGCAGAGAAGTATTTCTCTATTCACAAACATAGTTTAAGAAGTTACTCTGCTCTGGTGAGACCTCACCTGGAATACTGCATCCAGCTCTGGAGCTCTCAGCAGAGGAAAGACATGGACCTGTTGGAGTGGGTCCAGAGGAGGCCACAAAAAGGGTAAGAGGGCTGGAGCACCTCTGCTGTGAGGACAGGCTGAGAGAGTTGGAGTTGTTCAGCCTGGAGAAGAGAAGGCTCCGCGGAGACCTTATTGTGTCCTTTCAGTAAAGGCAGCTTATAGGAAAGATGGGGACAAATTTTTAGTGATAAGACAAAGGGTAATGGTTTTAAACTAAAAGAGGATAGATTTAGACTAGATAGAAGGAAGACATTTTTTACAGTGGGGGTGGTAAAACACAGGCACATGTTGCCCAGAGAGGTGGTAGATGCCCCATCCCTGGAAACATTCCAGGTCAGGTTGGACGGGGCTCTGAGCAACCTGATCTAGTTGGAGATGTCCCTGCTCATTGCAGGGTGTTTGGACTAGATGACCTTTAAAGGTCCCTTCAACCCGGACTGTTTTATGATTCTATGATTCGAAGTCACTACTCTTTGCTACCCCTAGTTGGTCAACCCTATCCTCTACTGAAGGACTTCCCTCTTACTTGTACCAGTTCTATGGTTTTAGTCGAGCTGCATTTTAGAAAAGAGTAAAATTATCAAGGTAAACGATTTAAACTCTTTTTTGTTGTTGTTGTTGATGTTATTATCTGTTTCTTTCTTTGGCAAATCAGATCATTCGAGTGATGGGATGAAGGCTAGAGGTAGAATGAATGTAAGCTTTTTCTTTACTGAGAAGGAAAAGGCAACGCAAAATGCAGTCTGAGAAAAGATAAAACACTCTTCCTTTCATTGTTGTTATTTGGGCTTGGACAAGCTGATAATGCAGTCTTACACCACTGAAACCAGTGCTAGGAAATGTTCAATGTATGGCTTTTATTTTAGTTCTGAGACCATGTATTTCTAGTTTTATTTCCTTTCTTATTTTTATTTTTGAAGCTGAAGAAATAAAAAATTCCTCTGAAACATTTTTAGTACAATTTTTTTTTAATGTTTTTAATTATCTGTGAGCCTCTGAGGACTACTTCTATCGTTATTATTATCTCTATAGCACCTTCCTTTGAGTCTATTTTGTCCTTAAAATTCTTGGGACTTATCATCCCCATCAGTAATCTTTGTTAAAAAGAGTCACAGAGCCGCTTCCCTACGTCAAATAGTCTATGAAAGTCTGCTACTGAGAGGAAAGGATTTGTCTGAGGAGGCTTGGTGTAATTAGCTCTGAGAATGTAGATCAGCTGATTTTTATTTTTTTTTTTAGTTGTTTGGTTTTTTAGTGTTAAAAGCAGCTTAAAAAATTAAAATTGACTGTATGACGAACTAGTAAATCCTTTTCATTGCCTTTTAGAATCAAATAGGAAGATGCATTGATGTAATTGCAATACTAAGAGTAGGAATTTTAATATTTATTAAAATGTGAATTAGTAGACTGAACGATATCTTTGCTTAGTTCAATATCAGCTAAGTTCTTGTGACAAATTGTCGTGATTTTATTTGAATGGTAAGATTGGTAAGGATAAAATGTTTCAAGTCACATTGGTTTTTAATGAGCATAAAGCTCCGGAATCCTGGAAGGGCTGAAAAAGCTCAAGGAAGGAAGAAGTTATTAGACGGGATTCTCAGGGTCCTGAAGAACTTAGTGGAAAAAGCTCGTATAATGTTTCGTCTACAGCTTTTAGAGTACATTTGGACAACTTTGGCATAATTTTCATATATTCAAACACTTGGACAGTTCTAAACCAAAGACTTTATTCTTTGGAGGATGCATTCCGTGACAAGCGTGAACCAAGTCTAAATTTTGTTACTTACCTTTGCTCAAAAGTCAGAGCTCAAAACACAAACCAGAACTTTTTTCACTGCTCTTTAAGATAAATGTGAAATGAATGAAAAAAAATTAGGGTCTTAAGTTTCACTGAATAACTAAGGTTCACTAGTATTTTAAGTATTTTACAGAGATTTTAGTAAGATTATAGAAGAACATTGATAAGATTATAATGGAAAATTAAGTGAATTTTTTTTCTGACGATTACTGTAATATTTCGATACAGGATTACCTGGAACTGTTTGATCATCCCTTTACATTTAGCAGAGCTTGACTAGTTGCCCAAAACACAACATAAAATATTAAAACCACTACCGTGCCAGTAATAAAGAAAAAAATGCAGAAAGAATTCTAAATTTTTTGATATGCCTGCATGTGCATTGTTTTCCTTACGCAGAGGTATGAGAAGTACTCAAACACTAACGCAAGCCTGAATGAGGTCTTTTTCGCAGTTTAATACTGTTGTTGAAGAAATGCAACAATTTTTAATTTCCTATATTGTTGTATGATCTTGAACATAGAAGATACTCAGTCTTTAGAACTTTACTGATTAATTCTGCAGGTTACACAAGTGATCCAGGTCCCTGGCATTTCTCACGCTGTTTTAATCTAAATGTCGCCTGTGGAAAACTGCAAAGTCACGGAACCATATTTGTTGTAGTCTTTGTCAGTGGAGGCAAATTTTCTTCAATATTTTAATACCTGCAGTGGAAAAGTGTTTGTTATGGAAAAGTTAGCCAGCTACTTGAAACAGAAATAAATTCTGAATAGCTAGAGACTAGAAAAGGAAGACAAATTGTTAATTATATCCTTTGGAAAAGATCTGTGTTATTAAAAGGTGGCAATTATCTACAACTGCAAATTTGACACTAGTGCTGTTCCCACTGAAAAATAACATGCTTCCCTGAAGGAGGATGTGCTGTCTCTTTCCCTGAACCATAATCCTCTCTAGAATTTTATTTTCTCAATTTTTGACCTTCAGAACAGGGCTGGTGACTTATTTTAGTCTGTGATTGGCAAGTCTCAAAGCAAATTTTCTATCAGAAAGGCAATTTATTGAACCACCAAGTCATGTCCTACAATAAAGGCGGGGATGAATATCTCCTTTCCACAGATGACAAGTTTTAGAGGAGACGTGAAACAAATGCTGAGCTCAGATACTGGCCAAGTTTGTGTCATACTAATGGCAAAGCTTCTTATTAGATGTTTTGCAAGGTTAAAGAGCAAAACCCGAGGTAATACTCTTCAAGGTCACTTTCTAGCTGTTGGTGTGTCAGAATTAAAGGTGAATGCATGATATGTAGGGGGGTTGGTTTTTTTTAATCTTGAAGTACTCTCTTCTACGTTTTGTGTTCAAGATAAAGTAGTTTTTGTATCGATTTTTCATAACTTACGGTGATAAAAGATATATACTTTATTAAAAAATAGTAAGTCGGATGAAGATCTTGTAGTGGTTCTGCCTGGAGAACCAGAACGCAAAGACTATTCTATCTTACTTGGCTGTTCACATACCTATTAAAAAATTGAGGAGACTGTACCAACCAAATAGGTATGAGACATCTTAATGCCTTTTTATGTGAGCAGTCTTTGTTAAAAGAGGATTTTATTGTTGTCAATATGAGATGAGCACACTGTCCTGCCTCAGGTAGGAAGAAAAGTTGCCAGCAGATGTCTGGCAAGATCCCAGATCTCTGGGAAATTCAGAGCAGCCTTAATCATAGAATCAGTAATGGTGTGTAGTAGAAGAAGGAGGAAGAAGACATTTTACAGGTGCAATATCACCTAGGGAAGCCTAATGATCAAGAAGAGAAAAGGATAAGAAATAATGAGACTGATTCTTTCTTAAGAGAAGATAGGAGACTTCTTGAACCCACATACTTTGGGTCATGAAATGAAGACTGTGACTGACTGCAGGGAGTATGGAAATGTGTAAATCATGGTTCCATAATTAAAACAGAAGAATTAAAAATTAGCTTCTCCTGCTCTCTTAAAGCCAGAGTATGTGGAAAATGATCTGACTCTTCTAGTTAGACAGCCAAAGTTGAGTTTTCTCAATAACACCACGGATGTTACTTTCATGAAACAAATGCTGCAAGGATATTTTTGGACAGAATTCCTGTGCTTAGCAGCTGATAAAATACATGGTGAGACCTTTGCCATAAATGTTGAAGTCCTCAGCCCTGGACTATCATGATCAAGATGTTTTCTGAAAATTTAGAGAAGTATGCTTTTCATAATAGGCATTACTAAAGATAATCATAAAATGGTTTGGGTTGAAAGGGACCTTTAAAAGCCATCTAGTCCAAACACCCTGCAATGAGCAGGGACATCTTCAACTAGATCAGGTTGCTCAGAGCCCCGTCCAACCTGACCTGGAATGTTTCCAGGGATGGGGCATCTACCACCTCTCTGGGCAACATGTGCCTGTGTCTCACCACCCTCACAGTAAAGAATTTCTTCCTTCTATCTAGTCAAGATCTTCCCTCTTTTAGTTTAAAACCATTACCCCTTGTCTTATCACTACACTCCCTGGTAAAAAGTGCCTCCCCATCTTTTCTGTAGGCCCCCTTTAAATACTAAAAGGCTGCAATAAGTTCTCCCTGAAGCCTTCTGTTCTTCAGGCTGAATAACCCAACTCTCTCAGCCTGTCCTCCTGAGACAGGTGCTCCAGCCCTCTGATCATCTTTGTGGCTCTCCTCTGGACCTACTCCAGCAGGTCCATGTCTTTCCTGCGCCGAGGGCTCCAAAGTTGGACATGGTACTGCAGGTGGGGTCTCACCAGACCAGAGTAGAGGGGCAGAATCACCTCCCTCGATCTGCTGGCCACGCCGCTTTTGATACAGCCCGGGATGCAGTTGGCTGTGCAGCTTTTCATCCGCCGGTGCCTCCAAGTCCTTCTTGGCAGGGCTGCTCTCAGTCCCTTCATCCCCCAGCCTGTATTGATACTGGGGGTTGCCCCGACCCAGGTGCAGGACCCTGCACTTGGCCTTGTTGAACCTCATGATAATAATCAGTGGATTATCTTTAATTCCTGTAATTACCATTATTATTCTCATTCTTTTTGATGCCTTGATCAAAGCCTCATTATACCTCACGCTAAACATCCATGGAATTGATAGTGCTTGCGTCAACTAAGTGCAATAATGAAGCCTAAAAGCATCTAACAATTGATGTAATAAGCAACTGGTGCAAGTAGGGGAAGGCTCGGTAAAGTAACAATAATAATAGCCCTTCTTTTCGATAGGGTGTTTCAGAGTTCGTTTGCAATATGTGGGCTTCTGGTTATTTAATACAAGAACAGTCGAGAGAACTAGCAATGCAGAAAGCATTGCCAAGGTAATTAGGATCCAGCAGTGAGTGATTATTCTTGAAGGAAGGCTTATCAGGAAATATCAGCATTGTAGGAACTAAGATCGCTACGGGAAAAAAACAAAAAATACAGATAACCATTTCTGACTTTTGCTATTGAAACTGCTGCTAATATTAGTGGCATCATTTAGTCATATGGGTTGCCACCACCTTAACTTTCTATAAAAGAATAAGTTTAATATTCACTCAAAATAAACATTCTAACTAAACACGTTTAAAATTAATGACTAATCTTGCCTTACGTTTGTGTCTTATGTTTTCCTTTACCGTGATAATTTTAATATGCACTAGACTATTTAATATTTTTATTAATAGCAAGTCTTTCTTTGCTGCTTTGTCGGGGCTATACTACTAATTCCAGATTTCTGCTACAATTTTTGTATTTTTGAAATTCCCTGTTGTACCTTAACCTTCCTTTAGAATTTGTTTATCCTTCTTCAGCTTTAGAATTGGAATAGTTCTGTCATAGAAATCATAGTGAAATAAAAGCTGATGATGGAAATACTATTTCCATCTAGTCCTTTGCTGGATGTCTGCAAGGGGCAACAAAAGTGGAACCCAGAACCTATTGATATACAAGAGAGTTCACATTTTTCAGAACTTTTATGTCAGATTTTCCAGAGGATTAGGTAAATATAATGGAATAAGTTTATTTTGGCTATTTTTTCATTTTATCATTTTTCCCTGTATAGACATATAAAACTCCTGTATATTTCCTGTTGTACATCAAGTGAGCAGAGATTGGCACACTTTTCTCTGTCATACAGATCTCAGGAACTAGGAATCTGGTAAAATATTTACATGTATCCAGGTTATAAGATCACCGACTACAGCATGTTTTTTTGTTGTTGTTTTTTTTTTTCTCTCAGTTAGGGAGTCTAGAAAAAATGGAATTCAGATTCTGTAGAGAAATGCTCCCTCAGTAGAGAATGGTGGGAAATTAGTTTTAAATGTGTGAATACACTTTGATTTGTATAAATTTTCCTGTAATGTCGTCAACCTCTTCCTGGAGGTAATTGCTGCTATATTTCAAGTTTTAGCACTTTAAGTTAAAACGGCATGAGAAACGCACTCTTGTTTCGCTGTAATGGTGTATCGTGGTTGACACCTGCACACCAACAGGAACTGAAAGACTGATTTCCAAGATTTAAAAGAGCATAATGGACTGTTAGGATACTGTTGGGCTTAACTTCAATGACAAAAATCCATTCAATAACTAATATACCCACACAGCAAGAAATGATGGTTTGAAAGGAGTGAAGTACAGTGATTCCACCCTTAATGTTTTGGCTTTAGACTTGCAGTGGTTTTCTACCTTTGTCCTAATTAAAGTTTTCTGGGGACTTTGCAGCTCAGTAATATAAAATTTTACTTGCTGTGTCACAAGCTTAATGACTAAGGAGTGAGCTTTGGGTGTTTAACAAGCTTCCTCCAAGTACATTTGTAGTCTTGTTTTATTTCTAGTTGGGATGTTTACACCTAAAGTCCATTTGAAATTTTGTTTGATGTTTAAATCAATTCCAGAAAAGTCACATCTTTTGTCTGCTATTTACATATCTGCTTCTGCTCTATCACTAAGTTTTTTCAATGCATGACTGAATTCTGCCATAATTCAAAAATTTCACGGTGCGTTTTATGAGGAAGTAAAACAAGGAGGTTATTTCTATCTGGAGGTTATAGCCATGATCACTGTGCAGCTTTACCAGCGCCTGTGGCTCTCTGGAGTGCTGTGTACGATTCTCATTGGCTGCACCTCTGTTACTTTGGTAGGTATAACCGAGTTTGGGTTCAGATCTGCTGTGTCATGAAGCTGGATGATATCTGTGATTGCCTTTAGCATCTAAGAAGGCGGACAGGAAACAAAGCAAAGGTTGGGAACTGAGATAACATCCTTTGATGAACACGAATTATCTAGAAAGTATGTTTCTTGGAACCTTGTCAATACCCTCAAGTATGTATACCTCAGTATCAACTGGGGTGCATTTTTTTTCAAACCATTTGCTTTTCATTTCTTTGGTGAGTCAATTAAACGAGATATATTTCCGTCCTTGATTTGGAAAAATAGAGTTTGTATCTCACTGAACATGTGGCTCTACATCAATATTTGGAGTTTTTTACCTAATCAGTTTTGACATAAAGTCAAATCTTCTACTCATTTTACCAGCGTGTTATATAAAAACGTTGATTAATTACTTTTTTTTTCTGCTTGCATTTGATAATTATATGTAAATCAGTCTTGTCATGGGGGAATGAAATGCATTGACCTAATAGTTTACTTGAATACCTTTCCAAACCTCCCTAATGTGCAAAACTGTTGTGGAAAAAAAATACTGTTTTTTAATAAAATTTGGTCAAGATTTTAAGATATTGGGAATGTTTCCTTGAAGCAGAAGTCCAAAGAAGTTTATTGTGACTTTGCAATCAGGTTTCTGACTCTGAGTGTAATTATTAGAGATTAAATTGCGACTCTCAGGTTAGAAAGGACAATTGGGCAGGAACAAAGAACACTAAAATCTAATGTGAAACTTTTATTTTGGGAATGCAGGAACATAGAAAATAGGTAAAGTATCTAATTTAATCGGATCAATGCTTATATTAAATCTTCTCATCTTGGAATTGTCGAGGAATAACTTGGACAATAAATTATTCACTTCTCCCTATTGGAAGTACCCCTATGTTGGGAACCCTACTGTCCTGACACCTTGGGAAGATTCTTGGGAAAATTCCTGAGAATATTCTTGGAAAACCTGAGTATTGGTAAATATTGATAAATAAGAATATTAGAAATATTCATGGAAAGAATATCTTGGGAATAACTAATTAAGGATATTTTTCTTTAATTTGTGTTTTGACTGTCCCAAGCTCTTACAAACTTCCAACAGTTTTAACAGAGACTTCAGTCTTTTTAAGTACTCAAAAGCTCAGCAATTGCTGGCATTTGTAGGTCTGTTTATTCCAAATCTTTCCTTATTCAAGTTTCTTCATGTTTCTTTAGTGACAATAATAAAGTTAATGATAGAAAGTTTGGCTCTGAGACTTAAGGTGTGTGGGTTTTTAGTCCCTTTTAGCTTTTTCTTCCACCTCCATTTTTACCTCCCCATTTGGTTACTGAGAAACTTGCTGATGTTCTGGTTCTGGACAGTGGGTAAACAGCTAAGGAATGCTCTCTCCATCCCTTCACAGCTTCTTTGTTCTACTTTCTACCTTTCTTGACTGACCCTGTGTCTGTCCTTCATATTCTCCTTCCAAACTTTTTGCACTTAATCCCTCCAAAGTAGTCTTCCCACTTGTTGTATCTCTCATTTGACTGAGCTGCAGTTGTCCATGTCATTGCCAAACTACGAAGTTGCTCTTTGACTCCCTTGGGCTGCTGGACTGACCAGAGGACTGGGTATTTTCTATTTCTTTCAGTTCCCTTTTTGTGGCTGTGATGTGGTCAAATAACGGATGCGTTTTTGGTGTTTCTGTCTGGGTCATTGACCAGATGCCGTTGATCAACTTGTTCACTGTATGAGCCTCTAAAGCAGTAGACAAACTGTGGTGCTGTGCAGCCGTGGGGAAACGCGTTCCCTCTCTTTGTTGCACAGCCCTCTCTTGCGATGCACAGCCACTGTCTGGTTGGGAATGAGGAATGCCGCGTTCTCAGCAAACCGAAGTCTAACACTGATTTTTTTTTTATTCATTTATTAATTTTTTTAATTATTTTTTTTTAATAATGCAAAAGTACTTTGGAAATACAATGGTCATTCTGAGTCACTAGTCTATCAGGATAGGTTCGTTGCCCTGTAAGGAAATGTCCTGCCATAACCGTATTAGCTGCCTATGCTGGGGATGGGTGCTGAGGGACATGGTTCAGTGGTGGCCTTGGCAGTGTTAGGTTGATGGTTGGACTCGATGATCTGAAAGGTCCCTTACAACCTAGACGATTCTATGAAATAACAGAGTAGTGGATATATAACCTTAAATCCTCTCACAAACTGCCAACAGAGTTGGCAGATCTGGAATCCTGACTACTTATTGCATGATTCTTTACATCTATATGACACTGTGAGGAGGTCCAGAAACCTGAAGTGGTGTCCTTGCCCAGGCACAGGAATCACATTTTTTTGTGTGTGTCTGTATGGTTGGACTCGATGATCTCAAAGGTCCTTTCCAAACATGAAGATTCTATGATTCTATGATTATAAGAGAGCTAGTGCTTGAGCTAAGCCATGGTATACATATCACTACAATTCCAAAGAGTGTCAAAGTGGGTGGTGTTATCATAATTAACTGTGTTCTGAGCATAAGTCTGAGATTATAGTTAATTATACAGTGTGCCATCTTATCTAGAGTAAACTAATGTTGTATTAAACTAACTGGAATTAAATTGCTCCATTTAAACTGCTTCTAATTTAAAGGGTGCATGTTGGAAATACTCTTTAAAACTGAGTTAATTACCTGGGATTGCCTATTTGAATGGTGTACAAAAGGCATGAAATTTGTCCAAAATAGGTTAAAAATAATTGAACCATCTGTAAAAAATAAGTTTTGCTATGATTGCTCATGCAGAATATTTTTTAGTAAAATGACTTTATAAAGCAATCCATGGGCCTTTCATATACTTACAGTAATTTGCTCCTCTAATTCTAAAAATAAAAGTTGATATTTATTAGTACTGCACTGTGATCCTTAATCAAAAAAAAACACAAAACAACCTTTTTTTTCCCAAAAATGTCCATTCAGATTGAAGACAGCTTTTCAAAAATATCCCCTAAATTCATTTGTTTATTTTTCCCTAGATGAATCCCAGCTGCAAAACTGTTTCATAATAAGAAGTGACTATAGGGACGTCACGTTCATCTGGTTCGCCTTTAACACACTACTGAAAAAATCTTGAAGTTGTAACTTTTCGGGGCTCGTAACAGGAGTCACCTTATACAGTATCATGAGCATCAGCTGGTTCTTGAGGTCCTCATATCTATCAGGGAGCAGCGAGGGCTGACTGCTCCCCAGGGGGTGGGGGAGCCAAGCAGGACGGCTCTGCCAGGAGGGGTTCAAATGGGGATGGACTAAAATGCACCCCCCACTCCCCCAGGTGTGGGGAAGGCCCTGGGGAGGTTGGGCAAGGCCAGAAAGGGCTGCTGGTGCCCTCGTGGCTCTGAGAGCGTCCCTCTACAATAGTTATTAGCTGTTGAAGGGTCTAGAGAACAAGTTTTATGAGGAGCAGCTGAGGGAGCTGGGGTTGTTCAGCCTGGAGAGAAGGAGGCTGAGGGGAGACCTTATTGCTCTCTGCAACTCCCTGAAAGGAGGCTGTAGCCAGGTGGGGGTCTGTCTCTTCTCCCAAGTAACAGGTGATAGGACAAGAGGAAAGAGCCTCAAGTTGCACCAGGGGAGGTTTAGACTGGATATGAGGAAAAAATTCTATGCCAAAAGGGTTATCAAGCATTGGAACAGGCTGCCCAGGGAAGTGGTGGAATCTCCATCCGTGGAGGTATTTAAAAGACGGGTAGATGTGGTGCTTAGAGATATGGTTTAGTGATGGTTTTTGTCAGAGTTGGGTTGATGCTTGGACTCAATGATCTGAAAGGTTCCTTCCAACCTAGGTGATTCTATGATTTTACGATTCGCATATTGTTATTACTAAAAGCTCTATGTAACTGTAAGAATGTTCTTATTATGCCGCTTTTTGTCACCCGTGGTATAATTTTCGAAACGGCGTGACATCATTTACTACCTCTTTTCTGAAGGCCAGATTTACAATGCAATGCAGAAATAGAAAGTTCAAGTGCTCTGTTAATGAGAAGGTGGATATATAGCCTGATATGCTTCATACAATATTATATCTGAGTTTTTTAAAGAAATTGTTAATGAATTAGTAACATCAAAGACATTTCTGTGTCAGTGTCATGCATCAGATGCAAAGGATTATATTTCAGTACAGAATATAAATCAGGAGAAAGTATACAGGTGAAAATACCAGGTGAAAAGTTCTTACTCTGATACATGTGATTCATTAAGGATGGGGGAGAACCACAGAAAGTTGTGTTCACCAAATCAAATCTTTTGCCTCATATGTTTTCTTTTTAAAGGTGTAGCTTAAAAAAAAATAAAATAGACCTTTTGAAGACACGAGATTCAGTATTTTATTTTGCACAGCTGAAAAATGTTCTCTCTTAAGATAAATGAGTTCAGAAGTCATTTCCAGAAAACATAAAACTGACATAATCTCACTGTCTGAAATTGTTCTTTTTGTTTTTCCACGTGTTTGCAAAGCAAGCTTCTCATTGTCCTGTAAACGGGCAGCATAGCTGAAGGAAAGCAGCTTTCCACTAAGGAGCTGGCTGACTTTGGTGTGCATGAAGAATACTTGCAAATCATCACATAACCAGTATGACTTTTTTTCACTTAAAGATTTTTCACTGGCTTTGCAGTATGCATGAAACTATTCCCGTAAATGCTTAACAAACACAGGTAATCTCAGAGCAAATTTATGTAGCGCACTACCACGCTGCTTAATTCATCACACATTCCTGTGGTTCCAGTTAGAATTATAAGGAGTGGGAAAGAAGCCATGGTTGTGTGCATCCTATGCAAAATGAAGAAACAGGAGAGCAAGATCTGAATTTCCATGAGAGAAAGGGGGAGGAAAAAGGTCAATTCTCCGGTTACAAATTGTTGCATGTGCTTTTTATGGAGGAAGATTTCATAATACAGATTTGAGATTGTAGTATTGAATTCCAGGGACTACTTTGCTCCAAGACTGAATAATACTGGTAATCCAAAAGTGGTTTAAGGTTCCTGTACCTCAGGAAACTCCCTGTTCCAGTGTCCTGTACCACAAGTTCAGGCAGCAAGAACAGCTGCTGAACCCAGGGGAGTGGGGCTGCAAGTATGGCATGGCCTTTTCCAGGGATAGAAAATCTGGGACGGGCAAGAGAGACCTGCCTTTTTATTTCTTTTTCTCATCCATTCAGACTAACTCGGTGTCAAGAAATAATATTACGTGCTGAAGAACTTCAAGGAAGTTCCTTGGAGTTGCTCATCATAACTTTTATGCAGCATGTATATGATTATATTCTAAACATGGAGCATGTCTGTTCCTGATATTCATGACACTGAGCTACAGAAATACATGGAACTCATTGTATAGCACTACGTTACTTTATATGTGTAAGGAAAAATGTCCTTTATGTTCACCTCTAAATAGAAGATCTGATATACAGATATGTAATTTCAGCAACAGAACTAATAGGCCTTTGACCCTTTTCTCATGGGTGTTTTCTTATCAGGTATAACCTAAAGCCTTTTTCATTAAGTATAAAAATTATTTACTAATATGCCAATCTGAGGGTTTTTATACTATAGCCTAGAAAACTGTATCCAGAAAGTAACTGAGCCTGTTCCTAGGCTTGTCTGACTTCAGAACAAATCTTCTCCCAAATACTTCGACAGTATCTGGAGAGCTTAATCATCCAACTATTTTTTTTTTTCTGTTCTTTGTGTTTATATATTCATCAAAACGCTTTTTTTTCTTTTTAATTTCCAGGGAAAATGTGTGATGGCATACTTCTGTCTCCCTTCTGATAACTGAATGTAAAGTTTTTTGTGGATTTCAAGTCTAATAAATCGCAAGCTTAAGTTCACATTAAAAGTGTCACAGATCTCGTGATCCAGAGAGAAAATTATCCAGCATTTTTATGCTGTAGACCTATTTGTATTCATATGACTGACATTCATCTCATTTATACTCATCTTACAGATCTATAAGTCCACTGATTGCAGCTAAGTCATCATTGAGTTGCTAGCTCCCCTAAGTAGACTACCTCTGAATACCTTGAACCTCGCTCTTTAGGCACTTCCAGTGGAAAACAGAAGTGCAGGTAAACAGAGCAGATAAAATGCTGGACTATTTAAATTGATAGGAGTTTCGCCACTGGGTTTTCTTTGGTCCAGAAGTTAAGCTTGCAGCTCTATATTTGACATCCAGGAATTAAGGAATATAGATTTAAGTTCTTAACTTCTTCATCCCTCTTTTTATCTCTTAAATAAGACAAGGAAAGGAGAAGAAAGAAGGGTTGGCTCACCTAATCTTTCATTATATCCTGTATTTGATACCCAAGGTCTTCATTTACAATTCGAGCCTGAGCATATGAAACCTGAGAGGCAGATTTTAGCCTGAGAATCTTGTTAAGTATTTTCCTAAGGTGAAAGGAAAGAAACCTTCAGATCAGACTATGAGCAGTGTTTGGAAGTGTAAGTTGCCAAACCTTTAGCTGAGAAGGCAAAAATACGCGTGGTAGTAGCCTTGCTTGCTAAGGGTGAGATTATTCTAAGTGAGAAGACTTTTCTCCAACTACTGACTAAGCAAAAGTTAAAAGAGCTCCTTAAAAATATACTTTGGCCATGCAGCTGTCTGTCAGGACAACCTCCTTTCCCAGAGCAGCAGTTGCCTGGACTAATGATTTTCAAAGGACCATAAGGAAAGTGGAAATCAAATCAAGTGTTGAGAAAAAGGTCCTCAGCAGCTGCTTTTGTTGCCAGAAGCTCCCTTGATTGCATCACATGTTAGGCTCAAACCAGTCACATTGAACACAGTGTCTCGCTGATAATTATAGCTTTTTATCTAGAAAGATGGACAAGGCAAACAGTGACTTTCATCTGCCGGATTCTGTGATGCAGAGCTAATTGGCAGGATGTTAGAGAGGTCATAGCATGGTCCAGTGAGAGATGAAACACACCTGAACTCTTAGAAATTAACTCAGAATAATTTCAGACTTCCCAGGGAACTGAGTATCACTTAAAGTTAATAATCTTAGTGAAAACAACTGGGAAGAGTGGTTCTTGCAGAGGAAAGCCCTGGATTTGAAGGAAAGGATTGTAAGTTATAGAAAATTTAAGTTCAAACCTAATGCATCATTCAGGTAAAAATAAATCTTTATATATGGCTCCTTAACTCCTTCTCTTAAAAAGCTTTCAGCAGGAAGAACCAATATGTTAAGTGACACACGTACACACACACAAGTCTATCTAACCTAATACGCTCAGTCCAGGAATGACCAATAATGGGTGCCCAGGGAAGAACCTAGGAATAAAAAGCATGTATAATAATTTTCAGCGATATTTTCATAGCCCTTCGCCATTCCTACCAAAGGCGCTTCCCCAGATGTATCTGTCAGGTGTCTTACTGGTGTTGGATAAACTTACCTAAGCATTAATGTACCCATGGTCTCACTGCAAGCTTCAAGGGAAGAACTGAAATTACATATCTTCTTGGGAAGAACCAAGAAGCAGGTGATTCCAGGGAGAGAAGTGCCTCTCTGCAGCACCCATCATCCTAATTTTCCCTCCTCTCATGCACTCACCCCCCCTCCAATGAAAGCATCATCAGTAAGCTCTTTATTTTTTTCTTAGGGGGGGTTTCTCTTGGCTCTCTGTTGAAGCTCTTCCCCTTTCTCATGCATCTGTCCTTCCCCAGGAGGAGTGGATCTGGCTCCTCGTTCTTCAAAAAAGCAAAACTCAATTCCGTCTTCATTTCTGAGATTCCTTAACTGCCTTTAGACAGAGGATATGCCTAGACATATATACGTAAACATTCCTCAAAGCTCGAGCCTCGTAGGATGCTGATAGCGATGTGGTCACGCTGCAAACTGGCTCTGAAAATCGTCAGACTGTACTTAACATCATACAGTGTTCGAATTTGTGCTCCATCAGCTCGATCACTACTAGTGCCCGTCAGGCACTGTTGGCAGTGGGTCAGGATTGTTTGTTATACGACCTCACCTTCCAGTCCTCTCTTCCTTTGCTTTTTGAGAATAATGATACCTTTTATCTTCAAAAAAATGCAGAGCTGTGTTTGTAAGATTTTGGTAAGTGCAGTCCGGATACTACAGGTTATACAGATTAATAGAAGAATGTAGTATAGTGTTGCTTAGGTAGTTAGAAAAGTATATGTTGGCAATATAGGGAAAAGGCTGACAAAATAGGTTTGCGTTAAGGCTTTTTGAATTTGTAACTTTGTAATATTCTCAGGAAATAAATCCCATTTTGTATAAATTAATTTCAACTCTGATTTCTAAAGCAGGGCTGCTGTGCACAGGTTTTAAGCTTAAAATAATATTCTTGTTACTCTTTTATATAAAAAATTTGTCTGGTAAAATACTTTATGAAATTATTAAAAAGGCTATTATATTTGACACAACCTCCCCTCTCAGCATGCCTGTTTGTATTTAGTTCTAACTTAATTCTACCTCAGTTTTTTTGTTCTCTCATTTATTGTCTTATACGTGTTTCCCAGGATAGCCCACTGGTCTTACAGTCTGACAGAAATGTAACAGTGAATGCAAGGAATCACATGGGACAGTTAACTGGACAACTGACAGTAGGTGAGTGTTCTTTATTGACTGTTATGTATATCAGTTTAGCTTTATGAACAGGTTTCATTGATGAGCACCGAAGTTAAAATATTGCTGAATAGTCAGACAAAAATCTCCTCACCATATTCGAACAAAATCCGATGCATACAATGGATCATAACATCGTGATTCAGCATGAGCTGAAGGGAGAGGAAGTAGAAAAGATGCCTCAAAATAGTTAAAACAGCTTAATGAAAAATGATTTTTTTTTTTTGAGGCAGCTGTAAAAAAATGAACTAAAAAAACCCTCAGAAAAACATGTCTCAACGATAATTTCAGTGGGAAAATAACCATCATTTTCTTACAAGTTCTGTCAGTCTTCTGTTATTTCAGTGGGAATTGGTTTGTCCCCATTACGCTTGTGATGTGTTTGTATCAGAATATATATCGAAAACAGTTGGAGTAACAGAATGTAAAAAATACAGAACGAAATAAAAATCCAAATGCTTTCCTAGTCACTACAAAATTTAAATGGAAAGTGATCATACTGACAGTCATTCGTTGCAATGGTGTCTGATATTTGGCAAAGTATAAAATATAGTGGATCAAAGTCCAAATGAAATGGAAAGAAAAAATCCTCTACTTACCTGTTCCACTTTTCACCTATTTTTCCCTGCTTTTATTAAGTTTTACCATGTTATACTGCATTTTTAGCACAAATCATACCTAATGTCTTAGTAAATATGAAGCAATATTTTTTTATATTTTTCAGTACTAGAAGAGTAGTGAAGATACTAATTGCTTTTTAAGAATATTACCAAAAAAAATCAGTACAAAGTAGTGTTCTAGATCTATTAGAAAACTGTATATCTTGACTGGGAATGGGATGAAAAATATGCAAACATATCTATGTAAGATACTGATGTATATATAAATTTGAGGAGACACCCCTTGGACTCGGCATCTTTTCATTTTTTTCACTTTACTTCTGGATTAAGCTGTGTTTTGTCCACTCTTTCTCCTCATGGGCTGAGGATATGCTCACAAATAGCTTTAAATTAAGCTCTACTTGTGATCTAGACTGAGCTTTCATCCTGGCTGGAGACAGTGGCTTCAAGTTGTAAAAAATCTTTGGCAAGCGCCTACACGGTGACACACCATCTGCGCTGATTTCCCTGAATGACCACATCAAATGAGTGTGCAGAGGTAACCAGATACAGATGAGGAAAATTAAGCTAACACCTGTTCTAGCCATATTGTACTTACCCGGTGTGCTTATGGAACGCGGTTCCCTTTCATCTAGTAGCTGTATTATCCAAACCTTCCACTTCAGCTGGTAATTGCTAAAAGGTGAGTTGCCCATGGCAAACATTCACGTTGGCTGAAATAGATATATTTTCATTGCTGACACCATTCCTGTGAAGCGAATCCAGCACTGAAAATGTATGTGAGTGCATGGAGACTGCCCTACTTAGAGGCATCACACTAGAGGATAGTATTCTAAAAACATGAAGGCCTGAAGAAAACATGTGTTCTTACGTTATCGTCATTAGAGAGAACACCTGTGAGCTCCTTGGTCTGCAGCTGGTGCAGTGTCTGGAGAGTGGAAGTTTGTTAAATTGCAATATTGTATTTACATTATTTCTTACTCTCTATCTTCCTCTTCTTTTTCATAATGGCTGTATGGCCTTTATTCTTTCCTATGTTCATATGAAAATCTGCTTCTTTATTTTTTAGAAATTTCTCAGACAGTATTGAATGCATATTAAAATATTCTTTATTTTCTTATTTAGTATTTCTTACTCAGTATAGGTATTCATAACTACCAGCAGAAACAGTAAAAGCCTGAACATTCTATTGTTGGAAATCAAAGAAATTAACAGGTACCTAAAACTCAAAATGTATTGTTCCTGCCCTCCCTTCCAATAACTTTTGTTGTGTAAGGTAGAGCAGATAAAGATAAATTCTTGATTTTTGTGTGGGTAAAAGCATGGAAACTTCTGCTGAGAGAAGGGAGGGGGACTTTTGTATACCGGGTTTGCTGACATCAGAAAATATTTTTTCCTGGTAGCTATAAATATGCTCTGGAAAGTCCCTGCCTTCTTCAAACATACTCTTTGTCCCTTCGCTGGTAGTTCATGCTGAAGCAGCTGTATTTGTGGCTGCAGAGGGAAGGGGATGAAAATAAACAGTGAAGGAAGCATCGAGGAGAAATATTTTTAAGCTACAGAAAAAGTAAATTATTATGCCTCGGGGAAAAAATGATCTAGTTAAAAACTTTAAAATGTTCTTATCTGTTAACTTCTTTAAAAATGTAATAATAATAATAGACTACACATTTATGCGCATGACAGCAGCATTCTGAAAAGAAAGAAGGATGCCTGTGCATTCAGGTGGATGATAATGCGCTTCCTGTACATGTGCTACCATTGGCATTTCAGCTCTATTTCACTGGACGTAAGCGATGTTACAAGGCAATAAATCATAGAAATAGGCTGGTCTCTTGTCTTTGAGGTTCAAATCGCTGTCGTTGGTCATGTGAAATTTTAGGACAACTGAAAATATTTTCTGTGCTATTTGGAATGGTGCCATGCAAGACTAAGACAGCCTTAAGAAGAACATGTAATTAAAACTGTTAATGGAAGATAGATTAGTGTAAAGAGGGTGGGGGTGGGGGGAGAAGACTATATGGCCACCCAGGGAGAGGGAAAAGCTCCAGTGGAACTCTTGATAACAAGTGCTCAGTTCTGTGAGTCACTGTGGAAGACAAAATATTTCTGTAAAGTGCATCATTAAGACATCTTGGAGCACATCTTAGTGTAGAAGGAGTGAAGGAAAAGTATATTAAAATAAAGATATCTAAGAATACTGCATGACTCAGCGGTTACATGTTTCAATAGTATAAAGCCAAATCATGGCTCCAGGTCTTCCAATACCAAGGGTGCATCCATTATTAGAGTACAATGCGTTTATATCGACACTAAAAACTGTAAGGAGAGAAGGTCACAGGTGTAGCAATGCTTTCTGTTGGGTTCTATACCAACTGGGCTAGAAATGTTGTGTGCTTCGGTCTATTTGTGACATATAGTCAGGAAACTGCTAAGTTTGGATCTGGATCTCCAAAAGGACTCCACAACCTTCAGTTTTTAGTCATGCCATTTTATACCAACAGAGCAGATGTAGCACAGGCATAAAGGATATCTACAGAATAAAGATTCTGTGATTCTGTGAAGATGTAAAGATGATCATTCATTGATTTTTGTATCTAAGCTACATAAGGAAAAGTAACATGTCTCTCCCCTCCCAATCCTTACTTAGGAATACCCTTTGCATTAGGCATTCTAATGAATTACCTTGACACGACCTTTTCTCTCTGTTTCGTCAATGTCTGCATAGTTTAAAGACATATGGAAGAAGTTCTACTAATTTTCTGCCCATCTTGGAAATGCACAACAGTTGCTCACCTCAAGCCAGAAGTCTGTTGTCTCCGTGCTGTCGGCACAGATCATACATAGCTCGGCCTGTTTTTGTGGAGGACGTTGGGCTAAAGGGAACAAAGTAAATATGTCTGAAAGGAGACATTTGAAGACCACATATTTACTTACTATACCATCATCTTCAGATCTGATTATTACTTTGCCAATGTTCCAACTTTCTCATTTTTTCATGAGGTTTTTGTTTTGTCTTGGTTGGTTGGTTGGGTTTTTTTTCCTTGCTGCAATAATTGTTTCTGACAGGTATTTCTGCTATTGCTTGACCTTTTTCCATTCATAAAGGTCCCCGGGGATGTCTGAAACCTTTTTAGAATATGATGTACAGATAATGTGCACATCATTTTTGCTAAGCTGTGAGCTCTTTAAGGCAGAATCGTAACTCTCGCAGAGGTCCAGAGCTGTACAAGTGACAGCTTCAGAGAGCTCCTGAACCTGAAGCTCTACTCATTGAGATCTCTACAGCCATGCAAATTGAGAAAAGTGATTTGAATACCAATGAAAGTTGTGTCACACTTCTGCAAATGCTTTTTGAAAATAGCAGGCAGATGTATAATTTTCAATTACAGCACTGGTAAAGGCTGATAACAATACTAAAAGATATAGCTATTCAAATAACTTGTCAAACTTGATGACGCTTTCCACCCACTTACCACAAAATTTTGGGTTGTATGCATGATATTTTTTATTTTTTTTTCTTAAAAATGCTCTTGCTTACTTGCTGTCTTCCACCAAGAGTACATGGAGTATTGTGTAGAAATTATTGGACATTGGACCACAGGCATGTAACCTTGTGGAAGAGGAAATAGTCCCGTTCGTCATTCTTGACTGTATCACATACGCCAGTCGCCTGTGCCTGTATCTACTGATCCCTTACCAGGTAACACATCCTGCTACCTCTTCACTTCCGCGGTGAGCAAGATAACTCATTACCTAAACGTTGATTGTGATGTTCCCATTGCCAATACCTCAATCCATTTTACTGTAGTTTGGTCTAGACATCAAAGATCTGAAGCAAGAGACATTTCAAGCATTCTTGCTTTTAGAATTACTTGTGGTAGAACTTGTAATAATATGTGCGCACATGTTGCTCTAAATCTTTGATATCTATTGTCAGACATTTACTTATTTAAGATTATTATGAACTTGAATGAAGTGCCTATTAAGGCAATGGAAGTAAAAACATGCTTAAGTAACAATTGACTAGAAATGCTTCTGTAGTTTTTAATCTGGTTTGCATACGTAGGAGCTTCAAATGTAAGGTCTTTTCTCCTACGGCTTGCAGGAAGAAGGTAGTTTCCAAGAGGTCATACACATATACCCTTTCCTCACAGTAGGAAAAGGGAACAAAAGGACTCAATTCCTCTTTCTCATCTGTGTGATTGTTCTCATATTGTCAATGGTAGGGTGCTGGTGAGAGAAGGAATGATGTTGTCTGCAGTCCCTCATTAGCTGCTTCTACCCTTCAGCTGGGAAAATCAGGATCAGAACTTACTTGTCAGCAACATGTAAAATAAAGCCTTTCTCCTTTCCTTTACAAAGAGGTTTGCCTACATGTAGTCCCAAACTACGGTGAAATTTGAAAAATCTGAACTACATTAAGCATTCTGCTAGTTTAATTTTCATATTAAAGCAATTGTTCTTGTAACCACTGCAGTGCGGTGGGATCGTGAATATTGTTAAGATGGCATATCGCAAAACCAAAGTTAGACAGATAAATTGTCCATTTCTGAGCACTCTGAATTTGTATTCCTTAAGTAAATACAGACTGAATCCCCCCCTAAAACTACTGTAATGTGCGGAAATCAGAAACGCAGGCAATTCACTTCGGCCATACCTGGGTGAATTAGTAGTCCAGGTTTTGCAGTGGTGTACAAACAGGAATATTTTGTATTGAACTTCAGACTGAATATTTAATAGCTTCAAATCTTCCTTGGGGGATTTTATCGTTAATCAGACTCTTCTCATTGAAGCAAAGGTTTTTAACTTACTAATTCACTCCCTTTTCCTTTTCTAAACCAAGAGAATTTTCAGAGAATCTGTAATTTCTGTGCTAAATTACTGGCATCGTTTACATTTTTTCAGATGATTTTGCACCTTGGCGGTGAACCAAGCAGTGGTGAACTCCGGGTCCTGTGACTAGCCCTTGCATTAACTGTACTGAAAAATAATACTTTTTTATACATGCATTACGTAATTAACTCACGAACGGAATTTTCTGTTGAAAATTACTCTGCTGTCTAATGTTTTCCCTTGTTTTAAGTTGGTTACCAGTCGATTCAGAGAATATTTAAATAAATTACACAACAAAATATTATATATTATGAGTATGTACATTTTGCAGTATGTTTCTTACCAAAGTTTCATAGCCAGCTAAACACTCTTTCCACCTATAGGAATATAAACAGTGTATCAGGATGTGAAAATACAGTTCATCTCTGAGTCTGTGGTACAAATCTGTTGTCAAGTCTTTTAAATGGAGGTTAACGTGAGATAACTTGCCCTTTTTCTAGCACAGGTTAGCTACCTTGTATTTAACTGCAGAGTTAAAGCATCTCTTTCGGCTTCAGGCATCACTGCAGAAGGTAGGACGGAGCAGTGCCTGAGAGGCCATATGGCTTTATGTCTCCTCCTGGCAAAGCGGGCGAGATGAGCCAAGAGGCAGTCAGAAAGCGAGCCGTGTTGCTCATAACAGTTGAAATGTCCAGCTGGAATCTGAGTCTCATCCCTTCTCGTAATTTACAGTGCAATGTGACGTTGTTGCTGTTTCTGTCTGTCTAATCCCTGGAAAAGTCTTTTTATGAACCATCTGCGCTGTAACAGGTTTTGTAAGAAGAGCTCATATAAAATATATTCAGATATACTCTTAATGACTTTGGCTAAGCTGTCTACTCCCATTAATTAATTACCTTGAAGTGCAGTATTAGGAAAATGTGAAGCTCTGAAAACTGGTCAAAACTTCAACCTCTTTGCCAGCACTTTGATGGGTCTGCCAAAGTAGCCTTTTAAAAATTAACGTGTTATTTATTTGAAATTCCTCCATATTTGGCACTTCAGGGCATGCTCTAGTGGCAGAGATTGTAGGTTTGGGGGTTTTTTGTGTGTGCGTACGGTTGGACTCAACGATCTCAAAGGTCCTTTCCAGCTATGAAGATTCTGTGACTCTGTGATTCTCCTGCAATTCTCTAAGTCATCTTCCAATAATATAAAGCCTCTTGACTTGTTTGTTTTGATTCATCGTCAAGAGGCGGTAATAGTTAATGCACTAGTAAAAAACAGTTGCCAACAACTCTTCTCTCGTTTTTACTTCTATTTCAATTGTAAATTAGTTGCATCACTCTGTGTTAATCCACATGTGCACATTTGACATTCAGCAGTGAACTTAGTCTCTTGTGACTAGCCCTTGCATTAACTGGATTGAAAAATAATACTTTTTTTATACATCCTTTACAACTCATAAAACTGTTAAATATACCTGGTATCATTAAGCGTTTTGAATCCACTTGTGCTTGGGTAACAAGATCTCTTTGAATGAGAGAGATACTTTAGACAGTACTTCAGATTGCCTTTAATCATTTATGCACATTTTCAGTTTTTAAGCAATATTTCTCATGTCGTTATGATACTCTTGTTATGTGTTATGTGTAGACACAACACTACATTGCTGCTTAATATTTGAAGTACCTTATGGTGGAAAGTACCTCTGGCATCTCCCTTGTGAATTGCCACATGAAACCCGTGCTACGAAAATACAGTAATAAGCTATTTCTTCTGTCACTTATTAGGACCAAGCGGTAATTCTTTCTAGTAGCCATGGCATTGTTTAACCTGCAGCCTTCTTCCTGAATACAAGAGCATATTGTGTCAGCTGATACGTCAAGAATTAAAAATTCCCCCTGGAATAAACACAAATGCAAGCAGCGGTAGAACAATAATTAAATTCTGTGCAATTTCTCTGTGGTTATTTCAGGGACAAGAGTGCTTGTGCATTGCTGGTTCTAAACAGCTGTAGCAAAGAAGGTCAATGCTGTGTGTATGAGATCCCTTGCTTTAAGTTTTATCATCCTCACTAACGTGTTCTACATAATTTTCTCTGAATCTTAAAAATAATCACTTTTTGTTAAATTATTTAAACGCTACATCAGTACTTCCAGAACTGGGGTCTTGAGAACTCGTCCTTTTATTTCTGCATTCAGTGTATTTTTTTCTTCTTTCCGCCTTCTTCAGGCTCTAAAATTTTTCCCCATTTGAGCGTTGATTCAACTTCTCTTGTTTTCTTTTTCTTTCCCTCAGTCTGAGCTCAGGAAGACTATTTCTACCTAGGACACAAGGTACAGCTCATGTTAGTTCGTATCTGAAGTTGTATTGATCGGATGTGGAGAGCACCTTTTGCTGTCTGTAACTGACAGACAAAAAGAAAAACATACTTTGTACATTTATAACTTGTCTGATACTTCTCTCTGTAATATTTGTAGCATAGAAAAAATACATGCAGGTTATTTTCTCTCTCTTTTTCTAAGTTCATTCATCCTCTGTGTTTGGAAGGAATTTCGAGGGCCAGTAGGTGTTTTTTGATGTGTTTTTCTTTCCATAATCTGGACCTGGTTTGGAAAGGACAAGCACGCGGAGGAAAAGACACCTTTTCAAAGCCAGAATACGCGTTCTTAAGTTTGGACTTTAGAAATTGTCCAAAGCGCATGCAGCTACTGAGCAGCTTGCTTTCTTCTTTTTCTTGTATACACTCACTAGAAATCTTAATTTTTGTTGAGCTACTGTTATAAAATTGGACATTTGGAGTTGGATGTGTAGGTGTGGCACTTGGGGAGGTGGTGTGGTGGTGGACCTGGCAGCGTTAGGGTAACAGTTGGACTCAATAGTCTTAAAGGTCTTTTCCAACCTAAATGATTCTGTGATTTCTTCTTTTGCATGTGGAAAAGGTATGAGGCTGCGTCAGAAGTGGTTCAGGTTGGTCTTTTGGAGAAGGTGCTTCACTGAGAGAGTTGTTGGTCACTGGAACATGGTTTCTGAGGGAAGCGGTCACCGCACCAAGCCTGTAAGAGTTCAAGGAGCATCTGGACGATTTAGGTAGTCCTGCAAGGAGCAGGGAGTTGGACTCGGTGATCCTTATGGGTCCCTTCCCACTCAAGATATATGATTCTATGATTCTTTCCAAGGGGTACGGAAGAAATCCATGGAGGAGAGGAAGAGGGACAAGTAGCAGGTCTTCCTCAGGCAGCCTGCTGGAAGCCAGGCTTCGAGTGAAGCGTTGGGTCCCATCTGCTGACAGTTGGTGCTGGCAGGAATAACCAGGCACACAGAGGACTGGCCACATGCTGGCTTCCCGCGGGATAACCTTTGGAAAAGCGGCAACCACAGTCCTCTTTCCTCATATGAGGGCAATAGTTAACGTTCTGTACCCACTGTCACTTTCGAGATGATGGGAAAAGGATGAAAGGGAACACTAAATCAGTGATCTCCAGGCAGTGATGGTGGAGGGGGGAGCAAGAGCGCAGCGGTGACCCTGTGCAGAGGGATGTCCCGTGTGCTAGGAGTGAGCTTCAGCCTGGTGCCTTAGCGTTTCATCCCAGTGCTAACTACGACTCCAGAGCATCTGTAAGGAGACTGGGCATATGCTGAAGAAGAATTTCAGTTATCAATGTCTATTTTGCCAGCGGTACAGCTGCCCTCTGCTTACCTTTCTGCTTTATAGGCTTTTTATTTTACCTCATTCTGTTTTAAATGCAAGTCCGGATGTTTCCACTGTTTCTAGAAAGTTGGCACTGAAAGCTAGGAAACAGGATGTTCTTTTTCAATTCTCGAATATTTTATCCTCAATATTAAAATACAGTAATCTTTTCCTTTGTACCATACCAGAGGCCGTGGAACTCTGAGCAGTGGTTGGATTTAATTGTAGAAGTAGAGTCTGAGTGGGAAGAGGTCATTAATGGTTTGCACGGTGGTACAAAAGTGTTAGTGTTTAAACATTAATCCATTGCCATCTGTCCTGCTGTTCCTACCCACACACTGTTGGCCAATACAGACAGCATAACTACTATCCAAATGTTCAGGGCAGGGAAAGAGAAGGAAAGAGATCCCAAAAATCAAAGAAATAGATTTTATTTGGAGGTATTTAAGTAGGTTTTGAGGGATACAGCATACAGATCATCAAAAGATGGTTCTAATTCTTTGTCTTTAGCTTTATCAACTGCTAATATTTCAGTTAACTGCAAAAACAGGTGCTGTGCATCCATTGTGACGTTCATAAGGCTGCTGCTGGGTGCTAAGCATTATTAAATTACCTACAGCATCTGGACCTTCAGCAAGTCCCTGACAGGACATTAAGATTTTATTTTTACCCCCTTTTTTTCCCTGGCGTTCAGACAGCTCATTAATATTGGCAAGAATATGTTATTCTAATAGGAGTGGCTTAGGTGAAGGACAAATAAGGGCAAATAAATGAAAAGCCGTTTTTTAACTTAATTAAATAAAAACCCCCTTAATTTAAAAAAAAAAGAGAACGAGAAGAGCAGTGAGATCTTTCTGATGTTCTCCTTTACTTCAGAGCTACAGAGAACACTTGGAAGAAGAAACTCAATAGCATCCTGCTGCTGTTAAAGATGTTGAAGTGACAGCAAAGAGATTTATCAAAAATGTGGATTAAGTAGTAATTTGATTTTAGACCTAGAGTATTTATTTGGCTAAGTTATCTTTAAAAGTCTGGGTTCTATCAGTTCTATCAGAACTGAGCCAGCTATAGGAAATTAGCCTGTTTCTATATGTGAAAGAGATTTTTGCAAGTGGATAGTCAGGCTTGGAAACATTTGTCTGTTTCTCCATGAAATTATTTGTCAATGCAAGATCATGAACCTCTTAGATCACAAGTTCTAGTTCATATCTATTAGATGACTGGTATTAAAAAATAAATAAACCCCCTTCTGTTTTCTAGAATTTGCTCTCACGCGTCTGTCAGCTCTCAGAAATTGCATCTCGGAGTTATGTTGCAATTATTATAGGTTTTAAAAACACTAGTGTCGAAGTTTACCTTCTAATTATTGCATGGCTTTGTCTCAGTCCTATAAAAATATGCAGTTCCGAAACCAACTTTAATGTATAACACTGAAACTTTAATAGCTCACTGAAAAATACCCGTTAATATCCATGACTAGAACTTAGCTGGTTTGTTGTGCTTATTGATCAAGACAATTATGTTTATTTGCCTTTTAATTATTTTGCCTCCATTCAGAACAGTTTCAAATTCCATACTATGCCAATACTAGAGATTTTTAATTGTGCCGTTTGTAGTTGGGCAGAGCTGTCTTGTAATTTGTCTCAGGCGTGTACAGGACATTTAAAGGTATATTTAATATGGATTTTTAAAATTTCCATAATACATAAATACGTCTCTGAAAATACCTTCTTTTTCCTTAGGTTATTCTTAGGGTGATAAATATTGCAGTTGCAGCTGAATTATGAACAGATGACACTGAATTAATGATTAGCTGAATATTTTAAAATTTTTACTAGATCTCCTCCTGCAAAGAAAAGCATTCCATAAATCTGAAATTAATTAGTCACTGGGAATAGTTATCACCCACTGAATCACTAACATCAGTTATAGATCAAAATAATACAGAGTGAGCTTTTTCTCCAAATCAAAATTAAGGACTACATTGCCCTTAAAATAAGTTATTCCAACATTAGAGTACCAAAACTTAATGACTTTCCTTTTGCGATGTTTTGGACAGATGTTTTGTTTGGAAAAGCTGTTTTGTTGCTCTTCTGTCCCATGTATTAACAAGGCACGGGGACTCTTTACCGCCTTGAAGTTGTCAGACACTAGAATTTTCCTACGCATTTCGTGTGTGGAATGGAGAAGGTGGTTTTCTATCATGGAAAAGGCTGACAGGATGGTTCTGACACTCACCTGTCTTTTAAGAAGGAAAGGGAAATTTCTAATCTTCTCTCTAGTTTGGTAGGTCTTCGTTTACTGGGTTTGGGTTCGGGGTTTTTTTTGGTGGGTTTTGTGGTTGTTTATTTATTTATTTATTTATTTTAATTTCTTTTCTTTGTGGAACTTATATATGAAGCCAGATGCTGATTTACTGCAGCTATTTGAGCGATTCTAATTGGCTTGCCGTAATGCCAAAGCAAAAGCTTTCAGCAAGTCCAGACAAAAATTCCACCTGTGCTGCAGGTCTTGCCTCTGAATTTATACATCCATCTGCATCTAGGTTAGATTTCTTTCCAGCTACAAAATTATAAGTTCCTTTGAGGACACTTCAGATTTCCCCATGGTACTAAACTTATTCTGTTACCGTAAGATCCTACTCCCAGCGGTATCAATATAGTCTTTTCAAGGGGTGTATTTGAAAGGCAGACAATCTGGGAATGATTCAAATCGCCAATATAGATGCAGAATTTAAGTGTCAGCAGGGTAGGAATCTGAGCTAGATCTCTTCGTCTGTGAATTGAATTGCATCTTCTGTGTTACAAATCAACAATGAACTCCACTGAGAACCTTAATCAGAAGAGACACCTCCAGAAGCTAAAAGCCCAAATCTCCTTTTATCCTGTTTCAGCAGCTTTCCTGGCCCTTGTCCCACTGTCAAGGGCAAGGAGACAAGTAATTTCCTAAATGGATAATACCAAAATCCGGAGAGCTAGGCTAAGCCATCATCATCTTGTGCTATCATCATAGCGGATGCTAGTTGTCTGGAAATCTGCAAATGCAATTCACTGATCTACCAAATAGCAGAAGGGTTTTAAATTATCATTTTCTAGTCATCAGGCTATAATTTTCTACTCTTGTTTTACTAGCCAATAGCACCCAGTGGTATCCTTTTTGTAGATGAATCCTGTGTATCTTTTAATATTTTGTATGTTCTTGCATTAAACCTTTCTCAGAGAAAGCGTGATTATATGTAATGCTAACACCTTTCCCGTAGAAAACTTCAGTGTATTTGTACTCTATAGCTAAAGCAGATAATCTGAGAAACAGTCACTTCAGAAACAATAGATTTTCTATTCCTCCTTATGTTACAGCTGTCAGTGTTGAATTCTTTTTGTAAAAATGTAAAATACTTTTTTTTTTTTTTTAACATTCCTTTTCCAAGAAAGCTTCGAATACTCTGGTAGCTCATATTCTTTGTTTCAGTCGTCTTCTCTCAAAATCTGATTAATTCAGTTATTTATCTCAAAAAGTTTAATTTGCATTTGGAAAGATTTTAAGGATCTAATTACTAAGGATTAATATTATACAATATTTTCTAGTCACAACAGGTTATATTTAAAGTCCATGGAAAACTGCCAAAAGCATCTGGAAAAACAACTTGCATCTTTTTAATAAAATCTAGGGGGAGGGAAAAAAAAAAAAAGGAAGATTGAAAACTAACCCCTGTATTACTAAGTGTATACAGAGAATACAAGTGAAAATATTTTAAGTTAGCTTTTAATTTATATTAATAAACTGCCAAAAATGTTCAAATGTTCTACAGAGTAGAAACAAATTTCAGAATGACTGTGTCTAAAGAGAATATCACCAGTAAGAGAGGTAAAACTGAAATGCATTCCTTTTTAAATCTTCACAAAGCGAGATATATAACAGTTATTGGAAAAGGTCAGAGGGTAAAATCAGGAAGAGAAAAGTTAAAGAACGGTTAGGTGATACGAATGTATTTCACTTAATTCAATTTCAGTTCCAATACAGTTTACCTCAGAATGATAAAGCGGGCAGCAGAAAGGTACTTGCACTATGAGCAATTATTTTAGAGACTACGCAGATAAGAGATAAGGTCTCAAAGGCCGCAAACACGTCAAATAGCAGATCTGTTTTTAAGAAAAGAAAAAAACAAGGTTGTATTTACAGGTAAGTGATTTTCAGTAGAATTTCTGCTAAACTTTAGAACATTCAATAAAAAAGTCAGACTAAAAGTCTGACCTAAAGGAAGTAAATAATGGTAAATAGAAACAGTTTTTAGAGAGGAAAGAATGACCTTATGATCCGCAAGACCTTACGTTGCCCAAGGAGAAATGCAGCATTCCTGTTTTGTCTTTGAGTTTCATCTATGTGATGAAGAAATTTCCTACTCCCCTTACTGTCTTGTGCCTGCTCTTGCTATTTGATTTGAATGTGCTGTTTGTTAAGCACAGCATGTAGCCAGGTATCTCATACTATGTATCGGTCTGTCTTTTTTTAATTCTCATTTCTTCTCAGGGGAATACACTGTAAATAATATACTTCAGTGCCTTAGTAGGCTGCTTTGGATTTTTGTAAAAGTTGTGGTGGCCAAACAACGTAACAGTAACCTTATAGCCTAACTCAGCTAACAAAGACAATGGAAACTGAAATGTGACGCACAGACTGCTTCGGTAAGCCTCAGCTTCCGAAAGCTTTGTAAATTATTTCAGTTGTTAAAATCAATCGCATCACAGAAAGCAAAACATTCCAAGGTTGAGGGTAATGCTGAAAACTTGGAAAATTCTCTTAGGATTTAGTCCTATTCAGGTTGCATTCATCATGAGGAGGAAAAACTGATAAACTTGCTATTCCCACTCACACTTTGGAGTACTCCAAAATACATTAGAGTTATAATTAATTCATTTCAATGAGCTGGACGTTTGAGCTTGTGAAAGCTAAGTTGATAAAGGCAGCCACGAGAAGAATTTGACATAGCATGGATATTTACTGGTGTCATAAAGAAAGATTCTTGGACAATAGAGGAAAGATACATCTGTAGGAAAGATAATGCAATAACGAAGGTAGTAAAAAAATAATATATATTTATTTATAATTTAATATCTTTATTATTGACTTCATACTGAAATATATTTCATTTAACAATTAAATTAAAAATTAGCCATTTCTATGGGTTTTTATTTATTTAAAGTACATTTATATTATATATATTATTTATATATGTTTCTAATATATGTACAGTATCATGAGAAAAACCAGTCAGTCAGGAAACTCCTTATACTTGCCACAAGCCTCAATTCAACTATCTAGCTCATGTTTTGAATAAACTAAACTTAATGAAATTATAAATAGAGGAGAACATACAGTCTGAAGTCTTACACACACTATAGGGCGCCTAACGTATTTTCCTTTGGCTTGTTTAGCTTTCTTATTTAAGGACCCGTATAAGTGATTAAGATACTGTAAAGTTACCGCCTGTCAGCTGAGCCACAGGAGCAGACGACGCACGTGCCCTTAGCCATTACTGAAGCAAAATAAATGTGTTGATTTAAAGCTCAACCACCCTTCAAGAAGCAGATTTTACTTTCACTCATCCGCGTGTATTGCTCATAGCTGGTGAAACCTATAGACAGCTGTAGCAGATCAGACCAAAGGCCTGCAGACCAAAGGCCATGCAATTTCTCAAAGTCTCCAGTAGAAAATACCACATGAAAGGGGTAGTAGGAGGAAAAGCACAGGTTGGCACTTGTGCAGGTGTGGCCCCGTTTAGAAGTAGCATGGAGAGTGCTTTCTGCTGCAGCTTTTATACAACATTCATATACATTTTCATACCCGGGGTTCCACCATCAAGATGCACCGGGAAGGCAGACTGAGGGAAGGATGTATTCTATCCATTGCAGTGGCGACGGGCAATATTTTATGTGTGTCTTGTCATGAAGTTCCTAGAAATAAAATCTGCCCGGTAGGGCAGAATTTTCCTGTGAGCTTCCATTTGACCAAGTCCTAAGCCTGTAATATCACTAGTCTTTTACAGATAGCGGTGGGTCTGTAGATCATGGAGAAGGAAGAACCATGCTACCACCATACCTGTTGTCTGATTCAGATGACGCTACTTCATTTTCTTTGTTCATATGTATTTCTTTATATAAATGTGTGGCTTGTCCCCATGGTGATAAATTGTGTTGACAGCTGGTATTATTCGCTGTAGTTTGATGCTAAAAAATATAACAAGGATGTGCATTGCTGCTTCTGGCCTAGCACTCGCTCCACTTTCCCTTGTCTGAGTAGGTAATCATTCGGACCAGGAAACTTCAAAGGTCAACCTCTCCTAAAAGCAGGCACCTTCTGACACCTCCATATCATGGCCATCAACTATTGACAAGACTCAGCTAGGGTTTTTTTTTTTAACTGTCACTTTCACCCTTTTTTGATGTAAAGAAGGTGGTCCCTTCCTTTTCTCAGCAAACAGAACACAGAACGTGTTCTGATTGCCGTGAATGTTTGCTTGTGTGGATGTCTTCAGCCCTCAGCTGAAAGCTCTCTTTATTCAAATTCCTCAGTGCTTCTCTTCAGCTGGTATGAGTCCTTCATTTGCATTATTGCAATTGCATTCACTGAAAAATTTCTGAGATCTCTGGTGGTCAAAATAATATAGTATTTTACATTCCTATGAATATTAACAAAATTTTATCTAGGTGTGTATTTCAACAATATTGATTTTAGACCCGACTGGGGGTTGAACCTTTATTAAAAATGCCTTATCTCTTTTATCTCCAATCTCAGAAGTATCAACACATTGTCGTAAAACTAACTTTCTTTGTCATCCCAAAATACCCTGCATTTAATAAATGTTTGAATAAGCCATTTTTCATTGAAGAATCAGAAGACAGTCCGTTGAATTTCATTATGTTTTGCATTTACAAAGATCAAAGATTTGTGGTCATTCCCTTTGAATACTAGTCCCTATATTTAATTTGGAGTGGGTGGTTTCTTAGCTATTTCTATGTCTGAATTTGTTGTCTGCCAGGTGGCTGAATAATAATAAAAGTAGTACAAGGCATCATTGACTTTAAAAAGCAAAATGTTGAAAGCGTGCATTCTTCATTGTTGTAATTATGGTTTTACTTTATAACTAAGTCAAGCTAGACACTGTACAAATTCAAAATAGACACAGTTCCTTCTTGAAATGTAATCGCTATTAGTGTTTCATCTGGGTTGCAGCACTATAATTCTCTGTATCCGTATTTTACGTACTGCCCAACATTTTCGTGTAACGCACCTTCACTGCAGCTAAAATGAATGATTTTATGCTTTGCACCATGTTTAGCGCAGCTGGTTTAATGATAGCTTTGATTATACAACTGCTGTGCAACAAGCATCTGTTATAAACCATCATTATATACCATGTATGGGGGAATGTGAAATGTACGCGTTTCATCTATATACTTTAAATGAATGGAATTTCGCAGAAACCTAATAATTTAATTCATTATTATACAACGGAAATTACAAGTAAATAGTTTTCCTGGATACAAGCAGAAAAGAGAGTTTGCCTTGGACTTGCCTTGATCCTGCTTAAAGCTATTAAGAAGCTGACAGCATCTCTAGTATGAAGTAGGTTGGTGGTATAGTATGAAGTAGCACAGCTAGAAAGCTTTTCAGGTAGCCAAGTGTTTTTTAGAAATTACCTTTACAAACGGAATTTGGAAGATCGATTTTCTTGCATGTTTCTCTGGACTGAAGCAGCGTCATTGGTTGATAATAAGCATAGTGGATAGTGTGATTTTTCTACAAGTTTGAGCTAAAAATTTCAAAAGATTTCCTTTCTTCATGCATGATATTCTAAGAGATAATTCTCATCATTTTTTTTCATAGTACTATTAAAGATTCAGACATTTTGTGAGACATGTATGTTTGTAGAGTGGTTTCGGAACACAGCGTTTTGCGTTACAGCTAAGAAGATAATACACTAATACATTGCACATGCAACTGCTTACTCTTATTTCAACTGGGAAATGAAATTGTAATGAAACAGAATTCCATTTGATGGCATTGATTACTCTGTAGGCAGTTTAACTTTTCAAAGCCATTTTCATAACGTTCACATCTGGTTCTATGTCAAACAGACAAACTTAACACGTATTATGTTTTGTTAGTAAGCTCTCAAGTGGCTTGAATACACTAACCGCTGTTTCAGCAATGAGTGAGTGATAAGTGATGCACTGTGAAGCCCTGAGTGCAACAGTAGTAAAGCCCGTTTCTTTCAACATAAAAAAGTAGAGTTATGTCCTGTAATGATGTTTTGGACTAGAGGAATTCTAGGTGTGCTTTTATGCAATGTGATGCTGAAGAAGCACAAATGCAACTAAAGTATGTGCATTTCCGTGTTGAAGCTACATATTGTTGTTCTGTAAGTTGTTCTTCATGATAAGCTATATTATCCTGAATACATCACAAGTTTTAAAAGGCAGTTTTTGAAACACGGGCTGTCACTTGCAGTGATATATAATGAGTAAGAATTTGGCAGGTCTTTTTTCTCTTTGATTTCTCTCACGTTCTCTGTTAATTCCTTTTCTTTAGAGAACTAACAACTTTCATGTGTGTAAATTAACAGCATCACGGTACTTATAATGCCACTTACTTTTAGGCAGCTAAGCAATCATCAGCTTTTAAATAAAGACAAAACGAGTTAGTATTAAATTATTTGTGACTATCCTTTGGTTTCCTGATTCGTAAGTATGGTTGCAGGACAGTGACAGGTCTAACCTCCCATCCTTTTCCAGCTGTGCTCTCCTGTCCCCGCGGGATGCTGCTGCTGTTGTCAGGCAGGCAGCACGCTGCGGTGGACTCCTTGCTTTGCAGAAAATCACGGCTGAAAAGTAAATCTCCTGGGCCATGACAATAAACATTGGTTGTCTTGTATTAATTTTTTTCTAATCAGTTGAGTGGAGCTTTTTGTTTTTCTTTGTTATGTTCTCATTACCTGTCTCCATAAATGAGCATCGTATTTTTACAAACAGCCCTCCAGGCAATGCTTCACGTAAAGCAGAATGTACTCGGTCTTCCCGGGTTTATTACCCGTTATAGCACAAACATCCTGACTGACCTTTAGCTAGATGTTGTAGGAGGGACTTTCAGCTTTTCGTCCTCAGGTTTTTTTCCCCCCAAACTTGGCTCTGAAGTACGCTCTCTGCCTGTCGAAGCGAGACTCAAGGGCCCTCCCTCCTCCTCCTCCTCACTGCAGTTTCCATCCAAAGGCAAGGCAAGCGCCCAGGCAGGGTGCCCGGCAGCCACACCAGTCCAGGTGATGCCACACCAGTCCGGCACGTGCAGGGGGACCAGATACTGAGTACCATGAATGTAGTTAGCGGGAGGAACTGTCTGCATTTTAGGGACTGGTGGTACCCTTATGTCTTGTACAGCATCTTTTCCTTCTGCAAAATGGGAGAGATAAGAATACCTTGCTTCGTATACAGTGGTGGTTAAAGACTTTAAAGCACGTTACCTTGATTATTGTGGTAGCCTATCAAGTGCTATGCTTGATAATATGTTCGGGTATGCAAGAGTTTCACAGAGAACATGCTGGTAGTTGTTAAGCAACCTGAAACCATGACCTTCTTGTTTTAAAACGCAGTTCGTATTTCTTGTTTACTGAAATTTACAACAGAATTCTCACCTATGCTTTCTCATAATGATTCCAAATCCAGCTCTCGTGAAGTGTAGTTCATTCTATTCTAAAACCTGTCTTAGAATGGAATGAAATTTACAGAATGATTCAAAACTAGACGTGTGCAGAAAAACAAATATACAATTCCAGAAGGGCTTGGAGATTGTGAGATTTTGAAATCAAACTTGTGACTAAACCAGGAAAAATGATTGCTTCCAATTTTTCCTCAAAGGAATATATTTTAGGTCAATTTTAATACTGCTTTTGTGAATTTTACATTAAATTAATGCCTTCTAATTGCATATCTTTTAAATATTTCACAATGAAGAACAAACCTCTCCAAGCCAAAAGCAAACAACTATTCCAAAAGTGTATCAAAATAGAATGTTTTGATTGTGTCAGAATTTTTTCCAATTCTGAAAAAAATTTCAACAGAAGCAGTAAGAAAATACATATCAATGAATAAAAGCTAGACATTGTAAAAGGCTTGTGTAAAATTTAAGTGGTTTCTCTGTTTACCATGGTAAGGCTATTTGATTTTTAGCCTTTCAGTGTACGATTTTATTAGGGCGACCTAAGCAACTTAGTAACAGGCCTGGGTTGGTTTTCTTCCTCCAGAGAACACAGGGGCAAAATATCAATGGCACGCAGAGAGGGCACAGTTGTACTTCCATCTATAATGAAATGGCTAAACAGCAGCATGCATTCTTATTTCAAATATGAAGCTACCACTTATTTTGTCATCAATAATTTCAGCAACAACTTCGATGTAGTCTCAAGACATCTTCCTTCAGACCACAGGGTTTCGGGAAGTAGTTGTATTCAAGAAGAAAACATGGATCCTTTTAACCTCGAGAGGTCTTTCTATTCTGAACCTTGAGAAGCATCCTAAAATAAGCATTGTTGTGCAGTGCTGTCTGAAGAGGATTACACCTTGGTTTTACTACTGTGAGCAGTGTTTGCTCATGATTATCATATATCATTTTGAGCATTGAATCGTAGCTGTGCGTAAATTATCAGTGGATCATATAATCTTCAAAAGTCCTCAATAAATAATAATCAATAATTTCTGCAAGTATTTTAAACCAGTCCACAATTTATTATATTTTTTCCCTCTTTTAAATGAACGAAATAGTAATGTCATCTGGTTTATTACAGTTCTTACAGTAATCTGAGTTTATGCGGTCATCCCATTTTCATACAGTAATTGAATATAGTCAAGAACAGTATGATCTATTTTGCAATGGAATTGTTTTGCAAAACAACATATAAGCTTAACATATTTGCAAACTAAGAACTAAAATTGAAAAAATTGATAAATTGACCTAATTTCTTCTTGTGTTTCTGCGACTGGACAGATACACAACAGTCTGTTGAACTCACCAGAGGCCTGATAATGCCTAGATCTCACTGGGTGTCATAAAATAAGCATTCATATAACAAATAAATATAAATATGTATTTAACAGCTTTTTAAGAAGACATCTCAACTTGTGACGGTGCAGAAGGAAGGAGTATCCCTCCCAACAGTATTGCTAGCACGCATGGCTAGCTAAATGCTAGCATTATAAACAAATAATTAAGATGTGCCTTGGGACAACGCTGTCAGGGAATCCACCACTGACCTTTGGGAAGTATTTAAGAGTAATGGCTGAATTCAGTAATTCAGCTGTGTGTGAATGTATGTTGTGATTACAGTTAACCTGATGGACACTTAGACTTTGTCATACCTTTTGTTAGTGAGCATCCGGAAAGGTCTGTGAGATATAGCCCTTATCCCTTGGCTAACATTAGGTTATCCAAAATCTCTTCCTGTCCGTCTTTACAAAAATGTGATACTTTCTCAAAACAAAGCCAACAACCTGATTATAACATTTAAAATAAAGTTCAATTGTACAGAGAGAGGGAGAAAGTACCATTTGACACTTTTACAAAAGAATAAACATGTCTAACTTCAAGAAAACGGGGCATCACACGTATTCTTATAATTCCTTTTATCTTATAATTTTCTTTTTACTTTCATTAATTAAAAGCAACCAGAAATTTTTCACCTTACAAATGTAAGTTGATCTGAAAGTAAGAGGAATTGTTTTATTGATTTTATAGCTGATTCTGCAAATCAAGGGTTGCTATGGCAATTCCTCGTCCAAAATTAATTATCACAGCTTTTATATTTCTCATTATGTAATTGGTAATGTGCATTTGCATATTAAAATGAAAACTTCCACATTATGGAAGCAGGCGTTTTTACAAACCTATAAGCCAGATCGATAAGCTGAAATGACATACATGTATTCCTTTGTCCATAATGTCTTCCCCATAATTTTTACCCATACAGATTGATGTGTCATTCCAGATGTACATTAGAAATCTAATTAGGGATCAATGAAAAAATTGTCATATATCTTGTCATTTGTCTTACAGCTGGTTGCATTATAGGCGTTCATTGCTTTGCAACACCATTTTCAGAAGTAAAGTTTTGCTGTCACTGATTAATAAAATAAATTTTCAGAAACAACTTAGCAGACAAAACACTGAAGAAGACCTGTGAATTGAAGAGCGTAGTAAATTTAACGAGAGTTTTGATGTCTGCAAACTTTTTTTTTATTGTACTGTTAATGCAATTCCATAGGTCTGTTTGATTTCAGAATTATTTTAGGCTTTTGGAGCTTGGAGACACCAGGAGTTTTGTTTCATAGAATATGATCTAAATCATGATATCTCAGTTTATCTTTTTTGTTTGGTTTTTTTTGGCTTTTTAATTTTTTTATTTCGCTTTTCAGGTTTGTAGTAGCACTGAATGAAAAATACCTGTTTCTGCTGTGTTGATTTCTTGGTCTTTATGGAATAAGCTCATGTTATCTTTTTTTCCATTGGCAAGAAACTCCAATTTCAACTGAGCAAACCCCAGAAAGTTCTGTCTGAATTGGCATTTCAAAATCTCAGGGTTTAAGTACATTCTAAATGCTTGTGTTGACTTCCACACATGCCACTGAAATAGGTATTTCTCATTGTTATTTTCAATTCTATCCTGATGTGCAATAGTTAAATAGTCTGTAAATTCATTTAACAATATTCTGTAATATAAATTTCCTACTAGCCTTACAGAAAGTCAGCTATTTTATAAAAGCCTCATGTACTCTATGTGTTTTCGGTGTTCCACGTAAGCTGGTGATTACATCTATTCTTGCAAAATATCTTAGTTGAAACATTCACTTCCTTGATTTCAGGAGCTGATGCTGTAGAGGCCCAGTGTAAGAGATTTGAAGTGAGGGCAAGTGAAGGTGGAAAAGTGTTGTTTTCTGCAGATGAAGATGAGATTGTCATTGGAGCCGACAGACTGAGAGTCACAGGTATGGTGATCATAAGGTTTCTAAATGGCTGTAAACTTTCTTTTTTCCTTTTTAATAGCCTTAGTCATAATTAGTCTATCAGCCTTCTAAAAAATTTTCATCCACGGGAAAGGAAAACATCTTCACGTCATCAGGGATTGCTTGATCAACCAAAAGATATCATGTAATCTAAAAATGATTCATCTAAAGGTAGATTTTAATTTAAGCTCTGCAGGACCTACTATGTTAAAAATCACCCTTACCACAGTTATTTGACTTTCATATGTTACTGTTAGTAAAGCGTTTTTTTGTTGTTTCTATGCCATTTGTTTAGATAATGCCCCTTCACAATGGAAAAAACTATTGTTATATACCTTTGTTTTTTCCGTATACAAAGTGTGAAGTCTCACTTCCATGTGAATTAAGAGTATATACAGTGCTGCACTTTAGGAGGCTCAGCTGAAGTGTAGTAAGTAGAAACTTAGTCTTGACTTGAACATTTGTTCAATAGAAGAAGAAAAATAATTCTCATTGGTATTTTACTGTCATTGTTATATATATACATATATATATATTTATTAGTAACTCATTTGATATTAGAAAACCGTCAGCTCATGAAAAAAATAATCAGTTACGTAGGTTTGTTTTAGATAAATGCTTTAACTGTGACTGCTTAATAAAATCTCATCTGGACTTGGGCTGGACTTGAGCTACCCACTCATAATCTAAAATAAGATACAAAACTTGAGTTGCTTCACCAGCCAGGGGTGGTTAGCTTTAGGTTAGTCTACATCTCCGGATGCCTGAGTTACAGAGTTTGAAATCAACCTACTATTTTGAAAGTTCAATTGCGTAGAAAGTATAAGAAGGTTCTGGTTTATGATGATTATGATAAGATATCCCCTTCTGGTCTTTAAAACTAAGAAATGCATTACTAGCAACTTTAAGCCTTTAAAAAAAATAATTAGGTAGTTCTACTTCCATGTAATGCCAGATATAGCATTAAAATAGATCCAGGAAGTCCAGGGTCAAGCTATGACTGAACTTTCTTCATGAGCCTCAAGACTGTTGCTTCCAAGTATATGGGGGATAACTTTTCTTCCTCTTTCATTCCTATCTGACCTTGTCTGTCTTCTCTAGCCAAAAAAAAAAAGAAAAAAAAAAAAAGGGCTTTTACAAGTGGGCAGTTTAGTGGTGTTGCAGTATCCAATACAATACACTAAATTGTATTGGTTTTCCAAATTTGGAGTTAGGAGAGGGAGACATTAGTGTTTTTTTGAGTCAGCAGGGGTCTTCATAGATAGCAGTTGTACATGAATTATGAATTTTACCATAGTAAAACCCAAGACAGTAACTGGGCTAACACAAGAAAGAAAAAGAGAATTGTACTGACTCCTGCTAGAATTCAAACTTGATGAGAATATTAAATACTGAGAAAGTTAATCTTAAATATACAATTGACACAGGAGATTTCAAAGCATCTGTCATAAGTTAAAACATAAAACATCTCAGAAATGGCACTGAGGATTAGATTTCCTGCCATTAAGAAATGTAGTCATAAGTTGTAGATGTCATGGCAATTTTTTTTTATCAGACTTCAAAAGCAAAGCACTGCTCAACTGTCTTTAACTTCAAAGTGGTTGAGTTCCCACAGCACCTGTTGGCATCAGTGGTAGAGAATGCAGAACAACTAACGGAAATTTATTCAATGATGCTTAGTATGGGGTATAAAATTGTTCCCTGAGAAAAGAACAGGATTTTCTCCTTAGTTGTAGAAATACACCTGACTATACATGCATTTATATTAAGCTCCCCCCCACCCCAAATTAAAACAAATTACTAAAAAAAAAAGTAAAATTTAGGAAAACCTACATTAGTGCTACTTCGATATATTCATCTGAGTTTCAGGGATTACTGTATACTTGTTGAGTCCCACCACAGGACCTCACTACTAGAGTTGTTTGTACAAGTAATTGATTTTCCTTCTGTGGCTAAAATGAAAAATAAACAACAGTTAGGATTGATTGAATTTTCAAAGACATTCTTTCATTGAACTAGAAAAAATATTTTAGGGTTAAAACTATAAAAACAGTGAATTTAATTACTTGCACATGCAGAAAAAAAAAGTTTAGACAGCATTTAAATATTACAAAGAAAATATGCGTATTGGAGGATTTATCGGGTTCTGAATGTTGTCATTTAGGTCATGAAGTCGAATACAAATTATATGCCATTAAATAGCCTAATGTCCAACATCTTGGGCTGTTTCTTTAGAAAAATGTGTTAAGGTGTTTTGTAATTGTAATTTGAAAGTGTAATTTATTTTTAAATATCACTTGAAAATTGTTGTCTTGTGTTTATTCAAAAGTAATTTAATGAAGTTGGGATCGTTCTTTCTAATTTCTGGATAATCATCTTTTGAAAAAGGCTTCATTAGTAAACTATCTTATAATGAGTCTATAAAAGGCTAGTTTCAAAATTTTATGCTTTAAATCCCTCGGACCCACTTTAGGTTAACCCTTCCATCATCTTGTTAGAGGAGAAAAATATTATCCCACAGAATGAAGGGAAGAATATTAGATTTCTAAATTAATGAGCATTTATGAAAGGCTTAGAATAACCTCCTGTCTCAATTTCTGTATCCCTAAAAGGCTTTTTGCAGCATAAGTACTAATCTGCAGCCAAGTAATAAAGCTATAGTGAGACATCTATGCTTTACCGTTGACTTCAGTCTAAAGCTGAAATTATTTAACGTTGATTTCCCAATGGAGACTAAAAGTTGTATGATCCATGCAATCTCAAGAAAAGTATTTTTTTAAAAAAATCTCCCAAAGGTTAAAAAAAAAATAATTCTGTCTTCATGGGTGAATGAAATAACAAAATCTTTCTTTCATATATTAGCTCTTTGAATTTCGTCCAAAGATTGTGCGATACCTTTAAATTCTTCAGCAAACACGTGAAAGGTGATGAGCCCCTGTGAGTTACAGACTGCGTTACTCTGTATGATATGCTATGACTGATGAAACCTGGCAAGGCACCACAATGTCAAACATCAACCAGATTATTTTTTTTTAGTGTACTTCTCTCGAGCCTGTGTTTTGATAATCGCGGTGCCTTGGGGTGAAATAGGAAAGGAGTTATGGAAGAACAGGGAAAATAAAAAATGAATATCAAAAAGCAAAAATAAGCTGTACTTATTTGGAGATGAAACTCTCACATGTAGATATTTAAGTGTGGTATTACAATGAAAACCTATTCCTATTTTCTTGCTTAACTGTGTATCTCTTTGGAAACACTTCACTGTAAATGGGTCCAATAAGTGATGCATTTGGTAATTCATTTTCTAAAGTATACCCATTTCATGGACATTTATAAACCACTGTGGCAATGTGGGATTTATTTTATATGATATTTTTTTCTCAATTCAGAAGAATGCTTTTGTAATGCACAGCTTTCAAAAGCAATCTATCATAAGGCAGTGTAAGAAATTCTTGATTAATAAAAACTTGAAAGATTAAGTTTACAGCTTCTCATTGATTATTTTTGTATCATTTTTATTTGTAAATTTTTCTATAGGCAGCATATTCCAAGGAGAAAGGTATAGTAGAAACATGCTAGTAATCCAGATTTTAATTTATTTCCTAGATGAGAAAAAAATGAAGTCAGAAGTAGTACTTTGTGTTTTAGAGATATTGCAGCTATATATTTCCGATAAAGACTCTCTCACTTTAGAATTCGGCAGTTGGCTGATTTAATTTAGACTTCTTATTCTTCCTTCCACCGTTACTTTTGCTTTTTCTTTTACCTGTGTTAGCTCTTCTCTACTTTATCATTCAAGGAGAGAAGGAAAAAGGTTCAGCCTTTGCTTTGTTAGACAGAGCTGTTAGAAGTGCAGCTGGCTAATGCCCCTTTGTGCAGGGATGTCTCCTACCACCAAGCTCAACATGTATCATGGAGCTTTGTAAGGAGGGAAGAGAAAGGCATGATGAAATAAAGAGATTGCCAAAGAGCTGGGAAACAAGCAGGAATAAGCAGCTGAGTTTCTGGTGGACTCACAGGTTCCTTTCTGCACATCATTAAACCTTTCTCCATCCCTCCTCGTCACCCTGGCCCCATGAGTAGACACCGTCTGTAGCATCATGGAGTCTTCTTCGCTCCTCTGCCGTTACAGAGCGAGGGTATCTGTTTGATTTTTACGTCTGTTACTTAAATCTGAATACAAAGTTTTCTGCCCTCTGCTTTTATTTCATATTTCTTTTAAATGCAATACTATCTCTATAAGACATTCTTGTAGCAGAACTTGAAAACACTGTATTGGTGACACTGGTAGGTGGGAGTACAGGCATATACCGTGACTCGGGTTTATGCCTGCCAGAGTACCTCTGAGAAAACAGATTGAGAAGGCCAAGCTCAATGCACATTTTCTGAGACACTGCTATGAAAGAAGGTTGTAATTCTTTCTATGAAAACTTTCACTGTATGTCTGTGTTACTACAGTTTGCCATCCTCTTTTTTCCTAAACCAAACTTTTAGTTAGCAGCTGTATAAAAGGCATTAAGAAAAAGTGGAGGTCATCTCGTTATGTTCTAAGCAAAACGCCTACTTTTTTGGACAACGTAACTAAATTTTCTCCTCCTGACTTTTGAGGTGGTTTGCTCAGTTAAGGCTAAAAGCTTATTATCAGAAACTTTTTTCTTTTCATTGAACTTAAAATGTTTTATCCAAATTATACAAACATTTAGCTTTTTTGAAAAAAGTGTTTCTCTCTCTGTGATTTTTGAAGAAGAGACCGCAATTCAATTCTCATATTGTCTCCTACATGTTCTTCTGATCTATATACTTCAGTCAGACTTGGCTAAAGCGTTCTTTGTTTAACCATGATTTTATCTCTGATTCTTCTTCCAAGATCCATAAAAACAATAGCGTAACTTGATTTGTTACAGGTTTAGGTACCTTTTTTCTAAATCAGTTGTACTTGCACATGTGGCTTTTTTATTAACTGTGTCTAAAAAAAGGCAAGGCAAAAATGGGTTTGCAAAGTAAACCATGTAGTTCTTCCATCAGAAGCCATTTATGGTCTGCAGTCAAATCCAATTATGTCTTCCAGGTTGCTGTAAATAAGCTGTATCACTTCTTCTAAATAACCCAGTCTAGATTGTTTGGAAAATATTACTCACCTCTGTGGAGAACTAATTTATTTTGTTTTCTATTACTTTCTTAGCTGCTGGCTTTTCTTTCATCCCTTACTGCTGAATGTCTGTGCGTTGTGATCTGGTTTAGCGCAGGACCTAAAGTCCTTTCTGTATAAAACTGAATTTTGTTGTAACGGTAATTAATATGTTAACAGCAGTATTTTTCCACTAAAAATAAGTAAGAAGCTAATTAAAAGCTTCTACCCAAGATTTTAGTAGTGGTTCTATAGATTTCAACTGCTTCCATAATTTATTGAAACACAAAACTTTTCAGATATATGGAGCTCCGTGTCTGTATTGTGTGAGCTGATACAATTAGCTGAAGATCACTTTGTTTCCATATTTCAAAGGTAATAATAGATCTCGTCGTGGGAATTGCAGTTGTAATAAGGCTTGTACCTACCATCTGTAGGAGAAACAAAAAGAAGAGGCATAAAAACTTTGCAGACCATTATGACCTCCCACGAGCCTTCTTCCTTGTCAAATAGCAAAGTTATGTAGAAAGGTGGAAGTCAGAGAAGGACAGGAGATAGCATACTGCCGTTTTAATAGAAATTTTCTCAGATTAATAGCGGGACAGATGTAGGCCAAAGCTACTTTGACACCAGAACAGTGTCAGGGAAAAATCTGTGAAGGGTTGCAAGTATATTTTTCATTACACTAAAGTATATGTTTATAGTGGGTTCAGTATGGCTTTGCTCAAAGCAATGCTGGACAAAAGATGAGAGCCTTGATCTATCACGGAAACATCAGAAGGTACCTACATACTTATATTCTAATAATATTCTAATAACATCCAGAATTAACGTGCAGAGGAGTGCAGCAGTACCTCAGTTTTGATTTTAAGATTGTGCTGTGGGACTGTGAGTTTGCAGGTAATTGAGATATAGGAAGGTCTTCCAGAGTAGTTAAAATGAAATGATAAAGTAGAAATATGGCTTATGGCTATAAAAAGGAAATATGACAGAAATATGAGGAAATATATGTGAATTGCAAATTAGGTTGGAAGAGTTGAAATAAAATATTTATAACAAGTACTGAAATGTAGAAAAATAAATGATTATTTGATGTATGTTGTCATTACAGTAGGCTTAAATCTTGTGCCTTCAGAGACTGAATAGGAATTTCAGGATGAATGGGAAAGAAGATCTTGGATTTGCCACATTCGGTTGGTGGATTGTCGTTCAGGACAGAGGGAGTTTGGCGAGTGAAGTGGCACAAGATGAAGCGAAGCTCTTAATCACTTTAAGCTGGTTTACGCAGCCAAATTATGTGACCACAGTAAAACTGCTGTATTTGATGTTGTAGTGAAAAGTTAAACCTTTAAGTAGATATGCCAGACTCTTAGTACCCTGAACACTGAATGAACGAGGATTCTTGCATCATCATCTGTCAGTAAGAAAAATGCATTACTTTTCTAGAATTTCTGTGTTTCCTCGGTAATGACAACTGAGGAATATGTACACCAAAATGTGCTGGATGAACAAGGTTTCCGATAAGCTTATTTAGATCTCAAGGAAGCACTTAATGTCCAGACTTGTCTGTATGAGAGCTCTGATTGAAAGATAATATTATTGCAGAAGTCTAACCACTTGGCAACAGAGCAACATGTCAGAGCATTCCTCTTGAGGTACAACCGTAGAGCCGATTACGAGCGTATAGGTGTGAGCTCCAAGCTGTCTATGAACGGGAAGTTTTATAGGCAGGCTAAAAGTGGTGAGACTAAATAAATAAATTTCTTACCCAGGACATAGCACAAGTAGATTTATATCTTCTAGTTAAGGATAGAACGCATCCAGACAGCTCAGGTTACAAGCAGTATGTACTTAGGTCAGCCTGCAGGTGACTGTGTAGGTTGTTGGAGGACCCCATTGACCTAAGGATAATAACAGTTTGTTTGCAAAAGAAAGGTTTTGATTTTTGGCACTTGAACAAAAACACGCCAAGGAACAGAATGATCAGTCTCGGGAATGTATGTAAAGAGAAAGAAGCCTCGACAAAAAAAGTTTTTCTGAAAAGGGAGTAGACCCAAAAGCAGATAAATGTGCAAGCCAGCCCAGGAAAATACACTCAATTTCTCACAGCCATTCTACTGAAAAATACTCAACAAGGCTGTTCTATAGACAGAGACATAAATACTCAACAAGGCTGTTCTATAGACAGAGACATAGGAGGAACCAGCATATAGGCAGGCAGGAGAAAGGAAAAGAAAGGAAAAAAAACCCAGCAAAATGATGCTCTTTTGATGTTTAGGTAGGAGAAAATCATCCTCTACCTAGAGACTCAACCTTTCTATAATCCATGCTTTCTGAATACCTCTCCTTCCATATTATTTTTTTTTTTCCTTTTTTGATGATAACATCAGTTATGAGAGAAGACAGATTTTAATCCTTTCCTCTCCTTCTGGGCTGTAATCTCTTTAATTCTGTTAAATAGGGCTTAGGGTTTTGAGGTGATTCTGTACTTACCTGAGCTGTTCCTGTGCAGAACGCAGCCAGCAGCTTCCCAAAGTTTAGTGAAGAGACTATTTGGTGTGGTCTGGTACAGAGCAGTATTGATCCAGAGACTGATTCTAACTTCCAGATTGAATCTGGTTTTCAGGTTACTCTTTTGACAGCAAAATTAAGTTATTGGATATTTGTGACCCATGTAAGAATGAATATTTTTGGCATGTCTGCGTCCTACTGCCAGTCATATTCCACATTCCCTGTTAAGGACCGTGCAGAGTCCACAGATGAAATTTAAACTAGTTCTAATTTTGAAAGGCCTGAATTGCATGTTACCAGGCCGACCCACATGGCCTGTGTAAGGGTTACAGCCCAGTGGAAAATTGCCCCATGATGAGTGAGCTGAGATAACTCTTAAATCAAACCAAACCGGTTTTCCAAACAAACACACACTAAACATTCAGAAGGTTTTGATGCAGGAACTGGATATGAACTGGATTCAGATTTTGTAGTGAAATTCTAACTGTTAAAACCTGAGCTATGCCTGACGCTCACATGTCCTCAGGCATCTCTATTTTTAAGATACAGCTACTCACAGGAGGGAAAGGTGAATCATAAAGGAGCTCTAGCATTCCCTTTTTTTTTCTTTTTTTTTGCCTTAAAATACTTGCTTGTGATTTACTTCTGCCTGGAAACAAAATTCTATTGTTGGAGACACGGGTCAGGCTGCAGTGGTTCAATGAAAGGAGTATTTGGCTCCAAAGACTCGCCCGATAATGATGATAATACAGGCCAAAAATATCTTCTTTTTGTCCTGGAACAGTATTCTCATTACATGCTAGAAGATGAGATCATTTGGATTTCAATTTGTAAAGCCTTCAGAATAGGAGTGATACTAGTACGTTTTTAGGAAATATTGCAGGCATTTGACTTTTCCCAAACATTATACCGATGTAGCGCTTTCTGTGAGCCATGTAATACATGTCAGAACTGCACTTTGTTTCCTCTGAAACCACTACAAAGCGTCTTTTTTCATTTTTATCCAATCTTAAGGCAAATTTTTTACTGAACTTTTAGTACAGGCTAAGGTATTTAGTAGCTGTAAACTGCATGGTGAGATTATACAAGAATATTTAATGACATACATCATACTTCCAAAACTTACGGGAATGAACAGGAAGATCTTCACTCTAAATTTAGGTAGAAAGTAGCAGAAAGAATAAATACAGAAATCCTCACAGGGAGGTTTTCTGTTTGAGTCCATGGCAGTCACAGTTTGAGACAGAGCTTTACTCAGAGGAAAAGTTAGCAGATTTCCACCACCAGTAACATCTCGGTCTTCACTGTTATCCATAGATCTATTTATAAAGCAGGTATGCAGTCAAAGCTGTGAAAAATATAGATTCAGATCATTTCTGCTCTGCAATACATCTCAAAGCTTATTCATAGCAGACTCCTATAAGCTAGGAATAATCTCACCCACAGGAAGCAACTCCAGAAAAAAGATTATATCGCCCACAAAAATACGGCCTGCAGCCTACATTGGGAATTTGAATTCCTATCCTCATTGTGGCTAATGACGAGTTTACATTTCACAGTGTCTGACAGCATTAAATTCAGCACACCAAGACACAAACATAATAAGGCATCATTTTGGCTCTAGAAAAATATCAGCAATGTATATAGGCCTTTGTATGTGAATTAAAAGTATATAACAATATGGCTTTGCTCAAGGTTCAGGAAGTATGGAGTGTGTGTACAAAGATTAAATGTGGATAGAAATGTATAAGAATTCAGAATGGGTAATGTAAAATACAGAAGGAAGAGCAAAAATCAACATACATTCTATAAAAGGAATTAAATTATATGTGGTAAGAATAATCTTATAAAAAGAGAATGAAGCAAAACCCCTCAATATCGAGGCAGAAATGGATGCATCTGAAGAATGTATAATTGCTCGGAGATTCAAAATTCAAATAGATTTATGCTTCACGGGTACTGATGAAAGGGCAGAGGACCTAGGTGGTATTGTTGACCACCAAACCAAAAAGATTATACAGATGAAGCTTTTTATATGTAAAAAAGAATCATCTAATGCACGAGGCCTGGTGACAGCATTTTGGAATGTTTGGAGGTCTCTTGTTTCTTTTAACTACAGAGATAGACGTCTTTTGGGAAAAAAAAAAAAAGATCAAGACACAGACTGTACAAAAAGATTTATAGATTATAAGGATAACACAGTGTTGAAAAAGTAACGTAAGGAGTGTTGCTGATCAGTGGGGAGGAACTGAAGGTAGAAGAAAATCTGAGAGAGGGCAACCACCATGTAATGAGAACATGCCCTGTTTGAAAGTTACAGGGAAACATAACAGCAAAACAAAATCAAATTGACTTCCAGAGGTCGATCTTAAAGCCTCAGAGAATTCATAAGCAAGGCTCACAGAAGTCCTCAGCAAAAGAGTTAAGAAGGATTTTGGATCACAAGCTGAAGAGCATCATGTGACGCAAGAAAGTCAAATACGAAGTTAGAATGTGTAAATAGGAGTAAAGCCTGCAGATCTGCTCTATTCAAGACTGGCAAAGTCCTCCGAAAGTGCTTAGTCCAGTTTGGTGTACCATTGTTCAGTTAACAACTGGATAGAATCCAGAGCCAAGAGATTTATTACGTGTCCAGAAGCATGATCTCCGAGGGAAGAGAGAAAAAGATGGTGCTGTTGATCTTGAAGAAAAAAATATCAAAGGGAATATAGTATCAGTCTCGAGGCCTTGAGAAACTGCCTGTTGAAAAACAAGGGATGCTCTCTATCAGTTAAAAAAAAGAAAAAGACAAAACAAAGACTTTTTAGTGGAATAAATAGTGAAACACTGGAATAGTTTGGCTTTAGACAATGTAGAATTCCCTTCATTTTCTTCTACAGAACAAATTATACCAACATCTGTTGGAGATGAGCTGGTTGATCCTGATTTGGTTTTGAACTTACTGATCACAGCAAGGAATGTGCCTTAGAGGAGACCGATATTTTCTTTTTATTTCTAGTCACAAGGCAACTTATGTAAATTCAATACAATTTACTCTTTCTAACCTCAAGAGTAATGTCCTACTCTTTGCAGCTGTCACTATTATAGGCGGGCACACTTCTCATAAGTTTCTGCTTTAATTTTAAATGCTTCATTTTATTTCTTATTGCATTTTAATACTTTATTACTAACCAATATTTGGGGCTTTTTTGAGCTTTTATTTATCAGAACAAACAGTCACTAAAGTAACCCTACCTCACTTGAATTTATACCAGAAATTATAAAAAGTTTCTTTCCATAAAAAACAAGAATATTTTTGTGGGAGAATCATTTGAAGTTGATAAATGTAATGCGCATAGTATTTACGAAGTCTCTATAGAAAACGTGAAATTATAGATTATATGAGGTTTTAATGTAAAACACTTAGCAAGGCTAGGTGGAGATGGCAGACAATTTAACAAGGTCAGTCAGGTTTCAGTAATGTCTGGAAGGTGCCAGTACAACAATATACTGTTGTTGTTCTGTATGTAACACTGGCAGAGATTTACACCAGAATAATTCTTACTGACATGTGTTAGATACAGTCCTCTTCATTGTAGTTTTATTTATATTCTTTAAGGGTTTTTTTAGCTATAATACAGTGTTTAATAGGCAAAAACAGGTGGGCAGGGTGACCAAAGAGGGATGAGTATATGCATTTGCAACTAGCTCTCCATTTGTATCTCTCACTAATCTCTCATGAAACCTATCAATTACGAAACTCTGATTTTGACACTTGCATAAAAGTGTTTCTGTTCACGTTAAGTGTAAACTTCCTTTTTTTCTCTTCTACAAAGTAAAAGTAAAACAATAGGAAATAATTTTATTCCTTTCTCCAAGATTTCCTTTTTCATTAAATAGAGGATCACTGAAGTCTCTCTGTAAATTCTGAGCAAGTCGTAGCACAATGGGGCATTATGAGAGAGGTGGAATATCCCTCTGTTATAGAAGGAAGGTCATGCACCCCCAAACGAAGTCCAGCAAGCGGTGATGTACAGCCACAGAACCAGCACCCACTTGCTTGGCTTTCTTTCCTGCCTTTCAGCATTTGCTTTCAGAGACAGGCAAGCCATTTGCCAGCTCTACTGTCTGCACTTCTTCGAAAACAGTTAATACTTGTGCTCTGGCTTGTTCCAGGGAAGTCCTTCAGAGTTCTCATCCCTTCCACATGGCTGTTGACCAGTCACTGGTTGACCATTTCTGTCAACCAGTGACTGGTCAACAGCTTTGTTTCTTTACCCCATGAGTACTTTTGTTTCTTGGGAGACCTGTCATTAAGATGAGCACAAGTCTTTCAGATAGGGTAGAACTTCATTATGTACTACCACTCCTATTCAAACTTCTTCCATCTACCAGCCAAACCAGTTGTTCCCAGCAGGCGCTTCTCCAGGGAGAAGCCACCTTTTTCTGAGATCTCATCATCAGACAAGAATCTCAAGGTAAGACTAAACAGTACATTGTATGTGGATGCAAAAAAATTTTCCTTTTACTTGAAATCTAACTAGACGCAATTTAGTGTGAATGGTCTTGAAACTGGGAATTGCATTGATGTAGACCTTGTTCTGACTGAATTTGCCCTGACTTCCAGCAGAATTTATTAGGTTTTATTTGGCTATGTGATACTGTGTTTGTGCCTGGTCAGATATTTCTGGCTTAAAAATGTAGACTCTATATGTCTTCTACTTCGTCCTCGCTTGTAAGAAATTCCTGAAGCTTTTCAAATGGGCAAGCAAGATCAGAGCAAGCGTCCTTCTTGGGGAATCCTTCTCAATTTCTTCAGACCTCACCTAGTCTTTTTCTTTAAGTAATTAATTTATTTCTTCTTCTTACCTCTTTCTTAGACTTTAATTCCTAAATTTGAGTGTCACCTGGTTATTTAGGTCTGGATAAGTTGAACATAACAGGGACAGTAATTTTATAGACATAGGACTGATATAAGGGCCTCTGACAGCCTGGCCTCTCTAAACGTATGAATATCACCAGGCTCAGACAAGTTTCCAAGAACAGAACTAATACATTTTTGAAAAGTTGTGTTAAGCAGTTCCATTGTAGAAATGGGTGGCTTTCAGGTTGTGAAACATCTGTGAACAAATTGTATCTCTCTTGTATTTAATTGTTTGAATCTCAGTAAATAAGTTGTGATGGTGATTTGATGATGATTACTTTTTTTGTGACTTGTTAGGATTTGCAATCCAAACTTTTTTGACATACATCAGAAGTGTGTTTGTTTCATTATTGGATAAGCTTAATCCTTGCAATTTAGTTGTCCTGCACAAAACTTGTAGTTAAAATTGCAAGGTTTATTTTGCCACACTCATTTTCAAAACATTGTGATAGCAAACACAGTTGCTGGTAAATTCATTCTATAGAAAATTTACCAAAAGCAAATATAAAACAGATGATGCTTCTTCTCCATCCTTGTCAGCCCCCATCAACTGGGACTAGTAGCCTGGACCTTGAAATCAGTGTAAGAATCGCCTTTTAATTGTATAGGAGGAACAATGAGCCTTGAATGAATAAACTAAATTGATGCTTAAGTTCACCAAAGCTTTTTAAAAGCAACTATGAATTATATAGGTTGTTAAAATATACATTTTTCTCACCCATGTTTTGTGATTTTAGTTGCTTCCTTCGTCTGAGCACATTTTTCAGAACTATGTTGCCCATCCTTTGGGTTTGAATTTGCGTGGCCAGTAGCTAGGCATTCTGGCAGTAATCCTATAAAGCATTTAGTGTGCTTGAATTTTGGTCCGCTGAAAATAAAGCATATAATGAGGAACTTTGCAAGACTGGAGTAATAAATAGTTCTTAGGATCTTGGACTATTGCTGAGATTGAGTTGCTTGGTTTTTCTTCTGCATTAATTAGCATCCCCATTTATTAATTTATAAATAATTTAGCGAGGACCTCTTCCTATTTCATATTTAAATTCCTTGGGGAAAATTTATCTTTTCACTTCCCTTTTCTGCTTTTCAATTAATCTACTTTCACTAGCATATACTTTATGCCTGATACATTTCTAAAAGTCACTCTCATTAGTTTCATTGACTGTCATTTCTAATTTTTATTATTTTTTCCAAAAGGGCTAAAACTTTATTCTTTTTTTACATTATTATTTCATACTGTTCAATTGTGCATAACAGTGTGCAATTAATATTATATATTTTTCTTTGAGTGGTCTCTTGTCTGGTCATATTAACTGTTTTCGTTTTACTTGAACTGAGGTACAGAGTTTTGGGATATTCCATTCCAAATCAGTGCTAATCTAGGAATGCAGATTTTTTGGTTCCTATTTGAATAAATGCTGTCACAATCAAGTATATTGGTCCAAACCATATGCTTCGATGAGGTGGGCATTCCTAGGTATGATGCTGAGCAAAGTTAGTGCCAAATTGCAGTGTTTCGAAACACTATAAAAAGCTGTCGTTTCACAGGATTAATTCACAAAATGGCATTAGAATGGAAGAACACACAACAAATGTGTCTGGTTTTGATCATAACTTGGCAAACTAAAGCATTCGTGGTTAACCGTGGTGACATTCTAAAATAGCATTATGAAGACACCCTTTTATCTTTCTCGAGAGATGATGAAAAGAATTTGGTTTTGGCCATAAAAAGGGACAATTCTCTTGCTCTTTATTTCCTTCTGTGTACAGTTCCTCTTCGCGTAGTGTATTTCCTGTACTTCTGTTTTAGGAGTTAGCTACTTTTAGTATGTATTTTTGACTTCACTTCTAATTAAGATTCTGTACAGCAAAGGGAAGATAAGAAAGCTGCATGAAAAAGCACATTTCACCACAACAAGAAGGGATAGGATGAATGAGCTTAGCAAGGTAAAGCTACTGAAGACCTCACCTTTCAGAAGTCATCAGACCATAGTTTGTAGCCCACACTAAAACCTACATGTCGGTGTTTCCTGATGGTATTTATTACATTCAGAGATAAACTGGAGTGAATTTGCATGCCGTAAATTTTACTGTTTTGAAATATGAAGAACACTTGTATGGATCCTGTCAACACCAGTATCCGTAACGGGTGTAGTGGGATATATTTATCTACCTGTTCCTACTTAGAAAGCGTTAGAATTCAGTTTTATGATAACTGTTCTTTAGCAACTATCTTGGTTTTCATCGAAGCTGTTAGGTAGCACGTTTGTAAAACATTTGAAACGTGGTTTGTAAGCATGCTAAAAAAAGACTACTAGAGCATAGATCTAAGCGTGCGCACGCACACACACACACAGACACAGAGACGGGCCTTTCAGTTCCTCCAGGCAGCCTTTTTCCTTTACAAATGCCAGAATGTCATTCAGCTCAAGTGAAGACTTTGCCCTGAAGTCATCATCATTCTAAACCAATCTGATACATAAAGGGTGATAGAAGTGATAGCAAGTACCATAGGTTACACCGCTTACAGTGCAGCTAGGAATAGTGCTTTCTTATGTCCTTTTTCTGCATCACTCTCTGCGAAGCAAGTATGTTATGGTGGTCAAAGGTCTAGATACAGCAGAACGTAAAGCTTTCAAAGTACCTGGATATCACACTAAGACACACGATGTATCCGAGATCAACAAAGCGAAATACTGGCGGTAGCCAAATGCTAGGTTCACTTGAAAAATTCCTTTCCCAATGTATGGTCAAAAGCAGGAGGTGGCGTTGGTAGTTACATCTGAAAGTCTTTTCTCATTAAACATCAAAGGGAAATAACCTTCTTCAAAATATTTATTTTCATATCAAGCAAACCAGCTGTATCATTTTTGCTATTTTTATCTTAGCAGCATTACCAAACGACGGACTACTTCTTTAATCTGTTTTTACACTCTCTGTGTGGAATAGAGAAAACGCAATAGATAAAGCATACTGTGCAGAAAGAGTATTTGTCAACAAGTTTATTTCATGTTTTGGCTGTCAGGACTGTTTTCAGGCTTTTTATAGTTGCAATTTTTTTTTCTTCTCACTGTCATTCTTGGCCTTGCTTCCCTGGTTTATATTTAGATTTAGGATGAAAGCAAAAGACCAATTAGAGTTTCTGAATTTGAAGTTTTAATGAAAATACTCTTTTTTTTTTTTTTTTCTTCTTCATGACAGAAGAACTAACAGTAACTCGAAACAACTTCATTTTGGCAAAGCATTAATGTGAAAAATTAGTATGGATATTAAAAGGAACTTTCATACAAAACAAGGAAAGGAGCAGAGGGAGTATCCTGCTGAAAAAACCAGAACACGTTACTTACAGTGGTAAGAGATCTGTAGGGGAGAGGGAGACTAAAGGACAGGGAAGACTGAATCTAAAAGAAATACATTCTTAAACCTTCCAAGGGAATTTAAGAATAGAGGTCTTTCTGAATAAGGTTCTCTTCAGGGAAAGCCGAAAGGCTGCATTGGTAAATATCATGATGGCTTGTTAACTGGATAATATAGAGAAATCAACTCTCAGAGTTGATCTGAAGAAAAGGCAAAATAAGAAACGTTTTTTTTTTGTCCCTTAACCTGTCTCTAAACCTGGTAAGGTCTTTTGTCGATAGCTGGACGTAGGAAATACATCCTTTCTGTAATTTTAACTTAAAAGTGATATAGTGAAAGAACTGATTTCAAGATGACTGTCATTGTGTGATGTTCTGTTCCCTAGACATGACGACCCCGGTGCCTGGTGTTCAGTAGTCTGTTCTGAAAGTGCCTGAACATAATGTAGTGTAATGTCTAAGAGGACGTGAACAACAGGTTTCTCTGGCAGCTGACCGCACCGAATTTTGATGCAGAAGTAAAGCCTGCTTTGGTACTTTTAGCCAGAGGTGCCTTGGTATGTAGCAAGGCAATGAAAAGTGCTTAAAACTTAAAAGTCTTACAGTGGATTTATGAGAGGTGTATTGCCGCAGTGACGAGAGTGTGATTTTTGAGTCTCTCCTGACTCGCAAACAGTAAAAGAGCAAAAATTAGATGAGGGTTATGCCACAAGACTCACAGCGGAGCTGGGCTGTTACAAAGCTTTCCAGGTAATCTGACCTGGGGCTGTGATCTGAGTCCTGATACTGCTCCTTGGTGACGTAGAAGGGAGCGTGGAGACCGGCGCTAAAAGATGCCTGTGTGACCAGCTCAGCCCTGTCTTGAAAATGGAGCGGTAGATCTAGCAGTAAATTACTGCCATAAACCCTCTCCCCACCGCCTCTGCGAGGTGGGTGGCAACTCTCTAGCGGTTCTTGCCTGCAAGAACATCTGAGTCTTTGGCAAAAGATGCGTATTTTTGGCCAACTTTAGCATATTGCAGTATGCTTTAGTATCTCCTCCTTTACTGCAGAAAATGTGGCGTCTTTGCTGTGATTAATACATATTAGCTAACATCACCATTGGTGGTTTACAGTCATTGCAGTTAACTGATGTGAAATACACCTGCTCCCATTTTGTTGCTAAATTAAAAGGCTTACTTGACTGCTATGCGGACTTGCAGGTGAGAATACTAAGTGACAAAATTACTGTTGCGCATTCACCCTCTCTCTCACAGCTGCAGAATTTCGATTCAGAACTGCAGTAAAGACTTATCTAAGTCAAGTCATTTGCCCTTTTGCATTGTGGTAGTGCCAGGTTTGAACGTGCTGTATTCATCTGCGTAATTTACTTGTGGAGAGAAAACCAGAACTTAAATTAAAGAGCAGGAATAAAAAGACAGTCATAATAGGTGATAATTAAGATATCTGGTGGTAATATCAAATAGAAACTTTTTTAAAAACTTGTGAGGAACTGATATTATAGCTTAAATTTATTTCTCAGATCTGCAAAAAAACCCCGACTTTCGATAATTGGAGGTAGGAACATTTTGGTTTCATTTTGGTCTAATAGGCACCCAAACGCATTATATGAACATATCTCTGTTTCAGCAGTGTAAAAATACATGTGGGGATTCATCTCACATTTTCATTTTTTCATGAGTTCAATAATATTTTAAGACATTTTTACAGTGACTTTTTAAATACATGCTATAAACTTGCTTATGATGAACTTTTTATATGTGTATTAGTGCCCTCTACAGGATGCACAAATGCACTTATCTAAATGTCTTATTATAATTTATCAATGGCATGTTAATTCCTATATAGTAAAATTGCTATAGTAGAGCTATTTCAAAAATCTGGATAATAGTCCTGCTGCTTTGTTGCTTCCTTTTGCGTAAATAAAACAATTTGCTAAATTGTAATAATGCAGCAGTAATTATCACATAATCACAACAATTTTTCAGCACGCTGCAGGAACGGTAAAGTAGAGAACAGAAATAAATGCACATTTACATATGGCATAAGAACTGGCCACTAAAACCTATAAAAGGCACCCTATGAATCAGCTGTAATGCTAAAGGTAACTTAGATGACTTCTGTTGTAGTTAAAGTGAGATTTCCAAAGAAGCTTTCCCAATTTAGATAAAATTCAGATGTGTCAACTGCTGACCAGATCATAGAATCATAGAATCTTCGTGGTTGGAAAGGACCTTTGAGATCATCAAGTCCAACCAAACCCCTACAATCTCTGCCACTAGAGCATGCCCTGAAGTGACACATCTAGACGTTTCTTAAACACCTCCAGGGATGGTGACTCAACCACCTCCCTGGGCAGGCTGTTCCAGTGCCTGACCACTCTTTCAGTAAAGTAATTCTTCCTAATATCTAATCTGAACCTCCCCTGCTGCAACTTCAGACCATTTCCTCTGGCCCTCTTCACTTGGGAGAAGGGGCCAACACCCACCTCTCTCCAACCTCCTTTCAGGGAGTTGTAGAGGGCAATGAGGTCTCCCCTCAGCATCCTCTTCTCCAAGCTAACCATGCCCAGCTCCCTCAGCCTCTCCTCATATGACCTGGTCTCCAGACCCCTCACCAGCCTGGTAGCTTTAGGTGTTGAAGGCAAAAACTTCAAGGTGCTTAGGTTACGTGCATTGTTGCTCTAGTCTCCGTCCAGTATCAGTAATTAACTGACCTCTAGAGATGCCAAATTCTTGTAATGTTTTTGTCTATAGATAAAATATAAACAACCTGTACTCCTAACTTAGGCAACTAATGAGATGTCTAGATTTAATGGAGAAACTCCTGATAAATTCTTCTGAGTTTTTGACTTTTCAAAATCAAACCATTTATTTATGGAATATCTTAACTGAAGGGCAGACACCCTTTTCATTTATCAAAAGCTAATCATTAATTGTTTTGTTATAGAGCTTTTCGAAACATTCCTGGCTAGGTTTTGTATGTAGGCCGCGGTACATTATAGAATGTTCAGAAAGCTTCAAAATGGGAAATTATTGCTGATTGTTCTTGAAACTAGGAGAGAAACAATCATTCTCACATTTTTCCCCCTTCAGATTCTAACATTTTTCGATAGTATCCCGTGCATGACATATTGCTTTTAGTAAAAATCGAGATAAAATTATAAGGTAATTTAATTAGCCTTGAAGTTAAAGCCTTCATTTTGTACTCGGGACAGCCAAGTTCCTGTCCCATTCTTTTACATCCCAGGTGAATCTGCTGGTTATGAAGCTATTGACTGTTCTTTGATAGTCCTCACATTCATTGATTCATTCATTTTTCATCAAGGAAACAGCAATTCTGTTTTGTAACTGATTAACTATTCATTAGAGCATAAGCCTCTGTGTTCCAAATCCTAGGGTTATCTTCTACAACAAAGTGAAAAATCAGTCTTTTTGATCTATTAAATACAAAAATAATCCCATTAAAATTCATTTTTTTGAATGTAGACAAGGACAATTTTTGCTCTGTGTTCCACTGTTGTGAACACAGAATTATTTACAGCATTTTCAGAAAAATGCAAATCCAGACTATCATATGTATCGAGGAAAATAAGATGATTTTTTAGTTGTTAGGAATTATTTACTGTGAAATCTAAATGTATTCATATATCTAGCTGTTGTAACTTTTCAAGGAGACTGCATCAATTCAAGCAGAAAATGGTTGTAGTTAATCATTTTTATTGTCATGTGTATCTCCATCCGTCATACATCATAGGGGAGAAAAAGTAAAAGATGTTCAGAAAATTATTGTTTTTAAAAACTTTTTCCTCATAAACCCCTTATATATTTTTCAATTTCATTCATGTTTTAAGGAAATATTCAATTTTAATTTGACTTCTCAGCAGTTTCATACAAATATATTGACTTTTTTCATCCCAGAAGTAGCATTTAGAATAGCCAATTATTAATTAATTTCCAATTATTAATTGAATTACGCTGTCACTACGCTCAGTCCAGATGTTATTTGAATAGATTCACTTTTTCAGTAAACCGAGTGGTGGCCAAATATAAATTTTGGATAGGAACCTTCAAGCAATTATGTGGATGAGCAACTGAACACAGAGGCGTAATCCAGTTTCATTTGCATTGCAAGACAAGGGGCGTCTTAACTGCCCGCCATGAGGAAGCAACGTTTCAAATGTTTGTACTCAGTAGAAGTTAAGAGGATATTTAAGACGGTAAATACCGACTGTTGCAATTTTGCAAGTATTTCCTGGAGTTGCGATTTGCTTTGATCAACACTTATCACGCTGAAGATGTTGGATTTTAATTTATTGGGGAACTCATTCTTCTTATCTAAATGAAAGGCTTAGTGGAAGTCTTGCTTTGGTAAGGTTGCCGTGCAGAAAATACACATCAAACACTAGTCACGTTCAAGGGCCTTGAGTAATGAATCTAAATCATTCATTTTAGAATTTACTTAGTAATAATGGCTTACCTCTGAAGACATCGATGCTCATGCTTTCGTTTACAAGTGAACAGATGCATCTTGTCAGGCCATAATACAGCTTTCTACTTATAATACGTCTGCAATATGGCCACATCAGTATCGTACCTGAAACCTTCGCTATGTAACATCAGTCAGTTTTGCTGCTGAGGGACTCCGCGAGATTGAAATCCCAGCAATTGTGCCGATCGTGTTTTCATAAAATAACCTCTTTACTTTCATTTTAGTAATGTACCTCTCCATAGTTTCATCGTGCTTTTTTAATACAAGTACCTAGCTAAATTACATTTCAAGCCGTTTATTAAAATTGAAAGTCTTGAAGAGCTGCACAATCAACACGTGGTCCAGAAGCTGCATTCTGACTCCTTTGGGTTTCTAATCAGCCCGAGATAAATTATAATAACTGGGCTTTTAAAAAAGAAGCCACAAGCATTTTCTGTGGTCTTTTTAGATTATTAGTTGAATATTTCTGGGTTTTTTTCAGTCTCGCGGCGATCAGCTCTTCCAATGTCTTAGCGCTGAGCAACAGCTAGCTAATCTCACAAAGGCATTTTTAAATTTTATCTATGTATACACGGTAAAATAATTAAGAATTGGAGCTTTTTACCTGCAATTAAACTTTTAGAACGTAAAGTCTATGTTTTCAAGGTCTCTTCAATGGTAAAGCAATCTTGATTAATTACTCATATTTCTCTGTGAAACCTGTGGAGGCTTCAACTTAATAATGAGTTTGCAACAAGTAAAATTGCAAGCTTCAAAAATGATAAATATTTTACAAACTCTTCTTTAAACTTTCTAACTCAGCGGACAAATTGGCAGTACAGTCTAACATTTGCATAATCTTAGTGCTTCATCATATTGTTACTTGACGTTTCTGAAGAACCTCAAGCAAGATCAAGGCAGTAAGATTCAGCTGTGCCCGGGACGCTGCAATGCCATATAATTTGTACACATCAAAATGCTACACAATTCCATTGTCAGTACATTTGAGGTGATTTGCTTACAAGAACGATGTGACGGAGTGGGACAATGCTAATATATGGCTCATATGGCAAAATAATTTATTAGTTCTTGATTCTTGGCTCATCAACTCTTCAGCCGGTATTCTCTTTACAAAAACCAATTAGCTCTCCTAATCAATATGTTCAGGTGCTGGTCTTTTCACGCTAGTTGGTTATTAAGTCACAGAAAGGTAGCAGTGTTGTTGTATGAGCTAACTCATAAATTAAGAAAGGATCATTTGCTGGTTAAATAAATGACACAATTTCCTCAGTATGCACATACATAAGCAAAAATAATCCAGTACCAAATGTCAATGTTGTACTTCCATTGTTTTTATGAAACTGCTCATTTCCCAAAGGCTGAGTTTCAGTAACCAGTAAATTGAGGAGAAATGAGTAGTTTTACACTTGTGTCTCTGAATTCTGAATATTCAGTTTCAGCAGGAACATGTGACTGGTTTTGCTTGTAGAGAAAGGGTTACTTTGATTTGCTCTGTGTCAAAAAAGTATGTTTTAAAGGTCTGATGTTTATAAATCTATGTGTAAAGAACTTTCTCTATAAATACCCGACTGGACTTTTTGCTTGTGCTACTTCCTAAGTTTTCTGCAGCAACACCTATAGCGACTGGTGCTCTTTGACCAGTAGTTTGCCTTCACAGATGCTTCTTCCTTAGCGAAGTCCTTCCTTAACTCATTCTCTTCCACTGGAAGCTGGAGCTGGGAGTAATTTTATTCGGTTTCACTGACAGTTTTGATTTTACATCCTTTGCACATACTCCATGCCCTTGCTATTTTATTTCCTCTGAAAGGTTCACTTGTTATAGCTATCCTTATAGCTATCCTTTCTAACGCATGTTCCTTTGAATTCAGTTCCCTAACTACTTCCTTTTGAGCTGTACTTGAAAGGGCTTAAAGGTTCAAGTCTTTTCTTTTTACTCTTTTTTTTTTTTTAATTCCTTCATCTCTTTCTAGAATTTCACTCATCTCAAAGTAGGTCTTGAGTACGTTTCTGTAAGTCAGGGAATACCATTACAAGATCATTGTCTTATTTCTGTAAAAAATAAGTGGTTTACCATTGTAAATTATTAAATACCTAAAGTATATTTCTTTCATTAAAAAAAATCATGCTATTCACTCTGAATCCTGATTTATATCGTTGTATTTATTATTCATAGTGTTTGTAGCACCGTATCCTAAGCAGTACTGAACTACATGATCTAACATCATCACCATCAAAGCACTACAAATTTACATATATTACATTAAAAAATAAAAAATACCTTCTTATAGCTTTTTCTTCTGATCTGTATTTTTAAGTATTGCTGATCCCTGTCTTTTATTTGCTCTACAACCCCTTTCCATTTTTCTTGGTCCTGCTGTTTTTAACTGCTGGATACACGTCAGTAAATTCTGGCTGGTTGATCTTTTTCACCTTTCTTACTAAAACCAAGATAATTGTAAGTGCCTGTTTTTCTTCGAGTTTAAAATAAAAAGGATGTGAAATATTCTTGAACTTGTTAGCATATTTTTTGCGCATAAAGCATTTACTGTAAGAACTGTTATACTTACCATATGTGGGATTATATCTTGAAAAAGAAAAAGGAACACGTTTGGTTTGGTTTGAATTTTAATTATATTTTATTTAGTTACATCAGTTTATCCTTAATCCTGCTTGCCTGGATTTTCAGGCTGCTTGGACAACTTGGTCTTTCTTTCCAAATTTCTATTTTTTTAGAGGAGAAACACCTTCTCATTTTTTAAACAAATGCTGCTGAAAGTGAGGAAATACTAACTCTGGCTTAGAACCAGCTGGCGTTTATCTTTGGTTACCAGTCTTTGCCTGATATTATCTTTGGCATTTCTGATTGATTTAGTGTCTGACCCGTACTACAGTAATGTTTTACACATCTTTGCATTAATTCTGCTCTTTCAAACATTACAGCTGTCATCTCCTCATAAGTAAAGCCTGACAATTCTGCATTGCTGCTCAGTTATTTACATCTTCACATCCCACTGCCACTTTCAAAAATGGAAAAAAAACCCGGGCTTGAAAGTATTTAATTTTGCTGATGAAAAAGGTGAACGGGATCTGGAAGCACACACTTTGATTTCTGATATCCAGCTCCAGTAGAATTTCTTGTGTACCATTATAGATGGGGGTGAGATTTATTTTGAGTGACAGGAAGCCTGGCTATAGAGACCTGCTATTCCTCTCTCTTAGAGGTAGCAGAATTGCAAGGCGATGCCAGATTTAAAAATCAGAGTCTGCACAGTACCTCTGTGGATATTTTTAGGTAAAAAGATACGCTGCTTTCTCCCTCGGTGGTTCTCCATAACACTCAGTAAAGTTTAGTTACAGAGAAAGTGGATTTGGCTGTTTTCTTGTGAGATCTTCAACGCAGCAGTTGTAATGAAATTGTTTTCAGTATGCTTTGCCAAGATATTTGTAAAGCTTATAGATTTCTGGAGGTAAAAACCTGGGACTTGACTTCATTACTCTCAGAAATGCCCTATTCCTCTATTGCATACTCTTTACCGGTAGAGTATTTTACAATGAAAGGGAGGGGATGTGTGTGTTTTGGTTTTTTTCTTAATGAAACTGCAGTTTAGAAGATGATTTACAATTATGATTTCCTGCCAGTAATTTGGTTTAACATTTAATTATATTTTTTTGGCTTCTTGCTCAGGACATTTTCTCTTTAACGCTGTAAAATGTTGTTACGAACTAGATATTCTGTAGCCTCATTCTGCTGCCAAATCCTGGTAAGATCAGTTTACTAGATCTTATTGGTTAACTGCAAAAATATCTAAATAACCGTCTCCAATAACAGCCAAAATTTCTGTTGAAAATACTTCAAAAATTCTGTTGAAAATACTTTATTGTGTTTAAAATCATGTAACAATTAAAGTGGTTTTGTTGAGCACTTCTCATACAGCTACTGTGAGATATTCTTGGTATATTTTTAAGTTTACTCAGAATTCAGGGCTCAGAACACAAGAAAATTTCTACTGTTGAAATACGGCAATTAATCCCAGAATATTTAGTAATCAGCTATCGTTAACCCAGACAGTTTCCTTGATCTTATTTCTAGTGATAAAAGGTAAATGCATTACCTGTTTTTGCACGTGGTTTTGTTCAGTTCTTCCCTCTTTACTGTTGGCCCAGTACACCATCTTCACAGAAGGAAAGTAAAAGCTTACGGGCATGCGGATTATGTTTAAAACCAAAAAAGCTAGAGTTAGTTTGTATGTGGAAGACGAAAATTATGGCATTGGACAAATCAGTAAACAAAAATAGTCATGAGGATACGGTTCAGGAAAAAAGGTAGACATAAACTTTTGAATACCTAATGAACTAGGTAGGCTATTGCTACGTATTAGATTTGTGTCTTGAGAGTTAAGAGAAATATGGATTTTATAGCGCTGTTCACTATATGTCAGTTTCTTGAGTTTTCTATTAGTTTAACAAAGAACTTGCTGTACTCAGATATTAATTTTTTTTTTTTTGGTCTTTTTTCATTCCCCTTAAAAAATAATTGCATTTAAAAAATGGATTGTGTAATAAATTTGTCATTTTACAAATAAATTCAGTGAGCATTGATCAGAACCCTATTTTTTTTCATTGAAAATGAGTTTTTCAATGAAAAACCTTGGACATGTAATTCAAAATGTAGAATTATCATATGCAGCTTGGACCTAGTTATAGAAATTCAAACTCAATAGAGAATCAGTTCAGTTTTAGGAAATGAGTACCCATTTTCTTTGCTTTGATTTTGAGTGCCCAGTAGGAGATACATAGGTATATCCACTATCAACACTAAAACCAAAGGACATTCCAAATAAGTGTCTTTAATTTATTTGAGAACAAAGGTTTTCAATGAAAAAAGTCTGACAGAAGGAAACGCTTCCTTATCCGTAAAATGATCCATCTCTGAAGTGTTGAAATAAGCATTCAGGCAAGTCAGTGCTGAAAAGTTTAGACCTATAAATGTCTTCAGATTTGTATGTGAAATTCGTCTACTGATAAGCAGAAGTCTAAGGTTTCGTGTGTTGTCGGTCCAGATTTTGATATAGAAATACAAACATAAATATGAAGAAACATTGGTAGTCATTAATAAAGGATTCAATCAGATATTTTGTCCTAAAAATGTCAATTTGTGATCATACATTTCAATGTGTTTTTATTTTCCAAAGTAATTGTACTGTATTTTATTTATGTATTTTAGGCACGGAAGGGGCAGTGTTTGGGCACTCTGTGGAGACACCCCATATCAGAGCAGAACCTTCCCAAGATCTCAAGTAGGTGTCGTTCAAAAAGTCGTTTCAAGTATTCACAAAAATAATTAAGTCTTGATTAAAAGCTAATATCTGTATAGTTATATATACTGCCTACTTAATGACTCATACCTATCCAAAAGACTGCTAGACTCCAGTTTGTTCTAACTAGTCAAAAAAACCCGCAAACTTTTATCACACAAAATGTAAAATATATTACTTTTTATAAATTATTTGCCTCCCATAGCAGAATCCTCGAAAAGTATACTTTCACCAGAGATTGGAATACTCAGGAGGTTTTAAGGTCAATTGAGTTCAGTAGTGTTTAATAGCATCCGACCCATATTTTGGTTTTTTTTATGAGCTATTACAAAATAGGTAAATGAAGTTAAAGTAAACAGTCCCAGATTTTTTTCTTGAAATGGTGTTTCCAGGTTGTTGGGTTTTTTGAATGCTACACACACGATCTTCAAAAATTCATTACCAGATGATGCTAAATTTGTACATGTAAAAAATCCAAAGTTTTCTGTACGTATTCACAAAAGTGGAAAAATAAGGAAATAGTAAAAGATCAAGTCTAAAAATTACTAAAGCATATATAGAGTGAGAAAGAGAAAATTTAGAAAGGTTTATAGTGAAAGCTTTTTCTCGGTGTGTTGCAATGTGCATTGCTAAATACTGATCTGTAATTTATATGGATGGCTAATGAGAATATACGACACACTCAGAAAATCAAAGGTCCTTCCATGTGTTTCTCTCAGCAGAACTGGTGAGAAACAGTGTAGACTTTGTTTCAATTCTGCTGTGATTCCTAAATATTATATATCTATCTATCCCTTTACCTGCCCAGCAGTGTTTACGATGAGTTGCTACAGAAAAGCCCCTATGTCTGCAAAGGCATTTAGGATCATCAGCCAGTACTGATGGTGCAGAAATCATGTGCAGGAAGCTGCCCGTGTGGACAAGTTTGACCATTGTATGTGGGATGTAGGAAGTAAATGATTGTGTTTGATTATTTACATTAAATATTTTAAGGTAATGTGATGGTTTGGGGTCTTCCAGAGGATCCTACTTGTTGGATTTCTATCTTAAAAGTCCCTGTCCTCTACCAAGACTTCTGTCAATCCTTTGTTGAAAGTAGTTGTAAAGGCGTTTATTAATGATGCCCACCAAGGTGGTGTGCTCTTTAATCAAAGGGAGTTCAGCAGAAATCAAAGTGGAAACACAGCAAGCTTGTGTTTTTTCAAGGGCCCAAAAATTAGAGTAAGACAGGGGAATTTGTCCCACTCAAAAGAATGTGGAAACGCTGCTTTGTCCACTTATTTCTAAGAAATAATAAGAACAGAGTGCAAACATGTGGTAAAACAGATAGTCCTGTGTCTTCAGGATTAATTTCACTACAGTTAAAATCACCTTGTGTTGCCTCCTGTCTTTTTGCTTTATTCATTGCCATGATGTCCATTGTTGCTTAATGTTTTCCGACTCCACCATCCTTCCGCTCATTTTTCCAAGGTGGACTTAATTAGTGAGAATTCTACTGAATTTTCCAGACAACTTTCTCATTAATAAGGAACTTAACCCTAACGTTTTATTAAACAAAAATGGTGAAATGGAAACGCTTGCTTTCTTGTCAAGCAGCATTAGCTTAAGTGTAAGTGATTTTATTCTTAGTATCTTCAGTCCATACTGTGTTCTGCAAGTTTTTGTACCTATCTGCTCCTATATATTAGTTAGGATTCAGTGATATTCCTTTTTTAAAACTCTCAAGTAATTTTAATCTTTTAAAAATTATGACAGCTACTATTAGGACAAAGATTTCTTGTCTTTTGGTATGAATCTTCCTAGAAGGGAACCTGCAGGCCCTTTTTAACTTCGTAATTTGAAAGAACTGTAAATAATTGTGGGTTTGTGTGATATTTTCTGACAGCAGAATACAGTTAGACACTCAGACGCTCAAGAGTTCCAGTGCCCTGGCCTGGATCCTAGCACTTTTTAATGTTTTCGTATAAACCTAGCCGGAGTGTCCAGTAAACCATACTGGCAGTCCTAAGATGCTCTAGAGTGTTTTTCCAAATGCCTTGGGACTTCTGAAATTAACAGTGACGTGGGGCAGTAGAAAGTTTGCTGAGTTGACATTAAAGTTCATTTTTTCAGCGGACACAGGCGATTGCAGTTTGATAGCAAGTTGCAGTGCATAAATAAAATACATTAGGCTATGAAAACACTTGTATACAGGGCTGAAAGAGAAAAGAATTTACATTAGCTTGTTAACTGAAATATAAATGATCCCTTATTTGTCATGTCGGATTATGTATTTTTGGTCAAGTAATAAAACCTCAGACATCAAGATAGCAGTATATTTAAATAATAACTTTTTCTTTTTTTTTCTTCCCAAAAAAAAGACGCTGGAAAACTGTTCTTTACCTTGGATATGTAAAACAATTCACTACTGAATTTAAAAAGTGGAATTCTGACCACCTTGACTAACTGGGAATGAAACTGAACTATAAAATTTGGACTAAGACTTTGATACCCACAAGGCTCGTAGTGTTTGTCCCAAAAGTCCTGGGATTTTAGGTCAATCTATTCTGGAGAGAGAGCCAAAAAGAAAAAGTCAGGTTTATATTACCTTGACATCCAAACTTTGCCGCGGTCACACTTTGTTCTAGCCAGATTTTGAGGTCTTCACACAGAGAAACACCTGTAATATTTGCTATTAAAGATGCGTTGTGTAAAAATAAAATTCAGTTGAGATTTAAAAGGATTCCTTCCTCTGTGCCCGACCACTTTCGTCACATCTTTCTCCTGTCTTACATTTTCAAATAACAGCTAGCGAGGTCTTGCTTTCAGAAAATGTTTTGCTACAGTTCTTTGTGAAAGCTGGTAAGCCCTTTTGTGTCAAATCCCAAAACCTAATTAAATCCAATTTTCATTAGCTGGGATAAGCAGCATAAAAGAATCATGCCTCAGAATCAGGAAAATTAATTATATCTTAATAATTTAATCTTCGTGTTTCTCTCGCTACTTTTTCTCACAGGAACACAGTTACAAAAACTAAACTGCCAATATAATAGGTCCCCAAATATTGGTTTTAGGCTAATAGTGCATTAAAACATAGGGCACTAATAGGTAATATCCATGCACAAAAGAGGCAGACGGTGGTTAAATGCAGATAGCTTTGCCCTCAATAACCTCCTTAATAAGGGGGTAAATGACTTTGTTGTCGTTCTCTGGGGATAACTGCAAGATCAAATTTAATAGGTTTTTTTTTCTCTTCTGTGTCAAGCCTCGCGTTCCATTGACTATCAGCTAATCCTGTGAGCTAATGCTGGGCATAAGGAGATGAACATTGATCAAGCAGCAAGGAACCACCCAAGCGAGCGGGATCCCGCTTTACCTCTGATAAGAATTCAAAATGTGCAGATCTTGCACAAGGGTTCTGTTTCACTCAGAGTTGCCTGATGCTTTGTAAGAGCCATCTTCTGTGGCATTTAAGGGGTAGTTTACTCCTCGTATCTGTTCTATAAAAGCCTGGAGCCAGGGAAGGCATCAGAAAGGAATTTTGACATTAACTTGCTAGTCGCGTGAACAGGCTTAGAGTAACAAAAGCACTGGGATTCTGTCCATCTATTTTACCCAAAAATCAAACAGTCAACCAAACCTCATCAAAAGGGAGAAGACACAGTAGAGTGAAAAGACGCCAGCTTCCTTCCTATGCTGTCTTAATGATGTCAGGTTCTAGTTATTTCTCAGTATTCGTTTTTAATAAAGTGAAAATATTTACTACTTATGTTTTCAGAATTTGTGTTTGGTGTTTAAATAGTTATTTCACTGTTTCGGCGCCTGCAATGACAGAAACTTGTTTGCTTAGTCAATCCCTAGCTGATTTTATTTTTTTTCACATACACGTTCATGAAAAAATAGAGATGGGTGTAGTAAAAATTTGAAAAATCGCCTCTTCTTCTTTGACCTATATATATGCTTATATTAAAAAGAATAAAAAGCAAAAGACATAGAGATATATAGAGAAGAAAGCCAGTAATTAAAAGGTTATAATTACTATGCAAACAGGACGCAGTATGAACAAAAGGTAACAAGATATGGCTCTTAAAGTAAAATTTGCTTTAGTATTCAGTGACGATTATTATATTTGACATTGGAGAAGGGAAAAGGCTCTCATGGGAACTGGGATATGAAGGAAGAAAGTACTGCTATCACAAGAGATAGCAAAATTCATTGAGTTTGGTGTGGCTAATTTAGGGTGCTAGATGATCTCTGTCCCTGATCTGTGACTGAACTAAAGGTGAAAATAAGGCCAAATAGGCAAAATGTATGATAAAGCTTTCAAACTGGAAGACAGACAGTGTGGCCTGATGGGTTGGTAAGGGTAGCATTTCTAGTGAAATGGATGGAAAAAATGGGTTAAGAGAGTCATCTATTATGTTAGACCTTTTAGTCTGAACTCGCTAGTATGCAACGCTTTACAATATTATTTTGAAAAATTTATTAAATAAAAGAATTGCTAAATCTTGAAGATAAATAAAAATGGGGATGAAATAAAAGGTGGGTAGTTTGTGCCAACCCAAAGTAATATTTTTCACTTGATAAGATACCTGGTCTTCTAGAAAACGGAAAATAGGCAGCTCTCCCCTCTGGAGTTTCAGTACCGAATTTGATATAGAGCTATATCTAATGAGAAATAAAAAGGCACAACAGAGAAGAATGTATTTAAAGAAACTTCAAGTGGTCTGGAATAGGCATGAATTGTTCAAATCCCTCCTTCAGCCTGGAGGGAGACTGTAAGGAGAGTTTCTTCAGGACTGATCTTATTTCTGGTTATAATAGCTCTCTTTGTGCTAAAAGGAGGTGCACGGGTTAGAAAGCACTGGCAATCAGAAGATCTTGAGCACTAGAATAAGAACATAACAAAACTCAATAGCGTGACGGTGCATATTAGATGAAATATTAGAAAGAAATCAGCATTCTGCCTCTCAGATGCACGAGGTTCTGGAATAGCCTTTCAAATTAAAGGGACAATTAAAATTCTTTATTATCAGTGACCAGATTATGTTTGCTTTATGATTATGCCCTGCCATGGTTTCAGGAACACACAGATGGCCTCGGGCTAACAGGGTTGTGCGTGTAAATATAATACCCTGTGAATCTCAAAACCCATATAAAGCTTGGAGCAATAGAAAGCCATTTGCACAGTGCTGAGTTAATGAAAGACAAGGCAACTTCACACTCCGCAGGTTAGCGTAAAGGCAGTTGAGTATCTTTACATGAAGCCCGCTCAGGTCTAACAGTGGCTGTGGCCAGCAGAGGCACCCAGAGTCCCCGGGGAGGTGCTCAGGGGACTCAGCTCAGATGTGGCTCATTGCATCTGAGGTTGCCCCAGGGCTGTTGCACCGCTTCCAGACCCAATGTGCCGCTGCGTGGTCAGGAAATTATAGTTACACATGGTTACCGCCTAGGACTAGACAGGAAAGTACATGGCTTTGATCAAGTATACAGATATTCCAGGTCGATGCGTTCGGCTATTTTTTTTTTTAATGGAAGTTGAGCAACACTCCTCGGTGCCGGGGGGCCGATGCTAGTGATGCCAGAACTCATTTCTGAAATGCTTTGGACTCTAAACCAAATACAATCTTGTTCCACCGTGCCTGCATACTCCTTCTTGCTGCAGTTTTTTCTGATTAAATGTGATTTGATATACTACTTCTTGCCCATAAAACTTGTACTATACATCATTGAGGCCAACTAATGCCGCTGTAACAGCCATAATATTTTCATTTCCTGTCTTTCTTATGGTTTTAAGTGAATAAGCTTTCTACTGCAATAATAAAGGGATAAATATATTTTTTTTTCTTTAAGCAATATTTAATTTCCTTAGTCTTTCCTTATACTAAATTCCTCCCCAGAATTTTTCTTGCTCTAGTTGTTCTTTTTCCACTTCCCAAGAGTATCTACATTTTTTATGTTACTCTTTAGCCACTTTCCCAGCAAAACAAGGCCACTCAATTTTGCTGTCTGTCTATTCTCTCCCCTCACCTCCGTGATAATTTGTGAAGCAGACGGGCAGTGTCACCCGTATTTGATAGAAAGGCAAAAGATCCTTAAGTTTCTGTGTGTTTTCTGCAAACCAGTGCCTAACTAGAGATGCTAACGTGCTTTAATAAGAAAATCAACTGGTATGATTAGTATTTACTGCTGTCAGTTTACCCATTTGTATACGCGTGGCTTCAGGCTACCCTCAACTTCTGATATATCCTACTTCATGGTCAGGACATGGTTATAGTACATGGGGGACACGGAGTTTCTAGGGACGTTGTGGTTGTGGGTGCAGAGGGTATGGTTTGGGTTCTTGTCCTAGCACTGTGTTGGAACCAGTTACAGCATTCGTAGCGTAGGTTGGGTATAAGAAAAAGGAGGTTCAGAGGATGGGGGGCTGTGTGGTGAGTAATTAGAGAAAGTAGATGAGTTTATAAAAATATTAGTTCTCTGGTTCGCCAAACAGGTCCTGTTGCTTCTATCTATAATTATCCGGAGAACTCCAGAGGTAGCCTAAGCGGTAGAGAAGAATGAATGATTTTACATGTCTTATTCTGCAATTATCATTCATTCTGCCCTTGGTTGTATATCAAGATAGAATTCTCTACCAAAAAGAAAGAAAAAAGCTACTTGGCTTCTTCAGAGTCTCCCACTCTATTTTGTATTGCAGAAAGTAAAAAATCTCTAGTCCGTTCCAGAACAGTTCTTGCCCTAAAAATGTGACTGAAAGTAAACTCACCAAACATTTTCTGATTTTCACTTTTTTTTTTGGACGGGATGTTTTCTTCTTGGACTGTTTAGATACCGTCCAAGTACGAGCCACTGGAGAGTGTATTCCAAGCTCTCTGCTATGTTTATTCCGCAGCAGTTGACGCAGACCTGTCAAAGGAATTTTGGCAGAATAATTTTGCACATGAGATGCAGTTTCATCAAGATGTGGATCAAAACCATGTCGCAGTTTATCTCAGCTGAAATATATCCATTTATATCAGCTTAAGGCCCTTTGGGGAAACAATATTGAAAATATCATTAGAAAATTACAGGTGGTCTGGACCGTCATTTCCTAATCATGGGAAGCTAATGGTTTTCAAAACAGAGAAGATTTTATGTCAACCAGTTCTCATGTGTTTCCAGTTGTTCAAAGAGCCCAGTTCTGCTCTTCAGCCTCCCCCAGGCACTTTATGTTCAGATCTTACTCTTGACAGCCACTTGAGTGTTATCTGTGGGCATGTTGCTTCAATCTCTTTCTGACAAGATAGATTTCTATTTTAAGAAAATATATTCCGAGAGGCAACTCAGGTAATGGAACTATTTCTAGAAAGAAATTCAACTTCATGTAAGGATGCTTAGCAGAGTGGCAGGGCATGTGTAGAAGGGGTTTCAGGTCAGAATATAAGTAAGGAAGGTTATGGCAAGGGGAATGTTTTGCATGGAATAAGGGTAGCTCTGAGATGTCAGGGCTATGAGGAATCCTTTTCCCATACCTTTTGTTAAAGGACTATTTTGGATTGTCTCACATGCAGATCTTTGTCTCACAAGCATGGTGTGATATTTCTCTAAGAAATGAAAGCTCAGATTCTAAACCTTACCTTTCTACTAATATTCTTGATTTTCAAAGGTTTGGGTTTTAGTGGACTTTACATTCTAGAATGCATGACTTTTTACTACCAGAGATTGCATGTAGGGTTCTGATTTGATCTGTTCTTAATATTATTTCTGATTTTGATAGTTCCCCTGTCTTTAACTATTCTGGCTATGCCCTCACTCCCTCCGAGAAACAACCACGCATCGAGTTCTCTTTAACCTTTCTCACATCACCTGCTTATTTTGTCAAGCTCTAGCTTTAAACATTTGCTCTTTCCAGCACTCCCCACCTTTCCTTGATGCTTCTTCACTTTTTCTTGTCCTTTAATAACATCATTGAAACACTCTTCAGTGACATTTTATTTCTTACCTTTCCTCTTAAGCAACTAATATATTTTATGTTCTCAGAAGAGATCCTTTATTTCCCTATGCGGGGAAATTGTTTCTTTCTGGTTTATCATCTATGTCAAATAACATTAAAACAGGCAGTTGTTTCACGTGTCGCTATGATAATGCAGACCCACTGAACTGAAACCAGTGGCGTGTACAGGGCAATTAGAACTCAGATTTGAGTCCAGTGAGGTGATTTCTGGGTTAATGAGAGTTTCAGGAATTATAATAAGGGCATGCTGACACATGCCAAAGTCAGTGACATGCAGAGCATGGACATAAAGTGAAATGCTATACCGAATGCCATTCTACTGATCTAATTTAAGTCAACAAGTTTCCTCTTTATTCAAGTTTATTGTCCATAAGTAGCAAAATTGGATATTGGAAAAAAAAAGTCATGTTGATATTTAATGGTTTAGGCCATTACCTATTGCATAAAACATTTCTTTAACTTTCTCTCACTTAAGACTCATGTTGCGAAGTCACAAAATAGCCAAATTGTGCCCGTAAAGGTTGGATTCCCACAGAAATCAGAGAGCTTCACATGAACATGTGAGAATTTTGCTTCTTGATAAAGGATAACTGATGGCTGGTGAACAATATGAAGCATGAGGCCTGCACATTTACTCTTTCATTTCAATAAAAACAGTTATTTCATCCTGAAAATACAAGCTTTTGGTTAAAAAACATCAGAATTCAATGAGCTTCAGGAAAAATAACTATTCTAGCAATGATTCATATGCGTCTCGTAGAGATGCACATTTTGATACATGTAAATATATACACTTGGTACATGTAAATGTATCAAAAAGATTTTTAGTCACTTTTATATCCATGTTAAAAAGTACATGTATAATCTTGTAAATACTTTAAGTAATGAGATTGAAATGAGTGAATAGTAATGTTATTTTCATAGCATTCCCACTGTGATGTCAAATGCAGCTGATCAGGAATCCTCTGTTTGAATAGTTCCAGTATCTTAAAAATGGGCTTCCAGATTTTTTGTCATCATGATCATAAAAGTCCCTGGTAGTAGTATTCTTTATGGATACTGCTGGAGTTTGCAGCCTGACTTCCAGGATATGGACCGAACGGAAACTCTAATTGTATCTATTGCCATCAGTGTTGAGTGGACTCCATTAAGGACTCTTGGTCTCACTGGAGGACTCTTGAAATCAGTTTCCTTGAGCGTTAGGGCAGCCAGCTGTTCTTTTCATAGTAATAAAAATGGAAAGAATATATATTTAAAATTGTTTGAGCTTCATGGAAAACAACATTTTCAATTTTTATTATTTTTTTTTTAAATTCTTAATTCTAATTTGGAACCAAATAGTTCAACTTGTGGATCTATGTGGTCTCGGGGTTGGGAGTGCTCGTTTACAAGGAAGAAGTAGGAAAAGGGATAGAGAGATGCTTAGCACATCCATTTGCCTTCCCTTCTTCTCTTTGTGCGTCTTGTCTCTGCAGCCCTGGTCTGCCACAACTCTCTACCTACAGGCAGAAAGACAAATGTCACAATTGTTTTAATCTATAGAAATCTACAAAAAGGTTACCAAGTCAATGTGTAGATTTTCCATTGGTTTTATATTTGCAAAACTTTTTTTGTTAAACAGGATTCCTATGCTAACTGAAAAAAAAGCACACAACAACGTATGTTGGCAAGACCATCATATATAAAAGGTAAATACTTGGAAGTATTGAAGTATTCCTTGAACCCCAGGGGTAAAGATGCCAGTAAAGGGGAAATCAGTACCTCCTTTACATGTGCGATCTCTAGTTGACAGTGTGTTTTTTAATCCCCTGTTTTGAATACAAATTCCAAATTGGCAGAGGTTCATATCAGTCATTTTACTAAGTAGCATGGGTTGGATCCACTGCTTAAATAGACATGAAGCAAATAAATAACTCACATTTACACAGGGGAATCTTCTATTTCGTTCTATTTTTAAGAAATACCTTCTGCTAGCTAACAGAACAAAATTTACATAGATAAATGATATCCCATGTGAATAGGAGGGATATAAACGAGGTAAATCTAAAATATTTCTTAAAACCCAAAATGAAATCTTTTGGTATATTTTTGGAATTATTTTTCTCTAATGCAATCTAGGTCAGCTTGTAAACAGAAAATACCAAATGAAAAATAAATGTTTCTACATTTCTGATGAGAAATATTTTATTACCTTCAAAGGAACATATTCAAGATATTTGAAAAGTTTCCTTTTTTAGCAGTAATTCTTTAATTAATTCAACTCAAATTCATATAGCTTTGATCCTCTGAAATTCATCTTTTTTCACAAATTAACCATTGATAATTACAAAGAAAAAAGCCCATCTCTCCTCCGGGTAGATCATCTGTCTGCATCACATATAGCAAATTGACTGATTGTACTATTTAAAAACCTTTTTTTAAAAGCCTCTTTGTATTTCCTACAGTGCTGTATTTTCTGTCTAATAATAGCAGCAGTTACCTTCTCCATCATAGCTGTTTGTTGTTTGGGATAGAAAAATTAAATTACATGAATAGGATTCACTCATAGATGTAAATGCCACTGTGACAGCCCATCAGTAAATGTGAAAGGGAAGCAGGTTCTTGATACGCTATTGTACTACTGCGCTTTTCCTTGGAGAGATGAGTATTACAATGTGGAGAGTTACAAGAAGTTTATAGTAGCGATTAAAGCTTTCAGAAATATTACAAAGAAAAAATATTCTAAAGCAGCTGCATATCAAACATAATTTATCTCAAAACATTGAGGAAATAGTCTCTCTAGATGTATAGACATTTGCGTTTCCAGGAGCATGCCGCAGATTGCACAGCGAAGTCATTTTTCAGATGTAGATCATCCGAAGAATAATAATAAGAAAAGTAAACTAGCAACTGTAAAACAGATTAGGCATTCAATTTTACTAATAGATGGGTGGTGTTTTAAAAATTACTCTGCTGATCATCAGTCATTCATTGACATTTCTACCACATTATTTGATTTCAGGAAACTGCTAAAGAAATAGCTGTTGTCTGAAAAAGAAATTTCTTCTCCGCAGTGTGTAGAAGGCTGATATTAACAACTTCTTCTCAAGTTCAGAAATTAATTGCCCGATTGTCTTCATTTTAGACAAACCAGAAGTCACTTATGTTAATGAAGTTGATGAAAAACAGTGATGAAACAAGACAAAACAACTCTGAGCTATGCACTGTCACGCGTTTTGGAAAACAAAAAGTTTATTCTTCAAACAAAATCATAGTTTCTTGAAAGATATTCCTAAATAGATTTTTATTGTCCACCTGCTGAAAAATTTCAGTCAGGTCTGAGAGTGGTTTTGGTGTTATGAAAGCAGAAATATTTGTGACTTTGCTAATGACCATCCATTCAATGCAATAAATGTAGATAAGAGAATTTTTGTCTTCATGTTTGTGAAACGGCAGCTGAAACCACTGAGAATTGTTCATATTCCTGGAAAGTAGGTTATAAATCACAAAAACATGCTGCTAAAAATATGCAATGGAAGTATCCAATTATTTAACACTTCTATAATTCATATTCCTTTTAAATTCAAGGTAAAACCTCATTAAGGCAACAGAGTACTTTCGAAAACCTAATTTCTAAACCTTATAGTTTATTTGGTTTCTAAAAGGTTTTGGAAGCTCTTTTTCTGCTGTCTTACAGATATCAGAAGTTCGCAAACCCCCATCTGAAAAACACTGATGTACGTGATTAAATAATTCATGATATTTAGATTTTTCCCTGGTACAAAGAAATTCAGAATCTTCTATTAACCTCTCCCTACAGATTGTCAAAAAAAAATTTAAAGAAAATGGATTAGCACTAACAGAAACATGGATTTTTCTGCTGGTCCTATCTGTACGTCTCCCATGTATGCTTTTTTTTATATAGGTGGCTACAAATAGGGTTTTCCTCTAGCTGGGTACCTGCTTTTAATAGTTTTATTCTGTGTTGCCAAATAATTGCTTTCCTTTTTTTTTTTTTTCCTTTCCCTATTGACTGTCAGTGACATGTAACAAACAGAAATATTTCACAGATACCATCTCACCGACTTACTTTGCATGCAAATGTGGCATTTGGGTTTCAAAATGATAATCCATCGCTATTCTATACACTTAAAAATTTCAATAGTTCAAATACACTGAAATTCTCTTGTTCCATTGCTTGATGGATCTTTCATTTGGCTTTTCTGTAGCAAATTCATTTTCAAACTATTCTTTCCTTTATACATCTAATACTTCACTATATTTTTGGATGGATGTGACCTAACACTCAAAATACAATTTGTTGAGGGGGGAAAGACGATGTTTTCTTCAACCTTCTCATTCTAGACATTTCTATCATTAATATATTTCCTCTTACAAAAAGCCTTTGTTCAGGTAAAGTGGAACTGTGTTCTGTCATTATATTATTGGGACATAAATAGATTAAAAGATTTGTCTTGCTCTTGACGGGGGCTATGCAATAAGTCTACAGCGGAACACGACTGGAATCCAAATTTTTGTTTCCTAGTTCAATACAGTTTTCATCAACAATCTTTCCCATTCAGTATGTGAGCATGACTGCTATGAAATCCTGGCATTAGTACTTCCCTTTCCAGAGAAACTTGTACAATACTGAGATAACATAACTGACACAGTATCGTAGTTCTGCGTTAAGGTTGATGGAGGAGTATAGAGAGAAAGGGAAAGACCAACTGGAGTAGAACAACAAAAGCTGCTTTGAGGAAAGACGCCAAGCCCAAAGGATAAGCGTCTTGACCCTGTTATAACAGGGTTAAAGAGCATTATGAGTATTTTGTAGAACAGAAAAATAGCACGCAAAACCCCACAATATTAGAGACATAACAGGTTTTCTTTTCCTCTGTTCTTCATACATGTTGCTGCTACTCCTATCCGAAATTCAAATGAGTCTATGAAGGCTAAGTCATTCCCATCAGTTTTACATCATTGTTTAAAACTTAAGTGGTTTGTTTTCTTTTTATTTAGATGAACATTTATCGTCAATCACTAATCAGACTTTAGTTATCAACCTGTCATTACAGAAGCACTCACAGAGACTTGTGGAATCTTATGTACCCATATTTCAGTACAGTCCAGTAAATTAGGTACTAATGCTGGAAAGCATCACCGAGCAGATGAGCTTATAGCAGTATATGCTTAAATGCCGTCTTAAATTGACATAGCTTTAAACGCATACTTTTTTTTTTTTTTTTCTTTCTGCAGGCCATAGAGAATAGTGTGAGAATCACACATATAACTAATTTTTACTTCACAGAATCACAGAATGGTTTGGATTGGAAGGGACCTTAAAGTTCATCTAGTTCCAACCCCCTGCCCTGGGCAGGGACACCTCCCACTAGACCAGGCTGCTCAAAGCCCCATCCAGCCTGGCCTTGGACACCTCCAGGGATGGGGCAGACACAGCTTCTCTGAGCAACCTGGGCCAGTGTCTCACCACCCTCACAGTAAAAAATTTCTTCATGATATCCAATCTAAATCTCCCCTCTTTCAGTTTGAGGCCGTTACCCCGTGTCCTATCATTACACTCCCTGATCAAGAGTCCCTCCCCATCCTTCCTGTAGCCCCCTTCAGGTACTGGAATGCATCAATAAGGTCTCCCCGGAGCCTTCTCTTCTCCAGGCTGAACAACCCCAACTCTCTCAGCCTGTCCTCGCACGAGAGGGTCTCCAGCCCTCTGATCATCTTCATGGCCCTCCACTGAATCCGTTTACAATTCAAAATAGATTTGCATCTACAGGCAATGAGGATTTTGGGGCCGGGTGCTTTTTTGGTGGTTTGATCCAGTGGATTTTTTCTCAGTGGTTGTTTTTGTCTTTCAGACTTGAATCCCCTACAAGATCTTTGGTGATGGAAGCACCCAGGGGAGTGCAAGTCAATGCAGCTGCAGGAGACTTAAAGGCTACCTGTAGGAAAGAACTGCACTTACAGTCCACAGAAGGGGAGGTAAGTTCAACCAGCAGAGAAATGTTCTACAGCTCTGCCTCGCATAATGCAAACAATGTGAGAATAATTTATTCAGCAGCAAGATAAACAGCACAAGAAATGTTCTGCCTTTGCCTACATTAAAGTGATTTTGGTTTAGCTTGCACAATTATTAATACTTATTTGCATTTTGCAAATATTTGAATCACTAAGTTTCATTCACACTGAGAAAATGTTAGTTAAATGAATATAGATAAGAATTGTTTTTAATCTAAGAGTCAAGGGAAAAGCTATCCAGTACTTCAGCATATTCCTGGAACAGAGACAGCTAAGTGATAGTGGTAAAAAATTACATTGGATGAATCTGACAAACTTAGAGAGAGACATGTGAATTAATTTGGATTAATACTTCATTAAACCATGATGAAGAGGTCTAAAAAATTTGCTCTACATGTGATTTATTTCCTCAAACTGTTACTATCTCTGTAAGAGAGGCAGAGTACTTCAACGGTATGTTCACTGTACTGTTTCATCAGTGTCTTGTTTCAGTGATCAACTCGTAAAAAGATTTTGGAATCGATTCTTCCTGTGTAAACCCGTGCGAACAAATGAAAACGATGTTAAATTGGGTCACTGGTTTGGTTGGCCATCCATGTATTGCAGAAATGCATGAAAGATTATTGGTATGAGAGTCCTTTCATCTTCAATCCTTAAAATGATATAACATTAAAAAAAACTTGTGCGAGGGTATCAAAGGCTCTCAGATTCCTATTAGGCACTTCAGAGAAACGGATAGATTTTAAAATTGTTCTCAGTGGGACTTGCCAGGTTACAGCATTTTTGGAAAACTGATTGCTTAATGTAAATATGTAATTAGGAATGGAGCTCTTTATAAATTTTTTGCCTTTTGTGTTTGTATTTGGTATTTTCTACCAAGTGTTCCCAGATACTTTACAAACTGTCCAAATAAGGAACAACAAACCCCACCACATCTGTCACAGAAAATCCCCTGCAATGCACACTGTATGCATTACAGTGCGGACAGGAACATTTTTGGCCAATATACTGCATCAAAGGCCTACTTTGATAACATTTTTCTATTGATGCAAGTATCTGTCCTGCATAATTAAAGCGCGCTGTTTTCCTAATTCAGAACCTCAAATATTTATATACCACATGTCCCGTCTTAGTTCTGATTTTCTCCAAAAGCCAGCTCTTCCCACAATTCTTCATCTTTACTTACCACCTCTCTAAATATGAAGTCTTTGTTACTGTTGCCTAAAGTTGCTGAGATAGCAGTAAGGACAGTCTAATCCTCCTTTAGTAGTAAACATTGTCGTCCCTCACCCTTGTGCTTTCTGTGAGTATTTTTATTGCAGGGGCTACAGCTTTCTGTAACCTTTCCTGCTGCTCGTCCATAAATCCATACCTGGCCCAATCTAGTATGTTTCCTGTGTTTATTAACGTAATTTTTTCACCTAGAATGTATTTCTTTGTTCTTTCCATTCGTGATATTGCCAGAGGGAAAAAGTAATACTCAACTGAAAATGAAAAAAAAAACCAAACCAAAAAACCAAAACAGCAGAAAGACTGTTACCTTCCTCGATCCCCCGAGAGCCCTGAAGCAATGATTGTAGCTATAATGTCTTGGTTTGCTATCGTGCATCTCCGTGGGGCTTTGTACAAGTATTTAATCTGTGGATTCATCAGGCATTTTTGCTTATATCAACACTGTGAGTTTGTTGCGTGACTTCTATTTTTTCTTAAGTATTTACTGCAACTTATCGAAGAGGTCGTTTTGGAAATAACATCCTGTGACCTCAGTTGGACTTTGAGAATGCGAACTCAAGAAAAGTTATAATGACTATATCATGTATTATTCAGAATTTGAATTCTATTCAATATTAAATGCTTTGTAGGAAAAAAAAAAGTCAGTGTAAAGAAGATTTTGCTCAACTTAATATTAAAAAAAATTTTATTCCACGACACGGTAAGTAAGATTTTGCACATCTGTGATTTCTCAAGTAGATGTTATGTTGATAGATATCAGAAAACAGGATACCAAGCTTTCCCCAACCTTTCCCAAGGAGCTGTTCTGTAAACATACATCCAACAAAGTTCAAAGAGTCTAATTATCTACTGAATACTTGCAATTCCAGTAAGATCTGCAAAGAACTCTACCCTAAATCCACAGAGAAATTCCGTCCTGAGGTCTGACCAATGCCTTTCTAGTCCACTGTTTTCTCTCTTACACTGGAGCAGGTCAGAGGAAAATGCAGAAACACTTTGGAAGGCATACGATGAGCTCCCACAGCATCACCGGTCGTGCAAAATTACCACATTAGGGCCATTAGGGAATTGGTGGACTGATTACAGCCTGGTGTGAGGAACCAGGATAAACCTCTGATGGATAAAGTATCCATGTAACAAAATACTCATTGGTGTCCTTGCTTACAGCCCAACAGATACACCACAGATTCGCAGACAGTATGGAAAAAAATGTAAAGGGTTTATCATTACTCATTTTTAATAAAACGCATTCTAAACCAAAACACAGTACCTTTGTCAAAAAGAATCTTCATTTTAGCCTGAAAATGTATGCTTCATCAGTCAGGATTCTTTCTCGAATAAAAGAATGCTGTCTTTGTGAATTGGAGCTGTGAACCATTTTTGTGATAAGACATTATTTGTACTAGAAAAAAAACACAAGTTTTTTTTTTTATAATTATCACACTGATTAAGTAAATTTAACTTTTTAATGTTCGTAAGCTTATTCAAAAAATCATCAAAGATATGTGAATTAACATGTTCCTTCTATAGCATAATTATTGCCCTATTATGCCAGAAAATAGCCATGTGGCATCTGGAATCAACCAGTTATAGCCATATAGCAGAACATTATGAATTTACTGTGCGTTAATCTATGAAACATATATTTTCCTTTTATTTAAGAATAACTGCAGAATATTGTTTAAGAACATAAATGTGTTTATGAAATACTTTTCCTCTAGCGTTATTTCTCATGCAGTATAATCTCTAGCCTCCTACATCATAAACTGAAAGCCTTTGCAAGCATTCTGAATTCTGCTGTTTGATACATTTTCTTTTTATTTACTGCTGCATTATAATAATCCTTTTAGCCCTATTACGCATTATAGTGCGTGATCCCAGGCTGAATACTGGGGGCTGTAATTTAGACTCAGATTCTGCTGCCCTTTATAAAGCTCTTGAGCTGCACCCTTGTGAGCTGAGGCATCAGCAGAACCCTTTGATTCAATTATAGCTTGGCCTTTAATTGTGAACTATGTATTATTCTATAAATAAACCATAACCAATGGTTTAAAGCAGCAATCATTTACGAGGAAAAGGAAATGTGAAGCTCCAGGCTCTAGCCGAATCTACTGGTTCACATAAGAGGAAAAAGAACATTTCTCGTTTGGAAATTCAGCACAAGGAGTGCTAGCTGACTGCTGCTGCTTTTACATATGAACACAATGCAAGAGTACAGATCAATTTTGAATTCTGTTGATAACAGATTTTGCTGGCCATAAAAATATCTTAGAATTGAACCTGAAACCCGTTATCATATAATGGTAACAAGCTTAAAGGATTATTTGGTGTTGTCCACTCCTTGGTCTAACAAATAATTTTAATGGTTTTGACAATACATCACCCTTTGAAGCAGGCGGCTGCTAACTCGCCTCAGCTTTTATGAGGCTTGTGCAGCTGCTACATACTTTTGCAAGCAGCTTCTACGTAAGCTAGGCTCTGCACTTCCATTGTATCCCGTTGACTGTCAAAGGTCAGGTAAGTAAAAGGAAGAAGACACGCAGAGGCTTCTCATTTTTAGAAACATATTCATATTAGTCACCCTGTCTGTGACCTTTTTCCTATTTACTTCTTTATGCCCTTGGATTTCCTTGTCAAATTACCCTCCTTCATAGCATCGTTTGTAGACTGCATTTGGTTGCTTCTGGCGTAATGAGGCTGATCCCTTAGTGAGGCTTATAGCTGTCACTTTGAAAAGGAGCAATACTCTTCAACAGGCAAAGTTTACTCAAAATCAGTGTAGCAGACAAGAGGCCAAGTTTATGTTTACCATTTTAGCACAACACAGTTTATGAAGCATACGCCCAAGATTATTTTGTAGAGACTAACAAATGCATAAATTACTAACATTTGACATGTTCTATCCAGTTCTCTCTTAAGTTCAAGAGATGTATTTAATGCAGAGATTAACACGTAATAAAACTAGAGTAATTTTCACTTGTAAACCCAACCAACAGTGCCATTTCAAAGCTTTGGGTTTTGGTGGGGGTTATGGATGTTTTTTATGTTCTGAAACAGAAAAAAAGAAAAAAAAAAGGATTTTTTAAATTATCTAAATACACTGAAATGGAACTACCTTCTTCTGCAAGGTGCTTGCCATGGCTACAGAGGAATGGCTTGTCAAAGGCAGCAACATTTCCCAGATTAGTTCAATTCAGACAAGTTATGTTTGTCTGAGATTAAATGTTTGCAAAAAAAAAAACAAAATTAAATGTTTGATATGGATGAAGTGAGCTCAGTGAAAAATAAGCGATGGCAGGCTGTAGGGCTCAAAGAGCCAGTTTATTCACCAAAAATTGCCTAACAATTACATGCTGCGTTTTTTGGTATTAACCAGTTGACTTGTCACTGTTGTCTGGGAGGAAAGACATTAGTGGAAATGAAGGAAAGGAAAGGAAAGTGAAAGAAAGGAAAGGGAAAAAAATTTCTGTATTTTTTTAATTATTGATTTGAAAAATTCTATTAAGATGTTTCGACAGATATTTAAAATTATTAAATGCTGTGTTATTTTTAAACAACAACTTTCATTTTCAGCTTAAAACAGTTTCTAATGTATAAGTTAAGTTACAATAAAAAGACTTTTATGTAGAAGTCTACAACCAAAATACAGTGTTCCCAACCTACAAAAGCAAAGCATTTTAACTGATATCACCCATCTTTGAACTGTTTGTTCATGGGCAAATTTTGAAGACCAACACCATAAGCCATTTTATTAGAAAGAAAAAAAAGACGTGAGAATGACTAATTTATTATATAAATAAAACATTTTTCCGTTAATACCACATTTTAATCTAGTTCTGATTTGAATGGTAATTAATTAATAAGTTTTTGTACTTGGTAGACTAAGCACAAATATTCCAAATACATTTCTCTTTCTGGGTTGGGTACATAAATCATAAAGAAGTCACATATTTCCCCTGATTTAATGAATTAGCAAAGACATATAATATTATGTAGAATTTGATTCTGGGAATTCTGGTGTACGAGACTACCATTGGCACTCCATGAACACTGGAGCTTGTAAACATCATCCCTGAAAATGATTTCTTTAACAGAAGGAAGACGTACAGCAGGAAGTTTTGGCTTCCGTAGCCACCTGTGTAAATTGCACTGGAGTTATAACTCAGAAGTTACAATATATGCTTGTCTTTATTTCACATGAATTTACAAAAACGTGTACTTAAAATAAAACTCGACTCTCATAAACACCAACTCATTATCGAAGAGTCAAAACATAAATTCTTCCATTCAAGCAGGAGCTGTACATTTCACTGATGTACAATGGTATGTTTCATGCATATATGTGTTCGTTTTCAAATCACTTTCAGTTGTCAATAGTTCCAGGCATAACATGGAGGTGGGAATAGGAGCAATGTTAAGAAAAGAAGAAACTTGCCAGGTTGGCTCTGTCCGGGTGTATCTGGTAGAATCTTTAGAAAGAGAACATTCACCACACCAGACTACGCTTTGGTCTAAAGGTCTCATTTGTTTTGTGGTGAATCCATCCTGCTCTTGTAGAGAAGACATTTTCAATACGCAGGTTGTACTAGATCTTTGGATCTAGTTGTTCCTCGATATTATTTATCATTATGACAGATATGGTTCCAGATATTGTGCCAGCATGTGTTTAGATTTTACAGTAAATATGCTATCAAGTTAATATTTTAATTTTCCATTATGATTTCTTTTTTCCTCAGAACTATCTTTCAGATTTAATGAAAGCTAGTTTAGGTGATTGGTTTTAAAATGAATGTCAAAAACACAGATAAGTGTTAGAACAAATAGCCCATGTGAACGAAATTACTGCAATTTATCCTGTCTTCATACCAGCATATGAAAATAATATAGTTGAGTGTAGTGACCCATCTGTATAATCCTCTTTGTATGTATGCTTCTGATAGCATATGGAGAACAGCAAAAAGACTAGGCAAAATTTTGCATTGTTATAATTCAGATTAGTTCTGAAGAGCGTAAGGGAACCCAAAAGGTTTTAGTGAGATGTCATTATACTGTCTCCTCATACTGGTTGATGAACACCAACCTTTCGGCTTTCCTTCTTTTCTTCCACATTTCCTCCAGGTTCCTGCCATTTCTTACCTATGCTAGCCCTGAAATATGCCTTTGCATCTCTGTAGAATTACCCGTCTATTCAAACTGTAGATGAATAGAGAAAATTCTTCAATATTTATAAATCCTAACACTTTCATTTGGCTTGATCAGCTTTGCCTGTCATCTCTCTCTTGAGGGGACTTAGTCAAGGGCCTAGTGGAGCACTTTTATACATGGCAGGTTCATATCTCTGTATGAAACAGCTTGTAGAAATATTTGATTTTTTACATCATGCCTGTGTCTTGCCCACTGAAAGTTCTCTCCTTCCAGTTAGTTCCTTGGTTTGCAGATAATCTGTTTTCTGGCTTGCCTTCCTCTCCTTTTCCCTCTCACTGTTCGGATTAACAGCACAGTCTGATAAGCAGATGACTTGCAGATCTCCGTTAGCAAAAAATGTATATAAAATAGTACAATTTTTCCATTCCTATCACCCACCCTACAGGCTGATTCAGTTTGCTAGTTTAATTAGTCAGAAATCGGGTCTACTTGTAAATATTATAGGGCTAATATATTTTTTTCGGCACTAAAATGCACAAGACATAGCAGCGATCTAGGATTCCTAAACCTCAAGTATTCAGAGGGAATGATGCTGCTGGATGCTCTGCTCTCTGATGTGAAATTGCATTTCTCCGAGTAACGGCTGCCTTTTCCATTTTGTAATCTCTCAGTCAGTCTCCTACAATGTTTCAAGAACAGATAAAAGTTTTGTTTGTATCCTGGCCTATTTATCTGCTGAGGTGTGAGACTCTCGGAAAGAGATGCATATGAAGTATTAAATGGCTTATCTCACACCTTTCACAGCACAAAAGATTAGAGAAAGACGGTGTATACAGGCGCCTACATTAACTACTGTCATCTAGCAACAGTGTTCCCCGAGAATCTAATACTCTTCAGGTTTTTGTCTTGCCACTTCTTCCCTTCTCTTTAAATGCTTCATAACAGCAGGCATAAAATGGTGAGTAGTTTAAGTTTTACTGATGTTGGAGAACTTTTTGGCCATGAATTTCAGTTTTTAGCAGAAGATAGGAGCGGAGAGGATATATCCTCAAACATGGACTATGTTCTTCTCAAATTCTTTACATATTGGGCTATTATGATGACACATTTGGACCCCTGCTTGACTAATAGGTAGCAATGTTGCATCTTTAAATTTAATCTTTTATTTATAACCTTGACAGCGTATGTATAGAGTGGATTTTAATGCTGGCTTTTAGCCATCTATATTAGTCCTCTTCATCTCGGGCACCCCCAGGGATTAGCTGTAGGAGTCTGTTTAAATTGCATAGCCTTCCCATCTTTCTGCCGTGGCACGGAGCTCGTTAGACTCACCGCAGCAGATACACCCTCACAAGAAACCAGACTCTGTACCCCAATATCCGCGTTGCTCACCAGATGTTCTGGGACGTGTGCTGCGACAGGACCCCATAGCTACCGCTCAAGGTGATGACACCGGAAAAAAGCTGGGCGGATCTACATCACATCGTGAAATTTGTAAGCACCAGTGGAAAAGCATGCACATTTATGCTTAAAAAGATCGTTTGATATAATGAGGAAAATAATAACTGAGCTACATCGTATTATAACGCACACTGGAGCAAGGTCCACTGGATTAAAGCCTTAGAGCAGTACACTAGAGAACATCTGCAATGAGGGGCTGCAGAAGCGTAGCTGTCCTAATGTAAGCAAACACACACAAGTATTGACCTCCTAGAAAAAAAGATAATAAAGTTAAAGAGATTTCAGTCTAGCCTGATCTCTGACACATATGCCCTCTGATTTTTTCTGTGTTAATTCTTGTTTGAATCAAGACATGTCTTTTAGAACCCATTTACAGATTTCTCATGATCCTTCCCCATCCCCACTGCAGCTAAACTGTTAAAACGGCCAGTCACAGGCTCTGTCAAAAGTACAAATAGCTAATCTTGTATTGTAGTTGCATTTTCTTACATGTATGTTTTCTACACTGAAGTGCCTTTTATACTCACATATATAATATTCTAATATCTCCTGCTTCCATTTTTTTTAAACAAAAGCGTAGAAATAGTCTTTTCCTTATCTCCTTCAATATTCCAAGTATATCACAGCTTACTGAAATCAGTATTAAAAGTCCGAAAGGCTGCTCAGATTTTTTTTTGAGATCTATTTGTTAAAAGTTATCAAGAGCGGCTGATTAAAAGTATATGACATTGCTGGCTCCTGTTTAATATCCTGTTCAGTTACTGTTGAAATTGAAAGTATTTTATCACAGTCATGTTCTGACATCAGTACTTGTTCTTTCTCCAAGTACAGAGCTGTACTGAGCACTATTCAGCGTAAAAGATACGCTTATACTTAGATAGAGCGTGCGCTGTTGAATGCTACTGGGTTTTTACACAGTACTGTTGATAGCTCCACCATTGCTGCGTTAATAGCAGACTTGTTAACATTTATTCTTCATGTGAGAAGTGAGAGAGTACTTTTTATTAGCCATCACTCCACTGACGGATGATTATGTCCTTTGTTTCCGTCCTACATTTTACCAATTCCTAGCTTCTAGTTTGCTATCAAGTTCCTTTTTTGTCCCATCTGTTATTTTCTTTTCTTATTACACTTGCTGTAGTTACTTTCACATTTACTCCTAGCTGAGCTGAATGTTTTTACGTGTTTAATCTTCTTCTTCAGTTGTAATTCTAGCAGAACATTATTAAATTGTTCCCAACACCATCCACGTTTCTTCCATCTAATTTATTTCTGCAGAGATTTTTGACTCCTACTTATTTCGGGTCTATGATACTGGACTTTTAACGTGTGTATGTGTGTATAAATACATAGTTCCTTTGTCGTCCAAATTACAGAACAAAGATAATAATTTGCTGCATTTTAGTTTCGAAATCAGTTCCTCTATCAGTCAGGATGTGAATTAAAACCGGCATTGTGCCACGCAGTTGTCCCCTGTGCCTCTGAGATTCTCTCTTGCCGTCCCTTTTAGTGTGAATTCCCAGCGATGACAGTACCTCACTCTGGAAGCTGGAGAACTCGCAGTGGGGGGGCGGGGTGTTATATCATTTGGGGCTGCTTCCAGCCTGTATTTCCTTCGATGATCCCAGTCACTTCCAGTGCTTCTGCTGTGCATGGTAATGTGACCGTGCATCAGTCTTTGCATGGAATTTTATCCAGTCTTCTCTAATTTGTCCCCGCCTGCTCTCCTTCCCTTCTCCCCAGCAGGGCCTTAGGAGTGCTCCTGCGCTGCTTTTCTTCCATACAGCGCCGATTTTATCATAAAGTAATACTTGTCTCCTGTAGAAAAAAACAATACTTGCCATATCTCCTCAGATTCTTTACATGTACTGACAACGTTGTGATATAATGGTGTCAGGGTGGCTTTGTTGGTTTTCAATACTGTATAACAACACTAGTAAGTATTTAAGCAAATCACCTTTTCCTAAGCCTTATCTGAAAAGCTTAAATCCATTTTGATTTGTTACCTCTTTTCTTGAAGTTCAAGGTCTGCATGTGAGGCCATGACTGATCTTACTTTGGCTCTCGTTTACTCCTTCCATGAATAAAAAATAAACTCTAAGCAGCTGGAAGCTCATCTGTTTGTGCCAGTGGAAGGCATGAGTTTTTCCTGCTTTAGTTACCTGATTTCATGGTGTAGTTTTTCAACATCCTGAAAACGTATCATAAGTGTAAATGCTGCAGAACTCAGTATAGATTCATGAATGTTACTGGTATTTACAGTCTCATACTGACTTATGTTATTTCCAATGGAAGGAGATTAAAAAAAGAATTTTTTTAATCATATTCATTGTTCAGAAACAAGTGGGAATAGCTTGATGACCTTCTTAATGAGACTTTAACCTGAAACATTTTCTCCTCTTAATTTAGGTCAAATAAGCTCTTTATTTTGTGCGTATGACTCTGTACCCTTATTTAATTATTCTCTGGATGTAGCTATTGTTAAGCCCCTATAATTTAGCACAGTTCAGCACATATTTCCAGCTGCTTACAGGAGCACACTGGGGAATGTGCTTCAATATCACTTCACACTTATTAAATACAAATTCTTCCAGAGCAAGGATATGCTACTGCCGTGAATGAATAAATTTTAATCATAAAATATACAAGTGAAAATTCAGCCTATTCAAGAATATTGTCAAAATGATTTTGTATGACGCTGCTTGTGTCTGAATAAACGTGTTGGGTGAAGTGTTTGCGTATACTGTAGTAATGAGCGTTCATGGGTATTCAGCTGCTCAGAGCTGAAAAACAATAAATGTCAGGTGTTTTATTTCTAAAAATAATTATTTCTAATATCTATTTCTGATGTTTCTAGAAGCCTTTTTTAATACTTCTAATAAAAGATTTCCTTTTTTTTATATGTATTTCTAAAAAACTCATGACTGCCTCAAAACACGGCTTTAAATATGTCACGATGCTGAAAGAAAATTTACTTACTCCTTTTCCTTTTTTTTTCTTTTTTCCTCGTAGATATTTTTAAACGCAGATACGATCCGTCTGGGAAATCTACCAGTGGGTTCCTTTCCTCCTCCTCCTCCTCCTCTTCCTCCTCCTCCTCCTCCTCTCCCAGCTCTTCAGCTCCTCGCCAGACTATCTATGAGCTCTGCGTCTGTCCCAATGGTAAACTTTACCTGTCCCCAGCAGGAGCAGGCTCCACATGTCAATCCAGTAGCAACATCTGCTTGTGGAGCTAGAATGACTCCAGTTTTCTCCTCACACCAGAATAGCCTTTTGTTACTATCCCTCTGCTTCACAGTTCTGCTCGGTTTCCCTTGTGACAAGTTCGACGCTTCAAACGGCCTGCAGAGCAACTTCTTCCAGTGTAAGCAGGAATACGGCGCTGCCTTCTCTTGTGGTTCGTGTTGCCACCCAACGTAGAGACGGGAGTGCGATATTCAGAAATCAATGTATTCTTCATCAGGAAACCTGGAACATAATATCACCTTTTGTCCAAAAGGGAGAATAACACAGGTGCCTTTGCTACATGAAGTGAAGCACATAGTTTTAGATTTTTGCAGGACCTGGATATGAACTGCACATATATATATATATATATACAGTACATAAACAAATTTGCCCAGAATCTGACGGTGAGACGAATTGGTTCCCCCTGTATGATAAATAACTTTACTGTCTGAAAGCACAATTTTCCATTCATCTTTTTGGATGTAAACTTTTATCCCGGAATTTTAAAATTTTGAAGCATTGTGTGATGCTTGCTTTACTAAACAATTAAATTCAGTAAATGGTTTTTAACACAAAAAGAGACAGAATCCCTCCCTGAGTTTGGTTTCTTTCAAAGTGTGTTGTTACTCTTTGTCTACTAAGTCTAGGGTTTTGTACACTAGGTAAATTTTGGAAGTGCTCAGCAATATTACCTTTCCGAGTTAAAAAGACATCTGCTCTTGTTTGTCAGATCTGAACGGCCTTACGTAGCATTTTCGTGGCTACTGCACGCAAAGCGATTGCTTTAAGTAGAACAGACGGTTTCTGGGAAAGAACAGGGTAAAGAGGGAAATACCGATGATACGTTTGTTGATCGGTGTGTTGCTCTCCACGAGGTATTTATAATTGGCAAATGGAAAAACAAGAGAAAAATGTTCTAAAGGGCATCTTGTCCACTTTCGAGCTGTGTCTATCTGCTGCCATTTGGACGCAGTACAAACTTTAGAACTGACGTGATGTGTAATGCTGAGCAGCAATGCACTAACTGGTATGACATTCACATTTATTATTCTCTTTTGTTTACCATCTGCTGCTAAGGTTTTCAAAGTAATAGTAATATATATATATAAAAACACATATTAAATGACATTCGATATTAAAAAGTACATTGGTATTACATGGACTTTATCAGGCCTGGGTTTAAATTACGCAGCCCCGTTTGCACTCAGATCTCACTACTGACTTCCTTTTTTGACAAGTTTGATGTGAGATTTCTTTCTCGTGTCAATGTTCATACTTGTTTGGCTTGACTGGTAATTGAGATCGTGAAGTTATGGCACCATTGATTAACAAGACTATCTTGAAACTTGCAGAACCCAGGAATGTAAAACAGTATAAAAATGTTTCCTATTGTGGAAGATGGCTTGATTATATGAGGTAAGTGTGACTTTTAATTCTGTCCTTTAAATAACATCGCCTAGCATGTAGCTTTAGTGGCTTCTGAATATATAATCGTGGCTTTTGCAAGGTAACTCTAAAGTCAGGGCAGGTGGGTATTTCTACGCAATATTTTTTATTCTTAGAGAAAAACAATGAAAATGAGCAAACTAATACTGTGATTACCTTTCTATTTTATTACCACCTAATAAGGTTGACTTTGTTTTCGCTTCAGGTGAAATTCACTCCTATGCAGAAGACCAGCACAAGACGTGTCCACGGCTTGACTGTGCTTGCCGTTCCACTGGCCCTCTCCAGAGGTGTGAATTTCACCCCATAGCAAGAATTCTATATTTGCCGTTCCTACCAGTTCAATGAACGTTTTAAACTGATTATTTTATCTCTTCAAAAGAAAGCTGTTAGCAGCCGATCTGTTATTTCTTTGAGAATTTTAGTCTTTTACTTGGAAAGAAAATATATTAGAAAATATTGCAAGAAAATGTATTAGAAGCCTGAGGATTTTTAGTAAGAGGGACAGAAAGAGACACAAATGACAAAGAAGGTGATAATAAAACAATAGAAAGTGTAGCCATACAATATACCCTTAAAACTGTATGGAAATAGATGTCTTATGCACACAAGTAGTAGAATGGTAGTGTGGAAGTCATGTGGATAAACAGTATTTCAGGAGTATTTTTCACATCTGTATGAGGACGCATCTATATGTATTCATTACCTGTGCACACCTACATACACTGGTTGCTTAAAAGATGGGCAGACAGACTGTAGTGACTCATCTATTTGGTGAATTAAACTGTGGCTTCTTACAAATTGCAAACAGGTAGACTGAGTTGTTTTTTTTTATGTCTCCTCAAATAAACCCACAGGACGGCTTGCAGATACATTGTCATGATTTTTCCATTGAGATTTTCTCATTTTTTTGCTCGTCACCTCATGTGCTTACTTACCAGTGATATGGACGAAAAAGGTTTCTGCCCACGGGATGGAAAGACCCAACCTTTATAAATTTTGCACAAACTCATTTGGAATGGGCAGGTAGAAGAAAAAAAAAGACAACAACAAGCCAACTCTTTTGTTACTAGATTCATTTTAAGAGCAAGGTTGGAATAGTTTACCACTGTGTATGAAGAAGACTCATGACAGAGGTGTGGATGGCACATTGGACTCAAATAGGTCCACGTAGCTCTCCACTGTCGGGATTTTCTTGCTTGGAGCCCCTTCAGTCTGAAGTAGGGAGTATTTAAGAGCTTGAGCAACCTATAAAATAGCATAACTAGTTCTCATAATGTCTTAATATTCTGGTGAGCTTCATAACATTGATGTTTTACTTTAAATCCATTGAAAACTGTAAAAAGGGGGAAATCTCAGTTTTCATTTTATAGAATATTTCTAGCCCACAAGATTTCAGAGAGTACTGGAAAAGTGATTTCAACACATTTAGAGAACTAAAAAATTAAAACACCAATAATCTGTAAGCAGCAGCATCATTCCTGCGTGGACGGAGAAACAGACCCAGTGGTTTTAAATGTTTGAAGCTGGCAATAGTGAAAACCTCAGCGGTAGAGCTCTTCCGCTTATAGTGTGCCCCAAAAAGATCAGAAAAATGGCATAATCCCACGAAGTCATTTCAGATGGAAGGAAACTAGATCGCAGCGCAAATATCGTATTAAAACATGGAGCCATAGCTGTGCCATTTCAGTGCTGGTTTTATAATGCTGAGGTCGTTGTGTGCAAAGCCATAGGAAACTTTCAGATTCTTTTTCTCACCTTCCTTATAGATTCCTGGCCCCATCTCCCAAGTTATTTCAGTCTTTGTGGCCATTTATAATATCTAACGTGCAGATGATGGTTAAGCCCCGGCTAATATTTCTCTAGGTAGTATCTGACTGAACATTTTGATTGTGTCTTTTAGAAAAGAGGTGCCACTTCTAAATCTGGTTAAGGCAGGAGTTTCCCATTAACAATTCACTCTGTTGTGACAATTGTAGGCAAATATTGAAGACCTTAGGATATTTTTAAGCATTAGTATTAGCGCAATTTAAAAAAAAAAAATAATCAGTGTCTAAAATATTCCTCTGAGTTTTTTTTATAGTATATGAATACATGTATCAAATAAAGCTTCTTTTTGTACTAGAATGTTTGTATGGGAACCACTAAGATGGTATTGCAGCTGTTGGACTTCTTCAGGGCTATCCTTATGAGAACAATGAACTATATGAAAAGACCTTATTAGCTACATGTATTTAATATATACAATAGATTTATCTTCTGTAAAAATCTCTGTGTCATGGTATTACAGGATACTGTCTCTTTCTTGTTTAAAAAAAGAAAAATAAAAGCATCGGCCAAGCTCTCTGAGCACTGTTAGCTGTACGGTTTTGTATTGCAGTTCATTCATTGGTTAAGTGATAAGACCAAAGACTGACACTTCTATTATATCTAACGCTATGACACTGCTGCTTCTACTAATTCTGTTGGAATGAAGAGATGACAAGTTGTAATTACAACATGAAATTGTAACATAGTTTAGATTTGTGCAGCATTTTTGAGCTGTAGTTTGTTCACTTTTTTCCAGGGTTTAAATTTTTTGTCCGTGTGGTGCGACTACATTACTGTTCATGCGTATGAGGATCTTTTGCTGTTCCTAGAAAATGAAAGAGTGTGTATTCCAAAACGTGCCAAGACATTGCTTGTTTCAGCTGAAGTTATACTGTTTTGCTTGCGAAACAGTGGCTTGACTGGATAACAGAAGTCACTTTAAATCATTTTAGATGCAGAGGGCTTTTAAGTCTGGGTTGCAGATACAGCCATAAACATCTAGAAGGATTTAAAGAAGAATGTTTAAGATATTTAGTTGCTAACACCATGTATTCTTTTTTATGATTTTTTTTTTTCAGATTCTAAATCATTGTCTAAATAAAAGAAAAAACAAAAACAAACAAACCAAACCTTAGACTATGGAATTGTTATCAACAGATTCACTGTAATGCATATGTAAGTTGGATCGAAGTTTGAGTGTCATATTGTTTCAATCAGTACTCAGTAAGGTCTGCCAACCACTTTTGGTTTGTAACCTTCATGTTGATGATTTTCTTGTGTATATAAATATATAAAAAGATGGGAACTATTTTCTTACACATACTATGCAATATGTTTGTAAAACGGCAATATTACCAAAATTACAAAAGCTGTGCTTTTGTACTCTCTTGCTTTATGTAAAACAAATCTTTTTTCTATTTAATGGACTGTGCGTCTTATAACTGTAGATAACATTATTCGAAAGCAGTACACTGAAACGTTAAGGTTTTTATTTTATTTTCCTTGGATTTTTTGTTTTATGAAAACAATAGCAAGGTTTTGGAAGTTGGAAATTGCTTTTTCTTTGAAAGCTAGAACTTTTACAGCATGTAATTAACACAGTCGGTCTGAAATCTCTCCTGTACTACTTCCATTTGGTCTTAGCGTTTTCATCTGGTGCTACTATGTAACCATAAATAAAAGTGATACATAAAATAGGAAAAATATCAGAATTATTTCAAGAATAATCAAGTGGGAAACTTTCTAGGGATGAGGGGAAGATGGAGGATAACTGACGAGACATTTTTAGGTTTTCTGTGTATTGTTATTTAATAGATTTTTTTGTTAGCATGCGTTTCCTTACTTCTGTCTACATTACCTGTATGGTAATGGCTTTAATTTGTTTTTTAATTTTTTTTTTCCTCACACACAATATAATAGAGTTTTATTTCAAAAATGTTTTTGAAAGTGACAGACACTGCATTTAAATGCAGTGCTTAGGTTAAGGAAATCCAATTTTAAAGAAGTATAGGTTTTATTTCTACATCAGCATTGGTAAAGTTAAAATTAAAGTGCTGCATCTCATCTGCCGTAAAAGCATATTACACTACTCATATTCCTTTTTACCTTGCCAGAACAAGCATAAACTGTATGTTTATGTTTAAACTGCACCAATTTACAAGCCACTTGACCATTACACAGTCAGGTAAAAGGTCTTGTGGCGATGTCGTCAATGTGAACAAATCCTCTCTGATCCTACCCAGTTTAAGTTGGGCAGTGTCCGTTCTGTGAACGGCCACTACAGCCTTGCACGGGGCTCTGGCAAAAAGCAGGATGAACATTTGGGCGGTTTCTTCGCACTAACCTCCCGGACGCCACGCTACGATTTCAGCAATATCCACAGTAGCCAGACAGTAGCCAGCTGCATAATGCCTCAAAAAAATCACAACTTCCGTTCGAGAGCAAACAGAAGTTGTATAGAACTATCGGTAATCTAAGTCCTGCTAAGTGTCAAGTGGCTGAAACACAGTAGCTGGTATGGCAAGAAACTCTGAGCCATTTTAGTCCAACCCAGGAAAACCTAATGACACTAAAAAATAATTAGAAGTTATAGTGAAAAAAAAATCCACCGTAAACGTTGTGTTGATTCAACGCAGTCCGTACCGAGACTAGAACTTAATACAAGGTCTCTATGTAAAATAGGGTCTCTGAAACTTTGAACTGACTTTCAGATTGTATTGTTTGAATTCAAAAGTATCATTTGATCTTTAACTAATACATTTTTTACACAGGCCAGGACCAAGAAAAGTTTCAGAAGAGTGAAGGTAAAAGCATATATTGTATGTCTGGTCTAATCAGAGTCGATTTTACAGATACCACAATTAAGCCTAGCCTACTTACCTAAGAAAAAATAAATAAATTGAAATGCAAAAGTTTCCTTCAGTTTTGGGAAAACTTAAACCTTTAAGGGTAGTTGACCCTTTTAAGGAGTGTCCACCTCTTCCAGGGTCTCAAATTCTTACATGTTGAAGCACTGAGAGTAATTTATATTAAAAAACTTGGCCTTTGGCTTAATCAAGTTCATTAAATGCATGACTTGATCTGAGAAGTAAAGGTGCCTTTTAATGACATGGATACCTCCTTGTTTGTGAGACCTGTGAGGGAGAAGTTCAGCTTCCAGCGTCATCCGGAGCACATTAAAGAATAAGACTTAGGCATTAGAGAATCATTCCTGAAGGCAAGAAAATTTTTTTCTATGCTTTATGGTAGTTTGGGAGCTTGCACACAGTCATTCTTCACCGCTGAGAGATGTGTTTCAGAACTATTATGAAAAAAAAAACCTGTGTCTTTGTTTTCTTTCTGGATGATGTTTACTCACTTTTCTTGACCCAAACTCTACAGCAGTTAGTGGAAGTAAAATCCTCCCCCTTCACTCCCACCCACTCTCACCTCTTCAGCTGAGCTTCAGTTCTCCCCGTTAGCCGCCTCCTTTCTCCCCAGATAACAAAAGAATAGAGAACGGGAAGGATTTAGCTAAGTCTTTTTATCAGGCTCCTTCCTGCGTAACTTACTGGAACACTATCAAAGGGGAAGCTTCTCCCAAAAAGGAAGATTATTTGCTTTGTGAAAACAGAAGTTATATACGAAGGAAAACAAACAGGTAAATATCAATCTTAGTCTGACTTAACCAGAATGAACATTGAAAGTTTTTGGACTATAAAATTCTTAATAACTTTTAATTTCTCTTAAATTTTATCATTCAATGAATGTATTTAAAATACTGTAAAATAAATATGCAAACTGTCCTATCCTGTTACATTTTTCATTTTTGAAAATAGAAAAGTAATCACCGAGCTCATTATTTGTCCATCTCTACTATTTACTTTCACCAATTTGAAAGAAAAAAAAAAAGGCCTAAACCATTAAATGCTATAAATCTAACTGCTAAAAAACCCTACTAATAACAGAATATTGTTCCTATAGCTCATGGGTGACGTTCCCATTCATCCTAGGTAAATTAAGAATCTGATTGCTTTTACAATGGCATGCCTTCCTGTAGTTTTGTGTGATCTTTGGGAGATTGGGAGCCCCTGCTGATAAGAGAAATGCAGTTATCTGTGCAGTGGTAGAAGAAGCAGCCATGACAGCATCTCCCACGCTACAGTGGAACTGAACAAGATGCGGGGGCTTCCACTCACGTGAGGAGGGAGGGTCTCCTGCAGCAGTCTGGTGTTGTGGAGACAAAGAGTCAGGATGCTTTCCGGGTGCGGGCTCCCCGGGATGAAGAAGACATGGTGTTATAGTAACCTTGGACAGACGGAAAGGCAGCGGGGTTTTTGATCTGCAGAGGAACGGGTGGGACGGTGGTGCATAGGCAGCAAGTCCTAATAAGCCATATTGCAACAGCACGCAACAGAAATAGAGTTGAAAGCTGGATTTGATTTGATTTTTAAAATGAAAAAACCAGTCCCTAGACTTGTCCCTATGCATAATAATAATAACAACTCAGCAAAACAGACAGAAAGTCAGGTGGAGATGAATCATGTCTTTATATCCATGGAACTCTCTTTTTTCCTTTATTTTCCTGACTTTTTAACAACATCATGGGAAAGGAGAAAAGCGGTAACCTAGGTATAAATTTTGTACTTCTCAAGTAGAAGATGACAGTGAACTCTCTGTTTGCACGTGTATCTCTGTTTATGGCAGAAAGAGCTGAAAATAGTCCAGAACACGAGGCTGGATTCAAACACTGACAAAGACAATAGGAAATGCTGACAAATTCTGTCTTTGGATTAGGCTTTAAATGTTCATTAAAAGTTTGTGCAAAAAATATATCATGGTCCGTGACTTTTTACGCTGTATTTCTAAAATGCGTTATTAACATTAGTATAATTTTCCCTCTCAAAATTGTTCCCACTTCCAGCTGCAGGTGCCACTTTGACTCCCGCACATGGAGAGCTCTAAATGATTGTGCAAGTCCTCCCTCATTTGTCAAAACTGAATTAACTAATTACGAGATGTCCAAGATGAGTCACAAAAGGAAATGGTAAAAAAAAAAAATCCACTGCCACTGCTTTTTGTATGCACAAAGGGCAGTCCTGGAAGAAGGAGGGGGTCACGGAGGCTTACCGTAGCCTACAGCGGTGTACATAGAAAATAGCTGGAGCAAGAGTTACAAAATGGAGAATAGTCTACAGGTTGGTGGGGGTTTTGGTTTGGAGGGGTTTTTTTGTTTTGTTTTGAGGAGGTTTTTTGGGGCAAGAGACTGGACTGTCAGGTATTTCCTTATTTCTCTCTCTATTTTATTTTTTTTTTTCCCCCAAATCGCATCTGGGAGCAAGCATTGACTTCGGCTGTGAATTGTAGAAACTCACATACACTCAAGAAATGTATATACATATATAAAACTATATAAGAAAGCAGGCCTACTTACAAGCGTTTCAGAAACAGCAGCAGCTTTCTTGTGTTCTGAAAGGTAGATCCACCAGCTAAAGAACTGGACTGGTGAAAGCTTTTTTTCTTTTTTTTGCCTTGAGTTTTTTTTAAACACATAATACGTTTATCTCTACCCACATCACATTTCACAGTTTTAGAGCCCAGGTGAGTCCTCTTCTTATGTCACAGTGTAAAGAAATAGTTTATCTCTCTACTTATGAATGAGGTCATACGCAGTGCAAACTTTACATAAAGGTATTCTCTGTGACTGTTGCCACCTCGTCTTCATGTTTCCTAGCCTAAACTGCTGGACTACAGTAGACCTACTAAAATTCCGATATTAAACTATTGGTACTTCCATTTTTCTTTGGGAAAGTCCAGGACGCCGTACCAGTCCTCTCTACAGCGCTGTGATCCTAAACGTCTCCTCTCGTGCATGTTAGCCTAGATTTGTGAGGCAGGTCACCACACGATTAACCAGATTCCTGGAGCTGCTTCCTAAAATGATTTGTTTATTTACCTCCAGTTTCCAAAATCTTGCATGGCTTTAATAGAATGTGGGGTTTATCGTTTTGTTTCACTACAGTACATTATGTACTTTTTAAGAGTTTTGAATTATATATCTAAACCACAAAACCTTATTAATGGCCATATGTTTCTGAGAACTGAAAGGGAAAAATACATTTAAATCACATTGTCTCACATTTTACAGAACAGTATAATTTCAGTTGATTTAGGCAATTTTCCTATCTATTTTTAGGAAACCTAACGAGCAAACATGTAATTAAATTTGACACTGTACAGTTTGCCTAACAAATGTCACTTCAGTTAGACTATTGTGATGATAAAGTATTTGCATTCCAAAGAAAAATTTCTAAATGGTGTATTATTCCCTTTTCGGAGTATATAATGTATTATCATGTTGTGAAGTACGACAAGTTAAGTTATATCAATTTTTAAATAAATGTAAATAAAAATCTTTAGTATAAACTGTGAAATGTGCACCTTCAATTTATTTAACTTCTCTATTAACATAATTAATCTGGATCATACGTTAAGCTACACGCTAATCCTTTTCATATTTTGTGTTGTTTTCCATTGTCTTGCATATCCTTTGTATGAGTGGGATATACTTTTTGATGTTTGGAACATTTTTTTGTGCAGAGTTCATGTACTTTTGCTCTATTACTTGATGCATGTATCAGCTTATCCTTCGGATTTAGTTATCCTGAACACAGTGTTGTCACTACACTTAACATTTAGGTTAAGCTCCTTCAAAACTCTGAATATATATTTAACAATAATACGTGAGTCATTCCAGTAAACTTAACGGAACTTCTGAAGTTTGAAGTTAGGAGCGTGACAAAATGTTTTGCTGGATCAGTCTTCATAAATCAAGCAAAGTAAGGCAACACCCTGCAGGTTTAAAAATTACTTACCTTAAAATAATGAAGGTGAAAGACTGTCCTGAATATTCCAGAGCGCTTCACTTTTGCCCAGCTTAGGTGAATAAAGCCACTCTGGAGAAGATACGTTAATCAATAGTTCCCTTTTTACATCTGTGTGGGACTTCTATGCACCGCTGTTTGTCTGCATCATACCCATTTTTGCTTCTGATTTGAATTATATCAGCATCTATTATGTTGGAAGTGTTTTGTGCAAGTCCTAAAAAGCCCTGCTGACTTTATATGAACAGGCCTTATTGTGTCTTTGAGAATAAGTGCCATCAATCAGCAGAGCAAATCGGTGGCATTTGGCTGTGTTTCACATAGACAGCCCTAGAAACGATCTGTATTTGAAGCCTGGGGACATGGATAAAACCTTTACCCTGCACATAAGGGGTGAGAGCAGCGTGACTCCACAGTTCATCTGCCTCCGTGCAGTTTGCTCGTCCTGATGGTCTCACACTAAAATTGTCTTTGAGAGACATTGGACGGTGTGAACGCACATCATCAGGCGATGCGCACCCCTTAACTCCGCATGCTAGGCTGAAGAAAATCAATTTGAATTCTCAAAAGATGAAGGTAGTGCAGATGGCCACTGTATGTTGCCAGCTGTTCCATAACACTGGAGTCTTGGAGAGGGATTTAAAAAACAAACAAGAAATTGGTTTGTAAATCGTAACAAGCTAGTGAGCTGCATGACTACCCTATTTATTATCGTGGGACACAGAAGGGCTCAGACAAATGGAGAATGGGGTTTTCTTCACACCTGCAATAATCGGTAATCACGGTATGGTGGAAGGGAGAAGAGGAAGTAAATAACAGCTTTCACAGTCTTGCCCCCATGAAAATGTCAGCTCCGTAGTATAAGATTGTGGATGGGAAGATGTGGCTATCAGCTGGGTAAGAAATGACTGCTCTATCTGTCAGCTGTACTCCGGGGAGAATAATTTCCGGAAAAAAAATTTTTAGTTGCGTGTTTTCAATCACGGTGATTACTCTGCTCGTGCCTTCTCTTTTTCTACCCATTAGTCTTCTAACTCCTTAGGAGTCTTTCGGGAAGAGTCTGTAGTAAATACTAATATTGTGAAAGTTCTCCAGGTTAATGGTCTAACCTCCTCAGGTTTAATAAAATAAGACGAGGAAGTAATGCTTCATTTTATACGCTAAGTTTCAGGATCTTGTCATAATTCTAAAGCAAATGATCTTAATCACCCTTGGAATAAAACACCTTAGATATCGCTCTTGTTAACATTCCCGTTGGACTTCTGGGGACCCTGGAGAAAACACCCAGTCAATGTACTCAGACCAACCAATGTCCAAGTCTAGGTCGGTCCCATCTCTGGCAGTGCCAGAGCTTACTTTCATCTCTCTTAAATTGACCTTCAAAGAATTTCACTGGGTGCCCCTAGTTCTGATATTGTGGAATTTAGAATAGAACAGAATGGAATATTTCAGTTGGACAGGACCTACAACAATCATCTAGTCCAACTGCCTGACCACTTCAGGGCTGACCAAAAGTTAAAGCGTGTTATTAAGGGCATTGTCCAAATGCCCTTAAACACTGACAGGCGTGGGGCATCGACTGCCTCTCTAGAAAGTCTCTTCCAGTGCTTGATTAACCTCTCAGTAAAGAAATGTTTCTTAATGTCAAGTCTGAACCGCCCCTGATGCAGCTCTTTGATGAATAAAAGCTCTGCAGCCGCAGTATCCACCACTATAAATGTTCAACATATCCCCTTCAGCCTTTTCTAAAGGCTCTTCAAACCGGAGCCACAGTCTTCTCTTCTGTTTCTTCTTATCATGCTCCAGAACTCTCAGAGAAAGCCCATCCAGTCCTGGTCACTCACTAACACTTGTTTGTTCGAGTACTTCTTCTCCACGTATTTCTCCAGTGATCTAGCCCCTCTGACCTCTGTGAGAACGTCCCCCGTACCGTCAGCAGCAGAGCTTGCTTTCCCCATCCTCTGCATTAGGCTTGTAGTCCTGGCACAGAAGCACTTGTAAATTTTGCCCTTGCCCCACTGTTTGACATTGCGCACGCCAGTCAGCCGGCCTGGCTAGCGGTCTGGTTTGTCTGCTCTATTTATTGTGATTGTGATGTTTATTCCCTCCTGGCCCTTCAGAGACACACTGAACGTTAACCACATCCTCTCAGGGGTCACATCAGTCAGAACCAGGTGCTCTTCTGTGCCTGTTGGCTTCCACCCAGCTCCTAACATAAATACTCCTCTACAACCTTTTTAATTTTCAGTGCCAGCAGACTGCCTCCATTTCGATTAAAGCACAGTCTTAATAGGACCACTGAGGGTTTTTTAAATCTATTACTCTCAAAGCGTTGCTGCAAAAGGTACACGTGTTCCTCTGGCATTGCTCATCTCTCCTGACAACAAGGGTCGTGCATGCTCCAAGGTCCCAGAGGTTCTACAGATGCATGTAACCACCCTTCTGAAAGCACATGAATCAAGTTTTGCTAGAAAGCAAGAAAAATATGGTCTTAGACCATTAGTTGGACCTTTTGTTCTCCTTTTCCAAACCTGTATTAAAACCACACCACTGAAGCAGCATTTTTAGTTTTGTTTGACCATTTTATAGTTCAGCAAAAGCTGGCTTTAACTAACTCGTGGTCGTAGCTCCTCCTTTCCTAGTAATTGTTTTTCTAGTTTAGTTTGCTTATCTTCATGTTCCTAAAATGTTTATTGCGATAAAATGTGTCACGGATTCAGCTAGCATATAAAGTATGTTGCTCTCTGAATATTCAGCAAGTTAAGACACAAAAGATATTTTTTTTTGCTGTTGGGGAAAAGGGATTTTTTTTTAAAAAAACCCAACACATTACATTTAGAGAATATTGAGGGACACATAGAGAATATTAGAGGAAATTTTGTATTTTGGGCAGCTTGCTGAGTTTTTCACTTTCCAAGTGCCTGACTAAGCACTCATGTTCTGGTTGATCCAGTGAGGTTTCCAGCCCCATCAGTCTCCTGGAAGGCTTCTCTCCCTGACTAACCTAATATCTCTCCAGCAAAGGTTTCCAACTCTTATCAGTCCAGCCTGTCTTCTTGGCCAATCAATCCTGTAAAGGTCAAAAGGTGCTTAAAGGGATACGTGAGACTCCAGGAGGTCCCGATGAGTGTTTGCTTGGTGATCAATGCCTGGAGCTGCTGCAGCTGGTGGCTTCTTCCTCCTGCTAGGCTTCTGCCTTCCTGATTAGGTTTGGCTCTGGTTCCCCATCATGCCCCCAGTCCCAGCTCTTGTGCTGGCTTTTGCTGCTGCCTTCTGAGGGGGTTGTCATGCTCCGCATCAAGGCGGGGGCTTCACGCTATCGGGGTTACGTGTGGAGCAGTGTGGTAAGTACTACTGGGGTGAAGGGAATTGTCTACCAGCAGGTGCCCTGCGGTTGGTGCCCTCTCCAGACAAGGGCTCTCTGGAGAGCTGAATGAAACCTGTGTGCAGCAGTCTACAGCGTTAGGTATTCTAGCTAAGGAAAAAAAAAAAACAAACAACTTCTCACCATTTTTTCATCAAATGGTTTTCTTGTTGTTTTTGTTTTTTTTTTTAAAGTTGAATTTCTGCTGAAAGTCTAATCATCATAAATCATGGCAATACATTGTTTAGTGTTTCCTGCGTGGGAAAAAAAAATAACGAAGCCACTTTCAAGTGTTTGTTTTTCTGTTGTTGGGGACCATCATAAGTACTTTTTCCTCTCTTAACATTTTACTAAGGTTCCAGTTTTATGAAGAAATACGTAGGCCTGTGGCTGCTGGTAGGCAACAATCTTCAGTAAGTTTTATGAGAGTGCTCACAGGGTTAACAGCTAAGTGACCGGTGTCAACAGCAGGAAATGGCTTTGTACTGCCTATGCCATGAGCTGTACCCTAATTCAGAGAACTAAAATAACGCTCAGCGGTTAAGACCACCTTTCTTTTTAATGCCTTAGGTTCAGTCTTAAGAGCTAGTCTGAATTATCTTTTAAAAGACTCAAGAAAATTAGATGAAACTAAAAAAAAAAAAAGCTTCAGAAGATCGAAGCATCACAAGCTTTAGAGGGAAGCATGTTGTTTTTCTGGTGGTGTCAACCTGCTGCCTCCCATTGTGCTTTAAGAATAGAAAACCAAGGGACAGTAAATTTTCAATTAGCAAATTAACAGCTCTTACGCTTATTAAATTAGAGTTAGGCGTTACATGTTTATAGTACCTTGGGAACCGTGTTTTTAATATCCTATGAAACAGATTTTATGCAAAGGCTGGTTATTTCATGCTTGGCAAGAATCGTTATCAAAGTGGGGGGAACTGGTTGGCAACTTAAGAGTCAAGTATTTACCTTTTAAGTGTATGTGATTTTTCTATGTCTGACAGCATTTTATATGAGAACCATTGGCATTCACTGTTTTCAATTAATGATGAACAAACTTCAAGAGCTTAAGAATTTGAGTATAATATGGGAGAACCCCAGCATTCAGCTATGCGTTCAGAATTTACCCTGGCTTGTTTAGGCATGTTATGTTTCTAGATTGAGGAAGACTTTATTAGAGAAGACTTTTTTTAATAATTTCTTGTTATTGGTATTTTTAAAGGATGTCTGCAGTAGTCCATTTTCCTTATATATATAAAATAATTTTATAAACCTCTTGATTATTTCCGCACTACAAGAAAAAATTGTTGCTCAGAGAAAGTCAGGGGGGTTATAATCCAATCAAAATCATTATCAGATCTAGCAATATGAAGCAAAACCAGAGCTAGTCAAATAAAGCAAAATCCAATAAGCTCACCGCATGCATAAATATTTATGCCAAAGGCAAAGATTTATGCTCAATTTCTTCATAACCTTACACGCAGTGATTTTTCTCTGATTTTCCTGTTCACATCGTTGATATTTCTTCTCCACAAAAAGGATGTGCCCTTATTTGTGATATTACTGATTCCTACTTCAGTAATTAGATGTAAAATTTTCACTGTAGCATATAGTACATTACATGTAAATACATTCGGTACTTGGAATTTATGAATTTTGAGAGGCTTATGATTTGGTATAGGCTGACCGTTTCTGAACTATTTAAAGAGCTTCTTTTAAAATAAAGTTCAGAAATACACGTGGTATTGCAGTTATGCTTGCCATTCTTTATGAAATCTAACGTCTTTAGATATCTTAAATTGTATTTTCAATAATTATGATGGGTAGGTATCAAAAATATAGGGATTACAGCTTAACAGGTGTCAGCTAATACCATGCTTGAGTGCTGCAAATAGTCCGAGGGGTATATTCATGTCTAATTGTCTACACTCCAGAGCACAACAGCTGCCACTTGTATCAGATGCATCATCTGACTGACGATCTTCTCCAGTGTGTCGACAGGCTTTTCTGCTGCAGCTGATTATATATGATTGTATTTGGCATAGCTGCATACCCTTAATAGACACTTTTATCAATGTGCACTGAACATTGGAATACTTTAGTCAGCTGTTTATTATGCCAGCTATAATGGACTATCAGCCCCAAATTTTCATTAAGATGGCTGTTTACTGGACTATGTAAAATGAATCATTGACCTTAATGAACTAGTGTCCACATGTCAAAAATACACTACAGTGGGTGGGAACAGCAGGCTTGGCAAGGAGTCTTCACACAGAGAATGGAGTATCTCCTAATCTTTATGGGTAATTCCACTAATATTGGGCTGGCACGTAATTAGGTGATCGTTCTAGGAAACTGTGCTGCTGCTACCTGCGCGGGTTTGTATAGAAAGGTCTCATTCCTACAAAGTTCTTTGCAGCATGACCGTGTTTGACAGGCACTCGTCCCCAGGTCTTTTGTATGGCAGTGTTCAGAGAGAGGAAGGGAGGGAAGAAGGAAAAAATAAAAAAGGAAAACTATATTTTTAGTATCAAGTCTAACTTCATTGTTTCTTTAAAAGTATATCTTTTGCCCAAGGAAACAAAAACCCTAAGAAGGTACATGAAGCATTGACTTAATGCTCATTAATTAATGAGTAAAGAGCACTAGAATACAAAGTTTTGCAGAGGATGAGTCTGAATGAGGCTTGGGAAGAATAGAATGGAAAAAAAAATAATTGCAAACAGCCTTGAGATTTGTAAGAATGTATATTCCTATGAAGTTTATATCTTTTTCTCATATGGCTTGGTCCAGATTCTTGATTTTTCCTGAAAAGTTAATCACCCATCACTTCCTGGAGGAATAATTAGAAAACGTATACTGATCTACCCAGCATTAGTCTGTCTTCCCCCACCCCTTCCTTCCTCTTTGTCTATTCTTTCAAAGCACAGGTTTCACTTTTATTAATTACCGTAAATAGTTCATATAGCTACTCAGTCTGGGCTTTCTTGATTTCTTCTTGGTTTTGTGCCAGAACTCCACCTTTAAAAGCAATCTAAAAGAGAGGATCTATAATATTAGCCCCTAGTAACCTAATAAGGAAGAAGTTCCATTCATGGAAGCTGCTGCCAAACAAAATCCCAGTAGTGGACTGGGAAGTTAGATGACCCACTCTCACACTATGCAATACAGTTTTCAGCATCCGGGAAGGTGCTATCACAGACTGTTGTTCTTCACCAGGTGTAAACTGTATGGGTTTATTTAGTTCTATTGATTTAATAAGTGGAAGGAAAAAAAAAAAAATAGATCCGGGACAATTTTCTTGTCTCTAAAATACTGCAGTGGAACTTTTAGAAGGAAAAAGATCAAATCACTTTGAGTTGATGAGGCTAAAACAGTCCGAATTAAGAAATAATTAAATAGTCTTATTTGATACCAGAGTAATTTGGGGAAAATTGATTTTGGAACACATGGTAGATAAGAGTAAGTTAATTGTTTGCAGCTGCTTCTGATAGGTGTCCAGGATAGATCTCATGCCATGCAGAGTTTGGTTTCCTGATTCCCAGAGGCAGATTAAGGCGTTCCCTTAAAATAAATGAAAAAAATATGGGCCGGACGTTTGACTTTCAATGTCAGCTACTGAAGAGGTAACAAAGCAGTGGGTTTTTGAAAGCAAGCTACTGAAGACTGATAGAAGCCTTACAAATGGAGATTGTGATTAGTTATAGGATTATGGCCTGCACTGTGTGACTTTTCAGATGATCTGTTAACGAAGTTAAAGTCTTATTAAGTCACAGGTCTTTACATCTTGTTCGTCATAAAGGGCAGGGAGTCCTCTGTAGAACAGATGTAATAATACCGCATCAAGAGTGCGTGGGCATCTAAAGCACGTGACAGTATGTTATACCAAGGTGATTTGTTAGAATTAGTAAGGGAAGGCTACCTTCGACCCAAATAAGATTGATTAGTCAGAGCAAGATCAAAAAAGACCCCTTTTGCATTTGTTGAGGTTAGTGGTGTAATCTTAGTATGTGCAGTGCTTCAGACTTCAGTAGTCCAGCCTTGTGGTGGTATGAAAAACTTTCAAAATGTTGCAAAAGGCTTTTTTTTTTTTTTTTTACAAGGAATGTCAATTTTTAACAAGACTAGGAGAAAGGCCGTGGAAGCGTCATTGAGAGAAGATGAGTTTCTTATCCTGGAATAATTCTGCCTGGTAATTTAAGGGGAATTCCTCATTTTAGTTGTAACAATGCAAATCGGAATTTTCTCTGTAAGGATGAATTACATTATGTTGACTTTTCAACATTTTCCCATATTATAATAAGCATCAAAATACTGAATTAATTAATAGTGGGGTAAAAGGAGTGCTAAACATACATGCTTACATTACAGTGTAAAGACACTGCACCAACATGTGGAAAATATATATATATATATGCATGTGCGTGTGTATATATATATATAATGCAACGAATCTGACAGTGGGATATCAGATTCCAAGTTGTCAAAGAGGCAAATTATCAGTTCCTTGTCTTAACCTTGTTCTTACCATTGTTTCTAACTTGAGTGAAATTTTGCGGATTGTTCTTTATGCTTAATATAAGCTTCCTGAATGCACAGAAATCCGTCAGATGGGACTGCATTGTTGCCAGTCACTCGGTTTGCTTTGCTCTCATTGTGTGTTATCTTAACAATGACAAGCGTGTGAAATAGTCAGATTCTACATACTAATTATTATGTGATAGGAAATCTCAAAACTTCAGTTTTATCTTAACAGAGCTGAATAGAGAGCTATCAGCCGTGTACAGAGCTGGTTGCAACTTGACATTCTTAGCTGTAGCGGGAATTCAAGCCATATCAATCAAATCAAGCTGTCACTTGGGGTTAGGCAAAAGATTGTCTGATACCTGACATGACTGGGTGTCTTCAATTATCATATTTAGGGACTGTATACTCACAAAACTCTATTATCTTGTAATAGCCTTAGTCTCCTGTTGCGGCAGAAATGTGGTGGCAAGACTATTGTAGTAAGATTTTAGTATTATAGAGAGACAAAAAAAAAAAAAAAATCCTAATTTCTGTGTTCTGTACATTGGGCAACATGTCTCCTTGTAAAGATGCCTGCCCTTCACTGCTGAAATGGCCTAACATGTAGGCCTGAAGGGATAACTCTGAACAGGATCATCTGTTTGATAGTAGTTTTTTGTTAATGTCAGACCCAACTACTGTCAGAATGTGCTAGATACAATGCCAGTCATGGTCAAAGTTTGTCTGCCTTACACAATGTCATTTGCACTGGCAGAAAGGCATCCCAGTGGTGCCTCTCAAACTGTAGAGAGACACGGTGGATAGCACAGGGGCTGAGCAGGATTTGATCCCGCTCTTCATGACGATGTATTTGATTTTCCTCCACAGTCAATACCGTGTAAATACACTGTGCAAATAAGAATTAGCTCTGCATTCAAATGTGTTGTTTTTAAGCTCTGCATCAATATGCACATTTTAATGATACAAATCTATCATGGGCATTGCTTGATGATGAGTAGCCCTGAAACTCTCTATAAACTTTTTTTTTCATAGGCCGGTGTTTTTTCCCCTACTATTTACATTATCTTCTGCAAAAGCTTTGATTATAACCCTGTACTAGTGACTCCTCAAACTCCAGCTTTGCCTCAAGCCTTTCCCTTCTTTATAGAGTTAAAACATTTGCCTATTCATCTCTTTGCTAATCTATAGTTGGTAACCTAACTTTAGGGAAATAGAAGTTCTTATTTTGAGTGTTCACCTTAATATTTTTCTTTTCCTGCCATTATTTGGCATCACTATTCTTCAGCCTACCTGTGAAGACTTTCAAGACTTGTACATCATAGAAAAAAAAGCACAGCTGTCTTATTTTTTTTTTTCCAGTGTTTAGGTTCTTGCTAAATCTTCGATGTCTCAAAAGGAGCGGGGGGAAAAAATATCTCTCCTTCTCTTAATTTGTATTTCCTCAGATGTATTTTAAATGCTCTGTTTTCCTATATTTGCCTTCTTCAAAACCTTTCTGATTGTTTCGTTAACACTACCTAATTACCCCGAATGCTTTTAAAGTTCTTAATCCACTTTGTTTTCAGTGTCCCTTTTTCCATTGCATCCTTTTCCTTTCCGTGCTCTACAGACACTGATATGAACGTTTTTGGTCACCCTGCACTGGTCTCCTCTTTCTCCTTCTCATTCCCAATAATTTTTTTAGGATTTTTCTCCATTTCAGATCCTACAATGTCCCTGCTATTGTGATATGTGAGCATTCCCAAAGGCGATAATCACAGCCATTGGAGATTAGTAATTTACTTCTGTGATTGCTTTTCCCAAGGAAATTTCAGATGCAATTCTGAAATGCTGTGTAAGGACTATATGCTGCTTAACTTTGCTCTCTCAAGTTTCTCTTCAGTACTCACTGTTTTGGTCGCACAGCACTACTTTCCTAAATCTGAATTTAGGAATTAAATTTTCAAGGAAAAAGTTAAATGCTTAATGAGGACATTAACAAGGAGAGCATAAGTATGTGCGTATGTTTTTTCATTTGGCAATTGGCATTCTTCATGCATTGTCTTGATATTTCAGAGCCTTTTAGGAAGCATTTTTGACTTTTATGTTCTCTGATGCTTAGTCCCGAATGCTTATTACCAAATACTATATGGAGATAATGTGACCTTTAGATTTTTCAGTTGGAAAAGATAAATTTGACATTTGTCACTTACATAGGCAGAAGAACTAGCCATTGCCTACGGAAGGCTGTCCGACTAGGTTTTGCCCAAGTTGATTCCTGTTCCAGTAGCCACCCTGATTTCAAATCTCCATCGCTATCACAATGCCTAGCAAACTTTACCAGGGCTTAATGAATGTCTACTCTATGTACCTTATTTCTATTCTGAATTTTAGTTCCATAACTTTTGTTTAAATCTTGACTGCTAGTAAAAAGCATTTTTTAATCAATTTTCTTTTTCAGTAAATATGTTGTCTCATTGTGGTTAGTCATTATTCCACCCTCTCTTTTTGTCCAAACAGCCTAAGTTCATTTAGACTTTTTTATTTTCCCCACCAGTCCTGTATTCATTCCTGTCTTTCTTCTCTACAGACTCCTCTATCGTACTTTTAGTTTCAGAAAGTTGATGTTCTGTCACCTACTAAAATGGTGATGTAAGATTTCAGGGTTTTATTCGGGATGGGTGAGACATTTCTACGTCTAGGATGGCTTCAGGTCTGACCTCAGGAGATGTATATGTACCTGGATTCTTGACACTGGTTTTGGCTGTATTTTGCACTTCTCTGATTTTTACAGCTAAGGATATTCACTGTTCAGGATTATAAATCCTAATGTCCATCTCCTGTTCAGATTCACTACTCAGTTCCCCCTTCTTGGCCTTGAAGGTATTACTTTGCACTTTCTGTATAAAACAAATGTAGCGTTTGCCTGGCTCCAAGTTACTGAATGATTCAGATGGCAGGGTAATTGACTCCTGAGGTCTGAGAGGAAACTTCGGATGACAGAGCAGTGCCATCATAGGTGCAGAGACAAATTTGTTGTTCTTCTGTTCTTAGGCATGTCGCCATAAGGGAGAAGTTTAAAATCACTTGCACAGAATAGCTGTTGAAGACAAACGATTCCTCCTCATTCCTTTGTGGGTCTTCTTATTTTATACCGCAAATACCTTTGCTTTATTTGCTTTGCAGCAGAAAGAAAGACTTAAAACTGTATTATCACAAAGAAAAACAAATCATCTATACCCTATGAAAATACTTAACTTATTGTCTCTTTTATCGTATTTTCGTAGCCTCTGCACACCACACTCCACACGTGCGCTTGGTTTCTCACACAACTTTCTCTTGAGATAGGAACCACAGCTCTTACAAGCCTGTTTTGTAGAGTTGTCATTGTTCTGGTTTACACTCCTGGGCAGGTATAATAAAGAGGCTGCGCCGTACTTCTCTCAGCCAATGGTTCTTTGTCCGTTAATAGCTCTTAAATTTTATTATTTTTTTTTTATTTGCATCCCACCTGTTCCCCAGACATCTTAGCTGAGGTATCTCAGTGTATTCTCACTGTAAGCATTCCAAAGTATTTGCCAATATGTGGTATTCATAACTCAATTCAGAGCCGCTCAGATCTGTCACAGCATGAAAGATAAAGGTTTTATCTGAGGGAGATGCACTTGCCAGCATGATATCCTTTTGAGATAAGCAGGTCAGGCTATAGGCGCGCTTTTGAATAACCATCATTATTAAGTTACTTTTTACCCTTAGTCCATTTCTTAAGCTAGCCTCCCATCTTCATACCCAGCCTTCATACAGGTATTACTATATTTATAAAAATTAATGTCCAATTTGAATGTATGCTTTCAAAGACAAGAGATTATCTTTCAATTTATCGTGAAAGCCTCATGCCTGCCTCTAATATTGTATAAATAATAAAGGGGTGTAAGACTTACCTGAAACTATTTGTTCACAGGGTAATGTTTTCCTTTTTGCTTGAGATATGCCCAGCTGTAAGGGCAAATATAGAGGAAATAAAAGGCTTTTCTACAGCAGCAGGCAAACTTCATTTTCTGGAAGCTTTTTAACTAAACTGCCAATCCCCTCTAACATGGAGGGGAAAACCAGCAAAATGTCTCTTGAAAATTATCAGGAGAATTCACTGGGGCATTCAAAAGGTCCACTTTCAGCGAACTGGGACGCTCGGAAGAAAATAATCAGTGTCTGTTGCCCCATGTTTGCCTTTCCCAGCACGGTGACAACAAGCGAGAGAGCAGCTTGGTGGACAGAGCAATTGGCAGAATGCCTCGTTAAGTGTGAAAACGTCTGGCTCTAGCAACCTTTGTGGAGAGTACACACATGGGGAAAAAAAAAAACTTTTGAAGGAAACCAAAATAAAGGCGAGTGTTCAGGGAAGGATTTTTGACGAGGACAGATTGATCGAAATATGAAGAGGGCTGCGTTCAACTCTTCTGGGAATGCTGAAGTCGAAGAGCTACAATGTGCACTGACAGAACGTGCCAAGTAGGTCATTTGAATACTTTGGATACTTTTTTTTAAGAGAAGGCACAGTACTGTAATACAACCTTTGGCATTTGATGTGTGCATTTTTTCTAGATGGAAGTGTTTGAGCTTCTCAACACTCTATACACAAAACAAAAATCCACAGCAAGCGGTGCTTACAGACATTTTTATTCTACGCTTTTGCACTTTAGCTTTTTGAACAACATGGTCTGTTGAAGTTCTTGTGTGCATGTGATCATATGTCTGCCTTCACCACCAACCCCACATGCAACCATCCCTGCAGCCCTTTGTGACTTCTTTGGTCAGGTTTCTGTATGTGGGAGCTCAGGGATCACTAGAATTGGAAATCAGCCTGGTTTAAAATTCCATTTTCACATGTACAAGCAATGCTCAAGCAAGCTAAAGACAGACCTCAAACTGTAGCATTATTCAGGGAGAAAGTTCTAGTTTTCTTTGAAGTGTGAAGAACGGAGAAGTCTCTGAAGATGTGCATCACATACTCGCAAAGATCAGGAAAGATCTGAGGTTGGCAAGACTAGGACTTGTGTGAAGCAGAAAGAAAAGGTTGCAGCAGGCTTACTGAAGAGGAAATAGAGCAAACTCTTAACTGGTCGTCACTGAGAAGAGAGATACTGGTATCAGTGAACCGTGAAAAAGCTGAAGCTGGACAGACCTACACAGTCAATGTGTTGGTGGACAACGAGGGAATGCTGCAAATGGATGGCATAAAAGGGGGAAGAGCTTTTAATATTCTTCGTTTGAACCATCTTTTCGTCACATGCACAAAAAGGGTACAGTTTGTGGCCTCTGCTATTACAGCGTAGAGGCAAAAAAAAGACACTGGTAATAGAAATAGAATCTTTATAGAAGCCTATTTAAGTGTTATAAAGAAAAACGTTAGACTTACTTATGCAGAAGCCCAAGATTAATTGATGTGAAGGCTTGTGGCTATGATTTCAGATCTCGGAACAGAATAAATGAGTAAGAATTTTGTTGGAAGAAGTGATCAGGGTGTGTTTTGGCTATCTGAAACAATAGACCAAGAAATTATGGATTGAAGCACCGCAGAAAGAACCATTCTTCTGCCTGGAAATACTCAATTCAATTTTAAATAGGATGTACCATGGGCTCATATATTCGCATCAAAGAATTTCTTTACTGTTCTTAACTCTGCTTGGCAATCTGCACTTAAAGTGTATTCGTTATAAGGCAAAACAGCAGTGCAGATCGCCAGAGCAGTACCACCTCTTCCCAGAAGTTATTAATTGGAGATGGCTTGCTGCATAACAGTGACTTTTAAAAACTTCCATTAGTGTTGTGCTGCCTGCACTAGTTTTATGCAGGATATTCAAAAACACCCCATCTCCCTTACCCAGGCAACGGCATATCCCTTTCAGCAGAGATTTCGTTGTGCAATCCGTTGCATGTAGTAGCATCCACAAAATGTGTTCGCCCTGCTGAGATCATGAGCGTTTACTACACACTGTTCAACCAGCCAATTCTCTGCTGCCGGAGCAGCTTACATCGCAGGGAGTGCCTGCTGAGGAGCTGAGGGGAGTTTATCACACAACTCCAGGAAAACGCGGGGTTTTTTCTTTTTTTTTTAAGGTTGTGAAGTGAAGGCTGAGTGTCACAGATTGACATCACGGATCTGTGCACATAGCCAGGCACTAAGCTGCTGGTTCACTGCGACGAGTTTCTCGGAAATCATTGGCAGGGCTGTTGATCTTTACGCACTGTCATCCTGCTTCTCGTTGTCCCCAGATATTTCCCTTCCTTTTAAGAGTGGGCCTTCAAAATGCAAAGTATTTTCTCTGAGCGCACTGAGGAGCGCTGAAGCCATTTTTTTTTTCCCCCCAGAGTCTGCTGTTTCGAAAGTAAGCTGAGGACACCAAGAAACCCAAGAGATGGGGGTGGAGGAAAAGGAATATGACACCCCATTTCTGCTGTCAAAGAAGAGTTGTCACCACTCTGCACTGACCTGTGCAGACGGACCACAGGGCCCTCACTGAGCCTGAGGCCATGGTATCTCACGTCGCATTGAAATTGTCAGGAGCACTGTTTAGGCACAGGCAGATTCAATGCAGAATGCTTGGCACAGCTCTTCCGGGGCAGTTTGCTGTCAGGGTATTTCCTGGTAGAGCTTTGCCATTTTTAAGGTTTTAATCTAGAATCATAGAATCTTCATGGTTGGAAAGGGCCTTTGAGATCATCGAGTCCAACCATACACACACACAAAAAACCCCCAAACCCCTACAATCTCTGCCACTAGAGCATGCCCTGAAGTGCCAAATCTTATGCCTTCCAAACAGTTTCATATCCCTTGCCTTGGTCTATCCACATTTTGTTGATGTTTTAGCTACATAGAATTCCAGTAATATTTGTAGGTCAGGGGCCTCCTTTTTTTTTTTTTTTTTTTGGACCTTGCCAAACAATTTACAAAAAAAACCAAATTAATTTTTCTCTGTTGACCACTGATGTGAGGGAGTTCCTACCCATCTAGCTTCCAAAGCGGACACTGGTGGTATCATCAACCTGAATGAGTGTCTCTGGGCTGCCCGGCTTCTCAGCTGGTAGGATGGTTGAATAATCAGCCATTTGGACCAATGAAGTAACCTGGTCCCTGTGCAGCCCACCTGAGGGGCTGCAGGTTGGGCTACCCTCTTCTCAGCTCTCTCTGGTCTTGCATGTTGCCCGTTTTCTCAGGCAGCCGCCTCTGACACTGGCTGGCTTCCTCAGTAGTGTGAAGAAGCTCAGGGTGGTTTTCCAGCTGCTGGGATCCCAGACCTGCCTTCCAGGGCGTTGGTGGTGGAGCTATTGCTGGCTCCATCAGTGGCGACTTCTCTGGAGCTACCCAGGAAGCCAGGCAGGTGGGTGGCCACCCAGCCAGTGGGCTTGATGCCAAAACCTCTGGTTGCCAAGGGCCTGGCTGAAGAGCTTGAGTTTAAATAAGGAATGTGATGTATGTTTGGTGCATGAGCTCTCGGGGCATGCAACTTCCTGGTTTCAAGGACGCTTTTCTGGGCTTATTGTCTTGCATATCATAAGTCAAGATTCAAATGACTTCTGCTTTCTGTTGATCTGATAAAATGGTAATTGTTTTGCTCAGGTACCTCATTTATTTATTACTTGCAGGGTTCGCTAAGAATCCTGAGTGAGACTGGAACCTCTTTTAATCTCAAAACAGGGAACTTTTATGAGACATTTGAGTCAACAACTGCAGAGCTCCTTCTATGACTGAGATAATAAATAATGAAAAAGGTACAGCAGAACTGTAACTAATTAATAATAGCAACATTTCTTCATAGGACTTAATTTTCTGATTTCAACATTTGCCAAATAACTTTTGTACCCTGACTATGGGAAATGCATCAGAACAGTGGATCTCAAACATACTTCTACCTTTAAGTTTCACCTGAATGCCAAACAAATGCCTCAGCCACCAAAACATTCACTTCCCATGATAAATCTGTACAACATGTAAACTTACAAATTATTTTTTTAATCTCTTACATTGAGATTTGTTTTTAATGAGGTAGATTTTTGCGTTTTGCACACTCCTGGGAGATTTTCTTGAAGTTGTGGAGGAGATTCTTCAATACAGGTAATAAATAATTATAATTTAAATAATAATAAATAAATCAGTTAATAAATCCAATCATTTTAGTGTTTCCATACAATTACAAGTACTATAAACATTCAGTGAATTTTTGGTTAGAGGTTTCAGTTTAAATATACTTGTCTTTGTAAAAGTGCACAATAAGATACCAGATCTTAATTTCATTCATACCAGCCTATATCTGGGATAATTCAGTTTCAGCAGAATCATTTCAGATTTGCTTGCGCACCTCTGAGTTTAGTATGCAGCCTGTAATAGAACTTAAACTATACGTTTCATAAAGGAGAAACAAACAAGTTAAACTATCAAAATAGGACCATAATACAGAATTTGACAATACTCTGTGGTTATCAAAAACTTTAATTACGTATTAAATCTATCCATGAGGTAGTTGCTTCTTTAACCCTCAGAATCAATTAACTGTATTGAGTGTCTGTGAATGGTAATTGTTCAGGTCACATGTGAATTAAATTGCAAATGCTCACATATTTTGCAATTCTTTCTTGCCCTTTATTTGTTGGTTGAGGCATTTTCATGCACACGCTCAGCACTGACAAAGCATCAGTTGTGATTCTGTGTTCAGTTTTGGCTGCTGCATTTAAAGAAAAAATAGTATCCGTTTAGAACGAGTCAAAAAGATTGTAACAAAAATGAGCAGAGAAGTACAATATAGCACTTTTATGAAGAAATTATGGAAACTTTTTAAGTGTGTCACCTGAGCAGGTTATGGAGTCTCCATAGCTGGTGGTGTTTCAAAACAACTTAATGACCAGGGGTTAGACCAGATAACTTCTTTTGTTCTTCTTCAGTTCAATGATCCTGTATAAAGTGTTAGAAAATTAAAACGTCATTGCTCTCACAGTTACCGATTAAAAAATATGCAGTAAAGTAGGCATTTTTAAGTTCTATAAATAGTATTCTTGAAAGGTTCCTCAGAGACACAAGTGATTCTTTGGAATGGCTCCTCGACAAGCTCTTACGTGTGAATTTTCCCTTATCCAGTTAGAACAGTTCAGCATTCTTTGCCATTAGGCATCCAATTTGCGAGTATTTGTCTGGAGAGCTATTACCAGCACTGGTGATTTGTTTCCTGGAGGAAAATGGCACTACACTATCTAATCAGCGCTTGGAAGAATGTTCCAGTTTTGAGGCAGGGATGGGGGAGACTCACAGGCATGAAGCCATCTGAGCAGCTCCCGTGGAGGGCTTCCATTCCTGCTGCTACCGTAAGGAGTGTAATGCAAAGGGTTACGGCGGGCAGGATGTAAGATGTGGCACTTCACAGACTCAGTGTGGAGCTGTCAGGAGGCTGGGCACTGGCATGCTGAGGATGAAGGAAAACAAAGGTGACATTTACACACACCTTCCAAGTTGTCTTGTTCTCCTCAGCCCCAGCTGAGGATCTGCGACGGCAGTTAAAGTACAATGGAAGAGAGTAAATGCTTTTGGTTCGCTGCCTGGCCTCCCCAGGCTCTGGGATACAAACCCTTTGTCTTGGCCTCGCTGGTATGCGCAAGCGTAATGGCTCCAAACTTCCTAAGCAAAGAATATGATGTGGAAGTATTAGCATGCAAAATATATCGGGGTCAGCTTCGGGGTGTATGTTGCAGAATGATTAGGGACCAGTGACTTTAACAAAACTGCTTGCAACCTCTCCTTTATGGGCATGTTCAGATCAGTGTCTCTGGTATTTTAATTTTTTTCATGTTAATACATATGTAAACACACTCTGTTCATCACACTGTATCTGGTCCTTTTTCTATAGATCATAGAATCATAGAACCATAGGGTTGGAAGGGACCTCTCGAGATCATCTAGTCCAACCCCCTGCCAGAGCAGGGTCACCCAGAGCAGGTTGCACAGGAATGCGTCCAGGCGGGTTTGGAATGTCTCCAGAGATGGAGACTCCACCACCTCTCTGGGCAGCCTGTGCCAGGGCTCTGCCACCCTCAAAGTAAAGAAGTTCCTCCTCATGTTTAGGTGGAACTTCCTATGCTCAAGTTTGCGCCTGTTACCTCTTGCCCTGTCCCCGGGCACCACTGAAAAGAGCCTGGCCCCATCCTCCTGACACCCACCCTTTAAGTATTTATAAGTGTTGATAAGGTCCCCCCTCAGCTGTCTTTTTTTCCAGACTGAAGAGACCCAAGTCCCTCAGCCTTTCCTCATAAGAGAGGTGTTCCAGTCCCCTAATCATCTTTGTATCCCTCTGCTGCACCCTCTCCAGGAGTTCCCTGTCCCTCTTGAACCGGGGAGCCCAGAACTGGACACAGTACTCCAGGTGCGGCCTCACCAAGGCAGAGTAGAGGGGGAGGATGACCTCCCTCGACCTGCTGGCCACGCTTTTCTTGATGCACCCCAGGATGCCATTGGCCTTCTTGGCCACAAGGGCCCATTGCTGGCTCATGGTCATCCTGTTGTCCACCAGGACTCCCAGGTCTCTTTCAGCTGAGCTGCTCTCTAGCAGGTCACCCCCAACCTGTACTGGTGCATGGGGTTATTCCTCCCCAGGTGCAGCACCCTACACTTGCCCTTGTTGAACTTCATAAGGTTCCACTTTGCCCAACTCTCCAGCCTGTCCAGGTCTCTCTGGATGGTGGCACAGCCTTCTGGTGTGTCAGCCACACCGGATCTTGATTATAATATCTTCAGAGAGAATCTTGAGGGCTAATCCTAGCAGAGTTGAGCAGTTATTTATTCCTGACAAATCATAATAAAGGTTGTTGTTAAAGATTGTTAACAGAACATCATAAAATAAAGAAACCCCAAACAAATCATAATAAAGTTTGTTAACAGAATTCTGTACGGAGTTTAGAGAAACTAAAAGTGAGGGGGGAAATGGCACAAAATAACACCACAAAACTGTAAAGCATCCAGGGAACGTTAGCTATCCTCAGGGAAGTAGATTTTTGTGTGCAAGTCTTGCTTTACTAGGCTTTTCCAAATTAGACAGATAGCTTAGCTCTGTGCAGTGAACCAAGCACAGTAATATATGACAGTTCATCTTTTCAGGTACATTACCCCTTTAGAAGCCTACCATAATACTTTTGGTCCCTCTGGATTAATGAAAAAAAATATTCCAAATAAGAAGCCTCTGTCTTTTTGTTTGCACTGTTCTTTTGCAAACTAAAGTTATTAAAACTTTGGGGCGGGGGGGGGGAGTGGAAGTCTGTGTTGGTTCAGCAGTTCCAATTAATTCACTGTTTCATCAACTGCTTTAAAATTAAAGGTGACACAGAAATACCTTCAGCTTTTCTTAGATACTTGTTTTCCTGCTTTTTCTCCAGGGTCCAAAAGACTACGCTAGAAACAGGTAAATCTTCATTAGTTCCTTACATTGAATAATAAGTTCGTCTATCTTGAACTTCCCTGCTAAATTTCAAAATCATTTTTCATTAAGAATATAACAGTAATCACATCTTCATTACGTCTGTTTTTTCTACATGGATTAAAATGGATGCTCAAGTCCTTTGTATCTAATTTAAACAAATTTTGTCATTGAGTCCCTTGCAGGTGTCTTTTGGGCATTTGTTAGATAACCATAAAAAGGTGGTGACACTGTGGAGGACAAAAAAGAAAAAAAAAAAATAAATCCCGATGGTTCTAAAAGCAACTGGAGCAGTCTGTTACTGGCTGCTTACAGGAGCTGGGGTGCTTTTACATTGCTGTTTCTCTCTGTTACTGTTGCAAAGACGAAAGACAAATTCTGTAATCCTACTTATTTTAAATGTGCATTACCTCTTAGTTTTACAGGTACTATCTTGTAAGTATAGCAGAAACGAGGTGAGTAACTCTGGGTATATATTTATTTTTTTTTTGTCAGTTGCCTCCAGGCTCTCTACTTCTTTGGAAATGTAAAATCTTGCTGATACAGGCCTTCTCTGCAAAAAGAACCAGTATGGAAATTAATATCTGAGACAAAAAGGATTGTGGAAAAGCCTTTGGCAAGAAAAGGTTTTGATTTTAACCCTAAAGGTTAATTTTAATAATTTGGGATGAAATCCAATCAAAATTAATATTCACTTGCTTTGACTTTAATCATAATTTGTGAAAATATACTATATTAAAATGGAATTTTATTTATAAAACTTTTACTTAAAGGATAAGGGGAAAAAAGTCACCTGAGAAGGAAGACCATATGTACTTTAATGTCCAAAAATGTCCTTCAATTCAGCAAATCTCCAAGAATTATAAACTGAAGCAGCAAAACTTGAGTTTTATTCAGATGTTCTTCAATATTTCTCTTCCATTCTTTTCTTTGAATGTTCTCACAGATAAAACAGACTGAAAACAGTATTTATCATTATCTTCAGTTTCTGCATTTCATCATTGTACCTGTAATTGATGAATGCAATCAATTTATAAACTCCTACAAGAAAGTCAAGAGGGACTTAAGAGAACTTGAACTTTTGTACAAAGCTCAATATAGCTCTGTCTTTAACATTGCCTAGGGAAATGTCATGTCTTTATCTGTGCTTATACAAATAGGCAGTTAAAAGTCTCCTTAACAATAGAATTGCTCTTATTTACTGCATATTTTATATTCTATTACAGTTGGTAATATCTGATTCATATCTCTGTGGGATTCTTTTTTTTTTTTTTTTTCCTTTTCACCATCCAGAAGAAACATAGTAAGAAATTTTTTGTATAGAGTTCAGACTATCTTCTGTTCTCATCACAAGGAAGAGGATCACTGTGAATAGATTTTCTGGGTGTTCAGAACATGGCAATTATTTTCCATGTAATATACATGTATGTATATGCCATTAAAATAGTTTATATAAACTACGGTATTTAAGCGCAAAAGGAATGTCCTCATCCAAACTTATTAGTAATTTGAGCACTAAACCGATTTTAACACGATTTAATGATACAGGCAATTTTATAGATTCTTTTTTTAAGAGGCTTTTTCCATATTTATTTGTTTGGGAACAAAAGCTAGTCCATATATGTGTCCAGCGTAGATGGTATTTGACATGTCAACTGTGTTGACCACATACAATTGAAAACACATTGTATTTGTTGTGGTGTGATTTCAGTTGCTCAGGAGGGACAAATCATAGAATAGTTTAGGTTGGAAGGGGCCTTAAAGGTCATCTTGTTCATGGGCAGGGACACTTCCCACTGGACCAGGCTGCTCAAAGCCCCATCCAGCCTGGCCTTGAACACCTCCAGGGATGGGGCAGCCACAGCTTCCCTGGGCAACTAATGAGTGGCTGGGCGAGAACATAACTTTCCCCACACTGTTCGACTCCCTACATCATTTTCTGTATGGCAAAGACAGTCTTAGTGTCCATCCTCCAGTAAGACTATGAAGCTGGTGCTATTAATCACCTTACCAGAAATAAAGGAAAAATGTTATATCCTCAACTATCCAGTATTGGCCAGATATCAACAGAATATTATGTTGCAACTTTTTTTAATGGTCAGACCTGTGGGAATACCTGTAATGTGCTGACTGAGGCTTCCTTGCCCTCGCCTTCAACCTGAGGTGGCATCTTCTATAGGGATTGTCCATACCTATCTCTGTAACCTCATTAATCTACCTGCATAGAGACAGCGATGCTCTGTCACTGCACAGCCCCTTGGCCTTTCTCCAGCTTTTCCTCCTCCTCAGCTGTTCAGCTGTCAAACTGCGGGTTGGTAGCGCTGCCTGATAAACCAGTGCTCAGATTGATTGCAAATGCGAACAAGAAACAAATAAGCAGAAGTCCTTGGCCTTTGAAACAAGTGAGTATCATCTGCCAAGAGGACCAGGTTCCCAGTTACCCTGCCCTGTCCTCTCTCCGTTTCCAGTTGGCTCCACAGAAGTAACCAGGTCTGGACTAAGGCTTACAACCTTGGATAGCAGTAAATTCTCTGTGTGGGCCCTATTTTTTCGAGATGTTTCTATATAAACACACAAGTTGCCAGTATCTGACAGCTTTTTGTCTCTGCTGTGTGAGTAAAGGGTACTCTTGTACGGCCTTGGCACTGTTTAGAGCAAGGGTATTTCTACAGTAGATTGCTGTCAAATGGTAAATTTTATTTTAAGCAAATGTGATATTGCATGAAATCCTTTAGTGTTTTTTTTTTTTGTTTTGTTTTGTTTTTTTAATATGTCTGCCACAGCTTACAGAAATGAAGGGAGCATATAACATCTGGTAGGCCCAGGACCACTGAAGTTAAATACCGCTGCTTGGTTACTGAATTTTGCTTAAAATTATCTGGCTTAAAAAAAAAATAAATTATCAAATGAAGTAATTGAGTAACCTTATTCTGAAGGCTATAATCTATGCGAATGAATAAGGTACTTAGAAACACAAAGCGAAAAGAAATTCTTGGCTCCAGTTATTTTGTTCAGGCAGAGCTGCAGTCCTTTAATCAAATAAAAAAAATAGAAGTAAGTAAACTTTAGTAAGTGCTTCTGCCAAAAGAAGGCAGAAGAAAGCCAAACCTCTTTCCTCTGTGACAGTAGAGAGAGACGGGAACAGAAGGCATCACTAGTCATTTCACACTCTCACGTAGAATTACACTGAAGGGAAAATATCATTGAACAGTAGGGAAAATATAGAATTAATGAGCAAAGGAATATTGTTTATAATCTTCCTAGTGAAAGTCTCAAAGCAGAAATCACGAGTGCTACATTATGACTGTAGAGACTTCTACTAGAAAGTATCTGAAGTGCAGTAACACTTTCTAGTCTCCCCCATTTCGATTCCCTATCTAAGCATCAATTCTCTGGCCGATGGAGAACTAACCCTTCTCTGACACTGCAGCACCTCATGGGATTGCAATGGAAGGTCAGAACTGGTTTAAGGTGGCCCTGCTGTTGCTCAGGTATGTTTTCCTTACACCTATAGGTATTCAAGTGATATGCTTCTGAAAAATAATTTCTTGCATGGAGTCGGAATGGTTTGTTAGAGAGTTGCAGCTAAATTACCTCATACATAGTAATATTAGCTCGGGCCTGATCTGACAGGTATTACTGTGATTACAAATTAGGTGAGCTCCCTGGAAATATTTTCTTCAGGCTTTCCCCAGCCCATGTGCTTCCTCTTATTTTGCTGGTTAATGAAAACTCCTTTGTCACCTCTCTTTCTGTTCAACAAGCGAAGACAGGGAGCATCCTGTGCCTCTTGGCGCTGCTCACAGCGCAGTCCCTTCCTGAGCAGTCTTGGTTCACCTCTGCAAAAGTGAACATGAATTCCACAAAAGGCTGTTGATCTGGCTTTGGTTTTGCAAATTATTGATTACTTTACAAAGCTAGATGATTGTTCTCAATATGGATGCTGGTAGGTGTTTTTCGTACCGTTGTATGTCATGTTCTGGATCAGCAGAGCACAGCTACAATTTTGCCCACTTTACAGAACTCAAGTCTGTGCTTTTCATTGATAATGGCCATTTGAATGAGAAACTATGCAGTTCTTTCAGTGTTTTTTCATTAACTAGCTATCTTTAACTTCTTACTGAGCAGTGGGTTGTTTGGGTTTTTATTTTTAGCAAAAGAAGAAGAAATTTTGTTCCTCTTTTTTTTCACTTTACTGGAAAATACGGGCTTTCCTAGGTTTAGAGCTTGTCTTGGATGCTTTCCTGTGTACACATAACACTTAGCAATACTTCCTAAAGTTTGGTCATACCTATGCAATTTTAAAACACACGTGCATATACACATAGCTAGTATACACCAGAGCTTTTTGTATGAGAGAATAGATATTGGATTTCCACTTCCCTTCACTGTCTAAACTCTTGAAGGCAAATGTCAGGCTAGCAAGAAAAGACAGAAAAACATTTACAGAAACTCATGCACCTGTCCTTGTGAATAAGATCATCAAGTGACCTAAATTCTCCAGCCTACATGCCTGAACTCTAAAATTATTCTGAACCTGAGAAGTCCATAGGACAGATTACTCCTGTAATAAGTAAAGGAAGACTGTTCTGTAAGTACCGGGTTTTATAGCGGGGGTGGAAAATAGGGCATGCTGATCTGGCTGTTTTGTACACTCTCATTTCACAGGAAATAGCTACAAAAAAATGAGAGCCACATTAGGGTGTTAGGGTGATGATAGATGGCAGGAAGATGGAACTCCGGTGGGAGATAAACAACCACAACAAAAACACGTGCAAACGGGAAATAAAAAAAGTCTGTTGCTGTTGATACAGAGTAGATAGATAGCTTGAGATGATCTTAATTTGATGCTGCCTATGACATACATGCAGCGTGCCAACCTGCTCACCTTTATTCCCTATTCAATATTGTTGATTTCAAAGAGCATAATGCTGTGCCAAATATGGTTAAGTACACTATTTTTTTCAAATGTGTAAGTCAATATTCAGTGCTCTTCAGGTAATGTGTACCTAAGTAGTTGTAAAAAAGCTTAGGGACAAGAACTGTCCTTCTAAATTTTCCTTGTCTAATTAGAGTGAAGTAGAGCTCCGATCAACATTGCAACCGATAGACAAAAGCAAATCAAATACAATTCAGAATAACTTGGGAATATGTGGTGAAGAAGGCAGAAGGACGAAAGAACAGTTGATCATTCTTGGTAACATTGCACTGTAAACAAGTGTTATGTGACATGACCTTGAAGCATTACAGCAATCTCTTATCGTTACTAATATGTCAACTAAATGCACCGTAAACAGGTCCAGTGTTCGACCTAATCTGCAGAAGTTTGATCTGCTCTTATTAAGGAAAAAAAAATAATAAAAGAACTCAGTTTAATTTCATGGTAATAGAGGCGTAAGCACCTGCTGAACATATTCTTTCTGTATTGCTTTTTGATATTGTTTTGCTTTGTTTTATTTAGGTAAGAATGATCATGGTGTGGAAATTACTATAAATAATGCATTGCCTTCCTGCCTGCAGACAAGAGCAGACTGAATCTGCCAGGTGAGGTGTTTGAAGCAGTATATTTCCTAAGTTGTTCTGGCTGCTTGCCTTTCATCTTATTTTATCTCCCTGGCCACTCAACAGCGTGAAGGGACAAACAGAGCCTGACACACAAAACAGGGAACTGAAAAGAGAAAGAAAGCGTCAAGGATAGCCAATAAGGATGTTGGACTAATGTGTTGTCAGCTGAGAAACTAAGACAAAGAAGGTTATAACACTACTTCTAGTGTTATTATTAATAGTGTATGTCACCAATTCATCTGATTTAGATGAGATTAATTTGATCAGCAGGTGATTTTAAAAAATACTCTAATTCATTACTCATTTTATAAAAGATTGTCTCAATCCAGTATGGTGGTAAATAGCATAAAAGCCCGTGCACATAACCAATCTATCACTGCAGAGTATCACTTTTTGCTGCTGATAAGATTATTCTGAAGAAGTATGACTGAGATAAACTAAAAAGCTACGAAGTAGATGATAACTATTAGCAGAAAATTATTGTCATGGTTAAATTTAACCTTCTTTTGGGAGAGAAACATTTCTAGGATGCCAGTCCTGGTAGTATAAATCATAAGGGAAACAGTTCTTTAATTAAGCACATGTACTTAAAAAAAAGGAAACACAGAAATCTGATATAATTGAGCTATTGAGCAGCTCTGCCTTTCAACCTGAAAAGTGTATTCATTCTAGCACAGGTCAGCAATTGGCTGTCAAACCTCTCGGCTCTTCTCCGCAGGAATAGTCCGTGTCTTTCTAATTCTGGGAAGATTCAATTTGGTCATTGGCAGAAGTTTCCAGTATTACTTGAAATTCATCCAGTTAAATGAATTCTACATTCCTGAGCGTGAACGCAGCCAGCCAAGAGCAGTGCCAACATTAATTTATCCTTATATATGAGCATAGTGTCATGGAAGGCCAATTTACCCAGTCTATCTCCCAGGCAGCACACGGTTGTTACCATATTTCTAGTGGATTCTTTTCCTAGTCCAGTTTAAGAGATTATATTGTACTTCATCACTGAGTATGCGATAGGAAGGGGAAGGGGTAGCTGGTGCATATCTAAGACTTTCCTTAATTTGCTTTATTTTACATCAGCAGCTACTACGAGGCAGGTAATTGCTGCCTTCTTTGCATAGAACTCTGCTATTAATGCTGAAGAAACTGAGAGTTAATCCTGGATTTGAAAGGAAACGTAGCTAAAACTATACCCTCCAAATGGTCCAGCAGAAATTGACTGCGAACTAAAATTCCTTGTTTGCCATCACCATTTCAGTGCTCTTGAGGTTTTATCAACATCCTCTCAAAGAGAACAGAAAAATATTTAAGCACTCTAAAGTCAAGTCACAATTATTCAACCAGGTTCGGCATGTAGAAGCATTAAATGGATTTTTTTATTATTATTATTTATTTTTTTTCCCCTCCAAATTTTCATTCCACTTTTAGTCGGAACTCCACTAGGTTGCCTGGACCTCTCACCCTCGATTCCTGTATTGTCTTAGTCAGCCTGCACATACCCATTTTTTATTTTAATTTGCTTTGTAGTAGAATATGCAGTTACATAGTATTAGAAATACAATTACCAACACTATGGCGAAGACTTGCTATGTAAGTAGCCTTAAAAGGCCTAAGCACCAGTAATTTCAGACAGGGAAAATGCATTTTTTTTAATGGATTGCTATGTGTCTACATCTACTGCTGATTGTACTTTCATCAGTAAAGAATTGAAATTCCTATGACAAATCACCTCCTACTGATAAATACCTCATTGAAAAATTATGTCATCAGCCTAATTATCCTTTTTACAGAGGTGCATAGGGAGGGAGATGTACAATATTAAAATAAAAAGAAGAAAACAATGTCTTTTGCATATTAAAATGATCTCTTATGAAAAAGTGTTTTTATATGGAATCAGGTAAGAAACGTTTTGTTGTTAAAATTATATGTGAAAGATAATTTTGGTGTTGTGAAGTAAGAATTTAAGTATATGGTTGTAACACTGCAAGTGGATGTTTTCATTTGGAGAATGCTCAGAGATTAGGAACATCCTAGTTAAGTTTACAGGCATCAGTAGAGAACACCTTAGATAAAAGAAGATCTGTATCTACTTTGTCAGTGTAAAGGGTGTCAGTAAGATGATTTAGCAGAACATGAAATATTATTCTATATCATATTAAGAAAGCTAAACAAGATGCCAAAAGCAAAATGTGACAAAAAATATAGTAGATCAACATAAGCCCTAGTGTGTTCCCATTACCAAAGGGCAGGTTGTGATGCCATGATAATGCAGTGCTTGTAAGCGCAGGTTGATATTGAACTTACTGGGTGTCAGTATTGTCACCAGGGACCTTATGTCTGGCTTTGTGTTGCTCCCCAGTGCTGCCCAGGATCTCCTGTGCCTTTGTTCCTTCCCTGGCCATGTCCTCCTCCAGTCTCCTGCCCTCCTCCCGTACCCACTTTTGTAGAGCTGAGGTGGTGTTACTTGCACGGCTTCTCAGCTCGGGAGTGAAGACAGGCTGAGCACCCCTTTCTCTCTGCCTACACATCACTTTTCCTTCCTCCCCTTAGTTTGCAAAGTGCAGAATAAGCTGCCTCACCTATTAAATCAGTAGAGGTGAGATTCAGCTCCTAATTAAAGCACTTGAACTGCTGTGTCTATGAATCAGGATCTTGGTGGCTCCCACTACTGTCAATAGCAATCTGCAGTCAATGGAGGTTGGAGCACTCGTGGCTAAGGTTTCCCTAAAACATGTGCCTAGTTGCTGCTGAGCAAAACTGACCAATATTGAATTGCACTCCATTGGTTGCACCGTTTATATTGCCATTGCCTGTGTTGGCTACAGCTTCCTCGACTATGACAGGAGTTTAGGTATGCTCAATGTGGATACTCTAATATCAAACCAAATCTTTCTCTACTAGTTCTTCTCTGCCAGAACAATGTTTAAGAAGTAAGATTGTGGAAGGAGGAGGTAGACAGCCAGGGTTTTGATATCAAAAGACGGAGAAACATAACACGGAAGCCAGCACTTTCTTGAGCTGCTGCCTCTGGCATGGAATAAGTTTCCCAAAGAAAGATCCCATCCAAGAAGTGGCATTTGGTTAGGTGAGAATCTGGGAGACTCTTCCCCTGTTACGAAATCTTTCAAATAGGCAAATTAGCAGTAAAGCATGTAATGATACCACAGCCTATACACAATGACACTGTGGCACATGGAGCATGGTGGATTCAAAGAATATGCCTTGCAAATAACTCTCCGGCGCTTCCATGAGTGAACGGCACTGTCGGGGGGACACAGGAGATTTTGTTTATTTTAAACCAGTGCTTCCTAGGTTTGCGCTGTGATCATTTAGGTTGGAAGGGACCTCTGGGATCCAATCGCACCCAGATCAAAACCAACTTCAATGATCACGTTGACCTGTAAACTGTGTCAACAGCAAAATCAAGTTTGTGGGGTTGTATTTGCTGTGTTTAGCCCAAGATCACTCAAATTGCACTGCTTGCAGGCAGCTAAAAGAAAAGTTAGGAAGACTACTCACTGGGAGTCTGGGACTTCTTCTTGCTGAGTTCCTTTGAGAAATCCCACAAAGAAGCAAATCTCTGCTATTAGAGTAATTCCCGCTCTGCTTTGCACCTGCATCCTGGGGCTATGAGATTTGGTTTTTGAAACAGGTGTAATCCGAACTATTTCTGGAAAATTAGGGAAAGAAAGAACACCTGTTTCTTTAGGACTAAACACTGTGTAGCTTTTTCCAAAAATTATTGACAGCTTTTTCTTTGAAGGAATAGCAGACTTAGCTCAAAACATTTAGAATACTTACTTCTACATTGAACTGATATCGATATAGATGCAGTTATTAGGTAATATATGTTGCTGTTAGAAGCAACCCCAGTTGCTAATTTAGGCTTTATCTTTGTCAAGGCCTACTTAATTTTTTCTTGCCTTTTTTTTTTTTTTTTCTAACAGAATCTGTTTTACATAAATTGTTTTGTTGCCAGAGGAAAAATATTAGTGCTTGCCATGGTTTAACCCCAGCTGGCAACTAGAACCGTGCAGCTGCTTGCTCACCCCCCCAGAAGGGTTGAGGGGAGAGAGGAAAAAAAGGAGGGGAAAGGGAGAAAAAAAACTTCATGAGTTGAGGTAAAGTCAGTTTAATAGAAACAATAACAGAAAAGGAAAAATAACAATAATAATAATGACACGGATCACTCTCACTGCCCAGTGTATTGGTACCGACCTGAGCAGTGATTGCGAATTCCTGATTCCTGCCCCCAAGCTAACACTCATTTATATGTTGAGCATGATGTCTATGGTATGGAATATTTCACTGGCCATTCCATCCTTTTGTCTATGCTTCTATGGGGAGTTGAAAAAAGTCCTTGAATAGTGTAAACATCGCTTAGCAACAACTCAAAACAATAGGTATTATTGATATTCCTTTCACAGCAATGACTAGAAAGAAAATTAACTCCTTCCCAGCTGAAACCAGGCAGTACTTAAAACGATGATGAAGAACATATAAGGTGTGTATGGTGTATATATGCACCATATACGTGTGGTATAAATACAAGAACTGAATATTTATTATAGTAGCTATTACAATTTTTTGCACAATCTTTGGATAAATGCATTTTAAAGGAAAATGTTTCAGAGTCCTAGATGAGAAAATTGATTGAATTTTTTTTCCCCTTTATTTATGATATGATGTATTTTGGTGTTCTAGTACAGGTATCTTGATGTTCTGTATCCTGTCTTTCCTCCAGCTCTCTCATTCATGACCTACTTCCACAGTGTTTTAAACAATAAATTATAATAATCTCAAAAAGAAATATGCTTATATATAAGTATAAGCCTATCAAAAACCTCAAAATAATAAAAGCCAGTCTGAGGGCAAGAATACTGAAATAGTTTTGGTCCATGTTGTAATAAATACAGAGAAGCAATACCAATTTTGGCCTTATTATTCTAGCACAATCCATGTTATGTACCTCTAATATTTTTAGAAGAAATTTATACTTTGTAATTTTTATAATAGAAGAATCAAAGTTTTTCTTTTTAGCCAACCGAAAACTATTCACCTTTGCTGTGCAATTGGTATAATTCATTAAAATTTAACAATTTTGGTTAGCATTATTTGGCATGACAAAATATTGACTGTGTTGCTTCATTCCTACAATGTTATATCTCTTTGCTGTATAATCTTAGTTTTTTAAGTTAAGTTGTTATCATTTCTCACGAGTTTCAGCAGACCGTTTTGAGTGGTTTTCTGAGAAGTGAACCTTGACTCCTTTATATATCGTCATTTGGGAAGCATCACTCTATTGAGTCTTTTCTTTCATACTGCACATAATGCTTTTATATGCTCTGTAATCTACTGTATGCTGCTTTACCAGGCCGTAGTATTGTTCACAGCTGTGTGCCTTTTTTAACCATTAATTTGTAGATGGTTTTAATTTGTTTAAAAATATGCTCAGTTTGCTGTTGTATTATTCTCTCAGTAGGCATAGAATCATTTCATTACAGGCCTTTTGACCCAAAGCCGTTAAGAGACAGCTAGTATTACAGTCCGGTCTGTAAATGTTTAGAGATATCATTATAATATTTTGAGAACTCTTCTTTCTTTCCAAATGGAATGCCAGCATATTACATACTGCCGTTTTATGAAGACATGCAACCTGCTATTGTTATCCACCGTGTCTGCATCTGGAATCTGTTCTTTTGAACAGCTTTGTTAATTTGTTTTCCCATAGAAAATACTAGTGTGAACTTGTAGAAAAGGCATAAATTCCATCCCGGGCCTGAGAAATGACTGCTAATAGAAAAAGGTATATTATAAAGGTGCATGTGTTCAGAAAAGATTTTTTTTTATTTTTCAGCAATCCAATACTTTTTTTTTTTTCTGGAATTCAGCTCTCTCCTTCTCCTCCCACCCACTCCCTCCCTCCTCTTAGAAATGGTGCAACAAACAGTGCTGCCCGCAGTAAACAAAACCAGACAAACGAAAACAAAAATAAAAAAAAGGGAAAAAAACCAAAGGTTGAATTAATTCTGGCTTGAAACAGATTTTGATGCAGACAAGTGTGGCCCAGTTAAATAACTGTGTACAAGTTTCATTCTTCTGTAGTATTTTGTTCCTTGGTAGATTTGTGATGAGTTTATTCAGCTGTCAGCTGTACATATTTTAAGATCGCAGCAAAGATACTTCATTCCTGATGGAAAAATTACTTCTTTGGTTGTGAACGGGGAGGAGACAGCTTGCTAAGCAGTCTGCATTTCTTCTCTGCTGGCCATGAAGTTGTTGCTAAGAAACAATGGTGATTTTACTTTCATGAATACATTTTTCATGAAGTCTGAGCAAGAAGCCTAATCACTTTGGATCTAGCTAATGTTTTTGAAACTGAATTTAAGACGTTGTTTCTTTGTGGTGGTATCCTGTTCACTTCAGAACCATAATGGATTAAAAAATGAAGATGATTTCAGTGAAATGGTATTCCTACGTCCCATAGTTAGGGGGTGATGGGTTAAAATGAATGCCTCAAAATGTGATGATGAAAAACAACAAGAGGTATGATTGAAGTGTGCACATGTCTTTTATTAAACGGTATTGTATCTTTTATTCCCATCAGGCTCAATTACATACCAACTGATAAGTCCTTTCACTTATTCTTGTTGTATGGGAGACCTCTGACATAGCTGATTCCTCCTTTCTTGTATTGCTTTTGAAAGTCTAATTTCCCTTGATAACAATCAGTTTTTTCAAGTGACAGAAAAAGTAATTAAAGATGTTCATAACTAACTCATCTCTCTGTCAACAAACTAAATAGCTAAACAACTGCTTAAGAATGACAACAGTAACTAGACTTTATAAATAATGGAAAATTGGTCTCAGGTTATTTGTCCCAGCAGACGTGGTGGTGGTGGTGGTATTGATTTCCATACAACCAAACTGCAACGATTCAGAGTTATAATTGCTGCTCTCTTGAATATTGATGAAAGCATAAATATAGTCGCCTGCATTGCGAGATAACGTCGTATTCCTCAAACTGCACTGGTTTGCTGTGCTGAAAGTGAAGAATTAATCCACACAGTCATAAGGTATGTTAACCTGAAAAAAACACCCAACAACCTTATTTTTTTATAAAAAAGTAATTGAGTACCGATTTCTTTCTTGTGAAAAGAAGAGCTAGATATTGTAACCTGTCAAAGGACACTGAGTAGATTTCTCTATACGTTTTTCTGCATTCCCCTAGATGGATCTACAAGGCTAAGAAAACTGACAAAGCTTAATCATTGACCCAACCTACCTCTGTTTTGAATATCTTTGTTACTGTGTTTCAGAGATGATGTTTAGCAAAAATTATTATGAGAAAATTTTGGCTGTGTTTTGTAATATCATCAGGGAACGCAGTACAGACTAAGTCAAATAAAAATCTTAGTTATCCTCAAGACTGGAGGAAAACAGGTACGTTAAAGAAACAATACTTCTTTACATTGTAAAATAGTCAACATCAGTAGAAATATTTTAGATTTGCAACCATCATAGCAAATAGAACTGTTGGGTGTCTCACTGAGACAAATATATGTCATATATGTGTTTTATGCAAACAAATAGTAAATGTACTGCTTAAAATCTTGACACGTACCAATGTGATTGCACTTGCCATGTTACCTGAAATTGGAGCTTGCATCAATTACTTTTCTCAAACTCTCAAAATACTTGCTCAAAAAAGTCAATTGCTGTTTTTTTTCTACCATGCTATGAGAATTTATATCTGTACAACACTAAACAATATACCTTCAATTTGTTGGTTTCTAAAAAAAGTCACAAATTTATCAGTAAGCACCTGCTATTCTGTCTCAAAATTGATGTGCTTGTCCTAACAAAATGTTCATTTGATTTTCGGTTTTTCTTCAGCAAATTTGTTTTCTTTGGACTAGTTTTCTCCTGAACTCACTGATCTTATCTACATATGTACTTATATATCCAGCATAAAGGTGGATATAGATAGATAGATAGATACACACACGCAAATATATATATATATATGTGTGCTGGAAATGCTTATGGCCACTGGGGTGGAATAGATGTACTGTGCATTGGTTAAGCAAGTCAAGTAAAAGGTTCTCTAACCCCAAAATCAGAAAGAAGATGATATAATATAGCTAAGACAAAAAAAAGAAAAAAAAAAAAGACTTAGTTTCTTACTAACTTAGAAAACAACTACAAACTAGCTTTTAATCTGCCTGAAGACAGGGATTTGAGGACAACTGATTAGTCACAGGGAGAAGTTAATTTTACTTTATGAGTTTCCAAAGCCACGTATTTTTGGAGAGTCTTCCATGTGATTAGTTTTGAAATATATGTTGCAAGCCTGTATAATAATAAATAAAAAAAACAATTAAAAGAGAGAACTTCTGCCAGAGCACCATACTTTGTAGGAGATTAGATGAGGGGCAAAGCTTAGTGCGTTCTGTGTGAAGGCAGGTTGTTTATAACAACACAGGAAGAAGCAACCAGGGAAATTTGGAAAGAAAGAGATGCGGCAAGAAAAAGTGTCATTGTAAACACATTTTTCTTTTACTTTCCCCTTACTTCTTTCCCCGACCTCTTGAATTTCGAACTTCACTCAGCACAGACTACTTTTATTAGCTAGTAACAAATGGCCCATCGTTCAATTGTACTTTTGACCATTTCCATCATGATTTGTAGGTATTCTAATGTTGCAGATACTGTACCTATATAAATTAGCGCTACTGAAGGATTAGCGTTCAGAGATTTCTCAGCTCAAAGCTCTGTAGTACAGCAGGCGTTAGATAGAAGTTCTTTACATTTCCTCCTCTATTGCTAAGACTACAGAAGGGGCACATGAAAGATTAGAAACACTGAAAAAGGTAGAAGTACCGGGTGTTAATTGAAAATCTACCTTGACTGGACAAGTTCATTATACCAGATTGTCTCTAAATTTAAAAAAAAAAAACAACAAACAAACCAAAACAAACAAACAAACAAAACAAAAATACCAAGAACAAAAGCCTCAGCAGAATTTGTTTGGGATTGTAATCATCCTCATTGTTCTAATTCTCAAATAGCTGCCTTGTTTTGGTTCCAGATTTTACTTCCCCCTCCCTGGATGGTCAGTGCTACGGCTGACAGTCCCCAGTGGCTCTGAACTTCCTCACTTCTCCTGCTGATGGTTTCTACCACTGCACGAGAAGCACCTGCACAGGGGAGCCATTCACCTTTTTCTAGTGCATTTAGATGATGCTCTTGAGCACCTTTAGTAAATGTAACTGCAACACTTTAAGTAAATTTTGGCCTACATCAGGAAAGTTGCAGCCAAACCACAAATACCAATCAAGCACAACTGTAAAGGAGAAGACAAGTTCTTCTTCATGTTAGGAAAATTTCTGGAAGACTTTGTTTTTTGGTGAAAGAATTGTAGTATATTCCACAACAGAGCAGCAGGTCACAGATTAAGCTTTTTTGTACCAGAAAATTGTCTGACAGAACAGCTTGTGTGGGGAAAGAAGCAGATCTCAGTGAGGGAAATTTCTAGCCAGGAATCAAATGTCTTTTAAAAAAAAAAAAAAAAACCAAAAAAAAAAACAACCCAAAACAAAACAAAAAAAACCCATAATGAATCTGATGTATCTGTTGGGACAGGTTTCAGAACTTCTAATAATTAAAAAAAAAAAAAAAATGAGGGGGAGAAATTTCAGTTTCATAAAAGTTGATCAGGCAGTGGTGGGAATAGAAGGGTGGCAAAAGGAGCCAGACACCAGAGTCCTATCTGAATAACTCCCTGCTCCCATAAATTGCCAAATAAGCCCTTGTTTGCCATACAATTCAGCGTCTCTCCACAGTACAAATCAAGGTTTGTGATAAATAATGTATTTTTAGCATGTTAAATAGTAGACAAGGGTGTAGGATATCCCATATCATCTTTTCCATGTTTCCTAAAGCCCTATTAATATTTCTAAATATTTCATAGCCTCTGTTATCGTTTGAAGTCCCACTTAATATTTTACTGCAACAGCACTGAAACAAAACAGCTGTCTCTCCCTGTCTCTCTTTGGCAATGTTGTAAGCTAGAGGTGCTACTAATGGAATACAACAAATGTAGGCAGCAGTTTCTGTTGACACTAAGAAGATCTACCTCCTTTGCCGGGTGCTGGGCGGCACACTCTGCTTTGCAGATTTCTCGGACTGCTCTGAATTCCTTCTTGACAGTAGCGTTGATTGAGTCTTGTCTCATAGTAGTGTGCTGTGTAGCATTTCTTCTGCTTTGTTTCCCCCCGTGAAAGCCATAGTAAGTCAAGGATCAGCAAAGCACTGGGATTCTGATGGATGAAAGGCACCAAAGAAAAAAGAAAAAAAAGTCCAGTATTATTATTCAATATTTGGTGAGAGAAAAAAGAGTTACAAGACATACCAAGCAGAAGAGGACTAGAATCACAGAAGAGGACAGAACTAGAACTGAAAAGAATTTTGAGTTGTAAAAAAAATGGGTGTAATTCAACAATGGGGAGTGCAATTCACATAGGACTATGGCACTTAGATTTCTAGAACACATAAGCCACAAGAAAAGACTTAAAGAAACAAGGTTGTTCAATCTAGAAGTCTTTGTCTCAGAATGAGGGGAGAGCAGATAACGGTCTCCGTGAAAAGCAGCTAAAAAGAGACGGATGAATATTCTCTGTGCGCTTTGTGGAAAAATTCAGCAAGGATAGGTTAGACGTTATGAAAATCCAGTTAGAAAGGTTGCTAAGTCTGAAAATAGATTGGGTGGTTATATTGTCAACCTGATTACTGGAACTGCTTAACAAGGAGCTAGGCAAGAAAAGTAGAAGACAAAGTAATCTAGATGCACGCAATTGTTTGTATGTGGCAGATTTCCTTTAAAAGGCATGTGGTGGGGAGGATAAATTTACTCGTGCAGCAGGCTACAACCAGTTTTCTTTGAGTGTTTGACCCTTCCTGTTGTTGTTGATCTGAGTTTGCCCACTGTTAATGCTGAAGCAATGCGATACAAATAAAACAGATGCTCCGACCTTCCACCGTGCTGCACAATGATCAAACAAGGTGTGGGGTTTTTCTACTGCTACGTAAGTAGAAAAGAAACTGCGCTGCAGCCAGTAGGCTGAAAATCAGTTTTGTATAGTGCCCAAAGGGCTTAGCCTTTGACAGTATAGCACATTAAGTTTGCCTGAAAAAATTTTGTCTGGTTGTTTTGTTTCACAACAGAGAGTGAAATAATTTATTTTTCAGTGGAGCACAAGGACAATAATATCAGCTGGCAGCATCCAGCTTTTTCACCTTTCTTACTCTACATAATGTTGAACTTAAAAAAAAAAAAAAAAAAAGGCAAAGCTCCTGGAATTTTATTTCTTTAGTCTATTTAAAGAGCATGTTAGTCACAGCAGCAGGTCAAATGATATAAGAGCTTGAATGTTGCAGCTAGAGAACATGCTATGCTGTACAGTCACCCACTGTTGTGCTATTTATGAACAGCTTGCAATTTAAACAGAGCTGGAAAAGTTCACTGGAACAAAACATGCACAAACCCAGTAATGAACAATTTTTACTGTGCTCTTTATTTAAGCATATAAGACACTCTCTCATCCATACCCATCAGTCCAACAGGTCCTTATCTACTGACAACTTTATAAGGAGAGGGACAGGAGCTTCCCTACAGGAAGTATCTGTATCCAAATAATTAGCCCTTCACGCTGTTAAATAAACTAATGTACAATCTTTTAAGAATTGTCCTATAAATCATTTTTCTCTCCCTTTGCAGTCCACCCCAAACTGCCATTACACCATGAATCCACCTTGATGTAGCGCTGGGAAATGGTCTCTGTTGGTTCCTTAAAGTCTCCTTGCTCTTGGTACGCAACACTATTTTATTGGCAAGTAGCGAACATTTATTTTTTTTTATGATCTAAGGGAATAAATGATTCCACATGATGCTCAAAAAATGTGTAGAAAACCTCTTTTCTGTTTTTTCAAGCAGAATTATTGAGACTTCACAGAGGGAGATTTTCAATTTCATAGAGATTATGAATAATTTATGAACAAACAGTGGAAGGAGTTGACTACATTTTAAGACAAACCTTAATCATTGAGTTTTATTTAAGTTTTGCCTGATTTATCTTTCAGAAAAGGGAATTTTAGACGTAGCATATCGCATCATAGTTCTAGTGTCAAGTCTACTGACGCGTGCGTCTTTTTATATTAATCTGCAGGTACAAACAGTTAGAAGGCTGTATTACTTATGAGCTATATTACTTATGAGTAGCCTCTTTATTTATGTTTTTTTCTTTCCCAAATAATTCTGACTTCTTCAGTTTTATTCAGTATACCTTGAAAAATGCAACTTTGTTCAAATTTTCTTACACGCGCACTACCTAATGATCCAGTGGCCTCCTCATCTTCATAATTATGTAGAGAGGTAACTTTTATTTTATCTAACACTTTCTTTTAAAGTCAATCCATACGTGATCTGTAACTGTGACTGATGCAGTCAATTCATTAGTTATGCTGGACTAGCTTTTGGAGACTGGAAAATTAGCCGGTCTACCATACACCTGATATGGTTGTGAACAGAAAGTAAAATTTCTCTCAGTAAGTATTGGCATTAGGCTTTGTGAAATCTCCTTTGAGAACCTAAATATATATCCTGGCTTCCTTGGATCCGCGCTATTCAAGATTGATCGGATTAACGAGTGGTGTGAATCACAAAATATGCAGTGTACTTTATAGGATAATAGACTTTTATCATTCCCTTTATCTCAACTAATCCTTGTTCTGCTCTGTTCCTGGTGGGAGCAGCTTCCTCTGCTTCCTATGTCAGAGGAAACTCCTGTGGACGGTAGGGGAGAGGTTTTTACAAATCCTACGGTGAGATGAGCTGTGCAGTACGGACGTCCCTGAAACTTGTGAGAGAAATCTCTGTGTTTCGGCTTAATTCAAGATTCATTTGGGATACGTACTTGTTAAAAGCCTCCTGGAGGCTGACAGCATCGTGTCTTTAATTAAGAGATATTGTGAAGATGCAGAAATTTGAATAGGGAATAACTAGTATTTTGCATTCTGTAAAACCATTGCTTGAAGAGGATATTAAAATCTCCTCGTATTAAGAGATCACATCGTCTTATTTTAGAAAGAGAACCTATTCAAAGGGAGAAACATTGTGTTTTGTGTCTCCTGCCTGTGAATGAGTCCAGTGTTGAAGGTCAGAGGAGACTGAAGAAGAGTCTTACAAATTGCAGCTTCGTTCTTACGTTATTTAGTCTGATTTGGTAGGTTGTCATAAGGACGGGACTGCAAAATTCAATCACCCGATTTTTTTTTTTTTTTTTTTTTTTTCAGTCCTCTCAAAGTCTGGGTTACCGCTTTGGTTCAGTTCAGCTCCAGTAACGTCAGTCTTCTCCTAAATTAAACGAACATTTTTAGGATTTCGGAGGGGAGGGGGCCTATAAGTGTATTAATTATTCAAACTATTTGTGCGAGTGTTGACCAAGCCTCTTTTTTATTTGTTTTTGGTGGAAAGGGGTCAGTTTTTCTGCCTTCACAAGGCAGTCTGGCTGTTTACTCTCTGGCTCATTGTCAATTTTGTGTGTTTGTTTGGTTTTTATTTTGTCTGTACTGATGTGCAATAACTTTTTATGGTGAAAATATTTATTTTTTTTACTTTCTGGTTCGTTGTGGTTTTTGTGTGTTTGTTTCTTTGTTTTTGTCTGTACTGATGTGCAATAGCTTTTTAGGGTGAAAATGTTTTTTTTATGGTGAAAATGTTGCTTATGTTTTTGCCATTAGTAGTAGTGTTCGTCTATTTGCTCAGCTTTGCTTCCTCCCTAACCCCTTTCCTATTTCAGCAAAAGGAGCACGCGCTCACAGCATAGTTTCACAGGATCCTGCCTTGGGGATTTGCTTCTAATTATTATTGTAGCGGGAGATTTCTAGTTGCACACTGCTTCTCAGAACTTCCTTTGCCATTTTGTTTCAAAGGACTTTTTTTTTTTTTTTTTTCTAGCTGATAAGCTTTATTTGTGGTTGACTTCTGACACCTGATTATACGGTGAGCAAAGTCGGAACACTTCTTACCTAATGAAGGAGCCAGGCTGGCACCTGCCTCATGAGGACCATAAGAAGCACATCTGATTTGCATGAAATAACTGATTGTCTCTGTCCTAATATTTAATACTCAGGTGCTATTCATATAAATTACAAGTGGGAACACACACCGGGCTGTTTTGATGTCAGTGCCAACGCTACTCAGCACAATCAGAAGACTCTTTTTGCCAGGACTGCTCGTTTTAAAAGAAACCATAACAGATTAAGTAGGGCACGCAGTGAGTGACAGTCATAAGGGAAGACTGAGCTGGGACGATGCAAATTCCCTGGTTTCATGGTGATAAAAGAGCCCTGTTTACTTAACGCTTCTCACACACAAGAGTGAAGGCGGCTCCATGTTGGTTTACGGTTTACCACTATATAGCCAGGACCTTGGGCAAGCTTCCCTTCAGTCTAATCCTCGGAGCTTCCTTTGGGGAAGTTCTCATGAACTTGCTCCCCTTCTGCACTGTCGGGGGGGCCCAGCATGATGCCAGTAGACAAGCTGAGCAGGCGGAGTGCTACCAGCCACATCACCAAGGCAATTAACTCTCAGGGCTGGAGCACTTGTCTCTCCTGTGCTTCAGCTGAAAGCTGCCAAGGGTTGGCAACTTCTCGCTAGCACCGAAATTCCTGATTTTCCTTCTTTTATCTCTGCCTCAGCAGCAAAGTCAGGAAGATGAGCACCCATCCGTGCTCCAACACGCACTCTAAATATCTGAAATCATTTGACAGTGAGTTGCAGTACTGCCATTTCTGGAGCAGAACATCTGCATGTGATATTTACCATATGAAACATTTAAACATCCTGATCTTGTAACTGCCATATAAGCAGGATGAATTTGTTTAAAAATTGAATGTGTTAGAGCAAGTAGCAAAACCTAAGCCTGGCAGAGAAATGACAGTCCCTTAGATTACAGCACAGACATATGAGTTAGAGTGTTTCAGAGCGTTGCTCAACTCGCCATGCTTGTCAAAGCACCTAATGCTGATTGAGGATATGAGCAGATAATAGTTTGAATAAGAATCTTTGCCCTAATATTAGTGCAGAGGACACAGAAGAGCGCCCTGGTGCTGTTCCAGTCAGTGGTGGAGGTGACGAATGGGAAGAACCCATTTATCCCCTCCTCTTTCTCCATCTCTCTGATTCCTAATGTTTGCACGATCAGACAAGCGGAGCTAAGACTGTCCCTCTCATCCTCAGACACAGTCGTGCATCCCAGCTCACGTGATGGTCACTTTCTTTTTTCAGGAGTTAAATTCCAACCCATAATCAACAAAATAGATATTGTTCTGTCATGGCCGTTCATAACGTTACTATTTTTCCTCATATTCTCTATTTCATCAATTAAGACCTAGAGCATCGTGTGTACTGGGCGACTTTTCTGCATGATTGTTCCTCACGGGCTGTCATTTCTGGCACTAATATCCTTCCAGTTAGCTAGTACGTATTGTATGGATTAAGTTTTCTGGGCCTGGGGAGGGAGACCTTACTGTATGTTGCCTTACTGGAGAAGAGGTAATATGTGCTCATCATCATACATCAGGCATGTGTCAGATTTTCTGTCTTTGAATATAGAAATAACATAATTTACAGTCTACTCGAAAGAAAACGGGAATTTTCCAGGCCGTACAACCTGCTGCTTTGGTATGGTAATTACAGCCAGGAGCTGTCCATTCTCAGGTATTAAATCATTTTAATTACAGGATCTTTCTGTCCATCTTCAGTGCTTCCACTTCATCCGCTTGTTTTGTTATCCTTCACCAGCTAGATATTTGTTTTTGTCACACAAATTTTGGTATGTAACAAACTGTCAAAGTCCTTGTTGCTATGCTTATGCCAAAGCCTGACAAAAAGTAAGACGGTAAAAACGTTAAATGGGCATAAAAGATACCTTTATCTTAGTCCCAATTATTTAGCACCAATAAAAAAACCTTCAAATTTAATTCTTCCCCTGGAGAAGTAAGCCTGCACCATCCTTTGTAATCAAGTCCAAATTCATTAGACTTTTTCAATAAATGTTTTCCGTGGGATCCCTTGCATACCGGTGGTTACTGTGGCAACCATAGTTTGCCCATTCAGGTTATTTTCCCAAAGCACTTAACAAAATTATCTCTTTTGCCTCCAAAATTCCACAATATGTTCAGGTTTGAAACCTGGTATGTCTCCTTAATCTTAGCCTTTTTTCTTCCTTTTCGCTCTGCTTTGCCTCTGATGTCCCATGAACCTGCCAGACAGGCCAGGTTTTATACATACCTAATGCAGCTCTACGGCTCTCTTTGATAGCCAGTTCACTACAGGTAGCCTTTGCTAAAAATTTTCCTTTCCTAATTTTGGGTGTGATTAATTCCACCAGTTCCAGTACAGCAGAAACACCCAAACTACCTGGAAACGGTGCTTGTTTCTTTGTCCCTTTATTTCTTCAGAAAGTAGTGGAATATAATTTGCCCCATTTAATTTCTCCCTCTATAATTCAAAAAACATTTCAGGATCAGATGAATTGTCTCCCACTAGGTCTGTTGTTTGGCATCAGAATAGATTTGATAGTTTTAATTCAAACACAAAAATACCACCACGTTATCACAATAGGCATTTTTCCACGAAAGTGTAAGTTTTGGCTTATTTCTCTGCCTTAACTGTTTCTCCCACTTCAAACATGCTTAAGTAAGACTTGTCAGCATTTTCTAGGGTAAAATAAATGTGTTCAAAGCTAGTTTCCTTTTAAATTCAGGGTACGTAGCCTTCATAAACAAAGCTTCTAATAAAATATGAAATTTCGATATCCTTCATATAAAAAGTTTTCCACTGTGCTGAGCCTAAAAACATTGTCGATTTAGGTCATTTACATTTTTGACCTTCTGACTTTTGTCCCCCTCCAAAATTAACACTAAATTTTCGAAACTTCAGGTTCGTATAGGTACAGATGAACTTAATATAAATCACTTATCCACACCTGTCTTTGACTAGTAGGGGACATAACCTGCATTATGTGGTGGTTACAGCACTTTCCCATGCTGTCTGAGGAGGTCAAGTACGTCGTTTGCTTTTGACCACCCCAGTCAACGTACTTGCTGTTTCAAATTTTATCAAATAGGCTTCTCTCCTAATCTCTCTTGCCGCTGAATGTGAGCCTATATTCTCTTAACAGCCTCTAGCGCGGTGTCCATTAATCTTCCTGCTATTCCAGGGGTAGGGACTCTTTCCTGTCTGGGATTCCCTGCAGCTCTTTGGATGGAGCTGGCGGGAGACGACAGCTCTCTCTGTTCTCCTGTCACTTCCGATGGCACGTGGTTCCATGTCGCCTTTCTCTTCGGCTCCTCCTGCTTGCTCTCCCCGCAGCTCCCCTTCTCTTGGCTCCGCGTGTGTGGCGTACCTGCGGCAGCTGCTCACTGGAATCTGCGTTGGCACGGATTTAGTTCAGCGCTGCCCCACAAGCCTGGCTCAAGAGCAGCGTTATTGCCAGGGGGCTGGATGAGTCAGCTGAGGTAGAAACAAACTGGCAGATGTTACTGAAAGCAAGACCCTTTCAAACGAAGTGCCTGTCCTTACGCAGCTGTACAGAGAAAGGCTTGCACAAAACACTTCCACTTCCCGCGTTGTTTTTATTCTCACCTTTGAGCCATCCAAAGACATGCCATGCAGAAGCTAATTTTTTTTTTTTAATGTTGCATGATAAATAACATAACTTGGATATTTACAGACTGATGGTATGAATTATTTTGAAATGCCCGCTTTATAAAATAACGTCAAATGATTATGAAGCGTCTGTTCACATCCTGTATACAGATTGCAATAGGAAAAAGAATTTTTAAATATTTTACCAGCTTTGTGTAAATGTAATCATCCCTTCTTGTTGGCATGGAAATACATTTTTATTTTTTTTTCCCCCACTGAATGTGACTCAGAGCTTTTGCTGTGAACCCTCTCTTCTCTTCATCTATATGTTTCTATGTTTTAGAAATGCAGCCTTATTTGGGGTTGGGCTAGATGATCTTTAAAGGTCCCTTCCAAGCTAAACCATTCTATGATTTATTCTTGTTACTCAATTTCTTTTCACATTAGCTAAGCTGCTAAGAGTTTCTGTTCACTTTTAACATCAGCTTTCTATCCTGGAACATCTTTGTCATAGTTAGAAAGTTATTTTGCGTTCTTTCCTCACCTAGCACCTCACAATAGCATAATCTTTCTTTTTCTTTCTGGTTAGTAAAAGTCTGCCGTTAACCAGGACAGCATGCTCTAATGCCTAGAAAACCTTTCATCTGAAACGTAACCTTTTTCCTGTCTATTTCTTTATTTTGTCGAGGCTTTATCTTTAAAAATTACAAATTTTAACACATATTTTCACACTGAATTAGAGTTATTGCACCGTAGAGCTCCCAATCTGTAGATTTTGCATTAAATTCTTCCGCAGTTGTTATGGCTGTAATACTACCATTGTGTATCGCTTGCAGGCATTTTGAGAAAAACTGTGCAAGGTATTTCAGCATTTGTTAATAAATAAGTAAAAAGCATTTTTCAAACATTCAAGTGCATACAGATACGCGCGTGGTGTGGTACGTATTACAATTCACTTGTATTCTTTATTATCTAATACTAATCCATGTTGTATATTGCAAATTGTACTCACGGGGAGCTGCAGTTTAAGCTACGCTGTACCACGTAGGGGAAAAAAGACTGAAAATATCAGCTAACAAACAGCTATTTACTAATTGCTATATAGTTAAACTACAAAGAGCTGGAGTCTCTTGCTGAAGCTCTTTTAAAAAGCGAGCATTCTGCTAGTTTGAATCCACTCAACTATCCTCTAATGAACAATCACGGGCAGATGAGCTCTTCCCCAACTGGATTGTCAGTAATCAGAGTTAATCGTGTTTTCCTGTCCCAGACTTCTACTTTCTGTTTCTTTCTTCTTGCTGCTATTGGCAAGTGAATTGGAAGGACTCCCAGAATGTTTTGATCCTTTAGATTTTCAGGTTAGTAAGGTTTGCCGTTCCTTTCTAAGTGATAATATATCTTTCGTCTCTTTGCTCACTGGTGTCTGGCACTCTTCTCCACAAACCAGGAACTTTGCAAAGAGAACAGATGAAACAATTCTTTCTTCAAGAAGCTGAGGTGTTGAAAGAAGAGGTATTAGAAAACGTGTATGTGTATTCTAAATAGAAGCTCTAATGCAAGATGTAGTTAATCACCTTGGTGCATTGTCTATATTCTCATGCAGTAGTGTGCCCCACTTTTATTGATTGCAAGCTACCTCCACGCTTCAGAATCCGAGACAAAACGAAGAGATTAGCAGACAAGTTAGGGTACACGCACATACTGTGGGAAGTCTACTCTGGAATCTCAAATTTAAGTCCTAAAAAAGGAAGTGACTGAACCTGTCAAACCTGTTACTTTTGAAACCCACAGGCCCCTCTGAAGTCAGCATGGGTAAGTGAATTCAATCTTGAATTTATTTGTGCTGCAGTGTGTTTAATTGGACTAGCTTAAGGCTAGACTCTTTCAAATACCCTACCTATCGAATTATTTTCTTCTTATTTTCTGCTACTGCAAGCTTCCATTAAGATGACTGATCAGCCTCCTTAGAACTCAGCTGTCAGTTCACAAATTACAACATAATCATTAAAAAAAAATAACATTGCTCTATAGAATTAAATGATATAGTTATTAAGTATTTGAAAATTAGCCTACCTGTAGCTGTGCAAATACCACAAACTACTATACTTATTGCTAACATAGATTTGCAACATTATACAGCAAATTGTCAAGCGTAATAATTTTTAAAAAATAAATGTATTTTATAAATATCATTAGCATTCTTCGGATATGGAGTGCCTGAACTTCTAGTTCTATTTTAGATCAAATTACCTTATCCACGACTCTAGTTATGACCCTGATCAGACGTGCTATACTATAGTATTATAAATAGTGAAGTTATTAGTGCACCTGAATATGTGCGTTAATTGATCTGTTTAAAGTTGGTCTCACAATGTTTTTTGGTTGCTATTTAGGGTAATATATGTAGATGTCAACTGAAGGCATTGTGATGTTCCCTAGGGATTTCCAATTTCTTGGCCTTTCTGTGCTTGTAGAGAGACATATTCTAATTCTTACTACCTAATTTCCAAGATCATTGTTTTTGCCATGCATTTTGAAATTTTTCCTTCCAGTCTGGTAATTATTTATTCATAGGGATGGTTGAATTTTTCCTCCAAAGCAAAATCTTAATGAAAGGTACCAACTTTCTAGAGAACTTTTAAACATGTCTGCTCTTTTTCAGTCAGAAAGAAAAATCTTGAAATACTAGGAAATACTGCCACGTTATCTTACAACAGTTACAGCCCCACTAATCTGAGAAAAATTAAAGCATTTATTTCTTTTCAAATGATGTGCAACCCATTCCCTTTTCTAATATAAGGAAATAAATATGAATACAGTATCACATTTTTAGGAAGATCCATTGCAGCATCTTCCAGTATAAAACCGAGGATGTAGGTTGCACAAATTTACAGGGTTTTATATGCTTTTATTCTTTGAAAAGAAACCAACAAACCAACCAAACAAAAGATACGCGGCTGACCAGTTAACATTCCTGGGTTCAGGATGCAAGTATCTGTTGATCCACAGCGTATGCATGCAAAAACCCAACCTTCTCCTGGCTGTAGTCCAGAGTTATTTTCCAGTAATGTCAGGAGTTTCATGATTCAAATTTGGGAGACTAATTTCTTTGCATAGAAATACATGTTGTTACAACTGGTGAGACCTAGAGAACAAATGCACCCAATGTAGAACTACAGTGCCAGTTTTGACTCATTACAAAGTCCTTTGATCATATTATAGGAAGTCCAAAAGGCAATAACTTGACTAATGTTACTGTATTTACGAAATTGTATGTAGCTCTGACCAGTGTCTGAGGCGGGGGGAAAGAGCTAATGCATAGACAATTGCACTGATCAAGGATCAATTTTATACATCAGAATAGTTTGGGTTGGAAGGGACCTTAAAGATGATCTAGTTCCACCCCCCTGCCATGGGCAGGGACACCTCCCACTAGACCAGGCTGCTCAAAGCCCCATCCAGCCTGGCCTTGAACACCTCCAGGGATGGGGCAGCCACAGCTTCCCTGGGAAACCTGGGCCAGTGTCTCACCGCCCTCACAGTAAAGAATTTCTTCCTAATATCTACTCTAAATCTCCCCTCTTTCAGTTTAAAACCGTTACCCCTTGTCCTATCACTACACTCCCTGATCAAGAGTCCCTCCCCATCTTTCCTGTAGCCCCTTCAGGTACTGGAAGGCTGCTCTAAGGTCTCGACTTCTCTTCTCCAGGCTGAACAACCCCAGCTGTCTCAGCCTGTCTTCTTAGGAGAGGTGCTCCAGCCCTCTCATAATTTTTGTGGCCCTCCTCTGGATCTGCTCCAACAGGTCCATGTCCTCCTTATGTTGGGGGCTCCAGAGCTAGATGCAGTGCTCCAGGTGGGGGTCTCACCAGAGTGGAGTAAAGGGGCAGAATCCTCTCCCTTGACCTGCTGGCCACCCTGCTTTAGATGCAGCCCAGGATACAGTTGGCTTTCTGGGCTGTGAGTGCACATTGCAGGCTCACATCCAGCTTTTCATCCACCAGTACCCCCGAGTCTTTCTTGGCAGCTCTGCTCTCAATCCCTCCATCCCCCAGCCTCCATTGATACTGGGGGCTGCTAAACATTCCAGTCACAGGAGCCACCCCACCATGTCTCTGTGATGCCAATAAGATCATAGCCCTGCAGGTGTGCTCATGCCTTTAAGTCCTCTTGCTTATTCCCTGTGCCAGGTGTGTTTGTATGGAGGCATTTAAGTTGGGCCTCCAATGGAGCTGACTTACTGGTTGGAGTGGCTGGAATTCCTTTGTGCGGCATTCCAGGTGCTCGCCCACTGACCTGTGATCCTTCTCCAGGATCCAGGCATCTATTGCTGGCACTGGCATCATACTGGTAGGAGTGGGATGGATTGAGGTTCCCTTCCTCTGGCAACTTTAGTTTAAAGCCCTCTTCACCAGCTTGGCAAGCCTATGACCGAAGATGTTCTTCCCCTTCACTGACAGATGGACCCCATCAGGCCCCAGTAGACCAGGTTTCTCAAAACAAGTCCCATGATCTAAGTAGCCAAAGCCCTGGTCATGGCACCAGTCCTGTAACCATTTGTTGAGTTGCCAGATACGACTGGCCCTCTCAAACCCCTTGCCTTTGACCAGGAGAATTGATGAAAAAGCTATCTGTGTTTCAGAGTAATTTTCCACTGCTCCCAGGGCTCTGTAGTCCTCCTTGATACTCATCAGACTGCTACTGGTGTTATCACTGGTGCCCACGTGAAACAACAGCAGCAGATAATAGTCAGCGGACTGCAGGAGGCTCGGTAGTCTCTTGGTGATATCCCTGATACGAGACCCCAGTAGGCAGCACATCTCTCTATGGAGTGCATCAGGTCGGCAAATGGCTGCCTCTGTACCTCTCGGAAGAGAGTCACCTACTTTATTTGATACTAAACAGATGGGTGAAGGAACTGTACGTACTAGATGGGAAGTTACAGAAGGCTTGGAGCACAGTAATTCTGGAGAGGAACAGTATCTGGGGACAAGGATAGGTATGGTCTTCTGTCTTTGACCATCAGACTTGCCCAGGTACCCGTTAGAAACCTAAGATAGTGTGTATCCTGTCTGGGGTGGTCAAAGCTAATTTGCATACAGTAGCATGAAAGATTTCATGGGAGTAATAGTAGATCAACAAGAGGAGTCATGGGATCTCAGGAGTCATGGGATCGAGAACAGCACCTCTGTTTTTCTGATGAAAGTCTGCCAGACTTATGAACTCTCAGCTTCTTTCCACTAAGTTATTCTTAAAATCTAGTCTTGAAATATTCTTGCTTATTTTATAAACGATCTTGTGTGACCATGATCACATTAAGTTCACGTTTTTAACTTCTTTTTATAGCATTTAAATATTTAATTGTCTAAAACATTTGGAATCACAGGAGATACTCCGCTGACCAGATTTATCGGGAACTAAAAGTCTAGCATGAAATATCACACTTCGTTGGCTACTGTTGACTCCACAATGTAATTTGACAGGAAAGACAGGTGAATGATCTCCTCTGAGATTTGTGCCGCTGCATCAGGCAGCCTAGCTGAAAAGAAAGGTGCAAAGAAAGAAACCAAACAAACTTTCTTTAAGACTGTTAAAGCTGTGTGAAGCTTGGTGGGTTGGTTTGAAAGTGATTAAGTAGAAACATTTTGTCTCAGTTTCTATCATCTCACTCTGTTACTCTTCATTTTCAATTTTAATGTAAAGAAAAAATAATTTAGCCGAAACAAGTGTTTTCAATGTTTTCAGAGGGAAGTCTCACATCTATGAATAGAACTAGAGGTTAAAAGTGACCATTGTGATTACCTTTGTTCTTTCAGCTAATAATTTCAATTTTTAAATGATATTTAGTCCTGATTTAAAGAGTTCTAATGATAAAAAAGTGACTATAGGCTTAGGTATTTTTCCTTTAAGGATTACCTCACTTTAAAAAATCTTTATTTGTGCGTTTTAAACTAGTTTGGCTTTGGTTTGCAATGTTCACTCTTGTCATAGTTCTAAGCTAAAATTCTGACTAATCTCTACTACATTGCCTATAAATTCCCTGAAAGAAAGAAGTAAATTGCTTAGTACTGAGCTTTTCTCTCAGTAGACTGACTGCGTTGCTTCAGTCCTTCATTCTTTCTTTAGCTTTTTTCCTACTATTAGATTCTCAGTAGTTTTAATGACTGTTTTAATCAGTAGTTTTAAGTGATTATGAAAACCTGACTTAGGAGCTAGTTCTTCTTCACTAACTATAGAGTAATGATGGGCTTCTAAAATATGTGTTTACAAATATGATGCTGTCAGTGTTCCCTACATCTTTCCATCTACAATGTGAAATGTAGTTTGCATTGACCTCTTTATGGAAATTTAGAAAAAAAGCAAACATTATAGACAAGATTTCTTGGAGTATTATCAAAATGGAGAGAATCCTGGAAGCTTTCAAGGTAAGAAAGTACAGTGATGCTGCGTGAGCCCCTGGGATCTACCAAGCTTTATGAAAGCCACGTATTTAAGGGACCAATGCAGCCTTCATAGAATCACCTGGAACATTTGAAAAAACAACACAAACAAACAAAAACTGTGACCTCCAGAGACATATGACGGCAAAAAGATTACATTAAGACTTTTCAGCTAGTGTATAGAAGTGAAAATACAGGAGCAAGACAACCTGAGGGGGTTTGGATAGTTTCCATTCTCCCTAGAGGATTTCGCAGGAGTGGAGTTGCTGTAAATAATGATCTGTGCTTTATGGGAGCTTGATCTTTATGGGATGCTGCTTAGGGAATTCATTAAATGTTTGATTCCTTCTCTCGCTGCTCAGGTTCCCATCTTTCCTGGCCAAATAAGTTAACCTTATGAGGAGTTAACTCTTGTGAGGAGTTTGCTAAGGGAGGGATTGTAGTTGCTTTTGCTTGATGATTAGAGGGCATATATGAGTACTTATGGAACCTTGGCAAAGGTCCAGAACCAAATTCAATCCACTGATTTAACTTCATTTCCCAGTAAAAAATAAAAGATAGTTTACCAGCTTGAAAGTTGGGAAGAATATCTCTTGATGATAGGTTACTGAATCTTTTTCTTAGTGTATTTCGTCAGAATTTAAATGCCTAGATATGAAAGTGAAAATAAGTTAAAGGTTTTTGCTTTTTTTTTTTAAATAAAGTTAAAGAAATTAGCTCCTATTAAGAAATGTTTATTTTTGATATTGTAAAAAAAGCAGAATGGCAAATGCAAAGGCTAAAAACTCCACGAATATATCGTATCTTCAAATTTTTGAAAGATACAAAGTTTTAAAAAAAGACCTTATATTTGTATGGATTTTTTTATATGGTTTTGTCCATGGACACTTTATACGTGTTTTTTAAAAAAAGATATTTTAAATAAAAATGTTAGAAACTATTGAAAATTAATGGCTGCGACTCTCTTGGAATGGATCGGTGATAAGGGAGGTTTATCTGGACAAAATTTTTAGCATTCAAAAAAGGCCATGTGCGTGTGTGCGTTGGGTGGGTTTCTTTCCTGCCTATCTGTCTACCTAACCATCTGTTTTGCCAGACTTTCATCCTTCTAAGCCACCAATGACATGACATTTCTTTCTTTATAACAATGATTTCCATGTGCAGATATTTGACTAAAAGGAAGCTTTCAGTTATCGGAGATAACTGCGTATATAGAAGATCAGATCTGGATTTAAAATGAAAAACGCCAAACATTTCCTGAAGCGTTGTCTACCTGCTGAACCAAGTTCAAAAGTAACTTCGAATTTGGAATAGTTCATAAAATCTCCCTGTTCTTACGCAACACTCAATATCTGATTCTGCCTGCAGGTGGAATCAAGTTAGGATTGCGTTTCTGTGATGAAACAAGTTGTACTTCTGGGGCAGATTTCAAGACACGGGTATTTTTCAGGCCTTTCGATTCAAAATTTGAGATGAGAAGAAGTAAACCTGATTTCACAAATTATTTCTTTGTAGCCTATGAGGTCAAAGAAATTGCAAAGCTTGAAAAAACAGAAAGAGTTACAGTGGGACTTCAATCCACAGCTCTTGTATTTTAGAACATGAGTGACTCTCATCCAATCGCGCTTCTTCCTTCAGAGTTGACTTTTGCATCAGAAAAAAAGGAAAAGAAAAAACCATGGAACAATATGCAGTATATGAGCTATGACCGTCTCACAGATTTCTTCAGGGCAAAGTTATCTGCGCAGTATTGTCGTATAAGGAGCTGGGATTTTTAGCTGCTGATTCTTGGAACTTTTCAATTTAAGACAGGGAGGGAAAAAACCTCTGCTACTCACCGTATATGTGCCACCGGGGAATAACTGCAATATATAGCTATATTACCTTCTCCCTCAAAGGCAAAATCCATTTTGGCTTCATTTGAATTTTTATCTAAAGACAGACCAAAAAAAAAAAAAAAAAACAATCCCAGGCTTGTCTCTTTTAATGTATATTTATCTAAAAAAAGAATCCGCAATGCTTATCTGTGAATAGAAAAATATTTATAGATAGAACCAATATCAAAATCAGAATCGCACTAGTTTACTTGTTCAGAAAATCTTGCCTTCTCTCTTTTTCTCTCTCTCTCAAGTATTATCTGGCAATATCATTTCTTCGAGCATCTCCATAAAACGTGTAATTCGCACACAGATTTCCAGGCAAGCTCTTCGTGTCCTTGGTATTGTTAGAGCAGAATTTCTTCTTTTGTTTTTTTTTTTTTGTTTTTCAAAAAGAAAAGAAATAATAGGTAAATGGTACCACATGGGGAGAAAAGTAAAGCACAAAATGGATCTACAGCTTCTGTCTGGTATCAAACTGCACGCGAACAATCTGCTAACAAGCTGGAAAATGAAGAAGAGGCCTAGAGGTCACATCCAAGTTCAGCTTTTTACTCATCAGTGAATGGGCCTGTGGGAACCCAGTGGATCTCCGAAGTCAGCTAACGGTTCAAGGTGTCAGGTTAAAAAGGAGTACAAATATGAAAGCTGGATAAAAGCTCTAAGATTCTGCCCGAGATGCTGCAGGTGCACGGACATGATACAAGAAAAAAGACAAGTCTTCGAGATTCCACATCAAACGGAAATCTTCGACCACACACAACTGCAAAAATTCAAGGTGGTCACTAATTCTCCATGTAACAATGACATTTTTTCATCCAGAAGTAATATTATTTATACATTATGCATTTTGTACAGTAACTTCTTCACTGTGTGGCTGCATACTGTATGGGATAAATTATATAGATTTATAGACATTTTGTGATGAGGCAGGCATTTCTAAGACCTGAGTGGGGTGGGGAAGGAAGACATGCTTCAAATGGACATTTTAAAAACTGTCTGTTTTACAGAGCAGACAGATTCTAAAGCGCTGTGCCAGGAGGCAGCATCTTCTTGGGGAAAAAGCTTTTGCACTTCACTTTCCAGCACCCTCTGTGGTTGAAGAAGTTATGGAAAAGTTGTTGGGTTCCAGAAGTTGTTGAAAACTGTGACAAAGCTTTTGAAAGGATTTTTAACTTGATCAGTCAATGAAATTTGAATGCCTCTGACAAATGGCAGAAGATGATGCAGCTGTGTCCAAACCAAGGATTCTCTTGTGCAAGGTGCACCAGCAAGGGCTAAAGGCACAGTATTCTGGGGCTAGACCTCCATCCATTATAATGTGTATCGCATCGCAGCTAGGTCGTGAAGAAAGTTGGTAGGCACCTCAGCGGCACTGGAATTCTATAATCCTTTATTCTAGTGAGTCAGTAGCGATGCAGTTTTCTGTTCTGAGACAGCTGGTTGCAAATAGTATGTTTAGACTTACAAAGGCACGAGTCGTACTCATTCTGAACACATCTTATGCCTTCACTATTTCTTGTCCATGTTAATGATGTCGCTTTTCAGGAAAGGGATCTGAAACATCTAATCCGAGTAAGATATAAAGAGAAAGAACCTGGCCTTAGAAATGTTCAAGAAATGTGTGATGATCAAAATCAGTCAGTAGAATGAAATATTATTTTCCAGGCTGTAAGGTTTTCAGTAGTTCGGAGGTACCGCGCTACAAACAGCAGCATGAAACCGGAGCTGTTTGTTGCAGAGTGAAAGAATTTTGACTATACATTTGCATAAAATGTTTTCAGAATCCCATAAGAATTCTGCATATTACTTTTGTATTGCAGTGATTTTTCTCCCTTCTGAAGCATGTTTTTTTCCCTTTTTCCTCCACAACATATAAATACAGCAAAATACAATGTGCTGGTATTTACACAAAACCATTATTTAAGTATATGTATGCTGTATCCATTTAGAAATCTGATCATTTTTGTATTCCTGGCATTCACGTATCTTGGTATTTTGCTTTGTTCTGCTATAGCTGATTTCTTTTTCCAACAGGTGACCGAGGGGCCGGTGCCTCAGCTACCTCAGGTGTGCTACGGGTACGGCTCGTGCAGGTAGCAGGGTCAGACACTAGCCTTGCAAGAAAGAATCCATATTGCCTAAAGAAGTCACGTTGCCGATTTGGTAGATGTAGTTCAGCCTGTCAGGAGAGCTCCACTACACTGACATGAATGTGGCAAGACACAGGTTTTACTGTAATTGGTTTTCAGATGGGACATAAATGTACGCTTTTTTGCTGGTGTAGAAGTGTGACCCCACCTGCCTCGGTCTTACTTTAACTTAAAATTTCTCTGGGGAGCTTCAGTTACTTATTTTTCATTCTTTCTGGTGCTGTGCATCCTTCTGATGCTGTGTTTTAGCACTACATAGCTCTCTTTTTGGTGCCACTCATCACTATATCATAAAGATGAGTAGAAAGATTATTGTGTTTGGTCTGAAGGTCTTCAAGATTCACTCTGAAGAAATACAGCACACAAACAACACGACTGGCCATGGCTGCTGTCCTCACAGCTGCTGGTTTTTGGAGGTACATTGGTTCTTTATTGCTTCCTCAGTACAGCTATCAATTTAAGCTTCATTGCTGATGCCAGGGTACAGATTCACCTTATTAATTTATATGTGTTCAATTATAGTCATCTCTGCTGCAACCTGCCTGATTAGGCTAGCTGTCTGTCACAGAAATGAGAAAAAGTACCCTTCCCTCCTCAACCGGTGAGATTGGCGGTGCTTGGAAAAAAAAAAAATTATCTGAGAAGGAAAGATCGAGAAAGCTTTATTGATTTATTTGATTTATTTTGTTTTCTTTCCCAGAGCAATACTCAAGAGTGTCTCTTCTCCCGGGAGGCAGCAAGGAGAGAAAACACCAGGAGCAATCCCAGCAACATCAGTGCTAGGTCTGAAGGATCTTCCCATCGCGGACAAGAACAAGAGACTTCTCTCTCCACGTAAGTAACCAGAGAGAGATGAGGAGCCCAGGTTTCGTCTGCCCTGTGGCTGGCCTTCTGGACAAGGCACGCAGAGCCGTACAATCTTTACTGATCTCTAATTAAAATCAGTAGATAGGGAAATAAATACTGAATGCTTTGTTCTGTAGGGAGATGGTCTCTAAATAAGCAGGGTTTTTTTTAAGTTTTCAAACTTTTTTTTATTTGCATTGTTTGGTTGCTTTGGGATTTTTTTAAAAGTTTTTAATTCCCCCTTACCAGGTGACTGACATTGCCTCCAAATACATTCTCCAGTGAATCAAAATGTAGTGCTGGCTTTACGTGTCATGGAAAGTTACTCACACGACCTACTCAATACGAGCCTTTCTTTTAGTGTCTGCAGACAGCGTTCAAAAATCCTGCTTAGATAAATGAAAATATATTTTGGAAACAGTTACTCTAAATATTTTATTCAGTTTAAGTGATAAAAATATCTCTGGTGATTTTGGTGGGTTTTTTGTGTTTTTTTTTTTTTAAGGATGTGAGAAGGCCTTTGATCTTCATATAGTAGACTTTAATCAGATTGAGACAAGACAGCTGTGATGGGCAGAGTTATTCATTTAGTGCAAGGTTTGGAAAGAGTAGTTATCGCTGCTCAGCATCTCGGACTGCTGCGGGACGGAGCTCCCACAGGGCTGGGACACTTGTTCCTTGACATTTGCATATGATAGCTTTATCTTTTTCTGTTACTCATTAAGACAGTTAGACTTGATAGCATTATAAAGCAAACATATGTAAAGCCAGGGCAGCAGGCATGGCAACCACAGCAATACCAATAGTACTAGTTTTCCTACAATTGTCCAATTTTTGAGAGTTGAGAATTAATCTCAACTTAAGCTACAGTACCTGAACAGAGATTCAGGACATCTCTTTCTCTATGAAGTGATTACCAGGTTAGTGGCTTCTTGTTATCCATCAAACAGGAGAAACATATCATCTCAACGTCATTTGCAGCAGACCAACCAACCAACCAACCAAAAAAACGAAATAAAAAAACAGATTGAACCTACTGATGTTGTTCAAATGAAAATTTTAATTAACATTCTTCCTACCGGTCACTAAGAGCATCTAACTCCTTTTTAGACACTGGTTTGATTTTTAATCTTTGTTGCTTGTCTGACAGACCCTTAAGTCGGTCAGAGCTATGGAGAGACTGCACCACCTTCTTTAAAAGTGAGCACACCAAAACCTTTCCAGTTTTCCAAGCTAAGCTTGGAAACAAGCAAAAATAAATTAGCTCTGAAAACAAAGAAGGACAAACAGATCTGCTAAAAGACAAGGCAATGCCAGACGGTTTGTAAACATGTTTTCCCTCTGCCCAGCGTGCCCTGGCGGTTTCAGTGCGTTCTTGGGTGCGAACTCCTGTTTCGTTCCCTCTGGGTCCTCAGGAAAATGTCCTCACTGCTGTTGCTGGGCTAGGGATCTGTTCCGTGCCACAGGCACACTGCCCGCTCGCTCACAGTCGCCTTGCACTCGTCCCTGCCCCTCTGACCAGCTTTTAAAAAGGGGCTTTCTAAAACCTTCAGGCACGGACTCTCCTTTTCCTGCCTTGCCTGCAAGCAGGGTACTTTCTCCTCCACTGATCAGAAACGTCCTTTTTAAACAGACCACGACTTTTAGTCACATACGATAAACCACGACCAAACCAAGCAATCATAGCACCTCACATCCAGTAAAGGTTTAACGTAGGATCTCAGCTTACTGAACTGTATCACCGTTGTTTGTGGGTGCCTGTCTGCCTTTTTCTTTTGGATGCACTGAATACCCTTGCTAAACTGTGACAATCACCCCGAGCAAACCGTTTTGGGGCAAATCCCACATACAAATATTTGTATCGCTTCAGATGGTGTTCTGTATCTCTGCTTTGTCTGGTTATCACTTCCCCAAACTTCTGCTTCTTTAAAGATATTTTATAAGGTTGACAGAATTAGAGGTTTGTGTTCTAGTTACAAAATAGAAATAAAATAGCTCTTTTGTCACAATTAAGAACTACAACGTATGTATTTGATTACATAAACATTGCAAAAAAGTGTCTACAGAAGCTCTCCATAGGATTTTGATATTACCACTTCCAACCGATTACAGCAGAGTATTTTCTAGAATTCTTTTAGCTCCGTTCTAAAAATGAAATCAACTTTGTACTTACTCTCTGCTTTTTTTACTAAACTGACCCCGTATAACTTCCCTGATATTGATTAGGAGATTAGAGAAGTGTAGGTCCTTTATGTTGGGATTTGACTACATGAGGAGGAGCATGAGAGATAATATTACATTATCTCAGATTAAAAGTCTCCCGTGGGCAACGTTTGGCCCTAGAATGCGGATTATGTGCACATTGAAATCCTTTAGATTTGTAAGACCTTAAATTGCTGTGGCTATATTACCATGACCTGTGAGTTCATGAGCACACAGGAACGAAATAATAGTTCACCGTTTTTGGTATTTAAATGAGAGACATCCATGGAAAAGTTCTGTTAAAGCATTAGAGTGTCTCTCAGCAGAAAGATGAGTCACATGAGTTTATTGGGATGAAGGTAACAGCAGGTAAATTTAGATCATACAGTTATGAAGGCTGTTTCCTATGGAAGAACTTTCATTTTATTAAAATAACTAGCAAATCAGTTGAACAATTCTAACCGCTGAACACAAAGCAGCCTCTAGCCCCGCTTGGACATAGAAAAAGTCTATACCTTTCATATGCTACAGAGCTGAGGAACAGGGCTCAATGAAATCACAGGGTTCTTATATACATTAACCCTGAGACCTCAGATGAGATCTCGGCTGATATCAGATAGCTTTTGTAACTCGTATGAGTAGATGCAGTCTCCGAGCACCTCATGGTACCAGCTGTGCACAGGGTTATATTAATAGCCAATACCTTCATGTGCATGTAGGCACCAGCTAGAAGAGCCATATGCTCCAAAGCATTTGTTAGCTATATTTCCTTTCATGTAAATGGAGAAGGTTGACAAGAAAATGGCTGTTGCACCGGGCACAGTAACCGTGTTTATATAAGCTAGGGTATAACAGGAACATTTTATTATACCAGAGGCAAGCTGGCACTATTTTTTCACATCCATCCTAATCAGCTCTCTCACCTTCCCAAACTGATTGTTGAGAGGGATCACCCTGGACAATGCTGATCATAGAATCGTAGAATTGCTTAGGTTGGAAGGGACCTTTCAGACCATCTAGTCCAACCATCAACCTAATCCTGACAAAAACAATCACTAAACCAGATCGCTAAGCACTACATCTACCTGTCTTTTAAATACCTCCAGGGATGGTGACGCTACCACTTCCCTGGGCAGCCTGGTCCAATGCTTGGTAACTTTTTTGGTGTAAAAATTTTTCCTAATATCCAATCTAAACCTCCCCTGGCGCAACTTGAGGCTGTTTCCTCCTGTCCTATCGCCTGTTACTTGGGAGAAGAGACCGACCCCCACCTGGCTACAACCTCCTTTTAGGTAGTTGTAGAGAGCAATAAAGTCTCCCCTCAGCCTCCTTTTCTCCAGGCTAAATGATGAGCAAGACTTGAAAACTGGAACAATGGATGAGGAGAAGGTCATGGGGTACTGGTGAATGAAAAGATGGACATGAGCCTCACAGCCCAGAAAGCCAACCGTACCCTGGGCTGCATCAAAAACAGCGTGGCCAGCAGGGCGAGGGAGGTGATCCTGCCCCTCTACTCTGTGCTGGTGAGACCCCGCCTGCAGTACTGCATCCAGCTCTGGAGCCCTCAGCACAGGAAAAACATGGACCTGTTGGAGTGGGTCTAGAGGAGGGCCACAAAAATGGTCAGAGGCATGGAGCGCCTCTCCTGTGAGGACAGGCTGAGAGAGTTGGGGCTGTTCAGCCTGGAGAAGAGAAGGCTCTGGGGAGACCTTATTGCACCCTTTCAGTACCTAAAGGGGGCCTGCAGGAAAGATGGGGAGAAACTTTTTAGCAGACCCTGTTGCAATAGGACAAGTGGTAATGGTTTTAAACTAAGAGAGGGTACATTCAGACTAGATTTAAGGAAGACATTTTTTACAATAAGGGTGGTGAAACACTGGCCCAGGTTGCCCAGAGAGGTGGTAGGTGCCCCATCCCTGGAAACATTCAAGGTCAGGTTGGACGGGGCTCTGAGCAACCTGATCTAGTTGAAGATGTCCCTGCTCATTGCAGGGGGGTTGGCCTCGATGGCCTTCAAAGGTCCCTTCCGACCCCAACTACTCTATGTTTCTATGCTAATTCCTAAATCGTGTTCAGAAATTGTCTGAGAAAGTAGTAGTTGACCTCAGAAAAATATACTTGCTTAGTCCTATGAATCCAATTAACAGAAGATGCCATCTTACTAGAAATTATGGGTTGTTTTTCATTTTTTATAATCAGTTTCCTTATTTTTGAATTAATTTCAACCTCTCACCCAGGTATTACCCAATTTGTCACTTAGGGTAGGCGGTGATCAAGATGGAAAAATTGTTTCACAGGAATCTGATGGTAGTCTCTGTCCAGAACAACCTGTCAGAGAGATATACAAGACAGCTGGTTGTTTTCCAGCTGTGGACCCAAAAGGTAGTTTCACCAATATGGTACTGCAGGCAGCCCCTTCAAGTCAGGGTACATCTCCTTACCAGTGCTTTAAGAAGTATGCTGGTAGTATCTCTCCATGTCATTGCGCTGCATCTTGTGTATATACCGCGCTAGTCAAACCCATCCTCACATGCACCTGGAGACTCTCAAAAGTCTGGATTCTTCAAATGAAATTTCTGACCACAGACAGTATGAGATTTTGCAGGTTACATTATGCAGGTTCAAGGCATATATAAACAATAATAACTATTTCAGCCCTATAAAGTCAAGTAGATATCAACTGAATTAACTGCAATGTATTATTCAAAGGCTTGCACTTTGGTCTGTTACAGAAATAAATTTGAACGTGGGTAATATTATGAAAAAGCTGTAAGACAACAAAAATGTGTAGTTTTCTTTTACATGACTGCTCAAATTTATTTTTTTTTTCCTGAAAAATGTTGAATGTGTTTTCTCCAGATATGTGACTTCAGAAATCAAAGATGTAAATGTAAATTAGCATATGCTCAACCATCGGTGCCCTCTAGTAATTACATGAAGGATTGTTTTATTGGATCATGTTTTTCAGGCCAGCGTCCAAAAGCAGAACAGTGATAACAATGTCATTTGAAGTCAGGGTTTCCTTTACGGATCTCAGTGATATGCATTTTTGAGTAGCTAATAATTCGTCAGTGTCATTTCATGACTAAAATTCAGAATGGTATCTGACCTTCTGCTCTATGACTTAGTGTCATTGCAGGCACGCTAGCTTTATTTGGCCGGGTCATAGTTGTGTGCATTTAGCAGCTTGTCAGCGGAAACCAGGCAATGAAAGGATTAAATGTCAGACTTCTGAGAACTACAAGAAAGGCTTTCTTGCTGCAGGTCAGGAGACTAGAATAAGGTGTCATTCAGACTGAAAGCTTCTTTCAAAGTGAAAAATAAAAAAAAAAAAAACAACACTTTTTATACTGAGGGTTGTAAGGAAAGAAAGGGTTCACACAGCTTAGATGTGATTTACAATGAGTCTGAACAAACTTTACAACAGAAAGAGAATATTGGTCAGAAAGCCCTTTTTATAAATCACAGGCTATTTAAAAATTGCAGAAGCTGAAGAATTTGGATGAGGTCAGCCTGATCAATGCAAGGTGAGAAAGAAAAAGGTAGTCTCATATTTTTCAAAGGCAAACTTTGTACATTTGACTTGCAAACGCTGGAAAAAAAATCCCCCAAAAGCCTGCCAGTATATTATGTTCTGCTAAAGTTTGATATTGAAGCACAGCACAAAGTTGAATTGCTCATATAGCATAAGTTGCCATTGAGTTGGAAAGCCGATCTGTTCTTATGCGATGAGGCTGTTGGGAAGTTGTTTTGCTGATAATGTGTCACCGACCAACTGAGGTAGGCATGCAAAAGGATGAGTCAGGACATAAGGAGGTAGGAGGCGTAAACAGCAATTTATCGACATATCATATCAAAATAAACATGGTTTATGGTTTCCCAAAGCTCAGATGCACAGAGGCAGTCTGGGAAAAATTCATTGCTGGAGAAAGCAAAAATGGTTCTGAAATGAGTGAAGGTGCACCTGCTTATGCAGCAAAATCTGGTAGCCCAACAACTTCAGTGCCTGAGACTTGAATCCCACAGGTCCACCATTTACAGCAGCAGTTCCCGCTTTGGTGCACTCATGACTCCTTAAATTAGCTACAGCTGGCCTAGCTTGGGGCCCAATAGCTTCCAATTTGCAGGAAATAGCTGACACATTTAGCCTCTTTTTGCAAATCAAGCTGGCAAAGGGAACAATTGCTTGTCCTTTTCCTCTATCAGATGTGAGGGTCCTTACCAGCAAAAGCTGGCAAAAAGGGAGGGGAAAAATTAAGCAGAGGTTTTCTCATATTTAGGCGACACTGGCCCTTTCTTGCTGTGCTCATCCTTAATTTTGCTGAGCTATGACCCCACTGCAACTAACCGCTTCTGTCCTTCAGCAGGTAAGTGAAACATAGAAGTAAGTTTTACTTTTCCTGTGAAGGAAGCTTTACGGAAATGGAACTTTACAAAGGTCGTACAGCAAGCAAATACTTCTGCACGTATGATAGTATGGTTTAAAGCCTGCCACTGAAATCAGGTACGATTTGCTTGGCTAGTTTGAACAAAAATTTGAAAGGTTGTGAGGAAAGGTTAAATGGTAAAAGCAATCTGAATTTAACCGAAGTACCTTGAATTCCAATTTAAAGCCAAATCCACTAGTCTACACAACTTTTCACTTAACATCTATGTCACATGCTTTGAGTAAGGGGACAGAAAGTCTTATTGTACAAGAAAGATTTAGTAGTCTAATTTGTTGACTAGGCTGGAAACAAAGATACAGTACTTCTGTTAAATTAGTCTCTCTGATTAGTAAGTCGCATACAAAGCCAGTGTTGCAATAGTAACTTAGTAGTGGTGATGTGGTAAGTGCTAGTACACGCTTGATAAAACTGTAAGCAAGTGATTGTGTACCTGGTAAGATAATGTATTCCTCGGAGATTGTGAGGACTATTTAAAGTGTGCTTTAAGCTTTAAAATACGCTATCACTCTTAGGTTTTGGTGCTTTCTCTTAATGATGGTTTGCTGGTACCAGGCCACCCCGCTAGACAGATTTTTGTGGACAAAACTGCAAGTGTGAAGCCAGTTAACAAATGTCTGGCAGGAAGAGTAATTCGTGTTCACCTAAAATCGGGCAAATGTGAGATTAAATAATTTTAATCTGTGTCTGACATGGAATAGTACTAAGAAACTGTAAAACTGATGGTTTTCTTGGGCGCTCTAAATATTTCATTTCGCTAGTTTACTACTGGCTTTTACTCAGGTAAGAGTAGCCAGCCGTTGTGTGGTTTTGGCTATAACTGAACTCTGAGGTTTCTCTTACTTGCAGTTTCTGGCAGATGGGGTCATTGATTTGTAGAAAAAAAAATGTATTACTTGAGTCCTACTGGATGAGGTTAAGCGATCTAACCACAGGAGAGCTCAAGTCTAGCAGTCTAGACCCCTAATTTCACACTGGGCTCCATGAAATCGGGAGCCCAAGTTCAATTTTTGTAGTTTTTAGCATGCCCATTGATCCGTAGATACAAATATTGGGAATACAAATATTGTGCTTATTCTTTTAAATATCACAGAATTTATCTTAATATCAGTAATATCAGAGCACTGCTGGTTTGTTTGCAGCTTGCTTCTTTAATTGCACAGCCATTAGTGACACAGGAAGTAAGACACTGTCTACATAGAGATAAAAAAAAAAGCTGATTTCTTTATGGAGGTGTTCAAGCTTCTCTATCAGAATGAAAATACACTAGTTAAATGTAGAAAATCTTTTTAAAAGGTATTGGTAGAAAAAGTTAAAATTCTCTAAAAATTTTAAATTCCGGAAGGTAAAACAATTATGCTTACTCAGTCCAAATTTAATAGTTATGGTAAATGAACAAAACAGTATTCAAAATTGTTATGCACCAGCTGAAGACAAGCAAGAGACCTTGGACCTTCCCATTTGTCACCAAACTTTATTGACTCTTCCCTGAAGAGGGATTGTATGAAGAGATATATACTTGCTCTGAGAAGTCGCATAAACCTTTCTTTTAAACTGAGACCATCTCAGAGGAAGTTACTGAAAAACAGAAATCATTTTTTTTCTCTGCTAAAATTTACAGGAAAGTATTGCTGTATAGAGTAAATTTACATCACTTCTGATTTCCTATTTTTCTTGCTAAACCAGTTAGTTTCTTCATTATTAGTCTTACTTTTTCATTAGATATTCTTATCTGAAAAACAAACTGTTGCATATCTTCAAAGCTAAAATGTATCATGTAGATCTGCTGGTTTTCTAAGAAAAAGCTTCCTGTAATACCTATCCCTGTTAGGTGGGGTGATAGACTGGTGATACACGAATTACTGTGAACTTCTTATCCGCTTAATTAGGGTTTTTGTCTAAATACCAACTATTTCACATGAATCCACCTGGTTTAATAAATTATGAGCCAGGAAGGTTTATAACATCCGTACAGACATTTCTGTGTCAGTGAATTTTCCGTAGGACTCATTATCATCTTGCATTGGGATAAAAGCATTCTGCAAACTTGAAAACTGTTGTATTTTTTTAACAGCCAAAACTTACTTTTCACTGGAAGAAAGTCATCAGGAAAAGTTTGGGTTCTGGAGAAAGGAGCAGAAAAGACAGGGGCATAGAATTTGTGTACCTTAACCAGAAATAGTCTCACAACTCTTCTTAAAATGTGTCTCAAATAAATATATTTGTTGTGTTATGTGACAAGAGAAGAGCACCAGAAGTCCATTATGTTTATCTATAATTCAAGTGTGTGATTCCTCAAAGATGTGAAGATTTGCATAAGACATGATAAATGAACATTTTTATGTGAGGTGGTTGTTGTAAGATCATCCTGTCCGTATTTAAAATGTACATATTAGAGAAGATTGTGGGTGCACTAGTAGTGTATTGGCAGAAATACTTTATAAGCAATGCATCTCCCACTCAGATGCACAAAAGATTAATCAGGAAAGGAGGATAAATATAGTAATTCATATCAACCCTCTTATGTTGTGAATTTCAGTAACTGTTAATGTCTTCTTAGGCTTTGAGTATCCCCATGTCAAAATGAGTTCAATTTCTGAAACACTTACCATTAAACATCTCGGCTAAACAGAAGTTCCATGAATTGCTCATAAAATGCTTTACTTATTTAATTCAGATTAGTACATTAAATCTTTATCTACAGTATCATAATGACTTTCATTACTGATAAAACTACATAAGCTCTGCAGTATGAGGTTACAAACTTGATAGTTGTTTCAGCAAATAAAAAAAGTAACAAGATCATATCTCTAAAATTGCTAAAATGATTGCTGTTTCTAAAATATGCATTAAAATCTACATTGTGAATACCAGCAGTTTTCAGAGTAATGCAATTCAATTTAAGTTGTAGGACTCAGCCATACTTTATAGGACGTTTTTTACAGCTTTTGCAGAACAAACTAATATCTGGTTGACCAGGCTACAGAGTGTAAAATTCTCTTTTAACATTACGCATTCCATGAACTTAACTAGTTTATAACAGAAAAAGAAAGATTAAAAAGACAAAGCAAAATATACAAATGTATGCCATATCTTACTATATTATTTTTTTTTACTTAGAAACCTGATCAAGCTATTATAATTTAAAAATGAGAGGAATGCATGGTAAAGTCACTTACAATTAATACTTCTTAGTAAGTTCGTTCTTTTTTTACATTCTCTTTCAAAGATATTCTAGCTCTGTTGTTAATGGCCTGGTTAATCATTAACTACATCTGAAAGAATACTCTAAAGTGAGTTATAACCCTATAAAGCCATATAACCTATAGTGTATTCAGCAAAATCACGCCAGAGGCTACAACCTAATGCCTTACCATCATCGCCAATATTTCTGATAAAAGGTGTTCAAAAGAAATGTCCGGAAGCTGAGCTTTTTAACGTAAAGTGTAAATGATTTCAGAAGAATTACAAATTCTACCATGAAATGGTAGCTCTCTTGATTGTTTAACATCTAAAAGTTACTGCAGAACATCCGTTCCCATACTGCGCTTAATTGGAAGCTGGAAAATACCAGTTCCAACACCAAGATGCGCAGATGTAAGCCAACATGTTGAATTATTTTTTCCTCCACTCTTAGAATCCATTTTCAACAAAGGCAATGGTGGCAAGTGATCATAAGTCTCCTTTTGTCTCAGCAGGCCACCAGACAACAGTTCAGCATGACTCACCAGGGTTGCCCAAAACATAAAGCTTACTCAGCAATCGGTAATATGTCTGTTTACTTACCTAAAGAAAAATACCGTGTATTTTCAAAAACGCATTCCCTGCAACTTATTCAGTGCATAAGTTGAAATTATTCCATAGAAGGGAAAAAAAAAAAAAAGCATTCAAATGTGTTTGATAAGTACTTTCACAGAAAAGTTTTAAAGTGAAGGACCTTTCTTAAGGTCTGTTGAAACAAGTGTTTGTGAAGCCAACAAAACAGGCAGACGTGGCGCAGCTTCCGATCTAATGGGGCCAGATCATTCAGACTTGCCCTTCTTTGATTCTTAGTGATATTATCTAGCTGTTCTGCAATGGGAACTGTCTCCTGCTGTCATGCGTTAATTAAATAATATTTGGTGAGAAACTTTGGAGTCAACAAAATATTATGGGGTCTAGTTTTCACATTTCTTTGCAGTATTTTTTGGTCTTGCGTGTCAAAGTCCCTCGAAGCTGTCAGAGTTCAGGCATGCTTCTGAACGCCCTATGCGTGTCAGAGTTTTCTTAGCTATCCCAAGTCACAAAACCAAAATTTTTCTCTCTGCAAATCCTCGTGATGCCAGCTCACAAGCTAGGAACACACAGTTTCTGCAGAGGTCCCTGGAACTCCTGGGTGCTTTAACAAGGTTCCTAGATTGACCTTGCTTTTGGGTATGGGAAGCCTCAGCACTAGTCTGTGTAAAATCGTGCTTCGGTCAAGTCAGGGTAAGAATATATATTACCTTCAATTTTCGCAATAGCGGGGTGAGACAGCCCGGTTACAAATCTTCAAAGAAGTTAACAAAGAAAGAAAACTGTGCTTACCTACTTTTCCCCAAGATCAGATCCGAAAGATGTCTTGCCCTATATTCATCCGACTTGCTGTGGACATTTGGATCATTCACTTCACTGGAGCTTCTGATGTCTGAATGTATCTCATCTCAGGTTGTAGTCATGGGGCAGGCTCCACTCCTGCATTTGTAGCAAGTCCATTTCCTGGAGTCCTGCAGGGATTCCATTAAAATTGAAATTTTTTTCACACTGTCCCAGCTTATCAACACCTTACTTGGCAAATGCCTCTGACAGTTCTCCTGTCAAAAATTGCTGTCTTCTAGAGCTGCGGGTTTTGTCAGGCACTAACGTCTGATAGGAGACAAAACCTGCTTAATATTTGACTAGCTTAGAAAGAGCTCCTCCGTTCCAGCAAAACAGATGCTTCTGTCCCTTGCCTATGCCTTGGTGAGCAGCATTATTTATACCAGCGTGAAGTGAAATTCAGAGTTTCATCTTCTATATTATGCCTTATTTTGACAAATATATTTGATATAATCATCTAAATGGAATTAATGCATTTATCTCTTTATCTAGTCAAGACAGATTTAATAGCCTCACACACTTGGACAGATAACATCTAAGTAGGACAACAGGTGCTTGCTCTCCGTTTCTCTTATGGTATTCCCATACCCTTGCTGGTCTGCAGGATCCAGTGAGAGGTCTGATCCCTGTGAGATCCTTATGGATACACATATTTTGCTTGTCCCCCCAGGTCTATGTGGATGTCACAACTTTGTCCCCAAACCCAAATTACATTAACCCTCTTGAATAACTCAAACTTTCATAGTCAGAATTGCAGATCAATAGTGATATTCCCCATATATCCTATTTCTGTGTCCTTAAAGAATAAGCCAAAATACATACTGATTTTCAATTACAGCTGTACAAAATAAAGGTTGAGACTGAGGTAAGTTTGAATGAAATATCAGGCGAGCTTTGGCGACTTTGAAAAATATTTTTTTCAAATTATTAAAAGAAAAGGACTGTGGAATATAAAATAGTTTCCTTTGTTGCATAGACATCTAAGGCAGTAGTAAAAAAAAAATGTTCTTCTTTTAAACAATTAAATCCAATAATCTTTGATTCAAAAGTGTTTATTTCACCTATGTTCTCTAGAAGTTAATTACACTTACAAAGACTGCTTGTCAATAGTATAGATTTAGAAGTCCAATTAATCTAAAATTTTGCAAAACATTTCATTCCATAAATGCTCATTGCTATAAAATTAAAAAAAAAACAAACAAAAACGTTATTTGGAGCATAATGTGAAGGGTTTTCTAATGGATTTCCAATTATCCTGTCTGAAGGACTTAATAACGTCACCTCTTAAGATGTAGTAAAATTGCACTCCAACGAAAATAATTAGATCTCAGCATAACAAATGCAATTGTAGTTATTATCAACACAAGTAAAAATTTACTAACAGAGTTGTATCTACTAATAGCAGGACTGAAGTTGTGTCTGACTTTGTGGACTTCCTTGAATAATTGCTTTAATGATAATATACCACAATATGTAGTGTGATTTATTGTAAAAACCTGCACCATATTCAGTGAAAACCTTTAGAATAAATTCTGTCTTCAGGACAGGAAGCACGGCTAAAAACACAGCTTTTATAATGAATGACAGGAAAAGCCACGCTGCAGAAGTCAGTGTATAATTATCTTGTTAAACAGAACTCATGCATTACTGTCACTTTTTATTTGTGGAAATAGAGTGGACGTCTTAGTAATAAATAGAAAATTTTAGTAATAAAATTTCATTTTATAGAAAAACCTGAATTCATACTTAGAAGTAAAGACATGTGGGAGGAAGACAAGTATTAAAAGCTGAGAAACCAAGAACATCTGCGTTATGCTAATGCATATGGTGGAAAAACAGTAAGAATTCTTGATTTATTGGCACTGTTTATAGCCTGATTTTTTTTCCTGACAGCCTCTCTCTGAGGATCACTGGAAACAAAATTTCAGTTATAAATATTTTATAGCATCTAGCAACTATGCCTACCTGTATCAGTTACTAAAGCAGTAATACACTTTTTTTGCCTAGCCCTTTAGTGTTGAACTGGCAGTAAAATACTTGGATAACCAACTTGAAAGACTATCTCGATCAAAGATGCCCCAAACTTGATTTATTTTTTTCAATAACTGGAAAGTTCATAATGGACACTTAAAGGTAATTTCACAACAGAAGAAAAGTAAAATGATGTTCTACAAAGAAGTGTTTGAAGTTAGATAGATGACAGCCTGACAAAGGTTTGTTGTGAGAAGTATAACTCCATAAATTGTTTTATTTCTTTTATCAGCATGATGCTCTAGCTGTTGACAGTCTTGATTTATTTGTAGTTGTGACCTTTCAGACTGAGGAATGTTGCTCTACAGGGATCTGAGAAATAGCTCTAAAACAGGAGAACTATTCTTTTCAAATCTTTTTTTCTTTTTTTTTTAAATAGCACTTCAATACCTGTTTCAAATATTGCAGCAAATGTTGCAAAACTTGTTTCTTCTGAAAATTAAATAAATTATTGTCATTATTGAATACCATCTGTGTATTTAAACCTTTATGAAAGAAAGTGAACTAATAACAGGTGCAGACACTATGATATTACTGGAGACAGGAAAAAAACCATTTCCTTTTAGGTACCTAAGTGAGTCTCATCACCTATTGTGACTCATCACGATAATACACGGGCAGCAGAAATTTACAGTGGTGTTCCAGATCCTGTGATTTAGCTATACCTTGTCCTTATATTTCTTACAACGTTTAGTTTCCTTGTTGTTGGCATGACTAGTTCAGACAGTGATGTAGCATCAATTCCCATAATTCTGAAGTTACCAGACTGAAATCCTTAATTGCTGTGCTTTTAATTACAAGAATTCCCCTTCCTTTCATTGTCAGTAAGAACGTGGTTTCCGTTTGGGTTTCGGTGGGGGTTTGGGATTATTTGTAGTTGTTGTTGTTGTGGGGTTTTGGTTTTTTGACAGCTAGTAAATCTGTCTTTCAGTAGCTTGACAGATAATAGCTTCCTTAGCAAACATTTTGTCTAATGGTAATTTTTCTACTGTTCTCTCTTTATTTTTAGATTTTTTTTTTTAACCTTGCAAGAAAATTTAAACGTTCTGAAGTTGATTCTGTCCCTTGCCTATTTACAAGGGAGACCTAGGTTACTCGCAGAGATCAGCTAAGTTGTTTCTTGTGTAGCTTGTTACTCTTGGATGCTTGTTTTACCTATCAAATTACTTAAGAGTCCAAGAGTCATTTAGTCAGAACAAAAACTGAGGTGTTGGATATACTTGTACAAGGACTATTTTTGTTGAAGAGAGAGTCAAAAGTAATCTTTGAAAAACTGAAATATTGCACAGTCTTCGGGATAAAATATTGAAGGTTTATTTAAGGAGACTAAAGACAAAAGCTTCCAGGCCATCAAACAAAACTTTTCCGTAAAGCTTCTAGTTTTGAAATATATTTCGGTGTAAGCCAATTTGCATGATGCTGCTGTGAAAATTCAAAACACAAACACTGCATTTTCTCATCTACCTTTCCAAGACAAAATTAACTGTGGCTGTGTTTAGCATTTATTCATACGCAGCACAAGCACTAAGTGGGTGAACATGAAAATGAGATAAATTTCATGGAAATGAAATTATTTCTGACTTCCACATTAAAGGCTGGGTGATCGGTGTTTTTGTATTATCAGGTCATGGTAGAGTGAGTGAAATATTTCAATTTCTTGGATTAGAACTGTTTATCTCTTCATTTCTTGCTATCAGGGGAATTATAACACAGATTGACTTATAAACTATGTATACAAGAAATCTCATGCATTATGGACATTCACTACTACGTTTTTGCTCATCCTAGTAACATCTGTTTAAAATTGGAAAAAAGATCTTTTGTGTGTAATTTATATTCTTATGTCATTGTTGATATCCTTTAAACTTCAAAGTGGGGGGAAAAAAAAAGGAAATGTACAGCTACAAACTAGTTTCTTAAAAGAAAGTCAAATTGCTTTGTTGGTTATGATTCAAGTTATGGATACTTTTCCAAGGTATATGTAAGATCAATTATAGGATACATCAACAATTAAATAACATTGCATTGAAGTTGGTCTGACAAGATATAGTCAAGTTATTAACCATGTACAACTGGGATCTCTGCTAACGGCAACATGCTGACTTTTATTGACATGAAATTTCTATATACACTTCAGATGCATTTTTAAAACGTTATCAAAAAAGACAAGTATGACATACTCATGAAGTTTTGTGCACAGATTGAGAAGGGGTAAAACATGGCTTACAGACGAGGTGGGTGGCTACAGAACCATTACTCCAATAGAGATGTATTCATTACTTGTCTTCACTGGAATTAGAATACACGCTTTTACCTGGTGTGAGACAGTCTCTTTCATGTATTCCTATTAAAAAGAAAGGGAAAAAAACCCCACCCAAACCCAAAAACAAAACCAAAGAAAAAAGCCCAACCAACCGAACAAAAAAAAAAAAAAAAAACCCAAAAAAAAAACCAAACAAAAATACCCCCAAAACAAAACCAAAAAACCCCAAAAAAACCAACCCCCCAAACAAACAAAAAAAGAAAATCTTTAACTGGCTTTTAGTGATTCCTTGTCCACCTGGAGGATGGACTGGATTAAAGCAACTTTTCCCTTTGGAAGGGGGAAGAGCCATCTTCCCTCTTGGTTAGGTCATTGGGTGCTCTGTATCTAGATCAGATAGTTGTGTTTGGGGGAAGCTCTTTGTCCATCAGGGAAATCCACAGGAAGAAACAGAAACCTCAGGGACTGCAGAGCCCCATAGCTAGACAGAACTATGGGATGTGAGGCATTTCCCCACATACACACCGGTATGCTGGTAGTTTTATCTGGTTTAAGGGTTTATCTGAAGGACAGCAGTAAATGTTGGTACTCACGCAGGTACTGGTTATTCCGCCCAACAGGCCAGTCAGTGATAAAGTCTGAAAGCTGAAAAAACAAAGCATACATTCAGAGCTCCTGGAGGTTTAAATAGAAATTTTAGAAGCCTTTTTTTTGTTGTTTGTTTGGTTGGTTTTTTTGAATTATTTGGTTCCTGACTTCTACAAATAACCCAACCCTGTAACATAACAGATCACAGTGTTTAGGAGTACTATTTACTTTTGAGGGCGTTCAGACTATTTGAAAAGAAAATATATGAGGCCTGGATGGAGTCACCTGTAAGGACTGAGCAATTGGGCAGCCTCAAGTTCCTGGCAGAGAGTATAGGGGCTAAGCAAAGTTACCGCAAACTGGAGGTACACAAAGACATTCAAACTTTACACACATCCCCGAGTAACGTCGGTACTTGAATGAGCTGGATGGTTGTTCTTGGGAAGGAAAAAAAATGTACCTATGTGTCTTTAGTTGATAATATTTGTATAGCAGTGTTGCTTTTTTATGAAGTTTTCTTTCTCTTTAGTAGATTTTTAAGTGCTTTGGAAAGACATACATGCTTCAACTCAGTATCTCAGATGGCAAGACTGAGGCAGTGACAGTTTTGGTGACCAGCAAAGCTTTTTTTTTTTTTTTCATGTTGAAAGCAGACATTCAAGACACATTGCCTGCAGTTGAATTTAGTTCCAAAATGCTGTAAAGGTCTTAAAATATCTGGTGATTTCAGGGAAACAAATAAAATCTCCATTTTGATGGCTCTGAGATTCTGCATTAACTGTTCTTTGACATGGCAATAATGCCAGCATCGTAGGACTGCAGGAACTTCCATATTGGTACAATATCCTGCTGTCTTTTTTATACTTTTGTTTTTCCTTTCAGCTCCCAAGGCACCTTTCTTCAACAAGCCATTAATTTTCATAATATCTTGCAAGGTTTTGCTGTTGGCTTGCTTCTACCTCTTATAACTTGCAGAAACAATAAACTGAATCCGAAAGAATTTTTGTGTGCTACCTTCATTAAAGAGCAAAGCTATATTGATATTAAAATAGAAAATGCTGAAAATGTAGGTCAAAAGACATATTGTCAAAAGAGACATATTCTTCTTTTTCCTCTTTCCCAATAGTGTTATTAACACTTTGATCTTAGCTCTTGCCAATATTGTAAATTAACTGCTGTCATCTATATCACCAAAATTACTGAAGAGGATGTGGTGTGATACGCTGGCTTTACAAAAATCAGCAACTTTGCAGAGCTTTACGTAATATCAGCTAGACTTCATAATATCTATACGTAATTTTTTATTGCTTTGTGAATATCCTTAATAAGTGACTAATTAATTTTAAAATCTAATTGGATTTGATTCTGACTTACTAGGCATAGCAGAGTAAAAAGTACCATTAAGCTGAAGGGACAGAATAGATCCTTCCACAACTGAGGGATAAAATTCAGCTCTATGTTACTCTAGAAAATGTATTTTTAAAGAAAGGAAAAATAAATAAACAAAGACGAATAGAAAATTAACTTCCGATACTTGGGTTTTTCTGGCCTGTTTCGTTTTTCCTGCAATAAAGTGCTATTTTTGTAGAGTTTGGTAAAATTTGATTCAATAATTTGCTTTGAGACAGATTGAGTGGATTTTATTAACTTTTGAGTTTGTCCCCAAATCTGTATTAAGATTAGGTAAAGTAATAGAAGATTGCATGAAGTTATATATCGGGGGGGGGTAAAGGCCCAAGCAGGAGAAAAAAAAAAAAAAAAGCCCTGCAATCAGCAGGCATAGTGGGATAAAATAGACAAAGCAGATCAGAGCCGTTGGCTGTTGCAAGCTATATCAAATAGTCCTTTTTGTTCCTTTACCACTTGTGAGGCTTCTCCTACCGTACTCTGTCTAGGGCACTGCACTTCCAGTGCAGACATGAACCAGCTGAAGAAGCTCTAGGAGGAAGTGAGAATAATCAAAGGTCTTGGGTTGAAAGGCTGAAAGACTTGGAAATCCTAAAAATCGATATAAAATAAAAATGAAGGGGAAGAATGTGAGTCTCAAAATAGATCAAAAGTATGATAGCACTTCTGAACTCGGTCTCTATGTTCTTAAAGGATGTTTTGTGTTAATATAGTTTAGGAAAAAAAAAAAACGGAAAAAGAAGCATAGAAATAGGATTTCTCATGTTATAGAAATTCTGTTTAAATCTATGAAAAAGCAGATAAAAGCTGGCCCATTCAGGTGGAAGGGTAAGAAGGGCAGAGGTTTCTTTGTGAATTCTATTTGCAGTGATGTGGATTTATTGTGAGCAATATCGGTTGCATTATATATCTTTCTCATATGCCTGAGATAGGCTGCACAGAAGATTGGAAGGAGCATCATCTGCACTGTGCACAGCCCTTTTGAGTGTGTTCTGTCGTTTGGCCATATATGCTATTAGACATTGTGTCCATAAACTCTCATAACTGGATCTCTATAGGACACCACTATTTTCCTCCATGCTATTTGTGATAAGCTCCTTTTAACTGCCCTGCGTTCTAACCTTGATCCTATGTCAGATGTACAGTCCTACTCAAAAAATAGCCTCGTTCAAAATTGGACCGTTAATAATTGTATTGCTGACTAGTATCAAATTTGTGAATTAGAAGATTAAGTTAATCTAGGAGAATAATTTAGCTTTCTCTTTTCCTTCTGACAGCTCAGGCTCTCTGGGGAGGTGTGCCCTTAGTTTATACCTCTTACCTTCAAGTTCTGTTCTCAGTAAAGTATGTAAAAACCTATTAACTTTTCAGAGTTTGCTCCATCATTCCCTCCATCCAATTTAAATTAATGCTGTGTTCAGATCATCAGTCCTTCATCAAGCTCATAAAGGGGAGAGAATAGATATTTAAAATGATTACGAGACAGACTATTCATAGTTCTAACGTCTTTTAAATCCTCTTGTATAATTACATGGGAAGTATCGACACTTTGGAGAAGCCAGATCATTTAATGCGACATAGGCTACTCATTGCCTGTTGGTTTTATAGGAAACCCATTATCCAGAAGTTTGCTTTACGTTATTGCTGTTTAATGTCTATTCCTATAAATAAGTTTTTGAAATACTGATATTTAGTTGCATACCATGATATATTAAAAATTTTTGTCTGTCAGTGTTTTTGAATCAAGTACTATCATGATCCCATCTTCCAGAGTGCTTCTATGAGTCTTGTGATGAAAAATTAAAGAAATCTTCACTTGCATCCTTTTTACCTGTATACAAGACACTTTTTAATTTAATTTCATTGCAGAAATTCACAAATATAAGAGATTGACAGTACTAATATTAATTCCACATTATTACAATGTGTTTATTGTATTTGCTGAAGTACATGCTGTCAGGAAATATACTTGAGCAGTGAACAGTGGGTGGATATAAATGGGATGGTAACAGAAAAAAAGTTAATGGGCCAGTGTAGAAGAAAATAACGTTTTTGCCAGCAAATTGTTGTATTGCAATTTAAACTATGTTATAATTAAGAAGTAATAAAAAATACAGTATAACTCATAGCACTCTGATTTTCCCCAGATAAATGTTTTCAAAGCAGGCTAGACAAGAACAGTGGTATTCCAGATGAGGATTTGAGTCAGTTTGACTCATCCATGCATCAGCCTACCAAAATTTTCAAAATAATGGTGAATGATGCTTGAATATCTCTGTTGTCCATGTGCTAGCCTTACCAACAGTTGGTCACGTTCTGAGATGTTATTTATTTTAGTGCAGCTGGTCAATCAAATCAATGTTATTTGTTGCCATACTTAGACAGGCAGAAGTGAAGCAAAAGTAGGAGTCGTTAACTTCTCTCTTGAGCGTGAACCTATTCCCCCAGAAAACTGTGCATTTCACCAGAACCTCCTCAAGTGAAGGGAATTTATGAAGGGGAAATCATGCATGACCACCATGATACCCTTAATGTTGAGATGACTGGTCTGGTGAATGTTGTGAAAACTTTTTGAAAACCAATGAATACCCTGATTTAAGATTACAAGTTCATATGGCAAATACTTGGCTGATTAGGAAGTTATAACACTAGAAAGAAGTCCATAAACATTTTCTTTATGACAATTCAATGCTCTGAAGTTCTCTAAGTGTCTGCAGAGCTCTGCTGTGGGCAGGGGTACCAACCTCCAAAAAGAGTGGGATTGCAGAACTTAAGCATTATCTTTCTCAGAACCCAACAAATTCTCTTGGGTAGTTGTTACTGTTGAATTAATTAAAGTCAACTAAAACAATTCCAACCAGATTGCTATGACGTATAATTAAAACTATTGTTTATATTTTCCTGAGAGAAGTTTTACAAATTGCTGCAAAATTGTCAAGTCCCTCTGAAATTTGCAGACACTGCAAATCCCTTGGGGAGAAAACTACTTGAGGAGACGCTTGTCTTACAATAAAAAATTACATACACCTACAATTTGTTGAACTCCTGCTGCAGGCTTCTGAATTGATTTCAAAGAATTAATCATAAGATGTTAGAAAAATAATTGCTAACCATGTAAAAAAAAAAAAAAAAGAGAATGAAAGTTTATGATCCAGCTAGAGATCTGACAAGTGGTCTAACAAGCAGCTCAGGAATTTTGGGTAGGTTTCTGCTAAAATGTAAACTGAAATTAAACCATAGGAAGCTGTGGTTACCCACAAAATAAAAAGGGTCTGAAGACAGTCAGTTTTGTGGGCTGTGGATATCATTTTAGTTACTCGGTCTATTGTGAGGTATAAATATTCCTCATATTCATCATTGTGAGGCGTGAATATTCCGGTTCTGAATGTCACAGTAGCTGTCATTGTTACCAAGCCTCCTACATTTATTCCTGTTTCGTTATTGTTTTACAGCAATATGGAATACGTCACGTATCATCAAATGTAAATTATTATTTGGGTATACAAACTTCTTTTCCCACAGGTATAAAAATTCCTCTGAAAAGTTAAATGTAGCTGGAAAACACTACTAGTTTAATGGACCTAACTGTAGCTGTCAGGTAGACACATAAACTGTGTCAGGAGAAAAAAATGCTTGCTAGAAAGGAAATGAAGCTACTGCACTGTCGGAGCAAGGACTGCTGGTGTGGCACAGGTTCCTCCCTCCTGAGGGCTTTTGGCAAAGGAGCCGTAACCATTCTCTGCTCTCGCGTTCCTTCTAAAGAAGCCACAGCGCTGTGTGAGGAGATAATTAGGGCCCATAGAGCTCGGAAGGAAAGCTAAGGAGACTTAAGCATTTTCACCCTGCATCAGAGCAAAGACCAAGACTTTTACATTGATTCTGTGGAAAACAGAAAACAAGTATCTCCATTGAATATAATTACTACCGCTAAGCTATGGTATTCATCTGGAATATGGAAGGAGCATGAAGTTCTTTCTCTGTCTGGTTTAGACAAGAGTCTGTAAGTCATGTCTCCATTTCCCAGATGAGGACATGCATTCCCACGTTAGAGCTAAAGGACTGCAAATTATTCTTTTGAAGCTCCTCCTTCGGCTGTATTTAAATAAATGACTGATCTTATTGACACCACTGGAAAGAAGCTTTCTACAGACAAGAAAATTCCTGATCTGAAAAAACAGAATTTCATTGAAATTGGTGCTGTTCTGTAGAAAACTTTGGTGGAAAGATGTTTCTTGATGGAAGAGCTTGGTCCAAAAAAATGCTTTAATAGACTAATGCATAAGCCATACATTAAAAGTAGAAAATTCAGACAAAAATTTCAAAGAAGCTACAAAAACTATGGAAGGAAAGAATAGGATAGGAGTGTTTTTTTCCTAAAAGTTATTAAAAGACATTCCTAGAATTCCTTGTCAGTTAATGTTGAACTTCCCTTAAGCTTTGGGGAACTACTATCTGCTAAAAAAAAAAAAAGGCACCATAAAAAAAAAAAAAAGTAGCAAAAAAAAATCCCAACAAAAATACCTTCACATATAAAGTTAAGCTTCCTACGATCTCTTAAACTAGACAGAAAATACAATGCAATCTATATTTTGGGAATGTGTGTGTGTATATATATACGCACACACTAAACGGTGTAGTGTACAAGCATATTTGGAGGGGAGTGTAACAAAAGATAAGCAAGATGAACCAGATATAAACAGTAAAATGATGCTCACTTCTACCGTTTTGACCTTCCTCTAGTTACTAACTCCGTACTTTATCTGTGATAGTCTCTCTATATTTTTACTTCATACTGATAGAATACTGATTTTGTACGTGCAGAATTTATTACTGAAATTGTTATAGAATAAGTCTCCCTCACTAGCAGATAATGTATGTGAGTAGGTGAAAGACTGAATGTCTTCATTTCATAAGTGTAAATTACTCTGTCTGGAAGCTAGGTAATCCAGCTTTATTCTTGGGTCTGATTAGAGCTGTCACTCGAGTGCTTTGCCATTTGAAATTGAGCATCTTGGATAGTAAGAAACTGGATTGTGTCATAATCCCAGTGTAAGAGAATTGAAACTCGCATATCAACATCAAAGGGAAGAAGGGAGTAACAGGAACTAGAGTTGCCAAGGGATTAGCTAAGGTCTGTTCATATAAACAGCTCGTGCTGGTATTCCCGAGTTCCAGAATATGAAAGTTTTCCTTGATTAAGCATTAAATGTGGAAAAGTTCAGACACATCCTTAAAACTCACCTACAATGTGTTTACGCCTCTCCTTCCTTTCAACAGGTGTATAAATGGGCTTAGCAAGTCTCGTTATTCCATAATGTTGACTTGAATGCTGTTCTCTGTTAGAAAGTAGGTTACGTCTCTACCGAAGGTTGTTTCAAAAAAAGAGATTGACACGATGTAAGTTCTCCTTGTGACTCTGGATTGCACTGAAAGTGGTTTTGTTAAGCTCTGCTTCTCCAAGTGTTGTGTTGACGAAAACAAAAACATACAATGTAGATTTGCTGTCCCGAAGTGAAGCACAGCAGTTCATAAAAAGAAGCTTTTAGACTTTAAATAAAAGCATATGGAAGCACAGGCTTAATAATTCATACTGAAATGTTTTCCTTTCCTACACCCACAAGAGTAAATATATGGCACTGTTTGCAATAATTTATTCATTATATTACCAAACAATTCTTTCCCAAACATCAGGTGTACACTTACCACACTATATACAGGAAAAAAACCCCCAGCAGTCTAACAACGCAGTAAATCCTTGTGATTGTTTCCATAGTGGTAATGAAGCACTTTATACAACATCTTGAGGTAGATGCTTAAGAAAAGATTTGTTTCAGAGTAGACAACAGTAATTTTCTTGTTAATTTCCCAAAATGCAGTCTTTTCGAGGAAAATACTTTTGGGAAAACATAGGTGTATCATTTTTCTAATATAAAGATTTCTTTTCAAAAATCTGTTCCTAGAATTTTTCAGAAATTGAAATAACTTCACGGAGCAGCAAACTGAAAAAATATTTTGGCAGCGTAGTTCTTTTAAACTGCAAAAGTATTACAATGCCTGTGATCACTGGGTAAACACTTTTCTCTCTAGCCTGGAAATAGAGAAATTACTTTATGCTTAAATATGGAAGTTTCTGTAACTACAGGAATTGGGCAGTTATCACCAATTCACATAGTCTGTAGTTTTGATTATAAAGCAGCTCATATGCCTTTGTAGCTGTTGGTAGAGGCGGGGTATGAACGAGCAAAAGAGGGGCCCATCAGATCCATTTTTAAGTCCCAAGCCAAGACGTCTGTGATATAATCGGCATGAACTGCCTCTTCCCCAAAGATTCGCCTATGTGGATGTCATCAGCATAACCTTGAACTAAATCTAAAAGCAGTGGTAGTCCAGGAGGTTCTGCATGTTTCTGACAGCTTTATTCCCAGTTTCAACGCAGATCTTCATAAACACGTGAACTGAGTCATGTCTTGTGCTTGTCAAATAGAAGGGGTAAGCCTAGTGGTCCAAGAGTTTCTCACGACTTGAAACGGACCCCTTGAATAGTCAGTTCTAGTTTTGCGTCCCCTTAGACTGCATAAAGTGAGTACTTAATGAAAATAATGACCCTTAGCTCAGTCCAGTTCGGGTGTTTGACAATATTTAGAATATTTAAAGCTGTCTTAGAAATTTCCTGACTCCTTTGTGGCAGCTAATGTCTTCTTTCCATATATACTCTTTGCCAAAACATAACCATTTTTTCTATGTTAAGATTATCTCTGAATTAAATAGTATTTCCTCTACTCTAGTGCTTAACATTATATTCTTAAAGAAGAAATATCTTTATATTGTCATCTTCCCCCTTGATCTTAATTTTGTTTAATTTTAATAAACAAAATAAGTATATTTTAGCCTTGTCTTCTGAGACAGAAGATGTATTCCAAAGATGTGGTTTTTGTCTTTTTCCAAATCTGCTTCACATAGTTCTGCTACCTGAAACTGTATGCTTTATTGTATGACTCTATTTCGCCTTAGCTAATTACGTCTTTCTCATCTGGCTCCTGTAAATGTCTCAAAGGTGCTCTTTGATTGACTAAGATACACGTATCTCTCTTTATCTTTCTGTTGGAGTGGCTCCATTCACAGTGGAAATTCTGGTTGCCCCTGAGTGCTTGACTTCTGCACTTCTGACTTCATATTAATACTTATTTCCTTAGGTAAGTAACACACAATGAAAATTCACCATTCTTGCTCTCACAGTGAACAGTCCTAACCTGGAATACCTATGTTTCATTACGATTACTATTCCAGGTTTTCTACTATCCTTGACTTAAAACCGGACTAATCCAGTTCCCACGCTTTGAAACTGTGACTTCAATTTGTATAAAAACTTGGCAGCTAGTTCTTTGTAATTTCATTAGCGCTCTAGCTGCTTTGTGTCAAATCTTTTCATTAATCAAACCATATATGTGAATTATGTTGCTACCAGTTTTGGAATATATTTTCCTCTTGCAAAGGGATAAAATAGCAATAGGGTAAATTTTGCTTCCCAGTGTCAGTAAGCTCCATAAGGTGAAATCATACTATGTTCATAGTTCATTTTCTATGTCTTTGCCAGCAGAGAAACAATCCCTTCTCAGCACTGATAACATATCGTAAAAAAAAAAAACAAAAAAACAAAAAAACAAAAAAAAAAAACCCAACCTTTAAGGCTGCAAACATTATCAAGTGAAAACAGGAAGATAAATATTTCAAGCAAAAAGGCACTAAAGATGAAAGGTTATTAACATCCTAACAGTAAAAAGCTCAGACAACTCCATATTTCACTTGGTTTATAACTTTCATCTTGCACCTTGATTTACATCAGGAGCTGTCATGGTTTTGGAGGCATTTATTGCTTAGACTTATTTGTATTGGAAAATATGTAAGTATAGCAAAGAACAGTCTACATCTATAATTGCTGAATTCTGAAATGGATCTTTTTTTAACTTAAATCAAAATAACAAAGTACGTGTCTATCCACAAAGAAAATAATGGTGCTGAATATATATATGACAATAAATATATATGTTTCAAGCAAAATAATGCAAGATTATTCATTTTTAACATATTGTAGAACTCATAGTCAGGTGATTTATGCAACACGTGAGAAGCTCGTTATAATCATTTTATATATAGCAATGAAATGTTTCATTCTCTAAGATAGCTGCAAGAATTGTTACAATGCAATCAGAAATAATATGAGGTAGGAACTGTATTTTACCCACCCCCTTCTCCTACATCAAAGCTCTATATGCATAAAACACCTCGTTTTGTGGGTGCCGAGATGAACAATTTCTTTCTCTTCTCTTCCAGAATTTGCATATTATACTGGAGTTTGGGATATAAAAGTCTACGTACAGCTGAGATTAAATGTTTTAATAATTAAGACCTCTCCACATCTCTCATTCCCCGCGCCCCCCCCCCCCCCAAAAAAAAAAAATCAAATTTCCTTACTGCTGATAAGTGAGACAACAGATTAATTCTATAGTGATTAGGGTGTTTACTCATGAGAGAAAAGAGAAAAGTTCTGGATGCTTCTTATCTGCATGTTCCGGAATACTTTTAAATTAACCCTAAAATGATTTAATCTAAACCAAAAATGGAACATCATGCTGATAACACTAAAATTTTCATGTTTAGGGTTTTTTGGTGTGGTTTTTCTTTTTTGGTTTTGTTTTGTGGGGCTTTTTCTTGTTTTTTTTTTTTTGTTTTTTTTTAAGTGAATCTACTGCTGTTGATGTGTCCCGTTATTTCAGTTCTTTAGATACATTCAGAATGCATCGATTACAATAAGGTCTCAGGCATCCAAACTAGTAGCTAGCCGAAGAGTTAGAGAACTTCGATCTGAAACAGAATTGTTGCATCGTCTTCCTGGCAACAATACATCTACATGAAGATTCTGTTGTTTTCGTTATTCAAAAGGTAAAAGACTAGTCTGGGCTGATTATCTTAGGTAGTTAAATCCTACCATAATTCTAATATTGGTTTTTTTTCAGTATCTAAACCGTAATAGTTTTCTCCTAGATGTTTTATATTTAGTTTTAGTATTTTAATGAAATCATGTTTTCCTAAACATTCAGAAAGCTAAAGAACCGCGTAGTCAATAGGCACGAAATTATTAAAAAAACCCTTCTGTTGATGAAAACATGAAGTGCAAGCACACTATGATGATGTAGTTGAAAACTTCTGCTTGATAAACATCATATGACATGTCTCACACATGCACCAAAGTGTTGCCTTAGGACATGGTGCTTTGGTGCATTAATTTTCTACTCTGCGTTCCAGAAGATGTCCAGACTCTAGCAGTCATGAGAATACTCTGCAGACACTGCAAAGCAAAGCCCAAATACAACAGGCACTACACAATAAATTGATCCGTTACTGTGAAATCATGAGAAGTAACTCGTGAAGTGGCATTACTTGTCTGAATCCTTGCCTGGATTCTCAATTTTGCCAAGTTCCCTACATATGTTCAAGAACAATGCTAGAAAATGTTTGTCTGCACTTTAGGCTTACATCTTAAACCAGCTGTGAGGATAAATGACATTTTTTACTACTTTTTTTTTTTTTGGTTTTGGTCTTGACAATATCAGTCTGGTCGAGAAGGCTGAAAATGAGGTGGAAACAAAACATGTGCAACCATCACAGCAGAGCGATTGAATAAACAGCCCTGAATATGAGTAACATCACCAAAGAAATTTGAATAATTTTTAAATGGAGCACGCACGTTTTTTGTATCATATTAAAAATGCTGTTCCTAATGAGCTGGGAATCATCTTCCAGCCCTAAGCTTACAATCATAGTACTATCCACCCAAAATATATTTTATGTATTTATGTCAAATTTGCAAAAAATTACTAGAAAATACAGATAGAGAAATTATCTGAAAAAGGAAGAAGTATACATAATTTCTTAGAGGAAAACCAAGTGTGAAGTCTCTCGGTGGTATTAAATATAATGCATAAGCAGATCCACTTTTCTTGATGACCAGTCTCCAGAAATTTGAAAGCTGCAAATCATAATCTCAGACTTGTCACGGTACAAAAGACTGACGCAGCAGTCTTCAATTCGTACTACAGGAAAATTACTGGAGCTGGATCCCCTCTGAAACAGCACCGGTAATCAAAACCTTTCTGTAGGTAACAAATGTTCCTCTGTACTTTACTGTCACAACATTGAAACTGTCTGTTCTTTGCCTGTACACAGTTGCTTTGTAGTGAAACCAAAGCCAAAGACCAAATAAATATCACAGCTCAAATTGGGTCACAGAATTAATATACGTATCTTTCTCTCCTTTGCCATTTTCATCTGATGAGACAGTGTCTGCTGGCGGAATTCCTTTGCACATTATTTCAAAGTTATTGAATTTTATCTTATTTCTATTTCTCTGTTATTCAAAGCAATCCAGCGTTCTCTGCATATTTTATTCCTCCCGTGTGATCATAATGACTCCCAAATATTATGCTATCACTGGTAGCACAATATCACCGATTTGGTGTTCAGACCTTTTTGTTAGAAGTCATCCATTAAATTGTGGCTTGTTCCCTAATTAGACCCTTGAGTACCTTTCCCTAATAAACTGCCTCCAGTCTTGTATTTCCTCTTTCAATGCTAATGCCTTGGTTTTTACGGGTGTTTCTTTGTGCTGATACTCTTTAAAATTTTATGCAAAACTGGAGTAGCTAGACAATAATAATAATAATAATAATAATTGAATTTCATATCTTTTGGGATGGAATCAAGTTATAGTAGCCATGAAGAACCACCTACTTAAAAAACTACAGGAAGAATCTGAGAATATTTAGCTGAAAACTAAAGCGAAAGGGGAAAGACAATATCTTAAAGTTGAAGATTCAGGAGAGCAATCTTTGATGTCCAAGGGTCAAATGCTTTTCCCATCTGAAAAATTCCTATAGCATATGCTTTTCTTTACATCTTAAAATTTGCTCTAGAAATTATTTTAATCTTCTGGGTGCCTGGAAAACTAGTTTATCAATTTAAGAATACTTGCTTCCTAAATTTTAGAGGAAGCCTGTGGATTCGCACAGTGATCTATGTAGGCCTAAAATAAATTTTGTGGGTTTAACTTCAATTTATTATCCTGAAAATGAGAAGATATGTTACTCATATATTTAAAGCTATTTAGTAGGTAGATGTCAAATAAGTAGACGGACATTCGTAAAGAAAATCCATACTTGAGCGTCTAAATAAGAAGCCTAATTTTTCAGAATGCCACTCAAAATTCCATTTCAATCAAGACCTACAACTGTTCAAGACACCTGGATATAATCAACTAAAAATAGCTTTTGAAATTCAGCTTTTTGCAACTCTAGATAATCTGGATTTTGCCAAAGCCGGTTTGTATGGGGTAAAAAATGGCAAAATGCTGTCTTCATGTATATCTTCCACTTCCAATCTACAGTCTGTATGTTGAATTAAAAAAAAAAAAAAACCTACAATGTCACTAGGTGAGCTTGTAAATAGATGTTGGTATTTTCTATATGGTCATGTATCAATATACCTAGTGAATTAAGCAGCTAACATTTATGTCCAAAGGTCAAAGGGTTGCATAACATTTTTAAGGAGATTTATTTATATGAAATGTAAGTTTTTAATTTAGAATTGGGGCACTTTGGTTCGTATAGTTTCTTTGAATTTGCATCTCAGTTACATTATGCTTAAAACTGAATTGTGTCAGGATGCAGGTAAATAATCGATGATCAAAAGCCACACCGTTCTGTTCTGCAGCAGAGGTCCTCCTCTGTTCATCTGTGCAGAGCACTGAATTCACTGCACCGCATTCCACTCGTATGAATGTGCACTAAGGACTTTTTTTCTTCCCTGGTAAGCAATCGCTGCTGTTGTCACAGAAACAATTTAGTATCACAGACAGGGGGCAAGACAACTTACGTGACTGAAGACAATGGATGCTCTTACAACTCACCAAGGGATTTATTCAGGACTAAGTGTTTCATCCGAAAACATCTGGAGATTCAGTGTATACTTTTATAACCAGAAAAGGCGAATCTCTCTACTACAGCAAGGTAAGTTATGGCTAAAGGTTACTGTCCTTCACCATATGTAAAATTCACAAATAAATTTGCAAACACAAAGTTGAAGTTCAGATTATAGGTACAGAACTTGAAAAGGACAACTCAGTGGCAGAATCCAGTCTCCCAGGCATACAGGTAGCAATGTTACACCACCCCTCTCACTATAAAATCAAAGTTAGCTTAACATCTTTGTTTAAAAACGCCATTATTTTGGCTTGTTTTTCTCATTATTTCTGCTGAATAGCTGCATCGGACACCAAACCATTTTTTCATTTTCCAGTTTCTTTTATTCATTTTTATTTTATTTCCATTTGCTTTTCTGCTCATGCTGCTGGCTAAGCATGAATATTTCTTTTGACTTACTCCTTTAATTCCCCTCTTATTTTGAATTTTACTAGGTTAAACAAGACACTGTTATAGGCCCCGCTTATTTAATTTCCAATATTGTGTAACTAATCCTTCTCCATATAGCTCTAGAGTGCACTCATCTTTCTCACAGATGGATGTCAGGTGTTATACGTAATTATAAATATATATGCATTTTTTTTTATCATGTGTTAATGAACTTTATGCACTGATATTCCCTGCTGAACTAAATTCACGTGCTGGAAGTGCACTCAGGCAAATTCATTGTTGAATCAAATGTAGGTTTTTGTTCTTTTCTTAAGGAGAGTAAATTCAGGTCCAAAGTTACAAAATTTTTGGCAATCAAGTTTATTTTCTCAGAGCTCTTGTGTTAAGGTGGCAATAGTAATATTTTACCACTTACATTCAAACACTGAGTTCTACTAAAGCTGATAACATGGTGTATAAAGCATCAAGTAACTGCAGTTTCTAAAACGTAGCACTTGTTCTGTCTGGCAATGACAGAATGCAGTAATGGCAATCTTTTTTATTTTATCAGTGGGAAGCGCTGAGTGTTGTTCCATATTATTCTTACAACAGTGAGAGAGACAGCTTATTTTGATAGTTATAGCACAATAATTGCATGTCAGGAATATAATGCTTCACATGTAGATTGCCTTGAGATTTGAAGGGTAATAATATAAAACACTGCCAAAAAGCAGGATGGCGAAAATGAATCTGTGTTCTGGCTTTCGAAATAGGTAATGTTAAATTAAACACTTGCATATAGTACCTAATGCAACTACAAGTGCTATATGTGAGAATTTTGTACTCTTGCACAGCTGGTTTTATACCTGTTGCTTCATTGCTTATGTACTGGATAACCTGTCAGAGTCTTCCAGATCTTCTTTGCGGTGAAGTAGATAGGTACGGTTTGGTTTTGAGGTTACTGAAGTATTGCGCTATCTACAAGAGCATACAGAAATGGAAAAACAGCTGCATTTCAGGAATATACTGATTCTTTCTAAAAAGAAAGTCCATTTTTAAAACATGGTTAGATTTAAATTCTTTATAAAAAAAATAATAAAATGATTCCACAAACAGGAAAGAGCTTGCTTTCTGTAATGGTACTTGCATTCTTTTCCTTTATCACAAAAGCGACTATACATTTCATATGTGTAAAATGTGTAAAGTATCTGAAAGCTTTATGGACTAATAGTGAATATAAAACTCCCCTGGGCCTTTCATAAAACCACCGAAAATCCTACAGATAGCTGAATTGCTCTAATTCGACGACTGATGTATGGCTGGTGTTTCCGGTAGTTCAATAGCTATATTGGCAATATGCTGTTGGCGCTATCTCCTGGCACGGGGTAAGAGCAGTGGTTCCTCTACTCGGGGTGGGAAATGCCTCCCTGACACCCATTCCAGGTGCTCAGCTCTTGGAGGGAAGAAGAATTCATGGACCCAGCCGGTTCAGTGTTTTCTCAGTGAGTAAGTTGCCGTTTAACTTGTCCACTTCTGCCCTGGGCTAACGTACTGGCTGCCAGCCCTCCATGCCACCTGGGGAGGCTACTCACCTCAGACACCTCTTTTCCACAGGGCAGATGCCAAAGTCTCTTTACCTTACATCTAGTTTTTTTAAGTGGTTTTGTTCCTGCAGTTTCCATCTTTCTCCTGAGTCCTTTATCCAGTGTGTTGTTGCACCTATTTCAGAAATAAGCTTCACTATCTTTTTACGCCACTAAAAATAACATGAGATGTGTAATTAGATTAAGACCAAAGTTAAAGTATCAGTAGGTTTTTCTTTTGTTTCCAACCTTCTAAAGCGCCACTAAAGTCACACCACTTTGCTAAATAAAACAAGGACAGCTTGAAGTAAAAAAGGAAAAAAAAAAAAACGTAAAGTGTTTTTCCAGTGTGCAACATACAATTTCTATTTAAGGGGAAAATAAACATTTGATGACTAAAAGCCTTAGATTGTTTTGCTACATGTTAAAACTGACCTTGGTTATAGATTATTTAAATGATCAGTGGTGAGATGTAAATAATTACAGGAAGATCATTTATAGATGCTGTAAATTACAGTGCAGCATTTTTTTAAAAGGAGAAGAAAAAAACAAATTTGCTTATTTATTTCCTTCCTTGTCTATTCCCCTTGCTTCCACTAGCTTTTTCCACTTTATTTTATTTTTTACCACTTGACTGCATCCAAGGTCAGGCTCAATGAGAGAGAATCTTAAAGCAGATAAGAGATGACAGAGAACGCATTCAAAACCAAATAATGCAACAATCTGTTAGTGGCAGTAAAGGAGATGTTACCAAACCAAAAAATTATGCTGTAAGTAATCATATTTTTGTCTTTAATTTCAACCTCTACTAAATACCTAATAAATATGAAGAGGATAGGAATTGGAAGAAAATATGAAAAATAAAAATAATGCTAGGGTTTGACAAATTGTTTAAATTGAAATAATGTGCCAATCCATCGGTTGGCTCTGTGATTTAATTCACTGGCTAAACTGCTCCATTACATGAGATAACACTAAATCGAGTATTACTTTCATGGGCATATGTGCTTATTTTTAATGAAGAAATGTTTGTACAATCCAACATGTGATCTTCAGTCAAAAATAATGATATCTTCAGAAATTTTGATTGGAAAAAGATAGACAACTTCCTTGACATAACTCCCATTTCTCCACCACCCCCCAAAAACTTAAAGAATAACTAAAAAAAGGCGACAAAACAACAATGGAGTTACATAACAGTTTGATAGACTGTGAGGGGTTGCTAGAAAATTATTTGTGAATTAGCACTGTTTCGACATTGTTTCATTTACGTGACCCATGTTATTCCAGTGCACAGAACAGGCATGCAATAAGGCAGAACTGCAGTGGATGTGGGTGTCAGAATACTGATATTTTCAGAATTGCAAAGGTTTTCCTTTACTGCCTAACATTCCTCTTTATGTTGAGTAATTTGCAAATAATTTCACGCAAGCGAAGCATAAATAGAGGCTGAGCATAATGTCTCTCTGACGGTGTAAAGCCTTCTTTACAACCGGAGACAGATGGGACAAGGTCACCCAACTGGTGTTCCTTCCCAGGAGATCCGCACTCCGGTGGCCTGAGAGAACCACACTGGCTTGCTTTGGAGGTAAAAGAGTAGGGACTAATTAGCCCTACCGAAAAAACTTTGAAAAGCAAAGCTAATTAGTTAGTACAGCATGGTGCTAATGTATCTTACAGTGCTTCAAGGTTTGCAGAGTACCTTGTTCCTGGGTAGCTCGGCAGTAGCGGGCTGTACTACGCAGTCGTTATGCTAAACAGCTGTGAAAGCAGGTTCTGTGGAGCCCTTTCTTTTTTCACTTTCAATTCTGTAACTGTCACACAATACTCTCGCCTATTTGTAGTGTCAGAGCCCCGCCTTTATTACCCTTAATACCACAAGTCATCCCTTTAAGGACAGAGGTTTCACCTAATGAGCTTCATATGGACAAAGGGGAGGACAGAGAATACATGCCCCCTAGTTTTGTTTAAATCAGAGTTAGATTGGCTTTTTTACTGTTGCAGATGCTTATAATTAATAAAACGATGATTAGTTTCTACTTCAGGCATGAGCATATGTAAGAGTCATACAACTACCTGTATCTGGTTGCCCAGAGAGGTGGTGGAGGCCCCATCCCTGGAGACATTTAAGGCCAGGCTCAATGAGGCTCTGAGCAACCTGATCTAGTTGAAGATGTCCCTGCTTACTGCAGGGGGGTTGGACTAGATGGCCTTTAAAGGTCCCTTCCAACCCAACACATGCTATGATCTGAAAGTGTTGGAGGGAGTAAACAATTTAAACAGATAACCATTGCATCCATGCAGCGTTTGTATTCCAGCAAATATGCCGCACTGTAAACCAATCATAAAGTCTTCCTTTTATTTCAGTCTATTGTGGAACAGAATTTGGATGCGGCTTCCTTTTTTCATTTCCGTATGTTTTTATTTTGGGTTTTTTTTTTTTTCTTCTTAATGACTATTGTAAAATAAAGACAAGACATTTTTCTTTAACAGATGAGACACAACTATCAGTGTAATTTTATTAAAGATAGATACTCTAGCATTTTGGCAAGGAAATACTAAGCATTCACTATTAAGTATTTGTTTTAATTATTCAGCAGTAGCTGAGGACAGAATACACCAGTCAATGTGTTGAGTGAAAAGTTAAAGTCTTTCCTGCCTGAATACCAAGGGCTAGATTTTACCTCTGGCTTTCTTGGATTTTATGCAGTTATAACTTAATTGAAAATAAAAGCAGTGGGGTTTCATAGGTGTAATACTAGTATAAATAGCAAAATAGTCTTGTAAGTCTTAGCTATTCCCAGAAAGCATTTTAACAGATGCTGTGGTGTTGCTTTTAAAGAGGTTCTTGATGAAATCTACTAAACAGCATTATTTATAACACTTCTTAAGTAGTTTGGTGGTCCCCACGGGAATGCATCTTGACTAGTGAAGTGCGACAATACAGGTTGCAGCAGGTACTTCTAAACATCACGCCTGACAGCTTGACAATAAAACAAGCAAAATATTTAAGTGTTTCACATTCCAGAGGGACAAGATGCGCTCCTTTCAAAACTCAATGTTCATGTTCCGTTGCAGAATATGTACGAGTGTCCACGCATAGGCAAAGGCAGACACTAGGTACTCAGTCTCAGCTGAGCACTGTTATCCTCAGAAGTTTTCTCTTCCAAATTTCTCTTTCTCTTCCAGACTGGGAGTATGGCCCTTTGCAGATGCTTACATCTTCTTGCAGCTTACAGTGTGTCCGTGTGGTCTTTGGAGACTGGCCCGTGCTTGCTCCTCCTGGTCTCTGCGGTAAGTGGACAACCGCCAGCACCGATCTGAAGGCAGAGTGCCTGAGCTAATGCCATCGTCTCTGCTGGGAGCACAGTGGGTTTGGATTGGAGCTGGTGGGCGCCCAGCCAGCTGGAAGAGAAGACGGAGCAAGGGCAGGTCTGTCTGCCAAAGGCAGTGATGGCCAACCTGTAGGCTAAAACCAGGTTGGTCCAGATAGACGCCTCAGGATTTAAAAATGTCTGAGTGTGTTTGCAGCCCAAAATTAGGACTGCAGCCCTTATTCAAGCAATATAGTGATGGTTTTTGTCAGAGTTAGGTTGATGGTTGGACTAGATGATCTGAAAGGTCCCTGCCAACTTAGGCAATTCTATGATTCTATTATTCTAATATTTAAGTGTACACTTTAGGCCTGCTATCAGCATGTAAATTTTACAGATTGGTATTAGGCAAGAAGGCTCAATAATTTAATCAGTGCTATTTGGGGAAGTTTACATTTTCAAATCTAAGTTGGGATATCTTTTTTTTTTTTATACATCCCCAAGAAGAGAGAACAGCTTTACTCTGGCTTGTCCATTATCCAAAATGAAAAGCAATTCATTATATCCACTTTGCAGTAGGCTTGACTACATAGGGGGCACAACAAAGCGAAATTAGGATGCTTTACTTTGTTATCTGATTATTTTAAAAAAGAAGGATAAGAATCCTTTAAGATTAAGTCAAGGTTATGCAGGAAACTGAATCTTACTAACACAGGTGTTGCTTTGAGTGGGGCTATTTGAACAAAAAAGAAAAGTGAGAAGCTATCTGTAGAGGTAGGAAACTGGGATATTATCTTGATCTAGGAACATGACTAGGGATGGGTAAGTTGAGAGACTCGGTCTCTTTTTAAAGAAGATAAACAACTGCTGTCCAACACAGAATAAAAAATTAAATATCCTTTTATTCTGTCTAATTGTTTATGATAACTTGAACCCTCCCTTGTCAGCTTAGGAGGACAATTTAACAAGCTTATTTGCATTAAATGGTGAAGTGAAAAATGTGTGTAAAAATATTCTAAAGATTCTAACAGTTAGTCTTCATTAGGCTGCATTCATTAGGCAAATTAAGAACATTCACATAAAATCAACAGCACCATATTTTTGGTTTTCCTTCGTTGGAAAAAAGTTACTGTATTTTAACAGAGCTGTCTAGAAGTGAGAGCACATCAAATCTAGCATTGCACTTCAGCTGAGTTTGCAACAGTCAAACTACCTACTCAACGTAGTAGTTGCAGCACCAAGGAAAATACTGAATATTTTTAGGTGTACAGAACATTTTAACATTTTATCTGAAAGATTTTTCTTAAAATTACTCTGTCTTTAATGTAAGCCTTGTTTTATGCACAAAAGAACCTCCTACATGTTCATGCGCACGTGCACACACACTCACACACAATTGTATTTCTTCAAAAAACTTTTATCCCAAGTCAATGACAGCAGGCAGAATACTGACAGATAATGACAGGGAATAGCTGTGCTATAGACTGATTGCAGCAATGTAACTAATTAGTTTGTGATGTGTAGTGGTGTAGATTTGCAAAGGAAAGAAGTGTTCAGCAGAAGTGCACCGAACGCAAGAGGTATATATGGAAGGAAGGAAAAGAACAGTGAAATTCCCCTCATAGAATCATAGAATCTTCATGGTTGGAAAGGACCTTTGAGATCATCGGGTCCAACCAAACAACCTACAATCTCTGTCACTAGAGCATGCCCTGAAGTGCCACATCTACGCGTTTCTTAAACACCTCCAGGGATGGTGACTCAACCACCGCCCTGGGCAGGCTGTTCCAGTGCCTGACCACTCTTGCAGTAAAGTAATTCTTCCTAATATCTAATCTAAACCCCCCCTGCTGCAACTTCAGCCCATTTCCTCTGGTCCTGTCGTTATTCCCCTGGGAGAAGGGGCCAACACCCACCTCTCTCCAGCCTCCTTTCAGGGAGTTGTAGAGGGCAATGAGGTCTCCCCTCAGCCTCCTCTTCTCCAAGCTAACCATGCCCAGCTCCCTCAGCCTCTCCTCATATGACCTGGTCTCCAGACCCCTCACCAGCCTGGTAGCTCTCCTCTGGACACGCTCCAGCACCTCAATGTCCCTGTTGTACAGCGGGGCCCAGAACTGAACACAGTACTCGAGGTGAGGCCTCACCAGTGCCGAGTACAGAGGCACCATCACTTCCCTGCTCCTGCTGGCCATGCTATTCCTGATACAAGCCAGGATGCTGTTGGCCTTCTTGGCCACCTGGGCACACTGCTGGCTCATGTTAAGCTGGCCGTCCACCAGCACCCCCAGGTCCTTTTCTGCTGGGCAGCTTTCCAGCCACTCTTCCCCAAGCCTGTAGCGTTGCTTGGGGAAGATAAAAATAATTTTAAAAAAACCCTCGGGAAGTGCAATAAGCTTTTGAAGAACTTTGGGGACAGGGGTAAATGCTGGTTTTAGATAAATCAGACTGAAATGTTCGAAAGTTTTTCTATCTTTGGTGCATCTTTAATGTCTCCATTGCCAAGATCCTGACTTTAAGGGGAAAGGAATATTTTATGGAAGGAATGTGGCATCAAAAATTTAAATAACTGTTTGCTTACAATCAAAAATAGATCAAGAATCAAGAATAGATTTTTAATGGAGGTCATCTTACCTTTTAGTATTCAGACTACTGCATAAAATATGGTATTATGCAATGACAATATAATGACAGTGGTATATCCCATGGGTACGTTTAAATGACATACTACTGTTAAGGCTTTAGAACATGAATTTGAGTCATTTGCATATAAATCAGAGAAACATGTTCAAGTTACTACAATTTCAGTCACAGAATACCAAACTAAACTGCATATTTTATACAAAAAGGACTTCTGAATTCCTTTTCTCACTTCATATCTATACAAAATGAAAGCTTTAAATGGCTTTTCTGCCTTGTCCTAAAAAGAGATACAGAGCTGAAAGCAGCATTCTGATTTCCACATTGTAGGAGTAATTATATCAACAAATAAAACATTATAAAGACCTGATATTTTTAACTATAAAGTTTAGCTTTTACTTTGCAGCAAGGATGGATTCTGTACCCATTTTTAGACGTATGGAATTTCAAATTGTTGGACTGCATTAAAGACAAATACCAGCGTTCATGGCTATGATGAGGTGTAAATCTTGTAGAGCATTCTTACTGCTACGGTTAGCTTAAATCTTACTTAACTTGTTCCTTAATGATCTGGAAAAAAGCAGAAACAACCACTATATTTCATTCTTGGATCTTTAAGAGAACATCCATGGGTATATGGAAATGCCAAATTAAAGTGTCAGTTTTGCAGATATTATTTTTTATTTGTGAATTGTGACAATTATTTTACTACTGTGGGAGCATCCTTAAAAAAATAATAATGTCGTCTCTGTATTTGAGCAAAAAAATAAAAGGAAGACCTGTCAGTCTCACCTCTGTGCCTGGCAAGGTCATGGAACAGATCCTCCTAGACCTTGTACTAAGGCACATAGTGGGAAGTGATTCGAGACAGCTAGCATGGCTTTCCCAAGGCAAGTCCTGCCTGACTAAACTTGTGGCCATTCTATGATGGAGTGATTGCACCAGGGGACAAGGGAGGAGCTCCAGATGTCATCGATCTGGACTTCTGTAAGGCCTTTGACAAGGTCACCCGCAACATCCTTCTCTCGAAACTGGAGGGATATGGATTTGACGGGTGGGCTGTTCTGTGGATGAGGAATTGGTTGGATGGTTGCATCCAGAGGGTAGTGGTCAATGGCTTAATGTCCAGATGGAGATCGGTGACAAGTGGTGTCCCTCAGGTGTCCGTGTTGGAACCAGTACTGTTCATTATCTTCATCAATGACATAGACAGCAGGATCGAGTGCAGCCTCAGCAGGTTTGTGGATGACACTAAGCTGACTGGTGCAGTTGACACACTTGAGGGACAGGAAGCCATCCAGAGGGACCTAGACAGGTTCGAGAAGTGGGCCTGTGTGAACCTCATGAGGTTCAATAAGGTCAAGTGCAGGGTCCTGGCATCAACACAGGCTGGGGGATGAAGGGATTGAGAGCAGCGCTGCTGAGAAGGACTTGGGGGCAGTGGTGGGCAAAAAGCTGGACGTGAGCCAGCAATGTGCGCTCACAGCCCAGAAAGCCGACTGTATCTTGGGCTGCATCAAAAGCAGGGTGGCCAGCAGGTCAAGGGAGGGGATTCTGCCCCTCTACTCTGCTCTCACGAGATTCTGCTTGGAGCGTTGTGTCCAACTCTGGACCCATCAGCACAGGGAAGCCATGAACCAGTTGGAGCAGGTGTAGACGAGGGCCACAAAAGTGGTCAGAGGGCTGGAGCATCTCTCCTATGAGGACAGGCTGAGAGTTGGGGTTGTTCAGCCTGGAGAAGAGAAGGCTCTGGGGACACACAAATTTTTTACGATGAGGGTGCTGAAACATTGGAACAGGTTGCCCAGAGAGGTGGTAGGTGCCCCTTCCCTGGAAATATTCAAAGTCAGGTTGGACGGGGCTCTGAGCAACTTGATCTAGTTGAAGATGTTCCTGCCTATTGCAGGGGAGGTTGGACTTTAAAGGCCCCTTCTAAACCAAACTATTCTATGATTTTATTCTGTGATTTTAAAATAAAAAGAATGTATTGCATTTAAAGTTCATACATAATTTTAAACACTGGAGAGTGGTCCCCATGAATGTCGGCCAAAGTGGGGAAGAATCACACTCAGCAGCCACTTGTTGTTAAAAATAGCCTGTGAAAGAATAGTTTAAAGGCAATGCTCAAATACGGAGATGTGAGCTCATTATAGGATATAAAATGTGATCTAGGGAGGAACTGTGCCTGGGTGAGTAAGGAGATGTCTTGGGGGAGAACAGCCCTTTTCTGAGAGGCCCCACACAGATATGGCAGCAAGTTTGGGACTTATTTTCTGTCTTAAAAATACTGACATACATTTGAAATAGTACAAGTTCACACAGGGCTACAATCGTGGTTCTATCAAGAAAAATCTGCAGATCTGAATATTCCCTAGTCAGAGCAGCAGCGTTTAACACTTCTGCAAGTATGTACTTAGAGTGCTGGAGTCCCAAAGGAAATGTAACAGAAATTTATCAGCAGATCTGACAAGCTGAGGCTACAAGAAAAATTACAGAGATTTAAAGTTGTATTTCACAATGGTGGTATCTTGTTTTTTAAAGGCAACCAAATGCTGGAAGCCTCTTATTTTGAGATCTTGGAAACTAGGAGTTAAGTCTTCTGAAGAGATGAGAAGTCCTCACTTCAGCCTGTCTGCTTCATCTGTGGAGCTCTTGTTAGTCAGTTCAGAATTGAAAAACATATCCAGAAATCATGTGGAAGTGAAATCAGGTCAAATTGTGATTTGATTCACATGCTGTTAAATCAAACTTAAATCTTAAAATAAAACCAAGAGGCAACTTGGCAATGGTCTTACATCTCTGAAAAGACTAATAAGAGGGAACAAGGGTCTTCAAGCCTCGATCAGCACTCACTGCCATTTTGAAGAACTGTATCAGCCAACAGTTTATTACTGATGGTACTTCATCCTGCTGCCAGACGCATGTGAAGCTCTATGTGACAACTGATATGAAATAAGACAGGTAAGAGTGCTCCCCTTTCTCTCAAGCTATGTTAATCATTCAAATAGATGACATATCAGTTGACAATTAAATCAGATGTTTCGAATAAGACGAACACCCTATGACCAAGATCCCCACATTGTAACAGCAGTAGAAACATCCAAGACTTGAGTATCAGGTATCCATACCCATCTGCAAACCAAACAAAAATGTGGAAGAGGACTGCATTTGTGCATAGAGCAATGAAGTCCATTCAATGATTTATTTTCTACAGTGTTTTCTCTGTATGGTAGAGATACCTTAGTCTGTAGAATCATTTTCCCTTTGTGAAGACTGCTGCATGGCAATACTCAGAATACAATACAAACATGCGGTCACACATTGCTGTGTACCAGAGTGCATGCTTGCAAGGTTACGTGACTAATCACATCATAACTGGCTTTTGTATTCCCACAGGACACCTGTGACAACTTCTGCACTACATTTGGGAGTGCCTTCCAAGAAGAAATTTTACGGAGATTGTTATGGAAGCTTTGCATCCTTCTGCTGTCCTGCACTATGAGACAGGTCTCATTTGTAACGGGAGATGGAATTTTGTGGGACGCACATGAGGATCGAGGTCAGAGCAATCTGAAAAATACCACGGTGTGGTATTTTCCTCTCATTCTTTTATTTCCATACCGTTCGTTCTTTTCACGTATATATAAGAAAGTCTGATTCTAATTCAAAGAGAAACCTTTCAGTAGACTTATGGCGTACTGAACAAGATAAAATAATATCTGATATTAAGTGTAACCATTGAGAAATATAGGCATTTTAAAAATTACAGATGACAAGGAGTCATCTGTAGTCATCAGTCATGACAAGGAGTCATGACTGTCTAACCTCAGGTGCAAGCAGCAAACAGTTTCCTAGGGGGATTAAATGATCCATATGGAAACAGATTTTATGGTATGTAAAAATGGTATGTAAAAAGGTTCAAAAAATTTATTTGAAATCCTGTTATGCAGAGGGAGTTGAAAAAGGGGATGGACTGGAAGAAAAAAAAAACCCTAACTCCAAAAGCTATGCTACACTAAATGTTTGGTAAAATCAATGTATGAGTAAAAGGAATACATTTTAAACTAAAAATTATTACGGTTCACCTAGTCATATGAAAAACTAACCTCATGTCTCAGATGACAATAAAGGCACTACAATTTTTATGCTTGCTAAACTTCTTCTGAAACTTCTGTCAATGGCTTTTGAATGTTACTACAAAGAGGCTTTCTGTATGAAATGAGATTGCAAAACTAAGAATCAGTTCAAAAGGTTTTCAGTAATAGCGAAAGTGGTTCAACATGAGTGGTTCAACAAACTTTGAGGTGGTGATATCAGAGAACCGTCTCACATTTTAGGGCTCAGCATGCAATATTCCTATTTTTCCTCCAAATGCACTAAGTGTGAGAGGCTGTTTGTACCCTAGTTTCTGTTAGAGCCCTTGCTTTAGATTTTGTACAGTACAGCCGGCTTAATATGCTTTTCAATTTCTGCTGTGAAATGGAGTAGCTCCTGAGAGTTACTTTTGTGCTGGTAGGCAATTTTACATTCACATTTGTAGGTTTTATTATGCAAAGTAGTTGTGCTGGATCCCGTATAATTCCTGGGTGACTTAAACTGAAGTTCCTACTGCAACCACGAGTGTCTGGATGGTTGCAGTTTTCACAGGCTCTGTGTCATGTGTCACACTGCTCTGCACCAAAAGTGGTTTAATCCCACATGCAGGAAAAGAAGGAAAGAAAAGGGAGAGAAACCGATCTGCTGGGAAAGAGAAGGAAAGCCTGTTTTGTCTCATTTGACTTATCAAGCAGGGCTGACTTGGCAAAGGAAGAACAAAGTCGTTAAGACAAGGAAACCTTGCTTGAAGTGTAAGCAGTTCTAAAATTCATCAGGGAAACAAAGCAATTATACTAGAAAGCAGGATGTCAGCCCCAAAACTGGGAATCCAATGCCAGGAGGTGGGAAGAAGATCAGGTGCTGTGTAACGGAGAGGGGAGGTGTGGGCAAGACTTTCCACAACCTCCCCTGCGCCAAATCGTTTCCCTTTCATGCTGTGCCCACAACCATGCCCTGACTACATTCTTACACGGGCCCGTGGCCTAAAGGGAGCCAGCAGGATTTTCCCCACGGTTAAGCTTCAAGGCCAGCTAAGTAGGAAGGCAGGCTGTTTTACATCTTTCCCTCTCGCCTGCCACATTTTAGTTCCAATATTACAATCACAGGTGCAGAGAGATTAAGACTGGAAGTGTTCATTAGATCAACCAGTCTGGATTTGTGTATCTTAGGCTGTTTAAATTTCACAAGATATTTTAGAGCCCAAGAATTTGTTTGTACTTCACCGAAATGATCTTTCAGAAGAGCAGCCAAGCAGAAGAGATGAAGAAACCAAATTTATTGGAAGCTTGTTCTAATAGTAGAAACATTCCTACCTTTTGCTGAAAAAAAGTCCCTGAATTTGTCCAGCTTCAGATTTCAGCAATTTGTTCTTGTTCCTTAGAAACAGAAGCCAGAGAGTACTTAGTTTAGGCTGTTCTTTTTTCCTCTGAAGTGATATGCTGTAAGTAGATCTCCTTTCAGTCCTCTTGTCAGCAGTTAAACGCATTCCTCCCTTTAAGCGTCTGTCTTTGAGCCATGGACCTTATTTGAGAGCCAATTCTCTATACTTCATGACTTAAATTCAATAGCTTGCTGCCTATGAAAACTGTTTCCTTCATTTTTTCTAAATTCTAAATGATATATACCTTTCTCTATTGTACTAGGATTGGTCTTGAGGTCAAAGAAAGTTTGGTGTGGGCCGCTAAAACCGTTCTTAAAACTTTGCTAATTTTCAGTTTTCATTTTTGTCTCGTCCTTTCACTTGACTGATTGCAGATAGAAAGGTAAAATAATAACAAAACAACCAAAATGCAAAGCAGAACTCCCCACCCCTTTTCAAATAAAAGTAAGCCATCAATGGAAAGTTAAATCAAAGAATCAGGCTATATAAATACATGTAGCATTAAACAGAGAAAAAAGAACAGTATGTTAAGAGGTACATAGATTGAATATGGATTGTAACTTTCTTCCACCAGCAGGTTTGCATAGGTTCTCATGTCTTCCATAGAAAAGGTAATTATGTTCTAGGTTTTAAGTCAGGTTAAAAATAGATAAAAATAAAAAAAATTATAACAATTAAAAATTTATTACAAAATGGTTATGATATGAGAAAAAGAATTCTGAAGGGGGAAAAAAATGTTAAAGATAATATACTAAGTCTCATGACACTCCGACAAGTGCTGATATTTTCACTTAATTTCTAAGTCATCAATACAAGCCTCAATCCCAGCACATCCTGCCGTCTTTTCCTGCTTCTGCTTGAATTACCACCTAGCAGTTGTCCCATGTGTGGAAAAGCCTCATACCCGAAGAGCAGAAGAAGGAGGAGGTCCCAGAGACTCTACCAGCTGTCACCGTTTGGAGGCAGGAGCGGGCTGTGAGCACAGGGACCCACGGAAAATGGGAGATTTCCCTGAAGAAAAACCTTTAAATTCAAAGATTTTTATCAAGAGAAACGAGTCAAGGACAAGAAAGGGATGACCATGGCCTGACCTCATCAAAGAGGGAGCTATCGTCTTTCCAACTAGAAAAGTGGGAAGGGAGGAATAAGACAATGAATCAAAAAGAAGACAGCACGGACAAAGCAGAGGTAAAAGATATTCTGTATGACTTTGAAAGAAATGCCGTATCCTAAGAAACATGCTAGATGTTTTTCTTTAAAGGAATTGAAAGTAGAACTGACAAGAGTAAATTTATAATACCTAGGTTCTGAGAGTGTTTGAAATACATCACAACACCAAAGAGGAATCCACAGGGTCAGCAGTAAGGTGTCATCAGAGGGAGTTCAACCAAAGACAAATGGCACTTCTGAAAGAAAACATTTTGAGATGGATAGAGAGGACAAGCACTATGCAACAAGCCTGAGTATTATGACCAGTTTGTTCACTGAAGTAGAGACATAAAGTAAGATAAAGACAACTGTGTGCCGTAAAACACGCATATAAAGTTGAAATAACGTTAGAGTTAGAAAAAGAGTTAGAAAATGATAGTAAAATATTTGGCTAAGGAGCCGAAATTTACTTACTGATGGAAATTCTCGAAATATACTTTTGCATTCCAGAATAAAAAGAGTACATTCTGATTTATTTCCATGAAAGAAAATAACAGATATTTAATATTTAGGTCAAGGTGATCACCAAATACAGAAAAAAATACACAAAAAATATTTTTCTTTGCAAGTGTTTCAATTACATTGCCCTCAGGAGCCAGGGACCACTGAACCTTGGCTTAAGCTGATGAATTTTACTTTGCATTGAGCTGAGCATGGCTTCACTTGATCTGTATTTTCATGTGGTAACTACATAGTGACCTTCTCAAATGGATGAAACTAAATTATCTGATAACATCCCGCGTGGCTGTTTCAATTTCTCTTACCCTCTACCTTTGTAGTTTGCTCATAGTAACAAAAACTAGGAAGATCCCAATGCTGAAACCTATTTTTTATGAGGGACTTGGTGAAGGATTTATCTGAAATTGAAGTGACTGTAAAACAGATTATAGAATTTATTGACATAATGAACAATTAGAAATCGCCAGGAAGATATGGAATTCATTCAAGTAAATGAACTGAGGAATGAAATAGCAAAGTTACTATAAAGGGTTTGTAACATCTACTTTGAAAGTCTTTTTGGTAACTGAAACTTGAAAGATGGTATGAAAGGCACAAATACAAGAGTTTCAAGGGGGACCTGGAGACCACAAAACTTAAGGCTTTACAATCCACACCAGGCTAAAGAGTAAAAATCATCTTAAAACGTTGAATTAGCTGACAGCCAGATGAATGTGATATACTTAGAAAGTCTCAGAACAGCTTTAGTGAAGTTCTGCCTTGCAAACATCTTGGAGTTCTTTGGAGGAGTGTTATCAGGATAAAGGAGAGACTGATGTTATAGTCTATCAGATGTATGAAGGCTTTTGAGGTGGTGTCTTTCTGATGAGTTCTAAGAAATTAAGCAGTTATAGCATAAAAGGGAAGGATGTTGTTGGTATGCTAGTCCTACTTTTATTCATTTTTAGTCATTTACAACTAGCTACTGTTGCTGACATGATCCTGGGCTACATGTAGGAATGACTGTGTCCTTATTCTCCTGTGTTTTTCTGACGGTACTTGCTTTATCTTCATCGTGTCTCTTAACCTCCCTGTGCCTGCCCTGCTAAGTTGCACAACATACACAAATGAGTTAGTTATTCTTTCTACTGATTTGAAAGGAACAACAAATTTTTAAGTGAGGTGAACATATACTATCTGGGCCATATTTAGCTTTTGTCCCCCTCTATCCCCATCTAAATTTACAAATCTGAACATGGATACCTGAAGACTAAAACTTGCAGACCTTTATTTTTAGTCAGAAATGTAAACAACTTCCTAACAAAACTGGAGATGGTACAGGGAGGTTTAAAAATATTAGACTATTCTTGAGGAAATTCTTCTGAAAAGTTCTGCAATTATGTGATTTTCAAGCTAGAGACAAACTTCTAAATTATCTCTACAACTTGTAGATAAGACAGGTTCAGTAAAGGTGAGTTTTGCCTTCCAGTCATCCATTCATATTCATTCAATGTGCGTAATACTGAATGAGCTCCAGAAGACTAGAAAAAAACCCTCTGAATTTGTTTCACATACTAATTGGGAATCAGGTTTTGGTTCCATATTAGTAAATTAAATTACATGGGATTTTTTGCTGTTGTTTTAGTTACTTCTATATACTTTAAGGAATCTGCTTTTTCTGTTCACTGTAGCTCCTTGTACCTCACTATTTTGCCTTTTAGTATGTTTGCCTATCCACACCAGATGTCTTCAGAGTTACCTATTCTCCATCACACAATTTTTTTTTCTCCTTTTCTTGACTCTCTTTCCTGTCACTTCGGTATCCAAATGGACCTTACTTCAGCTGTGCTCTTAGTGAAGTCTTCGTATGGGAAGAGCGACTGCTGGCTGCCAGGAAAGTTCAGGGAGGCAGATCCTGATCTCAGCTTGAGGATCTCACACCCATTGAGAGAAGTAGCTATTGGCTGCTTGGAGGTTCCTTCACCCTCATCCCACAAACCTGAGCAGTTCAGCATTTCAATCCGAGCAAAAGGAGAACAAATGGCAAAGTGTCTTTCTCCTCTCAACTCCAAACAAAAATTTCTGTTTCCATTTGGTCAATGAAATGAGCAAATCTTCCACCGCAGCATCTAGAGGCATCTGCGCTTATTACTCTTGAATGGGAAAGAGATTCTAAAACCTTGGGTGCTCTGGGGTATGTACGTGTGGAGAGTGCAGGTGCTCCATAAATGATGTCATGAACATGAAAACCCCTCAGAGACAGTAATATCCAGCTGGTTGGACACTGCCAGATTTCTGTTGGTAAACAATTAAAAGGTGTTAAATTACTCTACAACCAGGAACCTTTTCAAGAACCTTAAATGAATAATTTAGCACCAAGAGTATATGTACTGTAAACATTATATAAATAGAAACTGGAGAAACATCATAAGAAGGAGATGGAGAATAGCTGTTTCCCCACTATTACTCCCTCTTTTTTTTGGTCCTCGCTCCCTCTTTCTGCCATTCACCACTACAGTTTTACTGTCTCACATGGGCAAAGGTCCCCAACAGTTCTCCACTTCCTGCTTTGCTTGCATTTCCCTCTGACCTTGTTTGCAGAGTTCTCGTTTTCAAAGTTCCTTCCTTCAGTTCCGTCTCTTAAAATTTGATACATTCCTCTCCCCTTTTATAAGGGTGACTTATTCTTTTCCATATGACAGCTAGGTGTTTCATTAAGCTCATGATGAAGGACTCAATAAGTATCAATCACTTTTCTTTCAATCTGCTTCTTGATCTGTTTGTTTATTTTGAATCATATTTTTTGAAATGCCTCTTTTTGTGTGTAAATGTTTTCATATTTTCCTTTCTGTTACACTTGGTTTTCCATTCTTAAAACCTTGTCTTAGCCTTCATTTCCTTTTCCTTTAAATTTTGCTCTCTATTTTTGTTTTCTTTATTTTAAATCTGCAAACCAAATCATTTGTAAGTAGGTCCAATAGAAAGGAACATATCTGCCTAGCCCAGCCCTACAAGTATTGTTTCCTTCCAATTTCTTCTGCCAGGAGTATATATAATGGGTGTGTCTGTGTGCGTGTGTGTATATAGACACCCCTAAATATATGCTATATTCAATATTTATATATTAAAAATTTGCATAAATTCTCTATTTATGTAGTGTACATATACATATAGCATATACTATAGATACTATTTATAAATAAAATAATAAAGCTATAGATACATAAAATCTAGATATAAAAAATAAATATCAGAAGTGGGATAATGGACTTCCTTTATATTTTTTGCATTCAATACGTTAGAATTCAATGAAGAATTATTACCTAGGCAATAGAATGTAATTTGTAATGGACCTCAGTAATAACAACTCCATTCCATTTTTTATTCAACGAATAAAATAAAAAATCTTGAGCCACTGCTATCTGTGATAACTTCTAATACAATATTTGTGAGATATCACCATTAACTTGACTAGTCCTTGATCTCCATTTCTGGATAATAGCTACTGTATACACAATCTGACATTTTAATTTCCAATGTTTTTTTAATTCCTTGTTGTATACAGAAATTAACAACTCCTATCTATTTATTAAAATTGGTTTTACACACACTTAGACAACAATATTCTTAATCTCTTTATTTAGTTGTTTAAATTTCCCATGATAGACAGGGGATCAGACAAGGCAAACATATTAAACTTGCCATCCTATTTTGCTAAGACTTTTTCAAATTCGAAGGCAGACGTGGCTGCCGCTGAGTATCAGTCTCGTATTTCATGAGTATGAAATACGATTTGGTCTGTCCCAGCTTTTATTGTGCACAACCTCGTATTTGAAAACTCCCATTTGCTGTGCCTTTAAGGACTCTTTTGCTCTCTCAAGTTCTTTCATTTAAAACATTTTTGTGTGTTTGCCAAAATAACCTTTTTTTTTTTTTTTTGGATAAAGAAATCTCAGTACCTTTAATTTTAATTGTAATACTAATTCTAACAATAACATTAACACTTTTGATCAGATAGTTAACTATCTTACAAAGGGCTGTAAAGAAGAAGGTAGTTTATGCTACCCCTAAATATTGTATTCATATTAATGCGTTCATATACTCTAAATGTGTCATAAATCAGCTCCCTCTAACGGCTACAGTTAGAATATCTATTATAGATTCCTCTTCAAAACCACATAACTAAACTCCCAATAAAATGAAAGTCTTTGTCAAAGATTTCGATAGTGCATTCACAAGCACTGCTAGTTGGCTTTGCCAGCTTAGATGAGTAGTGTATCTGTAGAAGCCTGGGGAATTTTGTCTTTATCAGCTACAGATTAGATAGAAACCTATGTCCTTTGAATGTCCTGTAATTCTGCAAAATGCAGTGACTGTGCAACAGCGATTGAGCAGACAGATTTCCCCTAGCCTTAACCATGAGGTTTACTGAAATGCTCCCATGTCTGGTAAGACTAGATCAGTACATTAAGACAGCCTGTCAAAAGCTGGCTGCTTAATGTTCCTTACGATCCAGTGCTAGACTCCTCCATGGCTGCCTGTGAGTATTAAGATCATAGTCCTCCTTTGCCTTTCCCTCACCTTTGCTTAGAATCTATCTTTGCACATCTGTTCTTTTGGTTTAATCATTCAAACAAGCAAATATCCCTATCTGATTTCAAAATCAGAAAAAAAAGAAAACCTGATTAAGTTTTTTATAGTTGGGGTTCTGATAGGAAATAACCAATAAAATAAAATATAAAGCATACATTGCTCGTTGCAGGTAGTTAATAATATGTTGTCAGATCAATATGATTCTGTCTATTCCTTTTGCCATGCCTCTGAGGAAGACAAAAACTTATGACAATATTTTCAGACCTCATACAGAAATTCTGATTTGTGTAAGGCAGTGGTATTCCTTGTCAGTATATTTTGATGCTATCATTTTTTGGAGCCTTGTTTTGCACGGATTTTAAACATCCAGCATTGTTAGAAGTGTCAGATCTGGCGTGCCTTCTCAAATACCAGTAAAATCTAGTAGTAGGTTACTTTTGAACTGTTATTCCAGTCAACTTTAGCTGTATCTATCTTATCTTTTCAGTTCTGAGTAGTCCAGGTTTGGCATCCTCAGTTACTGTGCACTGGCTGTGTTGACACAATGGTTTTGGTACCCACTAGTTAGGCTCCTTTCTGAGGAAACTAGACCTTAGCTCCACAACGGGCATGCACCAAATATGATCCCCAGGGACTGCATGAAGTGTTGAACTGGTGACCGATCAGCTTCGCACCATGTGTATGGGGAGGACATTTGGCTCAGGGGACCCAACTGAAGCTAATCCCAAGTCCACAAACAGCATACAGATTGGCTGCAAGGCTTCCAAGCCCAGCTGCTCCAATCTAGTGGTCTTCTCCAGTCATGCTACATTATATGCTAGTATAAATGTAGACATATTCTCTCAACAACATTAGGTTGTTCTCCATTTTGCCCTGGCCTGCAGAAGAGTGAAAGTACTGTCAAAAAAGGAATTGAAGAGTGTTCTGCTTGAAGGTCCCTAAAAAATTCATAGCAGTTATGAGTGATTTCCACATTTCATAAAGATATAATAATGCTCCTGTTACAATAGTGTACAAAAGCTTTACAATAGCTTCAAATATAGATCATCTAGAAATTTCACTGAATATTTTAGTTCTTTAAATAAAGTGAAGATTAGTGTCTCCAACATAATACCTGGAAAGGGATGAGTTTTGGGTATGTTTGGTGTTTCAATAGCTAAGCTTGGAAGCCTCAGCACAAAATCCAGGCTGTAGTCTTCACAAAAACAGAGTTGTAAGATGCTAATATTGTTTTGTTGAATTGCTTGAAGCATTTTTTGATCAGTATTAAGACCATTCTGATGCCCTGAACCTCTTTAGATATTGCATAACAGAGCTGTGATATTTAACCCTGGGCTGTGGAGACTACCATGACAAAAGAATATCTTACATTTCATACTGTTGCACTGTGAAGTTGTTTTCTGGAGGTGCTTTTTCAGAAAATTGCAACTCCATTCACGACGCAGTGTGGCTATTCTTTGTTAGGGAAGCAGCCACCAAAGAGACCATATAAAAAGTGAGAAGAACGTGGGGATAGGGCAAACCCTCCAATGAATGGAGCGAGAAGGAGCCCATGGAGCCTGTGTCAGATACATCTTGGTTGTCAACCCCAAATGTAGAAATAGGAGGGAAAGAGGTATAAATTGTCCACCTATGTCTCCGCAAAGAAGTTATGGACTACCCATGGTCCACTGCAGGTCAGACTCATACTGTACTCTAGCAAGATGCATAGGAAAGCTTTTTGTTAGCTATTCTTTGAAGGTCCTATTAAGTTTGGACTCCCAGCATGGCTAACAACTTTCAGAGAGGAAAAACTCTTGTGGGGATTATTACAACCACACAGCTGTAACTTGGCAGATAGATAAAGGTCACTCAGAAATGGTAAATAATCCCCCTTTGCCAGTGTAGAACTAAATCACAGGAGTATCATGCTGTTCTCTAATATAAAAACATGTTTTCCATGAGGTATAATACCATGGGACCACTATATAAGTCCCTACTGGAAATCAAAGGCAAAACATGCACATGTTTCAATGTTTCATGAATTAAATTTGAAGACTGGAGTAGTATCGACCAAATATATTTTTTTGTGGTTTTTTTTCCCACTTCCAAATTTCTTAGTCTTCTTAAAAATTATAATAAAGGCATGATTCTTTGGTGCAAGTAATATTTGCATGCCAAAAAGACTGATAAATACGTAATGTGCTGATTATATCCGTCATTATAACCAAACCGTAGTAAAATAAATTACCATAATGTTTGGAGCTTGATTTATATATTCATAATCATACAGTTTAAGAAACCCCAGATCTGTGATGTTAACTCTCTTGCATGGATTTTTTTCCTTCCATCCTTCCTTCCTCTGCCTCGGAGAGATCGGTGTTTTCTTTTGACTCTTCCCTGCTTTACTGTGTCTGACTAACTCCTCCTCATATCATTTGGTACATTATCTAGCCTCTTCTCAAAGCCTAGAATAAGCAAGACATAATCCTTTATAAACTTTTTTCCTATGAGCAATGTGGCTGCGTTCGTGGAATACACATTCTGATTCAATAATTTGGTTTAATAGAAATCCATTCACAGTGTACAATTAGAGTCTGGGCTGGAATTCAGGGGAAGGAATAAGTGGAAGAAAATTCCGTTGTGTCTATGAAAGAGTAAAAGAGAAAAGGGTAACGTAGTAAGGATTTATTGTCCAGCCTCCTATAAGGGGAATGTAGATGAGCGTATTTGAAAGCAACTAAAACTTCCAGAGTGTTTCACATGGTAATAATAGTTATTTGTTCTGAAAGTTACACAGAGTGGTAGAACAGAGCAGACCAAAACTTCTTGAAATATTCCTGGCACGTTGGAAAGGCATCAGAAAATAAATGTATCAGTCCTGTGCTTAGGCAGACAAAAGTGTAAATAACGGGTTTATGAAATAGAGAAGAGTGAAATAGTCAATATCTTTTCCTCTTTTCATAAAAATTATTCGTTATTAAAATGATAGATTTTCAAAACAGAAAGTTTCAAAATAGAGGTGTGGATCAAGAAAAGGAAACGGGAGGTTGGAGAATATTTAGATAAATAAGGGATGCTTAACTTCAGAAGGTCTGATGGATTCACCTGGTATTACCAGGGAAACTCATTACAACTGTTTAGCTCTGCTGTGCTTAAGACATTTACCATTAGCAGTACAGAAAAATGTGGAAGGAGGCAGGTAAATACAGCAGCTTTCTCTAAAGAGCAGGTGTTGTCAGAGGAGGATGAGCTGGACAAATCTGTTCCAGCCAGCCCAGCTTCATTTTTGGAGGAACACTACATGAGATCATAAAACACCCATTTGTAAGTATCTAGCAAACAGTGAGACAACGTTAAAAAGTAGTGTGGATCTATCAAGAAGGAATCATGTCAAACTACTCTAATTTCTTTCTTTGACAAGGCATCTGACCTAGCGGCTAAAAGGGACTCCGAGGTTATGTTATACCTTGACATCAATAAGGCTTTTGACACTGTTCCACATGACATGTTCATAAGATGAGTGTTAACAACCTGGATCACAGAATGGAGAGTACACTTATAAAATTTAATGGTGATACCAAGGTAGGAATATTTGCAAGCTCTTTGGAGGACAGAATAAAATTAAAAAACAAAAAAACAAAAAAAAGATCTTGACAAAATGAACAAATTCTGTAAAAAATAGCAAAGATCAGATTCAGTACCAAGAGCAATTCTCTCAATTGATTCTTTTCAACAGAAAAGGGAATCCTAAGAAAGGACATGGGGTTTTAAGACTTCCCATATGTAAAATGATTGCGATAACTTCAAATATTGTAAAATGATATGAATTATTATTCTCCTTGGTCCTGAGAGGTAATTATAGAATCACAGAATTGCCTAGGTTGGAAGGGACCTTTCTGATCATCTAGTCCAACCATCAACCCAACTCTGACAAAACAAGGCGGGGCAGGGCGGAAGCCTTATTTTAAAGTAAGGAAAACATATATTAAATAATTATTTAGATTTTTAAGGAAAGCTTTCTCACTGCAACAGTCCTCTTCCTCTGATGTGAGATTCCCTTCAGTGGTGCTTTTAATTTGGAAATACCAATACCATGACCAGTATTTTAAGGGATGTGTCCACCGATATCAATTACACATTTTTCAACAAATCTGGATGCACGCTGCAACCTAACATTGAATTAGAAAATTTCCTATTAGAGTGTGGTATTGTATTTTACCCACAGAAAGGGGAACTTTTTAATGAAATGTTTATTCATTTTTTTAATATTTTTCTAACTATTTTATTTAAGCAGAGGCACTGATCCTTAGAGTTATAATCTTCTGCCTTCAATTTCATAACTTTGTATCATTTTTTACCTGAATATCATTTCACTTTTTAGTTTTTCTTTCCTTTAATAAAGCTTTTTTTTGCCTATGTCAGCGGCATAGTGGGGAAAAAATATCAGCTCCAAAGGGTAAATGATTTTGGACACACTTAAATTTGAGAACTGGAAGTCACATAGAGGCATTCTGGGTGAGAAAAAAAAAAAAAAAAAAAGAGGGTCAAAAAAAGAAAATTAGACTAAATAATGCAATGCACATAGGCAATTGGAAAGAATAAATTAATTGATGTTCTTACAGTCTGTTCAATGTTATAGTGTTTGCACAATTATGTCTATGCACTGAAGCAGATAGATATCTCACACATAGCTATGCATTTGTGGTTTTGTGAAAAGCAAACTGAATAAAAGATAAATTAGTTTCTTCAAAATTTTAACCTTTCTCTTTGAGTGCCCTAAATCATAGAAAAATAACTAGTTTGTTATTCAAAGGGAAAAAAAACCAAACTGATTCAACTATATTACAGAAAAGATGCACACTGTGGAGCTTCACAGGTACAGAAAGACAAGCTCATTAATAAAGCTCATGGGACTTTGAATTATTTCAATTAGTTGAAGAGAACTAAAATATTTTGATACTTCTCAGTTTTAAAAGTGAGCTGCACTGCTGAGGAATGGTAGGATCCCAAATGGGAAAATTTTTAAACGACGCTTGTTTTAAAGATGCAGTAGCTTCTTCCATCTTCACGATTACCTAGGGGCGGCAGTCTACTCAGGAACTAGTGTCTTATGCTGGAGTATTGTCAACTATTACCAAAGGAAAAAAAAAAAAAAGAACTTTTAACAAGTTCTTGGCAAATAAGAAGAAAAGTAACAGTAAAAATATTGCGTACTAAATCATCTTTAATTGCTAACATAAATCCCACATTTATTTATTCAGATTTTAGTTTTTTTAAGTCTTTTAAGTCACCTTTAAGCATTCATGTAAGAAAGTCTGGTGCCTTATCAGGAGAGGACAGAGTTCACAGATTCCTTGTCCTTTGCTCTTATGTGCTGCGCTTACGGTGTTGCCCTAAAGTCTTCTGACATTTTAAGTACGAGTAAGCAAAAGCTGGGCCGATTGGGCGAAGCATATTGCAATTGCTGTGGCATACATTGCTATCTGAGATCCGGTAACGGCACCCCCCAGCCCCCCATCTCCAAAAGCATCTTCTGAAGAAGTCAGATTTGTATGTCCTAAGAACTGCAGGAAGATATGGAAAGATTTTCAGTGTGGTTGTGATTATAAAGCAAACTGAAAAATTCTGGTGATGATATGTAAGATACCTCAGTCACCGCTGCAAGTGCAAGGGTTCAGCAAAACCGCAGTGACAAAAAATTTTTTAAGTCCTGGTAAAATCATCACATTCTAAAAGATAAAAAGTTAAACCAAATTTTCTTTCAGAACAGAAATTCTGATTGTTCACATGCGGTGCCCGCGGACAGCCTGAGTTGCTCTTATTCATTACAAGATGCACGGGCTGTACTGCCCCAAAGCTGGTAGTCATTCACGCTGACCACACTGGAGACCCAGAACCATAACAGTCTTTCAGCTCCTACCTTTGGTCCACTTTGAGATTTAATTCTGGGTTAAATTAAATTAATCAGATTAAGTCTGGCATCGAGATTTAATTCTGCTTGCAAACCTGAGATTGACATGCTCCCCTCTTGAAACTCCCCACTTGGGAAAAATGGGAAGTGATTCAATTATGTTTTATATAATAATGTTGCTGAAGAACTAGAAAGGGAATAAAGCCCAATGATTTGGGTATGAGTATGCACTGGGGAATCTTCAAACTCTGAGTTAAGCACTGCAGGGGAGGCTGATAACAGCCGCTAAATGCAATGCACCTTGCTAGCTAAGCGGTGGCATTCACACCCTGATATGCCAACATCACTCTAGCTGGAGGGCAGCGAGTCTCCTAAAGAAATCAATTAGAATTTTGCAATCAGAGCCTGCTCAAGCATATGGTTTTTCACTCATCGAGTATACCCAAATCATGGTCTTGCATAACTGGCTCTTATTACGTGCCGTCTTTTGACTCGGTCTGTCCCCGAGTGCCCTGCCTAGCAGGCTGAAGTTGGAATATGGACAAGGGCAAGAAATAGCGAAGGTTGAAAGCTACTTTTTGACCAGACCCAGCAGCAGTCTTTCCAGAGTAGGCTGGAGAATGTGCTCTTCCTCAGCCACTGGGAATCTCTTCTCTTGCCGATGACAACAGCCCTTTACCTGGTAGGCTGAACTGGGCAATCAGCATCGTGTATGAGGGCAAATTTCAGCCCTTCTGATGACAGAGTGGCCATATCTTGGCCACCAAAAGAGAACTTTTTCCTAACTATAATTAATGGATTCACCAAATGAATATATTTTGACATGGATTGTCTTTTTATGTGATATAATGTAGTACTAACTACAGAACTGAATAACCAGTTTATTTTTGCGTCCTATGATAACGCCACTGAAAAATATTTTTTTTATAGTAACGCAAATAAATTAACAGCAAAACATTCATTAGTCATTGTACTACAGGATGCGCTGCAAAAAGCATCTTCGCTTAGACTGGACCTGCTACAAGTGTTCCTTCTGTATGTGTATAAGGATGCTTGCTCATGCTTCACAACTACTTTTTATAAAGTACGATTGCTTTCGGGGATATTTGTATTTAAAATAATGTTTTTTGATTATTTTAGTGCTGTTGTGGAGAAGTATGCATTAATGTGCATATCTGATCTAAATGAACAATAATAAGTTGGAAAACATTACTTTGAACTTATAACCTAAACATTTTTCAGGGGAAATACCAGTTGTTATTTCCTCAGAATAGAGATGATAGCTCTTCTGATAGTGCAACTATATTAGACTGTCATAGGTTAAAGAAGTGCAATTTTGTCACCTAAAGCCAAGGGAAGCTGCCCTCTCTTTTATGAAGAAATTCTAAAGGGTATAACATTCAGAACCTAAAGGTAGGACAATAAGTGTGTGAAACTGCTTCTCAAAGCGCCGCTGGCTTATTTCTGCATCATCTGTGCTCTAGGTCTTTTTATTCATACACTGAAGAGGGCTAATTTCGAGATATTTTAGAGTTGGCTGCCACCTGCTGGAGGTCTGCCCTTCTTTCTTTTTTAAGGCGGTTTGGAGGGGTTAGGGGAGGTTGGGTTTGTGTTATAAATTCATAAAGACGGTAATATACGCTGTGGGTGCTTAAATGTAGGAATTTAGGAATAACTGACTTGAAAACAGAAAGTACAGGTCCCTGCCTAGTGAAATTTGTTTAAAGGGAAATGAAAACTACTCTCTGCTGCTTGTCACATGTGGGGCTGTTATTCGCTGAATCAGAAAAAAAAAAAAAAAAAAAAAGTTCAGTCTACTGAATAACATCGCCCTTAGGCAATGCAAAACAGCCAAACTCTCCTTTCCTTTTACCAGCATGAAGAAACTATATATAAAGTCATCTATTATTCAATACAATTTACTTTAACAACTACAAAAGCTCTGCATTATAATGTCACTGCAAGAACTTTACCCAAGAGCATCTACCAGCAGTTAATGAAGACAGGATACGCTATGTATTACAAAGAACTACTGTGTTGTCGACAGTGGTACCCGAAGCATCAGGGAAACTATCACATGCTTGGCACCTGGCAGTATCACGGCCGTAATTATTGAGAAAAAAAAATTTTTTTTATTTTATGAAGCCAATTATCTAATATATCTGCACTTTGCAATGCCACTGTGAGATCCAACATGCTCTACCCCTGTGGGACCCTTTTTGCAGTCTGCTATACAGTAGGAGGAGCAGAAATCTTATACCGTTTCCAAATCTTTGTAACTATTATTAGCTTTTAATGCTAAATCCAGCTATCCCACTCACTCAACCCTATCCCACCATTGGCTGCTTCCAGTCTTCAGTGTATAATAGACACAGTGCCAGCCTCGCTGCCAGAAAAACTACATTTCGTGTAATAAAGTTAATTGCAGATAACTGGGTTTGTCAATCTGTTTGAGTAACTCTTCACAGGACGATGGAACGCCATCCTCGACTGAGAGGTGAGAATCAGGCTCTTAAACTGTAGGCTTGGGTTAACCACAGGGCACAGTGAATGCTCTTAGTATGTGAAGACAGCCCTCAAAAATGAAATCCCAGATAAAGTAATTAATGATCTGCTCAATGAAGAGAAAGAGAAACTTGAGAAGTAATGTACCTTACCTTTTTCTCGATTAATCCAAACTCATCCAGATCACAAAGTTTAAAAGTGCTTTAAACTCTTAGAGAGAGGTAAAAATCTGGTTTCCAGGTGCCTAGATAACCTGAGCTGAGCTTCCAAGTGTAGGACTTCACTCCAGCAACAGCCTGGCTCCACTGTAGGGGAAGACCTCTCCATGAAGAAGTCTCATCTAATCCTCCTTTCTACATTTCTTGCCTGGGAATGGCAATACGTCCAGAAGATAAGTTCAAGTACCTAGAGGAACTCTTCAATTTAGAACTGCTTTTCATTAAATTTAATAAACACAGAAGTTCTTCTAAAGTAATGTTGATAGTTAAGCTGTAACTAGTAATTAGCATGCAACTGTTACATACCTCCTTTAACTAGATTTACACAAAGAGCGAGAAGAGATTTTTCCAGTTCCTTAGCAGCAGGAGTTATCTGAGTGGGTTTGGCTCAAAAGATAATATCAAAGCTTGATATTATCAAGCATTATTTTGGCTTGTGGGTGACACATTCAGTGAAAATCTGATTAATTGTATTATCAGGAACACTGAAACAACTTAGTGGAATCATGTATTTGTTCCAGTGAAATTGAGGTAATAATTTTAACTAGTAATTGTGTGTTTAAGCTTCGTTTCTCCAGTACAGTCCACCACTGCAGAATATTTTCTGAGTACAAAAACAAATGATGTGAATCTGTTGAAATAAGTTAGTCTAGTTAGTCTTACTGATATTAAAAAACAAACAAACAAACAAACAAAAAAGACAAAAAAAAAGGCAGTATTTCCTTACACTACCGTTACAATATAACAGTTCAGTTCAGAATTAAGGACAGCAAACATAAGATAGCTCGTGTTGGAGCAAAACCTAGATTTGAAGACACTAATTGCCCCTCCTACTGTTTGGTTCAAATCTAACAAGCCTCAAGCTGTTAGCACATACCCTGTGAACAGATGAGCACATCAGTCTGTGTCCTACCCCTCGAGCAGACGGAGAGCATTATCCTGTGTAACTGAGGAGGTGTGCTGAGAGTGTTACCGGTAGGTCTCGCAACTAAGAGGGCAGGCAGCGACCCAGCAGGCAGAAATCTCCTCACCGGCACTGCACAGCTGTGGTCGAGGCAGAAAGCAGGAGAGTCGTCTTGTCGAGGTGCGAGCTCTGAAGCAAGGCTGTCCTGCATGATCCAAACTCATCCTCCTTCCCTGCCCGGTGCAGACGTGCCAGGTTACCGAGAGCCAGCTCCTTCCCTGACTCGCCAAGGCGAGCGGGCCATGCAGAAGGGCACTTTTTCTACTCTGTGGTTCCAGCTCTTCCTGTCCTTCTTTTCACTTTCCTCCTCTCCCTCCATCTATCTTCTTTCCTGACGTTCTCTTCAGAAACAGCAGTTCTGGGACCAAAGTAAATATTCATCACTTCAGACATCAGTCTTTGCAGTATGTTACTAGGACTCCCCTTCCAAGGGTACTACAGCACCACATCAGCTCCCTTCAGCAGCCTTCCTCTATAGCCTTTGTCATGCACCCTGAGATACATTTTTATCAGCTAGGCAAAGCTGACATACATTAACTACATCTCCCTAGTGGAATGTCACATAACAGAGTTGTATTATGCTGCCAAGTAATTCTTAACAAAAAAAAAAAAAAGAGGGAAAAAAGAGGTAGCAGTAGGAGTTGTCAGCTTAGTTAGAAGTTGTTATAACTTCTTTTTGCACTCAGAGGGTACAGGTACAGCTTTAGTTCAGAGATAAATGATGTATCACAACATTTTATCTTATCATTGAATTTACACATGTAATAATATTTAAGCAAATGTCCCCTATCGCATCCCTGACTTGTTGGTTTTGTCTTTGTTCGATACACCTGTATTGAAATTTAAAGTTTACTCCTCTATGAAACTGCTGACCTTTTAAAAAAAGATCAGTTACAGGGAAAAACTCGTATGTAAAATGGCACAAGCAGTCTCATTAGAACTGCCATTAATTATCTATGTTCTCCACTTAGTGGGTGATTTATGTGCTAAATTTATATAAAAAAGACTTTTTTTTTTTTCTTTGACATTCTTTGCAGATGGTATTTTCCGTACTAAAGGCGTGTCCACACTACAGATTAGAGCAGAAATTCCTACACTGGTTTCAGGCAACCTAGCAGCAGTAGCACAGAGTAACTCCTAAGACAGTTCTACCTTTCAGGCTATTATTAAAATACCCCGATATTCTAATTGTACTTAAAAGCCTGCTACAGAGAGATGCGCCTTGTGAGTTGTGGTGGTAGTCACATTCAGGGACATAGCTGTGCTTGCTACGCATTAAAGCAGCTAGCAATCTAGGAGCGTAAACAAACTTTAATCCTATGGATTTCTTACTTTATGAGCTCTTTTTTTTTTTTATATTTGAGGAAACATTATCTGAAATTACCATAGACCTCCTTTTCCAGTGTGGGCTTGTGGCTCTCCTCTACTTACCTGTTTTGCGCACAGTAAATTATCTTGCAGTCAGTCAGCTAACCCGTCTGAGAAATGAGGATATTTTTAGTAGAAGTAGGCAGCAAGTAATTGATTATTTTCACCTCTGCAGTCTTTGATTAAAGACAATGTGCTTAGGGGGGAAAGTCAACAATCATTCCTAAACATATACAAGCATTTAATTGTAGTAATTAATTTATCTATACAACTCGGTGTACTTTTAAAAAGCTTCTTGACTGAGAATGAATGCCTCATCAGTCTTAAATATAACAGCCTGAAAGAACAAGTGAAGTCAGTAGAATAACAAACAGTACTGCAGAAACCTCAGGCATTTGCAGGAAACAAAAAAAGACATTTCCAACTCTGTGCAGAGCAAAATTATGAGGAGTTTGACAAATAAAGGCAGCGGAAGGAACATCAACTGATAGAGCCACAAAAACGAAGAACATCATTGTATACATTGCCATGTAAAAGAAATGACGAGGCAGAGAAGGCTTGAGCTGTAATTACTGAAACAATTTTGTAGGAGAGCTTGAAGAACGCAGCAGTTATGGATCCCATTTTTATAAATGTCATGTTCCCCATCAGTTTATCTGTTTGCTACAGACGAGCATGGCTGTCAGAATGTGAGTCAAAGGTGGCAGCTAATGGAGAACAAACATCCAGAGAAATGCAGAGTAAAGACGGATACGCAGCAAAGACAGATAAACTGCTTCAAAAGAATTAATGTTACGATGGCTGTGCCATTAGTCGGGAAGGGTAGACAAGCCCTTGCTCTCTTCAAGCTTGCAAGGTTCATCTTTCCCAAAGATGACAGCCTAAATACTGGAGGGAAGCAAACTTAATATACCACTATACAAACCTAGTATACTACTCTCGAGAAAGAGGAAGAGCCATCGGGCTACAGGTTATCACCAGGTGACCCCAAACTGGAAACGTCCCATACAGAAGTCACTCTGCCAGCAAGAAGGTTTATTTTTCACAAGATGATGTGGAAAGAAAATGAGGTATTGAGCAGGTAGAGAACACGGAAGGACTCTTTGGGAGACACTGAGGGAACAAACTTGCACGCTTGTCTTGAATAGAAACAGATTGCTACCCATTTAAAAGAGGTCTCTTTTGAGTGATTTTAATCAACAGCCTGATCACAGCCTTCTTAACATGGATGGCAGATAGGTACAAATATCCTGCAGATGTGGATGAGAGCAAAAAGAAGCTACATTTCTGATATCTTACAGCTGTTGAACTACAGAGTTTCACCCAGAAGCTAATGTAACCCCCTGTGAAATACACCCAGGAGAGACCAAAAGGGTCTAAGACAGCTCAGTGATAAAGGAACTTGCTCACAAACAGCTCTGTTTCAGGAGGATTTACTGCAGAGCTTACATCTTTTCTTTTTCCTCACAGGAAGAAGAGAGAATTATGGGGAACAAAAAGACAATAGAAATGAGCTCAAAAGTACAAAATTAGTGCTCTATTATCTAGTTGGACACTTCCTCTAGCTCCTCAATGCCACCAAACTCCTTGGTCATCACTTTTAGTCAAGTGTGACCAGTAATGCCTGTGCCATTAGTCAGATAACCGCACCCAATTTCCTCACATAATCAGAAATGCAACGATATCTTAGGGAGCGTAACTCAGATGTCAGTCACTTATGTGGTGTCGCCATTTTTATCTTTTGCACTTGTATGAAGTAACATGCATTTCTCAGAGAGACAGTAGCAGTCAAGTTCATCTAGAAGAGAATTACGTGATTCTTCAGATTTTTTTCAGATATTTAATCTGAATGTTTAAGAACAGCTAAATAAGGCCTTACAACATATTTTTTTTATTATTTCCATAAATAAGAATTTCAGCGAAGTGAATCGTAGGATATTTTCTTTAAGTTTTTCTATGAAAGAGAATGCTTGAGTGGTTTTAGTTTGCAGTACTGTAGATACTCATGTATATTTGTAGCCTTCGTTTTCTTTCTGTTGATATAGGAGTCGTTAATATTTATAACATCTGTCGTAAATATCCAGGGAAATTCTTAGGATTCCCTGAGGAGAAAGAGAAATAAATTTTTTCCCGCAAGAGGCAGAACTGCTGCTGCAGACAGCTGGCTGAAATTATTCCCACAGTTTTCTGAAGAACAGCCAGTCCCAAGATGAATCCCGTCCCCTGACCCAAACATGACGTAGTTCCAGGTTGCGTGGAGTACTTCAAAATTCCTTAAAACAACGCAGAAATTCAGGATTCCTGAATCTGAAGTCTAGGCTTCATTGATAATAACTCATCCCTTTTTTTTTTATTTTTTGCTCCTATATTCTTTCCCAGTACAGTGAAAAGACTAATGCGTTGAGTTTTCGTTCTTTCATGTCATCGAAGTTTAAGCACAGACCTAATGGTCCCTGTCATTGTAGGCTACGTTTGCTGAAACAGTATGCTGGAAGGTAATAAATGTACCTGACAAGAACACGGAAGGTCTCCCTAGTACACAAACTCCCATTCATGTGAAGCTGCAGAGCTAACACAGTGGATGGTGGAGCTCAGGATAATAGTGACGATGTAGATGTAGCACATTAGCCTAAGCGAAGAGAAGCGTTAACAGCGTTCTGAATGTACCTTTGAGGAGAATCAAGAACTATAGCCTCATATAAGTCAGATGAGGTGCAGCAGGACTTCTATCGGGTTTTGCTATACACAACAGGAAGAAAGATGCTGCAGTTAGGAAAAAAAACTCAATACAAGACACAGCAGCCTTATTTGTTATATTCCAGGCAGGCTGGTGGATGATGATGATGAATGACAGAACAGATTAAATGTTTTCAGTTATTTCGCTGTGCCTATAAGCAGGTGTCTAGAGCTTTCGTTTTACTAGTTCTACTGGATCTAGGTTGTACATAAGCCATAATGCTAAAGCTGATACTGAGGCAATTAACCATTAATAAAATCATTAGCCAAAGCTAGAAAAGATAAAGAAAGAATACAGCAAGGGCACACAATTTAGCTTGGCCTGGTAACGTAAAAAGTATTGCATTAATAATGGAGTACTGAAAATTCAGCAATGAATAAAGAAAATATACAAAAGAAAAGTGAGCAGCAAAGAACAACCATTTGCTTTCTTGTATCAAGAAAGAACCAGATACAGCACTTATTAAACTGCCAGTGAGAAAATCAACCACTGAACAGATATTTTTCTTTTTTGTGAGTGAGAATAGACGTCAAATCTAATGGGCTGAGGACCAGAAAACCTAAAAAGACACGTGTAAAACTGAGTGAAAGAAAAGAGCATGATTCTGCTCACATTTAGAATAGAGAGAAACAAAATAGCTCTTCTGAAATCTACAAAATTATGTGGTATAAAACAGGTCGTAAAGAAGTTGTTACCCAATAGTCAAAGCAAAGCAAAGCAAATATTAACAAACACAGCAACATATTTCATGTAAATAACCCGTAAGTAATAATTTTATGGTATCTTAAAAATGTGACATTCTCTGGAATAATCTCCATCATCTGAAATAATTTCCATATATATTATATATAGAGAGAGAGTTTCACAAAGTTTTTTTATTATTTGCTTGTTTTGGATTTTGAACCATGCTTGAATTTCTGGAACACATTGTTACAGATTACAAACTGGTCTTTCTTTTTCAATACATTTACTATTACAACTTTGGGGACTTTCCTCCCCCCTCATATTCTGCAAAACAGTTGGTCCTTAATACTTTCTGTTTTAAGCTTCCGTAGTTATGCCGTGGAATTGTTGCAAATGTATTCTCTGCACAAAAGTCTTCATCTATCCAGGCTGAAAGCAACACAAGAGAATTTGCTATGGAGCCCTGGGAGAGGAGGATGCAAACATCCCTGACCTTGGAAGAGTTAACCAGACCCCAAAACAATTAAACAATTAAACAATTAGTGAGCTCCTTTCACCTGGAGAGATGCCAGGTCCAATTAAAGATGGGTGCCAGCTGTGAGTAGTCACCAATAAAGGGCTTTGGGAGTAAGCAAAGCTTTGAGTCCACTTAGAAGATAGAAGTGTTGAGGAAAGATGAGAGGGCTTGTTATTTATCTATCTCTATTGTTGCTATTAACAATAATGTTACAGTAGGTTGCAGGAATGCTAATAAAGTTTGTGATAGCGATAAGATTGCAGAGAGAGGCGTTTCTGAGCAGGTGTATCTCCTGGATGTAGTTCAGACAAACTATAAGGCCCATGGGAGGATACATCCTGCCTGTGAGAGCACCTCTGAGTTTAAACACAAACCTGGATTTTCCCTCTGTTAAATACTGGGAAAACTACTTAAAAGTCTCTTTGAGGGCTCTGAGAAGAGTGAAATGAAGTTATTAAACTCCAAATCCAAGGTTAAAGACCTGGTGTCAAACTTCAGACTTCCTACGTGTGAAAGACCACAGTGTCGGAAGTCAGCTATGGCTCAAGGGGCGGAAAGCTGTTGTTGAAGAGAGGCTGCTAAGGGAAACGCTTGGATTTCTGGTGTCAACATACCTTACGGTGAGTTGTCTTTCCACAAATCTAGATGTCCTAGCTGTTAAAATTACTGCAACGTGTGTTGGCTTTTTTTTTTTAATATTAGAAGAATTATACTGAAGGCTGCTGAGATGTTTATTCACTGTATGAATGTGCAGAGGTGACGAAATAATGAACCCAGACCATGATCTTGTGCCTTTGGAGAAGTGTGCTTGTTTAAATACGGTCCCCCATACTTTCAGCAATAAGACTAGGAGTTCTGCTCTGTGGATACTTCCTTTCATGGCACCCCTTAGTTATCGATCTTCTGGGCAATGCTAAGACAAGTTCAAACTACAATTTAACTGTTACCTTTATAGGTAAGGTGGCATCCACCTGCTTCCACTGCCTACCAAATAGTTTGGAATACCAGTTTTTATTCCTGAAAACTAGTGAAATTATCAGCCTGTAAGAAATTTGAGGGACTGTAAATACCCTACATGGCAGGGTCGGGGGGAGGAGCAGAAATGAGCTTCCTTCTCTCTCACTCTCAAACTGACGCTCAACTGGGTAGTAAGCAGTAAGGACTCGGCTAAAGCAGCACCCAATTTTTGGCAGCTGTGAAGGAGATGAAGCCAAGAGAGAAGGGCTGCTGTTGAGGTGACAAGCAGCAGCTGATAACATAAATTCCTGCCATGATATTGGGATATGAGTAATCTGAGTAGGCAGAAGCAACTCCCATTGGAGGGCTCTAATCCCAGAATGAAGGAAGCAATTCACCAAAAATGTGTGGCAATTGCCTGAAAGACTAGAAATAAGCTCATGTTATACAATCCCTCTGCTCCATGTTCTGTTCATATTTTTAACCTAGTCAAAGGACAAAACAAAAAGTTAACTAGTTATTGGAGATGTTTGGGTTTCGTTTTTTTTATTTGCAATATCAGTCTTCCTACTTTTTGAGAGCAACATGTTGTTCTTAATGTAAACAAATGACACTCAAAATAATATTGCTGTTCTATAACAGTATTCCATGTGTGAAATGCACTTCTTTTTATGCAACGCTTCACTAAAAGGGAGTCGTGTTCATCAAAATTGAATCTTAATGCCTGTAGTTTGGGGCTCAATTCTGCTTGAGCTTTGGATTTTGCCAGACTAACAAACTGCCCCAGTCCTGAACTACATCTAGTTCCTTTCCACCTCTCTCTACTATTTCAGACTGTTGTAAGAAATAAGGGAAGCCGCTAGATAAATGCTAATATAAAAGTAGATATCAGAATTTTTTAAGTATTTCAGTTGCTATTGGAGGTTTTAAAGATATCTAACTGAAAGAGGTTATCCCTTCCTGAAGGTGAGATGTTGAATATGTTTCTATCAGCTCTTTGTTAATGACTATCTGTGATCCGTGTTCCGGTGCTGACTTGTTGACAGTTGTCCAAGAGTGATGCTGCTTTGTGTAAAGGAAAAAAAAAAAGTTAGTATAGCAGAAAAGTCATGGGAAATCTGTAAAGGGGCTGGAAGGTCAAACTTAATTCTATTTGCTTCCAGCTGGCTTCCCACTGTGTAGGCTGCTGTGAGAAAAGTTCCAAGAAGGATGAGGTTCGGGACAAAATAGAACACTGTATGCGTAGTACACACAAGTCTTTCCACGCACATCAACGCTTCGTATTGGAATACAGATTGGAATACAGATAGGAAACAGCTGGCCCATATGGCACAACGAACATTTGGTATCTGCTTTGCGAAAGCTAATGGACCAAAAAGGTCAGTGTAAAGCGATTGTCCCATCCCGCGCGCAGGCCTTGTGATGCTGATTTCTTAGTAGCACAATACTCAAAGTTTTTATGGTAAGGATTTTGGAGATGAGCAAATTGTACCTTTAGGCACTGAAACCTAAACCCTAACCCTAAGAAAAACAGATTGATTGATTGATTTTGTGAAGAACTGCTATCCTGGAAGCTTTAACCTTGTTATTTGGAAAAGCTTCTATGAAAAATGTTGAGAGAGTCTTTAGTGTCTCTTTACCTCTTGTTTGAAGATACAATTTGCTTAATGTACACAAGACTGATTAAACTTCTTGCATACAGAGCACATCTAGCTCATTTTAGATAGTAACTTCTTAGAATTGCTAGTTTCTTTTAATTCTTTATTAGAAATACTGTGCAAACCAATCTGTTTAACCACTGTTTTGAAAATACCATTGCTAACGCAAGCATCTGATCTTCAAGTAGAAGCTAATTTGAAAGCCAAAGGATTTATATGCAAAGTTTATTATTTGTGCAAAAGACAAATACCTCTGGAGCTGAGAAGCAGTAAATATTCCTTTACTGAGTTCATTTTAGCCACAGGTTGTTAAAATAGACTTTGTTCTCAAAGGCTGTCTTCGTTTCTGAACAAGAGTATTGTCCCTTCTGCATGTGGCATCTGGCTTGGCAGCTCTCTAGCATGACAAGATAGAATAAAATACAGGCTGGTTTGCATGAATTGGTTGAGTTTATTTCTTCTGCAAGTTTCTTTGGCTACAGAAGCTTAGGCAAAGCAGGGTGAAGTAAGATTACTTTCTTTGCCTTCTGATTAATTGACAGAATAATTAGGAAATTAAATGAAGCTTGTCGTTGTGTCAGACCTGGGAGCCCTCGTCGCTCAGCGGCAAGCTAGGGAAAGGAAGTACTAGCGCTTCCAGGGAAAATCATAGGGATGTGAGAAACACAGGTGACTACGGAATAAATGGCTTTCTGATTCTTAGGAGGAAAAAAAGCACTGTAGAGAAGAAATAACAATATTACATATATATATATACACACACAGGGTATAGCTGGTTGGGACACAGGAATATTCTATTTGTTTCTTGTTGTATATGAATTCTCTAAAGGTAATTCTTTGTATTGGATTGCACTGACAAGTAGCAAAGACATGGCAGCCCACAATGCAATGAATTAAATAAGCTTTCTAGCAGGAAGCCGAAGATGTGTCATGTGTCTCTTAATGTCACATTCTTGTTAATCTATTTCAACTTCCACTTTTCTCCCCTATCCCGGTTGCTGTTCAGAAAGGTATAAGTGAAGCACTCCTTTATTTATTTTTTTTTTTTAAGCCCGTTTTTTGTTCTTTCCTTAAAATGGCTTGTGTACGTGCCCTCCAGAAACCACTGATTAAATTTTAGAGTTTGCAGCTAATAAGCAAATTATTAGCTGGGGAGAGAAAAGAAGATTCCTCACTAGCAAATACGGTTTTCTCAGCACTCAAAATCCAGCTGTGTGCATGCTGTGGACTACCCAGAAAATACCTCGCCCAGGACCTGTGAACATAATGAATAAACCCCTTCCATCTCCTGTGCTGTCACATACTAGATGTCCCCTATGTATTACTGTTCCTTGGGCACAGGATGATGCTGCAGTCCTAGGAAGCATAAGTCATCTTTCTTCTGTCACTAACTACCCACCTGGGTATTATCTGAGTATTATGATGTCCTGGGAGATTTCAAGCCATGAATATGGCTCTTGTCACACTGGCTACATATCTGACAGAAGAATAGAAGTAGTTAACTCTATGGAATATTTCCTAGGGGGGAAAAAAAAAGTCTAAAACCAGTAAGCCTGTATCTCATTTTAGAGACAGAACTTTAAAAAAACAGGACAGTCTTTGTAAAATAGTTCCATGTGTGCGTGTGTTAGAAAACCAGGCTTAGAGCAGTGCTAAACATCATTCACAAACTTTAGAGTTCTATTAATAGTGATATAAGTGTCACTCAAAGATGACTCCTCTCCAGGACTGAAAGGGAATAATTAAATGGAATAATTAAAAAGAATAATTAAAATCTCCTGAATTTCAACTCATCGATACCTTCCTAAGAGGGAGGGAAGATTTGGTAGAATATACAGATACCTTACACATACATTTTTTTACCACTGCACCTGACTTTTCTACAATTTCAGAGATGCTATGGTGCGTTCAGAAAAGAAGGCTTTATAAATGCTTCAAAAACTGCCTAGGTTCAAGTTTTGGTCTTTTTAAAGTTGTTAATTAAGCCTATTCCTAGTGTGAACTGTGGTTATATGTTCTTTTTCTTTTTTTTTTTTCCCCCTCTTCACTTAAGATTACTTTCCAATGAAACACTGAAGGTTCAAGCACAAATAAGACAAAAAGTAGCGGTTCCATTTTGCGCATCCTGCTTTAAATATTGATAGGTTAGAGTTTAGAATTAAAAGTTTCACAGGCCTTAAAAATGGTCTGCCGAAGAAGTTTCTTAACAGGGACTTTCCGAAGTGTGTTGCAGGAATCTTGCCACTCGATGTCACTGTTTGTTCTACTTTCTTGTTTGAGGCTCTTAACACTCTCCTCAGCTCAGCTCTGGAAATGCTTCCATGCCAGTAATGGTACACCAGGTACTTTGAAGTGACCTGTAAAATATAAGAAAGTTGAGGACAGGTAAATCTCTTTGGAAGGGGGAGAAAAGTGGTTTCCTTTTCATCCTGCCCCCCCGTGAGAAGAGTCAGGAGCTGTTGCTGATTCATCCTGTGGTATGACACAGTTCTGTCCCTGCTCCTCGCCCAAGCAAAAGTACAGGTTTCCCTTCTGAAGTTCATCTCTTCTCTTTTTGCCTGTGACTGACCGGCTGACTGCGGCCAGCCAGAGAAAGTGAGACTGGCGCACGTGTTCTGCTCTTTCTGAGGTTTTAAATCTAGTTCAAGTGACTTATCAGAGTACTGTTAGAGCAAATGCTTAAGCATTAAACCAAACATGACTTGGTAACTAGAGCATTTCTACTTCTGATGAAATTTGAGCATCTATTTCTTACTTAACAGTGCTTGTAAACAAATAGGCTCTTAGAGTTTGGCCTATTTAATTAACCCAATCTCATCTAGAGGTAAGAACTGTGCAGAGAAACTGGGGGGGGGAGGGGGGTGGGGGGCAAAAGACTAATAGCTCCCAGCTGATTATTTTTTTTTCCCCCCAAGCTTTCACACTTCAACGCTATCTCTAGTAATTCAATACGAGCCTTGAGCCTTCGTTATGGAATCATAATCTAGAGCTTCATAACTTTCTATGTTGATATTATCTTCATAGCTGATATGAAGACAATATCTGTCCAACTCTGTGTCTTATGAATGACTAGACTCTTGTCAGTCAAGAAATATTGACTCTTCTGATGTTTTTCATTTTCCAGGGTCTTAGTGGAATAAAATGTACTTAATGTCATTTGATCAGAATAATGTGTGACGTATGCTGGTGTGATTTGCCAGACTAAATGGAGTCGTTATTTTGCTTCTGAAGCTTTTTAAGTTAGTGACCAAAATGCTGTTTTGTAAGAAAATGTTTTTTAAGGCCTTTCTCCAATGAATCTCAACTGCAAGTTCCATGAACGCTGATATGCAGGAACATCTTGGAAGTATTTGTTTCCTTCTAATACAGGCAAATCGTATGATTGTACCTGTATCTGATGAAAGCAATGTTGAAACAGACTTCAGGAGAAATAATTCTTTTTATTGATCTCTTGGACTATACATATTTATGTATAGCTGCTTCGTTCTAGGAATTTAGTTACACGTGAAATTTCCTGAGGGTGAGGTTTGTAGTAATAAATGCAAATATTTCTTATTTGTAAAAAGACCTACATGCCTGGTGGATAATATGAAAAATAGAAATTGAAATAATCGCTGTCATAAGGAACAATGTTCTTTCTGACAGCTTGGATGTGGTCAGACAGTCTTACAGAAGAGCATTCACGCAGCTTAGAAAGTGCCTCCCAGCTGAGCTGTGTAACTCACTCTGGATGCTCCCAGACCACCCAGCCTGCGAAATGTGACACATTAGCTTAGTGTCCTACTGCTGTATTTAACAGCAGGAGGTGGCAAAGAGAATGCTTGTAACTAGTTACTGGAGCTTAGAAGGTTACCTCCCTTCTATTGCAATTTGTGCAGCTTGAACTGAAAGGCATTCAGTTGCGCGTTCACGTCTGAATCCCTGAGAATCCTTTTCTGCATTATTCAGTGGTTAAATCTGAGCCTTGAGACTTTTGATAACTTAAAAAAAAACATTTATTCTGACTGAGGAGAGCTTATGAACTTAGAAGTTTAATGTGAGGATGAGAGGGCAACAAGAATGATGATTTCTCATATTGTCAGCACGGTAAAACGGCAACGATAACGGATGATTTCCAGACACCTTCTGGTACAACTTCACCAGAATACCTTTTCAACACAATTATCTCTTTTTAACTAGGGCTGGGGGAATAAGTGTACAAACATCACTTAAAACTTAGCTGAACCTTGACTGACAGAGCTGCTCTGCAAGAGCTTTGGTGTGGGACCGTCTGCGCTTTGCCACTTTGCCGGAGAAGTGCTGTGCTAGAATTCCTTGGGGAAGAAAGAATACCTGCATTTGGTAGATCATTTAACAGCACTCAACCTCAACTTTTAAAAGTCAATCTCAGAAGGGTTTTAAGAATTTAAGATTTTAAGCATCAGATAGTATTGGGAGAAACAGCACTGTTGCTCACAGATTATTGAACTCGGGATAGAAATCTTGGCTCTGAGAGCACTGGAAGCTTCATATAGGCATGGTTTGGCACACAAATTTCCCTGTAGATATTTAATTTCTGCTCAAGCTGCTTTCTTGGGTTTTTTTTTGTTTTTTGGTTTTTTTTCCTGATCTAGAGCACTTAGTTTCCAATTTAGTAGTTAGACAAAAATATTTCTCATGGGATTTCTTTTGTTTTGTCGTTTTTTTCTAATCCGGTACCTAATAAGAGTAGGCAGCCTTGGGCTGCCACTGTGTAATGGACAGTGTATAATAGACATGTGCTCGGACACTTGCGGGGAGCGAACCTACAAAGATTTGGAAGGTGATAGTTTACTTGAGTTACAACTTTTATTTCCAGGGCGACTTCCTGAAAGAGTAGGAAGAAGGTCAGCAAGGAAGGAAATGCAATAAAAACCGAGTTTCCAGCTACTTGCCCACCTATGTAGGTACGTAATGATCAGAGCTCTAGGGGAGAAGGAGAAAATCAGTTTCAGTTTAATATTCGTATATCTTGAATCACAGGACTGTCTTGCCAAAACAGCCGACCTGGTTTTACATGGAGGAACTAATCTGTACCTGCTGCTCTAGCAGGGAGATTTGTCACCTCCATATTATGAGATGATCAATCAATACGTGAGCAGCGTCTTGTACCATGACAGCGTTAGGGCTGACCAAACTGTAAGTTAGTACTGATAAGTTATGAGCAACTTTGCATCTTGCATAGCGTCTTACTTTAAAAAGAAAACGTATGTTCAGATCCACAACGAAATTTTGAATTCAAGCAGTAAACAAACATGATTTTGTTACACCCTTTGGCAGCTGAGACAAAGTGATACAGTCAGTTCTGCCTTACATGCCCCAAGTCACGTGCTTTTTGTGACTCATTTCGTTTCTACAACTGGCTCTATTGTTCTGCAGAGCACAACAGTACGAAGGGATGTCAATTGAAAGGCAAGAAACAAGTATCACATTGTTAGAAGGAAAAAAAATCCATTTTAAGTCATTCACGCCTTTGTCTTTTATCATCTCTCTAAAGACTATGAATCTGTTCTTGGTAAGAGCTACTTCTCTTGTTTCTGCTGTAGATGGAAAATAAAAACCTGTACTTTGGCTTCGGTTATAAACATTCCCATTTTAACTTGATCTTCAGTTAGTGGCAACAGCAGGTAGAGCAGTTCTTAAGGGGATTTGGGCCCTGATTACATCTGTATGATTAGCAGCTGCTGTCTTCCCATGAAAACACTACTCATGGAATGCAATAATACAGTGACTGTATGAAAGAAGACTTTCTCGCCTAGTGTTTATGGTACTTCAGCTAGCGAAGAAGAATCGCGTCTCTGCTTTGACTTCTACTAGCTGTTCTACAGTGTTGGCCGGAAAAAAGAAGCTTGCAGAGGTGGGGCAGGTGAAGAGAACGTGGTTTAGAGGTTCCTTCAGAATTTATCAAATATGTATTTTTCTAAAGACTTTGCCAGAACAGTGGTAATTGCTTGCTTACCTCTTCTTTGTCACTTGCAGAACTGCTGATTTTGGTAGAATGTAACTGGAGGTAGTTGGCTGGCAAAGGATGGTTAGACTGGTGTTCAAATAACAAACCTGCCTACCCAATATCGAAAGACTAACGGGATTAGAGCCTGTTGTGTGTTGTTAATGTATGAGAGGTTCTAAGCTGCCACAGCTTTTGCAATGGTGGTTGTTTTCAATAGCTGTAGATACAGGCTTTAAAAAGGGAAGTTGTAAAAATGACCACTGTGTGATTAAAAGCCACGCTGCTCAGACAAGAGTTACAGCAGTGGGGATCTATTTCTGGGCGCTGGGGTGTCAGGTACTGTCTAACATTTACTCCAGTTATTGTTATCTGTCAGGTGTCAGTGGGTGTCTTGGAAATGCGCTTTGTGTCCTGACACAACCAACAGCGATTGCAGAGTGCTGGCTAAGCACTGGGTAGCATTTTTGTTTCCCATTACACGCAGGACCGGAGGATTTAAGCTGTTCTGTGGAAATGCAGATAAGGAGCCACGGTAGGGCTGGGCATAAGGATAAAGTCATCTTGGTTTGATTCTTAAACCTTGTCTTAACATTATAAGAGAGCATTTTAATGTCTCAGCATAACTTTTTTTTTTTTTAAATGCTGCTGGAGTCTGTCCCAGTGGGTTGTTGTTGTTATGGCTTGTATAGATGACTTTTTTCCATCCATTTTTTCTTAAGTAGCTTTCTGAGTTGTTTAATAACTTTAATATAGAAGTGGTTAATGTTTTGACTGCTTTCTCGTAAGACACTGGTAGATAAATACTTAAAACTCCACTGGAAAATAGTGAAAAAAATCCAACTGGAATTTAACAGATATGAGTAAAACAACAGGCTATTTCTTGTATGTTGCATGACTGACACTTGAGAAGGAAGCTGACTGGATGAAAGAAGTGCTAACAACAACAAAAAAAGGTATAAGAACATTTTCTGTTGGAATATTCTCTTTTACTAAAACCCTGAAGATCTGGGCTCTATTAAATTGCACTCCAATATGCATGTTTTTAATGTCCAATGTTGCTATAAATTTACATCGCTGAATTGCTACATGAAAGTGATGCAAGATAGATATTTGGCAGGATGTGTATAACAAGATTTAAGATTAATAAAAAACAAACAAATACTAGCAGCTGAATCTTCTCAAAAATTATCGCTGAAAATGCTTTTTTGCATTGCTCTTCTGAACAAGCTCCTCTCCTTCTCCAGGGTTACACTTTTTGCTGTAGCTGTATACATGGAAGGACTCAGAATAGCTACCTTACAAATATGTATGTGTGTATATATATATATTTTTATACCTTAAATCTTACTGGCAAGGAACCTAAACTTTAAGACTTGTTAACAGCACTAATTACTGTTCTTCTAATCTGTTGTGACTTTTCTGAAGCTTTGGAAAAATACAGATTCTTTCAGGCTATGTGGCAAGGTGTTTAGTCTCAAAAGAAATATCGTATGCTTGATGATCTCTTTAGTGTTGGGATCACAGAATGTATATTCTGATTAGACTGCAGGATCTTTTCTAGCAAGAACAGATAGAATAAAATGTCCTGGGATAGAAGATAAAAAGACCTGAAGGTGACATAATGAGGGACATATGAAACATTAGAAATTTTTTCTCAATTCCAGTATGTAATCATAGTACAGTTTAGCAAATTTGTATTTCCCCTTCTGCTTCAGAATCCTGTAATGTGAACATAACGATATGTGGTGATATGTTTAAAATTCGCTTATGACACTTGAAAACAGAGTTGTGGAAAAACTACTGAAATCTAGGCATGAGGTGGACATGTAAATACCATCTGGTAGGAACAACTCCCTTGGGAAAAGGAAGCACTGTACTGAGCTATGTGAAAATAAATTTGGAATAAACAGCAGAGCAAGTAACAGTGCAGCCGAATGGACAAAGTCCAGATGTGCATTTGAGACGCAAATCTCTGAGTAAATTATAATTAGAATATGCAGGCCAAATGCATGTGGCATAAAACTTATTACAGTCCTTGTCACTAAATAAAAAAAACCAAAACACTTTTCTTTCTATGCATCCACTTACGTTCTCTATCTTGCTTGCCTCATCTATTGTCTTGGTCTTGCAAGTTTTGAAGTTACGAGATGTCACGTTACCATGGGGTTCACCATAGGGCACCTGAAATTATACTTTTTGAAAAATAAATAGTTAATTATTCTTCTGGGCACTGGTGTCAAATGGTTGAATTCTGGGGTCAATAAATAATAAGGGAGGAGAGAAAGAGGGAGAGGGAGAAACCACCAGGCCTGCTGTTTCTAGCCTCAAGCCTGGTTTCTTAGCACATGAAAGAAATCTAAACTTTGGGTGGGTTTTTTTGTTTGGTTGTTTGTTTTTTTTTTTTAATTGAAATTCTTACTTATCTATTTAAACAACAATGAGAATAATATAGATAACACCTGAAGCCTATGTGGGTACCTACTTGTGATGAGCTGTAGCTGATGTGGGATCACAGCCTCACACTTTGGCGCCACGTTATAACTCTGTTTCCTCCCGTAGATGAAATGGGTTGTGAATATGAAAGGAAGACGCCCTGTGACGTTTCTTTTCTGTGAGGTGCTGCTGCACGTTCTGCCCTACGTGCACTTTGCAGCTCTGGCACTGGAGCAAATCTGCCTGGATCTTTCATATCCCTCCATGGGGAGGCACAAAGCCTCTCTTCGGCCTCTCGCCGCGGCTTCCCTGGCAGTGGATTTACGTAGATCAGCGGTTTGAACTTCAGGGTTCATTAATTTCCCGCTTAGTGTTGTGCTCCCATAATTCAGGATTTCTCCTCTTAAAAACAGGCAAAAAAACCCAACCCACCTACCCAAGCTCAAAACCTCAACACAAGCAGCTACTTCGGTACTTTGTTGAAAAAAAGGTAGGAAGTATGAGAGCAAAACACCTGATCCCGAATGTAAGCCAAGTGCTTAAATTTTTTTCTTCATTTGTTTTCTTTGTTTGTTTATTTTAGTGTTAAAAAAAAGGCAACATTGATTTCAGGTCAACTCTTCCACCAAAAAAAAAAAAAGTCCAGGACACAATTTGAAAAACAATAACTAAAAAAATAAAATTCCCATGCCTGCAAGGAAGTGTGGGGGTGGAGGGGAGAATAGAGGAAAACAAAACCAATAAATGAATGTTCAGTTTAACGTAATTCTTGTTGTTTGAGACGCAAGCTTACATCGTGACTCTTTGCGAGGGTATTCCCCTCCCTACCACTTTTTCTGTGGGTTTTGCTCAGAAAGACCGAGTTGATATTTTAGTTCAAAAATAAATAGAAAATTTTGCTGAGATTGGACCTAATAAACTTCTGCATTTTTCCCTCCCCCAAAATCGGAGAGAGAGGTGATAGCTTGTCACGTCTTTATCAGAGTAATACGGTCTCTCACTACTTACTGAGGTAACTGCCTTCTGGAATATTTGTTTGCTTTAACTTTAAAATAAAACGTGATGAAAATCCATTGACACGTTCCATTTCACTGGTGAGAGTGCGCGTTGTGTGAACAACTTTTAAGGCTTGATCTTCAGTCTTATAATCTATGCAGGAAATAAATTAGGTCCCAGTCTTGTTCTCTTCTTGTGAGGGTAAATTGTAATCTCTACCTACCACAGGTTTGATAGTTATATCAATGCTAGCCTTGAACCCCTGTATGGCTTTGATGTCAATACCTTAAAAGGAAAACTTTATGTTGTGAGAAATAGCTTAACAAAATATTATTTTACATCTTCAAAACTTCTGCACAAACTCCATTTCAATCATTCTTCTGTCATCCCTCCCTGCTGGGGAAGGGAGCGTTTTTCCATTTTTACCACAGAAATTGCTGGAAGTGATCTACCCATGTCAACTAATACCATGCTGTTTCTTAAACCTCACCTTTATTTTTAAGTAATTACTGGAATTTTTTGTTCTCCCACACCCACTTCAAAATAGGTGTGAATCCTACATCTTCAGGGTGCTTTTCTGTGCCCCCTGGTTTCTATCAACAGGATAGCTTTTTTCCAGGTACCATTGCATCAAGTACCGTCAAGAACACTATCTTGACATACTTCTAACAAATATTCTGCAGAAGCAGTCTTCTAGTGATTCATAACTCTCCCTAATCTGTGATACATTTTAAATAAAGACAGTGACAATTTCTGAAAAACTTCAACCTACTCACTCCTGTTGTTTTGGCTCACCTTCTACCCCTTAACGTAGTAGATGGGAGAGTACATAGTGAAAAACCTATTTGGCAAAAACCGTGAGGCAGCTTTTGAATCTCTGGTGGAAGTTGTGGAGGCAGGCCTCCTCAACGTAGGCTGTGTACCTAGGAGAGTTGTTCGTTGGTACAGACGCAGTATTTAGGTTGCACTTTGTGTCTAACAAACAGATAATGTTTGCTAATAAATCAAGGGGTAAACCTGACACAATTTTTTGGTGACTTTTCTGTAGTTATATATTAGTAACCTGCGGGAAGGAAACTTTTCCACTTCGATGAAACCCTAGAGTGTCTTCTATGCTGTGGTGGCAAAGCAGTTCTGAAGCATGACTTTGGAATCTTAGGAAAAGTTAGGTTGGAAGTGACTTCTGGAGCTACGAGCTCCTTCTCGAAAACAGGTTAGTTTTAAAGGTAGATCAGGCTTTTCCAGTTGTCTTGCAAATCTTCTCTGGACCCTTGCTTCAGTGCTTAACTGCTTTTGTTATTTAGATGTTTTTTCCTTATATCTAACATAATTTCTCTTGCTCCTACTCGTGACTGTCACCTTGGCCTTTGCTTTACTTGTCTGAGCAGAGTCTTGCAATCTCCTCTTAGATGGTCAGACTGCAACCAGTTTCTCCTTAGCCATCTCTTTTCTAGCCTAAACAAGCTCAGTTCCCTCAGGCTCTCCTCATACACCATGTGCTTCAGCCCCCATGATAGTAACCCATCACGGGACCCCGCTGGTCACCAGTATTTCAGCTGACAAACTATTTCTCCTATGGGCAGGCCAAAATCCAGCAGAGAATATTTCAGACGCAGACTCACCAGTGCCGGGGGGAGAGGAATAACCCATTCCCTTGGCCCACTGGTAGCGCTCTTTCTTTGCAGCCCAGTAAGCACACGGCCATCATTGCCGCAGAGGCTCACTACTGATTCTTGGTCAGCTTTCCACCAGGACCCATAGGTTCTCTTTGGATACCTGATCGGTCTGTGCCTGGCCTTTACTTTGCAGTGAACGGGGATGCTTCTTGCCAGGGGCCGGCCTTCTCATTTGTCTTTGAATCTCATGACGTTGATGTTGGTCTGGTTCTCCAGTGTACCTGTGTTCCTCTAAGCAGCAACTCTGCTCTCCTCCAGCCTATCAACAACCTCCTTACACTAAACTTGATGAGAATACATTTTCTGCATAGATTTATGATAAAAACACTTCTAAGCCCAGTACCATCTCTGGTGCATGCCACTTGTGAGCAGCTACTAATCCAAACCGCTGCCTGTTCGTGCAACTTACTCAGGCTATTTCCAAGAGGCAGATAAATTCTAAAAGTGAGTTTGTTTCTACAGAGTGTCATGCCAGCAAGTCATGCTTCTGAAAAGTCTACTTTCACTACAGTCATTATACTGAACAAGTGAGTTCAGTTACTCTGTGATCCCTGGTTCTTTTTCTAGTCCACTTCTTTACATGTTATTTCTTAGATAAGGTATACAGTGTGTGGTTTTGGATTTTGGTTGGTTGGTGTTTGTTTGGTTTTAAATAAAACAAAAAAACAACTAACAACAACCAAACCTAAAAAAAACCCCACCAAACCACAATAGTAAAACAAAACTCACCACCCCCTCGTACAGTTTCATCAGTCTTTTTGCATTGTCTGCATAACTGTGTTAATTTTTATATTTTCTTTTTATCTTACTACTGTTTGGAAGATTGCCATAGCATACTAGAAAAAAATATTGGTTTACTAATTAAAATTCATTTTATTGCATCGCTTAACTAATTTTAAGCATTTAATGTTCTGCGTTAACCTCCTATGGCTTAATTCAGATGGTTCCCCCAGCCCTCAGAAAAACTGTGAAATGAATGTTTTTAAGATAATATATGTTTTTTTTAAAAAGTATATGCACTCAAAACAACTTATCGGCATTATGGATGAACAGATGACAACTAAACCCAGGTAAACTAGGTCATAATAATTTACAAGTATTTGAAGAGCTTTGCGTAAAGATGGTAAAACCTGAACTTCTAAGCAAGGCAAGAAAGTTCATCAGAATGTGAACAGAAGAAGAAAGATAATTCCCAAATACGCATGGGAAGAAAGGGGGAGAAAAAGATGGAAAAAAACCAAAATAGTCTCTAAATTAATAGCCTTAATTCTGGTTTTGGCCACACTTATTTTCACAGAAACTAGGAGAGCAAAAAAAATCCCCTTCTCAAAGGTCACTAAGAAAGATTTGAGATGGAAGTCATGGGAAACAGGAAACTCGGGGAATGTTATAGTATTTTGATATCAGTCTATGAATATCAAAGTGAAAATATTTATAATCTGTTTAGTTATTCATGAGAAATGCAATAACTTCTGCGGTATCAAGGGTTATGAGGAACACTTTCCAGTGTTTTTGAAGCAAGATAGCAAAAATGTAGTCCGTTCTTACTTCTGCCACATGGCCGTGGGTTTAGATTTATTCCATGAGATAGTTATTCAATTTACCTTTGTCTCAGGGTTGTTTTGTTTGTTGGAGGTTTGGGGTTTTTTGGGGAGGGCCGGGGGGTGTGTGTATGTTGGTGGGGATTGCTTACGGGTTTTGGTGGGTTTTTTTGAGTTTCTTTAAGAACAAGTACTCTGTAACACAGCATGACGGCTGAAAACCTGGACCTATTCAAATCAGTGATAAAGCCCTCGTCAGCATCATGGGGTCGTGGTTTTATCCAATAACTACAGAGTTTTTCATCCTTAGTTAAACTGCCTGTAGGCATATGAAAAACGGAGCTTGATTTCAGAAAGGAAGATGGGCTCTCCTGAGTTGAATCCGTCTGTCTGTCTCTCCATAAAACGTCAGAAGTTTCTTTCTTCTTACTTCTGTCTGGGGTTTGCTCTCAACAGATGACCTGGACTTCAATCTGCATTCTGCAACATGATGGATGTTTAAAAACTTTGACATTCTACCTAGTTTTCCAGGGATGGTCACCTAGGAAATGTAAACTGGGAAAACAATAGCCTGGGGACAATCACTTGTTTCCTCCACAAAAGTGGTCCTACAACTGCACCAACTCTATAGCTCTATCTGGGCAGGGATAATCTTTGAAATGTACGTCTTAAACCCATTTGATTTAGGTGCTTCTCTCAACTTCTTAGTGAAGAATGAAGCTATATATCAGATCAGACAGCAAAAGAATAAAAAATTAAAAAAAAAAAGTTGAACACGCTGCTTGAAACTGAGCTTTGTCCAGCAGAGTCTTGAAAACTTCAAGGATGGAGACTGTGCAGTGTACTTGGGTAATTTGCTCCAGAGTTTCTTCAGCCTCTTGAAGGAACAAGTTGTTTCTAAATTCCAGCTTGAACCTCCCAAACCTCAATTTTTTGTTATGATTGATCACTTTTACTACATTCAGTGTCTATTGCCTGCAAAAATTCTGAATGCCTATGCTGGTCAGCACTGGTGAGGGAAAAAACAGAAACCTGCGTTCTGATAACTATCCAAACTAGATCTTTTGAACTGGGGTCCCCACTACTAAATGTTTTAATATCCAGACTTGTAAACGTTCTGAAATCAGTTTCTTCTTTCTAGTAACGTTGGGGGTTTTGTGTAAAATAATTTAATACGTAGAAATTATTTCTTATCTGAACCTGGCAGTTTTCAGATGGGTTCTGGCTCATGTCCTAATGAATAAACAAAAAGAAAAAAAAAAAAAAAGAAAAAAGAAAAAAACCAGCATAGGTCAAGACGGGATATTTGGAATTCCTTTATATTTTTTCCTTTTCTACATTATTCTCCAGCATGTACTTTGTAGAATAGGGTAGTGAGGATGCTTTCCTGCAAGTTGCTTTAGCGCCATTTTGAGCGTGATGTTTGTCCTCCTTAGTGCCATGAGAAGCGACGCACTTCTCTGTTGAAATGTTAAGTTATATAATCAAAGGAAACTTATAATGGTATGATTATATGTCACCTTTGTGCAAATACCATAGGTAATTTAACCAGCCAAATTCAGAGTTCTGAATAAATAAGTGAAGACACTTTCACTCTTCAATATTTTATCTAATTCATTATGGCTTAGTTGTACTTAAGATACAGCAGTGTTCCCCTTATTTCTCTACCAGTCTGAGGGCCCTAACATGCATTCCTTTGGGTTGGTAAGAAAGGAAAATTTCCAAGGCAACTGATGCTCAAAAGAAGAAAAACTGTCCTTTTAATTTTAATAACTGCTAAACCATATTACACCTTTTAATTAAACATAGAGAAAGGTATTTTGAATTTTCTGAAATGACATAGGAGGCTAAACTCCTTTGTAGAAAGAAGTCGCGTTAAAGTGTATTGAGTTGCTTCCATTCCAGCGCCTAGTTTTCAGAAGAGAAGTAATTATTTTTGCTGGCAGTATAAGTAGGACAGCAGCGCAATGCTCTTGGTGCTGGCGAGAACTGACGCTGCCATCGAAGCACCGCACATGATCCGAAGAGAGGAAGCACTGCCCACGCATAAAGGGCAAGGAGGTTAGATGTAACTGTTTAGTCACTGAAAAAACAGGGGATCCTCGGAAAAATGTATGAGAATTACTTCACCCGCAAGCTGTAAACAAACTTATCCTAGCAACAGGAATGCATTAGGAATTGTATTGGTGTAAACACTTGTGCTTAGTAAAAGTTTGGAAAGCAGTTTGTTCGATGTGCTAAGTAGCACGCTAGTGCTGTGATGCACCTCCAGAAAAATTGTAGAAGGCAAAACGGGTCTTTTCCTTGATGTTTCTAAGAACCTTAGGCTGGCATTAACTAATACTCACACTCAAAGTTGGTTGTGTGAGTCAACTGGAAAATGCATAAGCTTTTGCTAGTGTTTTCTGTAGCAGCTGATAGAACTTTTTCTGACTGCAGCCTTTTATTTCATAAATTAAGCTCATCACACCAGCAGAGAGGAGTATAGTTAAAAAAAAAAAATCAGAAGAGTGCAACCACTTAATGGAGCGAATATGCACGTGGGTATATATTAACTGTTTCGCAGTTTGATGTATTCCATTAACTGTTGGATGTTTTCCAGTCTACTTTTACTGTATGGACCCATCTTGTACTTTTTCCACTATCTTCTTCCCTACAATTATACTGCTCTCTGGAATTATTGTTTTTATGGGAATTGTATTTACAGTAAATGTGTTAATCCAGGCTCTGCAGACTTTATTAGTTGGGCTAAGGCATCCTGTACAGCCAAACATCTGCAATGAGAATACTTTTCCAAGGTATTCATGTTATGGTACAGTATGGCATTTTTTTTTTAATGGGCTTTTTCAAAAACGTCTTTGAGTACGGTTCTGCAGTCTCTTTAGTTAGACACACCAAAGCGGCTCTGCTGAGGACTGTCCTCGGTTCTCTTTTGACAGCCCTTGTTAGAAGAAAATCTGAAGTAGGTTCCTGATGAATACTGGTGTTGGTAGTTTTTACCCTGGAGAGGCAGTGAGAGCTCTGCTCTTTTCCTACTGATCAGAAGAACTGACTCCATGCAGAAGCCTATGTATCACCAGAGCAAAAAGTGATAGACATCATCAACATTTTATCGAAATACAGAATCCGTGGAAGCTCCATGAAGGATGCAAATTGTCTACAAGATCTGTACTTTAGCACGGAGAAGTAAGGAAAATTATCAGATCTTGTATGTTTTCCAGAGATGCATATCGAGCCATTCTGACTGGAAGGGGGGAAGAATAGAAAACAGTGATGCTAAAAGATTTGTATCTTATTTGTGTTAAACGCCACTGAACTATGATTCTGCTCAGATTTGTTTCTGACAGCTGGAGTGTCTGTTTACAGCCTGTAGATGAAATGCACTCTCCAATAACTAAAGCGCTTTGCATCTTTCACAGAAGCATTCATGGGTTTGATGATGTGCAGGTATTGCTAAACCCTGGTTGTGGTTCTCCAACACAATGCCAGTAAATCAAATCAGTGTTTGCAGAAAGATGGCATTTTATGAAATTTAATTTCCTTTATCAAAGGACACTTTCCACTTACAAAGCGCTACCGTTTAATGTGATTAAAGAACAGCTGTATAGAGGACCTGTATCCATTACTGACTAGTAACAGCTATCAAATAGCAACAGCACAACTGCAGGTTTGGGTATCGAACAGTAGCAAAGGGGGCTGCATGTAATTTATTTACTCAAAAGGCAATACCTTTGCTGTCTGGCATCACTTTTCAACAAAGTAATCTTTAAAGTAGATGAAAACAAGTTAGACAGTAATTTAATACAAGCAATGTGTAAGCCAGGAGGTGAAATAGCATTTCATCTGTATAGTAGATCAATAAAAGAAAGTCTTAAGTAAAATTAGTCTGTTCGGTCAGAGTAATTAAGTTCTAAGATTGTACCAGGGTGCAATTACTCCATACAAAGATAAGAACCAATGTACTTGGAGAAGTCTAGTACACCTGACACATAGGTTTTGTTCTTACAGCTATGAAAAGCAGTCTTAAATGCTCCAAATTTCTGTATCAAATTGAGAAAGCAACAAGGTTAATTTAGATAAATGGCCTGTATTCTTTTATTCATTCTAAAGTGAAGGTAAAGGCTTTTGAATGAATGAAGCAAGCGCCTATTTAAAATTGAAAGGATATTGAAATGATAAATTAGTGTTATATTGCTTTCGAGCTTCTGATTAGCAAGATGACATTCATACTTCTATTGACACCAATAATTCCTATCAAAATAATTCTTTTGAACTTTTTTACAAGTTAAAAAGAATTGTGTGCTTGTGCTTTGGATAAAAATATTTCTGACAGCTACATCCTTCTATGTGTTCAATAAGTAGAACTTGCACTGAAAACCTTGTGTAGACGTTTACAGATCACCTCACCAAGGCAATACAAAATCAACTCTCCCTGGGTTGATTATGATACTTTTTTTTTTTTTTATTTTTAAACTCTGCTTAAAGCCTGCCAGGCAAGATGGAAGACTGCAGAGTCTCCATCTTTACTGGTAGATCCATGTTAGGCATACGAAAATCTTTCTTCCTGCTATTTAAACTCATTGGTTCTTACACTATCTGCTATAAAGATGGGGAACATCTCTGTTCTTGCTTTTGACATAGTTAAATATTATCGTACTCTTCCCTCAATGGTCTTCCTTCACCTTCTGCCCTTTCAGTTAAGCAACTGTAAATTCTTTTCATTTCTCTTGAAATAAAATCTTCAAAATTCTACTCTAGATAAGGTCATTACGTGCTATTCAGGTTGTGCTCATGTTTGAACTTTCTAGGATGATGTTTATTCTTTTGGTTTGTCTTTTAAGTAGCTCAGATTCTTGGGTGTTGTATCCCTGCTGGGACAGTTTCAAAAGAAGGTGTGGTAAGCACGCAGACCCCTTCGTGACTTGCTGGTTAGGGCACTTGCACGGAGTTGGGAAATAAAGGTGGCATTTCAAGGGAAGAGAGTCGAATTTGTCTTCCACACCCTGGATGAAAGCTGGAATTTATAGAGAAGAAAGGTATGACTGTACCTGTTGCGAGGTAGCTAACAAGAAAGTTATAAGTGCCAAGACAAATGGAGTCACTTGAAGGATTTTGGAAAAGAAACCTGTATTTTCTGGTCCACTCTTGCATTTTGAAAATGCTAGCTGGCAAAATTATCAACCTTGCCATCGATTGAACACCCATGAATACGTATGGAAGGAAATCTAGAGGTATGTAGGGAACTTCATTTTTGTTTTGTTGATTGCTTCAGAGGTTTTCTGAGTCTAGATATTAGCTAAGGCTTAGGAGAGGTGCTTTTCATTTGGGTATCTAAAAATGTATTAAAGTCTTATTTTTAACTTGTTGGGTTTGCATTGGTTTTAGATCCAGGCATAAATTTTGCTTTGTTTTGCTTTTTATCTGTAAATGAGGTGAGGGAAGTGCTGGATGATTTAATAAAGGATGATGTACTCGCTTAGTCCAGTAATGGAGTTGTATGAACATCCTTCTTACAGCTCCCCTAAAGTGGTTGGTTGAATACCAGGACACTTCTTCACCCTTTGTCATATTCACTGCCATAACCCTGCCAGATCTGTCTCTTTTTCAGCCGACATATCAATTTGCTCTCACGTTTGTTGTCTATTATTTCAGGTGACCGCACACATTCTCTAAGGGTTTTGGGGTTTTTTTTTTTTTGCTCATAAATCTTGATAATAATCACTATAAACATCACCGCTCTTTGTCCGAGAGCTTGTAGGAAGCTATTTTTGACGTTATTGGGTTAACATACTACAGAGATTCTTCATTAGATCTGTGCTGCCAATATACAGGGGGAAATGAGTGATTGCCAGTGGGGCGGATGTGCATCTGCTTTTTATGCAGCTTACCATTTAGGATTAAGAAACACTTAAATAAATTTTTTTAGGCAAGGATTGGCATGCTTGACTTTGAGTTTCTGCTTCTCAGATTAAATGGTTAGAATCGCAAATAGATTCAGCCACGCTGTTTTGCCACACCCATATAGAGTAAATAAGCAATTTTCTCATATTTACCTTTTGTGACTCTCCTTTTGGATATACATAAAGTGTATATCTGTACACATGCATACATACTCTTTCCCTGTAAAGCAGACTGCAGTTTTCAGCCTATTTGTCAAAGCTTTAGCATATAGGAAATATTTTAATCCGTGTGACCGTATGTATGTACGTGTACTTACTCCCTGCGTCTAAACCTAATCATCCAAAAGCTTGTGACAGTAAATGTAGAGTGGTTTCCTTGTCTGCAGCAGCATTCTTTGAAAGGAAAGATTCCCTGGTGAATTCATTATTACAGGGAAGTCCCACCCCCACGAAACTGCTGTAGAGACATAACAGGATTACTGCTCAAGAGTTTACTAGGATGCAAGTAAAATTGTTCCAGTCAGGCAGAAGCAAGCATCTCTGACTAAGGTAGGAGAATGCTCTCTTTTATGCACCTCATGACAAAATAAGGAAGCATTTCTAATTTATTTTCTGTGAATAAAATTCCTTTAGATATTGTAGCATCAGTTTAATTTACATGGAAAAAAAAAATAGTGATCTTTAAAATACTCTAAACTTGGCTCTGTAAATATCTTGTTAGTGCTGGAGTATTCCCATTCTAACAAACAGTAGACGTGAGGATTGCTTTAGAGGAAATATAGTTCAAAACCATTTAAAAATAGTGAAGAGGGGGCTTAATCTAAACTAATAGATTAAATTAGTTATGATTTTGAGAGATGATATTTAGGATTCGTTTGTTGCTTAACATTGTTTCCTTGTATCTTACAATTTCATAGCAGCAAGGAAATGACAATATTAGTTTCAAAATATTGTCCATTGTATGTTATACCTTGAAAAACAGATACATATTTTATCTCTGAATCAGTGTTTTGATAATAGTAATTTGTTATACTTATAGAAAGGGCTTGATACAAATCCTCTAACTTTCTTAATTAGCTAATGTGTCAAATGTATTCATGTAATTCTAGGAAAACAAATTAGGTGGATCTAATAACCTAATGGCATAGAAGCACTCTCAATGTAGAGCTGACTAATCGATGTGGTGACAAATGAAATGATCTGTGGCCTTCAAGGTTAGGAGTTAATTGAATGGACAGTATTTTATTTTTTTTTTAAACAGCTGCTCATATATTCCTAATGGAGAGCTTGGTTTTATTCTTCCTTAAAGTAATTGCACATTCATCCTTAATTGAAATTCCCTGGTTTTGTCCAGCAAGTTGCTTTTAGGCAGGGCAAGGGTCTTTGACATTTATACTTTGGAGATTTAAGTTGTCAATATGATGTATAGAGCACCTACTTGTAACTATAAGCGACAAAATCATTTTAACCTGCACTTAAAATGTTTCCCTACTCTCAGATTCTAAAAGCATAAGTGAGTGCTGGGAAATATCTCAATTTATGAAATTTATTCCATGTTTCAGACACTGTTTGCTCTCCACATTACTGTATGAGGAAATATAATACAGTTTAATTTTGTTGGAGAAGTAGATTTTTATTTATTTGTATAACCAGCTACATACAGCATAAATTACTTCAGTGACAGTTAGGTCGAGAAGACTATGTAATAAGATCTAGACTCTTACTAGAGTTGTAGTCTGAATCCTAGTAAGTCATCTTATTAGGATTCAGACATCAGAAATGTCATAACAATTATTAATGTTCAAGTGATCATCCATGTCTCAAAAAAATTAGGAGAGACAGCTGTTTTTCCTTCACTTCCCCCAACTGCTCCATCTCTGGGGGATACAGGGATCAGAATTACCTTCATTTTTGACTGCTAACCCAGCACACCCCCTCGTGTTCTGTGGAATCCCATATCTGTCAGTCAGTTCTGGCTCCGAGCAACCCAATCTGGCTGAAGATGTCCCTGCTCATTGCATGGGGATTGGTCTAGGCGATCTTTGGAGGTCCCTTCCAACTCAAACTATTTTATGATTCCATGTCTTCTCATTGCTCCTCCAACAGCAGCCATCCTGAAAGTCTTGTTTTAACATCTTCTAAGACTGGGGAAAGGAGCTGAACAAAGATTAAGAAAAAATGCTGTTCGGCTGCAGAAGCGTAAATGTAGTCAATAAGTCATGTACAGATGGCGTTACAACCAGAACCCCAGTGAAATGCAAAATTAAAACAGTGAGAGATAGCAAGGAACCGTCTGCTGCCAGTGCTCCATCCACCTGTCCATCTTACGACAAGCTGTACAGGAGTTTGGCATGAGATAACAGCATCAGCCCATGCCTCAGGGCTGGCTGATGAACTGATGAAGTAGATGGTGTCGTGATCACGAATAGGGGTGGAGCTATACCCAAAACCTGGCATACAATTTTAGTACAGAGATATCTAAATGACTCTTCAAAGTTGGGGAGGGAGGAGGGTGTCTCGGTGGCAAGCATGTACTGCAAAAATTACTGCCACTGGACAGCTTGGCAGCCCTACTTTCACCCTTCAAACCGAGGACTTTTTCTGGATTGACCTAAACACGCTGTGGTTCAGCGTGTGCAGTGGCATACGAATATGTGCCAAATAGCGTGACAGGCAGATTGGCTTTGCTGCCTGTGGTTTTTGGGGCTCCCTTATGCTAAATCCAGAAAACAATAGCTCATCTATATCACTGCATCTACTGAAAGTTTGGTATACTATTGCTATTTGATAAAATAAACAATTTGCTTTACCAGGTGAAACTTTAAACGGAATAAATTGCTGATAAGGAACTAGAAACTGTTTCTCTCTCAGCACCCAAGTTAATTTCAGAACATCACTAGTGGCGCACAAATTTTGAGCGTGTTTTTGGGGGTATGTGAATTTTAGATAAACAACTTGATTCTACTATTGCCAGATCCAGCTTTTGCCTCCCGGGCTCCTGAGCAGGGGCTTATTACGTTTCAGCTGCTCAGTTTCCAGGAGGTACCGTGCAATGCAGCAACACGACCAGTGCTCTCCGCCGCTACCTCACACTAACAAAGCTGTACCTGAGTACATGCAAGCACGTAGTTCTTTTGTTTCTTGATTTATATAGAGTTTGGACATACTCGACACTGACAGGACTGCTTGCTAGCCTTCGCAGGCTTTGTTCCCCAATCATGCTTTGTCTGTTGACGAAATAATTTTATTTTTCCAATAGCCTTAGGACCTCTGTTTTTTCCCCATGTATCCTATAGCTCATTTCACTGCACTCCAGTGGTTAACGCATCTGTCAATTGAGCAGGTTCCCTCCATTCCCATTCCTGTAGCTTGGAAAAAAGCTTTGGGAATGGTATCCCAGAACCGTGCAGTGAAATAAAGTCTGATTCCTTGGAAACTTGACACCGAACAATAACTTGTCCTTTGCTTTTTGCACTTGAATGTCATCCATACCCAAAAAAGTGTTAAAAAATTCCACGATTCTGTTTGATTTATTCTCTTCCCCGCCCCCCCCTGCCTTTGAAACAAAGCAGAAAACACAAAGGTCTTTTGCACACTTTGGACTAAAAGTGGCTTTCCAGAGTGAGAAACAAAAAGAGGAAGAAAGGGGGGGAGGGGAAACCAAAGGAAGAGCCTTCTTCTGTCTAAAACATATATCCACAATTAGTTATCCCACATACTAATATTTCATTTTTTATATTGGTAAGCTACATAGAAAAGGATCTCCTACAAGCTTAATTCTACGTCTTTCCCTATCTCTCACTCTGGCCAAAGTGCAATCTCACTATATAGTGAAAAGATAAGTTCCATACCTTAAAAATTCATGGAGGCATGCCAAACGCAAACATATCGTGTAGGGGGAGGGAGAAATCATTCCACCCTTCCCATGCCTGGCAAGGAAAGAACCTCTGTTACCACTTTCGTTTACTCCAGTGTGAAATGCTATCCTGCCACTAATCCACAGGTTTTACGGTGGGGTAAAAGAGTATATTTGTCAATATATGTCTCCATGATGAAATCACCTTCAGCAATCCATTCTATAGCACTCTTAATGCTAAATAATAATAATAAAAAGAATGTGCACTGCAGAATGCAAATTTGAGGGGGAGAATGGATAGGGTTGGTTTGGTTGTTGTTTTTTTCTGCCTTTTTATTTTTTAATCCGGAGTCCAGTAAAAACCTCTTTCAGCTATGTTTCAGAAAGCAAGGGGAGAATTAATAGCAGAAATGTTGACACAGTGTTGGTAATATTGTCTTCCTAAGCATCTCATCCACTCTTTCATCAGAGAAGCAGCTTTGAGCTCTTAAAAGTCCTGTGTGCTGGGTTTCTCAAATCAGCCCATGCTGACTGTGGTAAAATTGTCCCGCAGGCAAGGCTTGGAGCATGACGGAGTGATATTTTTTTTCTCCACTTCTGTCTCTACCGAGGTCTGGTGAAAAGTGGAAAAAATGTTTATAGGAATACAGATTTTATTGATAATTTAATGTAACTTGTGTGCAGAGCCTCAAGGGCAAGCACCCTTCATAGAGTACACTGACAGTATCTTCTTAATAACCCACCTATGCCTGCTCATACCAAACTGGCTAGTATGGCTAATAAGGCTCTTAAGTTGCTGGCTTTGATAAAGGCACCTTCGAATGACTGGGGGGATTCTCATGCTGACACTTGGCCTTATAGATGCTTACTGCAGACCACCAGGAAAAAATCCCTCTGTTATGCTGAATATTCTGAGTTCAGTTTATATTTCCAAAATCACTGGATGATCCTTTCCCAGGAGTGAATCATACAGAAATTAAGATGCATAGTAGAAATAAACCTTTTTGGAGCATCTCCTTGCTCCACCTTGCTGTGTTCCATCTTATTTCTGCCCATCACTTGATTCATCTTTAGGGAGAAAATAACGCAATTGCAAATGTTAGAGCCCAAGTTACTTGTTAATGCAGTGATTGGTCTGGAAATCTCCAGCCATCCAGTAGCTAATGGCAAGTAGAAGTGCATAAGCTGTATTTACCCTGTTACTTGTTGTTTCAGTGTGTGGTATTTTTTTCCCATGCCTGGTTGTCTCTTAAGTGTTTGAAACAAGCAACCTTTGAAATGCAATGCCTGTTCTCGCATAGAAAACCATCCCATAATGCCAAAAGGCTAGTAAATATGTAGAAGAGTATGGAATAGTAGTGTAGCATATAGCTAAAGCATATTTTGGAGAATCCTCTTCTTTTGAAAATAGAAATTTGTAATAAAATAGAAGTGAGATGTTCCGGTAGTTGAATACTGCATGTAGAGCCATAACAGGGAAGCAGCAGAAAGAAATCAAATTTCCTCCTTCATACCTACCATCTATGTGGCAGGCACCCCCGTCCACTCTACTATCTTTGTTCTGGCATAAGGTAATTTCATATTGATTAACTTGAAGTCATAATAATGAAGTATTTACCTTTTAAGTAAATCTTCCTGTGTGATAAAACCATTGATATAGTACAAATATGCGCGTATGTATCAAAGGACTGTACGTGCTACTTGAGGTCTAACAATTACCAACAAAGAAAATCTGTTCTTGGATGGAGATGGAAAGACTTAGTTTTCGATTATATATGGATGTATATTCACCAAAAATCAAACAAATGTGCAAGTTCACAAGATTTAAAACTTGTTTCTTAATAAACTGTAAGCTAACGAGGTCTTTGCATCCCAAACTTTATGTATGGTTGTGTATTATACAGATGCATAAATCAGTGTGTTTTGTCAGATGTAGAACAAATTGTGTACTATTTGAACCATACATAAAGATACAGATATATTTAGACTTCTAGATTTCACCATGCAAACATTAGCATAGCAGAGTGTGAAGCTATGAATTCAGATATTGGTACATATATTTCCAAGGAAAACTCTGGAATCAACTTTTGTCATGCGTATGACAATTCTGATACACGTCTTTGTACAAGGTGAGAATCATTCTTTAGTCTTTTGAAATGCAAAGATATCTTTGAAATGCAATACGGTTCTGTACCACCTAAGTAAGATGTGCTTTTGAAAAGATGATAAGACAACGTATCACAATCTGTATTGACGCATGTGGGAGTAACGAGGTAGCTATTCATTATCTCTGTAATAATGCATTTAATGTACTCATAGTTTTACCCCCGGTTTCATTTACTTTACATATAGCTTCCCTGTAGTAAAGTCCTGTCAAAAGTCTTCTAACAGTTTTAGCAACCACTTTTACAGAACCACTCTGGATAATTTATCTACAGTGTTAATTCTATTTAGACTCCCTTAATGCTACTGGAAGTTACCCAACTTTGTTTAGCCTTATATTCACTTAATTGAGAGCTCTACTGAAATCAGCAAAAGTCACACAGGTGTAATTATCTGTATCTTGCTAGAAACTGGTATAAACTAGGGTAATATTTTTCAGCCGTCTCTCTGCTACTCTGGGTTTGCACCTTGACTTTATACCAGGGAAACAGCTTGATCTCAGGCATATGCTGGGAGGTACCAAGGGTATCCTGCCTGAACAGAAGGACTGTTGCTCCAGAAGGGACAAAAGTAATCCTCTAGAGAGTTTCAGAGACCTTTTGGCATCTAAAAGAGCAGTAGAACCTTACGTGTAAGTAACTGAATCTCAAGCTCCATTATCCAGCGATTTTCAGTAAATGAACGCGCTTGCCAGCACAGCTGCTTTGTTCATAAATCTAGTCTGGGGTGGCTCTTTGCCTCAACCTCGTTTTCCTATTTTAATTTGGGCTTTTAAAAGGAAAGCCTCCACAAGCACCAGTAACATAAACATGACTTACACACTCTCCGTTCCCTCTATAATAGCTGTTGACAACAGAACACCCTTGAATGCTATAGAGGGTATAGTTATGTCTAAGATTAAGAGTTGGTGGTTTGGAGCTATTAAATATAATGCTGTAACTTTCTGGATTTCATGCAGTTGCTAGTCATGTTATTTATGAGTTCTATCAAACATACAATTAATGGATTTAAAGTTTGACAGAGCTGTAGTGCAGTATGGGCTTACTCCTGGCACTTCTGTATGTTGACCTTTCGTTATTTAAGTCTTCCTTCAAAGTTTTTCTGCTGACTCACTTTGGTTCTGGACTTTGATCAGGCTGAGTGGGTGATCCTTTGGACATAGAATAGAATCCTAGAATGTGTTGGGTTGGAAGGGACCTTTAAAGGCCATCTAGTCCAACCCCCCTGCAGTAGGCAGGGACATTTTCAACTAGATCAGGTTGCTCAGAGCCTCATCAAGCCTGGCCTTGAATGTCCCCAGGGATGGGGCCTCCACCACCTCTCTGGGCAGCCTGTGCCAGTGTCTCACCACCCTCATTGTAAAGAACTTCTTCCTAATGTCTAATCTGAACCTGCCCTGCTCTAGTTTAAAACCATTGCCCCTCATCCTATCGCTACATGCCCTTGCAAACAGCGCCTCCCCAGCTTTCCTGTGGGCCCACTTTAGGTACTGGAAGGGTCTGTAAGGTCTCCCCGGAGCCTTCTCTTCTCCAGACTGAACAACCCCAACTCCCTCAGCCTGTCCTCACAGCAGAGGTGCTCCAGCCCTCAGATCATCTTTGTGGCCTCCTCTGGACCCACTCCAACAGGTCCATGTCCTTCTTGTGCTGAGGGCTCCAGAGCTGGACACAGTACTCCAGGTGGGGTCTCACGAGAGCAGAGTAGAGGGGGAGAATCACCTCTCTGGATCTGCTGGCCACGCTTCTTTTGATGCAGCCCAGGATGCGATTGACCTTCTGGGCTGCAAGCACACGTGCAGACATTGATCAAGATACTGCAAAGCAAAATAGCTGGGAGAAACTTCTATAGTTATTTTCCTAAATGCTATCTTATTCTGACAATCTGAGTTGTCTTTGTCAAGGATGGGAAAAGGATTGTGAGGAGAAAGAAGAATGGGTTTGATTCTTGAAATAAATGAGGAAGGAAAATACCACTAAGGTACTGGGTCCACCTTTTCTTTTTCTTTTTTTTTTTTCTTTTTATCCCCCTTGATGTCAAGATGCAGATCTGTTACTTTGACTCAAAACAGAAACATTTTCTTTCTTTCTCATGCCAGGAGTCATCAAGTAAATCTCTGTCAGGTGAATCTAATGTTTGCAGAAAAGCAGTTCCTGTAAGAAGCATCCAATTAGCCTACTTATGTCACTTGGTACTCTGTGCTTTAGTGTTCTCTGACTGTAGATTAGTTTCTGTGCTCTAATTCCTGCCATTAATATTCACCCGCCATAAGCTTGCTTTGCTATGCATTATTTATCAAGTTTAAAAAGTGTTATAGCAAGTTTTAACTAGGAAACAAGGAAAGATGTTGCGTCTTTAACTTAAACAGCTCACACACTGAAGAAGAAACATGAAAAACGCTATTAAAAATAAGGTAATTTTTCAGATACTAGTGTCATGCTGCTTGCTTGCTTTTTTTTACCTGTCTGTATAGCCAGATGTTTCTTCCAGTGTTAATAATAGAACTAAGTTTCTATAGACTTGAATTTGGAAAATTGGACAAAAAACCCTCAAAGTATATCAAAGAGAATCTTTGCTGCCAGAAGCAGAATCAAGAAACAAACAGTTAAAGGGGCTCTTATAGATACTTCTATAGTTTCTTGTGCAGAAGGGGCTCTTATAGATGCTTCTATAGTTTGTTGTGCAGAATACAATCCAATCCTCTAAGTGATGAATGCAAATCATTAATGCAGATCTATTAGTTAGTCTGTGCTATTATTTGCTAAATAGTATTAATAATTTTGATAATACACCTGGAATTCTTTTTATAGCGAAAATAATTTTTTAAAACTTTTATTTTTACGAAGGGCATTTCCACTGGGCAAAGAAACGGAGGTATGCAGAATCCTTTGGGGGAATTCAAGCTTTTACAAGGGCACTGGATCAGGGCAGTCTCTAATTTTGGAGAGATCCCATGAAAACTGCGTTCAACGCGTTTTGGAGCTTGTTTAAACTCAGAACTCAATATAGTAACCATGAAAACACAAGGAAACAAGCGCAGGACTTTCACCCCTATGAACTTCATACACCTCATACAACTGCTGTGGGAAGGAGACAGTCACCTTCTGAAAACAGGGTAGAAGCCTGGGCACAGTCGGTTAAGTTAAAGAGCAGTAAATTGCTGCCTGCATGTATGTGATTGAAAAGTGATCTATTTATTTGAGTATTCAACTAAAAGTGACCAGGATTACCACTGGACATGTTACATCAAATATTCATTATATATCAAGTTAGGAGCAAGCTAGCTGTGTGAGTGTGTGAAAGGAGTTATTATATTATTATCAAGAATAATTTGAGTAAATATTTAGTCATATTTAGATGAGTGGTATGGCTATACATATGAATACTTGCAGACAGGTAGACACGCAAAAAGATGCAACTTGCAGGTATCTGGGTTGGGGTTCTGTTGACTTATGTTAACTGTCTAGAGAAACAGGTATTTAAACATTTGAGAAAGGAATTAATTCAAAGCTGTGTTTAATGTGTAACTGGTGATTGTATAATGTCACTTTTATTAAAGAATAGCCTAATGATTAGAGCACTAAAGTAAGGAATCAGATATGTGCGTTATGCTCCCTTCTCTCTCTCATTTCAGGCAGAATAATGTTAAATATATAGAACATTTATAGCTATTAGTACCCCACAATACTTAATTTTTATTTTTTTTTCTCCCACAAGTTACATGACTGTTCATTCTGTTGATCAGGGACACTACTGAAGATTTAACCTCAATCTGTACACTCTTGGTGTTCAAATCTACATAAAGAAGGGGTCTGAGCTGAAGGCACTGTGGGAAGCTGGACCCGCAGTAGCTCTAATTTTAATATATTCGTTTTGACTGAAAAATACTTTTACCATTCAGAATATCTGGCATTTGGGATTCGAGAGAAAATATGTGGTGATTTGGAGAAAGTGAATACAGTTTTCTGGCCATTAGTTAAACTTTAAACTCATATAGGAATATCTTAGAGCTGATGTAATGCATGAGTTGAGGGAAATTATAAATTGCTGGAGGATATTGTCATAGACTTATCCACACTTGTGGTTTAGAAATACATCTGATGTTGACTTTGCAAAGCCAGTTGGTGTCTATGAGTCACTTTTAAGGCACTTCATAATCATATGAAAGTGAATTTGAATTTTATTGACTGATTTATCTGCTTTCTTTAGTAAATAAGTTATTTACTATTACAGATGATGATATAAAATGTAGCCCCAAAACATCTCATTTTGAAATTATAAAATGAGAAAGGTTGAATTTCTGTGTATTTGATAGTCAAATACCCTCCAAATGAAGTAAAGACATAATGATGATATGCAGTCACACCTTTAAACCAATCAAGGCATTAAAGGTTTGTGTTATTTCATGTACAAAGATGCAAGTGTGTTTTGTGTGGAAACCCACCTTATTCTACTTCTACCATGAAACATCTCCTTTAAAGGCACGTGAAGCTTCTCTAAATACAACATTTAATGCTTCAGCTGTTCAAAATCTAAAGCTTTCAAAGATTTAGGTATATAATCATGGAGCACAAATGAAAGCAAACTGGTGGTGGCTGGAAATGAACAGCTTTGTGCTTCCCCTGTGTCCTGCAGTGCACCCTGTGAATGATTCAATTTCCAAGCATTAAACTAATATTTTTTTTTTGTAAATATATCATTTTATTATGTTTTTATTTTTTTTAAACTAAAAAACAGCAACAACACACTCTGTTTTCCCTGCAACGCTGCCATAACTGATGCTAGAATTAAAATGGGAGGAGCGACTCTGTGCCTGGGCTGGACTTTCTAGGTGAGTCCTCCTGGCTGAACCTATTTTATTCCTAAGGTATACCTATAATTCTACCCATAACTCCCAAACCTATCTCACTAGGTGACTGTGATACATACAAGGGGTATAAGGGACCAAATTCTGCTTTCTCTTGTCAGCTCCGTAAGACCTCATACAGTAGGATGTTTCTGTCTCTCTTCATAACTGGCAGCCTCGAAATTGTGAAATTCTGAATTTGTTTTCTCCATGGGACATCTAAATAACCCTGTAGGCCAAATGGTGAGGAGGGCTTGTCTGGTTCAGCACTGGAGAGGAAATCCTTTGCCTTTCAAGGGATTGCACCCTCACGTGCAATGTTCAATGCCGTTCTGGATGCAGAAGGGTTAAGCAGCATGCCTGGGAAGATGGTAAGTGTTGGTTTCAATGCTGTTTCCAATTAGGTTTGATAAAGAATTGTATACAAGAGCAACAGTCAAGGGCAATGGGGAGCTGCTTTAGAAGAAAGAACAGATGGTGAAGATGACAGATTTATGCTCCAGGTGATTGGTGTAATAAGCCAGAGGAAATAACGCAGGAGAAAGCAAAGCTTTTTAAACAATGTTCCATGCATATTTTTGCTGTGCTTTTTGTGCGTGGGCTGCATTATTCTGTGGAATATGTGACATGCTGTAGTTCTGAATGTACCTGCACCCGTCCTGGGAGAGAAGCTGTGGCTGACCCGAGTCACTTAAGCATTAACACATGTTATATGCTGAAGTAAGGAATGCATTTCTTACCCTATTAGTGCTTTTCTATTTGTACATAACTTAGAGGCCAAGCTGAAAATTCAAGGAATTTCTTTCTTAAAGACATTTTGCATCTTCTGTTTTAATTTCTCTCCTTCTAAGATCCCTCAAAAGCATTGAACAGATTGTATCAAAAGTATTTTAAATTTTAAATTTATTTTCCAAAGCTGATAAGAATTACTTACCTGGTTGAGAGCCTACTTTTCCCTGCCCTCAGATCTGAGGATTCCTACTTTCTGTTCCTGGTGTGCTGAAAGGTATTCCTACCATCTACATCTGCTATGCTACAAGGCATCCAATAGAGATGGATGTATGCATGCAATGTAGATGGATAGATACAAGATGACAGTGGGGGGGATGATCTAATCGGCAATGAGCTAAAGGCTGCAGGTTAGACATTGTCCACACAGTCATGACTTTTTACTATATACTTGCGGTTGTGTCTTCATGAAATGTCCTCTATATGAAGTGGTCATCATCACCTGATGAGATCATCATCTGTAGGACCTCATCGCTCTCTACAACTACCTGAAATGAAGTTGTAGCAAGGTGGGGGTTGGTCTCTCAAGTAAGAGGAGATAGAACAGGAGGAAATGGCCTCAAGTTGCTCTGGAGGAGGTTTAAGATGGATATTAGGAAAATTTTCTTCACAGAAAAGGTTATCAAACATTGGAACAGGCTGCCCAGGGAAGTGGTGAAATCACCATCCCTGGAGGTATTTAAAAGATGGGTAGATGTGGTGCTGAGGGACATGTTTTAGTGGTGGTTTTGGCAGTGTTAGATTAATGGTTGCACTCGATCTTAAAGATCCCTTCCAAGCTAGACGATTCTATGATTCTGTGATCTGAGCAATCTTGTGCGTCTTTGTCCTATTGCAGGACTAGGGCTCAGGTGTTGCTGCGATTTGGGATATATCACAAAAGTTAGCCAGACCTGACTGCAGCCTCTGCAGCCACACTCCAGCTCCCATGGTTCCTGTCTCACCGTACTGTTAGTCATCTCTTTTGTGAAAGCCTACGCACCGTTTTCAGTGGGATAAAGAAAGAATATGCCTTTGGTAACTGCAAATACACTGTTTGAGAAGAGGTGTTTGGCAGCTCACTACCCTCTGGCATCAGCTCTGAAAACTAAAGTCCTGCTAGGGAATGCCGCATCAGTTTTGTCAGTATTGTGGGCAATTAATCTACCACTGAAGAAGAGACCAATGCCTACTGGCTTTGGGAGGTTTTTTTCTAAAATGTTTTAGAGTTCTTTTTTCTGAGCTCATGAGACAAACAGATGGGTAGGAAGTTGCTGTGCCCCATGGCTGAGGTGATAAGCAGCAGCTGCAAAAATTCAGGGTAACAAAATGTTCTTTGCTGAAGGTCTGCACAGACCTCACCTCGGAATTGCAGAGCAATGTGAAATCTCCCCAGGTAATTCAGAAGGACACATAGCTCAGTGTATGGAGGGTCACTCAACCTGATGGCAAGCGGTGTCAAGAGTTTTAAGGTAGACATCTTCTGAGGCAGTAGATATGTGACTTACTTTTAAGAAGGTACTGCCATCACATGACTTATTAGTCCTCAATCCAGTTTTAGTAACCTGTGTTACTTTTAGCAGAGGAAAAAAACCAAGATGTTAAAAGTTCTGAAACATAGACAGTACTGCGATTTCTCCTTGTTTAGGATGAGAGCAGACAGTCTTCCAGGACAAAACACGAAAGAAAACCAAGGAATTTATTCACTGCTTGTCATCAGCAGGCAGATGTTTAGCCACTTCCTGTAAAGCAGGGCTTCAGCATGTATTACTTTGGAAGGCAAATGCCATAACCATGAATGTCCCCCCTTCCTCCTCCTTTCCCTGAGTCTTCATTTCAGAGCATGATGTCATACGGTATGGAATATCCCTGTGGCCAGTTTGAGTCAGCCGTCCCTTCCCAACTTCTTGCAAACCTCCAGCCTGCTTGCTGGGGGCGGGAACAGAGCCAGGGTGAAAAGAGAAAACCCCAGTGCTGTGCAAGCACTGCTCGGCGCAGCCAAAACATTGGTGTGTTATCAACACCGTTTCAGTTACAAATCTAACACACAGCACCATACGGGATGCTATGAAGAAACACAACTCCACCCCAGTGAGACACAGTACAGGGGGTTTATTTGGGATTTTGTCTTCCCTCCCCTGCCCCCCCCCCGCCCCTTCTTTATTTCCTTTTGGGAATACAAGTAGTTAGGATGCCATGGAGTAATACTGTTGAGCAGAAGGGCTCACAGAAGCTATTGGGTTTCCTAATGTCAAATGGTCAGGGAGTTCTCTGCTTCTTTATGTGCAGGATGCAGTAGTCGATATGATGGGTGGCTACCCCTTTCTCTAAGATCTGGCTATATGAAGCCACTGTACTACTCCAAATAAAGATATAAACCATGACAGAGGGTGAACTACTTAGGTGTGGATCCTATGTAAGGCAAGAAAATAATCGCCATGAATTACTCTCAGTTAGTTTTCCCTTCATCCTTAGGATGTCACATAGCCATTTCCCAGTGGTACAAGAGACTAAAAGCAATACGTTGCTTTTTGATCTCTGATGTAGTAAATCATGTACACAACCCCTAGACGGCTGAGTTCTGACTGCCTCTTGTAGGTTATCGATCTAGTGCAGGTCAGATTGTCTGCAGCTCCTAATAGCTCCTTGGCAAGAATTTTGAGGAAGGGAAAACAAGGACTGGATTTTGAATACTGATAAGCAAACTGAGGTTAAAAGAATACCACTAGTTCAACATGACTTGAAGACAGAGACTTCAAGGGATGATGACAAGATACTTGAGAATTTGTTGAGACACATGGAAGACTGATCAGAGTTCCACGATCTGCTGATGTTTTCCAGGTCCTACTGAGGTTTTCTAGGTTTTAGGGAGGGCATCATACCCTATTATGGAATAATTTAAAGAAAACTTCATGCCATAACATTTTCATTATACTTTATGCACCTACGCATCTGAATTTATATCCCTCATGAAATGTGTGAAGTTACAACAGTGAAATCAGAGAGTAATAAATGAACTACATTATTTGGGCTATTTGGAGTTCAGTGTAACCAGCCCTTGCTGTTGCAATCAGGTTTCTCAAACAGAGTTTTGTTAGCAATGAATTGCAAGTTCTGTACTTGGGGATATAATATCTTACAGCTGAAATGTTGCAAGTAAAACATGCAGACAAAATAGTGTTTAGAGAGATTCTATGCCATGCCTTTCATGTATTATAAGACGTTAATCCCCAACCTCACTTCATAAATTTCATTTGCACCCTGCTCAAAGACGGTCTTGTCCTTTTAAGTTTGAGTAGCTGCAACAAAAAAATAGCGCTTACGGTGATGATCTTGATGATTAAGAGAAAAGGATGGGGACAATGTCTAACGCGGTAGTAAGTTATTACTGTGAAGGTGGTCAGTTTGAGAAAGCAGCAGAGCAGCAGTGAGTTGCTGTAGAAGGAATGACAGGAAAACAGGTAAGGACAGATGAGAGCACTTTGTGAAGCTATTACTTGGTTTCAGGCAGAGAACTTCTTGGTGTGCACAGGGAGAACAGGATTCTATATAAATCCTACAATCTAGCTGCTATTTTTACCACATGGAATCTGCTGTGGTCGTTTTCAGAGTATAATCTGGAAAAATAAATGAGAGGCATTCACTTAGCAGAAGACCACTTACTTATAATAAAGTCTATTAAATCAAAAGATAAATAGCTACCAGCTGACACATCCAGGGAAGTGGGTAGTCATGTCACTTTGGGCTTTATGGTGCAGCCTCTTGCATAGCAGGGAAGTCTTGGCCTTTAGTCAATTTTTCCTTTTCAGAGTCAGCAGAAGCTGTCTTCATCTTTTCTTCCTTTGCCTAAATTGGTAATATCTGCCCAAACCTCAACCTGCAGCGTGTCTCGCAGCAAAATCTTCTTAATGTGGGTGGATTGTGTGAACGTTTTTAAGGCTAGATTCTCATCCTTGTTCAAATCATTGCTTTTGATTTGGCAGTAAATTATATCCTGGTTATGACCCCATCCTTTTAGCAGCTCTCTCAAACCTATTCTGGTGGTTCTGTTTCATTTCAGGAGCTTACTGAATGTGACGGTTAGACTGGGTGGAAATTTATCTGCAGTTAAGGTTACAAAGTCCAGTTGCAGAGTAATCTGAAGCCTGACGTTTGCTTTTGGAGCAGGTAACCCTCGTAGTCTAGTCTTTAGCTGTAGACCAACAGGTAGAGAATCAGGTGGCATCCAATGATGATTCCCAAAGAGCAGAGACTACACTTGTGCATAGATCAATCCACAAAGAGTGCCACCCACGAATTTCATATGCTATGAGCTTCCTCTACTTTCAGACACGGAACAGACCTGTTAAGGGGTATTAGAACTGCGTGGTATCTGAACCGAGAGTCATCTGGGTTGCACACACCTGACTATTTCTGTCTTCGTGTAAATCTAAAATAATTAAAATGCGTTTACAATGGGTTTTCCTGTGTGATTTCATATATGTCTGTAGGATGTAGTGGCAGAGCAGCTGCAGTGTTACACGGTACTTGCGGAGAATCCGTTTGAGCTTTCTGCTCTTCTCAAGAAAACTGAGCTTCAAATGCCAACTGCACCATTACAACACTGCTGAGTGTGACCTGTCACACCGGTGGGCTACATAGGTTCAGGACGGATTTTTAATATTTTGATTATTTTTTTTTTTTAACTATATATTGTAGGTGTCTCTCTTTCTATTCCAGGACTCCGTCTTTGGGTTCCTCAGCCGCTTTAATAAATTAATGATGACTTATCAATACCAAATTCATTTTGGAATAATCCCCTTACGTTATGCTTTTTTAGCTAATATTTTTAGATCACTACGTTACTCATGATTTTTGTCTGGTAGCAAGGATATATCACGGAATCACGGAATCTTCAGAGTTGGAAGGGACCTCTAGAGATCGTCTAGTCCAACTCCCCTGCTAGAGTAGGATTGCCTAAAGCACATCGCTCAGGACTGCATCCAGGCGGGTCTTGAAAATCTCCAGAGAAGGGGACTCCACAACCTCCCTGGGCAGCCTATGTTTATCTCTAATTATCTTTTAATGTTTCCAGTCTCCTTTTGCAATTTTTGCCTTCTTTTCTCTGAATGCCCCCTACTTTACTAGCAATTTTTGGACAACAATGCATTAAAATACTTCCACTTTCCACTTTTTTGGCTGTATGACATTGACAAGAAGAGTTATCAAGAGAAAGCTATGTAGGAACATGCTTAAAATCCAATATTTTTTTTTTTTTTGTGGTTTCCCCTTTTTCCATACTGGCCACAAGGGACTCTGACCAGTCAGACTGAAGTCTATTTGGAGCAGCTAGAAAGTGCCTGTATCTTAGTCATACTGACTGGCCCACCCACAAATCCTCAACAAAATTCTTTAAACTTCAGCCACCGTTTTTATTGTCTTGAGTCCAACAAATGGAATGACCTGCATATTAGTCACAGATGTATGTGCTACTTCATAGTGAGTGTGGGCACTGCCCACACTTCGCTTGTACATGAGCTTTTTAGACTTCCGTAGTCTGAGGGGGAGAGGGGGGGATATATATAAAGTTCATTTGTGAGTGAGCTCACCATCCAGTATTTTTTGATGATGGGTTTTGGAAAGGTTACCGAAGCAGTTATATTTAGGTATGTTTAACTTTTTGTGAGCATACAGACAAATATTTGCTATAGCTCTATTTCACCTTTCACATACTATAGTATATTAAACCACAAAACCACACTGGCATAGTTAAAGGGTGGATATTTAACATTATGCTCTTCTTGGAATAGATGTGTTTGGGGAGGGATGGGGGGGGTAGGTGGCAGTTCTGTGTGTGTTTTTTTGTTTTATATGTTTTTGGGTTGTTTTTTTTTTCCCTGCAACTGTACGTTTCATCATTAAATTCTTATCACCGGTCACGCACCACAACTCAGATGTTCAATTGCAATGCACAAAATTACGAAATGGCATCCTAGTCTTCAGGTGGCTTTAAAGATGGCATTGCATCAAAACATTTTCTTATTCAACATATAAGCTTAATGCAAAAAAAACCCAAAACAAAAGAAACCCAAAACAAACCACCGTTCTGTGATTATTTGTAAAAATATTGAATGTGAATATTATTCATATTGGATTGTTATGAAAAATCTGAAAAAAATGTCAGGATTGATTACCAGTAGCCTACATTACTGGTACCCAGTTGGTACTAATTGGTACCAGTCTTCATAATCTGTATTTGGAGTTGCCCCAGAGGCTGCTTCAGTTAGGAAAAAAGGATGGAACCAAGTATTTCTTTGTTATGTGGCTGTTGCTTTGCAATTTGTGTCTCTGGCTTCCATTTCTTCAGTCAAGTGTCACTGATTAACAGGGGAATCCAAGAGAGAAGACAAGCTTATATTTAGTAAGAGAGACCCTTTTTTAGCCAGCAGTCTTTCCTGAAAGTCTTGTTTTCACCTCAGAACAAACATTACTAGCAACAGTTGAATGGGTTTTGCTTTTGCATCATTTACAGTTTTCATTCTTGTGATGACTTATATTGTTTCTGCTGCTTTCTTCTCACACTCTCATCAAATAATTTCCTTGTCAAACTCTCATGCCCCCTTAAAATGCAGCAGTATCTATTGACACTCTCCAAGTGTTCGCTCAGGATCATTCTCTCAGACTCCTGCTGTCACAGATCTTAGTCAGCAAAACTTACTCTCTGTGCCAGGAAACTCATCAAATACTAAACTCTAACTCAGGAGGCAGAGATGCAGAAACTTGTTCCATATATTGTTCCCATTTGCTATATATATTGCTTTTGTCTAATGAAAGAAATAGGTCGTGGAGGTAAGTTTGTAAAGACACATAAATCTGGAGTTAATTTGACTACACATGCCCTTTCATATTTCGCTAATAACTATTTTATATCCCTGAGTGGCACAGGAACATATTGTCCACAGACAATTTCAGTTAAATAAAGAAAATGCATGAAGCTTCTGTAGCTTATCTTCAATGTAGTTAAACTTTATAATAGAAAAAAATTTCCTTTGAAATTATTTTATTAAGTCTGAATCACTGCTAATAGCATAGGAGGCTTCATGCTTATTGTTCTTACCTCTCTAAAAGCTCCAGTAATACAAAAAACTATGAAGGTAGACATGACCCTGAATATTGTGCTACCACTGAACTCTGTAGATTTTGTTTATCTCCCAAACGTAACAGTATCTTATACTCTATACTAACTTACATTCCTAACCTTTCATTTTGAACAATATCAAAGGCTTTGTGAAAATGTTGTGAAAGCATATTTTTGCATATGACACATGCAAGCTGTGTGTTAAAGTGCATAATATGTATTAAACTTCCATCGTTGCATAGTTTTCTTTTTACTAAACACCTTTTGAAAATTCTGTAATTTCATTCGTCTCCAATGTTGCCCGGTCACATCCTCTTTGCTACATATATGTGCCGATCTGGCAAATGATTACCATAAAAATTCATAACCCTCACTGCCAATTTATGATCCAAGTCACAGAATCACTCTAGTTTAGAATGTGTTTTGACAAGCACAAGAGAGAGAAGGAGGACATTCATGAATTTAGAGTGTAAAGAGTTGCCAGACTCTTTTCATTGGTTCCCAGTGACAGGACGAGGGGCAACGGGCACAAGTTAGAACATAGGAAGTTCCGTTCAAATACACGGAAAAACTTCTTTACGGTGAGGGTGACAGAGCACTGGCACAGGCTGTCCAGGGAGGTTGTGGAGTCCCCTTCTCTGGAGACTTTCAAGACTCGCCTGGATGCAGCCCTGAGGGATGTGCTCTGGGCAATGCTGCTTTAGCAGGGGAGTTGGACTAGATGATCTCTAGAGGTCCCTTCCAACTCTGAAGATTCTGTGATTCTGTGAATGATTTATTTATTTATTTTCTATAATAGTAGGTGCTAAGGGGGCTATGGATTAGCATGTGGTGGTCACGCTCCTGGTGAGAACACCTCATGTTCCTCTACACAGCTCCTCCTTACGTACTTTCTTGCGCCCTAACAATAACTCCTTCAGTAAAACTGAGCCAGCTGTACTACACCGAACTAGGCCTTGAGTCTCAGCCAAAGCCTAGGCCCAAGTTTACACTTCATATGGCCTGTGTATACAGGTTGGACAGCAAGAATAGACAACCTACACAGGGTCCTTTAAGAACCTGCTGTGACCCTTTTGATAGGCAGGAGAGCTTAAGGTGTTCTTTGAGCTGGATAGAGGAAGCAAGTTCCCAAAATAATTAATAAACTAATTCTTTGAAGATGCAGAGACTAAATCTGTATTGTGAATAGTGGTACCTGGAACCTGCAAAGAAAAGAGAGATCAAGGTAGAAAAGAAACCCTTCAGGATGGAAGCCCTCCCAGAAAATTGCCATTTTTCAAGAGAAAGTATTGGGAGTTCATCTAGTTCATTATATGTCAGGATGAATCTCCAGATCTTCCAGAAGTTTCCCTTTTTAAATAGGCTTTATACATGCTGAATTCCACTTTGAATTCTGCTGGAATGGGAAAATTCTACTGCCGTGTGAGTAAAATCTCATGAACTGACAAACTGTTTGCAGTCAAACACTGAGCATGTAACATATCAGTGGTTCTCAAGATTTTTCATCCTGCAGACCAGCTCATTTTGCTAGTTGTCTCAGACCACATATGATATGTGATTGCTTCCATCTGTTTATGAGGTTAAATTCTGAACTGTAACTAAGTGTAGAAGGAGAAATTCAGTTATGCACGTTGCTAACCAAATAGGTCTACTTAACAAAGAAATATGTTTTTGTAACTTATTTTCTTGAGTTGTAGTCACTGTAAATCACGTACTGCATTCATTTATAATTGTGACATAAATCAATTACAGTATAATATAAAACTACATTCTTCTTAGATTTTAATATTACCCATCACGTCCTCAGAAATGACAATGGAATTACACCTGTCTGAGGAGAGTCATCCAGGCATCGTGGTCCTTGGTGACAGCTGCTAAGCTGCCTATTAAGAGGGTTTCTCTCTTACTGAGGAGTATAGTTTAAAGTCCTAAGAATCACAAATCTTAGGATTTGTGTTACTTGGAATATTTATCTCTCAAAAAATAAATTACTACAGATTTGTCAGTTTTCTCTGAATTACTCAGCCCAAAACTTATATAAAAAAATAAACCAAACACATTTATTCCAATGATTTAAGGAGCTGAGCTTTCTGTTATAAAATTGGAGCCAGTGGCAAAGGGAAATGTAAAACTTTAAACATAGGTTTCATTTAACAACAAGGCTGTTACTGAGACACGGCAATATTTCAAATGGTATAGTTCCAGGTTAGTTGGAGTGGACCTTATTTTGGATCACCGTGCCTTCCTTTCAAAAGGAACTTGTCTGTCTTTCCTTCATTTGCCACTCTTCAGTACTTTTTCTGGTTGTTCTCCATTAGGTACCCTGCTTCGGTAATAAACCTCTGTGTCTGACTTGGCTATAATGATTTGCATATCTTCCCTTCAGTCCATTGGAATTAGATTTTTCTCCCCTTGTTCCTTGAAGTTCAGCTAGGAAGGATGGGAATAGAGGAAGTATACCCAAGAAGGTAGCGCTGACTAAAGTGAACAATTCTTTATTATCACCCTTTCAGGTTGATAAAATGAATATGTCATTTACAAGACCAATTACTTTATAAATCACTTTAAGAATTATATCAATTATATACAAACGTCTTTAGCATTTCTAGCTCATTGTACTGATGGCAGTTAATCTGATCACCCAGACAATATATCCAGCAATTTTTTTTTTTGTTTTCCTCTGTTTTTGCTTCCTTCCTCCCTTCAAGTTTGATGGTTTTGCTTTTCCTTTCTTCAAGTTTGTTGTTTTTGTGGTGTTATAGAGAGTGAGCACACTGATGAAGAACCTGTCTTCATGAGTTTTCTCAAATTATTTTAATCACCAGGGTCACTGTGTATCAAGAACACCTTCTCTCCAAAAGATGAACCTTTGTGAGAAGCCTAATAATAACTATACCTTTTTTTTCTAACTGCAAGATGTGAAAAGGACTTAGAAAATCCCTTTGATTTTTGCAAATTATACCTAATGGACTCTGGGTTACCCAGATATGCAGAAAAACTTATCTCGGTGTTTCCATTCATGCTCTGCTTTGAACCTCCCTTAGATTAGCATAACAACTTTGCGCTACCCCTGTTAAGTGCTTTACTTTTGCTTTTAGGTATCTACTAGGTAATTATGGCAAACAGTGCTGAATCACTTCTTACTATCTTGAATGGTAAGGAAGGAAAAGAAATAGCATCTCTCCTTAACACGCAAAGGAAACTGAGTCACTGAGAATTTATGGCAATGACTTCTTTAAAACCATGCTGATAAATATAGAAAGGGTGAGTTCACTGAAGTCAGAGTGCCCATCAGTCTAGCCAGGACAAATAATTCAACCATTGATCATGGTTAGACAGACAAGAAAGAGTTCATGTCGCATATACAAACATTGGCCTTTTCTAATGCAAAATTTGATTTATTAAAGACAACAGCAACAATAAAAAAAGCATTGTGGAATGCAGTGGATATGAAACCATTTGATATACCTTACCTTGATATATGTTTCTATGTGTGTGTGGACTAAACATGTGAATAGAGGAAACAACTTGCAAGAAAAGTTTCATGCAAAAGCATACAATACATGCCTTTGCCATATTTATCACTTCAAGCAAATAGACGTTTTGTTTGAAAAACTTGTATGATGTCCAGAAAACATTCCAGATGTCTACATCTCTCTCAGAAATACTGTTTTTAATCTCTCCTTTCTCCTGTTTGTAAACTAGTCTTAAAATCTAGTCTGGGGTGAAGGCTGTGGAAGTTGGGCTCCTATCAAACATTGATAATCTTGCATTATTCTTTCACTACCGGGATGACAAACTGTTATCCAAAATTCTCCTTTTGGTTAACTTTAACCTCTTGGTAAAGCATATCTCACTTCTCTGATTCTTCCTTTAAATCTCAGTTTGTCATGGGAGGCAGGGCAAAAACGGTTCCTTTCCTTTACTTTGACTATGTCATCGGCTGAAACTTCAGGTCTGATTCAGACCAGTCTTAGGCGAGCACAACTCCTGCTGTAGTCCTCAGATCTTAACACAGCATATGCTCTTTTTTCCTTCCTTTCCAATTTACCAATTTCTAGCTTATTTTTAAAAATATATAACTTGTGGTTTTTTCCCTTATGTGTTACTACTCTTTGATCTTCCTCCAAAATATTTGGTGTGTATAGTTCGGCACCATTTTTCAGGTATCTTTTCATTATCTTCTCCTGTCAAGTCACTTGATAAAATATCCTTTTTTTTTATTTTTTCCCCATTTTCGTACCTTTCCTTTTCTAGAGTCTCCCTGTCTCCTTTGTCCTTTAGAGAAGTCTAGTTAGTAAATCAGGTAATGATAAGCTACATAAAATAGGATTTTACAAGCAATGCTGAGTTGCACTGTGTGCCAATGTTCATTTTGTTCTGAATCTGGATTGTTTTATCAGTATAAACTTCTGTTCAAAAGACCAAATTCCACAGCTATCTAATTAGCTCAGCGGGGAGGTTCCTTGCAACTTAAACATTTATGTTTACATAGAAACACTAATTGGAGTTGCTCCTATAAATGATCAAGTGTGGGAATAAAACAGAATTTATTTCTATTTATCTTAAGTTTCTATTGCCTTCAAATCTTTGAACACTCTCATTGTCATAATAAGAAACAAACTGGATACAATGCCATTATTTACTCCACTATGTTTTATTTATTTTGTCCCTTGTACTTTGAGATCAGTCCTCCCTGAGGAACAATCACCGTTTCTCAAATATTACACAAACTCAAAGCCTACTGTTGTGCTTATCCTGGTTTTGCTCAAGTTAAACATATGGTCTTGAAAAAAGCTGTGAAAACAGTCTTTATCATTGTCAGTTTTCCCATTTCTAGAAAGACTAGCAGCTGGGAAGCCCTGAACAATCCTGGTAGTCAGACTAAGAAAAGTCGGAAATCTGAGAGAGAGAGCAAAAAAATGTCTTACTAAGCTAAATTTGGAGAAATGTACTCTATTTTAAAATACCATGCAAGACCCAAATATTGCCAATGAAAATATCAAGAATGGAAAGAGGAAGACAGCATCAGCAAGGGATGAATAGAATATTTATTCTGCAAAAAGGGAAGCGGAAAACCTTCAAGATGAAAGCTGTATGTGATCTCATTTTCTACTAAAAATCAGCAACGCCTTTTTAGTGGGGAAAAAAATAATCTCATAATGGTAATTATAATGAATTCAATAAATTGCATCTTTAAAGACAGATTAGCAAATCACCTCAATGTCTAATCAAGAGCTAAGCTCCCTCCTCCCCCCGACAAACCAAGAAAAGTTCCCTTGAGACAGGTTGTTTCAGAAACTCCCTTACTGAGGTTTCTTCTTTTTTTCCAGGCTCCTAATACATCTCCAGTAGCAAGTTAGTGCAAATCAGGAGCATATTTTGAGGCAAACCTCCCAGTCATCCCTATTTATTATGTTTTTCATTGCATTACAGAGCAGGCTCAAGGAGCATTGTCCCTTGGGGATGGAATTAAACCGCATCACATGGAGCACACCTAATACATCCAGCCTGGGGCACCCAACTAGCGCTATATTCAAAGAAACAAAACCTCTGAAATGCATATAATGTCGTTCTCACTTCCTCAGCTATTTTCCTCTACAGGTTTACTTTTCTTGGTCGACACTACTTACCAATGTAGACATAAGCACGTGGTGCACGACCAGACGAAACAGACCACAAGATCATGTAGAGGCTGGTGCAGCAAGTGCTGTGTGTAAAGCTCTGTGAATAGCTGGCAGTCTTGGCTCACTGGCATTTATGAAAAAATGGAAGAGGGACTTTTCTGGACACAAAATTTTACATGAACGGAATCAAAACACATCTCTTCTAGTTTTTCACAGTATTAGCTGTTAAAGACAAGTAATAAAGAAGGACATTTTAAAAATAAATCTATTTGGAGTACAGGAACTTAAAATTTTAATTTTAGAAAAATGTGGATGAAATTTTGTCTTTCAGCCATTTGTCCTGCTTTTTTCCTAACTCTCGATGCATTTCGGTTGTTTGATCTTCTTTATTTTTCAAAAACAAATTGCTTAGGCACAGCCCTTTCTTCAAACTCCTTTCTTTTGAAGGTTGATTTCTTAAATAAGTGACATCTATGCAACTCTGAGTATGTCTGTCGTGCCTTTAACTTTTGAACCTATTGGCTGCTTGCTGCCAGTTTAGGAATACTAGGCTCAAAGGCAGTTGAAGGAGAGTGAAAGCTACTGAGAGTATTCTGTAAGAGATCAAATCCTTTTAGGCATAGAGAATCTAAGTGTAAAAGACAATACTGCCAGTAATCAGACTTAATTATCCCTGCTGTTCACGGAGCAACTTGCCATTTGTGTGAAATAGTGAAATAGCTAAATGCTATGCAGAAATGATAAATTTAACTCTTAATCATCAACATTTTCTTTTTTCAACAGTTATATATCAGATATTTCATTTCAGCTCACAGAGAGACATTACTTGCGTTTTATTTTCATTATGGATTCTGGGGGCAGATTAATGTGGAAACCATCAAATCCTCCGTTTTTAATTTAAGTTTTGAGGGGTTTGGGTTTTGTTGGACTTTGTTTCTTTAAAAAAATACCTTAAGAAATATATCGCTCCACATAGGCTGAGATGTATGCAATGTGGTTGTGCTGGTATGTAATGTACGGCCATGATACCCCAACCCACTTGGTGTTCATGTTGCAGATATGTCTTTGCTCATATTTATAACAAAAAGTGAGTGTATGCCCTGATCCACTAACAAAATCTGCATGAAGTGATGCACTATCCCCATAGAGTCCTATCCCATTTCGGGATGGAAGCCACATTTGAAAAACCTGCTGCAGCTATTGATGGCCTCCTTGTTTTCATCACAGTATCCTTCTAATTACCATCCGGCAACTAGAAGGACTAGGATGAAAATATTTTCACATTTGCGTCATTGCTTTCTGTACATTTGGCTTAATATGTGCATCCATGTGTTTCGAGATTGCTCTTCGCCATCTTTATAACAGCTTATCTCGAACTGTGCTGTAGGGAGGTAGTGGGATCTAAAGAACAAACAGGTTTCGATGTCTGTCATTCTGAGGTTTCAGTATTAGCAGACAATTAAGATGGGAGGTATTTCTGTAGGTAGCTGCAGCTTTAATACTTGCTGGAATTGGGGGAAGGAGAGAGAGGGGAGAAAGAAAAAAAACAAGGTATTTTTCTCCCAGCATCATCTAGCTCTCTGTTTTGTGGATCGGATGTTGGCCTTCATGCAGGAGAGGAGACCGGAGGGACTCTTCCCTGGAAAATGTGATGAATTCTTTAGAAGGGGTGAATAATTTTACCCCCCTCTACAGAAAGAGGCAGGAGGAGTTACCTTCACCAGGTATCCATGGTGTGTCAAGCCATCTCATTTGGGGCACAGCAACAGACACATTCCTGCCTCTGAAACCTCATCCACAGCCCGTTACCCAGGGTGCACCTTTGCCCAGTCAATCAAAGAAGTTCATCTCCTCTTTGGGTTCCAGCAGACCCAGTCCTTACTGTATTCAAGTTCTTGGAAAGATCAGTTAGGAAAAAAGCTCTTTTATACAAAAAGTTAAATCTTCTCAGTTTTTAATAAGTTAGTAAGCGGACGAAACCGACACTCAACTAAGACATTAAAAAAATATTCTGTTTCAGCTGTTTCTTTTTACCTCTCTAAGGGGGAAATAAAAACAGTCAAAGAGTTGTCAGAAATGTCGGATTTCCTTGAATTTGCAATCGTATATTCTGTAGAAGGAGGAGGTAGTCATAGGAAAACATGATATAAGAATGGTGGTACTGTAATGCAAGACTGGGTCAGACCAAAAGTGCCCACTATCCTGTGTCTCAGAGCGGCCAGGAGCAGATTCCTAGTAGTGGCAAGTCATGAAAGAATACAATACAAGAACAGGACCACCTCATGAGGAGCATTCCCCTGGTAGTTCTCTTTAGCCCTCCATTTTCCTCAGAAGCCTTCAGGTTAGCTCAGAAACTCAAGCCTAAGTTTGTCTGTCTGATTAATAGCCCTTGATACACCTAATTACAAATGGAGGAAACGTTGTCCTTGGTGTGCTACCTTACACAATGCGAATCATAAATTGGGACCTTCCTTAATTTATCAGAATTCTGAATAAAATTATAGCATGATTAAAGAGCAGCAAGATGCAATGTCATACCTATTTGTGTGTGAACATTTATATTATGTTTAAATGCCTAACTTTGCACCCTGGAAGATTTTTACATCTGTAATATTAATACTGTTTTATACTAAAGTCGTTCCCTCCCACAAAATCTCCTTTATGGTTATTATTTCCTATGTATTTTTAAAATCTGCACCTATAAAATTCCTAATAAAAATGAAAAACACACATCTACACCACACTTAGTTTTTCAGCGATTCTTTCTCAGCAGACACATCCCGGATCACATTTCCTATCTGAAATCTAGCCAATGTCTTGTGGAATGTCAGTCTTTCTCCATCTTTTATAATTGGTATGATCTCAACACTAAGTATGGTACTAACAGAAATTTTATACACAGCTGGGAGCCTCTAGTCTATAAATAAAAGCAATTCTTGGAACGAAACCTGTGCTGATTTATATGGTTGTTGATTTGGGTTTTCTTTTTTGGAAAATGTAAGTAGTAATTTTTGGAATACTGTAAAAATATTCATAAAAACAAACAGAAAAGTTATCAATAGGGAATTAAATGGCATTTCTGAGACTATTGTATGTGTCATCTGGAATTTCTATATTTGTAAGCTTAACAGAGTTTCATGTTAAAGCAAATTTTAAAACCAAATTCTTTTTCTGCCTCTCTATGTAAGTAAAAACCATACATTAAAAACTTCAAAAATCAGCAGTGGAAGGGAAGGCACGGTAACTAGACAGTCATAGCTGAGAGTACCTTAAAGTTTAGAAAACACATGCACTGTAGAGTTTAAAATACTAACCAGATTCACGTCTGAAAGGTCTAAATTATTTTTGTTTGCTGCTGTTAGCAGACTGAGCTCTCTGACTGGATTCCTTTATATTCTGATCTAGACTGAATTTTCCAAAAGCAAATCAAGTCGCAGAAGAACTCAGAGCTGTTTTCTCAGAGCTCTCTAGGAAGCTGTGGGACGGGGGGGCAGGACAGGGTGAGATGACAAGCCTTCAGTGAGGCATGTGGCTGGGGGGTTGTGCCCCCCATATGATGTGAGGATGTGGACAATCAGCCTTTCCGTAACTGAAAACCGATTTGAAACAACACTCGACGCTAAGCACACCTGCAGTAACACAGTGACGGCCTTGCTCTGAACTCCAGAATTAACTTGCGTGCCTTTCAACTCCATGGGCTGAAAGGCATCAAGATTTGACTGCTGTACCTGGCCAAATTTCATCCACAACCCACATACCCCGCTGTCTCAAGTTTAAAGGCAGGTTCTGGTCCATGACTTAGTGCCAAATGCTCTTGGTATCACAAGGATATTTAATTTGTTTACGAATTATTTATAGCCATCATATTTTTCGATCGGTAATTTAGTAATTATTTCTTTAATTAGTAGAGATTTTTCAAGTTTCTTTTTAATTGAGTTAGCTAATAACCATACGTCTAGATGGATTATGCTGTGAGGTGACTTGCATGCTGGCTGTACCTCTAGATTAGTTACTGTCATATTACTGATTTTTTATTTTTCTGAGAAACTTCCATTTTAGCTAAAATATCTGAAAGGCATTTTATGTATGCATTTTCTCCTCCAGGACTAAGGACCAGCGTGTTCCATATATGTCTTTGAAAGTTCTTGAGATTGGGTGGATTTGGGACCTTTTCAATCTTACCGCTTTTCAGAGCCTACACGGCTACAGACAAAACCACTAGAAGCAGACCACAGTTCCTTCTGTTGTGTAAAATCCCGGTAACAAGTACAGGCATTCACAGACTCCAGTTCTTTTCTATCAAACTCAGATTAAATTTTAGTAATGTTGATGTAACAGAGATTTTCATATTGTGGTGTTTCGTTGAGCAGCTGCTGCCTTTGATTAATGAATACTATGTTTCATAAAAGCCAGGAAGTTCAGAAAGCATACTTTTGTAGTACCTATTTTTTAGGGAAGTGTGGCATCTTGGCCTTTTTCAAAGCTTTTTTTCTTGACAGAAAGAGTTAGACTGTCCACACGATACTAGAAAAATAAAGTACTGATATGAGCTTGTAGCTCACAGAAATGAGAATGACTCCCTCTTTGTCAAACAAAACTGCTTATGTCCGTAGAGGGACAACTTTCTCTATAAATCCTAAGCTTAGTACTGTAGGTACATAATTGTTCTGAAGATCCTTCCACTTTGCACTGTTCTCTTCAATGGAAAGAAAAATGTGAACTTAGACTTTCTTACTTTGTCTATTAGCATTTAGCAGTTGCCACTCATAAATGTAGTGTTCAGTACATGCTTCAGTATCCAAATATACCTAAATACATCTAGCTGCTGCAAATAACTGAATATCGTATAAGAAATGTAATTTATAGTTAATTATGTACCGATATTACCTGTACTCTGAAGTTATAAGCATATTCTCATTTCCTACCTAAACCGAATGTGTCTGGTGCTTAATTATTATTCTTTTACATACCCATTCTGTTGAAAGATTCCTGTTATGTAATAATACAAATTACAGAAGGATCTTTCTCTGCCAAAAAATAGTTCTTTCTTTTTTTTTTTCCTGGTCTTTCTCTAAAAAACACAGGAATCTTCATCTTTGAGGCAGTAACTCCTAAATCTGATTCCATAAGGACAGCATTAAAAGCTATAAATATATTAAAGCTATAAATGTATTTGGCCCAAATTAAAAGTATTTCTGGAATGTAAGTTTATCCTTTTGAAAGCCTGCATCTCTCACTGGATGTACCCATGCGGTTCTTGCTATATTCAAAACTTACAGTTTTTAGCTGAAAGAATGTTATGTTTTGTATAGATTGATTGTTCTGCCATCACACATGACGATTTATATTGTCACACAAATGACCACTTATCAAATAATATATTTCTTCTAATGATTAAGGCAGCACAGCGCAGCTAAGTTAATGACACTAAATAAAAAGACACCAGGAAGGAATCTGTCTGAAGTAATCCAATAATTCCCTATTGTTTGGGAAGTCTGAATTTATTCTGAGTAATCGGTGGTTTCTACAGAAAAACAGTGATAATTGTATTTATGTCTCCCAAGTATTTTCTCAGGAAACAGGCAAACAGCCTGGCTTGGTTTGTTTTAAGAACAAACACAGTGCCACTATGAGTATTTTCTTGTTGACTACGAAGACGAAACGGATTACAAATGGAATGAACTGTGACACTGAAAGGGCAAATTTTTGGAGTATTTTGCAAAAGAGAAAATAAAGGCAAAGTTTGCACAAACTTTATAGATTCTGTAGAAATGTTAAACAGTGTGTACACATCCAAATGCAAAACAAACAGGGTCTTGTCATGTTATGCTGTATAGGATGAAAATTGACAATAGCACCATGTATTCAGCTAGGTGTGCATCTTAAAACGGTGAGCTTCAGTGGATTAAGAACTAATCTGGAAAGCAGGTTAACATTATTGAAGCCACAGATAAATTAGTTTTGGTGGGTTTTTTTTTATGGGATTATTTTTTTTTAATGGGATATTTGGCACAACTCTAACAAGTGAAAAGTGCTCCCTAGACTTTCAAACAAAGCGTACGTTTCCCCAGACGTATATAGGGTTGTATAATGTTCTCCATAACAGCAGTACTGAAGCAATAAATATTTTAAGAATTTTGTATTTTGCAAGATGGAGTCTACTGGCCATCCCCCACATAATCTAACCTAACTGGACATCCCTTGAGTTAAGGTATAGACAGAAGTCATCTTAAGCTTAATTTGCATGGTTCTCCTCAGCTCTGTGTCCCTCAGTCTGTCAAGTGGTTTGGAGCAGTTATAGCACATAAAGTCAGTAGATGGTTGCCAATGGCTCATTATAAGCAGGAGACTTGACATACATAATCTAAATGACTTTTTAAATCATTTTTTGTTATTAATTTTCTTATTTTAAACTCTGAAAAGTAATAACGGACTATAATGACTAGTTAGTGTATTAGTCTCTTGCTAATAACGATCACCAAGATACTTGTTTCGTTGTTAAATGTGTATTTAGTTATCATGTAAATGTTCTATAGATGTTTATGAATAACTTTACTCATAGATAGGCATGCAGTAACTAAATCATCTAGAAATGGCCTTTGTTACATATTACAATTGTAACCGTGTTTCTCAATGTTTGATACTTCATTCAGAGTCACATGGGAAGCTGGAAACAGAAAAAAGTTCAGTATTTTCAGCAATTATTCATTGACAACGATGAGATTAAGGGACACAGTCATGCATAAAGGTGATGGTCCGTAAATTCCCGTTTCTTTCCGGTAATAGCTGTGTGGCTTTAATAGCCTTATAAGGCACGTAGAAAACTTTGCGTAAGATACGGTTAGCACCATCAGAAGACAATACTACAAACAGTGGCAGCATAAGAATACTCTATAGTGAGTAAGAAAAAAACAGCAGCAACAATTGAATATACAGTGGTTTTACTTGTGTGCTTATAATCTATTCTTTTGCAAATAGTCTACAGGTTGAAGAGTTCAATTTTCCTATCCATTCCCTTTAGACATAGCCATGATAATAATTTTACTAATGTAAGGTTTTGTCTCCTGGAACTGAATAGCACTGTTGAAATATACCTGTCTGAACTGGATTTGACCTAATGGTTCATAAGACTTTCCGCTGAACGTTTCCTGTACTCGTTAAATGCTTTTGGTACTCAGGTAATTTTTTTAGATTAATTCCTAGGAAGAAGGTCCACTGCCATAGTTTCTTGCTGAAAGCACTCCCAGAAGTCGGTCAGAAGACTCTGTTTCTCTCCATTCATACACTACAAACTTACCTATTATTACAACGAGAGAGAATGATAAGCTCCTGAATGTTATTGAATGCTCCTATGCATCCAACCACAGAAAGAAGCTTTAGGAAGCGGATCAACAGCTTTTATGTTCCTAGACTCCACTTTGAATAGGTGGACAAAAATAAAATAATTAACAGTAAATATAAATAAATATATAAGTATAAATTTAAATATAAACAACAACAACAAATCAGTAGACAATGAGAGGGAACGGCCTTAAGTTGCGCCAGGGGAGGTTTAGATTGGATATTAGGAAAAATTTCTTCACTGAGAGGGCTGTCAAGCATTGGAACAGGCTGCCCAGGGAAGTGGTTGAGTCACCATCCCTGAGGTATTTAAAAGATGGGTAGATGTGGCCCTTAGGTACATGGCTTAATGGGTGGATTTGGCAGTGTTAGGTTTGTGGTTGGACTAGATGATCTTAAATGTCTTTTCCAATCTAAATGGTTGGAATGATTCTAGGTATAAAGGTCTCGTGTAGATTATGCTGAACAGACACAACCATTGAGAGACTGTTGTTTCACAGATCTGAAAACAATTAGGAAGGGTGAATCCAAATAGCTTGTGAAAGTCTGGAATAAATGGACCACGTCCTAACTGCTATAAACTGAATATCTCCCCTGAGTTTAGTGCAGCTATTTCAATCCTATCACAAAAACAATAACAGCAACAAAACGTGACTTTTCATGCAAATGTACTGCAATGCCCTTCCAAGAACATTCATATAAATGAGATTTAAGGAAAGTATTGTCTTCACTGAGAGCTGAAGACTGTTGAAGAACCTGACTGCATATTGTCCACTCATACCCAATATTTGATGGCACGTCCTTAATATCTACCACGTGTAAGCACGCATCCTGCTTTATCAGTGCCTGTCATCTCTACAGAAGTAAAATGTACCACCTGCACCCATGCAATAGTTTTTAACTCATCCTGTAACCACAATATATTTGTACTGTACTTGAAAACAGAGGGCAGCTACTTACATCCGCGTGCTTTCCTTTTGCTTGAAATTTGTGATCCTTAAAACAAAAATTGTCTTCACAGGGGCTTCATTTAAAAAATAATAATTGCTTGAAAGATATCCCCAGAACAGAAGATACGGAGTCTTCACAACAGGAAATGTAAGATATAGTTCAGCAATACACAACTTCCTGAGCTTCTTGCCAAGTTATGACAGATACGCTGATTGATTACTAAAAGGTAGAAGCAAGGCCAAGACTGGAACCACAGCTCAGTTTACATCATTGTGTAACAATATCGACCACATAGCTCTGCAGTGTCTTGCTGAACTTGAGTGTTACTTATCTAGAAACCTGAAGTTGTGGACTGTGACAGTTTTTATTTCCATGGGGACTGCAGTAATTGTACTCTTTCAGGTTTTGTCATCAATTTGCCAACACAAGAAAAGGTGTGTTCATCAACCAGCATGCCTGCTAACAGAGTACGCTTGAGAGAGAATTTGAGGAAAGTTTAATTGCCCTTAGGACACTCAATTGCATCCACCTTTCGTGTTTCTAAAAGGCTTTGCCCTACTGAAATAGAGTAGCCTGAAAGGATTTTGTATGAAAATTAATGAAGAAAAGTTTTTAAAATACTAACACAGAAATGCGAAGCTTGTAAATAAGTGAGATTTGTTTCGAGCAATGGCTAAGAATCCATGTCATGGAAAATGTAAGCAACTCTGACAAACACACTTTAAATACCCTAATATATTATAAACAAAATCCTTCTTTTGATCATTCAAACCTGAATTTGAATGATCAAAAATTCCTAAACAGGAAATAGATCAAACAGTGCTAAAAATAGGGATAAAAATAGGCATAAGGATTACCATCTACCCGTTTTGAAAGTCATTTCATTCTTTTAATCAATGTTAATCCTCATTTGACATATTATTTTGGCGCTTGTGTGCGTCACAGGAGCAGCTTCATATTTCAGAGCTTATCTTCTGTGGAAAAATTAGGATCTTTGAATAAAAACCAAAATGTCCTTAACTTTCTTCTTTCCCCTTGATGGCTTAAGGATAATTGTGTCACTGCGAACAGGAAGGTACGTAAGCATGTGCAAAACTAAAGGTGTTTAAACAATGATCTAAACGTTTCTGTCTAAATTATTGAGAAGTTTAGGTTCTTTGACAATTAGAATTCAATATTCCAAATCGCAGAATTGTAATTAGCAAATTCCAAATGAACAGTATATTTGGGACCGCTTTAATTTGTGGGGTGTTGTTGTTGTTGTTGTTTTTTAATTACGAATTATTACTCAGTGATACATACAGATACCGTCGCTTCTCCTAGTGAGAATCATAGAATCTTCATGGTTGGAAAGGACTTTTGAGATCATCGAGTCCAACCATAGTGAGTTTGAGTCCTGAAAAGTGGCTATCTAAAGGTTGCTGCAGACATTTCTTGAGTAGTTCCAATTGTATCCTCTTCGTAAAGTCTTGGCAGTGAAGAGTTTTGCCTATAGATGTAGCCTTAACAGACTCAAATGAGTGTCATTTTATTGAAATAACTATTTGTAAATTTACCGGAACTGGGAAATTGTAGAAGGCCTTTTTTAGACTTCTTCATGCAATGCATTTATCCTGTATTAGGACCTAGCAAGGACATAGGGGACGCGCTTATGGCCCTGAAGAGAACAAGTACATGAAGTCTGGGTTTCTCTCATAGCTCCCCACTGCCCCCAGTCCCTTGTTATGCCACCCCGTGTTTGCCTGATAAATGCTTCTCTTTCCCTTTCTTTCTCTTGCTCCCTCTTGTGTTTTATCCATAATCATTTAATCAAATCCAAAACTTCTTCATGAAATGTCCTGGCATGAACAAAATAATATATTTCATAGTGTGAAATGCGAGAGTATTAAATAATTCATGAAATCCATTAAATCTATTGTGAAGAAAAATCAGATATTGAAACTTTGAAAACTGTTAAAAAAAATAGTGGTCTGCCTCTGTTTTGCTGTACTTTCAGCAGTTTCCAGGTGTATTTAATCAAAATAGATACATTTTTTTCCTTATACTTTATTCATTAGAGAAAATATCTCAGGTTTAACTATACTTCTTAGCTATAAAATATATAGTTAATAATAAATAAAATTAATAGAAGTTATAAAAAAGAAAGATGTCAACAGATCTTTCATGTTTTCCTATGAGGCATATCGAGGCACATTGCTTAAGACTAATGACAGTAAGATTTCAGGTGCTCTTCTTTTTTTTTTCCTTTTTTTTTAAAAAAACAAAACAAAAACAAAAAACCACTCATTGCTTTTTAAGCATGAAGCCAGATTGGGTCAGGCCACAAACCTTGTGATTCTGTTTCATTGAAGAATTTCGAATTTTGCATGCAATAAAACATAGCTATATTGTGTGTTAATGATTTTCTATAAACCAGCTGCACGATTCAGATAAATTCTCATTGATTTATATATTGAATTGTTTTGGTAGTTCATTTTACATATGATCATGTTAGTAGTATATTATTAGTTTCTCTTTCCATACTATGTCATGGGGTGTACTCAGCTTATACTAGTATGACAAAAATATTTTATATTTGTAGATAAATAACATTATATATATGATATATTTTTCTTCATCATTCTCATTTTATAATTATTTTAGAAATAAATTATAGTTGTTATAATAGAATATTGTAACTGTTCATCTAACATTACCTAAACAGAAATTAGAGTTGTCTGAATACCTGATTTATATGGCCTAGCTTTGAGCCATATGGTTTTCTCAGTTGCAGAGGTATCAACAACAACAACAAAAAAATAGCGTTTAAGTTCAGAAATAGCAAGGAGATAAATTCTAACATTGTAGTATAGTCAGTGTGACTGCAACTGAAGTGCATTTTATCACCACATACAAAGCACAGCAGTGCTATTAACTTGTCTTATTAGTGAATTACCTTTTGGTTCTTATTAATCCTTCATTCCTCTCTTTACTTTTTCAGTTCTACTGGTTGTCCAAGGCCCAACAGAATTATTAACATTTTCCGACATAGATGATCTGATTCTGTGTGTTCTCTCTTTTCTTTTTTCACCATAAAATACTGCTATATGCTTTTTTATTGGTATCACTATGAAGTTTTATTAAAGCATCTTAGAACAAGTATTCAAACTCTGGTTATTCTCCTTTCTGGAGATGCGATAGCAGGAAAAGATATACAGCAGACAGTCTGTCCCCAGTTTTCCTAGACAGACGGGAAATGGACAGACATTGTCTACGATGTCCTCCTTTTCTCTTTTTTAGCTATTCATCAAGGCTTAGAACACGTGAAAGTTGTCTTTGTGAAACTGCTTCACAGAGCAGACCATGTCCTAATAATTTCATAACTTTTAAATGTGTCCTCATTTACACATTTTTCGATCTGTCTTATTCCTGTGACCACCTTCTGCAAAAAAAAAAAAAACCCACCACCCTATTTTATTGAAATCAAAGCTTCCTGGTGGCAAATGAATTGAAGTTTAGCTGAAGAAAAATAATTAGGAAAAAAAAAAATTAATTAAAATTCTGTCTTGAAATATTTTTTTTGGAAGAGTGTGTTTCAATTTTTCATCACTTTTTTGGTATTGTAAAAACAACATTCTTAGTAAATTTTAACTGTAAGGACACTAAAGGCTTTTTGTTTTATTTTGATTCCCATAAAAATAAATTTCAAAATTGTGCAATTTATGCAATTGCATAATTGCAAATAAAATGTGTCCCTTCGCAGCCTGTTGTTTATTTGCTGAATTCCAAATCTGGAAATCTTTCAGGAAAATAGCATAAATCACACTTTATAGTAGCGTAAAAGTTAAGCGTTCGGCGCTCGGGCTAGCCAAATATAGTTAAAAATAATTCTGAAAAGTTATTTACCTCTGGGGCTGCCCTTCTGTCTGTTCAGAGTTTACCACCACATATGCCATTGCCTTTTATGGGCTTCAAAGACCTCTGTCTTTGAAGATGCAGAGGTTAGGCTGGCAAGTCATTCCACTTAAGGGTGTCTACCTCCACTATCCACGTGCGTGAAAGCTACTGGGAAAAATTTCAAAGCCGCTTCCATTTGGGCCTGCGTAATTTTGCAACTAACTTTTAAAGTTAATACCGTAATTTTAAGGCTGAAAAATGCATATATAAAATTACATGTACAACAATGAAGACCACATTTGGCAAATTTAGCAGACTTTAGCACAAAGTTCCACATGCCGAGGAACTAAAGCTTGACAAATTAGCTCCAGATATGACCATAGTAGTGGGAGCTGGAGGCAGCCCTACAGGGCTGGCTTTTCTTTGACTGAAGAAATGCCCTCAAGACGACTCGCTTGAGCTAATGAAGGCGTTGTATAAACAGTTAAAAGGCAGTTGTTGGAGGCTGGTAGAAAGCTCATGTATCAGCAGCGAGTAATTATGAAGGTTTGCTATCTCCTTTCAGAATAAATATCCTATCCCACTTGAGGCAGGCCTGCTGCACAGAGACTTTCTGGTCACTAAATGTCCAGGCACTATTTTGTGTAGCGTATGCGGTGTCTTACCTCCACATCTCTGTAGCTCCCTCTGAAGGCCAGCCAAAGGCCAAAGAGTCCAACCACTAACCTGATCAGTAACGGTAAAATCATTTACTCAGAGCAATAATTAATAAAGAAGGTTTACACTCACCGAAGGGGCCATCAAAACGTAGATGATGTGTCACCGACTCACCTGGGAAGGCGATTAAACTTAGCAACCCTTCTTTCTTTCTTTAAAGAACGGGGGGGGGGGGGGGAAGAGTTGGCTTCACCCTGTAGTTTGGAAATCATACGTTGTCATTACCCTCATGATTCACGTTGAATCAAATGAAATAAAAATTGAGTAAGTTATTTCACCTAAATATGAGACCGGTGAGCGAGGATGTTTTTTGCATGTGTTTATTAATGGAATTTGGTATATGAAGAGCTAATATTTATTATTAATAGATACACTAATTAAAGCCATACTAGTCATTTCCATTAGCTTACCCTCAAACTTCTACAGAGCTGTCCGTCTGGTTTTAATCAAAACCAAATGGTAATCCAAGTTCTCAGGCTGGAACGGCTAAGAGGAAGTCATTCAGAGGAGGCAGAAGAAAGCAGAAAAGATAAACAGATGATATTCGCTAAATTTGTATAGGGCGAAGGATGTAGATGCTGTGGGTTACTCTGGAGACGTGATTCAGGCACCCTGTCAAACTGGAACGGAGTAGTTACAAGTGTTTTATGTCAGCAAAATACTAATATGATCAAGATGGAGTCTGTCCTTGTGTTTTTGCAGAGCTGGATTTGTGTGACTCTGGAGGATTCTCAGTAGAGGTAAAGCAACATATACCACTGCCTGCAATATGACTGCCTTTAAGCTGTAGTCTTCGTTTTCTCAGACCCAGCTTATTCTCTTGAGTAGGAATACGATTTCAGCATGCGCGTGTAAACGGTATCTCTCTGACTCTGCCTGTTTGCTCGCCAGAATAGCGCTAGACCCTTTGTCGATGCCATGTGTTAATTGAGTTTAGACCACGCTGTTCTCTGCCTGTTTCTCACTACCTGGTGCCAAAGACCAGGCGTTTCAGAGTCGTTCTCCTGTCGTTCTGAGGTAACCGTTACCTTTGCACGAACACAAGAGATGCATAAAATATTTTTTTCAAAGAAAAACAAACCAGGAGGGGAGGGGTGGGGAAACATGTTTACGTTACGGAGCTGTGGCACGGACCTTCCCCGTTTGATAGAAATAGCCCAGCAGTGGATTCAGCCGAATGTCTTGAAATGCTCGGTCTTGCCGTCCTTTTTTTTTTTTTTTTGTCTTTTTTTTTTTTTTCCCCCTTTCCCCCCTCCCCGTGCGCGCTCTCCCTGGCGCAGGCAGGCAGGCTCGCTCCCTCGCTCCCTCTCCCTCTCTCTCAAAGGCAGGAAATACTTTTCAGGCAATCTGGGCCTGGTTGTTGAGGCCCCTTTCACAAAACATCAGTCTGAATTTAGTAGATAGAAGTCACTGGGAAAAGCTTGACAGGCTCGTGCTTAGTTTAAGGCTCCCTCCAGCTGCAAGAGGGTGTTTTTGTTAGAGTCACACATTGAGCAAAACCGCTTAGAATAGAGCAATGATCTCAGTAGCGAAATCTGAACTTTTATGCTAGCAGGAGCTAACTGAGACCGGGCTCTTTTGTTTGTTTATTTGCTCCTTCGTTTTGTGTTTTGGTTTTTGGTTGGTTTTTTAGTTTCGTGGTGTCTTGTTGTTTTTTTGGGTTTTTTTTTTTCCTTTTATTGACCAAAGATTTTAGGGAGGTCATGTCCGAACTCCAGATTCTCTTCATCTAGGTAAGGCTGTCTTGGAATCTTTCTGTACTTTAAACTATCAAAAAATAAAATTTAAAAGGGAAAAAAGGGAAAGAAAAGAAAAATCAGCAAAGAAACAAGCAGTATCCAGCACTGGAACTTTCTGCGTTCAGGATCTCAGCACTAAAACTGGAGGTAAAAAAAATGATAATCATTAAAAATGTACATTTCGTTGTAGACTGTGCCAATTCTGTTTATCAAAATGCGCCAGATCTATAAAAAAATCTTCCCGTGCGTTTTTCTTCTTTTAAAATATGCTTGATATGCTGAACTTTGTTTATTTGCATTCATATATAAGTAGAGCTGCATGGTCTTGCTTGCATTTTTTAATGGACATTAAATAGCAAAGCTAGACGTGTGAATGATTTCTTTTTTCACCTCATTTGCCAGCAGGGAGGGCATTTAGGGCTATGGTTTTTTTCTCTCCCCCCACCTTCCCTTCCCTGCCCTTCCCTCCTCTCTGGCAGTAATGATGATGAGGAGTGTTTTAGGTAGATATCTCAGTTATACCTCTGCTGGGCTTGGTCTCTAGCCTTTTCTCCGTCCCAGACGAAGTTTGTGGTATAGCTGACAATCCAGTCTTAAATGTCTACGCTCTAAATCTGAAATTCTCAGGTTTATTTCTTGGCATTAGCTAAATTAGATTATTTTTAGTAACCTACGATTAGATACGCAGTGTGGGGTGTGCTTGTTAGCATTTAGAAGAGGGAAAGCAAGATTCAGTAAATGTCATGTGACTATAATTTTCGGTGAAGATATATGACTTTACTCAGTCTCTTTCTTAACCTGCTCATCGTTTAACTATTAAAAATAACAAGATTCTGCTGTTAAGGAGTTTAGGGGAAAATTCGGGATATTATCTTTAACTGATGCTTGAATGGAACTGCTGCTATTTTACATACAGACATGATTTAGTTATTAAATTGTTACGGACATCAGAAGCATTTTTCATGGCAACCTATAAAGTATCCTTTGTCTTCCTGAAAATCTAAAAGGACAGTTGTTGCTTAAAACTAATATGAGAGATTCTTTCTTTCTTATGAGCATCATTAAGGGTCCGTATAGTTATTGGCCAGACTGGTAACCAAACAGGAGTCCTCTGTTCACATATTTCAGTAAGTTTTTAACTGTCTTTTTACTGAATATTTTTTCAAAATGATTGGTGAGTAATGAAAAGATTTTGTGGCGTGAAAGGACAGGAAGGACCAGTAAATACTCCAGAATGGGGTCAAATATCTCCTGTGCAATAGATAAGAATGGTACATTTTAACTGACATTCAGGTGGAAGGCAGTTGTTGTTCATGGTGGTCAGAAGCAGCCCTGGGTGGTGAAGGACATGGGTCTGAAGGGGAGAGGGAACAGCTGATAAGACAGCAAGTTGTCCCTGGGCTTGTCCTGGGGTGAATTTAAAAGTCACAATTGCTCATTTGCTCATGGACAAGCCTCTTCTGAACTGTGAGGGAGAGCTGTGGTAGGTAGGTGGTGGGACTGAGGAGCTGGGAGGAATCTGAACAGCTCGGTCTCTGCGTCATTCCCATGAAATTTGTGCTGGAACTTTGATGTCTCAAGGGATTTAGCGTTAGTGGCTTTTACTGCCCTGTATTCCCATACTTGCTTCTGCAAGTATGTGTGTACGCAGTTAGTATTAGCGAGTACTCTAGTTAAACAGAAGAGAAAATACCAAATAATAAAAATAATTATCCCATATCAAGGGGCGCCTTCTGCAGCACTGTATCCTGGTTTTTAAAGGATATAATGACCTCGTCTGACCTCACTTGCAGATGAAAATACCTGACACCTGAGACAGTGGATCTATAGGGTAGACAACAGAATAGAACCCACGAAGTATGTTCTCATTTAACACTGAAGTTTCTTATAGACTGTAAGAACACGTAACAGAGAGAGTTACCCCCTTTTTTGATTTAGAAGGTTTATTTAAAAGTCATGAAGACAAATTACCCTTGCTATTCAATTCCTGGTTCTACTTGGTCTAACTTCTCCGTTATGCTATCCTCTTAGTGTTCAAGAAACAGGATTTATGGAAACCTTACTGTCCTAAAAAAAAAAATCTGAAAATGATTTTATAGATAGATAGCAATAATGAACATGGAAAATTAGAAGTATAGAATCTAGCACTGAGCATCTAAGGTTTTTGACCTTGCTCTGTTCCTTCAGAAATGTTCATGATGTTTTTCATCTGAAACAAGAAAATAGCCAAAATAACTCCTTTGAACATTTAAGTACATGAATTAATGTCTGCAGCCTTGAGGAAAATAAACACAAGTGGTTACATTCATTTAATAGAAAATATTCAAATAGCTTTCCTTCACCATAAATTTATGTGCCTGCAAACTTATTTTCTTTTGGACCATATACCTGTTGATCACCATGTTAAATTCCATAATCCGAGCACTTGAACAAAATAAATTTGAATATTTGGGCCTAATTTATTAAGATCTCTGTAACAGAAAGCAAAATGTATTTCCTCCCAAAAGAAAAGGAAAAGCAAAGACAACTGGTTGGGTAGGCAGTTATTGAATACGTAAGGTAATATAGTAACTTTTAGTAATTCTTTTAAATTGCTGATCTTAAAATCAATTTTTCAATTATTCTTTAGGTGATGAAACAATAAAAGGATGCTCATTTTGACTTTTTCATAAGTCTCAAAAGTTAATTCATTTTTCTTCTTTTAATTGTCAGAAGTGTTATGCTGAATTTTATGTTATATTTTTCCGTTGTTCTTAACCTTAATTTTGCTGCTGAAAACTATCTTCGATCTAAAGCTTCCCTGAGGAGGGCAGTAGCAGAAGGAGGAAGAGAATTTGCAACCAGTTTTCTCTTTTCTCACAAAGGAGATACATCTTAGAGTATTCTCCTTTTTTCTTTTAGTCATCTGGTTCCATTTTCTGTTGTTTGTTTGTCTGGAGAAAAATCAAAAGGCTTTTGGTCTTTGCATTCTGTTCCTTTTACAAAAGAACAAGGAAAAAGACGAAAACGGAGTAACACAAGGGTAAGAGCAATTGAAACAGAATATCCAGAAGAGCCAGATCTTGATTCCCTTCCTAATAGGAAAGAGCCTCTGGAAGTCTCTGGTCCAACCCCTCACCTAAAGCGGGGCTAGGTTGCTCAAGGCCTTGTCCACTTGGGTTTTGAATATCTCCAAATATGGTGATCAGTGTGAATACTTAGCAAGGACTTCACGCTTGGCTGTATATGCAGGTGTTTTTTATCTATGTGTGTACCTATATGTGTATGTACATGTTTACATATGTATGTGTATATGTATGTATAAAAATTATACCACAAACAAAATTTATATAGAATTTTCACATGCAAATCCTATGTAGAGCAGGATTGTGAATATTATTTTAATGGAAATAATTACCAATATTAAATTTGAATATGTTTTTGGGCTGCTGACAGCACTTCAAGGTTTGGGGTTTTTTTCTATTTCATATTTCATCATTGTTATTGTTGATACTTTTAGAAGCTACTCATTTTGATGATCCGAGGGCTGGAGCCCCTCTGCTGTGAGGACAGGCTGAGGGAGTTGGGGTTGTTCAGCCTGGAGAAGAGAAGGCTCCGGGGAGACCTTATAGCGGCCTTCCAGTACCTAAAGGGGGCTACAGGAAAGCTGGGGAGGGACTCTTTGCCAGGGAGTGTAGCGATAGGATGAGGGGTAACAGTTTTAAACTGAAAGAGGGTAGATTGAGGTGAGATATTAGGAAGAAGTTCTTCACTGTGAGGGTGGTGAGACACTGGAACAGGTTGCCCAGGGAAGCTGTGGCTGCCCCATCCCTGGAGGTGTCCATGGCCAGGCTGGATGGGGCTTTGAGCAGCCTGGTCTAGTGGGAGGTGTCCCTGCCCAGGGCAGGGGGTTGGAACTAGGTGATCTATAAGTTCCCTTCTAACCCAAACCATCCTGTGATTCTATGATTTTAAGAATAGTCTGTTGGTAGAGAATTTCAAATCCACTATTACCATAATTGCCTATTTATCTTGAATGAGGAAAATTGCTTATGTTGAAATTAGAAATGCCTGGAGCTTCATCTCTGGCACATTGTACATCAGCCACTGAATAAAAATACAGAGGTTTGCCTTAGGCTGTATGTATCTACATTAGGAGAAATTCAACTCATACAATATACTCTTCTAGCCTTCACTTCTCTCTAGGCTCTTCTTTTTCTTACTCTGATTCGTGGTATTTCCTGTTAGTTATTTTACTCTACCTTGTGTACGAATCCAGTAGGTTTAGCTTAAATACCCTTGAACTTCAGGAAAATTTGTAAACAACTTTGGTTACTTCTGAATCACTATTTGTTCTCACACCCTTTAGCTCACTCTTTATCAGCTCTAGGTGTTCCAGGGTAGGTACTATGTCTTATCAGGAGGGTTTTGTACAGCTGCTGCACTAGATCTCAACCATGACAAATAATCTTTAATGCTAGAATAAATAAGTGTTCTGTACTTGTGGAAAGTTTGCCTCATGATCCAAAATTTCACTGTGACTAAGGGGGAATCAGTGGTGAGATTTAAAAAGACGTTTTCATTAGACTGAGAAGTGAGGAAAAACTAGAGTAATATGGAGGATTGTTGCAAAGTGTTCTTCTGCTAAGGGAGCGAAGAGAAAATGGAAGAGGCGAGATGAATCAGTGAGAAATTTGCCTAGCCAAAAGCAGTTAATAAAGAGCATCCAACAACCTTAGTTTTATCTTATTAGCATCTTTGTTAAGACCGTCACAAAATATGAAGCAGTTTATTATCCTCATGAATTTTCTCCTGCAAGACGCAGGCATGTAATGGGCAAGGAAGACTTTTTTCAGTACTTTTTCACAGGTGCGTGAAATGGGATTCCAAATGATACAGTTAATGGTTCATTCCCACCAAAAAGCACAGCCATCTCAGTAGTCATTCTCTCTAGACTCTTGATGATAAAGTATTTGTTTTTATTCATAGGGCAAAATGATTTTCAACTCTCTATGTACAAAGTATATGCATAGTAATGTCAAAATTTTTTTTTTTTTTATTTCTGTCTACGCCAGGAATGAAAACATGCTCCCTTCTGTTCAGTAAGCAGACTGGTTGCAAAAAGTCATTGTCCATAGTGCCTCAGATTTCATAGCTCATGACTATAACGAGCACCAGCAACTTTTCTTTAAATGGAAACACTATATTAGAACCTTAAATATAAAAGGCATCAGGAATACAATCTGGTTATTTTGTATTGTTTTCAAAAGGACCTCCTGCAGCTAGAAAATGATTTTTTCACTAGAGTTGGCTAAAAAATGGAATTTCTTCTATCCTGAAAAAAATTGAGGTTAAGGAAAAAAATTATCCTAATTTGGGACCAGAAATAACAGCCACAGTTTTCTGGGTTGCCATATCCTCTGGGATGGGCTTTTCTCATTTCATGTTATCTTTTCAAGGCACTTCCAGCTAAGGGAGGGAGGGGAAAGGAGGTGTAAGGAATTTGCCAAATATGTTATTTTTTCTATTCTCTTGGGGGTGGAGAGCAGAAACGATTTTGGGGGAGGATTGGAAGGGCAATGAAATTTCTATGTAGACGACCTCATTTTGGAAAAGGAAAAAAGTAAAAAAAAAATCCATTAGGGAAAGAAAAACCTATGCAAAAAGAAGATCCATTACAAACCATTACATCTTAGGTTATTTTTCTTCATTCCAAAGAATTAAGTAATTTTTATTATATTGAAATCAAGATGGTATGTCTTTCAGACTACTAAGTTTTGAAGACCAGCAGACTCACAGGTAAGAATTGCTAGATATCACGGCTCTGATTTTCTTCTAAAAAAAAATAATCTGTGCTAGTAATGCTTTTTGGCTTAAAACCTTTTCTTCCTAGTGGACAGTTATAAATTCAATGGCTGTTGTCACTCTGGAATCATGCTGTGGTGAAGGTGATTGATTATCATAGCAGCTAATAAGAATTTAATGCTAATCATTAATATGTTAAAATGCCATTAGCAAAATTACAGTAAATTAGTATAATTATACTATAAATACTTCAATACTTTTATACTATAAATACTGTTTTATTGACTATTCAATGCCAAATAGTATAAAAATATAAAGTTGAGTATTTAAAATTATCTTTTAAATTGGCTTTGATTTGATAATTAAATTGGGTGTAAATAATATAGGTCTTAAGCCTGGATAACTGTGGATCAGTTTGGATCCTGCCATTTCCCCTTTCTCATCCTTGAGGAAGAGGCTCAGCTGATCTGAGGCTCAGCGCTGGAAATGAACCAAATACAAATGCGACCAAACTAAAACCCACTGTAATCACTTGTTGGCTACAAGCAAAAGCCCTTCTTTGTATGACGATGAGCACTGGTAATGGCAGTTGCTTTTTGAGGAGGAATAGAAAGTAAACCAACTCAATGCTGCTTTAGGTTTTCCAACAATAAATTAAGCCATATTAACAAAGTTTGAGCTCATACCTTAGGAACTAATAATATTTTCACGAAACGAGCAGGACTTTGGATGGCTCTGAATGAAAAACTTGTCAACTTGCCTTTATAGTTTGGGGCATCTAACGTATTGAGATCTTGTCATACTGCTGGACAGTATCACAATGCTTGCAACACGTTAAATGTCTTTTAAAGAAGGGATGTTAACAACCTTAACAGTATTACATGTTTGCATTGACAGTAAACTATGATGAGCGTATCTGACGTATGTCAGAATCTATGAAGGAGAAAAGAAAATAGCACGCTAAAGGGATAATGAAACTGATCCCCACAGGAAAGAGGAAATCCTTATCAAGTCACAAGAATGACTTCAGATACATGGCTTGATTAACTTCTTGTGCGGGTTTTCTGCTATCATAAGTCATGAACTTTTTGCAGTGTATAATTTATATTTACTATACATTGTAACTTCTATGTCTTTACATGCAAAAGCAAAAAAAGCCCACAAACTTATTTCTGTTTTCATCTTTCTGTTTTCTATTTCTGCTTTGGTCATCTTCAAGATCCTGTAGTATGAGGCACAATGAATAAACGTTCTCCTTTGTAATACCGTTCATTTTTATACGGCTTTAAATCCCGTCTTTCCCAGGCAGGAAATCTTAGCCTATTTCATGGCTCCTCAGACAGAAGCGACACCGTACTTTTCATTCTCTTTATTGTTTTTTGTGATACCTTTCCCCGCGCTGTTTCTCTTTCTGAGATGAAATTGTCAGAACTGCATACAGTTTTCAGTTCATGGCATAATGAGAACCTAGAAAACATTATTATGCCACTGAATGCTCAGTCTCTCTTTTGCCTACTCTACTACATACTTTCTAATTTTCACTGAGCTTGAAATTCAGTTCCAGATTACCAATCACAGCGATTCTTGGGTTTGGGGTTTTTTTCCTGATTGGTAGCAGATATCATAGAGGTTTTTGTTGTGCATTTATAGTAAGAATTATTTTTTTTATAAGTGCATACCATTATATTTATTGACAGGGAATTTCATATGCAATTTAATCTCCTAGCTGTCTACTCCAGTCGGGTCCCTCTGTATCATTAACAAATTTTGTCATTTCACTTCTTTTCTCCTTCTGAATAACCTAAAAAGCACAGGTTCTACTACCTTACAAAAAAAAATAATCATATAATCTCACTTTTGTTTTTCTGTTTTCTTTTTTTCCTTTTTTTTTTTTTTTTTTTTTTAATTTTCATTCTCCATTAGATTTCCAGTCAGTTTGCTGCACGTGGAGATCAAACTTGCAAGTATATTCAGGACCAAGTGGTCTTTGTTTGATTCGATTGTAAAAGCAGCTTTCGGTGCGTGCCACCATTGCTTGCAGCACCCCAAGGCTGAGCGTGCAGGGTCATTCCCCCTGTTCCTCCAGCCTTCTCGTTGTGCAGAGATACCACCCGTAGAGGCTTAGGAAGAAGAGGGGTTTTGTGGTCCAGAAGTCCCCCTGCTTCCTCTTTCTTCTCATGATCAGAAAGAAAAAAGTGGAAAAAGTCTCTTTCTTACCCTAGAAAGGCTGTACCTCTGTAATAAATACTGATACCAAAGCCACACTGTCCAATGTAGTGCATCTTTCTGGTGTATATTGGAGTGCGAGATCATTCTGATATTAGTGTTCGAGAGTATTTCATAAGTGTTTTTTTTAATATTGCCTATTATTTTGAAGTATTTTACCAGATAGCAAGGACCAAGAATAATTCCAGAAAGCGCTTTATTATGGTTCATATCGTAGAAAGCCACACTCATGTTGCATAGAAATATTTCAATTAAAAAAAAAAAGAAATATCATTTTCTGTAAAATAAAATGGCTATATTTTGTCCATAGCTGGTATTTATTCTCCTTATTTTAGAAAACTTTTGGGATTGGCACTTGTTGTATTAGGTATTACCAAAAACTTAGCCTACGGCTTTTAGTAATCCTAAATAACGTAATGTATCATTCAGTTCTTATGCACCTGAGACTGAATTATAAATCAGAAACTCTTTCTGTCTGTCTGGCTTTGTGTGACTAGAGCATTAAGTCAAAAATTTCAATTTGGATAGTTATAGCTGAGTCAAACTGTTAGTAATATTTATATTAATTATCTCCCAGGTAACTAACAAGCAACTTCTGTTAAGAGACAAGCTATGATCCTAAGTGTTATGTATCCAAAATTGCTGCTAGTATTACTTTCTCAGAACGAAAATCCATCAACAAAGTGTAAGGAAAGAGAGGAGTTAGGATTTTAATTTTTTGTCATTCACTTCACTTTTATTACTTATTGTCTTGAAAGGGCGGCAGAAGGAAGCAGAAGAGAAAAGTTTTAGTTGAGCAGGGTCTCGTAAGCCGTACTGTCTCTGTAGTTCTAGGGATTGCATTGATTTGAGTCCTTAAAAAATAATTTTTAAAGCAGAACCATATATAGAATGTACCTGAGTCGATTTTAATATACCTGTTTCTCTTGGTGTAGGCAGGACTGCCTTAGCTTTTCTTGAAAAACAAGATTATCGGCAGCAGCAGCGTCACATACTTTCACGGAAGCCCAGACTCTTCTGTTGGAGCCAAGGGGACTTAGGCTATGGATTTCAGTCGAGTATTAATTACTCACCACCTTTCGCTGCTACCCAAAGACTGTACTTCTATTTCTGTCCAGTAATTCATGGCTGAAAACAAACAGTAAGGTATCTTCTCAAAGAAAAGGACAACTACCATGTGAAAAGACGCTCTTGGGCTATGTTTGTGTTTATCTGTGCAAAAATCAGCAACAGCTAAATTACGGGCCTGTGTTCACATTTATAACATGTAAGTGCATCACATCCATATACATGCAAACCTTACCCTTAAAATTTATAGGAAAGATTTCAAGTGTTTTATGATTTCATTCGGAAGACCTACTTGTCTTAAAAGTACTATGCCTTTTCTGATTTTTAGAATAAAGTTGTAAATGTTTTCAAAATAGTTATTAGTTCAAACGGTTTTTAATATTTGATCCTACATGATTATCTTTTATATATAAAAGAACTTAGGGAAAATTAACCTGGTATTCACTAGATTGTTACCCTACGACAAATAATCCTTATATTTCTATTGTAGGGGTAGGGCATCAGGGTTTAGCATGGTCTGTACCTATGCACTACAAAAGCTCTTTATATAGAAACTGCAGACAAGGTGAGCCTCCGCTTCAGTAAAATTCAAAGGGTGGTATATGTCCAGGAAATAAGAGAAGGAAGGACTGTAAATTCTAAAACAGGAGATATTTTAAAATAACTAGCTGAGTGAAGACCGAGAGGCTTATGTTTTATCTCAAATTATTTGTAAACAACATTCTGTCTCAGAGCTTGGTATGGAGTTACTGAACGAGCTGAATGTAAGCCAGACCAGGAAGATGTGAGATGAGTTTATAGGAAACAGACCCTGTTCATTCAGACTTCCTTAAACAAAGTTTGCTGACTGGGGTCACAGACCTACGAAGATAAAATAATGATAACAAAATAAATATTTCTGCTTGATCTCCGTTGCTTACATATGCCTGCTATGTAAAAAATGTAATGAAACAGTCTTTCATCTCTGTGTAAGTTCGTAAGCTAATGCTTTGCCTTATTTTTTCACAGAAAAGATTTGCATCAAATGTAAAGCATTAGCAAAAACTGAATTCCCCTGGCAGGACGGCAGGGGCTGTAGTGCCTGGGCTGCCCTCTCTGAAGCTCTCCCATCACTTATACTTAGTCAACTCTCCCCTGTTCTTTGCGACTTTCTCCCTTCCAAAAACTTTGTTTCTTGTAACATGCAGGGGATTGTGCATGGTGCAATGAATTGTCAGTATGGGAGATCTGGTGGGGGCAGCGGGGATGTCAGTCCTGTGTCAGTGGCTGCCCTTGCCCTTGGCCCACCGGAGATGCCACCGAGGTGTCCTCCTGAATGGCGGCAGACCAGGGAGGACCTGCTCTTGCCATAGTCCTCCCGTCCTAATGGCAACGTGGGGTGTGCTGCCCTGTCTCGTGGGGTGGCTGTTGCTGCTGAATGGTTCTATGTTTCTCTCCTTACCCCTTTCTTCCACCCTGGGAAAACCAGGGCAGGGTCTGCTCCTGTGTCCTGGAAGGCTGAGGAGGAGGTGGAGGACCAGAGCGCCTTGGTTGTGTGCCCCTGCCTCCCCACTCTTGTAACGGGGAGGTTTTCATTTCCCATCCTGGGCCCCAGAAGGGTCTCTGACAGGTCTGAGCAGCACAGATACAGACGTTCGAGTGAATCTCCTTCCTCCCCTCTCCTTTCTCACTCTAGCTCCATCTCCTAGGTCTTCCTGCTGCAGCTTGTGTGGCTTCTGTGGTGTGTCAGTCGTAGGTATTGGGGCTGTTTTGTTTAAAGGTATTTCTTGTAGGACATCACGTTTCTCAAAGAGGGAAGCGAGATAAGGTAAAGCGCGTCTTGAAAAATGCATGGCACAGCCAAACCTGAATGGAATTTCATGAGATAAAGAAATGACGCTTTTCTGTCTGAATTTCAAAAGCCTGATGGAAACAGATTAATTTGAGGTTCTCAGAAAAATATCACGGGAATTCTCCTTGAAGGAAAATGCTAGACAATGTAATTACAGGAGAGCCTACCAGTTCATCTTATACATCACTTCACTCTGTGCTTTATCTGCTGCAGCGTAACTATCGGTTCCGTGAGACTTGATACACAACTTCCAAAAATAAACAAGCATAAAAGCTTGCCCTATTTTTCATTTCCATTATATTTTGCAGTGAAAAGAGAGAGGGAGTAAATTATTACAAAATCAATCTGAAATGACATCTTGTTTTGTAAACACTGGGAAGCATCACAGGGGGTGCTTGAAGGGGATTCTGCTACGGCGTGATCGCCCGCTGCTCGCTTCCCCTTCCTTTGGTCAAGAATTGCCTGCTGTGTCAATAATGCTAATACTCCTTAAGTCACACCCAGGATCCAGATTTTTTTTGCCCATCATTCATATTTTGATTCAAACTTTATTCTTCAGAAACTTAATAGTTCTAAGCAGTATCCAACTTAGTGCTATTGAAAAGTAAAGGCAAAATATGCGTCTGAATTATGGGAGCAGCTGGGTGGACTGTATCATACTGACAGATGCTTTGACCGGAAGAAAAGGTCTTTTCACTCTGCAAAACATTTCAACAGATTGCTAAAAGTTCATCTGCCCATCTTAGAATTCTGGAAAAATCGGCTATAAAGGTTTCTAGTTGTGGGATGGTAATTGATGGAAAGAGAGAAAGAGGGGTGCCTCTTCCCTTGGTGAACAACACAAAGGGGACTTGAGAGGGGGACTTCCCAGCAGACAAAAGATGCTGCATGTAAAGAAAAAAGTGAGCAGCAATAGCAGAAAAGCAGTGATCGAGGCAGGAACCCTTTCTTCTGCAAAGTGGCAGTGCACTTTGTCCTTTGGCAGAGAAAGGAGCGCAGTTATGAATCTCATTCCGAAGTCTGAAGTGGTGAATCCTCCAAGGCACAGCTTATGTGCCTGCGTGTGAGTGCAAAGGAAGTAGGTTATTCTGAATACGGAGGCAGAAGAGAGAAAAAAGTTCCTTGTTGGCCCATAACTGTCAAGCAATTATAGCAGGAAAAGAATTTCTAAGCTGAATTGTGGCAGATAAAGCAGACTTTGAGGAGCGGAGGGGGAACAGGAAAAAAATAAGCTTCCATCAAACTATGGGCTCCTCCATGTGCCATGGGAATTGAGGGGATTTCAGGGACTGGTAGCTGAAGCTGCCTGGAGAAGGGGCGTATGTAAGGTAAATTTTTCATACTCACTGCTAACGTAAGCTCATATTTTAGAGAACAATGGAAGTACCCTTGTCGTATATTTATTTGCCTTGCATTTCCAGCAAAGTATTTGATATTCTCCTGTTTAATCATTTTTTCTGCAGTCTATGAGGCAGCCAAAACTAGTGATAGCGCAAGTAAAACAGAAGGGTTCCTAAAGTAAAATTTATTTGTTTTTCATCCCCCATGAAATATAACGCTCCACATCCAAAAAATGAAAAACAGTAAGGGATCTGTTCTCCCCCTTCTGCACACGTGTAACTCCATTTAGCAGCAGCAAGATTAACACACACCCATTAACTCCTTGCATGCCTGCCTTCTGCACATTAAGTGCAGCCTAAATCTTAGGGAGATGGATCACAGAATCACACAGAATCACAGAATGGTTTGGGTTGGAAAGGACCTTAAAGATCATCCAGTTCCAACCCCCTGCCCTGGGCAGGGACACCTCCCACTAGACCAGGCTGCTCAAAGCCCCATCCAGCCTGGCCTTGAACACCTCCAGGGATGGGGCAGCCACAGCTTCTCTGGGCAACCTGTTCCAGTGTCTCACCACCCTCACAGTAAAGAATTTCTTCCTGATATCCAATCTAAATCTCCCCTCTTTCAGTTTGAGGCCGTTACCCCGTGTCCTATCACTCCACTCCCTGATAGAGTCCCTCCCCATCTCTCCTGTAGCCCCCTTCAGGCACTGGAAGGGGCTATAAGGTCTCCCCGGAGCCTTCTCTTCTCCAGGCTGAACAGCCCCAACTCTCTCAGCCTGTCCTCATAATGTGTGAATGTCATTAGGAAGATGCATTTTTTACCTTTTACACTTAATATTACTGGTGTCTTTTATTGATTCTTTTTTGTGAGAAATTCCCCTATATGGCTGTAGCAACCGCGTTTAATTTTCTGTAAAGTAGATGGAGCTCCTGTTCTAGTAGGGGAAGAGAGAGGTAAACTACAAATGAGTTGCATCCAGGTGCCACTCCAAGCAGTGCTAATGGAGGGCAGCAGAAATCATAGAGTCACTTCTAGTAAACCTGCACCTTTTCAGAGGTCAAAACAAAGAGCTGTAAAGCTAATTTAATTGCTTCTGAAGAGCTTTAGGGTCCATCAGGAAAAGGTGTAGTAAAAGTTGAAAGTAATACCGATTTGCACCCTGTGATAATTTTGGACCACAGACACTAAGAAATAGTAGGAGAATAAAAATATGAAATGAAGTCAGCATAAGAATGCAAACACACTGCAAATCTATACAATAATTTGACTTTACATCTTGATATTTAGGCTTGCTTTCATATTCAACCAGGAAAGAAAAAAGAATCTTAAAGTTGTATTAACTTCTTACTACCAAATTTTGCCTCTGAAAGCAGATAATTTTCTTTGGCCTGGCTTTGTGTGTTATTTTCCGCTTTCCTCAGCCTCCCACACGCTAATGACTTGTGCATGGAATTCTCTTACCCTATGAATATATTTTCTTTTTAAGCACAGTCCCCACAGAGGTGGAAAATGTGAATGTGAAATGAAGCCTGCCATCCTCAAAGAAGGTTAAAGATCTAGGAGCATGTACAACTCTATCCTGAAAGTCAGTTTGTCGAGACATAATTTACAGAGGTTCAGTTGCACAGGCCTCATTCTGCATTTCTTTCAAGATGAATACTTTATACCTTCAGGCATGTGATTTCTCAAGGCATCTTTGTGGACTTGTGGGCAATCAGAATTTGCCTTAGTGGACTGAAACGGCCCAGAACAAACTCAGTGCTTAATCTTCTTTATTGCTAAAATTGATAAGCAGATCCATGCTAAGTGCTGACAGTTCTTACGTAGGGAGAGAAAAGTAGAAGCACCTGCTCCTTCAACCTCTAATGTTTTCTGGGCCAGAAGCTTTGTTTTGTTATTTGACAAAGAACTTGTTAATTTTGTTTCATAAAGCATAAATTTACATGAGGTATTTTCTTTGTGCTAATTCATACATGCAACGTCATGAGATTGATAATCTCAAACGCTGTCATCCAGAAGGCCTGATACAGCACTCAGTGACAAATACCAGCCAGAAGATGGAACGGGGACAGTGGGCTCTGGTGGAGCCCGACACTCCAGGGAAACGTCACAGTCAGGGCTGGCCACACAAGCCAGCCTTCTGGAGAGGCCCATCCTAAACAACGATTTCCAACCTTCCTTACAGTAGTAGATCCCAAATATAAAATCACCAAGGGTTGGTTGGATTTTTTTCAGGTTTTATGACGTATTTACGGTAAGGAATCTGCCAAAAACTTCAATTTGTTTTCCTTGGGTTGTATTTTTTATTACCACACAATGGCTTATTTCCCCTGAAGTTTCATGTAACACTTGTAATTACAACTTGTCCTGAAGAGAGTGAAACAATAACAATAAAAATGAGGGCCACTGAATGGGCCAAAGCTGCTCATAAGACAAGTGGTTTATAACATTGGTAAATTTGGAATAACCCTCAAGTTCTGCTCTACCTCTTTGGGAAACAGCCAGAATTCTGCACTTCACGGTATCTCTGGATGAGGAAGAAATACAATTTATCTTTGTGTTCAAAGCAATCATAAGACATAATGCCATTTATACCCACGGAAACTCATATCTTATGACAGACATAGTGAAGAGAGACTTATTGTCAAAATTTGGCTCCGGAGCCACTTGCCTGTCCATGTGACTGTTTATACCATTTTTGTTTACTTGCTATTGGAGAGTAATCAGAAAAAAAAGTTATAATGAATTATGGGTGCTGTCAAGTTTTGTATGAAAAGTATTAAAACTTTAAACAAAACAGTCTCCTAAATTCCTGTCCTTCTGGTCCTGCAGTCTTATCTTGCTTTTACACTTTTGTTTAAACTGTTCCTTCCTTTTTTTTCTTTTTTAGTTGGAGTTGATTCAATAATCTGGTCTTTTTTTTTTTTTTTATTTCTTGCAGATGTTAAAAGGATGAAACCCTGTCTCCCTCTGGTGCAGTGCTCGGCAGCCATGACATCTCCTCTGGTCCTGCGTGGAAGGTACCTTGCAGCCCGCTGCTGAACTGTTATGACATGTCTCTAGCAATCAGAAAGAAAAGCTGGGAAGAGCATGTGACCCAGTGGATGGGATTGGCTTTGGAGTCTGTGGAGTATAATACAGCATGTCGTCACGGACTGGTAGCTGATAACTTGCAGACAAGTATGGAAAAAGATGAGGTTTTGAGCGCGGACCGGAAAGAAAAATGTGCTTCCTTTCCAGAGTGCTGTTATAGTGGAGAGCTGATCAGCTTCCCTGCAAAGCAGCTGGGAAACGTTTCAAAGGAGGTGGATGAAAACGATAACCATGAGGATGAGGAGCATTTTCTGGAGGCCAGCACAGAAACTCTAGTCCACGTGTCTGATGACGATGATGACTATTCAGCACTCAACCTGGATAGTGTTAATTACCACATCGCTGCTGTAGGAAGCGAACCAAGAGATGAAGAGAAGAATTTAAATGGAGCAGGCTCCTTAACACAGATGGTACCAATAACAGAGAGTAACAAGGCAGCTGAAGCATCTGGAATAATTGGAGATATAAGTAAGGGACCTGGCTGTGACACGGTTCCTAAAGAGGAGATGAAAGAAGATGACGTTTGTGGCAGCATTGGCCAAAGCCTGGAGCTTTGTAATTATGAAGGCTTAAATGAAGTAGTAGATGTAGAGAGAGAAAATCTTTCTAATTCTCCAAATGTGAAAGAAATTATTATGCCTGGGAAGCAGCTGCTTCATACTGCTGTAATTGCACAACAGCGCCGGAAATCTGATGCTTTTAAAGACGGGCTTGGAAAGTCTGAGTGTAATGTGGTAGAGAGTGGGATTTCTTCTGAATCATGCACCAGCGGTGATAGACAACTCTGTTCAGCGGCGGAATCCAGCGACTGCCTTATGCAATCTTCTCCATGCTCTCTCATCCCGGCAGTGGAAAATGGTCTGGGTGGAAGTGGTTTCACAGAACCTCAAGTGGCCCCTGAAAACAAATGCCTTTCAAATGTCAGTTCAGCAGAAGACATTCAGTGTTTACATGTAAAGGATCCTTTGACCACACAAGGACATTCAGACAGTCAAGTGAAACTGCGCAAAAGAAAGGTAGGATGCTCATAAGCTGCAGAGATTTTTTTTCCTAGTGTTTTCCCCCAATTTCTTGTGAAGGTGGTTCCATGACTAATTGATGAGAGATAAAATATATTTTTCAGCCTTGTTTCAAGAACTTGTCAGATTTTTCTTCAGTTTTGAGACTAACGTGTCTATACAACAACTGAGTTTTCTGAGCTCTTTTTGAGGTCTGAAAATGTCTAAGCTGTGAATTTGGAAGGTGCCTTATATTCACTTTATTTTGTATATATATAATTCTATATACTTTTTATATGTTGTTCAAGGCTAAATAAGTAAGTATTTTCTGTGGGTTTAGTTTTATTTTTGGTTTTCTGCTCTTATCAGGTATCATTAGCCCTCTTAGGAAATAGATTGCGTGTAGAGGTTTGGAAGCTTTATTGAAAAAAGAGAACAGGAAAAAAGTGCAACAAAACTTTCAAAGGGAAAAAAGAAGTGGAAATATTTTGCAGTAGTTCTTCAGTTTTCAGCTCAGCCCCATGAGCATACCTTCTTGCTAAAAGAAGTATTGCTGAGTTTGAAACAATGTTTTGTGATTTTAAAGCAAGCAGAGAGTTTCACTGTCTACACAGAGCAAGGAAGAGTAACATTACAAAACTTTAATGGACAGATTCCCTGGCAATAACATTCCCATTGGCTTTCACGGGGGGAGATCCGCTGGCTGTGGCACTGCAGAATTCATCTCAAAGTCTGGCTTTCCCAGCTATGCTGCTTATTCTTGCTAATAACCAATTTGTAATTGTTTACTTCTCTCTGCCTTTTTTCATTTGACATCATCCAGCTTCTTTGGTCTGGTTTTTTTTTTTGGTTTGGGGTTTTTGTTTTTTTTTTAATCTGTTGTCTATTAATTGTGTGGTTGGTTGGGTTTTTTTCCATCAGCTGTAGCACCTCAGCAGCTGTTTCACTAAAGCACAAATTCGCATCTCTAAAGTGCTGTATGCCAACACAGCATCCTGAGCTGCTGGCCCTTGCTTCCTTGTGTAAAACCCTCGTTAGTATTAACGCACAATTGATATGGTTGGAAGCTGTATGCAAGTCTTGCAAAAGGTTTCCGAAGGCCTCCAAGCCAGTCTTCCTTTGGTAGTTCACGCAATCACAGTTAACATGGTAACTATTCCACTGATCTTGCAGTAAGCGTGGCTCTGAGTTACAATTAAGAAGGCAAAACCTGACTAGCAGTACCAGAAATGTTAAAATGACCCATCTGTACAACGCAGCTCAAGCTTAAAAGGAAAAACTTAACCGAATTAACATCACATTTGAGAACTAAGTTGACTATTATAACCGTACGCTCAGCTGCTGTACTTTAGCACCTCGTATTCGTTTTTACTAAGCGTAGTTGTTCCTATTGATGCGTGCATTTCATACTAGGTTAAGATTAGCAAGATTAATTTTTATAATGCAATTTCAAAGTCCTATCATTACTATTTGAAAATACAGATAAAACTTCTTTTTATTATGTACATATGCAGTCACTGTGCTGTGGCTGCTCACATTAGCTTTCAGTGTACTGTCCTATATTTTTTTAACAGCTTCGATGTTGCTAGTTTCCATGCAGCTCCTTGCATCTTGTTTTGAGTTCGCACACTCATCTGTTAACTGTACACTCACGAGAACTATATTTGAGAATACATTTGTGATCTGTGTTTGTGCCGTTAAATACTTAAAAGGACGGAATATAAACATTCCAGTGAGACTAATGGTGAGAAAAGCTAAGAACATGATCATATAAAGGAGCAAAATACAAGGAGTTGCTTCAAGGGTGGTTGAGAGTTATGTGGCTGCAGCAACTGCGAAGCTGCGTGCACTGTAAAAGGGGAGGGAGTCCGTAGATCTGGAGGAGTGACCTCGTACCACTTTGGTTAAAGAAGTCTTTACCAACAACAGTAAAATGTTTGGCAAAAGGGAAAAGATATGATCTGCTTTTGCTTCTGGTATTATTTATCTCTAAATTCGCCGGACACTTCTACAGACAATGTTCCTGTGTGCAGGATTTTATCACTTATCTCTAATCGTGCACTGTTTCACAAAAGCCTGTCTGTGTTGGTAATAATCTGTAATGAAAAATGTGCCTATGTTTACAAACTTTCCCTGAAAGCCACTTTTGTAATTTTAACAAAACATTAGAAAAACACCAGACTTGAAACTGAATCCATCCATAAAAGTCAAGTATTTGCTTTGCAGTGACAGGAAGACTTAAGGGATTGGGAATGGTATATAAAACCTTTTCTCTCAAGGTCAGCAGTTCAAACAGTGCAGTTGAGGCCTAAAACACTCCACTGTCTGATTAATGCTCAGTGTCAATTATAGTTGCACATAAATGCGTGCTCAGAGAGGTCGGAATATGGGAAAAGGCACATGGAGATAAATTGCTAAAGGTATTTGGGGACCCAAGCCTTGAGGCGGCACCGTGGGGGATGATGGAAAGGTGCTGAACCTCAGCTACTGCCATGACAGTTAAGATCTTAGGACCTTTGAGGAGACATCATTCTGCTCTTGCTGGTACTAAATTCTTCCGAAAACCTGTTCCTCGTTAACATATTTTAAACTGCTTTTAATTGTGGCAACAGAGCATGACCTTCCCTGTTATCTTTAGATCTGCTGCCTTCAAACCGAAGTTGAGGTGAGACAGTGTGGATCTGTTGTGCTTGCTCTGCAGACAAATGCGGGTTTAAGGGCTTAAAGTTTAGCATCTTTGACCACCACTAGCTCCATTTCAGCAAATTGCTTTAGCCATGATGGATGTGCTGACACCAAAGATGCTTTTTGCAAACAGGTCCAGCTGTTACAGCATTCTTTGCTCCCTCAAATCACCAGGGTTCAGATGGTTGATGCACAGCACCTTCTCCTTTGGCTTCCCAGGAAGACTTCCTAAGGCTCGGAAGTAGGAAGTACCTGAATTTAATTGTGATAAGTTAATGATGTTGGGTCTAATTGAAAGATTCCACAGTAATCAAGCTTTCCTGTTTTTTTGTTGATTGATAATCAATTCAGTTTACCCACAACATGACATTGATGGTTATTAATGGTTCAGAGTAGCAAAAGCATAAATGGATTAACTATATGTGGCTACACCAACTAGACCCTCCTGTATGCTTTCCTGGGTTAAATAAATTTTAGATTTTAAAATAGTCACTTAACTTCAGAATTGTACATTCTGAATTTCCAAAGATTGAAATAATCTTTGGAACTAACGAGCAAGCTGTCATCCTTGGGGAATCCCAACAGCTCACGTGTAAGAGAAGAGGAGACGGGGTATTGAAAAGCATTCTGCATGCAAGAAGATAGAATTACTATTAATAGGCTTTTTAATAAAACTCGGGAAGTCGCAGTTAATATTTAAAAACAAAATTCAATCCACAGACTAGCTTAGCAAGATAGTACCAGAAGATTGAGGGGAAAATAAATCTGTGAAAAGATAAACAGATTTTTCACTGAATATACACACGCATTTAAGAAGTATATTCTGATTTGATCCAGAGTAAATGCAGGAAACATTCCTCACATGTGTTTGGGCTGCTTTGATATAATGCAGTTTAATATCTGAATATTGGAAGAAAAAGAATTGAATTAACATCTACAAATGAACGTGTCAAAATTGTTAGTTACTTGTTCAATTGTTTTCTTGGTTTGGATAAGATATATACATTTTCATGCCTTTACACTTGCAGTGAAACACAGTTTACTGAAAATCTGTTATTCATTGCAATAATGAAATACTTTTCGATTGTCTATGTTGTATGTTCCAGACTGCAATGATTTAAGAAAAAAAAAAAGTAATTCTGAAATCTCTGAAAGCAGCCTGTTCTCAGGCATCTCAAAGCAATATTTCTTTGCAATGCTTAATATTTTTTGTTATTTTCATTAACCTGTGGAAGAAACAGGTTCTAGAAGTGCTCAGTCCCTAGAGAGAGGCACTTGTCACAGTAATTTTTTGAGAGGTCCATAGAAAGAGCTTTGGAGTAAATCTTCCAAAAATGAACTCTCTTGGACTTAGAAATTAAGTTCAAAATAGTTCAGACAAACTGTGGATCATCTTTTGAAGTTCTGGTTGCTTATCTAAATTAGGTATTAATTCTGAAAGTTTTGGGGTTCTCTTCTAACGTGAAACTTCTAGCTTGCTGCAGAGATTTTAGATTAAAAGTGTTAATAAAATCTCTAAGTTAGAGATGATAAAGTAGTGGCAAATTTACTGCACAGTGTGATGAAATAAGAAGTCGATACGTAATGATTGGTTGCAGGAAATGTAATTGATGTATTGTGCCCCGTGATTTGAAGTTTATGTCAGCTGTGTTTCTTCCGAGAAAAGGTATAGCCTAGAATACTGCTACAGGAAGGGGTAATTGGGGTATCAAACTGACTGGAGTATATGTGACGAATTTGTAACAGTTTCCCTTCACTGATAATCTCAGACCTCATTTCAGTCTCATTAAAACATTTTGCTCATCTGTCAGTGAGAAAGGAATGAAGTAAACAAATGTTTCGGTGTACGAATTCCACATCTCTCTTCTATGAGGCTTTTGCTTTTAATATTTACTACTTGCAGTTCTTCATGGTGGGCCCGCTTAGAAACTTTCCAGGTTCAAACAGTCGATGTTATCTCAAAGTCATTCCTACAAGACTAAAGAGTATAACGGTCAGGGCTATTTCTAACGCTTGCTATTATGGCTACTATTTTAATCCAGATTTCTAGATTAAACGCTGTGTGGTTTGCAAAGGATACTTAAGGACACAGATAATGTCAGCGTGACAGCAGCACCCAGCATCAAAGAGATGCAAAATAATTTCAAAAAAAGATTATCTGAAGGATGGCAGCAAATGTTGGAAGAAACCCGGGTAGGCGGTTACCCGGGGTGACACAGGACCTTGACTTTTCTTTACTGTTACAATAAAGTTTGTTTCATTATTTCATCAATTATAACTATACTAATGCGAGAAAACAAAAAAAATTGCTTAGTTGGATTTCCATCCCTATTTGCCACTTGAGTATCATGCTTGTCCGTGAGATGTGGAAGCTGACTCTCTTCCGTTACGATGTGTAATAAATTCTGTTTTACAAGGCTAAAACTATGCTTTTTATGGCCAGTTAGAAAGTTAGGTTCTTCCAGGAGCTTCTGCTTGTATCACCCTGTAAATTGACTCCACGGGAAGCCTATGGAGCCTTGCCTGTTGGCTTAGTCCTCCCAGTAATGTACCTGGGAGAGGTAGTAGGAAATCTTCCAAAAAATTATAAGAGCTACCTACTTTACTGAAACAGTTTCCTTACAATTTATTCCCTGCCATCTCTGCTGTTCACATTGCATAATCCTTTTCAACGGAGCACTCGCTTGTCAGCATTAGATTCTTATTTAAAAAGTAATGTGAGCTTGTTGTGAACAGTAGTATCCAACATTTTAGATCTTATTTTATTGCTGTTAAAATACCAGAGACTGAGTTTCCAGCCCTTTCACAACTATGTCTTTCTGAAGTCTTAATCTCCCTTTACCTCAGTTCTGTCTTTGTTGAATGGGGGTAACTTAATGATGAATTCTTTTTTCCTACCAATTTTTATATTAGCTTTTAAGACTTTTAAAGCATTGGGGTTTTTTTTTATAGAAGCTGGTTTAGTAGGGATCTACATAAGTAGTAATATGTAGGCTTGTCAATGGTGCACACTTGTTAATGTTGTGCTGTAACAATAACTCAGGTCAGCACGGGAAAAACAAGCAAAGAAGATAAAAGTACGAATAAAAGCAACAGGAATGTACAGGAAATCTTAATTAAAAATGGAAAGGTGCATTTTGCTGTATCCTGATTTTGTCATAGGGAATTGAATTTACCCTTTTCTGAGATTCAGTCTGCAGATGTGTGTCAGTCAGGGGAAAATGACAGCTCTAAAAGTTGGTGATTTTCAAAGTCAATCATCTTCAATTGCACCTTTGCAAAATATGATGTATAAATGCATTTATTTCCCACCGTTTATGTTTTCCCATTGAGTATCTTTTAAAGATAATCATCTTGCAAATATTCTAGGGGAGCGATCCAATGACCAGGAAATAAATCTGCATTCTCAGATTATAATGATCATTAGAAATTCTGAAAATATGGAGAACAATGAATGTTGCTTGGGTGGCTGTAGGAGACAAAGGTTTCACTGCTTCAGTATGGTCATGGGAGACCAAGGCTTCACTGCTTAAGTCTAGACATTAAAAAAGCATTAATGGATGCCAGTGAAACTACTGTATTCTTAGAGTATGTTTAAGTGCCTTGCTGAACTTTGGTGTTATAATGATTAGTAACCTTGGAGACTACAGAAGGTAGTTACTACAGAAGCACTATCACAGAAAAATGACTTTCAAATCATGTGGTTATCTATATTTCCTGTACAACTCAGACCTGCACTGATGCCAGAATAGCATATTTTTCACATATGGAGATGAATTATACAATATTGGCATCTAGGGAATGTTTTTCCGTAGTTTTCTGAAGGACAACGGTAAATGCAAATATTGGAAATCTGATAATTGCTTTTTAAAGATGATCATTCAAACAGTGGAAATCTATTTTATCACGTATGAAATTTGGATTTGCTTTAATTCCATTTCTGCATCTCTTGTCATTTTCAGACTTTCTAAAGGTTTTTCAAAGGTTTTTCAAGCTTTCTAAAGGTTTTAGGAAAGAGCGTGGGTCTGTTTTCCCAAACTCATAACGTGAATATGAACACCGTCAAAAACTGATGAGGGATCCTAAGCCACAGCAGCTTTCTCAAAGGTTAGTTGCTACCCACATGTCTCAGAGCTACAGTCTGTAGTAATAGTACAGTGGGCAACTATTACTGAGATCCACAGTTGCTTCACCACAAAGAATTTGCTGCATTTGCACATTGCTATTAAATGGTCATAATTTTGAAGGCATTGGGAAGAATCTGGCAAGAGCTGCGAGTAAAGCAAAACAAATAGTATGATTTCTTAAAAAAAGAAGCCTGAAACCTTCTTGGCTGTCGCGAGGATTTGTTTCTCTCTTCTGGATTGAAAAGTTGCTTCCTAAAGTTAACATCTAATAATGAAGACGTGGTTCAAAATTATAAATGGACTAAACCAGTTGGATCTCATTTTTTAAAAAATTATGCATATTATCTATGGTAATTAATAGAAAGCGGTGGTCATAAAGCACTCCTATTATTATGATTAGATGACCATGAATTTTCTCTGGTGCTCTCACAAAAATATGTATCATAAATATTATCTCCATCTGGGAAGCTGAAGAATGCTTTCCCACAGACTTCCTTTGTGTTTGGACTGAAGTATGATGTATTTCAAACAATCTGAAAAGTATTTAAAACAAGCTCAGAACAGGATGGGATGATTGCCAGGCCATTACAGTATAACCTTTATGCAAATTTTACTTTGACACATTTTTGTGACAGCGTTCAGCAATAAATTTTAAAGGCTGCCAGCGTTGTCTAGACTGCAAACCAAGAGACTGTTGCGCATCAAGTTATGCATTAGTTGGAGTTTAGCTACCTAAAATGGTCATGAAAGTATTTGTATTTATGCGCGGTTCATAGTCACGCACTATCACTCCACCAAAGTGATATTACACGCTTCCGGGAATCAATGTAGGGAGCTCTCGTCTCATGCAGTTTACACTCAGAAATTCCTAATTTTGTCCCGGTTTGCAATAATTGGCTGGAAGAAAACTTTTAAAACATTTTTTGTTTGTTTGTTTTTAAATAGTGTCTTTAAAAAGTTCTGATTGGTAAGGGCCGATTATTTGCTGTTTGTAGTCTATAAACTCTCAGTTGTAGGTCATGTTAAATGGACCAATGATCTTCCTAAAATGACAACAGATTGTAACGAACACCACATTTTTGAGGGAAGCTGCCTTGGAAGAAATGAATGGACATAGTACGCAAAAAACCAAATTTAACAGTTTAGCAAATGGGAAGTGGAATTAAAACACTTGGGCAAAACCTTCTGGGTTACATGACATCACTATCCAAATAAACTTTTCCACTGGTTAAAGAAGAATTTAAAAAAAAAAGAAAAGGACTTTGCTTCCTAGAACTGTTCACCTGGCACTTTCACAAGCATAACGTTCACTTTGAATTAACAATCAAGTGAAAACAGAGAGATGTGAGAGGCACACAGAGACACAGCTGCCATCAAACCCCAGCAAATACAGCCGTAACCTGGGACGTTATTAGAGCACCCCCGCTTGTATTAAAGAGCCTTTGAAGCCATAGCTGTGGCAGAGCAGCTTTTTCAGCACAACCTTCTACTGCGGACACGAGCTGTGCTGAAAGCAAAAGCTTTTCTGTTTGTGGTGCTGAGCCGCAGGAGGAGGCACAGAAGAGCAGCCCACCCTGGCCAGCTCTGGGGCTTGAGGCTTTACAGCAGCGAGGTCTTTGCCACTGCCGTCAAGGAGTATTTGGCCGTGGTGGTATGGGGGTTGGGTAAGTCCACGGGCATCTCACTAATTCCCATGCAGTATTTAAAAGCAAACGAGCAAAGAGAACCCCACCATTGGCTGAACTGCAGCAGGGTGGGAGCCATCTGCAAAGTGTTTTCCATAATTTTGGGGGGTTTTTTAATAGAATCATAGAATCACCTAGGTTGGAAGGGATCTTTCAGATCACCTAGTCCAACCATCAACCTAACTCTTGACAAAAACCATCCCTAAACCATATCTCTACCCTTTTTTCTTTTTTCTTTTTTCTTTTTTTACCTTTTTTTACTTTACTTTTTTTACCTTTTTTTACCTTTTTTTACCTTTTTTTACCTTTTTTTACCTTTTTTTACCTTTTTTTACCTTTTTTTACCTTTTTTTACCTTTTTTTACCTTTTTTTACCTTTTTTTACCTTTTTTTACCTTTTTTTACCTTTTTTTACTTTTTTACTTTTTTTTACTTTTTTTTACTTTTTTTTACTTTTTTTTACTTTTTTTTACTTTTTTTACTTTTTTTACTTTTTTTACTTTTTTTACTTTTTTTACTTTTTTTACTTTTTTTACTTTTTTTTACTTTTTTTTACTTTTTTTACTTTTTTTACTTTTTTTACTTTTTTTTACTTTTTTTACTTTTTTTACTTTTTTACTTTTTTTACTTTTTTTTACTTTTTTTTACTTTTTTTTACTTTTTTTACTTTTTTTTACTTTTTTTTACTTTTTTTTACTTTTTTTACTTTTTTTTACTTTTTTTTACTTTTTTTTACTTTTTTTTACTTTTTTTTACTTTTTTTTACTTTTTTTTACTTTTTTTTACTTTTTTTTACTTTTTTTTACTTTTTTCTCTTTTTTCTTTTTTTTCTTTTTGAGGTGTTTTGGTTTTTTTCCCTTGCTTCCCAATCATGGTCATGCATATGACTGAAACACCTAAAAATGTGTTTCTTATGTCCTTTTACTGTTCTCTCTTAATGGCAACATAGGAGGTTGATAAAGACAAGGGGGACTATGTCGCAGATACACAGGGTGTATTGAATAAGGCCTTACAAAACGAAACAATACTGTTTCTGCTGCCAAAAACTGTTTCCAAGCTCAAGAGGATATGGCCTAAAATGGTCATGAATTCAAATTTAGAGGGATATTCTTCCTCCTATGAAAAAAATCCAGGCAGCAATACAGCGTCTCTCTATATGTATGCGTGAGTGTCTGTGCACGCTGGGGTAAATGTATGGCAAATGTAAACCAGATCCTTGCTCTCCTTCATAACTCTGTCACAGCTGACGTCTAATGCTTTTACAACAATGGAACATAAGGAACTTGGCTTATGCCCACTGCGTTAATGAAAAATTGGCTCACTGTAACATGAGGATGTCCTTCAGTAATGTGCCGTATTACAGCAATAACTTTCATATCTTAAGTTTCACATTGTTTTTGCAGTCTCACCTTACACGAGGGTTAGAATGAAAATGCAATATGTAAAATATTTATGTTAAGTGGAAGTTTATTTATCCTTTCCAGTAAGATGCCTCCTTCCCAAACATTTCTGCACACAGCCGATTCAATTAAAGGAAGGCTTCTAGTTGGATATCCTGAATGTCCTATTCATTTGGATAGTTTTACTTTAACATAAAATGGATCACCTAATATACCCATTCAAAAAAAAAAGTCTTCAAGGAGTCGATTCTGTTCTTGTACTACATGTTTTAATCTCTTGGGTGGTATCCTCAACCTTCTTAAAAATGATTATTTGCACGCACTAATAGTCATTCATATGTGATTCACGGCTGTTTGATATGGAGGCATGAAATACATGAAAAAATTCAGCAGTGCTGAAGCTCATGGCTTGTGCTGCATGTAATTTTAGCTTCAAAATATTTTAAAAGCTGACATCTTTACTGCATTGAAAATGAAAAAGCATGGCCACGAGCAAAATTTTTGGGAATGTAAACTAAAGTCCTTTCCTACGTACAGATTTTCTGAAACACTACACTTCTAATAAATGCCAAGCTGTATTTCTCTCACACAAATTTAGTAGCTGACTGTATGTGTACATCACACCTCACTACATCTGCTTAACTTATTCCAACGTGGTAAACTCACCTGTTTACAAATATTCTCTACTGCTTGATAGATGATGACAAGATGATGGGGCAGACGAGCAGTATCCTGTTTATTCTTTACACTTACACGGGAAGTAAAATAGCCAGAGAGTGAATAAGAGAAGAAATAGGACAAAAAAGACACTGAGAAAAAAAAAGATATTCATTGAAATAGGACAAAAAAGACATTGAGAAAAAAAGATCTTGAGAGACTGTCTTATAGGTGGGATAAGACTGGAAAATAAGTAGGTGAAAATTAATTGATTTTTCCATGTAAAGTGATGATACAACTCTTAATTGCACAAACTCAGCTCACAAAAACAACTCCCAGTTGATCAGTTTGTCTGTCTCCCAGCTTTCATCAGTACTGCCAGTAACAGTCAAAGGCAATTTGGGAAGAAATTCCTCCATATCTGTACCGTGATTAATATTCTTGTGGGTAAATAGTCTGCAGGACTTGTAATTTAGCACAATTCACCAACGTTTTATTAAGCTTTTACAAAAGTCATGTTGTAAATCTTACTGCAGGTTCTTTTGCAGTATATGTTTTAAATCAATCAATTGTGTTTTTGCAGACTGAAGCCTATGAATAGTTATGACTGTGGGGAAATCAACTTTAATCAGATTCAGAAGAAACACATATATTCCTGAATTTTGCTCTCTTGAGAATAGTAACAGAAGCCTCAGATTAGAACGTCAATTTAATTTTTTTCTAGGTTATCCACACTCTGTCAGACAAAAAAAAAAATCCTTCTTCATCCTACCCATGCTCTTCTAGACAGCATGTTGAGATCACTGATTCTTCCCCCTCACTCCTACCTCTCAGAAATGCTTCGATTTTTTTTTTTCTTCCTCATTTCACATACTAAGCTCAGTGTGGCAGTATTAAACTTTTTAGCCTTTTGGAGCTTATGCATATATAAAGGAAAGATCACTCAGTGACATGAAAATACTGTGTATTTTCCTCCCTGTAAGCATCAATGCTTATAAATACTTAAAGGGTGGGTGTCAGGAGGATGGGGCCAGGCGCCAGGACAAGAGGTAATGGGCACAAACCTGAACATAGGAAGTTCTGTCTCAACACGAGGAGGAACTTCTTTACTCTGAGGGTGGCAGAGCCCTGGCACAGGCTGCCCAGAGAGGTGGTGGAGTCTCCGTCTCTGGAGACATTCCAAACCCGCCTGGACGCGTTCCTGTGCAACCTGCTCTGGGTGACCCTGCTCTGGCAGGGGGTTGGACTAGATGATCTCCAGAGGTCCCTTCCGACCCTGACCATTCTGTGATTCTGTGATCATCATTTCACAGGGGTTGATTTCAGGCTCAAGGCAGCAGCCTAGCAGAGCCGAACAGACTAGGATGGGAATACTGTTGGAGAAAAGGGTCAGCGGCTTCTATAACTCTGACTCCACTTTGGTATGAGGGGTAGAGCTGTCCCAAATGCCCTCAAAAGCTAGTTCTGTAGTGGTGATAGTAGTTCCCGGTCCCCTTGCCCAGCACTCATTTCTACAGCTGCACAAAGTCTCTGCTCAAATCCATTTGTAAGACTATGTGACAAAAACCTAACTGCTCCGTGGGTTTTTTCGCAGCTTCCTTAGCAGGCATGGTCGGCAGTGACTTGGGCCCTGATTCTGGGCTTCCTTTCTCCGTCCTTTCCATTACGCTTCGTTCACGGAGGACAAGCTCTCTTGTGTCGACAGCATTGCCTCACAAAGCATAATAATGACAGTTTAAATGTCAGAGCTGTTAGTCACTGTTGATTGTCTTAGGGCTTAAATAGAAATTCCTTGTTTTCTAGCCACTATGTTCAGAGGGAGCGTTTACCAGCAGCAAAGTATAATTGCGGAGCTTTGATCTTTGCTTTGAAATGTCTTTTAAAGCGTAAAGAAAACTCGTCTGTGCTGAGAACGACATTAGAGGCTATTTCTGGAGTTAGACCAGGATTCTGAAGGTGAAAGGACACTTCTCCAGCTCTCTCAACAAGTCCCTGGGAAAGTTAAAAATAGGTCTTGCTGAAAAAAAATTTGGCACTTGTTATTTGAGAAAATTTCTTTATTCCAGGAACTGCCTCATGTAGCAGAAATTTATTTACCATCTGTGTAGACTTGAAAAATTTTCCATCTTACCAGATACACAACTGAAATAGAAACAGATTTTCCGTCCCTATGCTTTACGCCGTCCGCTGCTTTAAGAGAGTGCTGTTGTAAAAACTTATGAAATTTTTGTGTTTGCCAAAGGGGGGTGGCTCAATGATAGCCCATCTGTCAAACTCTGAAGTTCTGGTTGCAACCTTTAATGATGTCACTTTACTGCTGCTAAAGTATGTCATTTGGGGAGGGAAGGGGAGCTCGCAGACCCAGTAGCTGAACATATACGCTTGTTTTAATTGTTGTTAACAGTTGTTTTAATTACTGTTACAGTACTGACTTCTAATCAAAAAATAGTCACTTGAGAAATTAATCACAGATGCTTTTGCTTTCGTTATTCTGAGACTTTGAACTAGTAAAATTGTATGAGATGTGATGTTATTTTAACTAGAAGAATTGCTAAACTCTTTAATCTGGCAATTTTGATCCGTACTTTAAACTGCATACTGTCTGATTATTTTTTTTTTACGTTTTTATAGCTTTTCTCTTTTACTGCGTAAGGTAAGGCAAGCTATTTTATATTTGAGCAAAATCATGTAATTGTGAAAATGAACAGGTGTGAATCTTAAGCCATTCTGTATTCTTTCCCATTGCTGCTAAATCATCTGCAATCCTAAAATGAGGAAATTAGAATTTATACTCTCAGCATACAGCTGCATGTGTTATTCAACAACCCATGTTTTAAAATGGGAGTTGCAGTTCCCAAAGAAGCAGAAGTTTTTCGCATTGTTTTTAGTTAGCTTTGTGCTAATGGGTTAAGGCATATACGTGCCTTACCCATATGTTTTAGTTTGGGCCAGGAGCATGCTTTTGAAGTGAGTTTGCTGATTGATGTGGTATAAAGCATGATAAGCGACATGGTGAAAGATGTGAGAGAGTGAGATGCAGTGTGGATTGCCTGATTTGATAGCTGCGTGGCTGATTTGATGATGCTAATACAGTGCTTCAGAAAGAAAAACTGTATTTTAGGATTGTAAATAGCCAGGGAAATTTTTTTCAGATATTAGGAAGAAAAAAAGGATGTCAGTGGGTAGCAGATTCGTATCTGCACAGTGCAAGAGGTATGAATTGAAAGACTAGTTATCAGATGTAGTCACCGTATTCTACACCCGCATGACTTGCAATGTGAAGACATCCAACTCTGTCCCCTACCTCAACCAAACTGGGTGCAAGATACGTAATTGTTATGACTGGACAATGTTAATTACCAACAAACCTTCTGAAGACAGATTTTTAGAAGAGATCGGTACATTATAGTTTCCTTTTAGGTGAATTTGATAAATATTCCCTGGTAGAAGAATATGAGTTTCTGACTTGAGGTTACAATTTAGCCCCTAAACAAACTACACAGTCTCTTGAGATTTTTACAGTTTTTGTTTCAGCTGTCTGAAATATATCAGATCCAATGTAAAACTAGTGAAGAACACTTTTTTCCCCTGTAGTTGTGCTTTCTAGTTCTCTCACTAATTCCCAGTAGTCTTGTGGTAATGCGTTCATTCTGTTGGCCAGCTGTTCAGCTCTCCATGAATGCATCCTCCTGATGTGCTTTTCCCAGCGTTTCACAAGTCAGTGTCCTATTCCACTTCAACATAAAACTTTTTTGAAAACAAAACTATATAGCACTGGGGATGCAGACAGGGAAAGCGATGCAAGCATAATCAAACTCAGTCTGAATAAGTGACGAATGAGTAAATAACAAATATTACACGGTATAAGCACTAAACTGCTCTTAATGTGTGTTTGAAATGAGAGCGACTCCCTCTTTTATAATAGAGATTTTTTTGTCTCTGACACAATTATCTTTCTTTCACTTTTCTTAATTACTGGCTGTAGTAGAAGGGAACGCTTCGGTTCCCTTCTGTAGGCCCTTCAGTATTAGCCCACTAATATTAGCTTCGGTCTTTGTTAAGGACAGAATTGTGAGCCTCAAAGGTAAGGTTCGACTCTACAGGGGGAACAGAAAGTGTATGAGCAGACTAAAATAGAAATAACTGATTTGTCCCCTCTTGCAACACATTTTTCACCAAAAATGGCTCGTGGGATTATTAAATGCCAAGTGTTAAGAGAGCTGAAAATAGGGACGGTTTTACCCCTGGTTATTACCCTAGATTCTTCAAGACAAAGGAGAAATTCAGCAGCTAGAAATCATTGCTCTCTCCTGATTATCCCAAGGCAGCTGAGGGGGAGGGGTAAATAAAAAATGCAAAGAAAATATTTGTCTACAGTTTATTTTAAGACTCTTTCTTTGTTTATTGTGAAGCCTAACATTTGATTCCATGGTGTACAGTGCTGGATAAAATCTGAAATGTAATTCTGTACAGGGAAAAATCTCTGTTGTGCATAGCATTGTGTAGTGGTAAGTATAGTTTATAGAGGGTATTTTGGATTTGGGCCATCTGTGTAATTTGGATGCTCTCTCATATTTAACTCCGTCTGAGATTTACACCCAGGCCACAATTCCAGCAGGCACAGCAAGTGTGGGCTGTGACTTAACCCAGTAATGCGCGAGGAGGCTCCGTGTCGAGAGGAATCTATGGCATCTATTTGATTACATTGTTGGTCATTCTCTGCCCGAGTGGTTCCCATTACCCCATGACAAATAGTGAGATTTGTCTTCTCTACCCATGACCAAGGCATAAAATCTTCTACCTTTCTCTGGGAGTCCCCATGCTCTATGCATATGTATTACGTGGCAGTGGGTTTGCTCGTTTTTGGCAGTGTGTGGAACAGTTGCGTTGTGATTATATCACTTCACATGTTCTGTAGGGAAATAAGATAAGCACTCATTTGTTCTAGTTCATTCTGTCCTGTAGAAATGACCTCCATCTGTGTATTATTTGTGTTTTAAAAGGTAGTATGAGAATTTCTAGAAATACTTATTGTAGAAGCTTTTTGTTAAAAACAGTATACAATATTTATCACATGATCTCCAGTAAACACCCTACTTTTTTGAGTTGTTGTTTAGAGAATCTAACCAAAATGTAGCCGCCTGGGAGAAGAGTTACTGATAATAACATCAGTGCAAGCATGAATAAATCAAAACAGAGAAGTCATCTTATTTATTCTCAATCAAAGGCAGAGCTTGTGTTAGGATTTGGGATTTCCTTGAATTCCAGTACTTCGTTAAATCTTGAGGGTATAGCATGCAGGCAAAATGAGCATTTTATTAAATAGCCAATAAAATCGTATTAATTATGTAACTTATAAAAGGAATATCCCAGTTGAAATAATATAACGTACAGAAACAAAGAGAAAGACAGACAGTAGAAAAAGAGTTTGGCTGTGTTCTGGGGATTTTTGCGAGCTTAAGCCTATTGACTGACCTTTGGTAGCCAGGAATTTTGAACCGTCAGTGAAATCTGTTAATAAATATCCATTTAATTATGACTTTTCAATTAAAGGAATAAAATAGGAGTCGATCAGTTCAGGTTGGACTATATGATCTTTTAGGAGTGCTCTGATTGCTTCTACTTCTGCCGGGCATTTAAAGAGAGTTGTCTTGGCAGTCGCTGGAGCCTTCCACATTTCCTTGGTTTCGCCGAGCGTCAGAAAAGATGCTTTTTAACTAGCGCTGGAGATATTTCTGACGGGTTGTATCTAATGTCAAACGAACCGCCTCACCGGGGACAGGATATGGCCAGTCGTATGGGGAGGCGGCAGCAGCACGAAGGCTGGGTGTATGGCTGAGGAGGATGCAGACAGAGAAATGACAAATCTGGACGGTGCCCATTTATCACTCACCGCTGTACCCTCGCTGTAGTCCACATAAGTCAACATATCCACATAATCCGCATAAGTCATACAAGAAGAATCCCGTTCTTGTCACTTGTTGGATTCGTTGGATGTGACAATTGCTCTGTAGTCTTCTAATAAACAGTAAAAGAGTTTTGTGACTATGACAAAATATACTGATAGGAGGACAGAGAAAAATTTACAAAGAAGAAACGGGTCTCCAGCGCTAATATTTTACTTAAATGAACTGTTTCGTGTGAGCCAGAGCTCCTACAATTAGGCAGTCTGCTAACTTACGCTGCAGTGGAATTTACTAACCAGAAAGATAACGCTTGTTCCTTGAAAGAAAAACTCAAAAGATTTGATAATTAGCTCTCAGAAGAGTCCATTGGTTATTTTACAGCTGTGGAAAAAACAGTAGAGACCTTATTTATTGACGTAGCTATCTGATAAATCAGGAAGAGATCAGTGTCATGGAATCTTTTTGAACAGACCACCTCCTGACACTGGGAAAGGTCCAGATGAAGGTCAAAACCCTCCGCTTCCTGTCTCAGAGAGGAAAAGGAGAAAAAAATCTGATAAACATAAAGCTACACAGAGCTGCTTTGGAAATCTCTAGAGATGAAGGGAGCAGGGGAAGAACATTAAAAAAAAATAATCCTCTTGTTAAATGTAGAAAGACAGTACACGCATTCAATGATATCAAGAAAACGCTGATTTACATTTTTTCCAGTTTGATTACATTGTCAGAACTGAGCCTGAAACATGAGAATCAGGAATGAAACATCCCCCAACAGGCACGATCATAGCAACACACAGTCGTTACCCCACTAACCACTTCTAAATGTTGCCACTCCAGGGATGGATCAGAGAAGCAAGACTGAAAACAGAGGGGAACTTAGCCCAGTGGCCAGCACTGTTGCTTAGGTCAAGTCTTGCTTTAGCCTTGAGAAAAACACTTATCCTGCCTATAATTGTCCCATCCTTAAAATGGAGTTAATATCATTTTCCCTTGTTACGTGTAATGTGGGTTAACTGTATTAAAGATGCAATGAAGTGTTGTATTATTAGGATCTATGCAATCGCCTGAGATACCATAGGTTCCTCAGGAGCCTTAAAAACTGTCTTTCAGAGCTGCAATATTGTTCCTGCTCATTACACTCCCTCCCACGCCGTATTAAAACTCACAGTTTGTTGCTAGTGAGGACCAGTCTCCCATTTTTGCAGCACCCATGCTTTAAAATTAGGTTTAGATGAAATTAAACGCGAAATAACTTGTAGGTGTGCTCTCACTCATTCGCATGTGCTTTCTGTCTCTCTGAGGTTTCCATACAGTAATTTCAGGAAATTATGGGACACTTACCCCAATGCCCTTTTCTGTCATTCTTCTCCGTAAGCAAGTTTTCCTTTCAGCTCTCTACTCATCTCTCTTCTTTTCAAGAATAGCGTAAAAGTTCAGCCTTTTTTGAAGGTATGTAAGTATCAATATGACTATCGAACTTAATTGTATATTTAGAGATATTTATCTTCCTAAGCGTAAACATCTGCTGAGCAACTGAGCCTTGGACAAGAGAAAAATAAACTCTCAGAATTAAAAGGCTTCTCCCAGGCATGGTTGCCCTGGATGAGACACATAGCAGAAGGATGCAAATCAGTTTGGAGAAATCCCAATTTTGTTGCTGGCAAGCTCTCAGTTACTTCAAAGGGCCTCAGATTTGACCCATGGTCATCTAGTAATCTGGGCCTAAGAATAAGATCTATTATCTAATTTTTTAAATGCAGAAGAGACAAATGGTATTTTTCTCATGTTAATAAACACACTGACTTGGTGAAACAGGTATATTGGCATTTATGTGTCACGTTGATACAAGTCAGAGGAAGCAGGATTTAACTCAAATAACGATGGAACTGCAGTTTGTAAATATTTTATTGGTAATTCTAGACCAATTATGCGTTTATCCTTTTCCCACACGTAAAAGGACAGGATTGATAATATTAACATTTATTTTAATACTAAATTTCTAGACAGTAAGGAATACTTTTGGATTCCAGATGTCCTATTATTCAAATGGGGCAATCACCGGTCCAGCACCCATCGCTATAAGGTGCCTTGAATGCACTTGAAGTCTGTTGTGGTCTTGGTGCTGTTCTTCCCTGGGGAGGCCAGCTGGGGGTGGCTATAAATCACCACAGCTTGCCTTGGCGCTGGCTGCAGCCTGAGTCAGGTTCTTTCCCCAGACGTGTATTTCTGCTATGCGTTTCTCAGGCTGTAGTTTCACTCTTTTTGGCCTCACTTGTGAATCGGTAGCCAGAGCTTTCATGCAATGTTTCTTTCTTCCCCTGAGCTGGTTTTGTCGTGGTGTGTCTTGTGTTAAGCCAATAAAAGTTGGCATGCACCTCAGATAAAAATCAAGCCCAATAACCTGATATTAAATACATATATATGTATATATATGTATATATATATAAAAAAATAGTGTAGGGTTGGTAATTCTTGAATTCTACTGGGATAATGCAGTCATATCTCATGAGATAATGCTTGATTAAATTGGGAAAAAAAATACTGGAGTACACTTAAATGCCTCTCAAGCTAGTTATCTCAAGTTCTCTAATAGAAACATTTTGATTGTATGAGGACATAGGCTAATCTGTGCCAGCTGCTCTGTACTTAGCTATTCCAAAAGTCTCATTCTCCCTTCTCAAGCAACTTCTTTTTTTCTCTGTAGACATATTTCACGCAAAAGCTATGCCGACCTTCAAAGATGTTTTACGTTTTTGTCACAAGATGTGGTGACAGTGTTTATTTCCTTTAATATCAGGAAACCCTGCATCTAAAATGTTTTTTAAAAGTGTAGCAAAACTTCTTGTTATTTCTTACAGCTTTATGGTTATTATAGGAATATAGGGAAAGTTTTAAGACAGAGTAATGTTACTGTTTCATCATGCAGAACTATTGTTTTTAAAGAAGCTAGCAAAGTTTCAATCGAGAATGTATCCATTCCTTTAATTCCTCGCCACATTTACTCATTAACTGGAGATGATGGTGATAGTTTATCTTATGGACGCATCTAGAAATAATAGGTATAGAAATAGTGTTGCCCTACTGTCTTATACAACTTCCGAAGATAAAACCGATAGACATTCTTTCCCCAAAGATTATATACTCAGAAATGTTCAGCGCTATTTTTGTTTAGTGTGTTTACTTAACATGCATTTGCAAGGGTAAGTAAGCTGGGCTTTAGCAATTTTGTAGTTGCATTTCCAACTAAGAGGTCGTACCGCTCAAATTGGATTTGTGTGAAAGCAAGGCAACACTTTCAAATATGGGGTACGGGGTGTACATGCATATATGTTTGAAGAAAAGATCTGCTCAAGAAATATCCCATTACTAAAAGTCACTGTGTTGCACTGGGAGAGTCTTCTAAGATTCACGTTTCTGAAGCGTGAATCATAGCAAACCCAGTCAGATTTTAATCCTGAAAAGCAAAGGATCAAGTTGAAAATGAAGAGTGGCGTTTCAGCTTGTTATCAACAAAACCTTATTTTATGACAAAGGAAAATAAGGTAAAAAATATATAAATGTGTCCACTTAGGGCAAATTTTGAAACAAATGTTTCTGCTCCATTCTGTGGCAGTTTTAGACCTTTTGCTTGAGCACATGCTATCGTTACTGCATCATGGCTTCATGATTCATTAAACTTCTTTTCTATATATGTAAGCAGACACTTCTTAGTGACATACCATAGGCTGCCTATTGCATAGCTGCAAAGCGGAATGAGTCACCTGGAAAACAAGCCAGCCCAGCTGAAATAGAAGTCTGCAAACTTCTTTTTTTTTTTTTTTCTTTAAACAAAAGCTTAATAATTAAAATGGCATGTGCTTGTTCAATTTAAGAGATTGAAAAGCTTAGAATGATCGGACATTTCCATACAAATATAAGTGCAAAAGATTATCCAGGATTTGAGATTTACGGATTTATATAAGCGTAACAGTTTGCTTAAAAGATTTCACAATTACAGTGCACTTTACTGCACTCCAGCTAAGCTGGAATATGCAGATGGGAAACACGAATGTATACAGTCTTCTTCTTACCCCATGGTAATTCTTCATTATTCATTGGTAACTCAGTTTATCAGCACTCACTGAATCTTGATATTTTCCCTTTTTTATTTTTTTTTCAGTTCTACAAATTGTTGTTATATGTATCTGATCCTGATACTGTCCCCATTGTTAATAGCTAGATTACACCAATCTGAATTTAATTCACTGAATCGTATTTGGAGACTCATTTATTTAAGTAACGCTAATTGTGGCACGCAACTTGTTTTATTTTGTCAACTTGAAGGGCTGAACTACTGAAAATGCAGTGCAAACAGAAGCTGAGGATTTGTGAAAATCAGGTCAGGTTAATTGCTGGGCTTTTGAATCTAACTTCACAGTTACAGAAAAAAAATCCTTCATTCTTATGTTCTGCTTTTTCTTACACTTTAATCTTATAAGGTCAATTAGGGTATCATACTGTTGACTTAAATAATTAAGGGTCCAGGAGGCACAATCCTTAATATTATTGGTAAACCCAATAATTACAATAGTTTCACCGCTTTCACTTAGCACTAGTCTCTAAATGCATTAAATTTCTATAGCACCATCATTGTTATTTAATGGTAACACTGCATAGGCCCACTAACATGCTCTAACTGATCCAAAAATATAACGTTACGAATCCTTGGAGCTTATATTTGGATTTCAAAGACCTGGCAGCGGCCTTCCCATGGTGCTCATTAACAGTAGAGAAAATATCTTTACATCTTTTAATTGTATTAGTTCTAGCATCTGCTATAATCTGTCCCATCCTTTTGTAGCTATAGATTACAGTATCTTTTGCATTATTTGAAACTTAAGTAATACTGCAGCAGTCTATGAGTCTCTCGCGAAATATCCTGGTCACTGGCCTAACTGTACCATACTCCTTCCCACCCAGCTTTACTCACCAGTTTCCCACTCAGGCTTTAATCAGATGAGGCTTAAATGAGACACTGACTTTCAGACCATGAGAGCTATGACTCGGTTATTAGGTCAGTCTCGCACGTTCCTTTCTCCTTGGAGCTTGAGACTGCAAGGCCACCTTTGATCTCAGGCTCAGTGTTATTAGACAACTATTGCCATTGCTTAAATGATGATCTGAATGTGACTTATTCATCTCATTGTTTTAGTTTGCCTCTACTGTTTCATTACAACTTCTCTACGCCTCCTCTGCATCCTTGCGTTAGTATGCAATCGAACAGGAAGACGCGGTTCATTAGCATGAGTCATTAATCAGACACGTTTTCCAGACTCTCCTATTAGCCTTCACCCAATAGTATTGAGCATGGATTACATGTTATCCTGCTTGCACAGCTTGATAAACTAGCCTCTGAGGACTGTTCAAGAGCAATTCAAGACTTTCCTATTATCCAGAGACTAAATTACCCCTTGTCCTCCCTGACCTGGGAATCTTGGGATGTTTGGCTTATTTTTGTTTTCTTTCTTTGCAGAAATTCTATCTCAAAGTGGGGTGGCATCATCAAAAAAAGACAGGTTTACCAGTTCAGGCAATCATTTCTGGTTATTTCACAAACTGTGTTCCATTGGCAGCCACAGATGTGTCACAGCGGACAGTGACTTAGTTCTTACTGTGGCATAGTGGTTATGACCAGGTGCTCAATACAACTTGGTTATTGAAGTTTTTGCAGCTTTAATTGTATTTGTTGTTTTCTTGTGTCTATGCTTGTGCTCTTTTTTGGATCAAAGATGCAAAGCCAGGCTTAACGTGCCCCACAGCTGTTCCCCTATTACAATATATGCATGTTGGTCATTGCATCTCTGATTTTGCTACTGATTTTTTTCTCTTAGCTCAACCATTAATAAACCACAAATGTCAGACTCATATTTTCAATGACATAATGCAGACTAACACACCATATAACTCACTGAGTCAGGGAGACAAAGTCAAAAAAAGACTTAGAAACAAGATTTTCCTGCAGCACTCTTGAAAACCATGCTCTCGAAAAGTTGAGAGAGAATGATATACTTCATGAGAAATGTTTATTTTGGAGAAACTGGCTTTAATATTTCAAGCTGAGGAACTGAAAGGAAACTTCATTGTGCAATCCTCAGTCCTCACATCTGTCATCTCTTCCTTAAAGAGAACACTGTCATGGAATTCACTTGAGTATAGGAAAGTTTAATTAGAGATCCGTGATTTGTGATCATTGCCTCTTAATCCTAGAGCTTCTTGAAATCTATGTTACTCCTAGCCCAACTGGCCCTTCGCCAAGATCACGTGGATCATTAATGATCCATTTAGTGATCTAAGGCCAGTAGAATTAACAGAAGGCGTTTATGTCAGGTAGGCATCTTTCAGTAGAGCTTGGTTAAGATTTTTCCACTGTCCTGAAGCAGGATGAATTTGGCAGCGGGCAAACCAGCATTTCTGAAAATGCTTGAACAAATTATGTAATTTGTTTTATTTATTTCTCTTGAACCTGAACTGTTGATATGGCTTCCCTGCCATTAAGAAATGGAAATCACACCATGCTAAGTCTCCCAAACAGGTCCCATTACATCCGGATGAATAAATTTTCCCTGCAACATATCCACGCTAACAGCCATATTGAATGGTACGGCTTCTCAAAATGGTAATGTTCAATACTTTTAAAATATCCCTCACTATTTGCTCTTCATATCTGAACTTTTTTACACTTCATTGAGCACATGAAACTTCAGGCTACTTGTGAAGAATAAGAGAAAACCCCAAAATAATGAATTTCCTATATTTTTTTTTTCTCCCTGTCTTGAATGCTACTTTCTCCAAGGCCCTTTGTATCCTATCTTCTTGGCATATACGAGTTTTATTCCATCTGCTTTTTTACAGTGCAGCTTGTTCATTGTTAGCAACATCCTGCTCGAGTGTTTGTAGTTGCCTGTTTGTCCAGTTAAAAACCACCAGAAGTGCAGTGCCAAGATCATAGCAAGGTGCTGACTGACAATACTGTTCTCTTGTTCATGCTGGAGCAACTTTGAGTTTCCTATTCTTTCCTTTCATATCTTTCTCTTTTCTAACTCACAAGGAGTTCTCTTTTCCTGTGGGGTTTGTTTTTTTTTCAGCCCTCATTCTATGGCCAGAGTTTATTTTTACATTTTCATTCAAAATTAGTCTTTTCAAAATAAAATCTTACTACAAATCTAGTACCTTTCAAAATATTATGTTTATTTTCCAATTTTTTTTGCAGCATATTCTGAGTTTTAGTGATATTTCTAGCCATAATTACTGGAGTTCTCTAGTTACTGAAATCTTGACTTCCAGCAAGAAATACAGATTCAGGTGGGGAAAAAAAAATTGAAAATAATTAAAACTGTATCGCAGTTAAATAATTAAAATCTTTTCAAATTGTTTTGTAAGAATGAAATCGTATTCACCCCAAATACTGTTTTGGGGAAGAGTTTGGAATGGAATCCAGGTTTGTTGAACATCAGTTAAAATATCTGATTGCATCCTGGCCCTGAAATGTTTGTCTTTTTCATTCTATCATCTCCTCTTTGAGATAACTCTTGAACTCACACCTCTGATTTGGTAAAGCCACACTTAGAACTAACATTAACTTCTGTATTCATTTTCTCCCCTCTTATATATGTATATATGTGTATATATATATATATAAAAAAAATATGGTTTTATATATATGTAAAATTATGTTTGTATATCTGTGTATCTCCTGCATAGCTATGGTCATATTTACAATGTAGATACGCTGGGTATTAGTCAAAACTAGGACTTGTAACCAGCGTCACCTCCCGTTCAAGTTGTAGGCTACTGGGTCCTTTGTGGACAGACGCAGTGACGCAGGCTGACCGACTGACCTTGGTTTGAGCAGCGTGTCCTTTCTGAGAGACGGGCACTTCTCCTGGTCCTGGCTGTCAGAGCCGAGCGTTAGTGCCATTGCCTGCTGCAGCCTAGATGAAAATCTCGGGAACAAAAAGGAAAAGGAAAAGGCTGTGGCCACAGTCCAGTCTCGAGTCCTGCTAGGGCTTTGCTAGTTAGCTTCTCCCCGGAGGTAGAGGCTCAGGTTCCAGCTCAGGCTGTCATTTACTGCTTATTTACTCCTTATTATTGTCTTGACTGACGGTGTAAACACAGCCTGTGTTTTTTAGATAAATGTGTTAAGAATTCAGGTATGATACACAATAATCTGTCACAACAATATTTCTAACGTGTTTTGTTTCCCTTAATATTTCTTCTTCCCCTCGGTATATCCATATGAGATGTCTTCAGACTTTATAGTAAGAAAGACTTAAGTTTTTTGAGCAGCTTATTCCATCACTGTCTGAGACTTTTACATCTTCTTCATTGTAAAAAAAAAAAACTGGAAGTAGAAAAATAAGCAGTGGGGAAGAATAAAATCTAAATCTGTTTTTCTATCTAATAGCTGTGAATACAATTTGGAATAATATATTTTTGCTATTGCTGATAGAAGAACCAAAATTCCTCAGACGGTCCTGGTACAGATCACACAATACTCACCATGGCTGAGTTATGAAATGATGTGAAAGCAAATTATATGGCGATATCCCCATGGAATGCTATTGGTACTGAATTTTCACTTTAGTTGCAATAGATTATGAGTACTTTTAAAAAGAGTATACACTAATATTTAGTTTTGAAATTATTTGTCTTACTTCCTGAAGAGGATCCGTTATCATATAATGCAGTGTAATGCGTTTGACGGTGGGCATAGCTCCAGGGTATGAGTGGCAAGTGTACCTGGTATGGGTAAGGCTGTATACAAAAGCAGCAATACCTATCCAACAACAGTACAAACACTAAGTGGAATACTGGAAAGAGGTAAATCACTGAGCAAAACATGCTTTCCCATTCCTAGAGATGCACTTTTTACATCAGTTCCCCCTGTAGTGAAGGCAGAGGGTTTTGCAAGTTGCTCTTCAGGAGGAGAGCCCAGGAGAAACTCAAGAATTTATTTGAGAATGGCCAGAGATAGAAGAAACCAGTCCCTGCCATTGCAGTGTAGAGGGGAAGGAATGAGCCTGAACAAGAGACTAGGGGTGAACATAACACCATCTCCAAGGACAAGAACTGTCTGTAATGCAAACCAAAAATTGGCAAAAAATAAGACTTAATGAGTTCAAGCTAGACAGGTTGAGATTCTGCGTTAAAAATAGGTTTTTAGTGCTAAGGAAGGTAGAACTGGAATAAAACTTTGTTTGCTTGGGGCAGTTTTGGATGTTTGTAAGAGGAGCTGGAGAACCATCCATCAAGTGTGCCAGTCCTGTCATTGAGAGGGAGACAGATGACATGATATTTCAAGATCTCTTACAGTTGTATTTTTTATGATTCTATGACTTTCTATTGTTAGCTCATTAATAGTATATATAAATGTGTAATATTTTAATATTTAAAGCAGTCAGTGTTGATGGTTTCAGATTAAAATAGTCCCTAGACTTGAGAAGCTGAACTTGCTGTTGAAAAAGCAGTGAATGCCTGAAAACGAGTATACAAGTTGTATTCATTTAAATGTTTATGGAAAATTGCTTTAGTAGTGGTGCAACTTTGAGCCTGCTTCTAAGGATTTAGGATAGAAATGCTAAAGGAAAATGAGTATTTAAAGTGAACGACAGAAAAATCTAAGCAGCACGCTTTCTAGGGGGAGTGAACTGAAGGATTCAAAAAGGTAGCTGCAGAAGAATGAGGCTCTCAAGAGTAACTTTGTCTTTCGGTTGTGTGTTACATGGGTTACATCCTTTGATGTGAAGGGATAGTCAACCCTAAAGGCTAGTTTACAGGCCAGTGCGCGTGTCTGAGCAAGCCCTCAATGCTGTGCACTGTGCACAGATCAATCCCATTAAGTAACATTTAATAGCTAGAATAATTCCAGTGTGCATAAACATATTTCAAAGGCATACATGAAATAGCTGAATATATTATACAGAAAAGCGGAATTCCTCGTCTGAACCACAGACTTTTACAAAATTCCAGTCAACCACTTACCACATGGTCAGACACTTAGCTTTGATGAATTTCAGACAACAATATACAGAAGACAGATGCTATTAAGGGGTGTCTGAGGTAAAGAAGGGTTTTTTTGGTAGTTTTTACCCAGTTTGGGCCATTATCAGTGCTTCAGAAGACATCTCACAATTGGTGTAGAATTTCGGAGAAGATGACACAACGGCAGCATCTTGGCTGTTTAATCCAGGAAACATCTTAGCTGTAAAATGTGGTGTGTGAGAGCTTCCTGTAAAATATGGTGTAATCCAGCTTCCTTTGATTCTGAAATTTCTCAAAAGCTCTGATTGCCATTTGTTACTACGTACTAAGAATTTAAAGAGAGAGCGTGTTCTGTGAAGACTTTTTCAACTATCTAGAATCTTTATTCGTGTGGCTGAAAAGGAATAGCAGTTGCCTTGATCAACGTTTCCACCCCACACACACATATTTAATCCCACTCTCAGTTTGGGGATCTCAATTTGCCTGTGACGAGGCTTCCATATAGTCAAGCTAAGAAGTCATCTATGAACATCTGGTTTTGTTACCTTTCTGTTGAAACACTTGCTAAAATGAGTTCTGAATATTCAGGGTGTCGGGTCTTAACACAAAAATGAACTCTAACTTTTGTTCAGTCTTATTCACAAATGCAAACTTTATCCTAATTCAAGATCAAGATTTTTGCCACCACCTCCTCAGTCACCGATACCAGTTCTCATAAATAACAATGTGCCATGGATTGTGATACAAAACTACCCTTCGTTTAAATCTTACTGTGCAGAAGTAATTTAATAAGAAAGTAATTGTCACTGGGACAATCTAATTTTCACATGGGAAAGAATGAGCTCTTTTTGAAGAAAACAAGTCTCTCAAACTCCTTTCACTGAATATAAAAAAATTAGCAATGGATTTTCTCATGCTATCATGTTCTCCTACAAACTTGTGACATAAAAAAATATCTCTGGCGTTTCATCAGCTGCGTAGATTGGCAAAGCTAAAGAAGGATACGTGGGTGAATTGCGGGGCAAGGGACAGCAATTGACTGTTCTTTTTCGACAATACACCTCTCTCAAACCCTCACCAACTAAGTTACAAATGTGCAGACTCCCTTAAGTTCCTTGTGGTGGTGTCTTGAAGAAAAACATTTGAGAAGCCCGCAGACCCTGCAATGTCTCAATGTCTGTAAAATCAGCATAACCTCATCTGTAAAAGCAAGGTTACAGTTATGTGGTCACTTTGCACCAACGTAAATCCAGGGTCCTGCAAAAAAAGACAAAAAAAAAAAAAAGAAAGAAAGAAAAATCAGTACAGCTTTTTGTCCTGCCTTCATTTGGCTCCTTGGCCAGCCCTGGCATTTCATGGCTGCAGGGAGAACCAGAGTAGGGAACTGACCCTGCTCAGTACTGCCCCTTTCCCAGGGACCGTGTTCAGCCAGATCCCACTGGCTCACAACTGGAAACCGGTGCTGGCACAAGGGGTGGTAAGGGGTGGCCTGGGGGAGTAGATGAGGGAACAGCAACTTGTCGTAGAACTGTGAATTTTGGGACAATTAAAGTAACCATGAAACCATGACCTCTAACAGATCATGATTTAGATATCTGTTTTTTAAAACTAAGTTCCGAATACTACTACAAGCACATAGTTACTAAACAATTGAGTTCTGATCACGCTTGAATCTTGAAATACTAAACTGTTATTAATACCATATAAGCTGAAAGTATATTTTAAATCATTGGCCACTGTAAGGTTTAGTAGTGGATTTATTATACAGTAGTAAACATCCATTAGAGTTCGTCTTGGTATTGAAAGGCATCTTTGCAAGAAAGAAATGAGCAGTTTACACAATCCATGGACAGGTATAATCAAAAAGCTCAGCTCATTGCTAGAGGTGAGATCAAGTACACTTATATAGCTAACAATCAGACTTCAGATCCTAAGTATAGAGAAGCTACGCAGAATATTTGTATTTACAGCAAAGCACCAGTCTTGCAGCAGTACGGTGGGCAAAACTGGGAGGCAAGCAAGTAGATCTTTGAGCTTTGGGACTTTCAAATAACGTTTGACCACAACTTTTTCTGAACATCGTCCTTAATTGTCGGAAGAGACATTGGTCTCCCTATTTAAGGGGGAGATGCACTGTTCTTGGAGATGCACGTGCTATAATTGCCACCACTGTTATAATGATACGGGGGGGAGGTTACGTTGATTGAGCTCTGCAGTAAAAAGGTTGTTCGGTTTTACAAATGTTTTTCTCTATACACTGGCGACTAAATCAATCACGTCATTCAAGTCACATGCAAACATAAGCAGCATTCTGAGAATCTGTTCCAGTGTTTTTGTTGCAGAGAACATTCTGCCTCTGAAAGAAACAGTGCTATTTTGAAGTCCACTGTTTCTAAACAAATTCAGTCTTACTAGAGAAGAGTTTAAATTCTCAGCTTCCCTCCTCTATTTGTCACGAAATGTCTGCACAAGAAAAACATGACTCTGCTATAACTTCTGGAAGTTTGCAACAACCTTCATCATGCATTGCTACATCTGCCACAACAGAAAGCCTAAAATAATCTTTAAACAGTTCTCTCAGGTCACTTGCATGGCTTCAAAACTCTTCGGTTAGTTCATTTTTTTCTGATTAAATGAACCAGAAGTAACACCAAAATATTTAAAAGAGATTTCCAAATAGCTTTGCATGGAAGGGTGGTCTATGCAGGGACAGAATATTAACAGTGCAGGCAAGTTTTGTATATTGCCAGACTTCTGTGAAGTTTGCCCTTCTACATTTACAGAAAATTACTTCTGCATTTTTGTTGTTTTCTGTACCACAAGTGTCCTGTTTGGATTAGCACTGATATTTCCCACTCTGCTAGTCATTGCCTTATCTTTTTCATACCATTTTCATCCTAGTGCTACTTATTTGTTCCTTCATTTTTCTGCAAGCCTTGTTATGTGATCCACAGTGTTGCACTTTAGTGTTGCTGAATAGCACAACAAAGGAAAGAAAAAAAAAACAAAAAACCAAACAAAACCACCCCAAATTGCATCTTCCATTTTGCCCATCTTGACAATAGGACTTGTAACTGGATCATATCACACGTAGAGCACCCCACATCACATCACCTCACCTCTTTCAACCTGCATTCTTAATTTAACTCTTAATTTAATAGGTTAGCATTTTAACCATCTAAGTAATTTCTGTTTCTCACCTGGAAGAAGTTGGAGAGTGGTTTATGGGTTTTGATTCTCATGTGATGCTCTGATACTTTCCTCACTGCACAAACGAAGTAGGTCCATTCTGCAGTAGAGCAGATTAACATGTGACTTGTTTAAAGTAGGCCTTATGCATCTGGTTTCACACTTTTTGTGCCTTGATCCTGGGTATCCTTTCAGACACGGGGTTGCTTGGATCCCTGAGATTCAGTCTGGTTGATATATACCTGTCTGTATCATATAACTTTCTGTACAAGAACTTGAGCTCTTCTCTCCACATTGAATCCCCTGCTTCCTTCTTTCCACCATCAGCTCTGAAGTTCCATATTTTCTTTGTTGCCTCTTTATAGAGGTGTCTATAATCTAGTCATGCTTCAGGGAACAGGGGAAGAAAATACTCTTTGCTGAATGCATCCTATCTCGGCTTTCCTCTATTCCCTTTCTCGTCTAACAGCCTCCTCCAGACATGAGAGGGATTGGAAACTGTGTTTGGCAGACAAGCGTAGAGAATCTCTCATGTAAACTGCTAACTCGAGCAATAATACCAAAACCAGAACAATAAATGCAGCTTCTTCTGTCTCTAGCTAGATATCTAAATAAATGACCAGTTTCTCAGACACCGTAAAGCACTGGGCTGATTTCAACGAGTTTCGTATTCCTACATTTTGTCATTCAATATATAAAAATTCTCAGCCAATTCCTGGTAATGGGCCAACCCAATCTATTTTTTTTTAATTAGCGTCTCCAGGTAAACTTGCAATATCTACTTCTGACATATTTAAACCTATCATCAATGTACAAAGTCTCTCTGCTGCACAAATCAGAGTGCATGCGTGCATGTGTGTGTGTTTATCTGACTTGTAAATACCTAGAAATATAAATAAACCCACAGGACTCAAAAGAGTAATATAAAACTAAAGTAAAAGGCAGAAGCAGTTAAATATTTATATTTTTACCAAAAAAAACCCCACATGAATGATAACTTGGATGTCTTCAAGCCAAGCCCTCGTGGCAGGATTTACAAGGTTAAGTAACCAGCTAAACCAGCTCCCCTTATATGAGGATTTGTTATAATTTTTGTATAACAGCACATTTCTTCCATAATGCCTCCTAGCTTTGCAGAAACGTTTTGGTTGCAAAGAAAAGCAAATACAGCAAATTCTCTGCAACCTTTTAAGTTAACTAGACTTGAAACACTCGGTGGAGACTCCCCCCTCCATGCACACAAATAACAGGGAAATTGATTAAGCTATTATTAGCGAGGGAATTTTGTTGTGGGTTTCTTAATAGGCTGTTTTTTTCATTTATTGACATCGCAATCAGATTAATGAATGGATACCTTATCTAAAAAGATTGATTTGATAGTGCAACCTCTATTCTTAAAACTCCTCATTTACTAGGGTAGCATGATAACTGTTTAAGACAAGCACTTCTATTTCTCACCTGGGAGAAGTTAGAGTGTACAGTTGTTTGTGGGGTTTAATTCTCATGTTTGTCTTAGGCCTGATTCAAAGTTCATTGCAATCATGGGAAGATTGTCGGGTAGAGTGTCACTAATAGACTTCACGTAAGTAGTAGCCATCATCTGGTTTCTATGTTTTCAGTAGTAAACTGGAGGACAAACTAGGTTTTATATTCACTCCTCTTCCCCCGTCCTCTTTGCACTATCTTCCCTGCAGTGTAAAGCTGAAAATATTGGGTTTGCTTTCCATTTGTAAACAATTCCTTCCTCCCAGGTTTGAAATGCATTAGATGATCTCTTCAGAGAAAAGCTTTTTTCCCACAAAGGCAGTCAAGGATGAGAGCAGGTTACCAGCGAGTTTGGGTATTCTCTATCCATGGGGGTTTCCATAACCTGACTGGATCAAACCTTGGTCTGCTGTCACAACTGGCCCTACTTGAGGAGAAGGTTTGTCTAGAGACCTCCAAAGTCCTATCCAACAAATTAACCTGTGATAAGCCTTATTTTTTGCTGTCCGTGTACCTATTCTTTGTCTCTTTCAAATCTTAAGACTGACAAAAGGTGAAGAAATTGAGGTGAGGGGATCATAGGTGGAGAGAGTGGTTTAAGCAAAGTGTCCTAAATGCCACACAGGTTCTCACATCATTTGTGTTGTCTTTCAAAAGCATATTGCAAGTGTTAAAAACTATCACAGAATCACCAAATAGTGCATTTGGAGGGCTCCTCTTCAGATTGTCTATTCCAAGCAGAGTCAGAGCAGGTTTCCTCGGACTGTGTCCAGTCAGATTTTTAATATCTCCATGATGGAGACTCTATAACCTCTCTGGAAAACCTATTCCACTGCTCAGTCACCCTCACAGTATTTTTTTTTTCTTAGGTCTTAATGGAATGTCTTGTATCTTGGTTTGTTCCCATTGCTTCTTGTCCTGTCTCTGGTTACCAGTAAGTGTCTGGTTCTATCTTCTTACTCGCTCATCAGGTCGATCCCTCCTGAGCCTTCTCTTCTCCAGGCCAAACAGTTCCGGCTTTCTCAGCCTCTCCTTGTATGAAGGACTCTCCAAGCCCTTAATCCTCTTCACTGGACTTGTTCCAGTATGTCTATGTCTCTCTTGTACTGGGGAGTCCAAGACTGAACCCAGATATGTCTTACCAGGGCTGAATGGAGGGGAAGGATCCCCTCCTTGTCCTGCTGGCAACGTTCTTCCTAGTGCAGCCCAGATAATGTTGGTCCTTATTTGCCGTGAGGTTACATTGCTCGCTTATAACTATCCTCACCTTTTTGTTTCCAGGAGGGTCTCATGTCTTAAGGATGAACAAATCACAACTTATGAAGTATACTAATGGGCCAAATATGTGAAATCTTTTGTGTTTGTCATATATCAGTTATATTTCCCAAGCCCAAATTTTCTTTTAAGAATGAGGTGTCCTAAGTGTTTGTGCAGCATCAGGCATCCAGAAACCTGTAACTCACTCTCAAGCATTTCCAAATTGGATAAATGTGAATAGTTGGAGTCCAAAAAACTTGTCACAGTTCAAATATTGATTTCCAAATGATAAGTTTTATTGCCTGAAGAAAGTGATCTCTAATATTATGGAAACTGAAGTCCTCAGAAAGTCTTTGCATTTTTAACTGTGTTATACAGATAGTAAAATTGTGATATTACATTTTTAAATATTATAAAATACAAAAGATAATAATAGATAAATTCAAAGATACTCAATGATTTGTGATCAATTTACTTACATTTTCTCACATGCTGTTTCTTTCCGATGATACAATTTGGAGTTTGGAGTTCCCACAGAAATTATTCTTAATTCATTTGATTTCAATAGATATGATGACCCTTGTAAGCAGTCATTGGCATCAGTTCTTGTCCCTTGATTTTCTTTGAACATTTAGTTTGATGAATCAAAAAGCCAGAAAATCAGGCTTAAAGAAAATCACAGAGACCAGAACGGAACTCCTGAAGGGCAAACCCTCCCTCTGATATAACTGCAAAACTAAAACAAATCAAAGCAAAACAGCTCCCTTTCCACCAATCTATAAAGTAGGCATATATAAGTACACAAATATAATTGCTTGTTTGTGTAGTTGTAAAACACATGCCAACAGACGCATATCAAAGCTAAACTTCATAATATCATTGATGCTGATTTAATTTTGATGATTAAAATAAAGTCACTACTTTGCCTTGCTGAGTCTCTGATTTATGGCGTAATAGGAAAGCAATAAAAAGTTCGCTGAAGTTTTTTCTTCTTAATTTTGCACAAAATTACTAGATCTGAGGTAGTTTTGCAATAATATAAAAAATGTAGCATCAGTCGTCTATCACTCACATTCCAATTAATCACAGTTCTATTTAATCACAGTATTTTTCCAGTCTGATAATTAGTGCTCAGATTACTCTCATAATATTCTCCACAAAACCGAAGTCTTTCCCCTCATAGCAAACAGAAATGGGGTCCAGTGAAGGTAAAAACTTGCTTTTTGCTTACTTGGTAAGTCATAGCCATAAGAGTGTAGTCATAAAAGGTGACTGTAATGCTAATTTAGGAAATATGAAGGAGAAGAAGGAAATTGGAAAGTAATTGAATATTCTTCGTGCTGGAAAGAGCATGATTAATGATTTTATGTTTAACTCTATTTTTTCATTTTCCACCCAATGAAGACAGATTATGTTCTTGTTGTGCTCTGTGCATGATTTGATTTTGGCAAATTTTCATAGTCATAATCCTGACACGATCCTAAATCAGGAATGGTTACTGGGAGTTGGGTGTCATCAGACCAGCTACTGTGAACAAGTGTAACTCCAAAGACAGAAAGCTGGATTTCACCCATCATCTATAGTTTATAATGTTGTATTGTAAGTATAAGATAATTATCTTCTACACTGGACAAGGTATACCATTTAGAGCTGTTAATTTTACGTTCTGTTGGTTACCTGAATTAGTGCCACCAATTATTATTTGCATTGGTATTGCAGGAGAATTGGTATAATGTTAATGCAGTCACGACAGTCTGAGAAGTCTATGTTTTCCATTAACGTCTACCCATGGTAATATGACATTAGCTAGAACGTGACCGTGATTGACTGACTTTGTACTACAGAGCTGTGGTGTTTCAAGAGCGACCACTTAGAATCATAGAATGGTTTGGGTTGGAAGGAGACCTTAAAGGTTGTCTCCTTTCAACCCACTGCCATGGGCAGGGACACCTCCCACTAGACCAGACTGGCTGCCCAGAGAGGTGGTGAAGTCTCCATCTCTGGAGACATTCCAAACCCACCTGGACGCGTTCCTGTGCAACCTGCTCTGGGTGACCCTGCTTTGGCAGGGGGTTGGACTGGATGATCTCCAGAGGTCCCTTCCAACCCCTACCATTCTGTGATTTTGTGATTCTGTGTGAAGTTACTAAAGAGGAATGCTTTTGTTTAGATTAAATTAGTTTTGAATGTGAAAGATGTCAAGTTTCTGCAGTGGAAATCACGTTAAATTCAGACCTTATCTGTAAGTAGCACATGAGTTTGAAAGATCTTGTGAAAAGTTAGGGAAATGGAGAAGCTTCACCTCACTTCTAGTCCTGAAATCTTCCAGTTCCTGGAATTTACCAGCTCGGGTATATTTGGATTTTATGCTCCCTGTCATATTCCAACACATTTTCCTCTGTTCCCCAGGGAGTGCAGCGCTATTCCTGTAAGCACTATGCTCCACAGAAGGAAGTATAAAAAGCACCTGTTTTGTTAAGAGCATGTGTTATTCAGAGATTGACTTTCTGATGTAATTGCATTTATTACATTTCTTTTAAGGACACGGTAGTGAAAAATCATAACTGTTACATTATATGGCAATCAAGTGCCTCTGAAGACTTCTCTTTTGCCAGCATGACTTATTTGTGGGTTTAACAGGAATTAAAAATTGCGTGTAAACCAGTGCTATTGAATACTTTATATTTGGAAAATTGAGTCAGCTATCTAAAGTTCTTGTAAGAAAAATGAGAAGAAAAAATACCTTCCCAAAACCTTGCGTGAATGGGTAGGGACAGCTGTGTGCATGAGCATGTCTCCTCACCTGTGCATGTGTAGGCCAGTGTATGTTCATGTTATTTGTTTCATTTTCCGTCTATTTTAAATATTATCTCAAAATATAATTTATAATAGTAATCTTACTGTGATTTTTGCTGGTGTCCAAGCCTTGTGTCTTATGTCAAAAATGAATGGAGTGCTTTAACTTTTTCATTGTGTTTTAATGTTCTCCACCTGCAATCCCTCCAATATAATGAAGAATAGGACTCTAATATAGTACTGTAGAGTATAAAATTTAGAGAAAGATTAAACTCTTATGTATTTTTCAAAGTTTGTGAACTGTACACTGGAATGTAGAAGGATGAAAATTACACATCAATTTATACACCTGCTAGGAAAAATCAACAGACAATTCCAAAATAGCATATTTTTCAGTTTTCTTTGCTTGTTTTCAGTTCAGATGAAAACCTTCGCAGTACTAAAAATCAGTGATTTAATAACTTTTTATTTCTCAAAAAGGGGAATTTTTAGCAAGGAAAGACAAGAGCGACTAATTTAATGCCATCTAAAATACACAGCATTAATACAAGACTTTATGTCTGTCCAGTTGGCTGCAGATCAACAATAGCAGACAAAACTCAGCCAGCTTTTTCCGTAAAAGATGCCTTTCTTTTGTGGGTAATCAAGCTCGCCTCGTCAGTTGTGCGTTAGGCTTACCTCTAAAAATAAAGGTCTCCTTTTCAAAGAAATGATGATGTTCTTGACACAAAAGTGTCAGGGAGGAAGGAGGCTGGTGGTGTCCTGATGGCCCTACCATGAGGTAGCTTGGAGTGGGACATCCTCTCCCCTCCTTAACCACAGGGGACCCCACGGGCACTAACGGGGGTTTGCTCTGGTCTGGAAACCAGCAGATCCTTTGAAAGGAAGCACTTATAGGGAAGGTGGGAGTGATTCAGTCCCCCTGTGGGTATTAAGCGAGAGAACAAAGTTAGTTTTGTGTACTAACTACTGTAGTGCTATACTAACTACTTTTTTGTTGTGAAAATTAAAATATGTTTTGCTCTTAACAGTACATATTTCTTTTCAAAAGGTACCCTTTACTTAGGCTCTATTCAGCTGAAAGAGGTCTGTGGGAAAAGGGGCTACAGTAGGACGAAATGTGGCACGTGTGTGTGTGATGTAAAACAGTGGCTACAGGAGAAGGGGAAAAATACACTTTGAGACATACAGGGTTTAAGAGAGGAAGGAAGTAAAGAGTATCGGCTTCAGTTGTTTTGCCATACCCCGATAAGACAAAATGGATGTATTAAATCCAAACTTAACCAGTGTTGTAGTCCTTAACTGGTTTCTTTTGTTTGAGTAGGTTAAAATCATTGTAACGTACTGATAATACGGGCATAAAACTGTTGCAACTTTAAAAAAAAAAGGGGGGGTAAATTTTAGAAATACTCTGATCAATGCTGTCAGTGTTTGTTGTTTATCCATCAAATGTTCAAAATAAAAATATAACGTTGTGCACAAATAACATTATATTCAGAATTGCCAGGTGTTCTCCATGCAGAGCGCTATAGGGACATCATGTTAATAAACAACTTCGGTTTGTAAATGCAAGCACAAAGCAGCTCGGTAGCATAAAGGCAAACAAGCACTTGAAGGCATAGGAGTACATAAGGAAAAAAAACAGTGTTATTTTTTTCAATAACAATATAAGCTCCAAAATGACAAAAGCGTCTAAAAAAGTGGCTGAATCTCATCTGCAAGCCCGTTCTCAAAAATGTTTTCATTTTGTTAGCGTTGTTTGCTGATGCTAGCAACAGGGCTTGTGAACTGTTTTCCTTGTAAAAATGTTTGGATTTCTTTTCATATGACCTTAACTTTGGGGGTTTAATACTTAATTTAGGAGTAATTCAGGCATCCTTCATTCTGGGAACAGTTACAATGCTTTCTGTTCTAAACATATGACTGTATTGGAATTTAACTAGCTCCTTTATCACACCAGTGAGGATACAAATTAAAAGAAATATTGTTTTTTCCAGTTCATGACCTAAAGTATTTCCTCTTTGTGTGGAGACATGTTAAAATCTCCAGACAAATAACATCTCAAGTTTGACCTACTGTATGTGTTTGTGATACATTTCTCAATTGACCAATACACAAGTCTGCAAAGGCAGAAATTAAGGTTGTAAGGGCAGTCTTTGACCAGGCACCTTCCAATGCCTGAGTTTTGAGTTCAAAATGATAAAGGCAGGATTTCTGTATAATTCTATAAACGTAATTTGTATTTTTGCGTTCTAATTTAGAAGGTAACTACCTATCAGTGGGGGAAAATGTGAAAGACTGGATGCAAAGGAAATGCAGCGTTTTCAAAAGAAAACAAATGAATTGCTAATATCTTGCTGGCTTTAGATCATATCACACTTCAGTAATAAAATCTCAGAATATACACACAAGGGAGATGCAAAAAAGACAAATAGGCTATAAAGCTCTTGGAAATTTATTGGATAACGTCCAGGCTAAAACTGTCTAAACGTAAATTAATCTTATAATAATATTTATTTAGTGTGTTGTACTGAATTGCCAAGTCCAGTTTTTTTATTTGTATATGTTAAATTTTTTAGATAATGCTTAGGTTTTCACAGATACAACTTAATAGTGCCCCAGCCAAACAGAAGGTGATTATTGTGGTATTCGGTAAATTGTAACAAATAGAAACTATAGTTAAAATGTTAAAACTTCTCATGACAAGGTTGATGTCAACAGCAGTCAGAACCACAAACCATTGCTAGGACTTCTGAACAAAATAGCTAAAGTCCATACGGATAATATTATTGTTTTCTGAAAGTGGTGTTTGCCTGCAAAGCCAGCCAGTTGTGTCAAGCCTGAATATCACTTTGAGCAATATTTTACCACCTCTTCATTTCAGCAGGTTCTTCTCCAGCATTCTCAATCTGCTACAGGCAGAGAAAGATTGTATTTTTTTGGCAGGATAAGTCAAACACTTTGCTTGGGGAAAATTCCAGATTTTTCTTTTTTTTTTTTTTTGGTCTTCATGTAAAAAGCCTGTTATCTCCTAGTCTGAAAAAAAAAACCCACAAAACAAAGTAGAAACCCCACACAGTCGCCTCCACTCATTTTGTTGTGGTGTGGCAGTTAACTTTTGGGTTTTAAGTCAAGTGTAAATTTTAGGTTGATTAGCCTTTCCGGTGGTATATTTCCAAGCAAAACTAATAGAAATAAATACCGTGTAGGAGGCTAGTTTTGGTAGCAACACTGCCTTGCTCTGGGTGGGTAAACTGGCTACAATCTCACCCACCATGGCAAACGCCACCCCATGCCACAAAGGAGGTCACGTCTCCTGTGTTAGCAGACCTTTATTTGCTCCATCGGGCTTTCTGCACCCATGCAGATTAGAAGAAATAACTTTTCTGACATTTTCAGACATCAATTTCACATCAGTTAAAGTGAAGATGCATGGAGTTTCAATGAATCATTTGGGACATTGTGTTTTCGGTTTGAAACGGAAACTTAACCCGTTTCAGTGATTGCTACGTTGTTTTGAGGTAATATTCTCTCAGGGTCATTCTAAACTTAGTTCAGGTTCATCGGAAAGTCCTGAAAATTCATCAGCTTTTTCAGCAACCCAATCCAAAATATCATGTTGTAATAAAAAATGAAATGCACACTCTCCCTGGGTTTGGCCTTTGCTATGAACGTTGTTCGTAACTCTGCTATGGCCTGACAGATCTGTATTTCTGCTTTTCTGAGATTTAGTTAACTAATCTTCGTCACCTCTGTCTTCACAAAAAGACCATGTAGACCGTGTTTTATATGACTATTTTATCTATACAGTTACTTTAATTCATGTTCTGCGACGTATTTGAAGCAGTCTATAAAAACTTTACTGATAGAATCCTAACTACCTGGAGAATTCTCTGTGTAGCCTGAAAAACAGTTTAATGACTATCAAAAAAGGCTGATTTGGTCATTTATGTTACCTACTTCTCGGACGCAAAGAAGTAATTATAACATCTTTGTTTCCATTTCTTGAGAAGGATTTATAAAAAAACTATTTTAAGTGAGTTAATGGAACTTCCTATTTTCTAACTTCCTATTATGAAAATCCACACAGGAACCACGGGGGGTTTTCATAGTCCTGAATTTTGAGGCAGGCTAGTTGGCCAACTTTTGTGTTAACTCTCCATATAAAGGGGAAAGCGAGAGAGGAACTCCTTGAGGGCATGATTTAGTCTTCCTACCTGAAGATCTTGCTTTGGGTTGCTCTTTTGGGGATCTTCTCCGTCTCCATTTGCCACAAATGGAGTATAGGGAAATAAGCTGCATAAACTAGATCTTTAAGGCTGTGATATGAATACCCATCATCCTTCTCTCTTTCCCATCAGTGCATCTACAGTGCAGTGTTTACTATAATGTTAACGTTATGTCACGTATATCAAGAATTTCCAACCAAGACAGAAATCTCTGCTAAGAATTGAGAAAACATAGTTACGCTGATGAGTTGTGCAAGGAAAAGCAGTTGTGGTTACCCTCAGCTGGAAAACGCCTTCTTTGAACTTCCTTCTCTCCCTTTTCGATCATACGTTAACCTTCATCATTTGCATTCATACAATCAAATTAATTAGCTTGGGATGAATATTTGGAGGAGTGTTAGAATCAGTAGCTCTTTAAAGAGTGTGTGTATCAAGGAAGTGGTAATGATGCATTTGTACTAAACAATTGTAGGGTTTTTTAAATGTAATTGCTATAATGGATGTATATTAAATATTAATATAAAAAGTTTTTCCAGCAGTATGTCAATGCTCAGTGAATTGACTACACAAAACAGTATTTTTTGCAAAAAATAGATTTTTCTGCTTATTATTCAACGTACATTCATGCCAAATTAAGAAATGGAGCTTTCTTAATTTAAGTTTATTCTTTCCAAGTAATGCCATTTCAGATTTAGCAATTTTTTTGTTCTGTTCCTTAGGAAATAACAGAAGATCGGGATCGATCACAACTGGATTCAATGGTGCTGTTAATTATGAAACTGGACCAGCTTGACCAGGATATTGAAAATGCTCTCAGTGCAGGCTCTTCCCCATCCAGCACCCCGACGTACAAGAGGAGACACATACCTGTAAGCCAGTTTGCTTAATCTTTCTTATTATTCTAAGTAGAACCTGGTTTTACTTCACCTTTTCTTTCTTTCAGTCCTCACATTTATCAGCTCCTTGATTTTAGAACTAGAGCTCTTTTTGTAAAGAATTTATCTTGTATTTTTGTTTGTATGTATGCCCGTACGTTTTGAAGGCAGGAATATTGGAATCCAGTATTGCCTTTTGGCATCACTTCATAAACGAGGGCTTCAGAGCTCCCAGATGAAAGAAAGGGAGATCAACAAGATTCAGCAGATGTCTGGGTCTCTAATTAACACTTACTCTAAATGCAGAGTCAGCTCAGAGTCAGGATCACACCAGCCTCAGAGCATATGTGTACGTCATTTGACGTTAAATAGTTAGAACCAAAAGTAAGTCTGAGCTACAGGCCTTGTTTTTCTGCTAGCGGGAGGGTCTGTGTAATTTTTGGCGGACACACACGTATGAAATCCTCTGTCATTCCAAATAAGATTCTGTGCAGGACTGTGCACTTCAATTATTTAAATTTCTTTAATTATTTTATTTACTTAATTGCAAGAATTCCTTGCTGAGAGTAGTGCAAAGGGCAACCGGACAGCTCGCGGACATGAGTGATGTGTTCTTTTTTTCTGAAAAATGTTTACACGTGTAACTATGAAGAACATGAAATGGCTGACCCAAGGTGTTCTTGTGCAGGCTTCCTCTTAATTTCACCCACATGTGCCGCAGCTGGTTTTCAATTTGAGAAACCTGAGAAATACTGCCCCAAGATCTCTAGGCTAACATTCAGGTCATTTCGTTTTGGTAGTGGTATTTTCTTTTAAATAATGAGGGGGGTTTGCTATTAAAACCAGACTTCATTATTGCTATATAGCCAAGTGAGGAGTCTATAGGTGAGAAAATCTGTATTTAAGTTGCGGTGGGTTTGGTCAGTTGAAGATTATAGATAGATAGATAGATAGATATACTATATATATCTGTGGATATACTATATATATCTATATATATCTCCTTTTGAAAGGACGTAACATAATTACACTTCTAATAGTTCCACATTTACCCCCTGGATATCGATGTTCTCACAGCATCTCCTTGAGCAGTGATGGCACAGGAAAGCTGAAATACGAGGTTAACATCTGTTCTCTGTATCTCCCCAATCCATGCCAGCATTTTAGCTAATTTCTTACAGCAATAAAGGGAGTTGAGGCAATCTTTATAAATAAGCCTG